>NC_138768.1:724070334-725380334 GCF_965119305.1 Pelophylax lessonae
GGTGTAATCCTAGACTCTGACCTTTCTTTCAGCCTCCACATCCAATCACTGACTACATCTTACCGCCTTAACCCTCACAACATTTCCAGAATTCACCCCTTCCTGACTAACAACACCACAAAACAACTTATTCACTCCTTGGTTATTTCCCACCTCAACTACTGCAACTCTCCCCTCACTGGCCTACCCTTAAACAGGCTTTTCCCCCTTCAGTCTAACATAAATGCTGCTGCTAGACTAACACACCTTACTAACCAATCCGGGAGTGCTGCTCCTCTCTGCCAATCCCTTCACTAGCTTCCACTACCCCATGGTATAAAATTCAAAATACTAACCACAACACACAAGGCCATCCACAACATCGCCCCCTGCTACATTACTAACCTCATTTGCAGATATTGCCCAAATCGTCCTCTCCTCCCAAGGTCTTTTGCTCTCTAGCTCCGTTGTTACCTCCTCCCATGCTTTCCCTCCAGGACTTTTCCAGAGCCTCTACCATCCTCTGGAGCCTCTAACATCATCTAGCACTCCCTGCCCCAGTATGTCTGGTCAGACCCTACCCTGTCCACCTTTAGGAGATCCCTGAATACTCATTCAGGGAAGCTTACTCCACCTAAGAACTGTAACCAAGCCTCCTTCATCAGATCACCCCATAGCTATTACCTTTTGTATCACCTCCCCCTCCCTTTAAGATTGCAAGCTCCACGAACAGGACCCTCCTGTCCCTTCTGTATTGAACTGTATTGTAAGTTGTGCTGTCCCCCCTTTACATTGTAAAATCGCTGCAGAAACTATTGGCGCTAAATAAATCCTGTATAATAATAATAATAATGATCCAATCAATTAATTGATCATATTTACTGGTAATCAGTCATTTTTTAAATTATGCTGACTATATGTACATAGATTTGTCCATTCCACAGGGAATGATACAATTTATGAATTCTAATTTCTTGCACCCATGCATTTTGTGATTATACATGTATCAAACAAAAGTACATACAAATATTCAGTCTAATAAAAAATTAGTAATCAGTGGCCTCTCAATTTAATCATCAGTAACGTTATCTAGCAGATCATAAAATAAATATAATGTGCTTAGTGCCTTTTTGGAGGTATAGCCAGAAGCACTTGTTTATCTTTCAAAAATGAACCAACAGATAGTTTTTATATACAAAATGGATTAAGAAAGTGTATAATTCTGAATTAGACATTAAGTTTCTGGTTCGTTTTTAAAAAATGAAATATATTTTATTACATAACTGTTCCTTTTAGAACCAAAGTTTAAAAAATGTAAAGACCTAATCTAGAAAGATATGAGTTCTATTGTCACTTGTTACCATGTTGTTAAGTGCCAGGTTGGGGAAGAAATCTGAAGTAAATCTCTTGCTCAACACAAATTAAATAGGCATATTTGGGTTAAACACATTGAATACAGGTTTATCTTCCACTGACTGGAGGGAGCTACTACGGAAAAATTATGACAGAAGCAGATAAACTGCTGTGGTATGATTTAAATCTTTATTTCTGCTTAAGAATGCTACAAGTGTACCTATTTAAGCATTCAGAGAAAAGCCATAGAAATTTAAAATGGACCGAAATCTATTCAGAAAGTTACTGCTAAATGGTACTTTCTGAAATGAACGTTCTGAGACTATACACTTTGGGAGGAAAATGACAGCTTTAAAAAAGGAACCTAATGCAGCCACCACATCTAAGCACTGATAGGCTACAATATATTAACCACTTAAGCCCCGGAGGATTTGGCTGCTAAACGACCAGGGGGTATTTTGCGATTCGGCACTGCGTGACTTTAACGGACAATTGCGCGGTTGTGCGACGCTGTACCTAAACGAATTTGGCGTCCTTTTTTTCCCACAAACAGAGCTTTCTTTTGGTGGTATTTGATCACCTGTGCGATTTTTTGATCATGCGCTAAAAACAAAAAAAAAGCGCCAATTTTGCAAAAATAGCAATATTTTTCACATTTTTTTATATGAAATTCCCCCCCCAAAAAATGTAAAAATCTAAATTTTTTAACATTTTCGGACAATTTGTTTTATGCTACATATGTTTGGTAAAAATCTGCGATTTTTTTGTGGTACTGCGACATTGGGGCGGACAGATCGGACCCTTGACTGACATTTTTGACACTTTTGGGGTTACCAGTGACATTTCTACAGTAATCAGTGCTATACATATGCACTGTTACTGTAAAAATACACTGGTAGTGAAGGGGTTAACTTTATTTGGGAGGGAGGGGCTGTGTGTGTCCCTAGGGGCGTGCTTTCTACTGTGATTGGCTGTGGCTTGAGCTGTAAGAACACTGATCAATGGATCTACATAGTAGATCCGTGTGATCAGTGTCTTTACACCGAGGAGAATGACAGGCAGCTTGTTTACACAAGCTGCCTGACTTTCTCCCTCTCCCCCGCCGATCGCAGAGTGGCCGGCGGACATCGGGTCCGCCGGTCACACGCGCGGGGGGGTCCGTGACCGCGCGGGAGCGCGCCGCTGGCGGCGCGCGCTTGCTCCCCAGACCCTCCCAGGCTAGTTACGTACCGATACGTCACTCTGCCTGTGAGGGGCTGACCGCCGCAGTATATAGTCGTGCGGCGGTCGGCAAGCGGTTAAAAGGTTTTCCCTGAGTTTTGATACGATTTGGGGCTAATTTACTAAAAGCAAATAGTTTGTGGAAGGAAAGGAATTTGCTCTAGACGTTATAAAATGAGTTGAAGCTTCACTTTGCAAAAAAAAAAAAAAACACTCGGTCACATGCAAACGAAACACAGCATTTTTTTCTTGCACATGATTGCATGATGGAATCAGAAGTTTCACCTCATTTACTCAGCTCTGGAGCAAATTCCTATGCAGAGTGCAACTGTACTATTTGCCTTTATAAATCAACCCCAGTAAGTGAACCTGTTTCTTTGCTATACATGAGCAAAGCGCATGCTCACTTTAAGTGCTGAAAGGTGTCTTATTACTTGTCTAAATGCCTTATTTACCATTTTTAATTGTGGTGTAACCGCAAAACACTTTTGCAAGGCTAGAATACCTTTATTATTAATACTAGCCATTACGTTTTTTTATTTTTTTATTTATTTCACCAGCCTGCTCCAAAATTTCTTATTTATTCAAAGATGTAGTATTTAATAACTGCAACATACAGTTCATCCCTTGTCTGAATAAGCTATGTGTCCCTTCTTCACTCTTTCAGAATATGCGAGTTAGAATTGGATTGACATTCGATTACTCTTGTTTCCTACAAAGCTAAAGAGCATTTCTCACATTCAGTATTGAGAATTGTAGATGTGTACATTACCTTTCACAGCATGCTATAATATATATGAAAACTTTTCTCTTGCAAAGACAAATCTCTCTTCGTTGATAAATGTAAACAGAAAAGTGTGTTTCGATTTTATTAGTTTTTCTGTCCAAGAAGACTTCAGACAAATGCAGCAGGAGCCAAAGTTCACACTTGTGTCATAAATCAAATTGAAAAACTGGCCTTCAATTTGGCAAGGAAAAATTATTGTAAGCTTTTGAGGGGGATTTTCTCCCATTGCACATTCTCAAGAATGCTACCATTTTAATTAGAAATGTGCGAGTAATGAATTACCAGTGAAGCAAAGTACCCAGGAAGAATTTAAATAAGCTATTTTTACAGTCAACTAAACCAGAACTCTAAAAATAACAATTTAAACTCTATTAGTAGAAATTTTCTTTCATTTAACTGTTTATTTTTTAGTCTGGTATTCTGTTCTACCTTGAAAAGAATGTCCACGATCAAAAGACATAAAATGTTTAATATCAATTTAAAATTATTTTATTTTATGGAATGTAATAGGTATAACATATAATTAAAAAGGCAATTAGTATAATTTAAAACAAATTGAGCATAACATTAATTGTATGTTTAATGGCTTAGTTTTTATATATTTAAAGAAGTTAAAACAAACAGAACATTTATAATAGAAAAATATGTTAATTTGGAGTCATTCTAGACAAAAGTGATGTTTAAGATATAGAGTGTAACACACAGCCCCGTGCCTCAGTCAGGAACTAAAGCAAAAAAGTGTTTCTTCTATTCATAGCTGTCTTCATTTCCCTAAGGCAAGCAGGCCTACTTGTAATTGCTTTCTTAGTTCCTGACCAAACAACACTAGGAAAGATAACAGGAAAGAGTACCTGTAGTCTAGAGGCAGGTCAAGCATGACTCGTGGCACTGCTGGTGAGCAGCTGCGGTGCAGTTCAAGGCAGATTGCCAGTAAGTGTTATTCAGTAATTGGCTCTGAATCTGGGGCTGGCAGTAGACAATAATAATGCAGAAGATGGTCCTGAGGTCAGGGTGGCAGATAAGCAAATTGCAGTAAACAGTATGAAGTCAAGGCAGGTGGCAATCCAGAATAGTCAGTAATCTAAACAGGGGTCAGCAACATGAGATCCAAGACATGTAGACATAACAGGAACTATCAGGGATACAAATGGAGAGCCAGCAAACAGGCACCAGAGAAGTGTAGTCAATCAGGGTAGGGAAGACAGGGACAGTGGTGTATGACTGCTGGCCAACCTGAGTAAGGAGATACTAGGGCTAGGCAGAAGGAATGACCCACTGTCTAGCAGCAATGATGCCCAGCAGGAGTCTGCTTAAAATGGCCAATTGGCACAAAGTGGGCAATGTCCTCATTGACCAGCAATTACAATGCAGATCAATAGCAACTGGCTCCAATATAGAGCTGGCGTTGGTTGACTCAGCCACCTGTTTCTTATACAGTATCTCTAAAAAACTGCAGCAGTAAGACCTCTCTGCTTTTTGAGACCCTGTGCCCACCCACCTTGGAATTTTGAGTGTTTCTTCCACCTTGGGGTGTTCTTACTACTCTTGCTGCATTCTCTATAACATAAAGTAAATTTGTTCAACAAGAAGAGTGGAGCCAGTTGTCATGGTCAGGGGTCAGGGGTCAGGCTTGGAGATCAGTAGTCTCAGTAGTCATAGCAATAAAGTTGTTCACTTTTTTTTATTGGTTGAACTAGATGGACTTGTGTCTTTTTTCAACCTGACTAACTATGTAACTATGACCAGCAGAATAAGTACGCAATCTGGTGAATGATGCAGTTTCACCTGTGGTGGAGGGTCTAAGTACTAACTGGTCTTCACCTGAGCTCCTAATAGTGCAGATGCGTTTTCCTGCATGTTAGTGCCAGATCGCAGTCTTCAGGATCACCACTTTAGAAGGGGAGCAAGCCATGGTCTCGTAACAGGTGTAGCAAGTAGTGATCAAGGCAGAAGCATTGTCAGTAAACAAGCTGCAGATATGCAAGGAGAAAAATATTGACTTGAAAGAGCACAAAAATCTGGCAAACAGGAAGTGTAGAGACATGGCTTAAATCAGGAAGTTATTAGGAGCAGCTCAAGGAGTTCAAAGTTCATCCAGAAACAAGATACAAGGCAAGATTGTCCAAAGGATCAGACAGGGAGCTCTCCAGCATCTCAGGTGGCACATCCAAAAGTGCTACAGCCAAACACTGCGGAGGTAGCAGGTTCAGATCTGGACCCTGACAGTACTCCCCTTCTTCCAAGATGGCGCAAGGACACCTGAAGGCCATGTTTGTGAGGAAACATCTGATTTTGTTAATGTGAGAGCGTGAACATTCTCCTCAGGTTCTCAAGATTTTCCACTGGTCCATATCTTTCTCATTGAACCAGATATTACAATTTGTTCTTTAAAAATCCTGAAATCAAGAATTCTTTCAACCACAAATTCTTCTTCAACCTGTACCTCAAAATGTGGAGGAGGTGGAAGAATTATTCCAGAAAGAGGATTTTCGTGAAATGGTAGTGATACACAAAAGACAGGGTGAATCATCATACTGTCAGGAAGTTTTAAGCAAAAGCTGACTGAGTTAATTTGAGTACAGACCTCATAAACAGGGCACACTTGGTTAGGGTAATAGGGCAGTGAGGGGGAGCCATATGCAAGCATTCCTTGTATCAGATTAAACAAGAGCCATTAGGCAAGGTTTGCTAACCTTACTTGTTTTGTCCCCAGGAAAACCCTTGCTTATCTGATTTGTCTATGTGTACTGCCTCAAAAACATTGGTTACTATACTGAGAGAGGGTAGTGCATTAAACATTGACACACTAGAATTCATTTTCACAGGACATCCAGTTAGGCTTCGGAGAAAGGAAACTCAATGATTTTGTTAATGCAGAGGTACTCAAAAGGTAGGTACAACTTACTTTTAGAGGGAAACTCCAGTTTAATGAAAATGATCAAATATGTTTTCTATAAGAATCTGCAGGCAGTAATGATCTTCAGTTAAAATCTATTTTCATAGGAACTATGATATTGGTATGTAGACACCATTTCCCAGGGTTAAGCCACCCCTTTAAGCACTTGGCGACCGCCCCACGCAGATTTACTGCGGCAGTGATTAGACACAGCAGATGGCAGACAGCGGGAGGAGCCGTCTGCCTCCTGCGATCTTCGGCAATACTGACAGGAGAGCCGTCTGGTATGTAAACAATGCAAGACTGCTCTCCTGTCAGAGAGGCAGGGAAAGATTGTGTGATTCAGCTAAGCTGAATCACAGATCTCTCTCTGCCTATGTTCAATCCATCCCCCCCACAGTTAGAAAGCACATATAGGTAACACATTTAACCCCTTGATCACCCCCCAGTGTTAACCCATTCCCTGCCAGTGTTATTTATACAGTAACAGTACCTATTAGTTAGCACTGATCACTGTATTAATGTCACTGGTCCCCAAAAAGTGTCACTTAGTGTCAGATTTGTCCCCCGCAATGTCACAGTTGATCGCCGCCGTTACTAATAAAAAAAAAAGTCCATAAATCTATCCCGTAGTTTGTACACGCTATAACATTTGCGCAAACCAATTATTATAAGCTTTTTGGGATTTTTTTTACCAAAAATATGTAGCAGAATACAAATAGGCCTAAGCTGATCAAACATTTAGATTTTTTTATTTTTTTATTGGGAATGTTTTATGGCAGAAAGTAGAAAATATTGGTGTCTTTTCAGAATTGTTGCTCTTTTTTTGTTTATAGCGCAAATGCATAGAATGAGGGGAGAGAGAGGGGGCAGGTCCGGGTCACAGCTCCTTGTCTGAATGAACACAGGGAGCTTTGATGCGGCTCGGGTGCCTTGCTGTGGGGGAACTCAACAGGAGGAAGGGACCAGGAGCTCAGAAGAGGGACATGAGAAGAGGAGGACCTGGGACACTCTGTGCAAAACCACTTTACAGAGCAGGTAAGTATATCTTTGGGTTTTTTTTTTTTTTTTAAACAAGACTTCACAGAAACTTTAATGGCCAGGTCACCAAAAGAAAAATAAAAGAAGAAAACCTAAAAAAGAAAACAAATGCAGCCATCGTATCTAAGAATTGAAAATCTGCAACATCATACATTTTGCTTTTCTGTTTAATACTGCTTTAAATTCTGCTTTAAATGATTTGAGACTGGGATAGTATATCTCACGTTTTATAAAACTGAAGCATGGTCAGGATGTGCCATAACATTTACATGTAAGTTCTTACAATGTACAGTATATTGCAGTCTTACATGGGATTGTGTTTGCTAGCATCACTAGTGACTCACTTTAAAGTCAAATGTTTAATAAGCAGAGAAATTAGGTTAGAATATATACAGTGGCGGCTGGCGCTCCATGGGCCGGGAGGGGCGGTAGATGGACCACACCAAACTTCCCCCCCCCCCCCCGGACCACACCAGCTCGCCCAACAATCGTCGGCTCACTCATCCTGAACTGAAGTGGAGAGCAGGCGGCAGCAGCTTCCCGCAGCAGCGGCGGCAGCTTCCTCTGCGTCTCCTCCATCCTCCTCCACCTTGGCCAATAGCATGGCCTCTCCTTTTGGCCAATCGGGAAATGGGTCTCACGACCTGCTTCCTGATTGGCTGGGAGGAGGATCCGTGTAATAATAGTGAATAATCATTCGCTATTGTCACACAACTGGGTGGGCTTGGGGCGCAGTGCTCTGCACCCTGAGCCCACCCTTTTTTGAAGCCTATTAGAGTCTCAGGTTTTAATCACGTCCAGAGCCCTGCATGTAGATTAGGGGACTGGACGCATGGATAGGGGGGGCGGCGCCCCTGCGCCCCCAATGCACCAGCCGCCACTGAATACATATATGGCAATTGTCTTACAATTTGGGGGGGCGGCGCCCCTGCGCCCCCAATGCACCAGCCGCCACTGAATACATATATGGCAATTGTCAAACAATTTTATTCCTGTGCAGCCAATTTTTTATTGAAGCGCCAGAAATCACAGCCACATCTTGCATGTCCTGCAACCTTCATGCAGACTGCATTGCATTGATCGATACAGCATAGTCCATAGTCTAGTACAGTGTTGGTGAACCTTGGCACTCCAGATGTTTTGGAACTACACTTCCCACGATGCTCATGCACTCTGCAGTGTAGTTTAGCATCATGGGAAATGTAGTTCCAAAACATCTGGGGTGCCAAGGGATGCCATCACTGGTCTAGGATCTTCTCCAGTCTATGTATAGGTAATGAAGGAGCAGCAGCAGACTGCTGAGATCACCACTCTGATCTCTCCTCATCTCAGACAAATCTTAGAACTGTTAAATGACCAGCATTGTGCAATACACTACCTGATCATTGAGCTGTCACTTATTCACCTAGACTGAGACCAGCCGTTCATTTCAGGTACTTTTTTCAGGCTTTATGTAAAATAAATTCAGCTTTAATGTCAACATTTCACATTTATGCATGTCACAAACAGTAAAAGCTAGCTGTGCGTAAATGTAAATGGATGTGAACTACATTGGAAAGTCCAGTGACTTTAGTCATTGAAATCTGCTGTATAAAATATCTGAAATGCTAGCAGACATTAACAAGTAATTTAATACAATCGAAGCCACTGTGAAGTTGGAGATAGGAAGATGAACACTGATAGGTAAAGCTGAATAACTTCAACATGATAGATTAGCAGGCGACCACTTTGTGCTGTGATAAATGAGCTACTGACAGAATGCCATAACAGGGATTGTGCGTTCAGTTTAAAAACACTGAAAGACAGAGATTGAAAAAGGCAAAGTAAAAAGGTAAACAGATTAACTCTTCTTGGCTGTCTGTAAAAACTGAAATATTTCATAGTTTCAAACTGAAACCCATTGCAATGAACAAGTTCTTTTTGTTCCTATGCATTTACAATGACACATTTATTTTGTAACATTTTTGAACAAGGATTTATATTTATTATTTGTCTTGTCATACTATGCAGAAAGGCATAATAGCCTATTACTACTGTTTTACAATGGATATAAAATGTCTACACACCCTTGTTAAAATGTCGGTTTCTGTGATATAAAAAAAATGAGACAAAGATAAATAATTTCAGAAAATTTTCCACCTTTAATGTGACCTATAAACTGTACAACTCAATTAAACAACAATTCATTAAGGTGGGGGAAGTAAAATAAATAAATAAATAAATAAATAAAAAAATAAGGTTGCATAAGTGTTGGCAGGTGTGTATAGACTCCTATTTAACATGAGTTTGAATGTGATTACTTAATTCTGAACACAGCTACATCCCCAGTTATAAGAGGGTGTTCACATTTATGCAACCACAATTTTTTATTTTTTTTATTTTTACTTCCCCCCCTAAAAAAATTCAGTTTGTTTTTCAATTAAGTTGTACAGTTTATAGGTCACATAAAGGTGGAAAAGTTCTGAAATTATTTATCTTCGTCTAATTTGTTTGAGAAATCTGACATTTTAACAGGGGTGTAGAATTTTATTTTATCTACTGTATAATCCGGATAGTCATTGCAATCTATTTATTCTACATATGCATATGGCACAAGGGTGTTATACACACTGGAGAGGTTTAAATGTAAAGGATTGCAGTGAAGATGCACAATTTATTTGAGATTACAAATTTAGGGCAGGGATGAGTCATAGAAGACACATTGCTGGACTAGGCTTTTCAGGCATTCTGTCACATGTGACTGCGTACAACGCTTTACCGTAAGGAAAATGCCAGTAACACAATTTTGCATTTCACGAGTAGCCACCCTCAGTCCTTGGTTAGAAGTATCCCCTTTGGCCAGTACCTCTGATTAAGGAGGAATTGTGCCAGGGAGGAGGACTTTGAGACTGAGGCTCGTGCTTTAAGGAACAGACTGAAACATAGAGGATATAGTAAAAATGTCCTTCGGAAAGCTTATAATAAAGCGAAAACCCGCACAAGGGATGAGCAAATATTTAACTTTAACAGAAGGGCTAAACAGAATGAGACAACCAAGCTCATTACTACATATCACAGTCATCATTCTGAAATTAGATCTATTATATCACGTAACTGGCATTTCCTTACGGATGATAGAACAATTTCCAAATTTGTGCGTA
Source organism: Pelophylax lessonae (assembly GCF_965119305.1). NCBI lineage: Eukaryota > Metazoa > Chordata > Amphibia > Anura > Ranidae > Pelophylax > Pelophylax lessonae. The sequence goes on from NC_138768.1 coordinate 724,080,752, forward strand.
ATCGTCCAGAGATTGTCTATAGAAAATCGAGATCTTTGAAAGATTCATGAGAACGTTTCAAATGAACGACCACGTAGGGGTACTTACCCCTGAGGCCAGTGCGATGTATGTCCCTGGATCCTTGAGGGAGCAACTTGCAGGCTCCCCAAAGACGCTTTGCATAGACCTAGAGGCTATACAGACTGCCAGACAGAGGGGGTCGTGTACATCGCCTTTTGTATTTGTGGCTCATTTTATGTGGGCAAAACAAAGCGACCGCTGGCCTCCCGCATCAAAGATCACCTATGTTATATGGAGGTGGGTTTGGTGTACACCCCAATTTGCAAGCACGTTGGTAGTTACCATAACTTCGATCCAAATGTAATTAAATTCTATGTTTTAGAAACAATGAATCCAAATGTTCGAGGGGGTGATCTTGATAATAAAGTCCTCAAACAAGAGGCCAGGTGGATTTATGACTAATGCCCCGTACACACGTGCAGATCGTCGGCCGAACGATCGGCCGTCTTTTGTCCCCGGGCTGTTGTGTCTGTTGAAAAGTGCAAAAGACTGCACAAGAATTATGTACGCCGACTACAGCCGACTGCAGAAGTGATGTCATGTGATGGTTAACTTTCCCTGTGTTTTTTCTTTTCTGAGCATGCCCAGTCATGCAAATCTGCTGTCTGTCGGCCGAATTCTGTATTGACTGGCGAACAATCGGCCGCTCTGGTGTCGGCATACAAAAATTTTAATGCTTGCACGACAGATTCTTTTCGGCCGAAAGTGCGCTGTCGGCTGTCGGAAGCATCATACTAACAAGCTGAAAATCGGCCGATCGGTCGTCGGGCGAATCTTTTCGGCCAACAATCTGCACGTGTGTACGGGCCTTTACATGCGACCTCTCCACCGGGGTTAAACTCTACAATTTCCTACCAGCCCTATTTTAAATAAATTAAAACTAAATCAAACATGAGTTATGACCCAATTGGGGGACTCAATATGGAGAATCTGCATAGGGGCTATATACTTTTGTGATATCTCCTACCTCAAACGTTGGGATTAAATATGTAGTTCCACCCTAAATGGGACTTTCTAACACCTGCTGGTGATCACTGGATTCCCTTTCTTCCCTGTTGTGTTTGTGTTTTTTTTTTTTGTTCATGGTGGGCTTAGGGGTCACTTTAGTGTATATTCTGCTGGCCCCCCTTTCTGAGGTGCTTAGGATGTTACCCAAGCTTCTACCAGTGTTTGATACCTATAAATTAAAAATCAATGCTGTTTTGTTGTTATGCACATATTTTTTAATATGAAAAACTTTCTTTATATATTGTTGGAACTGTGGACCCTGTGATGTGGTCGCCTTGGACGCTTCATGTTGCCTATTCGGGGGTTAAATTGCTGGGGGGCTTCCCTTCTGGGAGGGGCTGTTCGGTCGCCAAGCCCGGTAAGTGCTGCTTGGGCGCCTAGTCCGCACACATCTGGTTCGCCAGATCCAGGATGGGGCCGCGTCCAGCGTGGCGTCATCGCACTGGACGCTGGTGATCATCTCTTGGTGGACTAAAGACCTGATGGACTAAATGCTGATATAGACCTGAACTGCTTCATTACTGATGTCTAAACACCCATTTTTATACAAAAATCCCTTTTACAAAATCTTTTTTATATAGAACATCCATTTGTACCCCCCCCTTTTTTTCTGGGAGGGGCCTTTTTAAAGCCTTTTTTTAAAAGGTTTTAAAGGTTTTTTTTAGGAAGGTCCTTTAAAAGGATTTTATGGGAGAAGTTTTTTTTGAAAAGATCTTCAGGGGATTTTTAGGAATTTTAAAGAATTTCTTAAGAAGAACTGTTCAGAGTTTTTAAAGAATTCCAACATGACCTTTTTTAATATAAATTTTAATTTATATTTTACCTTGAATGTTAAGAAGTCCTTACCATATAGCCTGTAATTCTCTATATATTGTCCCTTATGCCTTGTGCATTGTTTTTATGCATCTTTTTATGCATGTGATTGTTTGCCCTTCTATTACCAATCTCGGATAGATTATTGTACCAATAACTCCCTTAGGTGTTTAACCCTCTTCCCATTACTATTATTATTCCACCCATCTACCCTTCTGGTATTTTATTAGGAAATCCTTGGACACTCCTCATATCCATTTGTTCCAATTCCTCTTTCTAACTTTTTTTACTACTTTTTTTACCTTTTTTTGCCTTTTTTTACAAATTTAATTTTTTATATATATAAATTTTATATAAAGTTTCCATATACCTTTCCATATACATATATTCTCTCTATATTGAACCAACTTCCCCCTATACCCACCTCCAGTGAAGGTGGTACATATATATATATACATGTATAATATTTTTTCTTGATTAAGCAATTTTATGTCTCAGCCTTCTCATCCAACATCGGACCATTTTTTTGGATTTTCTGTTTTTTAAACTATTTTCTCTCCGGGTTCTCCTTTTCATACACAGCCGTGAGTTTGAGTCTCTCAGAATATACTATTATATTCAAATTCCCCCCATGAAGTGGACAGGATGACTCACAGAGAGCATAGCCCCAGAAATGTTTCTAGTAATATAATGTACTTAGGGCTTGCTAAAGACTCTCAATATTGTTCTTTAAATATTTTTATGCCTTTCTAACACGAATAGGAATTTTATTTTTTTTCACATATATTTTATCTTTTGTCCATTAAAGGTTGTACCCCATACAAAAAACATTTTTTTAGAACACACTTTTTCTTTTGTAATTTTTAAATAATTCTTTTTATGTGGCCCTCGTAGTAGCCCCGTGAAAGCTGCTTCGTAAATGATGTAAATTAAGCCGCCCTTTATACTCACCTATAGGAATATAGGGAGTAGCAAGATGGCCTCCATTCGGCAACGAACACGGAGCATCAAGATGGCCGACGGTAGTCAATCTGTTGCCATGACAAGGGCTGGCTATAATAAGACCGGGAGTGCGCCGTGGTGACGCCGCTCCAGCAGACGTCGATGACGAAACGCGTAGGGCGGGTCCATTGCGTCACAGCATCACTTCCGGTTTTGAGATTCCACCGCCGTGGAACACGGAAGCTTCCCGGCGAGTGCTACTGATTCGAGGCAGCTATCACAGCTTTTCACAGTGAGTGGATGCTACGTTCTTTCTTCATTTTTACGATTGATACTTCACGAGGCTCCCCTCTTCTTTCTCTCCATATGGAAACACGCCAACTGGTGCTTTGTTGACTGTGGAGGGGGACCCTTGGAGATCCATTCTTGCCAAACTTCCGTACAAGGCAGGTTGTATATACAGCGCGACACCTAGTGGTCACACAGGTGATTGCAGCTGACATTTATTTCATTTTATCTATTTTTAAGGGATTTTTTTCCATGGTTTCACTCATCACTTCTACTTCACTTATATGTTCTCTACTGGCATGTTGCACTTTCAACAGTAACAGTGCCAGGAATATCACCAATACTTGATTAATTTTATTTCTACACTGGATTGATTTAATTACTTGTATATCACAATAAAAACACTGTCTATGTTATTAATTTATTTATTGCACTTCAGCACTTTCTGGGTTTTACCTATCACACATCAGGATATTTGATCTTTCCTACTTGAACCCACTTGATACATAGTATATATATTATTTAACCCTTTTTTGGTTTTATGGGATACACCCCCTTATTTTATCCTTTGATTGCAAGTGTATGCACTTTATTACTATTTATTTATTTATTTGCACAAAGGTAGCGCCGTTTACAACCTCTCTCTACACTTTACATATCATCTCTTGGCGCCCGCGCCGGAAGTGACGCGATGTGTCAACACTTCCCGTGGAGTCCGGTATTTAGGGAGCAGACGCGCGGCCCAGATTGCGGCTGTCTGGTGTCTCTCCCACCTCGGAGGAACTTTGTTCTACCTCCCGGAATCGTGCACACCCATGGATACTAAGGTAAGAACGTTTAGGATCTGGGTGGACTGCTCATCTTATAGGCATTAATAATCTATACCAACACGGGGAATGGCCAATTTTTTCCTTCCCTTTTTCTTTGGTTCTATCTTCTGCCTTGGATAAACCTCTGAGTTTTCTGTAATATAGTGATATATGCTTTTAGCATCTATAATAATATACTAATTATACTATCTGCCCTTCTTGGGACATTGGCCCTTGGAGGGATGTAATAAACCCCGAGCTAAAGGTTTAGGCATATGCCTCCTTCCTTCTTGATTTTGTAGATGTCTGCTATATCAAATATTAAATATCTATGAGAAACTCGCTCTACTGAGGTGACTGACCATCATAGCCTCATCATGTGTGTATATATATATATATATATATATATATATATATATATATATATATATATACATGATATTGTGCTATTTTGGGATGTGGATCAGTGGAACTTTTTATTTAATTGGATTGAAATGATTATGTTGGCAGCTGTCCCAGAACTAGTCCTCATTATTACCACTCTCTTTCTAGATGGGAACCATGTGGTACACTGGGCGATGTTTTTGTCTTAACTGACTGATCCGAGGGTACTGGACTCAACACCCCTTCCTGTGGTTGGTCCCTGGTAATTGGCCTGTGTGGTCTATCTAGGTGCTACAGCCTCCTCTATGTGGCTCCCTTGGGCTGCCTGTGGTGTCGGTAGGGCGATCAGTGTCACAGCCTTCCCTAAACAAATTTCTATGTAACTTGGTGAGCATAAAACTTTTTTTCAAATGGCCTTTGTATAAAAACTTAATGCACTGTTTATAAACTGTGTAACTATTTTGTTCTAATTGTTATATTTTCTCTTTTTAATAGTCCACTTGGGATGTCAAAAGTGGTCTTTGAAAAAGCTAGATTGCGAAACGCGTCAGCCCGTCCCTATCTGGTTGTGACTACAATGGTTACATTTTGTACTGTGTTATATTTGGATTGTCTCCAGTCCAAAACTTTTTAATGGTGTTAATTCTTTTATCTACTTTAATAAAATGGATGTTATAATTAACCGTATGTATTGTTCATTCTGAACTCCAACTCACCGAGTTAGTAACCCTCCTTATCATCCCACTCTTTTATTGGAATAGCTGGGGCTCCCCCACCTTTGTGGCTTGGACCTCACTTTACCCATATTTTATTCATGTGCTATACCGGGATTGGAGGTTTACCTAATTAAGTGATTTATCCAACAATCATTCCTCCTTGTAATGTGTGACTGCAGGCAGTAGTCTCCTTTATTTTACAAACATTTGGCAGGTAGGGGGTCATTTTGAGAGTCAACTTCACATTGGAATATTGAAGAAATGGGACCATTTAGTGGCAAGGAGCCTCTATTATGGGCATTTTTGGTGGGTGTTCTCTGAGCTTGATCAGAATAAGTGATTATTTGAGGAATGGTTCTAAAGCTTGTTGTATTAAATAGCAATGGAATGTTGTTAAATCAGGCTTTCCGTAAAGGAGAGGCAGCAAGTATCCACTCTTGCATAACCAAGAGGTAATGTAAGAGGTTTCCAGATAACCATGAATCTTACAAGAGCCTAAAAAGAGAAATGCAATTGATAAGATGTATGACAATCTAAATGAGTCCCAAATCCAATTATTATGTGATGTACTATCAAATAAAAATAAATAAATCCTCAATCTTACCTTAATGGGCCAAATTCTACTTTCTTTTGCCCCTTAATGCTCTCCCTCCCAGTCACTGTAGCTCACAGTGGAAGGGTTTCAGCAGCAGTGGCTGTCAACCAAGAAAGCATTGGACAGGGCTAGGTGTGGACAGTTTTCATCTACAGGAAGACGAGGGAGCGCTCAACAGTGGTTAGGAAATCTAGCAGCAGTGACGTTGCCTATAGGTTCCCATGTCTCAGCCCAGTTATGTATCTTAGGATGACAGTTTGGCAACTTTCTGAGGTTCAAAGACTGTTTGTGCAAATAGAGATCAAGAATAGATTGTAGCTTAAATCACCTTACAGCTGATGTAAAGAAAATGTGTAAGAAACATGCTCTAGATTGTATAATAAAGTACAATTTGTGGCAGGATACTTATCACGTAGTACACATATCACTAATTTATTGGTGTATGGATCCCACTAAGTAAAATGTAAAATTAGCTTTAAAAAGCAGTTGGCTTGATGAGAACATCCATCAGATATTACCATAGTTCATATCACAATGAAAATATATTGGTCTGGATCCAGTGACCAGGCTCGAAATCGAACTATCTAGTACAGTCCCCATTTACAGGGCTTTTTTTTCAGCTGGAACTTGGTGGAACTTAGTTCCACCACCTCTGGCTCAGGCCCTCTGCTCCCTGCTCACCACTATCACTTGTAAACACAGAAATCTGGCTTCTGGGTTTACAAATGACAGCTTGCCCCCCCCTGGCTCCCAAAGATCTGATATCCTGAGCAGCTCTTACTGAGTGTAGGGTGGGGACAAGGGGGATGCAGGTGATGTGGGGTTCATGACACCCCCACCGGATGATCTCCCCACAAGTGAGAGATTCTGAGCCATCTACAGTGTGTGGGGAGATACTAGAGCTGGCTGGGTGCTGCAGCTTAATACAGCAACAAAAGTAAGACATGTGGAAGATGGTTTGGCTTTTAAGGAGGGGGGAAGAAGATGGGGGCAGTGAGGGGGGGGGGGTCACATGCAGAGGTCGGAGCTAAAGAGGGGTGAAAATGAGATGTGGATGGGGGGTGCAGAGGTAAGCAACTCTGGAAGAAGGCTGAACTCGGCACTCTGTATGCAGCACACCCTTAAACACTGTACTATGTACATAGTACATGCCTAGTATTTTTTGCCCCTTTAGGCCCTCCTACTGTTAGTGGATATGGTCAAATTTCTATATTTGATGTGGTTTGTAGGGTGTGTGTGATTGTGTGTGTGTTTGTGTGGGGGGGGGGGGAGGGGGTTGGTTTGGTTGTGGTTGAGTTCCTGCACCTATTTTCTGAGGGGAAAAAAGCCCTGCACCTATGTATGATTTTCTTATTGCTTGGTTAGGATGCACTAAAAAAGGATTGTTTTGAAGAATATTACAAAAGACCTGGCCTGGCCTGGTTCAGGAGGGGGTTCAGGAGGGGGTGCACCCTCACTGCCATCCCACTCTTGGCCACCCAGGCCTGGAAAAATTTTGGTAAAAAAAAAAAAAAAAAAAGGGTTAACCAACACCATTGTTTTTGTCTAAAAATAATCCCAGCATTCAGTTTGGGTGGGCAGGAAAGGGAGAGAATGGAATGTGTAACCTTCTTTTTGAACCATAGAAGAAAACATGCCTTAAATATCCATAGCTGTTGTTTGTAAGCAAAACATGTCTCTTTTAACCACTTCAGCTCAAGAAGGTTTTCCCCTCCTTCATGATCAGGCCATTTTTTGTGGTATGGCATTTAATTAATTTAACTGACAATTGCGCAGTCGTGCGACACTGTGCCCAAATAAAATTAATTTCCTTTTTTTTCCCCACAAATAGAGCTTTCTGTTGGTGGTTTTTGATCACCTCTGCAATTTTTATTTTTTGCGCTATAAACAAAAAAAGATTGAAATTTTTGAAAACAAAAAACAATATTTTTTTCTTTCTTTTTTCTTTTTCCAAAAAGAAGAGAGAACATACAAATATATTTCACACAATAAAAACATACATTTTTCAATTGTATGACTTATCCCTTCCCTTATTCATTTATTTTTTCCCCTAATACTCCCCCCCCCCTTTTCTCCATACTAGTTATCTTTCTCCTTTTCTCCTTTTCTCCTCTCCATTTAGTGTACTCTCTTGTTGTCTTGAACTCCTTCCAATTCTCCCATATGTCAGCCCATTCCTCTATTTCATCCTCATCCCATTCCCTTAGGTATTCTAATGTTCTTATTCTTTCTACTCTTTGTACCCAATCTCCCATAGTCGGGACCTCTTCCTTTTGCCAAAATAACGGGATTAGTCCTTTTGCTGCATTCATCAGGTGGGGTATTAGTGTTACTTTATGTTGCCTAACGGAATTTTTCATACCATGGAATAGGCAATACCAGGGTTCTTCCGGGATTTCTTTTTTCGTGATTTTTTTAATTAGACCAAAGATTTCCCTCCAATACTTTTACATTTTTGGGCAATCCCACCAAAGGTGGGCCATTGTTCCTACTTCTGGACAACCCCTCCAACAATTTTTTGATTTTTCTTTTTGGTAATTATGGGCTTTATCGGGAGTGATGTACCATCTTGCAATACATTTGTAATTCATCTCGACTGTGTTCACATCCACTGTAGAGCTATGTATCAGTTTCAAGCTTTTCCCCAAGTGAAAGTCCCTATTACGTGTTCCCAAATCCCTCTCCCATTTATCGATGAATGGCGGGACTGCCGGTCCTGTCAAATCCACCAGAATTTTATATATATTTGATATTTTATTTTCATGTTTCTCTGAGGAACAGATCGGTTCAAAAGGGAGCAAATGTTCTCCCCTTCTCAGCGGTTTTGGCAAAGAAGACACAAAATGTTTCAACTGGCAGTACCGCCACTCATCGATTTTCCAATTTTAGTTTTTTTGTTTTAACCTCCCTGGTGGTATGATTCTTTTGGATTTTAGGCGCTGAAAGCGGTACCATTATTTTGCATGTAATTCTTGTGAATGAGCAGCCCAAACCAACTGTATACTTTATATATATATATATATATATATATATATATATATATATATATATATATATATATATATATATATATATATATATATATACATATATATTATATATATATATATATATATATATATATATATATATATATGTATATATATATATATATATATATATATATATATATATATATATATATATATATACAGTGCCTTGCGAAAGTATTCGTCCCCCTTGAACTTTTCGACCTTTTGCCACATTTCAGGCTTCAAACATAAAGATATAAAACTGTAATTTTTTTGTGAAGAATCAACAACAAGTGGGACACAATCATGAAGTGGAACAAAATTTATTGGATATTTCAAACTTTGTTAACAAATAAAAAACTGAAAAATTGGGCGTGCAAAATTATTCAGCCCCTTTACTTTCAGTGCAGCAAATTCTCTCCAGAAGCTCAGTGAGGATCTCTGAATGATCCAAGGTTGACCTAAATGACTAATGATGATAAATAGCTGTGTGTAATCAAGTCTCTGTATAAATGCACCTGCACTGTGATAGTCTCAGAGGTCCGTTTAAAGCGCAGAGAGCATCATGAAGAACAAGGAACACACCAGGCAGGTCCGAGATACTGTTGTGGAGAAGTTAAAAGCCGGATTTGGATACAAAAAGATTTCCCAAGCTTTAAACGTCCCAAGGAGCACAGTGCAAGCGATAATATTGAAATGGAAGGAGTATCAGACCACTGCAAATCTAGGAAGACCTGGCCGTCCCTCTAAACTTTCAGCTCATACAAGGAGAAGACTGATCAGAGATGCAGCCAAGAGGCCCATGATCACTCTGGATGAACTGCAGAGATCTACAGCTGAGGTGGGAGACTCTGTCCATAGGACAACAATCAGTCGTATACTGCACAAATCTGGCCTTTATGGAGGAGTGGCAAGAAGAAAGCCATTTCTTAAAGATATCCATAAAACATTTTGTTTAAAGTTTGTCACAAGCCACCTGGGAGACACACCAAACATGTGGAAGAAGGTGCTCTGGTCAGATGAAACCAAAATCGAACTTTTTGGCAACAATGCAAAACGTTATGTTTGGCGTAAAAGCAACACAGCTCATCACCCTGAACACACCATCCCCACTGTCAAACATGGTGGTAGCAGCATCATGGTTTGGGCCTGCTTTTCTTCAGCAGGGACAGGGAAGATGGTTAAAATTGATGGCAAGATGGATGGAGCCAAATACAGGACCATTCTGGAAGAAAACCTGATGGAGTCTGCAAAAGACCATAGACTGGGACAGAGATTTGTCTTCCAACAAAACAATGATCCAAAACATAAAGCAAAATCTACAATGGAATGGTTCACAAATAAACATATCCAGATATTAGAATGGCCAAGTCAAAGTCCAGACCTGAATCCAATCGAGAATCTGTGGAAAGAACTGAAAACCGCTGTTCACAAACGCTCTCCATCAAACCTCACTGAGCTCGAGCTGTTTTGCAAGGAGGAATGGGCAAAAATTTCAGTCTCTCGATGTGCAAAACTGATAGAGACATACCCCAAGCGACTTACAGCTGTAATCGCAGCAAAAGGTGGCGCTACAAAGTATTAACTTAAGGGGGCTGAATAATTTTGCACGCCCAATTTTTCAATTTTTTATTTGTTAAAAAAGTTTGAAATAACCATTAAATTTCGTTCCACTTCATGATTGTGTCCCACTTGTTGTTGATTCTTCACAAAAAATTACAGTTTTATATCTTTATGTTTGATGCCTGAAATGTGGCAAAAGGTTGAAAAGTTCAAGGGGGCCGAATACTTTCGCAGGGCACTGTATATAATATATGTATACATATATATATATATATATATATATATATATATATATATATTATGTATACAGTTGGTTTGGGCTGCTCATTCACAAGAATTACGTATATATGTTTGGTGTGTTTTTACATTTGAATTTGCCGCCGGTTCCACCCCCCTGCGAACGTCACGTCGCAGGAGACAGAAGCCGGGGCACTGAGACGATCAGGAGGAAGAACCGCCGTGAGACACCGCAGGGACACATCGCTGGATCCCGGCGACAAGGTAAGTAACCCTGCTTACAGGATCCAGCGATGCTTCTGGCGGTACCCCGAGTGTGGCTCGGGGTTACCACTTTTGGCTCTGAATTTAACCCCGAGCCACGCTCGGGAATACCGCTAAGAAGGTTAATGTCTAAAGTGTGTGAATTTGTTCATTGTCTATGATATTCCTCAAACGTGCATCTTCATCTCCTATCCACTTTCCTCCCATTATTTCTTGACCTAGTGGAAAATAATTTGTGTTTTTTAAAGGAATTAATAGTGAATTGTATTGCCACTTATTTCTTTTATGAGTTAAGTCCAAAATTCTAAGTGCTTGAATTGTGATCGGGTGTGTATTAGGGCTTCATTTTCTGTATTGTGCAGGTATCCATATCATTTTTCCTAAGTGAGTGTGACTCATAGTGCATTTTATTTTTACCCAGTTTTTTCACTTTTTGTTTTCCCCCATTCCATCACTCGTGATAGTAGTGTTGCGTCGTAATATTTTTTAAAGTCTGGTACTGCTAAGCCCCCTTGGTTTTTGCCCTTAGTTAGTACTGGATATTGTATTCTGGGTTCACCTCTTTTCCAGATAAATCTAGTTATTAAAGATTTCAGAGTTCTAAAGTATATCTGAGAGATCGAAATTTGTATCATTTGGAATTTGTAGGTTATTTTTGGTAGGATTGCCATTTTTATTATGTTTATTCTCCCTATCCATGATAACGGTCTATGCCATATCCTATTGAGCTCTTTTTTTATTTCATTTTTTAGCGGGATATCATTTTCTTTATAGCGTTTTTCAGGTTTTTTTTGTTAGAGTAATTCCTAAATATTTTAATCCTTGATTTTTCCAAGTAAAAGGGAATTCCTATTTTAATTTATTTTCTTCTTGTTTTTTTTATGTTAATATTTAATATCTCTGATTTAGCAGGGTTCATTTTTAAGTTGGATAATTCTCCGTATTTTTTAAAAAAAAATAGCGCTTATTTTTGGGGACTTTCCCCTTCCATCTTTTGCTGATTTGTTTTTCATTTTCGTCGACATTATTTAATTATTTCTGCTTCGCCCCTATTGTAAGAGCAAGATTTCAGAAATAGAAAATAAGGGGGAGAGGAGGACAAAGCATACAAAAAAAAAACACAAAGTTTCTCTTTCACCTTCCCCCTTTTCCTCTTGATTGGATACAGTCTAATGCCTTAAGCCAGTTTATGGAGAGGTTACCCTTTTAGATGTCCATGGGAAAGGAAACGATTGTGAGAAAATTAGAGAGATTCTAATGAAAGAACAAACAATAACGGGGACAACGGGCAACCCTGCCTTGTTCCGTTAGACATCCCAAATGGCTCAGAGTGGACCCCATTTACTCTCACCTTAGCGGTGGGCTGGCCATAAAGTGTTTTTATTCTTGCCATCATTTTCTCTCCGATTCCCAATTCCTCCAAGGTGCCCTTCATGAAGTCCCAGCTGACTCTGTCGAATGCTTTCTCAGCATCTATCGACAGGATCAATCCTTGGCATCCACTCCACTTTATGGAGAGGTTACCCTTTTAGATGTCCATGGGAAAGGAAACGATTGTGAAACACATTACCCCTGTCTGTATAAAGCAGTCCCCTTGTGTATCCCTCCAGCAGTATTCCACTTTCCTCCCATTATTTCTTGACCTGGTGGAAAATAATTTGTGTTTTTTAAAGGAATTAATAGTGAATTGTATTGCCACTTATTTCTTTTATGAGTTAAGTCCCAAATTCAAAAAAATTCATACAAAAAAAAAAAACCCACAAAGTTTCTCTTTCACATTCCCCCTTTTCCTCTTGATTGGATACAGTCTAATGCCTTAAGCCAGTTTATGGAGAGGTTACCCTTTTAGATGTCCATGGGAAAGGAAACGATTGTGAAACACATTACCCCTGTCTGTATAAAGCAGTCCCCTTGTGTATCCCTCCAGCAGTATTCCACTGGGCTCTTGACTTCAAGTCAATAGCACACCTTCAGTGTAAATGTTTTCTTTTCACGTTTTACTCGTGATCACCTATTCACTTTTTACATCAACAGAGCAGTCCTAGTATTAATTAATCTAGGGGGGGGGGGGGTAGGTACCCCTCTCACCTTGCCCGACTTCCAGACCGATCCTCGCGGTGAGCCTCTGTGTATTCCTCCTACCGACCGGGTGTGTATTCCTTCTACCGACCGGGTTTGCTATAGTTTGGCAGCGAGTCTGCGTCCTCCATGCAGACTCCAGGCACCGAGCGCCGGGCTCACACCTCCTGGCGTCTCGAGGCGATTTCTTTATCAGTTTAGGCCAATATGTATTCTGCTACATGTTTTTGATAAAAAAAACCCCCAATAAGCGTACATTGATTGGTTTGTGCAAAAGCTATAGCATCTACAAACTATGGGATATTTTTATGGATTTTTTTTTTTTTACTAGTAATGGCAGTGATCAGCGACTGCGACATTGCGGCAGACAAATCGAACACTAAGTGACACTTTTTTGGGGACCAGTGACAACAATTCAGTAATCAGTGCTAAAAAATATGCACTGTCATTGTACTAATGACACTATCAGGGAAGGGGGTTAACATCAGGAGCAATCAAAGGGTTAAATGTGTTCCCCGAGAGGGCTTGCTAACTGTGTGGGAGGGGCTTTGACTGGGGGAAGACAGAGATTCTTGTTCCTGCTAGGCAGAAGCACATGATATCCCAATTCCCCTATCACAGAACAGCGATCTGCCTTGTTTACATAGGCAGACCGCCGTTCTGCTTATCTGTGGAATGATTGCCAGCAAACATCAGGTCCACTGGACCCCCTGATTGGCTCCCACGATCAGTGGAAGTGGGTCACCGGCTATGGGAAGTGGGTCCCAATTTAATTTTTTACATTTCTTTCATACTAAGTGAATTCAGACAAATGACAATTTAATTTGAGTATTGGTATTGTCTGCCCAGTGTCTTAGATTTATTAGGATCCATATAAAAGGCTCAAATTCTATCTGGTTTCTGCTGAATCAGCCAACATTTGAGATGTGGGTGGCCCTGCAAAAACCATTTGGCCAGACAAAAGTCAATTTAAAAATCAACTGCATCTTATCAGATAATGTTTTTGGTCTGACATGCATGTATCACAGGTGCCGTGCCTGCTAGAATACAATAGCCAGCCGTGGAAATAAACTGTTGGCATAGATGAGGAAATAGATTGATTTTCTCCCATTTAAGCCTCATGCACACTGGACATTTTTACAGCTGCTGTTTTTGGCATCAGACGTTTTTTTTTTTACAGCCAGTAAACTCACCAGCATGTTATCCTATGTGTCCATGCACAAAAAGGGCTGTTATCAGCCGTTTTTGGCAGGGGCAGTTCTTTCTGTAAAAAAAATTAAAACAAAAGGGGGTTTTTAGTGGCGTTTTTCAGCTGTAAAAAGGCTCTAACGTCAATAAACGCCAATAAACGCTGATAAACACCAAAGAAACGCCAAAAAACGCTGCTAACTGGCATTTTTTGAGGTTTATGATTCCATTGCTTTTTTTTAAGCCTGGGTTCTGTTTGGAAGTGTCGTTCATGGAACATAGCCTGGGTTCACACAGGTGCATGCTGAACACCGCATGTGATTTCCACCAAAAACGCACCGCATTCCTGTGCACATCACATGTGATGTCTGTGCAATGCAATTTGAGCCATATATTTTGTATTCCTCAAATTGCATCAGATTTGCACCAAAATGTTGTAGGACCATTTTTTCTCTACACCTAATTGCATCGCATGGATGTGAATTCTGGCAAGCGCACTGCATTTTGCAATCTGTTTCGGGGTATCGTTCATGGAACATGAAGCCCTGTTGACATTGTGCCGATTTGGCATGCGATTTGTCATGTTGAATCGCATTTCAAATCAGAGCCTATTGCTGGCAACGACACCGGTTCACATTGAGGGCGGATTTGAAATCATTCAGCTGAACGTGCACAATTTAAAACTCGCATGTCAGTGCGATTTTACAGACATCCGTATGGGTTCATGCACAGATGTCTATTGAAATTGCCCTGAAGTCGCCAAAAGTTGTGCAGAAACTACTTTTGGGAATCAGTACGGCGCCACAAAGTCAGGGTTGCACCAATTTAGACAGTGATGTTGCCGGCAATAGGCTCCGATTTGGCATGCGATCTAACATGTCAAATCACATGTCAAATCTTCCCATAGTGAACAGGGGCTTAATGTTCCATGAACTACACCCTGAAACAGATTGCAAAATGCAGTGAGCTTGACAGAATCACATCACATGGGTGTTCACAACCATGCAATGCGATTTTGATGCGGGGAAAAAAGGGTCCACATTTGCACCAAAATGTTGTAGGACCCTTTTTTCCCTGCACCTAAATCTTATCACATGAGTGTGAACACCCATGCAATGCAATTCTGGCAAACATTGCATTGTGGGAAAGTCAGAGTTACTAAAATAGCAGATAAGTGATTTTTAGCTAAAAACGTCAAACGCTACTGACAAAAAAAAACACGCTAAAAACGCTGAAAAACGCCAATGTTAGAAAGCTAAAAAACGCTGAAAAACTTACAACAAAGCTACTGGCATTTTTATACCATCCAATGTGCATGAGACCTTAGTGTTAGCCATGTATGGCAGCATTTGAAATTGCTCACACTGAGATAAAGATGTATAAGTTAACTTTCTGTTTCGTTGTACAAGCCATGTCTATGTTTTTTTTTTTTTTCTTTTTTTCTTTTTAAGTTTTGGAAAGTTTAATGATTTTGTCATGAAATTAATGAGGCATTAATTATATACAGTATATGATTCTTGAAGGGATGCACTATATAAAGGGTCAGCGATTGCAAATTGCAAGTTGTTTTGTTGTAAAAATTAACAAACTACATATAAAGATAATTACAGAGAAGTTTCAGAAACTTAAGCTGATAATCCTGTATATCAGTTAAAAGGACATTTAGGGAAATTTTTACACTGCCTAATAATGCTAACCTGCAGCTAGCTGGTGGATAGGCAGAAGAGGCAGCTGCCTTGTATGCTTCGATGTATGTTGCTGAGGTAGTTCATAGCTTGCAGCCCATCATCTGTTTTGAATATTTTTAGTATGCAGTGCTCTATTGTGAGCTAATAATACACTATCTTTCAAATAGTTTATATCAAAGCTTACGTACAAACAAAATGTTTCAAATCTTCACAAGGTCAGTCTAGAATTACGGTTTCCAGTCACAATATACAGGCAACACAAACAATATCTTCCCTTATCAATATGTTGCCATGAATTTTCCATTCTGACCTTATTGTATATAATAAAAGATATGTAATTAATCACCTAAGGAATTTCACCACTAAAAAGGTGTTGTAGAAATGTAACAGAAAAAGTAAAAAAAAGTATGACCGAATGTCACTAAGCACCATTAGACACCAATAATCAGAAAGTCTTGTCCACCCTAGTAGGAAAATCAGAACCCAAGCTTCTACAGCCTGAGTCTGGGAACCACTCTAATCCAACAACTCCATTTATCTCCATATAATGTTACATTTTGAAAGTTTTAAACAAACAATTGAAAAGAAGCATTGACCCTTTTATAACCTTCTGATAGATTAGGGGCATTGTTCTTTTTCCAATATGAAGTTATTGTGAGACAACCTGCTACAAGTACGTGAGAGGCAACTGTATGAAACTGTACTGGTATCCTGTTTATTGTTAAATTTAGGAGAGCTAGATCTGGAGATGGAGATAAAAAATTCTGTAATCTGGGAAATCAGAGAAAATACTCCTCTTTAGAAACTCCTCAGGTTTCTACAGCCCCATAGCATATGTAAAAGATTACCCATACCCCCACACTGCCGCCAGCAAAGAGAAGATGAGTCAGGGAAAATTCTAGATAGTTTAAAGGTGTGAGGTAACTCATACGTAAAATTTTCAAAAAGTTATCCCAATGGCTAACACACCTTGAGGTTTTTTAAAAAATAGCTAGGGCTTACTTCCTTTCAGAAAAATTGTATACTTTGTGAAAGTCTTTTTCCCTTCATAGCACATGTGAATTTTTTATAAAACCTTCATCAAATTGCAGGGAAGTATAAAATCTAGAAAATGCACCTTTTCTGAATGGTCGCTCTGTTACTTCTTACCAAATATCACTATCAGGATCTAATTCTGCCAGCTGATGCTGACGGAGTAGGTGACAAATTTGTACTAAGGAGAAAAGGCTATTGCCTGTAACCTCTGAAGGGAGATCCTCTACAAGCATCACCCATCGTTAAATCCAGGATTGCACACAAATATAGGGTATCAGATATTCCAATACATAAAGAGGAGTGACTATAGTTGATTTTTTATATGTTTTCCGGCAGCCCTGATAAAGTGAGTTTCATGCCTGCCCAGAAGCCTGAATTGCAGAAACGGCAGGGAGATGTACAGGTAGTCCCGTCAAAGTGGCCAGTAATAGTGAAGGCAGGTCTCTGTTGCTTACTATATCTTTCTCTAGTGAATCCTTAAGATATTCAGAGGGGTTGTCAAACCATGTATGTATTTGTTCCAGCAGAACTGCTTAATAACTATTTTTCAGTACCAGAACATTTATACCACCATTTCTTTAGGTTTTTTCAATGTAGAGAAAGGTATTTTAGCAAATTTGTCTTGCATTGAACAAACGCTTTATCAAAGAATTAACTATTTAAAAGAAACTGTTAGGTAATGGAAATTGGATGGTTCTAAAAAAGCACCTTTTGGTTCCGGCGCTCATGCAGGAGGAGTGAGCCTCTGCAGCCCCGCTACACCCGCCGCCGATCCGCTTAAAAATACAGGGACTGATGCCGCCCGGAGAGCTCTTACCTCTGCATCCCTCCTCCCGCACACCGGGGGCTCCGGATGAACAGATTTGTGGAACGCCAGCGCCCGCCATCATCGATCAGCACGGAGTGGCCTGACACAGCCATCTCTCCTCACACAGCTTCCAATATGGCCACGGCGGCTAACACACAGCGGAAGGGGGAGGTGAGTGATTCCCTCTCTCTCTCTCTCTCAAATTGCTCATCAACCCTCGGGTCTCCCACTGCTCATGCCAGCCGCTGACAACACCCAGGCTGACCAGACATATATAAAAATGGCAGAGGCTGTGGCACATATCCTGTCCCCCACAATCAAGGCAGCTATTGAGAAGGCCATTACACAGAGCCTGTCACAGCTGCAGAAGGAGCTGAGCTCTCACAGACACCAAATCCAGGAGACTGAGCAGAGTATTGCCTCCCTAGAGGAAGAGACCCTGCTTAACAGCAGGGATATTAACAACCAGGACAAGGCGCTTCAGGCAATGCAGGACAAAATTGAAGACCTGGAGAACCGCTCCAGGAGGAATAACCTCTGGATCATTGGGACACCTGAAGCGGTTCAGGGGGCAGAGCTCCTTACTCTCTGTACAGACACTATTCCTAGAGCCCTGGGCCTGCCATCCCCCTGCATTGTGGAGAGGGCACACCGGGTGGGTGCCCCGAACGAGTCCCGGAAAAACCTGCGACACATCATTGCCCGTTACTTGAACTATGCGAACAAGAACGCCATTTTGATGTCATTCAGGAAACAAAGACCCATACACATCAAAGGCTGCTCTATTCTACTTTTCGCAGATTACTCCGCCGAAGTGTCCAGACGACGTAAGGCATTTGCTCAAGTATGTTCCTCCCTTTTTCAACAGCAAATGCGTTTTACCTTAGCGTACCCTGCTATCCTTCATGTTATTAGTGATTGACCGATTATCAGCAAAGTCAATATATCGGGGGCCGATTTGCACTTTCCCCGATATATCGAGGTGACGGATATTGCCAATATTTTGGGAAAGTGCTTGTACCAGAGTTATTCCTGCAGCTAGAGGCATCACCCCGGTACCGGCGTCCATAGCCGATGGTTGGCTGTCTTGTAATAACAACCAATGTGGCTGAGAAGCTGCTTGGCTGTCATTACAAGGAGCCGGAGGTGACCTCGAGCCCCCCCCGCCACCTTCCCTGGCTCGCCCGGGTCTCCCATCCCATCGGGAGGCCCGAACAATCAGCCTGCACGGCCGCCAAAGACCCGATCAAAGGGCTCTGATCAGGTCTCCATGTAAAAACCCGGAAGTGATGTCATGACACTCGGCTCCAGATTCTCCACATACTCGGCTCCAGATTTAAAAAAATGACAGCATTCAAAGCAGCCAAACTTGGTCTTTTAAGTACAGATGAGGGGTTTGGGGTCTTTTAGAGCCACAGATCCCTTCACAAGAGTACCTGTCAAGTGATAAAAATAAAAAAAAATGTTTTAAATGTACGAAAATATCGGCAGATATGGGCCGATACCGATATGCAATGGCCAAAATATTGGTATCCGTATCGGCAATGAAAAACCAATATCAGTCAATCACTAGTTTGTATGGCCCCTACGTGCTTGTTTGCATGCCTGACAATGTTGGGGCATGCTCCTAATGAGACAACGGATGGTGTCCTGAGGTATTTTCTCCCAGATCTGGACCAGGGCATCACTGAGCTCCTGAACAGATTGAGGTGCAACCTGGTGGCGTCGAATGGACCAAAACATAATGTCCCAGAGTTGTTCTGTTGGATTTATGTCAAGCGTTGTCACGCACCAGGAGGAACCCGTTACCCACTGCACCAGCGTAGGGTCTGACAGTGGGTCCAAGGATTTCATCCCGATACCTATTTGCAGTCAGGGTGCCATTGTCTAGCCTGTAGAGGTCTGTGTGATACTGTATAGATATGCCTCCCCAGACCATCACTGACCCACCACCAAACCGGTCATGCTGAACGATGTTACAGGCAGCATAACATCCTCCACGGCTTCTCCAGACCCTTTTATGTCTATCACATGTGCTCAGAGTGAACATGCTCTCATCTGTAAAAAGCATAGGGCACCAGTGACGGACCTGCCAATTCTTGAGTTCAGTGGAAAATGCCAATCAAGCTCCACAGTGCAGGGCAGAGAGCACAGGCCCCACTAGAGGACTCTTGGGCTACCCTCATGAAGTCTGTTACTGATTTTTTGGTCATAGGCATTTACACCAGTGGCCTGCTGGAGGTCATTTTGTAGGGTTCTGGCAATGCTCATCCTGTTCCTCCTTGCATAAAGGAGCAGATATCGGTCCTGCTGATGGGTTAAGGACCTTCTACGGCCCTCTTTAGCTGTCATAGAGTAACTGCCTGTCTCCTGGAATATCCTCCATGCACTTCTGACTGTGCTGAGAGACACAGCAAACCTTCTGGCAATGGCACATATTGATGTGCCATCATGGAGAAGTTGAACTGCCTGTTCAACCTCTACAGGTTCCAGGTATCGCTCCATGCTACCAGAAGTGACACTGACCCTAGCCAAATGCAAAACTAGTGAAAAACAGTCAGAAAAGATGAATAGGGAAAAAAATGTCAGTGGCCTCAACCTGTAAAATCATTCCTGTTTTGGAGGTTGTCTCATTCTTGCCCATATAGTGCACCTGTAAAATTTCACTAACACCAAAGCAGCTGAAATTGATTAACAACCCCCTCTGCTTCCTAACGGACCAGATTGATATCCTGGGAGTTTACTTGAATTGATACTATACTCTGATTAAAAAGTGTTCCTTTAATTTTTTTGAGCAGTGTATATTCAAATAAAGCATGTTTGTTTAGTATTCTTATAGTCGTTTATCTATCAAGGGGTGTGGCTTGTTTCCATTATTTTTCAATGATCGGCTTAGCTGCTCTAAATAGGTGTGTGAGAACAGTATGAAATTCATGAGTCCAGGAATCCATGCCTATTCTCAAAAATGCTAATTATACACCTATAAAAGATGAGGCCAAGGAGAATATATCAACCCAAAATCATTGATAATTGGACATTGCCACCAGCACATTGGTGATTGACTAGGAACGATGGTGGCTAGTCTAGTATTAGGTACGGTACCATTTATGAAAAGGTTTTTAAGATGATTAGTTTACTTTTTTTTTTTCAGGCTGAACACATTTTCAGTTATTTTTCTGTTCTGTAGACCAGTGTTTCTCATCTCCGGTCCTCAGGGCACACTAACAGGCCAGGTTTGCTAAAAAACTGAAATACATCACAGGTGATCTCATTTGCTGCTCAGTGATTGTAGTATTTTAGTCTGCATCTCCCCAAGGTAATACTTAAAATCTGGCCTGTTAGTGTGCCCTGAGGACCGGAGTTGAGAAACACTGCTGTAGACCAATGATCAGAGAGAGATATCTGGCAGATGGTGTATTGTTTTTATCACTGTGCATGTGGTGGCATTGACATTAATGTGAACGTTTTTCAGCACAAAGGCAATCTAAAAGAAATCTTGGAATTGTTTAGGAATTTCTGGGAATTTGGAGTCATTTGGCTGTGTTTCTATTTTTTCACATTGGTATTTAAAAAAAAAAACTATTATTGTGATGCATTTCATAGAATGTTTGTAATATGCTACTTAGTATATTAAGAGTTATAAAAGATTGAGATGTGCATAGAAAGGGTTAAAAATGTTTGGAATGTGTGTTGTCAGGAATATGAGAAAACCTGTGAATTATTAGAGTAGGTAAAATTAGTAAAAAGCAGTAAGGAAGTAGACATATGGTTGAGGAAGGGTTGAAAGAACAGACTGAAAATATGCTGCTGAAAAAGTGAAAAAGAAGTAAAGATATGGTGGAGAAAGGGTTAAAAGAACAGCCGGACAACAGGCTGTTGGTCAGAGTGAAAGAAAAGAGCAATTGGATAGTGGCAGTATAGAGTAGAGGAGTCCGGAGTAGAAGGCTAAAGCTTAGCTATATGTAGCAGCAGGATGTGACAGGTCTGTAATGTTCCCTGATGAAGCCAAGGAGGCAAAATGCATTGGCTGGAGCTACATGTGATGTCATCCTGAAGGCTCGCACCAGGTTATGCGCTAAGTGCCCAGTAGGCAAGTGGTAAATTGATTAGTTTTTTATTGACTCCCTTTAGGTTATTGTGGTTATGTATGCACTACACATTTTGTATGTGTATTAAGTCAAGCGATGACACATGTTTAAAACACTAAAAGGGTTTAGGATTTTTGAGAACGATATTTAACAAATCTAACATTTTTTGGATTGAACTTTTGCACACCAGTTTTGGTAGAATGTGAATGGACTCTTGAGAGTTGCACCAGGGTGAGTTTCCCTCTGGCTGGTTCTGAGCTAATAGTGGTGCTGGACATCTTCTAATTTCAAAGGCAAAGTAAGCTTGATGTATTTCCCATAAGCTATAACCAGGTTCCATAGATGACCTAGTCTAGTGCTTTAAACTTGTTGGTTTGTTTATGCTTTTGCTTGAGGTGATTGAAGCTATATTGGTGCACTTACAATGATACAGCTGAGCTGAGTACTGTCCATGTCACTTTTTTATCTGTATGGTTACATTTTCATGACAAGCTTTCTTGGTATATCCCCCTTCTTCTAAGATCCAGACATTACTGAGAAAAGTATTACGGACAATACTCTGCTGTGCTGAAGATAATTTTTTTTCTCTGAGGTGAGTTAAGCTCACAGGCGAGTTGCATTTTCTACTGCCCCCTAACTGCTCCTCTTTGACCTCTAAAGGAAGCTGATGAGGGCAACAGTTATACAGGCTTGTAAGGAATATACTAGTGTATATGCCCCGCGCCACGTGTTAGATTAATAAATATGTGAAATAAATAATATATAATAAAAATATTTTTGTGAATAAAACTTGGTGGATAAGTATATTGTGTGTATTCGTAGCAGCTGCTATAGAAATTAAAATTCTATGCAGGTAAGTAGTCTAAAAGGCTACCTATAGCGCTTGCTTTAAGGCTATAAGGCACATATGACCCACAACGTCTGGTAAGTGATTGAATCTTACCTTTGTCACAGTGATACCACAAAGATTAGAATTATTACTGAGTGGACAGAGTAATCATCGCACTGAGCACTTGCACTTTTTATCTGGAAGTTTGCACAAAGGACTCACTTTATACTGCACATTTATTGGATTTTTTATTTGGAAGTTTGCACAAAGGTCTCACTTTATAATATATATTTATTGGACTTTTTTGAGCTTTGAATTTTATATTTATTAATGGTATACGGAATATGATCTACTAATTTATTATTTTACACATTATATTTGTTATATATTAATTTTATGAAGTTTAGTATATTCACATTTAAAGCAAGCGCTTTAGTTATACAGGCTGTTGCACTTGGCAGTCAGTAGCGCCCATCAAATGCAACTCATTCAAAATGCGTTTCTGGCACAGTGGCGCAGGTTTTTAGGGGGTTAAAACAGGTGAGGTGGAGACACATTAATGCCTCCTCACAAATGTATACACCTAAACAGAATAAAGACAGAGAGCTAACACTTTGTCTAAGCCTAGGTAAATTTTCCAATAATACCATCTGTCAAGCAGGAATGCACATAGATAGATCGAAATTTGGCTAGTCCCTGCTGAATTTCAATCTATCTAAGGCCAAGTTAAAGAGGGTTCCACCCAAAAAGGGAAGCTATGCTTGTTTGCACCCTCCCCCCCCCTCCACTACCACATTTGGCACTTTTTGGGGGGGAGGGGCAAGCAGATATCTTGTTTTGAAAGGTACCCGCTCCCACTTCCTGGTAAGATCACTGTGTGGCAATCTATGTTATTTCCAGCGCCTCTTCCTTCCCCCCTGCCTTCTGTGACCTGTGTCACCTTTCAGAAAGCACACACAGTAGGAAACTGGCTGTGAAGCCTGAAGGCTTCACTGCTGGTTTCCCTTACTTGCAATGACAGCGCTTGCACCCTAAGTCAATGGATGAATCGGCTCGGGGTGCCGCCATTGCGGGATCCCTGGACAGGTAAGTGTCCTTATATTAAAAGCCAGCAGCTACAGTATTTGTAGCTGATGGCTTTTATTTTTTTTTGTACAGGCTGGAACTTCACTTTAAGGTCTGTGTAATGAACTTCACGCACCAGGATAAAAATCTTTATTTTAAAGAAGTTACAGTTTTTTTCATCAGTTCTTTTCAACTCAAGTCCAATGAACTTTAAAAATGACAGTCACATGGATAAATATTCTTATCCCTGTGTTAAAACTTTGTGAACTGAGCCTATAGTGTAGCTGTCACGACTTTACAATGTACTAGTTTATGTCAACAGATCCTGGGTAGGGAAAAATTACCTGGTGTTGGTATTTTTTTTACACTAAAAAATGCTCCACATAAGTGGGGTGTGGGGGATTGCCCTGGAACAGATATTTACAAATAGGTCTTGGTAAGCCTTAGGTGAGCTTACACTTTTATACTGTAGTAACATGTTATGTGTGTTGGTATGCTGCAGTGCCCACCGGCACCCCAACACACTAAATCTGTCCAGTTTAGCAGGGAGTGGATGATTTTTGAACCATGTGTGGCCCTTACTGCTTGACAGAAGTTATTGTTTGATCGACTTCTGTTGAATTGACAAGTTGTAAAACTTTTGTTGATCAACAGCTACAGCCACTGGTCAGTGTATTCTGATAGGACAGAGTCCCACTGTCAGAATAAATTGTGCTGGGGGTAAGGATCGTTCCACAACCTCATTTTTGTGGATGAAGGAATCTGTTCACTTTTTTCATTCAGTCTGCTGGCAGGACATTCACAATAAATAATTTGCCCTAACATAATGCAGTAGACAAGTGTGAACCCAGGTTTAGAGAGAATAAGGCTAAATCCAGGGGGCAACAGCTGGCAATAATCAGTCGTACTGGCTGCTAGGGATGATCGAACGGTTTGGGTCGACGATCGGTTCGACCCGAACATTGACTGTTTGAAATTCAGCCGAATTTCGAACTTTTTGCTGAAAAAGTTTGGAATTCGGCAACCAGAACCGACCAAAATGCAATTGGACAGGAACTGGGCTTTAAAAGCCCGTGATTGGACCAGAACCATCAGTAAAAGCTGTCAGAATTAATAATAAATTAATAATATCTCGCTGTGCCTCCATTATGTCAGGATGTTTATACTGCTCTGAATATAACAGTGTCTATTTATGGTTAATAATAAGCAAAGATGTATGAGGAAGGAGAATCTTCACTTATGTCCATAAATCAATATGTAGCAAATTCTTTTTATTGATTAATTTATTTTTAAAAGCATATACCAATCTTAGTGAAAACAGTCTACAGTATGGAATATATAAAAGCTTTATTCACGAGACATGTAATCACGATAAATGATCAAACTTGAGATGACACAAAAAAATAACTTCACAAAAATACAAACTTCAAACAATTAATGCAATGTGATGTGTAGCTCAATAATGAAAGTAAAAATAAAGCAAGATTACGTTTTTCCCAGATATAGTACAAACCATATTTAAATGTTCTATATAATCAGACCACAATTGTCTGCGCAATGCACAGCCTGATAGTCACTTCACTGCAGATAAGGTGAGAATAGGCTATGCAAAACGTGAGACTAATACGCTAATATGCGCTAAATCTGATATTTAATAAAAATGTTATAAAAACAAAAATCAACTTTTTAGAGAAAAATCTACATTTGGTTTATACGGCTGGGATTGTACTCTCGTTACCCTTTAGCATGAAATGTAAAACATTTAAGGAAGTACATAAACAATATTGAATAATAATCAAATAAACAGCAAGGCATATTTACCATATTTAAAATGGCGGCTAGTTTTTAATGGTTGTTACCAGGTTCCTTAAGATGGCTGCTTTTCCAAGATGGTGGGCAATTAGGGAGGAGTTTCGCTTGGCGTCCCTCAAAGGTTATCATCAGATACATGATGGAGCGAAATGGAGTCTGTGTAGATGAGTCTATGCATAGCTGTAGTAGTGTGTGTGTTGTAAGTGTGATGTATATTGGGCAAAATGTCATGTGTCATGTGTCTCTCTCACCTGGGCTTTTATATGGTATAGAACAATTACCATAAGATAAACCCAGAGGGAGTAACATGATCACCATTGGTTGGAACATCTTATTCATTAACTGGTGATGTCATAGGGTGACACTTCTTGGTCAACCAGTATATTAAAATTAAATGATGATTTCTCCATTTAAGAATATTATAAAACAACATAAAAAGTATCCATGCTCTCATCTATTACATGTCCATTTATTATCCATCATGTATCTAAATAAGGAATTAATCTTGATAACACCATTCTAATATTTAACATATCTTATTTAATATATATTGGATATTACTTTTTAACCCAAGACTTCAATTACCGTAGTAGCATTCAGTCACCAGTGATGGCACTCTTGCATTGCTCTTAGCTTCAACATACAACAATATAGCAGCATTATTTATCTTCAAATAAACTTTGCACCTTATATTGACGAAAAGCTTACAATCTAGACCTCCTAGACTAAACACCTGGCAAGGCCAGAAAAGTTTTATGATGCTTTACCACTTACAAGAGCTTATTTACTGAAGCCTTACTAAACATGCAGTGATGAGTCATCAAAATCAGTAAAGTTAGAATTTAGCAAAATATGAAACAATTATAATATATAACAGTTTTCTACATATTTATGTATATTATTCATATATATATTTCATTGTTAATATTATGTTACATATAAGATATAACATATCTGTAAATTTTATTTTTAAATGGGTTTAAACACAGAATATTTAACCAGTGTTTTATGGTCCCACACACAGATAAGATACCTTGGCATAGCGCCTTAGACTTATCTTAAAGAAAGTCAACAGACTATTTATTTATTATCTTAGGTCAACACAGCCTGTCTGGGGTCTGGGGTAAACCTGTTTAAGAATTTCCTGAACAGGCACTTTTCTGTAAAGGATATTTAACCTTTTAGTAACCTGACAAAAATGGATATCATTGCTTCATAATTCTATACAGAACAAAATATGACATTTCATTTTCTTCTTATTAAATTTAACCTCCCCAAATAACCCTGACAAAACCAATTGAGGGGGCAGGAGAATGCTAGGAATGTGATTGGAGTGACTAGGGGGTCCAGAGGCCAATCAGTAGTAAATACACCCCCCAGTATATAAGATAGCCCCGCCAAATCTCTAGCATTGTAATACAGGGATGTGGAAGAGAGTGGAAGAATTTCTGTTACTCCTGCTTCAAAGTGTCATTTAGCAATTATTAGTATGAGGAAAGGGATATCTAGTGTAGTTAGGGTACTATTTTCCACTATAGTTAGATTTAATAATCTAGTTTCTGTAGGGAAAGTGTTAAGTGTCAGGGGGACTGTAGTGTAGTGTAGTGTTAACTGACTCTGACTGCTATGGAAGGGTGACTAAACCCTTCCATGTCAGGGTGACCGCCATAGGAAAAAGATTGTTTCTATTAGAATTGCAGTAGAGCAGGATAGTGGCTTCGCTACTTTCACACCTGGCCGTTTTTGTTGCAGGCGTTTTATTGGGCTTTTTTGTGGACGTCTTTGGAGGCAGGCATGACATCTGAACTTCTGTGTAGGGGTATATATACAAACACACATATGTGTATATATACACATACACACGTATAGGTTTGAAAGTAGCAGAACCCTATGCCTGCGCTAATTAAATTATTAGCAGGCATAGGGCTACGCTCCTATCACACCTATATGTGTGTATGTATATAAATACATATAAATGTGTGTGTATATATACCCCTATACAGAAGTTCAGATGTTATGCCTGCCTCCAAAGACGCCCAAAAAATGCCCAAAAAAATGCCTGCTACAAAAACGCCCAGGTGTGTTGTTGCAGGCATTTACTATAGGGGTATATATACACACACACTTATATGTATTTATACACATACACACATATAGGTGTGATAGGAGCGTAGCCCTATGCCTGCTAATTATTTCATTAGCGCAGGCATAGGGTTCTGCTACTTTCACACCTATATATGTGTATGTGTACAAATACATATATGTGTGTGTGTATATATACCCCTACACAGAAGTTCTGATGTTATGCCTGCCTCCAAAGACGCCCAAAAAATGCCCAAAAAAACGCCTGCTACAAAAACGCCCAGGTGTGTTGTTGCAGGCAGGTTTTTTTTGGCATTTTTTGGGCGTCTTTGGAGGCAGGCATATCATCTGAACTTCTGTATAGGGGTATATATACACACACACTTATATGTATTTATACACATACACACATATAGGTGTGATAGGTGCGTAGCCCTATGCCTGCTAATTATTTCATTAGTGCAGGCATAGGGTTCTGCTACTTTCACACCTATATATGTGTATGTGTATATATACATACACGTGTGTGTGTATATATACCCCTATACAGAAGTTCAGATGTTATGCCTGCCTCCAAAGACGCCCAAAAAATGCCCAAAAAAATGCCTGCTACAAAAACGCCCAGGTGTGTTGTTGCAGGCATTTTTTTGGGCATTTTTTGGGCGTCTTTGGAGGCAGGCATAATATATGAACTTCTGTATAGGGGTATATATACACACACACTTATATGTATTTATAAACATACACACATATAGGTGTGATAGGAGCGTAGCCCTATGCCTGCTAATTATTTCATTAGCGCAGGCATAGGGTTCTGCTACTTTCACACCTATATATGTGTATGTGTACAAATACATATATGTGTGTGTGTATATATACCCCTACACAGAAGTTCTGATGTTATGCCTGCCTCCAAAGACGCCCAAAAAATGCCCAAAAAAACACCTGCTACAAAAACGCCCAGGTGTGTTGTTGCAGGCAGGTTTTTTTTGGCATTTTTTGGGCGTCTTTGGAGGCAGGCATAACATCTGAACTTCTGTATAGGGGTATATATACACACACACTTATATGTATTTATACACATACACACATATAGGTGTGATAGGTGCGTAGCCCTATGCCTGCTAATTATTTCATTAGTGCAGGCATAGGGTTCTGCTACTTTCACACCTATATATGTGTATGTGTATATATACATACACGTGTGTGTGTGTATATACCCCTACACAGAAGTTCAGATGTCATGCCTGCCTCCAAACACGTCCACAAAAAAGCCCTATAAACGCCTGCAACTAAAAGCCGGGTGTGAAAATAGCGAAGCCTCTATCCTGCTCTACTGCAATTCTAATACAAACAAACTTTTTTTCTGGTTCTGGACATGCTACAGAGCTGAAACTTCACAGGTACACCTTTTAGACCCCCCAGACACCAAATCCAAAGAAATCTCATTTTTTTTTTCAATAATTTTTTTTAACCACTTCCCGCCCGCCCTATTACAAATTGACGGCGGGAATGTGGTTGTGTTATCCTGACCGGACGTCATATGACGGCGGCAGGATAACACAGCTCTGGGCGCCCCCCGGGGGCGCGCAGAGCGGCGATCGGTGATGCGAGGTGTCAGCCTGACACCCTGCATCTCCGATCTCGGTAAAGAGCCTCTGATGGAGGCTCTTTACCATGTGATCAGCCGTGTCCAATCACGGCTGGTCACATAGTAAATAGGAACAGCCGTTGATCGGCTTTCCTTAGTTCGTGCCTGACAGGCACGAGCAAAGGAGCGCCGATCGGCGGCTCCCCTGACAGGGGGGGGGGGGTCAGCACTGGTAATCAGATCATTTATTACCAGTGCAGACCCTCGGGGGGATGCCACTAGATCCACCAGGGATGCCCACTATGACCCCAGGGATGCCCACTATGACCCCAGGGATGCCCACTATGGCCACCAGGGATGGCAATCAGGGCTCAGGGAGCCCCCCATTGCCCTCCCCATCAGTGATGCCCACCAGTGTCCTCCCTATCAGTGCTGCCCACAAGTGCCCATCATTGCTATCCTTTAGTGTTGCCCACCAGTGCCCATTATTGCCCACCAGTGCCGCCTATCAGTGCCCATCAGTGCCGCCCGTCAGTGCCACCCATCAGTGCCCATCAGTGCCCACCAGTGCCGCCTATCAGTGCCCGTGAGTGCCACCTATCAGTGCCCATCAGTGCCACCTATCAGTGTCCATCAATGCCGCCTATCAGTGCCCAGCAGTGCCGCCTATCAGTGCCCACCAATGCTGCATATCTGTGCTACCTATCAGTGCCGCATATCAGTGCCTATCAGTGCCGCCTATCAGTGCCGCCTATCAGTGCCACCCCATATGTGCCACCCCATCAGTGCCACCCCATCAGTGCCTCCTCATCAGTGCCTGTCAGTGCAGTCTCATCAGTGCTCATCAGTGCAGGAAAAAACTTATTTATTTACAAAATTGTATAACATAAACAAAAAAACTTTTTTTTTTTTTTTAAACTTTTCGGTCTTTTTTTTATTTGTTTAACAAAAAGTAAAAATCGCACAGGTGATCAAATACCACCAAAAGAAAGCTCTATTTGTGGGGGGAAAATGACATAAATTTGGTGTAGGTACAGTGTTGCATGACCGCGCAATTGTCATTCAAATTGCAAAAGCGCTAAAAGGGGAAAATTGGCCTGGGCAGGAAGGGAGGGAAGTGCCCTGTATTAAAGTGGTTAATAATTGGCTCTCTATCAAAAATGACAATTTTTAAGAACTTTTTTTGTGTGTAGGGGTATATATATACACACACATAGAACCCTAGGCACTTTTTAGGGGCATTTATTGGGTTTTAGGGCTTCAAAATTGTGTTTTTTGATTACCGAAGTTCGGGTCCCATTCATTTCAATGGGGTTCTGAAATCCGGGCCGAACTTTCGGGAAGTTCGGGTGTTCTGGTCGAACCAAACTTTTCAAAAGTTTGATCATCCCTACTGGCTGCACACATTTGTGCACAGCCATAGTACAGAGCACTGCTGAGTCCAGAGGTGCTTTTTAGGGCTAGTTCACACCAGAAAGTGGTGCAGGAAACCCACATTCTGTGGGCGTTTCCTGAACCACATTCAAAACTTACCGCAGTTGTGATCTGAAGTGGCTGTCAATATAAAGTTCATGACACCCCAAATGCAGATCGCAAATGCAGTGTGTTTGCCACACCGGATCACATGTTACAAAAGTACCATGCGATGCGTTTGCAGTGAATTTAAAAAAGTATTGCATGCACTACTTTTGCTGCAGTGCAGGGGGATTTCAGCCCTTTCAAAATGAAGTGGCTAAAAGCGCACTGCACAGACCTGCATGTGAATTGCACAGGAATGCACAGTACATTCCTGTGCAATCTCTGAGGTAAGACGGTCCTTAGCCATCTCTGAATGCAGGAAGCTATCCACCCCTGTGTGCCTGTGTCATGTAGTGTGAGTTGTAGAGCCAGCAGCACTCACATTGATTATCAACAGTCAGTGAGGACTTCTGTTATGTGATGTATGCTGTTCTCGAACCCTCCTACAAACCAAGTTCTTTCCCTTCTCTGCCATAAAGATAGGTTTGGTGACTTCTGCTCTACTTTTGTCATCTTTAAGTCAAAGCATATTGCATTCTCCTGAGCCACACACATTAGCAGCCAAGAGTCACTGAACATAGTGGAGATATGTAATCTGAAGTGGCCTGGAGAGAGGGGGAGGTAGAAACAGCAGCATGACACAGTCTGCCAGTGCCCCAAGCTAGGCTTATATTGGAACTCCACCTTGCTCACTGCAAAAAATGGCTGGGTTGAAACTATGTGCCCTGTTTTTCACATACTGTCCCTATGAGGGATGGTTAGCAACTCTGCTCGTGGGGGGAGGGGGTTCAGACCCCCTGGCCTCCCTGCCCTCCCTTATCTATGCCTCTGCTGGGTTGTTTGTGGAAAAACTTGTCTACTGCCAGAATCTTTGCTTGTGAGAGACATGCTTTTGCTTTGCTCACATTGTGTGCAATGGAAGTTGAAAAGACCACACCTTCTGCGACCCTAATCTTTCTAATGTGGTTCTACTCATCCAGTTTTATTCTCTCTCAACAGCTGTTTCTGTTTAATCTATTCAGTTTGGATCAACGTTCACATTAAAGTGTTACTAATCCCACAACAGTAAAATCAGTCTGTATATGCAGTACAGCATGCTTGTTATACCCACTGTGGAATTGAAGGGGTTAATCCTGCACATTGTGTAAAAAGGCTGTTTGATCCTATCTTCTCTGATCCACCTCTTCTTCCACTGTCCCAAAACCATCTCCTGATTGAACAGAGGTTAGGGGACAAGCTGCACATGCTCAGTTTGGTGTGTTTTGCTAGAGAGTTTTAGAAGTCTAAACTGTAAACTTTTCCATTGATACACTAATGCATAAGACATAATATAAAATGTCTAAGACAAAAATCTTCAAAGATATCCTAAGGTCCCTAAAGCAGTATTAAGTGCTGCTCTACGTACCTGCAGTGGATACTAGTGCATTATGGGTAAAACTTAAAGGGGAATCATTTTTATTTAAACACCTTACTACCACCTTAAACCTTTAAACAGTTATATATATACATATATATATATATACATATATATATATATATATATATATATATATATATATATATATATATATATATATATATATATATATATATATATATATATATATATATATACACACAGTATATATATATATATTGTATATAGACATATTTTTAGTAGGAATAGGGCTCAGGTTCCACTACTACCATGAGTTTGACACAAATCTTATGGATTTGAGATTCATGGAAATATTTGGGAAGATTCTCACAGGTGAATTTTTTAAAACCATAATGCACTGCATGGCCCAGCAAAATTTTGTATAAGCCACCCCTTCACTATAATGAGGGAGAGGTACACAGAGCAGCCATAGTGTCAGCAATATATTGGAAGATATTGTATAAATTTGTATTGTAAGTATATAGAAAGCTGAGAACCTGGAAAGATATTAGGGTTTTTTTTTATTATTACTAGGAGATTTTTTTTTTTTTTTTTTGGCTTTATTTATTTAATTTTTTGGTAAGGTTGAGGGCAGCTGTCTTTTTAGTTACTGTACTGTTTATAGCATTTTTTTTCTTCATATCTTCTCTTTAAATAAAATAGTGGGCTTTTGTTTCAGGTATTTTTTTCTGTGAGTTGTATATTTTATTTTTGTTTTTTATACTGCATCATTTGAAAGGAAAAATATCACTTGCATTCACCGTACCTATTCCCTTCGATAAACTAAAAGTTGGCATACACCAGTTAGGCCTTTTATCCCTGAATAAAACTATCCTACTTCTGGCCAATTTTACATTGCATTCTCTGCAGTATCTTAAAACAAGACTAAACTTTATGGCACATGCACAGGTCAGTGTATATTCTCAGCATATCTCTGTACCAGAATTAATTAACTCCTTTGCCCAAAGTTTGCTTTAATTCCTGCAGAAAAAAAAAAGCCTTTTCTCTGTCTCTTTTATAAATGTGCGTCTAATCTTGCTCAATAAAATTATCCTGCTTCTGGCTAATTATGCACTTCTGTGTCATCTACGATCTCTTATTCAATTTTGTAAAACACCTGCCTTTACTTTTTGTCTTTAGCCAAATATTCACTGTATAATTGTATTCTCAATCCTGGACAACAATGACAATTTCTTCTTTAACATTTAGGGGAAATTCTGGAAAATCCCAATTGCAGAATTCTATATTTGCTATTCAAAGAAAGCACAATTTTGTACTAATTTTCTATAGGAATAGGAGAAGAACAAAGAGTTGCACTTTGCCATAGATGGCTACAGGAACAGGACATTTTCATTACTTTATTTAACTACCTCAATACTGGGCACTTAAACCCCCTTCCTTCCCAGACCAATTTTCAGCTTTTAGCACTATTGCATTTTGAATGACAATTGCGCAGTCATGCAACACTATACCTAAACCAAATTTGTGTCATTTTTTCCCCACAAATAGAGCTTTCTTTTGGTGGTATTTGATCACCGCAAGGTTTTTTCTTTTTTGGTGCACAAATAAAAAAAGACCGAAAATTTTGAAAAAAAAAAAGTTTTTTTGTTTAGGTTATAAAATTTTGTAAATAGATACATTTTTTTTCTGCACTGATGAGCACTGATGATGCCACACTGACAGGCACTGATGAGGAGACACTGATGGGGTGGCACTGATATGCAGCACTGATGGGCACTGATAGGTAGCACTGATATGCAGCACTGATGGGCACTGATAGGTAGCACTGATATGCAGCATCAGTGGGCACTGATAGGCAGCGCTGATGGGCACTGATAGGCAGCACTGATGGGCACTGATCGGCGGCACTGATGGGCACTGATGGGCACTGATAGATGGCACTGATGGGCACTGATCAGCGGCACTGATTGAAACTGATAAGCGGCATTGATCGGCACTGATGGGCAGCATTGGTGGGCAATAATGGGCACTGGTGGGTGGCACTGATAGATGGCAATAATGGGCAGCACTGATAGATGGCATTGGTGGGCACCACTGATAGGGAGGGCACCACTGGCAGGCTCTCTGAGCCCTGATTGCCATCCCTGGTGGCCATGGTGGGCATCCCTGGTGGTCATGGGTGGGCATCCCTGGTGGCTCTAGTGGCACCCCCCCCCCGGGGCTGCACTGGTAATCAATGTTCTGATTACCAGCACAGAACCCCCTGTGATCAGTGAGTAATTATAAAAACTCACTGATCCCCCTGGCTGCAGCACAGATCATCTTCTTCTCCTCACTGACAGGATCTGTGTGAGGAGAAGAAGAGATCAAAGCCGTTACAACGGCTGTGTTTACATTGCATGACGGCCGTCATGTGATCAGGAGGGCCAATCACAGGGCCCTCCTGCCACAACTTTGTTGCTCTGTGTCCACAGGCACATCGAGATCGCGCCGCTGTGCGTGCCCGCAGCGGCGCGATCTCACTCCTTCTGAAGGATTTTTCGGAACGTCCGATCAGAAGGACGAGACTCCCACCCGGCCGTATATGTGCAGTGGCCGGGTGGGAGGTGGTTAACTGCTTCATTACTGGGCACTTTCCCCTCTTCCTGCCCAGGCCAATTTTTAGCTTTCAGCGCTGTCACACTTTGAATAACAATTGCGCAGTCATGCAACACAGTACCCAAATGAAATAGTTATCATTTTTTTCACACAAATAGAGATTTCTTT
The DNA here is from genome assembly GCF_965119305.1 of Pelophylax lessonae. Lineage (NCBI taxonomy): Eukaryota > Metazoa > Chordata > Amphibia > Anura > Ranidae > Pelophylax > Pelophylax lessonae. Next base: position 724,115,369 of record NC_138768.1, read on the forward strand.
TGGTGGTATTTATTCACCATTGGATTTTTTACTTTTTGCCAAAGAAAAACAAATAAAACCCCCAAAATTTTTGAAAAAATTTTTTTTTTCTTAATTTTTGCTAGAAAAGTTTGTAAATAAGTAATTTTTCTCCTTCACTGATGTGCACTGATGAGGCAGCACCGATGGGCACTGATAGGCTGCACTGATGGGCATTGATGAGGTGGCATTATAAGCACTGATAAGACAGAACTGAAGGACACTGATGAGGTAGCACTGATGAGAAGGCACTAATATGCCACACTGATGGGCACTGATAGGTGGCACTGATCAGCACTTATGGGCAATTATAGGTGGCATGGATAGGCAGCACTGATGGGCAGCACTGATGGGCGGCACTGATGGGCACCGATGGGCGGCACTGATAGGCACTGAAAGGCAGAACTAACTGGCATCCCTGATAGGCACAGTTTGAAATCACTGATGGGCATAAATTGGCATCATTGATGGGCACAAATTGGCATCACTAATGGGCACAGATTGGCATCACAGATAGTCACTGACTGGCATCCCTGCTGGGCACTGTTGGGGCTGCACTGATAATCAGGGCATTGATCATCAGTGCCCTGATTAACTGTACAGGTCTCCCCTGCTAGTAGATGTTGCTGATCGGCTCTCCTCTCCTCACACTCTGTCAGTGTGAGGCGAGGAGAGCAAATTACAAGCACTTCCTTGTTTACATGTGATTGGCTGTGATTGGACAGAGCTGATAACATGGGTAAAGAGCCACGTCATCTGCTCTTTACCAAGATCAGGGTCCTTGGTACCCTGGGACGCGGCGCGCCCATGATCAACGCGCTGCATGGCCCATGGGCGCGCAAGAGCAAAGAGACTGTGGCGACGGTATATGACGTCATCCCAGAACGAGAGGGGATCCCGCCCGTTCTCATTTTACTATATGGCGGGCGGGAGGTGGTTAAAGAAACTCTGTCACTGGTGGAAACAAATGCGGGTATGAAGTACAAGTATCAAGAGGTACCAGCCCATACATTTTTCACCCTCCTAAACCTTCCAGTTACACCTACATGTCAGGCTCTTCTAACAGGAAAAGCTTCAACACTTCCAGATTCTGATGAAGCTTGCCCCTGAGCCCCCCCCCCCCCCCCGCTACTTTTGCCCTATCACAATGGTAGGAAGCCTAACTGGGCAGCAAGAATGTATAGGAGTCAGAAAAGTTTGAGCAAGCATTGGCAAGCTTTGTCTGTCAGAATGGCATGCCTAGGTACCTGTACATCATTCCAGTTGCAGGTTATCTCCCTACTCCACATTGATAGCATTTCTATATGATCCTGCTCACATACAACATCGAAATAAGAAAAATATATATATATTCTTCACCTAAGACAACAAACCACAGCAAAGATAAGTGAGAGACAAGCTGAAATCTGTGCAATTGTCCTCATGCACTCCCTTTTACTTTGCTACAAATGTCATTTTTAAGCACCGAAGTGTGAAATGGCCGCAAGAGCTCTATGTTTTTTTCCTTTTTTTAATAGAAGCTTCTGGGAAGACTATGCATGCCTGCTAATTTGTCACATAATGTCCTGGAATTGTTTTTCCCTGCATAGATTATTACTAAAATTAGAAGATGAAAATTACCAACAGGTAATAGAATTGATCAACACTTATGTTAATTTACATTATCTGTAATTAGTCTTTGGTTCTTGGTAAATAACACAAGGGATGCCTCTCTACAAAATTAAATGAATATAATAAACTATTCAATCCAAGCAGGCATGTCGGAAAAACATACTGCATTCTGAGAATACGCCTTATGTATTTACATATGAATTCAGGCATAACTGTACACTTTAATACCAAAAAACACTAATTAAATAAAGGTATATAGGATGTGCAATGAACCTCCACAGATATGTAAAAATGAGAAAAAATAGGATGGGGCTTTTACCATTGAAAGTGCACTTTTCAGTTACTTCTTACAGTGATTCTAAAGGCATTTTCTTTTTATTGAAATAAAAAAAAAAAATGTTATACTGCTCTGTGCAGTGGTATTATACAGAGTGGTCCTTGCTTTCTATTCTGGAGTGACACACTTCTGACAGTGACACAGTTCATTTGCTGGGGTGACCCTCCCTCTGTGTACCGTATCTATGTGTTGTCAATTTATTCATCTCCTTAAGGAGGAGGTCTAACCCCCTATAAAAAAATTAAAAGTCAGTAGCTACAGTATTGTGTTTTAATAGTAGGACAATTACCTGTCCTGGAATGTTGGCACCCTAGCCAATGTTTCCATCGGCTCTTGGGTGCTGCCGCTGCCATTACCTATTGCTCATGCACAAAGTAAGCTGCGCTTTGTGAATGGCCCGGCAGTAGGGGAAGGAAGAGGATGGGAAGCGGGAGTGGGTACCTGTCAAAACCAGATACCCCCCCCATTTTAAAGGTAGCAAATGTGGAACCTGTGGAGGGGAGCAGTCAGATAAGAGGAGCTTCCCCTCTTGGGTGGAGCTCCACTTCCAGGCTCCATGCACACTATTAGCTTACAAAAAATGCCAGAAAAACACTGGATGAAAATTGCTCAAAATAGCATTCTTCTGTGCCAGCTTTTAGCAGCAGTTAGCAATAGTTAGGAGCTTTCCCCTTTTTTTTTTTTCTCTGCTCGCAAATTGCTCCCAAAAATGCTTTTTTCTGCTCCTGGAAGCTGAAGCTTCAATTATGCTTCTAGGCTAAAAAAAATGTGGATAACACTAGTTGCTTCTAGAATCAGAAATAAAAATTTGCTCAAAATCTGCAGCTAGTAAGCTAGTGTGCATGGAGCCTTACGCTGGAGGGTTTGTAGGTCACAAAAAATAGCTGGGAATCACGTACCTGGGGATGACTGGAATGTTGTGTAGGCCTCTCTTGCACCTCCTGCCTAACACTCCTGAAGGTGGAGACAGAGAGTGTGAGGGCACGGACTGGCATGAGTGCCGGAGCAGCTGGCTGGTGAAGTCTGCACTTAGGTGGATTAGGCTGGGGGTCGCAGTCCTAGTAAGGGGATACTGAAGCAGCTTGGCACCAGAGCAGGAGATGGTAGCAGAGATGCTATGTATGCAGCAACCAGCAGCAGCCAGGTAACAAGGGACAGAGTTAGCAGACAAAGCAAGTCCAGGAAGCCGGCCAAGGTCAGTAACAGCTGGGCAGTACAGTATAGAGTAAGCAGACAAAGACAAGTCAAGTAGACAGGCTAAGGTCAAAGAGATCAGGTGAAAAAGGTTAATGCAGTTGCAGAGGTCATACACAGGTAAGCAGGTTCAATGGATCAGGTCTTGGGAAAACAGGTACAAGATGAAGACCATTTAGCAACTGCTCAAGGTGACAGGCCAGTTTAAATAAGCAGCTAGGCGCCAAGTATGCACGCTAATTTGTATGTGCATGTGCGTGTGTGCGTAGTGAGTTCACGCACAAATGAGAGCCCGTAATACCTCTTTGCCTAGAAGTATTAGCATGTGAACAAGCATAAACTCGCACTGGTTTTCTGGTGCTGGGAATCTGGTTTACCTTACACTAGGAAGGCTGACAACATTGTTTGTGCTGATAATAGTGTTTTAGTTCTGTGCACAGGAAGTTACAGGGACAATGGATTTATGGCCATTTTTTTGTGCTCTTAGAAAATGTACTTAGCCTGAAAAAAGAAAACAAATGCAGTCATTAAGTTTAGGGACTGGTAAGCTAAAATATATTACATATGAGATAGTATCAAAAAGTTTCAAGACCAGCTCTGTTTACAAGAAAGTACTTTGTTTATCTACTTTTACACACTATCACCTTCAAACGAGTCCCCTTGCACAGCAAAATAGCACTCCTAGCATTCCTGCCCTTCTGGGATGTGTCCTGGGAGTCTTTCAAATTGATCTTGAGCTTGATCTCTGCAGTGGTGTGTGAAGTGTGAAGTGAGATCATGTTGTTTCTGGCGAGAAATCCACATGTGAGGAAAGCTCAGGGTGAATTGTCATCATGGATCATCCAATTTTTCACGTTTGCTCTTTGTTCTAACTTGCTGTCCATGATGAAATAGCAGACGTAGTAACGCACGTGGTCAGAATAGCACCAGTTGCACAGCTCCCGATGTACACAGGACAATGTCTTTTGGCATTATGACTTATGAAGATTTGTGCTCCCTGTGACTGTACGTGCAGCTTTGTGCTACCATCTGTTACAACAATAGACTCAAAACATTTTGATACCACCTCGTATGTGTTAAAAATACTTTAATGACCTGTGGCTGCCCTTTGGAGTGAAGGTATCCCCGGAGGGTCCTTCTGAGGTCAAGAGGGGATCCCACCTCAAATCATGTCACAAATTACTAGTACAATACAGTACCTTTGTGCCTTTCCTGTTCATGACAAGTTCTTCCATAGCAGACTTGTAAGCAGATGGATGTTAAATGTGTTGTGCTTGTTGAAAATGTTCTACTGTTTTCTAAATGATGTATGTGGTTAGAGTTTGGAGTAACCATATAGCACTGTTTATTTGCCCTGCTGAGGTTGTACTCCCTGGGAGGTAAGGGTCGACTCTGCTGGCCAGGTTTTTATATACTTTTTGGGAGCAAACACATAAAATGGAAAAAAAAAACACCTCTTGGGGGGTGCCCCCAATAGTAACACAGTCAGAGGTTTGGTTCCGGGTCTCTCCATCTAAGAAAGTACATGTTGCACAGTATGTAATCCACTACCTTGAGGGAGAACAGTTGGAGTTTCAGGGGTATGGACTTATAATTTTGACTCAAGGACTTTTCTCACCTAATCAAGATCTAGTTACATCATGGGCAGGAGCACAAGGAGAATAACTAATTGGCTCTTAGAAAATCATGTACAGGAATGTGTATTGAAAAGATCTTTGTTCAAATGTTCAATTGATATGCCTAAACAACTTCAGTAAAGTAATGTTTTTTGGTATTTACCTTGACCTGGTCTGAAATCAGTTTAGAAAAACCTTACAGTGGTTCATACATGGCATGTCCCAAAAACAGGGCTTATTAGGGGGCAAGATGAGTTAGAGAAAATGCAGTGCAAATGTCTAACCTGCAGTCAACCTATTCAGAGGAGGCTCTATTGCCATTTCTAATGACTACAGTACTAGTGTTGAGTGCATAAACAGCCAGCCTGTCGAGAAGCGGTGTGACTTGACTGAGGTGACAGAAGGCCCTAGTAGTGAGGAAGCATGTGAGCATTGGATCCCTCCCTAGTAATTGGAACCCTGATCCTTGGTCTGACTTGTGACTTGGGACATCCCATGGCCCAGCCTGGAATTAATGGAAGATGGAGTAAGGCCTCGGGATATAATAAACACTGTATTATATAAGAGTCAAGTTTCATAGTATCCAAATGTAATATACAGATCCATGTTACAGGGAGTGAGGTGGTGGGTAACTGGGCTGGTGAAGTGTATTAAGGAACTGTTATCTATAGTGTACAGATTATTATGCATTAAAGAACTGTGCCACACACTATAAGGAATTCATTGTGTTCTTTTTGAGAAGCATTACTTTAAAGTTGGAGTGCTGCCTGCCTTAACACCAGCCTCAGCCCATCTTTCTTGGCACTTGCAAGCTCTTTCTTCGGGGGCTTTCCGCCCCATATGGGCGCATTTGGCTCCACTCAGCCTTTTGAACCATTTGACTCATCTCCCCTGCCGGCAGGCCAAGCCCCACCTCTTCTTCTTTTCATCGGGTGCCCCCACGGAAAGCCGCTTTCCCTGGGGGGGGGGGGGCCATGCGGGCTCGCTCCTGAGTCTTGCTGCTGAGTACATTGACATAGACAGCTGGACTCGGCCCCGCCTCCCGCTCCCGTGTCACTGGATTTGATTGATAGCAACTGGGAGCACCAGGCTCTCTGGTGGGGCGGAAGAGCCTGGCAAGGCACTGGAGAAGGGTGGGAGAGGGGAATGTCCCCTTGTACTACTTTTCAAAGAGATCCAGAAGCACCCATGGTCACTGAATAAAGTGATGTACATGTATGTGACGTCAAGTGGTTAATGATAATGTATAATATAAATAAGAATAGAAATACCCCTGGATTGTTGTAAAAATGTTTGAAGTTGACTCCATTATGGCTGGCCAATCCCAATTCAATGTTATAAAAGAAGGAAGGTTGGGTGAAAATTGTTGTTAAAACTGTGAAGTAGCTCCGCCATGGCCATTACCAAGCACCTGCTTTGAAAGGAGAAGGGTTGGGTGCTAGGACAGCAAACTAGCCCTGTTAAAAAAATTTGCCACTATGAAACAGAAATTGTTTGGGAGAACCTCCACACTGTGAAAGGAGGAGAGTTGGGTTTAAGAGGTTCCATTCCCTGCCAGCTCAGATCCTGGACTCTCTGGGGCATCCATGGTCACAGAACACATTGATAATGTGTGATATTAATAAGAAATAGAAATACCATCTGGATTGATTTAAAAATGTTAGCCCCTGATTATTGGCATGATTGTTGGCATATGATCTACTTTAGTGAATGAAGCCCCCTGTCTCTATAAAAGGCCTGTCCTGGACTGTGGTCTGGCACAGATTAGTGTAACTGGGTAGAGACACAAGCAAAAAAGGGGTACAGGGAAGTGCATTGTCTTGTTGCATATTTCATTTTCATGTCCCTTCATGGTTAAAAAAATTTAACTCAAAGGTAGCTAAAATGATAATATATATGGATAATGATAATATATATGGATCCTTTTCCTAGGAGCCAATACAATTGCACTAGCTGTAATTGTGAAAAATTAATAATAAACTTACTCATTTTAGAATTTCCTACATTGAAATTATGCACAGAGACAATTATAAAAAGCTAATTAGATTGTAATTTAGCAATGCAATTAATGTATTTTTATTTAGGTGATGAATAAAATGCATGCCATTAATAAAGCAAGCTTATCAATGTATTTAAATGCACAAACTTCTGTTCAGGAAAACAAAAAAGCATGCCTCATCATCTATGATTGTGTTGTGCTATAGAAAGATATGCAAATTTACATACAACATATGCTAGCTTACCTGTAATTTGATAAATGATACCTGATTATTAAGTGAAGACTGGCAAATGGTTGGTTGATGATGCCACCTCATCTACATTCCATAAATAGTTTACATTTATCAAATTACTCATTGGCTTCATTTAACAAAATAGGGGGCATTTAGAAATTTTCACAGAAAGGCCTCTAGCAAATGAAAAATTCTAATTAGCATGAAATATTGCATACATTTGTTAAAGTCAATTTACTGCCACTATTTACATCATTTTATATGCAAGAAATTCATTGCTTATTACTTTGCTGGAGGAGATTTTACTCCATTTGAATGAAAGATACATAAGTGAGGATTATTATTTTCAAGGTCATCCTAAAACAGTAGTTTTTGTAAATATGCTCAGCTAACCAAGAAATTTATATGAATGTTTGAACCAGACATAAGCAAACTGGGGCTTTCTAGCCATATATGAACTACAATTCTTGCCAGCTTAGTTGCCCATTACAATTATAAAACAATATCAATTTTAATGTCTCAGAGGTTTTGCAAGATTTGAATGGACATTGATCATATATGCAGATAACATTGCGATGCCAAAGATTTATAGAACAGGCTATAGAACGACTTAGGTTAAAAATGGCTAACCTAAGATATATTTTGTATCACTCCCTATTGTAAAATGTTTTGTTTATTGACAGGGCATCTTGCATACATCTTGGTCATCTTGGTCACCTGTTACTTGTTACCCTATTTCATATTTTCAAGATGCAGAATCAATTACTATTGGGCTCATGCAAGAATTTTGAACAACCGCTCCAGGGAATATAAAATAGATGGTAAGTATGACAGAGATTTCTCATTAGGTAATCTATGGCAGACAAGACAGAAGGTCTCCCTGTAATCATATGACTAGGGCTAGTCGCATACTGACTGTTATTTTTGAACATTCTGGGTACAAAAACAATTTATGACAGATAAAAGAAATGAGGTATACTTTAGGATTTAACCACTTGCCAACCCATTTGCAGAACATTTACTGCGGCAGCTGCAGGTACTGGTACGTTGCGGTGCACATGTTCACTGGCGTGCCCCCATCCAATGGACACGTTGCTAGGTATCCAGCCCCTGTGAGTGGCTGGAGTATTATGTGATCACTATAATCAGTCATGACTATAATGTACTGTATACAAAACAGTCATGAATGTAATCCATTCATGACTGTTTTGCCTACTATTATGAAGCTGTGATTAGCCCACAGCTAGCACATGGTACCTGGGCCAGTCCCAGCACCCTGTACCATGTGATTAGCTGTAGCCAATCACAGCATTACAATAGTAAGCAAGTTGTCATGAATGAAAGCCATTCATACACCTAAAACTATTGCTTATAACAGTGATCATTACTATTATAAGCAAGAATAGTGTTAAAAAAATCTCTGATCACTCCCCCAGAGTAGTACAGTGTCACTATGGTGACACTGAACTACTCTAATGAGAGTATGTAATAAAATAGCCTAAAAAAAGAAAACACAATCTTAAAAATGTTTTAAAAAATTAAATAAATGTTTTTTTTTTTTTTTTATATATATACTCTTACCAGTCAGTAACCCTGATTACCACCAGTCAAATGATGACGCTGTACTGTACTGGTGACAGTATGTAAAAAAAAAATGTGAAAAAAAAATGTCATTTAATTTCTTAATTTTCCAAAAATTGACAGCTTAAAAAAAACTCACCATGCCTCTTACTAAATACCTTGGACTGTCTACTTTCTAAAAATAGGTAATTTTGGGGGATATTTATACTGTCCTGGCATTTTAGGGCCTTAAGAAATTAGATAGGCAGTCAGTACATCAGGACTGATCAATTTTCAAATACTGTATATATATCATAGTTTGTAGACTCTATGGGGCTGATTTACTAAAGGCAAATAAACTGAGTGCAGTTGCACTCTGCCAGAGCAGTTGCTCCAGAGCTTAGTAAATGAGCAGAAGCTCTGCTGACTTCCATCATACAATCATATGCAAGCAAAAATGCATTTTTGTATTTTTATTTTCCTTGCACGTGATTGGGTCTTCTTTGGAAAGTAAAACGTTACCTCATTTACTAAGCTCTGGAGCAAGTGCTCTTGCAGAGTGCAACTGCAATTTGCAAAGTGCACAGTCTATTTGCTTTTAGTAAATCAACCTCTATAACTTTCACACAGACTAAATAATATACACTGATTTGAGCTATTTTTACCAAACAAATGGAGCAGAATACATTTTGGCCTAAACGTATGAAGAAAGAATATTTGTTTGCAAAATTGTATAACAGAAACTAAGAATTTTTTTTTTTAACATTTTTGGTAATTTTTCATTTATGTGTGAAAAAAAAAAAAGACATAAATGTATTTTGCATACAGTGTTGCATGACTGAGCAATTTCCAGTTAAAATAGCACAGTGCTGAATAGTAAAAACTGTGTTGTTTATGAAGGGTGAAAAACCTTTTGGTGGTCAAGTGATAAGTATGAGACAATTTTTGAGAACTGCCACCACTACAAATGAAATTACAGTACAATTTTAATCTAAAAGATAGCTCTTAGGCCCTTTTCACACATTCCGGTCCCTCAGCGGACTCCGCCGATCCCCCGTGAGCAGGCGGGTGACAGCTGTGTCTCCGCGCTGTGTGCGGAGACACAGCTGTCAGGTCCCGCTGTTCTCTATGGGGGAATCGGATGGGAATGGATCACCTGTCCGCTCTCATCCGATCCCATCTGATCCGATCCGTTGGATGGATGGAAAATAGGGTTTCTATCCATCCAGATTTGACGGATCGGATGTCAGCGGACATGTCTCCGCTGACATCCGATGCCCCTTAGAGATGCATGGGGCATCTATTCAGATCTGCCCAAAAAAACGGACAGGCGGATCTGAACGGTCCATCTGTGTGAAAGGGGTCCTAATGTTCAAAGTGTAAACAATTGGACACAGCTATTTACTATTTAATTTTAGCTATTTAAAAACATTTACAGACTAGTTCATGGCAATGCATGCAGACATCGAGTGACGCAGTTTAGCCAACTATTTGAAAATTGTTCCATGTTCTAAGTTGAAAACATCTGTATTGGGAGAAGTGTTAGTACCACTACCAATTCCTTCCCCATATGGGGTAATAGAACATTTACTCAGCTTGTGCTATTTATTACATTAAAAACCAGACATGAATTTTGGTGAAAAGGTAACCATTAGGCCTCATGCACACTGTATGTTTTTACAGCTGCTTTTTTTTTACTTAAAACGCTAAAAAAATGCCAAAAACACTGAAGAATGCAACTATTTAACGTTTATCAGCGTTTTGGAGTCATAAGCTTTTGTTGGAGTACAATTTTGCTAAAAAAAAGCTAAAATAACACTACAGCGGAAAAAGTGCTTATACGAGCACACATTGGTGTCAATTTACTAAAGAAATGGGCATGTTCACTTTGTAAAATACATTTTTTATTCTGCAATGGATTTTTCGCTTATCTTAGTGAATGCCAAGAAAATTAATTTACAAAGAATATTCCATCATGTGCAAGGAAGATTCTAAAAAAATATATTTTTGCTTGCATATGACTGGATAATAGAAGTCAACATAGCTTCCCCTCATTCACTACACTAAGGGAAAATTCCCTTGCCATTTGAAAATTCACTTTGTTAAGTGAACAGTCTATTTCTTGTAGGTAAATCAACCCCATTATCTGCAGAGAAATGTTATGTATGATATGTTTTTTATTTTTATTTTTTGTCTTTACTGGCTGCCCCTGACATCAGGCAACATTAGATATCTGATTAGATATTGTATTACAGGATAATATGTGATAATTAAATGGTCCTGTCTGTGTGTATGAAACTCTTAAATGACTGCGCCAAACAATCCCTGGAATTCATGAAGACTGGTGCAAACAGATTTTGCAAAAAAAGTCTTGCATGCATTCTAAAAGTGGTGCAGTGTGCGCCAAATGCATGTACCTCTAGAACTTGTACATGAATTTGGCACATCCTGCACCTCCCTGGCGATATGATTGTTTCTGATTTTAGGTGCTGAAAGTGGTACCCTTATTTTGCATGTAATTCTTAAGGATGAGTAGCACAAACCAACTATTTACATATGCACACAGCATCAGGCGGAAGATCCGGCCGCCGTACACTGCCGTAATACATTGCGGGATCCCGGGGACAGGGTAAGTAACCTCTTCCAGGATCCAGCGACTTCTCCCTGGCGGTACCCCGAGTGTGGTTTGGGGTTACCGCTAATGGCACTGAAATTCCACCCCGAGCCACACTCGGGAATACCGCCAGGGAGGTTAAAATGCACGCAAGACACTTTCGCACAATCTTTCTGCACCAAGGTCTCTAGCTGTGCTCCAAAAGAGAGCTGGTCCTAATTAACTCCACTTTAGTAAGATAAAAGCTGTATTTTGAATTTGGCACATTCATTGTGCCACAATGTAAAAGTGGCACATTTTAAATCGACTTTAATTTGGTGCATGAGTTGTTGTCAGAACTAAATGTTTTGTATATGCTTCATGAATTTGGCGCAATACATTAAAGAGGAAGTAAAGTAATTTTTTTTTTTCTTACCTAAAAAGTAAAGGCATAATGTGCTAGTACTAGCACATTATGTGACACTTACCTCCAAACGAAGCCCTCTTGGTCCCCGCTGGAGGTCGCATCCATCTTCACCCATCTTCCTTTCCGGGCCTGCGGTATCAGGCTGTGATACAGGCCGGAGCTGCATGACGTCACTCCCGCGCATGCACACAGGAGCTGCTGGTCACAGCATAGGGCTCTGAAGAAACAGCACGGGTGGTCTTTCCTTAAGAACGCATGCACCGATGACATCATCGGCACAGTATACAGTAAATATCTCTGAAGCTGTGCAAGTTTAGGAGATATTTACAGTACCTATAGGTAAGCCTTATTATCGGCTTACCTATAGGTACAAACACACAAGGGGGGTTTACAACCACTTTAACAAGAGGGATAAACACCAGAAAAGTGTTGCATCAGCTTTATTGAATTACCCCCAAAATGTTTAGTAATAATACAAATGTACACCACCTATATCTGTTATATTTGAGCTTGGACTGGTTTAACCCCAGATATGTGGACTGCCTGAGTTGTGTTGTCATAACTGTTGCTACCTTTTATGGCATTAGCTTGAGTGAGACATTAGCATGATTTGTTCTATTAACCACTTCCAGACCGGAAGGTTTTAGCCCCTTAATGGCCAGGCCATTTTTTGCAAGTCGGCACTAGGTAACTTCAACGGACAATTGCGCGGTCGTGCGACGCTGTTCCCAAATAAAGTTAATGTCCTTTTTTCCCACAAATAGAGCTTTCTTTTGGTGGTATTTGATCACCTCTGCAATTTTTATTTTTTTGCGCTATAAACCATAAAAGAGCGACAATTCTGAAAAAAAAAAAACAATATTCTCACATTCTGCTATATAACATACATTAAAAAAATGTAAAAATCTAATTTTTTTCATCATTTTAGGCCAATTTGTATTCTGCTACATATTATTGATAAAAAAATCCCAATAATAGCATTTTGATTGATCTGCGCAAAAGTTATCGCGTCTACAAACTAGGGGAAAGATTTATGCCATTTTTATTTATTTATTTTTTTTTTTACTAGTAATGGCAGTGATCAGCGATTTTTAGTGGGACTGCAACAGATCGGACCCCTAACTGACATTTTTGACACTTTTGGGGGGACCAGTGAGATTACTACAGTATTCAGTGCTAAAAATATGCACTGTTACTGAAATAATGACACTGGCAGGGAAGAGGTAAACTCAGGGGGTTAACTCAGGGACGATCAAGGGGCTAAGTGTATGCCTAGGGTGTGTTTTCTAGCTGTGAGGGAGATGGGCCTGTGGAATCAACACAGAGACCGGCCGCTGTCCCCCATGAATCAGCTTCCCCGTTGGCTAGTGGGGTCGCCCCCAGGATTGCTCCCACGGATCGCCGTACAAGTACGGCGATTCACCCAGCTGAGCCAGCCTGCAGCAGTAAATGTGCAGCGGGCAGTCGGCAGGCTGTTAAGGTACAATATAAACATCTGTGAACACATTATCTGATTCTCATTTCTTACATTATTTATGCATAACATTGTACTGGCAGCTGTAATTAAAGAGGAACTACACCCAGATTTAAAAGAGTAAAGCCTGGTACACACCACTAGTTTTTGTTTTGTTCAACCCAGTGGGTTGATCAAAAAAAACTGACAGCTCTGGTCGGAACCACTGTACTAATGATCCAATGTCAGTACAGCAATCTCTGATGCTGTTCTTTGTGTTCTGCCAGGGGGACGGCCCCCCACCAGAACACTCCGGTCAGTGCTCTCAGCCATTGGCTGATGGGAAGCCAGTTGGCTGTTGGTTTTTCCAGCATGTTTGGCTGGCTTCTGTCGAACCTGCTGCCTTACACATGGGCCAAATCTCAGCCGGTTTTTATTGAACCAGCTGATGTCATCCAACATTCGGCCCGTGTGTACAGGGCTTAAAAGTCAGCAAAGTACCTGATGAAAATGGTACTTCTTTAAATACATGTTGTACTTTTTTTTTAATGAAGGGAATGTTTAAGAGGGATTATGCAATACATGAAATGTGAGTGAAAGTTCACTGTAAATATTAATAGAAAAACAAATGTGTTGCATAATGCTGCATTTTATCAACCTCCACATATAATAGAAAAGTGAACTTCTGAATAAGCTTTATTGTGTGTTAAAAAATAAAGTGCATCTACAAAAAAACATTATTTTAAATTCATCTTTTTTAAACCAAAAGCAGAAGCACAAGACACTTAGTTAAATGGAGTCAATTTGTATGCTAATAGCTAATTAATCAGCTCAACAGCCTGAGCCAATATCGGATTGCTAATAGATTAAGGATGTAGTTGTTGCTAACGCAAGTAATTGGTTAATGAGTTTTACTATTTAAATTCATTGGGATTAGGCTTTCAGAAGCACTGACATCAGAGTTCAGATGCTTTTTTAGCCACTTCAGCTTTGGTTTAAAAAGCAGTATACCCTTGTGATGCAGATTGTACATTGCCTTACCCTGATTAACATATACAAACCGCTTTTCAGATTTAAAAGGATAATCAATGTACGCAACTTGCATAAGATAAATGATGCTTTATCCAGGCCATTTAAAAATAATATAGCTAAATATAATTTCACTACATATACATTTATGTACTTCCAAGGGCATTTTACTTTATAGAGAACTGTAATGTTATCATTTTTGGAATATACAGTCACAGTTTACAAATTGTTTGAGTTTTATAATACAGAGTTCCTGCTACATGAGAAGTCAGTCACTAAATACATGGAGTATATCATGATTTGAAGTCAGGGGTGGTCATCTGTCATGCTATAGGGGGCCTAAAATGTTGCCCTTGATGTCACAAAAGGATACGTATAATATTCAGTGAATGAAATGCTACAGAAAGTTTTCAGATGCTGTAGACATGCATGACTACAAACATTCTACAAGAGATTGCAAACATATTACAGTAGGTAGTCAGAGACTGCCAACGTGCTTCTTTCAGAAGAAAGTCATAGATCGGAGAGATATAGCGTGAGACCGCTAAAGATTTTTGTTATTATAGCCCCTTTATAAAGGAAAGCTTTGACATTTGTGCTCCCTAGTCCCTACATCTCCCTTAAACCTATTGCTGCCACTGACATAAGATTTACATTGGCACTAATGTGGGCTTTTAACCACTTAACTTCAAGAAGATTTACCCCTCTTCATGACCAGGCCATTTTTTGTTATACAGCACTGCATTATTTTAACTGACAATTGCGTGGTCATGCGACACTATGCCCAAATCAAATCTATGTCCTTTTTTCCATAAATAGATCTTTCTTTTGGTGGTATTTGATCACCTCTGAATTTTTATTTTTTGCGCTATAGAGTGCAAAAACTGCTCTGGCAGCAAAAGGTTTCAAATTACTTGTGCTGCATTAAATATATCTGTTAGCAAGATCTATGCCTTATCTAGTGCCACTGGCTCCAGAAGTTTTTATAGCACTTAAGGATCTGGGACAGTCGCTAAGCTGCACTTTACCCTCTTGCAGCCCACATAATGGATATGTGCAGCAACACAGAGGGTGTGCTTTAGGCCTACATGCTGCATATATGTACCTATGGTCAACAGAGCTTTCTATGCTGAGAGCTCTTGGTCTTTACTAATGATCGGGAACTGGCAGGACTGACTCCTGATCACAGTGGTCACATGACTATACTGACCTTAATGTCCCCTGGATGTATGAGCCCACTTAAAAGAACACTGGGGCAGGTGGGAAGGGGCTAAAAATACAGTTATATATATATTATTACAATCATCTCTGTAGAAAAAAGCTTATAGCAAGGTAACATAATTCTGCTTTTCTGAGATACTGAATTTTGGGTTTTCACTAGCTGCATGCAAAGAACATTGAAATTGAAATAAATAAATGCTTGAAATATAGTTCCCTGCATCTATATAATATATATATCAGTTTCACTTTTTTAATTGAATTACTTAAATAAATTACCTTTTTGACGATGTTCTAATTTTATGAGACGTACCTGTATATACTTTATATACAATCAAACAAAGAGCTCACATTGAGTACAACAAAGGTAGACTTAATTTTCTTGACTTCCTGGGATCACACATCTTGACAGATTGTAATGAATCTGTTTGTCTGGTTCCTGTTTACTGCTAGCTTCTGATATTGCTGTAAATGTAATTGTAAGACCTTAGGAAGAAAAAAATTTACATTTTCTGTTTCTGATAGTGAAAGTTACTATTGGGATATTGTTTTCATTGACAGCAATGGGACAAATACGACATGAACGTGATTTGAATCTGAATTAACCTAAAAATTGCATTTAAGTTTTATTACAAGCCAAATGTAGCACCCTCTAGTGTGCTACTAGTGTAAGTGTAGGTAAATGTATGTTTTGGCTCATGAGTAACTGATGAGTCTTGAATCTGGGTCAATAGTTTTTTTGCAGGTCTGAGCTGGATGACTCATATAGACAGATCTCTGGTGCCCTCCCTCTGGTTCTACAGGTTTGGAAAAACTTCTAGAAACTGGATGGCAGAGGCCAGGAGGGTTGATCTGCATACTTAGAGGAGCTCAGCCAATCTCCAGGCAGTGGGCCTGGCATGGTATCTGAGCAAGCCCTTAACTATGGATGAGTCATAGTGGATCAACTATGGGTCAGTCAAGATGAAGTGCTGAAGGAAACTGTCGGTGGCCCTTGAGGGGAACCCCTGCTGGGGGGAGGGCTCTACCTAAGGCTGGAGCTCGGGCTGGCTTGGGAGGATCCTGACAGTATCGCAGTTTGAAAGAAATCTATTCTTATGCAGCAGCGGTACAAAGGAGGACAGTGTGAGTACAGCAGCATGGTCAGGGACTTACAAAAGGAAAGACTGCCACCTATAGCAGGTCTCTCTGGAAGAGATTTGAGCCTAAATCTTTCATTAACCTTGCCCTGGGAGAACTCTGGAGCAGTCAAGCAGGCTGTTGAAGAGGCAGCGGGGTAGATTGGTGAAGAGTCAGTCAGGTAGACCGGTGAAGAGGCACTCGGGTGGGCTGGTAAAGAAGCAGCTAGGTGGGTTTAAGCAGTGTCTACAAGGGAGTTGAAGGCATTCTGATATGCACTCTACCCTAAGGGACTAAGAGTTCCTAGTCCTTAAAGGGCATTTGCATGTTTTCATTTAGAGACTGTCAGCCTCGGGAGTGAGATCAATCTGGAGTTGTACACAGAGAAGTAGAGACAAATCTGGAGTTGTACATAGGGAATGAAGTTGTTCCTGGTTTTGTTGCTATCAAATTGGACATCCCATAATTCCTATTCCCCATCCAAGTATTACCCCTAATAAAACATAAAAACCAAGCTCAAAGACTGTTCCTTGTGTCTGGAGAAAGTGTGAAAAATACTTATTGGCTGGCTGTGTAGGAGTGGGGAACCCAATCATCTGCAACCCTTGTGGGGGTAGTGCTACACAAACATAAAACAAGACTGTTTTTTCACTATCTAAAAGTATAGGATCAAAATAGACTTGCAGTTTATGTTCAGCTTACAGTTTATCATCTATCAATGTATAGAAGGGGTTACTAAACTGTCAAGAATAAGACTTGTGTACTGTGGACCAGGGCCGGACTGGCCTACCAGGATACCGGGAAATTTTTCCGGTAGGCCAGCAAGGCTGACTGTGACTGGCGCTGCCTATGGGTGTGTGTAATGTGTGAAGTGTAAATATCACAGTTAATTGCAGTTACTCATATGCAGAAATTTAGGCTGCTATAGATAAAAAACCTCATAGATAGTATAAATAATATAAATATAAAGTGCACATCAATTGCAGTAACTCATATGCAAAGATAAAAACATATATGGTTACTATAGATAAAAACTCATCAACAATATAAATATAAAGTGCAACAGTGTAAATAGTGGATGAAAAAAAACGATCAGAGAAATATATATCAAAGAAACGTGTATATAAAGTGCTCAGTGTTAAAGGTGACCAGATAAGGTAAAGGTACTGGTCTATGGGCTATGATTTGTTCACCAAGAAAGAGTTAAATTGAAACAAAACCACGTGTATCAGCCAACACTGAAAAAAGTTTTGAGAGTGTAAGTGATTCCAATATGAGTGAATATGGAATATAAAGAATAAAGATATAAGTGATTCCAGTGAAAAATTGAATAAATTGCCACAAAAAAAGTGATAAAGTGCAAAGAGGTCCTATATTGGACCAGTGAAATATATACTGTCCACAATATTAGTAGTAGTGGTGAGATAGTAGCAGCAAAAAGTGGTAAAGTGCGATAGGTCCTAATTAGCAATGATCTCACCCCCCTCACCACCACCGCTGCCTCTGATCCCACCCCCCTCACCACCACCACTGCTGCCACTGATCCAAACCCCCTCACCATCACCACTACCGCAAACACTAATCCCACCCCCTCACCACCACCACCGCTGTCACTGATCCCACCCCCTCACCACTACCGCTGCCACTGATCCCACCCCCCTCACCGCCACCACCACTGCCACTGATCCCACCCCCCTCACCACCACCACCGCTGCCACTGATCCCAACCCTTCACCACCACCACTAGCACCGCTGCTACTGATCCCACCCCCCTCACCATGACCACTTCCACTGATCCCACCCCCCTCACCCCCACCGCTGCCACTGATCCTACCCCCTCACCACCACCGCTGTCACTGATCCCAATGATCACATGTACAGCCTATGACATATCCTGTACTATGTCCACACAGCCTCTGACATCTTCTGTACCATGTCCGCACAGCCTATGACATATCCTGTACATGTCTGCACAGCCTCTGACATCTCCTGTACATGTCCAGACAGCCTATGACATCTCCTGTACCATGTCTGCATAGCATCTGCCATCTCCTGTACATGTCCGCACAGCCTCTGACATCTCCTGTACATGACTGCACAGACTCTGACATCTCCAGTACATGTCTGCACAGCTTATGACATCTCCTGTACATGTCTGCACAGCCTCTGACATCTCCTGTACCATGTCCACACAGCCTCTGACATCTCCAGTACATGTTCGCACAGCCTTTGCCATCTCCTGTACATGTCTGCACAGCCTCTGACATCTCCTGTACAAGTCTGCCCAGCCTCTGACATCTCCTGTACATGTCTGCACAGCCTCTGACATCTCCTGTACCTTGTCTGCACAGCCTCTGACATCTCCTGTACATGTCTGCACAGCCTATGACATCTCCTGTACCATGTCTGCATAGCCTCTGACATCGTCTGTACATGTCCGCACAGCCTCTGACATCTCTTGTACCATGTCCGCAAAGCCTCTGACATCTCCTGTACCTGTCCGCACAGCTTATGACATCTCCTGTACATGTCTGCACAGCCTCTGACATCTCCTGTACTTGTCTGCAGAGCCTATGACATCTCCTGTACATGTCCGCATAGCCTCTGACATCTCCTGTACCATGTCCGCACAGCCTATGACATCTCCTGTACATGTCTGCACAGCCTCTGACATCTCCTGTACCATGTCTGCACAGCCTTTGACATCTCCTGTACCATGTCCGCACAGCCTCTGACATCTCCTGTACCATGTCCACACAGCCTATGACATCTCCTGTACATGGTAAAAAAAAAGGGGGGGATGGGTATCAGAGAGACCCCCTCAAAGAAGGTTGCAAACATAATGCTCAACTAGGCTAAAGTGCAAACTCAATTTTATTGGTGGTGAATACAGACAAAAAAATGTATAAAAAACACAGCACGTGGTGAAATTGATATGCAAACTAAGTAGAATGCAAAATAGGACCTAGGGGGCCCTATAGGACAATACAAACAGATGAAACAAGCAGCGGCCGGTCTATTGAGGGCCCCCTTATATGCGTCCGGCCCTCTAATCTGCATGCAGGTTGCCGGACGCATGGATCTCAATGTTTTTTTATTTTTTTTTCAATCACCTGATTAGAGCCAGAGCAGTGCACCCAGAGCCCACCCATTGTGTGAAATAGCGAATGAAAATTCGCTATTGTCACACCGATCCTCCTCCTGGCCAATCAGAAAGCTGGTCTAATACCGGCTTCCTGATTGGCCACATGGCAAACCCCATGCCATTGGCCGAGGAGGAGGCGGGAGGGGGAGGAGGACTCGAGAAGACGTGCCGCCAGAGTGAGAAGAAGCCGCTCTCCGAAGCCGTCGCAGAGTGAGAAGAAGCCGCCCGCCAGGACAGAAGACAGAAGCCGTAGCCGAGTGAGAAGAAGCCGCCTGTCCAAGCCGTCGCTGAGTGAGAAGAAGCCGCCCGCCGGGACAGAAGACAGAAGCCGTCACCGAGTGAGGAGAAGCCACCCGCCGGGACAGAAGATAGAAGCCATAGCCGAGTTAGGAGAAGCCGCCATTGATGGTGGCATACTGTAGTAACTCTGCATTGATGGTGGCATGCATGCTGTGGTAACTCTGCATTGATGGTGGCATGCTGTAGTAACTCTGCATTGATGGTGGCATGCTGTAGTATCTCTGCATTGATGATGGCATGCATGCTGTAGTAACTCTGCATTGATGGTGGCATGCTGTAGTAACTCTGCATTGATGGTGGCATGCTGTAGTAACTCTGCATTGATGGTGGCATGCATGCTGTGGTAACTCTGCATTGATGGGGGAACGCTGTAGTAACTCTGCATTTTTTTTTTTTTTTATGAAATTTTTATTGTTTTTCAAAACAATACACATAACAAGTCAAACAAAATAGGGGTACTTACAAGGAAATCAGAATACACATACGCAAATATCCATAACCATAGGTAGCACCTGGAAAGCGGTCAACAAAACTCAAAGGGGGCATCGGGGGGGGGGGGTAGGATAGTCGTGCGGGTACGCCGGGCGAACCCATCGGCAAGATAGAACAGAGAAAAACAGAACCCCTCTCGATGGTGAGGGGATAGAGGCAAGGGAGGATGCCCCATGGTAAAGTAATGGAAGACTATGGTAGGAATCTCATAAGAGAGCAACCTGGGCAAGTAGAGGGAATGGGAAAGGAGGGGGGGATACCGAGTGATCTAGAGCACACAACACTAGTCGTTAGCAAGCGGCATAAACTAAGTACAAAAAAACTCAGTGTAAACATCATTCATGGTAGATCTGTGAACAGAGACAGGGTGGATGAGATCCGGGGATGTGAAGAGTGTCCTTGGTTGGAGGGTTGAGGAGTAGATCTGTTCGGGCTGCGAGGAAGGTGGGTCATGGCCTGAGTATCATCATATGCCAACCATTTTTTCCAGAACCTGAGTGGATCGGTTTTGTGGAGAATCATGTCCAGGTGTTCCCTGTGGAGTAGAGTAGTCAGATCAGCTTTCACTTCCCGTACAGACGGGACGTAGGAGAAGACCCAATGGCGCAGGATGACCCTCCTGGCGATCATATAGCAAGTGGCAATCCAGGGTTTGTACTTCCTAATGATACATGCCCGACTGGTTGTGCGTGCCCCCGAGATCAAGGAAGATGAACTGTCCAGATAACCAAATAGCAAGGTTAACGGATCCATAGTGGGTGGCAGTCCCGTAACTCTGTAGACAAGGCGTTCAACCTGATTCCAGAAGTCCGATACATGGGGGCAGTTCCAAAGTCTGTGAACTAAGGTGGGGCGGCGGGCCAGGCACCAGGAGCATCCTTGATATGGAGTATGTTGGGGAGAGGAAGAAAATGGAGCATAGGCGTGATGAAGGATTTTGAATTGCTGCTCCCTCCAGAATGCGTTACAGATAAAGGTACATAAAGCCAGCTAACAGGAGAGGTTTCGAGGCTCTTAGAGATAGAAATAATGCTGCATCCCAGGAGGAGTAGTGGCAGTCTTTGGAGTGAGTATGGAGGTAGAGTTGTAGCGGTTTATATAGTTGCGCCAGCCTCAGTGGGGATTGGTGTGGGAGAGAGTCCAGAGGGCTGGGAGCGAAGCGCGCCTGTGGTCTTGAACAAAGTCCGTTGGTAAAGGCATGCAGTTAGTGGACATAAAGAAAATGGGATTGAGGGAGTCCATATTGCGATTTCAGTGCCGTAATAGAAAGAGGTAGTCCAGAGGGCTGATCATAGAGTTGGGAGACTGTGCGAAGGCCCAAAGATGACCAATGGGAATAAATCTTCTCCAGTTGCAGATGAGTCCTAGCGGGATGCCCACTAATGGGGAGGTGGGGGGAAATAAATTGTGGTAATCCCAGTTTTTTACGTAGTTCCTTCCAAGCCGCCCGTGTGTCTCTCAGCAGAATGTGTTGACGAAGTGCAGATGGCATGTCAGACACGGAGCAGTGCAAGATAGCTGCAAGGTTATAGGGTGAGACTATGTGAGACTCAAGCGAGAAGTTGGAGAAGTTGGAGGAACCACAAATCCAATCCAGACCTACTCTGGCTAGGCTACAAAGATTATATAAACGGATATCTAGTAAATTCATGCCACCTCTGAACCTGGGAGGGTAAAGCTTATGGAGAGCAATGCGGGGCCTCTTGGATGACCACAAAAAGGAGGTTAGGGTTTTATGAAATGCGTTGACATCTTTATGTTTGATGAGGAGGGGCAGAGTCTGGAGGACATATAATATCTTAGGGAATGTGACCATTTTATATAGGTGGCAGCGACCTATAAGGGAGAGGGGGAGGTTTGCCCAGCCGGATAATTCCTTGGTGAGTTTGGTGAAGAGAGGGGTGTAGTTCAGTTGATAGAGGGAGGAAGGAGTACGACCTATCAGTATTCCGAGATATTTAATGTGGGTTTTGGCTATTGGGAAAGGAGAGGAAGATGCCCAGGCAGGGGTTCGTGTGGAGCCCAGTGGGAGTATTTCACTCTTTGAGTAATTTATACGCAGTCCCGAGCATAGACGGAACCTGTCAAAAATGGATTTGACAATTCCAGCATCCCGTGCTGGATCTGCAGTGAACAAGAGGATGTCATCCGCAAAGAGCACAGAGCGCAGCTCCTCTTGACCAATACGGACACCAGTTAGCGGAGCATGGACTGCGAGGTAACGGGACAGGGGTTCCAGGGCCAAGTTAAAAAGGAGGGGGGAGAGGGGGCATCCCTGAAGCGTGCCCTTGTGGAGGGGGATATCATTCGATATACAAGTGGACGTGACTACCCTAGCTGTGGGGGATTTGTACATAGAGGAGATGAGGTATAGGAACGGGCCTGAGAAACCAAATTTCCGTAAGGTAAGGGATAGCCAATGAAAGCTAACATTATCAAATGCTTTTTCAGGGTCAAACGTGAGTATGGCTACATCAGAAGAGGGCGGAGATTGATGGTGGGAGAGGGCTGCCAGGACTTTTCGTATATTGGCGGTGGCTGAGCGCCCCTTGGTGAAACCAGATTGGGAAGGGTGGAGCAGGTCGGGCATGATGAGGGCCAAGCGGTTCGCTACAATTTTAGATAGCAACTTAGCGTCCAAATTAATCAAAGAGATTGAGCGGTATGAGCCCGGTTCGGTAGGGTCTTTGCCCGGTTTCGGAATGAGCTTTATATAAGCCTGGGAGCCTGATGGCAAATAGGAACTGCCATCTAAGATGTGTTGAAATAGGGCCAGTAAGGTAGGGGATACACTGTCCGTTACTAATTTGAAAAACTCGGAAGAGAATCCGTCAGGGCCTGGGGCTTTACCGGGAGATAATGTGGATATGGCATTCTGGAGTTCGACAAGAGTAACCGGGGCATTGAGTTGTGTCAATTGGGCATCTGAAATCTGAGGCAAGGGCACTTCACCTAGGAAAGCCCAGGCCTTCTCCTTGTCAATGGGGTCAGGGCCATAAAGGGTAGCGTAGAATTGTTGCATGGTCTGGTTAATGCCCTCCGCGGTGGAATGCAATTTCCCAGAGGGGTCCCTCAAAGACTGTATGGGGGTAGTGGTGAAGGGGCCTTTGCAAAGGCGAGCTAACAGTTTGCCGGACTTATTGCCGAATTTATGAAGCTGAAGGTCTTGGACAGACTTGTGGAAAGACTCTTGCGTCATCGCCCACTTATCAAATTCCTGATTGGCCGTTTTCCATAGAGCAATATTGTGGGGGGAGTACTGCTGCCAGAGCCGGGCATGCGCAAGCTGGAGCGAAGAGCTAGCCTGGACGAAGCCAGCTGCCGCTCGCTTTTTAAAAGCCGAAGCAAAGGCAATGATACGGCCTCTCAAGACCGCCTTACCCATCTCCCACAGCAGCACTGGATCGTGTACGTGTTGGGCGTTGTCTGCTAGGAAATTACGGCAAGTGTCAGCTAAGATACTCCATAGCTCGTCGTTGTTAGCTAGGTAGGAAGGGAAGCGCCAGCTTTTGAAATGTGCTTGTTGTGGGGCAAACGTGAGCAGAATCGAGATCGGGGTGTGATCAGAAATGGCCATGTCATGAATGTCAGGGGTGTGTAGATCCCGGAGCGCAGGGGAATTACCAAGGAAGTAATCAAGTCTCGAGAAAGAGTCATGTGGGGAGGAGTAAAACGTGTACGAAGTCTCCACTGGATTGGCCAGCCGCCAAACATCAGTGAGGTGGATGCTATCCACGAAGGTCGGGAGAATAGAGGGAGGTGCCCCAGGGCAAATTGGGGGATTTGGTCGACTTGTCTGCAAGGGGGTCCTTAACTGCGTTTAAGTCCCCCCCCAGGAGAAGTGGCAGATGTATGTGAGGGGCGAGAAGACCAATGAGGCGTTGAAAGAAAGGGGTAGAGGAAGGGGTAGGGGCATAGACATTGGCCAAAATAAAGGAGCTAGGAGATTTTAACTATTTGGACTCTGCCATCTGTATCTGCGTGAAGAGGGGAAATATCAAACGTGACTCTCTTGTGAAAGAGCATGAGGACCCCAGCTTTACCCATGGAGGGAGCGTTGCCTATCACCTGGCCCACCCAGAGTTTTTTCATGCGGTGTATATCTGCCTGGGGGAGGTGGGTTTCCTGAAGGAATGCAATATCCGCTCCTAAGCGGCGAAGGTGACGGAGTACAGCCATTCTCTTGTGCGGAGAGCGGAGACCCTTCACATTCCATGAAATGATTTTTAGATCAAGGGGGACGTAGATGGGAGAGTAGTGGCTTGTTAACGATAAAGAACAGTCTGAGAAAGGAGGACTTCACTCGGGTACCACAGAACAGGGAAAGGGACCAGGATTCAGGGATGGCAGGAAGGGAGAGTAAATAGATAAGGGAGATTTCATGCCGTCTACATTCCAGGGATCCCAGAATGGAGAGGGGCGAAACCAGGAGCAAGAATAAAAATATAAAGACACACACCGAAGCACATGAGGACTTCTCGTTTTTCCGCATGAAATCCTATCTCCGACAGCGTTACCAGTTGTCAGCTGGTTCCACTCGCTGGGTGGGTGAGGACCATGCACGTATAGGCGATATCAAACGGACATCGCGTCAGACTGGATACCCTCAGTATGTCGGGCGAACAGAGTCAGCAACTATAATAACGCTGTGTGAGGAGACATAACAATCAAGAATCAATACATCAGGCAATTAACATTTAACACCATATGAGTAAACATCTAGTCTCAGGGAATATTACTGAGAGATGACCAGTGGCCGTGGTCTGCCGAGAACAGGCAAGAATACAAGAAAACTAAATTGCCCTTAGGCAAGGGTAACGTTGGACACTGAAAAAAAACAGTATGCAGCCGCATACTCCAGATGAGAATGAGATGTCTCAGCGTAATTTGTCCCTGTACATAGTATTTGCAGAATACCTTCCCCTCTTGGGGGAATCTTTGCGGGGGCTGCCCAGGTCCACATGTGAGGGGGAGGGGGAGGCGGAGGGAGCAGCAAGGGGGTGAGTATCCATGGACAAGTGCAAGTGGGTCTGGATATAGTCCATAGCTTCTTCAGGATGAGTGAAGGCCTTGGGTTCTCCAAGTTGATCAGTGAATCGCAAGGTGGCTGGGTATGCAAGGGTGAATTTTATTCCCTTCTGGAACAGAGCATTGCAAGACGGTTGGAAGGCCTTGCGTCTACCCGCGACTTCTTGGGAGTAATCCGCAAAGAGTAGTAATTTGCTCCCGTCCAGTGTAAGTGATTTGGCATTCTTAAAAGACTTCAGAATGGATAGCCTGTCTGCGTAGTTTAGGCAACGCATTATGACTGGACGGGGGGTCTTGCGGTCATTGGAGGGCGCTCCTAGGCGATGTGCCCTCTCCACGGTGCAAGGAAAGGCAATACCAAGGGCTTGAGGTATGCGGGAAGAGCACACGTTGGGGAGCAGCCCCGCATTAAATGATTCTGGGAGGCCAATAATCCGCAAGTTGTTCCTGCGGGAACGATTTTCCAAATCATCAATTTTGTCCAGTAAATATTGCTGAGTGTGTTGAAACTTGGCCTCATTAGTAAAGGTAGATTTCACTTCATCCTCAAGATCTGAGAGTCTGTGCTCCACTGCAGACAGCCGTTTAGCCTGGTCACCCAGCTCCTTTTTGAGCTGTGAGATGCCGGCAGATACAGCTCTCTCCACCACCTCCGTGATTGTGGGAGAGAGAATTGAGGCCACTGCTTGGGCCATGAGGTGATACTGGGGGTCCATTGCAGGAAAGGATGCAGGCAGTAATGGTGGCGGGCTCGCGCCGTCCGTGGCGGGAGCGGCGGCCATATTGGTAGTGAGCTGTGGAAATGCCTGAGGAGAGGCGTCTGGGAGACACCGCCGGCTCCGTGGACGAGGAAGCGTTCCATGCGAGCGGGGATGTGAGTGGCTACTCACCGGCAGTGTCAGGAGGCAGATCGGGTTTCAGCGAGCAAGTATGAAACGGCTTTATAGGCAGTGTGTGGCGGAGCCGCTGCTCTTCACTCCCTCTTCATGCAGCGCCGGAACCGGAAATAACTCTGCATTGATGGTGGCACGCTGTGGTAACTCTGCATTGAAAGGGGGCACACTATACTTTGATTACTGAAGGCCCCTTTCACACTTTTGTGACCTCAAAGTCATGCAATATTTTGCCATGCTTTTTGCCGCAAAGCAATGCCTATTAGATTTTTTCTGTTTGCGCCCCCTCCCCAAAATTTTGAGCACCAGCCGCCACTGGATGGAACAATGGCAATCCACACGCCACAGTCCCACCCCACATCCACACCCACACAACGCACCGTATCCAAGGTTCGGGAGTGACCGGTCAAATCCTGACTAATGGTCACTACTACCTGCTCTGAGGATAGGTGCTGGCATGCCTAAACTAGATGTCTAGATATTATGTGGGAACATCAAACATGTTTCTACACCATATCTAGACATCTAGTTTAGGCATGCAAGCACCTATCATCAGAGCAGGTAGTAGTGACCATTAGTCAGTATTTGACCGGTCACTCCCGCACCTTGGATACTGTGCGTTGTGTGGATGTGGATGTGGGGTGGGACTGTGGCATGTGGATTGCTATTGTTCCATCTGATTGTAATGTCCTATAGGGCCCCCTAGGTCCTATTTTGCATTCTACTTAGTTTGCATATCAATTTCACAGTGTGCTGTGTTTTTTATAAATTTTTTGTCTGTATTCACCACCAATAAAATTGAGTTTGCACTTTAGCCTAGTTGAGCCTTATTTTTGCAAACTTCTTTGAGGGGGTCTCTCTGAGATCCCTCCCCCCCCCCCTTTTTTTACTGTCTATAGTGGTTGCTTAGTGCTCCCGGCTTCATCTATAGCCGTAAGGCAAAATGGGATGTATTCTCCTCTGTGAGTTTTCCACTGAGGAGAAATTGCTCTCTACCATTTTTTATTTTTATTTTCTGCATCTCCTGTACATGTCCTGCAACCTCTGACCATCTCTTGTCTTTTATCATGTCTGCAGTCTCTGAGGGGGGAGTCTGGAGAGGAGCGGGGATGGGAGTGCTGTTGGGATGGGGGTCATGGGAGAAGTCAGACATGTGTGGACTCCAGAGAGGAGACTATAGGATAAAACCAGAGCCACCAGGCTGGAGCCGACTAACTGAGCCCTGCATGGGGCTTCTGAGAGGAGGTCAGTGACAGTGCCACCAGACCAGTATAAGTGGGGGTCAGTGATGTAAGGGGAAAGTGAATACAATAATGTAAGGGGGCACTGATATAAAGGTTACCCCTTATATCTGTAACCCCCCCTTACCTTAGTGTATTCTTTCTACAGAAGGTGGTCTCTGTTCACAATTCCAGAGTTCCTGGGGTTACCCTTACATCAGAGTCTGCAAAATTCCCCATTACAGTGCAAGGGGGGACTCTGCAGACCCTGATGTAAAGGCAAACTGTGATTATTTTTTATTCTGGTAATATATCACCATAGCAATACATGGACTATTCTTGATAATTGCTCCACTTTTAACTGAAATTTGCTCTTATGTATATATATATATATATATATATATATATATATATATATATATATATATATATATATATATATATATAAAGCCCTATGTGATTTTATCTCTGTCTTATCTACATATAATACACTCTTCACAATGACTTTAAAATGCATGGTTTTCCCTTTTATGAAGAAGAAAATAATGATGTCATGCTGTTGGGCTGGTTTAGTAATGCTATGGGGCTGGTAGGAAATTATTTCTGGGGCTGAATTTTATTCCCAGTCCGGCCCTGCTGTGGACTCAACCAAAAAATGGTCCAAGGAAAATAAAATCATACAAAATGGTCCCTGCGTAAGAGCTTGGTTTAGTTCAAACGAAATATACATTTTCTGTTGTATCTGAGATTAAATGTTCATGAAAATGTTCTGGCATATCGACCTGATCTCTTGTAACATTTGACCTATGTTTTAAGAGAGAAATATTGCTGAATTATGATGTATAGACTTGGATTATACTTGTATGCCACTGGAAGAAAAAACGTCAAACATGCCAAGCCTTCATTTGACATAAAATGAAGCAGATTATTTTTCCAGTACAAATCAAAATGAATTAGGATTCAATGATGTACAGCAGAAATTCAAACTTTACCGCTAATGGTAAATATTTAGCAAGGCTTTGCATTAAAGTGCCTTATTTCCACATTAAAAATGTATGCCATTTCAAATGGGGAAAGAAGACTTACTGCAAAGCAAACATTGATCATAAAAGTGTATTTTTAATATTTAATTGTGAGAAGGAAAGATAAAGAAAAGAAAGAAAGAAAGAAAGAAAGAAAGAAAGAAAGAAAGAAAGAAAGAAAGAAAGAAAGAAAGAAAGAAAGAAAGAAAGAAAGAAAGAAAGAAAGAAAGAAAGAAAGAAAGAAAGAAAGAAAGAAAGAAAGAAAGGAAAAATAACATATGTAGATATTTTTATTTATAGACAGCTACATTTATAGACAGCTACATTTTTAGACAGCTACAAAAAAGATGTGCAACAATATACCACAAAAAAGAAGAAAATGTCAATTTTGGAACTCCAGATTTAATTACTTTATTACAGCCTAGAGCTTTTTGAGCTGTTTTGTTTTTCCATAAAAGGAAATGATCAGCTACTGAGTCAAATAACTGTCTGGAGGACTTGTTCTGCTGACAGTTTCACTTTTGGAAGCAACGTTTTTATACTGAGCCAAAATGCTGGGGACACTAAATTCAGCCCAGACTACATCTGGGTTTCTATGACAAAATACATTTTTGTGCTAGATCATATCTGTAGTTGGTAAATTAAGATTTTCATAAACCTTTTCATCGAGCAAAAACTCCAATTTAATTTTCATCATATCCTTAAAGAAAAACTCTACTTTTGCAAGCAAACAAAAATACAAATATATACAGTATACAGTATTTCATGTTGTCTATATTTGATCAATGAAGTGACCCAGTAGACCCTGCTTCTCATTTTACTTTAGCAATGGGGACCTTAAGGTGTAATTCAGGGTGGAGGAAGTGATGGTATTGGACATGTAGCAGTTTAGGTTTTTTCTTTCTTTTGGCTGGTCAACGGACATCATTCATAATAGCTCACGGGGATCTGCATCGCTTGACAATATAACTGATGGTGGATTTACATTGTGGGACTTTTTTTTTTAATTAACTACTTGCCGCCTGTAGGACATCCATGGATGTTCTCTAATTGCAGTAGTTATGCCAGGGTTATATCTCTGCACCTACGGGCATCATCCTGATATTGCATTTTTAAGCCGGTGATTCCCTTTGTAGCAGAAGTGATTTGAGTGGCTAAATAGCCACTCGATAACTTCTGTGGGTAAAGAAAGGGGGTCCTACCCCCTCCTGCCGCCACCTCTCCAGGGATCCTCGGGGAGGCCCAGGAGCAATGCGACTGGTTGCATCTGCTACATGGAACAGAAAGAAAGAGGAACTTATGTTGTTCCTCTCTCTCTGTGACCCAGAAACAGGAAGCAACAAGTATGTCATCACTTGCAGTTCCATTTCCTGGCTGCTAGTGGCCTGGAAAGCAGCTGATCCAACTGATCTGTGTCTGATCAGCTGCATTGGAGGCCAGAGGAGCGATTTGGGGAGAACCTGTCACGGCCCATAATGTTGTTCAACCCTTGTGATAGTAATAAAGTTAATCCAAAAAAATAAATAATAATAAAGTTTTATATAAATAGATAATAATAATATTAAAAAAATGAAGGCACTCCCATCCCCCCTGTGCTTACGGGAAAAATGCGAATGCATATGTTACCCCTGCACGCATGTGATATAAACGTGATTGCACCACACATGTGAGGTATCGCCCCTGAATGTTAGAGTGAGAGCAATAATTCTAGCACAAAACTTCTTGCGTAACTCTAAACTGGTAACCTGTAAAGTTGTTTAAAGTGATGCCTATGGATAATTATTAACACCATAGTTTGCTCTCACATTCCTCTCACTGTCTGCTTAGAGGTGGATGCCACTGGTCGCATCCTTACCGGGCTCTCCAATTACATGGGAGAGCCGGGTGGAGGTGGCGAGGGGGTGGGACCCCCTTCCCCACCTGTAAAAGTAATCCAGCAGCTTGATAGCTGCCTGGATTACTTTTATCTATTGCAGAATCATTGGAGCTAAAGAATGGTATCTTGATCATTGCTGCAGCTGTCACAATGACTGAGATATCACCAACCCGTCCGAGGAGGTCCATAAATGTGCGGCGGAACGGAAGTAGTTAAATGCAGGACACTTTGTTGGGTCCAAGAACTGTCTTTCTCTTACAATGTGAGTAATACTGAACAGAGGATAACAGAAGGTAAAGTGAAGGTAATGTCTGATCTAAGATGCTTTCACTTTACCTTCTGTTATCCTCTGTTCAGTATCACTCACATTGTGAAAAAGAGACACAGTGACCAAAGCATCCTCCTATCACAGTTATTTCTATGTAATGTGAAAAACGTGTGGTTAACTGGCAAAGCAGCACTCACTTTTTCTGCAGTCCGTGATGTCTGTGCCTGCAGTAACACCTATCTCGACACATTGCCATGGTGTCTCCTCTACAGCTCCTCCCCTTCATGGTTAGCTGACCTAGTCTCCAGTCCCTTGCCCCGATGGCCATGCAGTGAATTGAATGGGTGGCTGGCTGGCCGTGGAGAGGCCAGATGAGAAGCGCAGGCTCAAGGAGCAGCTCAGCTATCACAGCTTTCTTGGACATGCAAGTGCTTGGTATTACCTGGGAGTTGCCAGCACCCCCTAGCAATGCCATGGTCAGCCCCAAAGCTGACGTCACTTCGTTTTCAGGTATCCGAGCATTTGCACAAGTACCGATAATTCTGCAAATGCTTAGTATACCAATACTGTTATTGGTATTTGTGCAACCCTTCTTTGTAGAAACACCTGCAGCTATTCCATTTAAAGCAGAACTACATGGCATCTGAGCACCACAAAACAAAAATGCTATTTCATTTATTTTTATTATTCAAAGCTAACTTACCCATCCATCCATGTTGTCATATTTTATTTTGATGAGAAATCACTTCGAAAAAAAATCCCCTAGCATTTCTAGCCATGGTCACATTGAGTAAGGATAGATGATAGATGATACAGCATTTACTTCCTGGAATCCATCTGCCCTTAGCTCAGGCATGAAGGAAGGGTGGTGTGCTTTGCTAATAAAGTTCCTCCTCTCCTTCTGCAGATGAAAGGAAAACAAAGCACAGGAAGACTCCTGGGATGTATGACATCATTGTGGCCTAGGCCAGAAATACGGAAGCAACTAAAGACATTTAAAAAACGTTTAAAACAAGAAAATATATCATACCTTCCTATCAGGCATGCATGCAGGATGTTGTGCTCAGCTGAAAAAAACTCTCCCCCCTCTCCTTCTGAATACTTCTGGGATGTATGACATCATTTGCCTAGACCTAGAAACTAGTAAGTAACTGAGGAAATAAAAAAATTAAAAAAAGCAAATGTGATATACTTTTCCATCTGCTCTATACTTTCCCATCATGCTACAATGTTGAGTTGAGTAGTGGTATTTGTGATGAAAACATGTTGCTGTTTTGTAAAGAGTAATGAGAGTAATCAGAGACGGAATAGGTAAGTAAGTAATACATACCGAAAATGAAGGGGAAAATGAGGTGAACGTGAACTAAAAACAGAAAATAAGTAAAAAATGAAAAATAGGACAAACCAAAATGATGAAAGAATAAAGATGAAGATAAAAAATAAGTATAAATAAAAATCATAACAAGAAAAAAATTGGAAAATGTGACTAGAAATAATCTACAAGGTATAATATTTTCAAAAGAGAATAAACAGATACAAAAATAAATAAATAAATAAGAAACTAGTGAACAATGAAAAAATAAGTAAAAATTTATGAAAAAGATGTGAAAAGGTACACTGGAAACAAAAATAAAAGACAAGAGATACGAAGAAAATACATTATACATTTTATTACATTCTTCATATACATTATTAAAATACCTGCTGTTGGTTAGCATTATATATAACTTGTTCCCAAAAATTGAACATATAAAGATTGTATATGTCAGATGAAAAAGAGCTGGTGTGAGCCCTAAACAATAAATAATAATCAAAATAATATAAAATAAAGAGAAAAAAAATTGAAAAATTAAAAGAGGGGCAAAAAAGAGGGGGGGGAGGGGAGAAAAGGAGGGGTTAGGGAGGGGGAAGGGAAAGGGAAAGGGGGAAAGGTAATTTTGTAAACAAAAAAAAATATATCCAAAATACCTCCTGATCAAGAGGTTGCCATTAACCACTTCTGGACCGGAAGGTTTTACCCCCTTAATGACCAGGCCATTTTGTGCAATACGGCACTGCATTACTTTAACTGACAATTGTGCAGTCGCGCAATGCTGTACCCAAATAAAATTGATGTTTTTCCCACAAATAGAGCTTTCTTTTGGTAGTATTTAATCACCTCTGCTTTTTTTATTTTTTGCACTATAAACAAAAAAAGAGCAACAATTCTGAAAAAAAAAACAAAAAAACAATATTTTTTACTTTTTGCTATATAGCACATCCAATAAAAAAAAATTTAAAAATCAAATGTTTTCATCATTTTAGGCCAATATGTATTCTGCCACATATTTTTGGTAAAAAAAATCCCAATAAGTGTATTTTGCTTGGTTTGCACAAAAGTTATCGCGTCTACAACTAGGGGAAAAATGTATTGCATTTTTATTTATTTTATTTTTTTTACTAGTAATGGCGGTGATCATAACTGATACTTTTGACACTTTTGAGGGGATCAGTGACATTACTACAGTAAACAGTGCTAAAAATATGCACTGTTACTGTACTAATGACACTGGCAGGGAAGGGGTTAACACCGGGGCAATCAAAGGGTTAAGTGTGTCCCTAGGGGATGCTTTCTAACTGTGTGGGGGGTGGACTCACCAGATGAACAGAGTTCTGTGTTCCCGAATAGCAGCTGAATAGCAGGTGCTACATACCTGTAATCCTATACAGATTCCAAATGTTATCAATCTCTATTACATTGATATACTTTAAAACTATAAAATCAATGTTCTTGAAATGTATTTGGCAAGGTAAAAAACCTAGAATACAGTACATGGTTCTCAGTAGGAATAAATCTCAGGGGAAACATGCAGTACCAGACATTAAGAGGTATTATTCTGCAGTTCTAATTACACGTATGTTGGGTTGGACCAAGATAAACACAGACAAAAGATGGGTCAAGATTGACACACTAAATAGAGCACACTAAATAGAGCACAACTGAGTAGGAATATATGGATACCCCCAGTATAGAGACATACACGCAGATACTCCTAAGTATAGAGACATACACATAGAAACACACAAATAAATGACAGGGGCATTTAAAATATTGGACACGATTCGCAGACAGGCAAAATAGGAATACAATTCTCCCTTAATATCACTAGAGGTACAAAATATTGTGCACCGGGAGATGAGACACAATTTTGTACCTGAATAAAAAACATGCAATTAAAAGATATAATACAGGGTGGGAGAATTAGGCCATACCACAAACTTAACACTAGGGGAGGAAACCTGAGGTTAAATGAATGGAGATATCTACAGTTAAAACACTTTGTGGGATTGCTACCACAACCTATTAGATCTGTGGAAGATTTGCATTTAGTGGAGAAAGTATGTAATCCACTAATAAGAATAAAGCATGGAATATCTCAGATATATAAGATGATAACAGAGATGGCAGAACTGGGGTGACCTCCATTCATAGAAACCTTGGAAAGAGAGATTAGTTCACCTTTAAATGAGCACGACGTGAATGTTGTTCTGAGAGCCGTGTACTGTCATGCGGCAGATGTGAATACCATTGAAATGAATTATAAAAGTATATCGAGATGGTACATAAGGCTGGTAAAAGCTCATAAACAGTACCCAGAGAAATCTGAATTTACCATATATGGTGGGAATGCCCTAAGATAAGCGTTTATTGGCAGAAGGTTCAACAACATATCAAGGCAATCACAGGAGAGATTATCCTAGATGAGCCATGGACATTTTTATTCCATAAAATAGAAAAACCATATAAACACTATAAAAATACGTTAGTTCCAAATTTAATAAATGCGGCAAAAGGAGCAATGCCAAAAAAAATGGTTAGAACTGGAATGCCCTTCTATTAGAGATCGGTTTAATAGAATTGAATATGTGTATAAAATTGAATATTTGAGTAGTAGAGAGGAAGAGCAGGTTGAGAATTTCACAAATAAATGGAGGAGATAGGCAGATTTTAAAAAAGACTAATAAATATTTAGAAGAATGGGTGGAATAAGGTGCAGAATGGCAGAATGTGTTAATGTAGAGGAAGGCGAGGCAAAGCACAACAACAGGAATAAGTGGTAAAAGGAAGGAGGTGGGTGGGTCAGGGAGTGGAGATGGGAGGGGGGAGGGATGGAAAATTTGTATACTTGGAAGTGATTTAAATGTTTTTGATTGTTTGTATATTGTGGATTGAAAATTAATAAAATTTATATAATAAAAAAGTAAGAGATGGAGTGGCAACAAAAAGATCCAGAAAAAATGCATTTTAGGGAGGTTGTAAGTTGATTTGCATTTTGATGAGCGAGGTGGGCATTTGATCCCCTATTAATCAGAAAGATTTCTGGCTCCCAGGTGTCTTTTCTGGCTCCCAGATGTCTTCTGTATGGGGGGCTGGCTGAGATTGGGAGCACTCTCTTAAAGGGAGTGCTCCTGGTCTCATCTTGTTGTCTGTATGGGAGATACCTGTCCACAGAAGCAATTAAGCAATTAAATTCCTGTGAATGAATGAACTACAAATACCATTGCCTGCCATGGCAGATAGCTGTAATGCTCTAGCGTTTGTTTAGAGAGTTGGATTTGCAGCTGCAGAATCTCCACTCAGTAGTCATGTAGAGATGTGTTGAATCACCATGTCCAACTCTCCAGACTCATCATTGTGGCCAGCCTGCTTCAGCATACAATATACAAACACTCAATAAGATGTTCCCGGAGTGATAGGTTGTATATGATAGTATAGAGGTGATGTGCTGAAAGGACAGGCGTGAGTTGTGATAGCAATGATGAGTACTCAATAGTAATGTTCAGGAGAGTAGTAGATGATGGTAGATAGGTTAGCAATCATGTGCAATAACAGGTGGTAGGGGACAGCAGATGGAGTGTACAAGAGAGGCTAACTTAGTGCAAGGATATAGATGGTAGTAGACTCAAGAGCTAGCAATCTATGTAACAGTGCAGATGATAGAAATAGTAATGCATAGATAGTAACAGTCCTTAGTATGCAGAAGTAGATAGTGTAAGTTTGATAGGAAGGAATCCCCTGTGGGGTACTTATCACTAGTTAGATTAGTAAGCTGAAGGGTCCGGTAATGAGTGAATGATCGGGTAGCGAGATACGGGATCAATAGCGAGGTTCCGGTCTATCTAGGTATGGCAATAGCTGGAGGCTCCGGCAGCGTAAGACAAGGCTGTATACCATGCGGTTTGAACGAACAATTTGTGAGAGAGAAGCCGGCGAATTGAAATAGCCGCTCAGAGCGGCGCTTAGTGATGACGTCATGCGGCTTAAAGGTATATGCGCTCCACCTAGCTGAAAAGGTGGGATGCAATATGAAGAAGGAAATGACCTATAAGGGTACCGAAGGTACCAGAATCTTACAGTACCCCCCCCCTTAAGGCCGGCTCCGGAAGGTCTATAGCACTGGTCTCTCCGGGTATTTGGAGTGAAACCTTCGTATAAGCCTGGGTGCGTGAACGTCAGAAGTATCCAACCAGGTGTCGTCCTGGGGTCCATAGTTCTTCCATCTTATGAGATATTGGAGTTTTCCTCTGTGGATACGAGAATCCAAAATCTCCCTAATCTCAAATTCCTCTCCGCCTTCAACTTGACTTGTACTGGAGGTGGAGGCGAGATGGTAGGCCTTATTCCTTGGTTGGGAACATGTGGTTTCAGTAACGACACGTGAAAGATGGGATGTATTCTAAGATATGCCGGTAAAGTGAGTTGCACTGCAGCTCTTCCAATGAGCTTTTTAATTGGAAAAGGTCCGAGAAATAGAGGTCCAAGCTTTTTACTGGGTATCTTTAACCTCAAATTTTTTGTAGATAGCCAAATGAGATCCCCAATAGCGTATTGAGGAGAAGGTTTTCTATGAAGGTCGTAATACCTTTTTTGTTGGCTATGAGCATGTGAGATGTTGGTGTTAAGTAAACCCAGAGAGTCTTTTATTTGGGTAAGATAATCTGAGGCTACTGGGTTACTTGATGGAAGGATGCGTGGTGGAAGAAGTGTTGGATGAAACCCATAGTTTAAGTAGAACGGACTCTGCTTAGTAGTACTGTGGGTTGCATTGTTATAAGCAAATTCTGCCAGAGGGAGGAGGTCCACCCAATCATCCTGTAGGTATGAGGTGTAGCAACGTAGGTATTGTTCAATGCACTGGTTGACTCTTTCAGTTTGTCCGTTGGTCTGAGGATGGTAAGGAGAAGTGAGTTTTCACTCAATACGTAGTATATGACATAGAGCTTGCCAGAATTTGGAGATGAACTGTGAACCTCTGTCAGATAGAAGAGTCTTTGGAATTCCATGTAGCTTGAACATATGTTTCACTAGTAATTCCGCTGTTTGTTTAGATGAAGGTAGTCTGCGAATAGAAATTAAATGTGCCATCTTTGTCAGATGGTCCACTGACACTAGAATGGTATTAAATCCCCTGGAAGGTGGTAATTCTACTATAAAGTCCAAGGATACAACTTCCCATGGAACCTGGGGTATTGGTAGACTGCAAAGTAGACCAGATGGTTTTGTAGTGTCAATTTTGGACCTTGCATAGATGTCACATGAGGAAACAAACTTTTGTACAGACGTTTTCATATCAGGCCACCAAAACTGCCTGGTGAGCAAATTAAATGTCTTAGTCATACCCATATGTCCTGCCATAGGTACGTCATGTGATAATTCCAAGATCTTGGTACGCATACTAGGAGGTATGTAGAGTTTGTCGTTAAAGTAGAGGAAGCCTTCTGCATCAGCACTTAGTTGTGGTGGAGGTGAATCCAGTCCTATACTGTGCAGAATCTCTTCCTTCAGAGAGCGAACAACACCAACAATACGATCATAGGGTATTATAGGAAATGAAGGGATTTCAGCGCAGTTATCTTCGGTTAATCGTGATAGCGCATCCGCTTTTTTGTTTTTGTCTGCAGGCGTGTAGGTCACTAGGAAGTTGAATCTTAGGAAGAATAGTGACCAACGTACCTGCCGGTGGGAAAGGGTCTTGTTAGTCTGAAGGTATTGGAGATTTTTATGATCTGTATATATGAATATTGGCAATCGAGTACCTTCAAGTAGATGTCGCCAATTCTCTAGTGCCAGTTTTATGGCAAGTAACTCTTTTTCACCCACTGGGTAATTCACCTCTGGGTTGCTTAATGATTTAGAGAAGAAAGCAACTGGGTGAAGTGGTGAAGTATTTGTTGGTCGTTGGGAGAGAACTGCTCCTACTGCCATATTTGATGCATCTACCTCCAGTATATATTGAAGGGATGGGTCTGGATGGCGTAGTATGGGAGCTGAAGTGAAGCTTGATTTTAACAAGCGGAAAGCTCCATTGGCTTCTTCAGACCATTTAAATGGTTTCTTTACACTTGTAAATTGTGTGAGAGGTCTCACAATAGCAGGGGTCCCGAAGGTACCAGAATCTTACAATAGCTTGTAGATCTCAATTAACTTCAACGGCACTGGTGAGCACTTTCGTAGTTTATTGATTCTTTCTGCAGTTCAGTAACTGCCTACCTGTACCTCCCATACTGATTGACAGTCTTCAAAATGATGTTATTGCACCTGCAATCTGCAGATCGCTGGGTGCAATGCTAAAGTGAAAAAAAAAATAATAATTGCCTGCCAAAATATGTGCATTTATTTGTATTATTATTTTTTTTAATTTTTTTAAAGGCAAACTTATCCTTCAAAATTGAGAGCAGACTCAAAAGGCGACAAACTATAACAACTTAAATTTCCATATGTAACACTTTAAAAAAGTTACAGCTTCTTTTTTGATAGTTAATAATAAATAATGTCCAACTGACAGCATGAATCCCATGTGAAATATAATGTCCAAATCAATCCGAAGGAGTGCAGAGAGAGAAGGATCCATCACCAAACAGAGCCACTAAACACTCTTACCAGCTGCTTGGACCCGAAAGGGTCACACAACGCCCAAAGTGCAGATGTATACACGACAGGTGAGATCCAATAGCCTCTATAAGTCTCCTGCTGCTGCGGACTGGTAACAACTCCAATATACTTTGCTGCACTCAAAAGACATAAGCAGGAGATCCCCTCGTGGTGTAGTAAATCATAACAGTTTTATTAGAGTATAAAGAAAGCAGCTTACATAATGGAAGTCAGTTGTCAGCATTCGATTGAATTGCAGGAAGCGATCGTTGGTTTCCCCACCAACAAGATGGCCGCTGCATCCCTCATCTGCGCATGCGTAAGCCGTCAGCCAATCCCAACGCGTTTTGTCATACAGTGACTACGGCAGGGGTGTGGCTAGATGGAGACGCCGCACAAATAAATAGCTGAGGGAGGCGGAACAACCAAACGGGACACGGAAGTGGACTCTCACCACAATCATTCCACCAAACGGAAGCCACCGATAACTAACAAAGGACGTTATTAAGCAGCAAATAATGAATAATATGATAGAAACAAATTCATATTCAAATGAATAATGGGCCTGCCGGACATTAAGTTTACGAATAGTTCGACCAACATATTCCTCGCCGCATGGACACCTAATCATGTATACAACATATTTAGTGCAGCAAGAAATAAATGGCCGAATCTTATGAACCTCATGTGTGGACTGCGATTGAAAGGAATCTATCCTCCTACCACCCGCAATGTTTAATTTGCAGATGGCACACCTCCTACAGGGGTGGAAACCCCCCCTTTCCTGGAAGAAGGAAACCCTTTTAGGTGGATTCAAAACATTCGGGGCTACCTGCAGCCACAACAGAGGTGCCCCTCTAAACACCACAGAGGGTGTATCAGGAAGGAGAGGGCCAAGTACACTATCATTATGCAACACCCCCCAATGTTTGCATAACATTTTTTTGACTGAATAGTGTTGTACAGAATATGATGAGAAGAAGGCATGTTGGAAAGAGTTGTTCTTCTCTCTTACCCTTGGCTGCAACAGTTCCGTTCTTTCCCATTGGTCAGCCTTTAGAAAAGCGTCATCCAATTCCACCTAACTATAGCCTTTCTCCAAGAATCTATTCCGGAGCACGGAGGCCTCTCTCAAAAAATCACTCCCGTTGGAGCAATTGCGTTTGAGTCTAAGGAATTGACTGACAGGAACGGACTTCAACCACGCCGCATGATGGCAACTGGTTGTTTCAATGAATCCGTTCCTGTCCGTCTCCTTAAAAAAGTGGAAGTGACAATATGCCCATCGACCACTTTAATATTGAGGTCCAAGAAGTGTATCTCTGACCTACTGCACTCATATTGCAGAAAAATGCCCTTCTCATTGGCATTTAGGGTTGTCATGAATCGACTCACAAGCTCGGGCACAGGGACACTTCCGACTACATCCTCCTCCCACCTGGCCATAAACAAATTGGCCATGCTCGGCGCGAATTTCGCGCCCATGGCAACTCCACGACTTTGCTGGTAAAAGGTGTCATTATACCAAAAATAGTTATGATTCATTGCAAAGTCTAATAGAGACAGCAGAAATTCCCTCTGAAAACTCAGGAGTGTATCTGGCTCCAAGTAGTAGGCAACGGCTTCCATACCATGCTGGTGTGAAATTATGGTGTATAATTACGATACGTCTGCCGTTGCCAGGATATAGCTATCCTTCCATGTTACCTGTGCAAGTTCATTAATAACCTGTGTGGAGTCTCGAAGGAATGAAGGCGTTTTCAATACCAGAGGTTGTAAAAAACTGTCAATATACTTACCCACCCGGGAGGTGACAGAATCAATGCCTGGGTTTACTGGGTCCTTATGCACCTTCGGTAAGTAATAGAATACCGTAATCTGCGGTGCTGAAGGTAATAGAAACGCCTTTTCTTTTTTGGTTAGTAAACTAGATGGAGCCGCCTCCCGGTCTGAGCTATGTTATATTATTGCTTGAACGAGCTTATTTATTATATATTCAATGCGGCCCATTATTCATTTGAATATGAATTTGTTTCTATCATATTATTAATTATTTGCTGCTTAATAACGTCCTTTGTTAGTTATCGGTGGCTTCCGGTTGGTGGAACGCTTGTGGTGAGCGTCCACTTCCGGGTTCCGTTTGGTTGTTCCGCCTCCCTCGGCTATTTATTGGTGCGGCGTCTCCGTCTAGCCACACCCCTGACGACGTCACTGTATGACGAAACGTGTTGGGATTGGCTGACGCATGCACAGACGAGGGAAGCGGCGGCCATCTTGTTGGTGGAGAAACCAACGATCGCTTCCTGCAATTCAATCGAATGCTGACAACTGACTTCCATTATGTAAGCTGCTTTCTTTATACTCTAATAAAACTGATATGATTTACTACACCACGAGGGGATCTCCTGCTTATGTCTTTTGAGTGCAGCAAAGTATATTGGAGTTGTTACCAGTCCGCAGCAGCAGGAGACTTATAGAGGCTATTGGATCTCACCTGTCGTGTATACATCTGCACTTTGGGCGTTGTGTGACCCTTTCGGGTCCAAGCAGCTGGTAAGAGTGTTTAGTGGCTCTGTTTGGTGGTGGATCCTTCTCTCTCTGCACTCCTTCGGATTGATTTGGACATTATATTTCACATGGGATTCATGCTGTCAGTTGGACTTTGTTTATACTGAGATTAGCGCGACACCTTCCTTCCCATTGCCATTTGAAGATAATGTATTCATATCTTTTTGTGTCAGCTGCTTTTCGTTCATGGTTTTATGATTTATGTCTATGATTTTAGCGCAGAAACTTTACCTATTAATAATAAATAATAGCCGTAGAATTATTCCTATCATTCTAGCATGCGCTATGAAACCTAACATGTATTATTAATGAGCACTTTTGTATGTGTGTACTCATACTTGTGTGTTTGAGTTCATATGTGTGTGTGCCACTCTGTAAAATGTAAACTGCTACAAGTTTGTTTATATCTCGATTCTGCTGCACCAAATAGAACAGGGTTTCTGTAAAGAGTGGCCCTCTGTCCCTGCATAGTGATTTCAGTATGGTTATGGTATTGTTGGATCTTTGTAGGTTTACAGCATATAAAAATTTCTGTAAAATGTTTATAGCTCCTTAAGCTCCAGTATCCAAGGACATAAAATGTAATGGTCACATGGGCATATATATAAAACTTTTCATAACACCTAACATCTAAATTTGTACTTCAAATTTAAATTCAGATTGTTAGGGATTATGTAAACATAAGTCCAGCTGTTTTTCTTTATATTTATATATATCCCATTGTCACAGCTCAGAAATTTGTTTGAGAAAAATGTATTTTTTATATTTTAGAACTTTACATTTATGCACAATAAATACAATGATAGTAGCAATATGTTAAACAGACTGTTGATATGCTTCATGAATTGATGTCGTTCTCTGTAACCCCCATTTTTAAATTGTTTACACTTTGCTGGGCATCTTGTCTTGTACAATTTGTTACTCTTGTGTATCTCACAATAATTTCTTAACCTATATATTGTTAATTAAATTCTTCTTTCCTAATAAATAATTTGAACAAGAAAAAGGTTATATAAAATATTTTTTTGTATGTATCATTTACACAGCAGTGAAATTACACTACCACAGAAAATTTTGGGTTAACGTCTAAGTTTAATTTTGTATTGTAATTCCACATTTTATGTAGCCTCAAAAGTCAAAAATGTTATTAAGAAAAAAATATTATCTCTGCTTTCGATTGTAAAAGCTAAAAAGTCAGTAGTAGAAGAATGCCTATTGTTTATTTAGTTTCAATTCGTTTTTATTAAAAACATTTTTAAGGAAATCAAAATCAAAGCCCAGGGAGTGTACAATGCTCAGCCAATAACAAACAGTAGCAAATTGATGTATTAGAGTCGGTTCACACTGGGGCGACATGACTCTGTACTACTTCGGGGGCGACTTGTGCATTCCCATGCACCACGACTTCGGAGCGACTTGCATGGACTTCACATAATGGAAGTCTATGCAAGTCGCTCCGAGGTCGCCCCGAAGTAGTACAGGACCCTTTTCCTAAGTCGGAGCGACTTGTGTCGCTCCTATTAAAACGGGTCCTGTAGTGGTCAACGGACCGCGAGGGAGCGCGACTTGTCAGGCTGACAAGTCGCCTGACAAGTCGCGCTAGTGTGGATCGGCTCTAAAAGGTGTACATTGCAAGCTGTAGGCTAACAATCTTAGCCTTGTAAACTAGATTCATATCTGGAAATAAAGACTCAAGAAAAAAAAAAAAACGTGTAATAATATGGGGGGGGGGGGGGGGCTTAAGG
This sequence comes from Pelophylax lessonae, assembly GCF_965119305.1. Taxonomy (NCBI): domain Eukaryota; kingdom Metazoa; phylum Chordata; class Amphibia; order Anura; family Ranidae; genus Pelophylax; species Pelophylax lessonae. Next base: position 724,158,244 of record NC_138768.1, read on the forward strand.
GATAGAAGAATAGGTAAAGTTCAGAAAATAGAGAGTATATCTTAAATCCAGTACAAAGATACTCATCAAATGTTGAATGGTAACTCATTATAAGATGACGGTTTAATGTATGCAGAGAAATTCAGATCCCAAAATAGCCTACAAAAAATGAAATCAAAGGGTGTCACAGAGGGTAAAATAATTACATACAATAGAATGTTACAATTAGGATTCTTTGGTTAGGGCGAGCAAATATGCAAAACAATTCTCTCTACATAAAGCAAACATGCTCATTGAGAATTTTAAGAACTGTGAACAATGTTGGTGAAAGTGGTTGTTTCCAGCTTCTAGCAATAGCTAATCTAGCTGCTATCAATATATGTGTAAGTTTCATGTGAAGTTCATAGGGTCAGGTTTCTTTACCTATTCCTAGTAGAGCCAATTTGGGATATGGCTGAGATGCAATCTTTGTAATTGTGGACATCAAAAGAAAAACAGAGTTCCAGAAATCAGTCAATAACGGGTAGCTCCACCACACATGTGCCATTTAAACCACACTTCTGCCAGCATAATGGAGATTGGTAAGGAAATATGTGGACTAGTCTGGCCAGAATGTAATACCATTTGTGGGCAATCTTTTGAACAGACTTCCAGTGGGCAATACACAGGGACAGCTTAATAGGCCTCGGGATTGTGAAATGCCAACTTGACGGTTGCACTGAAAAGGTAAGATCTTGTTCCATGGTAGGTATTTTGTATGATTGATCTGGCTTTGTCAAAAACTGATGTTGGCATGTTTAGGAACATTTAAAAAGGGAAGTCTATTGTTATTACTACAGTTACAAAATAGATTACTTAACCACTTCTGGACCGGAATGATTTGCCCCCTTAATGACCAGGCCATATTCTGCGATTCGGCACTGTATTATTTTAACGGACAATTGCGCAGCCGTGCAACACTGTACCTAAATAAAATTGATGTCCTTTTTTTCCCACAAATAGAGCTTTATTTTGGTGGTATTTGATCACCTATGCGATTCTTATTTTTTGCGCTATAAACAAAAAAAGAGCGACTATTCTGAAAACAAAAAACAATATTTTTCACATTTTGCTATATAACATTCCCAAAAAAAAAATTAAAAATCAAACATTTTTAACATTTGAGGCCAATTTGTTTTCTGCTACATATTTTTGTAAAAAAATTAGCAATAAGCGTATTTTGATTGGTTTACGCAAAAGTTATTGCGTCTACTAACTACGTGAAGGTTTATGTCATTTTTTATTGTTTTGTTTTACTAGTAATGGCCGCGTTCTGCGATTTTTTGCGGGACTGCGACATTGTGGCGGACAGATCAGACCCCTGACTGACATTTTTGATACTTTTGGGGGGATCAGTGACATTACTACAGTAATCAGTGCTAAAAATATGCACTGTTACTGTAATAATGACACTGGCAGGGAAGGGGTTAACAGTGTGGTTGATCAAGGGGTTAAATGTGAGCCTAGGGGGAGTGATTCTAACTGTGAGGGGGCGTGGCTTGTGAAATGACCATAGAGACCTGTGTTTCCATATAGAAGGACCACAGGGGCTCTATGATTATTCCAGAGAGAAGAACGGTAAGCTGTGTTTACAACAGCTTACTGTTCTTATCTCTCTCCGGGGAATGATCGCGGATGTCAGGTGGCAATTGGAGCCGCCTTCCCACTGCATTGGCTTCCCCGATGCTTCCCTGCGCACGCCCCCTAGCTTCCTGTGCCGGTGTAACGTGAGAATTACCTACCCCGTGAGAAAAACCTACCCCTCGTCACTTCCGGCCAGGAACAGCTGAGCAGCGCAGCAGTGCGCATGCTCACAGCCCCGGATACCTAATGGAAGAGCTGAGGATCAGACTAGTGCGCATGCACACTAGTCTGAAACGATCTCGGTGTCTGTTAAAAAAACCTACCGACGCGGCGGTGACATAAAATAGCTGTGCTGCACTATGAGTCATCTCCGCTCCTGTCCCGGTCACTTCCCTAATCTTGGCTAGTAAATATAAAAGCGTCTGGCGGCTCCGTGATTTATCTTTTCATACAGCCGCCGCCGCTTTTATATTTAGTAGCCGAGAGCAGGGAAGTGACCGGGACAGGAGCGGAGATGACTCATAGTGCAGCACAGCTGTTTTAATGTAACTGCTCACGTTACACAGACTGCCGTGAACCGGAAGTGACGGGGGTAGGTTTTTCTCACGGGTGGGTAATTCTCACGGAACACCGGTTTGCCCAGGAGCGGCTGGCTGCCGCAGTATAACTGCGGCGGCCGGTCGTAAAGCAGTTAAAATGTGCTACAGTAACATTAGAGTATCTTGTAACCTCCAGGGAATGCTGAAAAATAATTAAAAATATAAAGATATTTGTTGATAGAAGTTATTGTGACTTTTTAAATTATTTTGTATTTAAGAAGAAATCCAATGCTACAGGTGTTTTGTATTAGGGCTCTTTCACACGGTCCGCCTCCGTAGGCGGATCCGTGCTGCTCAGCGGGGATCGATCCGCTTATCCCCGCTGAGTCGGCGGATGACAGCTCTGTCACCGCTTGCAGTGCGGAGAGGGAGGTGTCACAGCTCCCGCTGCTCTCTATGGGGGATCGGATGAGAGGGGACCGCCTGTCCGCTCTCATCCGATCCGATCCGATCCCTGAACAGATGGAAAAATAGGGTTTCCATCCGTCCAGATTTCACAAACAGGATCAGATACGGAAGGCAGCAGGTGTCAGCGGTGGTGTCTCAGCTGACATCCGCTGCCTCATAGAGCTACATGGAGGATCCAATCAGATGCGCCTAAAAAACTGACAGGCGCATCTGATTGGATCGCCCGTGTGAAAGAGCCCTTAGGGTGAATTATATGTATCCTTCCACCCTGAAAACTGCACTCTACAAATAAGCTCCTTACTGAATGAAACACGGTAAATGTTGGAGAAGTAGGTGGACGTATCATTGCGCTAACCATTAATAGAAAATCTTTTGATATGGGTTTCTTTTTGAAGAATGTCTTTCTTCATTTTATTTACATGTCATGATCTGAGCATTTCTTGTACAAATTTGGTATTATATGGGTATCTGGGGTAGTATGCACTTGCTTTGCAGAGACCTTTACTTCATACTATAGTGTAACCCCCGCCAACTGCGACTGCCAACTTTAACATAGTCAGCAACTTGGGTGGTGTACTTTTGTGTGTAAGAAATGGGTGCTCCCCAGAGTCTTGAATTCCTCTGGATTCTATTCTTTCTGTCGGAAAATCTGTACAGCTTGTCAGAGATTGTTCCCTGTTTACCACAGAAAATAGAACCAGGCTTCCATAGGACTTCAACAACATCCAAATCCTGGTTAAATCATAAAGAAAAATCATGAATCTAGCCCAATTATGAACTGGCTGTAGGGCACAGAACACACATGCTTTTAGGTTGTTTGCCAAAGAATGTTATTATAGCATTTAACCACCTCTTATCGCCATATTGTAAAAAAAAATGTCAGGGAGGTGGACGTGTATTTCTGAATTGCATTTATAAATGGCAATGTAGAAAGCACCCTAGGATGGCCAGTGTGCCAGCGGAATGTCTGTCATTGAGCCATCGTAAGGCTCAGATCACAGACAAAACAGAAGCAGCCAACTATAATGGCTCAAGCACATGTGATCACTGTGATGGCCAATAACAGTGACCTCATGTGTAAACAATGTACTATGCAACACTATGCAGAAAACTAGTGTCTGGAGGCCACTTTATTTTTAAAGAGTAGTTCCAGGTTCCTAGGATCCTCCTGGGCACAGGCCCCCAAAACCACCAGGCCAGGGTTCTAGGGAAGAGGGTCTTGTACTCATCAACACAGGGTCAAGGTGTTTGCCAGTGGGTCCCTTGTTTTTTTGTGTGGATTACCCCTTGAAATCCATACCATACTTGGAAGGTCTGCTAGATTTTGAGGAGACCTCATTACATTTTGTTTTTGTGTGGGATTTTGTGTTTCTGTTCTTGACTTCCATACAGACCCTCATCAATCAAAAGGGTCTAGTATGCATATTTAGGGGGAACCACACCAATGTTTTTATGGGGTCCCCCATTTAGAGCTTTACCAGATCCTCATCTAGGTCATGGTCTGGTAAAGATGAATGGAATTTCTAGCCACCTTTACAAACAGAAGTAGGTGGCCAGGAGATGTAATTTTCTTGTTCAAATATTTTATTAAGCATATTTTGACAAGATATGCTTCAACTCAGGAAAATTCAGATAACATGGTATTACCATATTATAACAAAGCAACAGTCGAAAACAAAAAATGAGGAAGCTAAATCCAATCAGATAGTACTTTTAAAAATAGGTGATGATCCTGAGAGTAAGCTCCTCATAGTGAAAATTAGAGTAAAACTAGGATATTATTGATGCCTGTATAAAATGGGTAGAGGGGTATTGGAGCTAGTGTTGGTATTTCAACTGAGGTATCGGTAAGTTGCTTAATAGAATGTAGGAAGGGGAGTGAAGGGAGGGTGGAATCATAAGGAAATTAATAAAACAGGGAAGAGATGGGGGAAGGAGCTGGGGGGGGGGGGTGTCAAATGGAATAGGTCAAAAGGAGCAGGGATCCCTGGAGAGGACTGAACTTATAGGTTATGGTAGGAGAAGTGATTCATCAAAGTCAGGGGGTAGGAAGTAAGTGATCTATAGTCTCCATCATTTTTCATAGAAGTGGACTTTGTCCAGGATAACTGCTTTGATTTTTGTCATGAACCATTGCTTGAGTGGTTCTGTGTTTCATTGCCAAGATATTCAGAGAGGGAGATTTCCAAGCTTTTGCTATGGTTTTCTTGGCTGCTGTGGTGATACATAGAAGGCGTTTGAATTGTCGGCGGGTTACTGTCAAGGGTTTGTTGTTAAGGAGTCCTAGTGCAGGGTCAGATCTCATTGGCTTATTGAATAGTGTTGAGAGGATCTTGAACATTTCAGTCCAGAGTATTTGTACGATGTGGTAGTCCCACCAGATGTGCACATGTGTGCTTGGTGTATTACAGCCTTGAAAAATGAGTGGGGAGTATTGGGGAAGAAATTTTGGGATCCTGACAGGGACCAGCACCATCTGGTTAGCACTTTGTAGTTAGTTTCCAAAGCTATGATGTTAGGAGAGGTTGACTTAGTTGCCTACCATATATTTGCCAAATCGGTTGGGTCCAGAGTAAGGTTGAGGTCAGTTTTCCAATTGTTTGCGTATGTCACAGTGGTGTGGATGTTGAGTGTGTTAAGAGATGGGTATAGAGGTCTGATATTAGACCTCATCTATGGGGGTCTTTCTTGCAGGCTTGCTCAAAAGTGGTAAAGTGGGGAGCAGAAGAGTCGGGTGGCTTAAAGGAGGGAGAAGTGCTTGATCTGTAAATACCTAAAAATTTCAGATGAAGGTAGGCCATGTGATTCCCTCAAAGCTGGAAAAGGTGTTACCGAGCCATTTGTGAAGAGGTGGTGAGCCCATAGTAGTTAAGTTTGGGACCTGGCTGAGAATGAGAATGGGGATGACCAAGCTAGATAAAAGGAGGGATTGTGACTAAATGATAGTAGGGGATTGTGAGGGGGTTGTAAGTGGAAGCAAAGCTTTAGTCTATCCCATATACTGTAGATAGCCTGTGTTTGGTGATGGGGTTAGTGATGTTGCGTCTTTGTGAGGGTGCCAGCCAGAGAACGTTAGCTGTTGAGAAGGGGGTCACAGTTTGCTGATTCGATAGCTACCCATAGGGGCGTTTATTTAGTGGCGTGGTATTTAGGAAGTTGTACAAGTTGCGCTGCATAATAGTATGTTGTAAGGTTAGGTACACTAAGGCCTCCTCTTATATGGGGCATGTAAAGGGTACTTTTAGGCAAGCCAGGTTTGTCTTTCCCCCATATTAAGTTTGAGGCTTTTCGCTGTACGATACGTAGATAGTAGGAAGGGACCATAATAGGCAGTACTTGGAAGAGGTATAGAACTTTGGGAAGGATGGACATCTTGAGTACTGTTATTCTACCCATTCAGGATAAGGGCAGGGGTGACCATTTGGGCATAAGGGAGGAAAAGGGTAATAGTATGGGAGGGTAATTAGCTGAGAAGAGATCTAAGGGGTTAGCTGTAAATTTGATACCGGGGTATGTGATATGCGAGGTGGCCCAAGAAAATGGGAGAATTGCGCTAGATTGGACTGCAGGACTGCAGGGATGGTGAAAGGGAAATGTTCAGGGTTGTCGATTTTTGTGGGTTGATTTGTAGGCCAGACACCTGTCCAAAATGAGAGAGTATGGCAAGTAGGTTTGTGGAGGAGATTAAGGGAGAGGTAAGGAAGATTAAGACCTCATCGGTGAATAGACATTGTTTATGTTGGTTTCCTCCTAGTTCCAGGCCTCGGATGTTTGGGTCTTAGCGGATTAGGAGAGCAAGAGGCTCGATTGCTAAGGCGAAGAGGAGGGGGGAAAGGGGGAAGCCTTGCAGGTGCCTCGTTCAATGGGTAAAAGGTCTGAACGAAAGCAAGAGTAGGATATAAAGGCTTTAGGGTTCTAGTATAGGGCTGAGACCCACTTTAAAAAGTGAGCACCAAACCCCCAGCGGCGAAGGATGAGATGAAGATACGACCAGGACAGTGTGTAGGTATTTAGCGAGTTTCAGCTGTATGGGCTAGGAGTGTGGCTCGACGTATATTGTCTCTTGTTTGGCGAGAGAGGATGATCTCTGTTTGGTCTTTGTGGATGAGAGTGCCAATGAACAGGCTGAGGCGGGTTGAAAGCACTTTAGCCAAGATTTTGATATCTAGATTGAGAATGGATATCGGTCTATAGTTAGACCAAGTGGTATTATCTGTGTTAGATTTGGGGATCATGGAAATTGATGCAGAAATGGATACGGTATGGAAGGAATTACCTGAGAGAAGCGAGTTGTATGCCTTTTGTAAAAGAGGGGTGAGGAGGGCTGCAAATTTTGTATAGTATGTTGCCTAGAATCCATCTGGGCCTGGCCGTTTACGTGGTTTTAGGGGGTTTTTTTTTTAATGTTTATTGATATTTTCAACATATACAGAGTCAATAAGGCATATAAAGTATGGAAGAAGAGATCACAATTATATGAACAGTTTGTGAAACATAAAACATATTGATGTCGGAAAATACAGAGATGTCATAAAGCGTAAGAGGATAATGTAAGACAAGTACTAACTGTGGAGGGTTTTTGTTTTTGGCCTTTAAAAGTATGCCTACATTTTGAGGATATTGAGAACCATAGTTTTCTCGCGGGGTAAGCAAAGGGGAGAAAACGGAGTGAGCTAGAAGTCTGGATGACCAAATAGTGAGCCAGATTAACGAATAAGTTAGACTGATAAGATAACATTTGTGAATATATGATAATACATTTGGTGGTGATGCAAAGGGTATTCAATGTGAGATCTTGGTTTAAGTATTAATAGAATGAAAATACAAAACATTTAAAATAAGAAACAAAGCAGAGTAAAACATGTTGCATGCTTGGCAGTTTTGTTGCCCCTTACTAGAGGAGTTTAAGTTTACCTAGAGAGTTCCTAAGGTTTGCTTTACAGTACCATTCAGAATACTGAAAGGAAGACATTAGTGTTGAAAATTCGGTGGGGGAGAACGTGTGTTCTTTATATGACCTCCATCTAGTGAAAAAGCGGTTGGCGGTAGTGTATTCCTGGAGGGTCGTGTCTAGTTCTAGGCTTCTTCTAGTTGCTTATGCTGGAGATGTTTCTCTTTGCAAATATGTAACGTTCGGCTGATGCATTCTCCCCTAATAACAAGTTTGTGTGCTTCCCATAAGGTTAGGGGGGAGACTTCAGGTGAACAGTTGTTGGCTAGGTAGGTGTTAATGGCATTTTCTATGTCTTGGCGGTGGGTTGGGTTAGCCAGCAAGCTGTCAATAATAGTCCAGGAATGGTGGTTAGGTCTGGGAATTAAGGAGGAAAAGGATGTGATGACCATATGTAGTCGGACCAAGAGCAAGGTGCGATTTTCGAGGACAGGATGAGTGGGGAGGTACTGACATTAACAAGAATGTGATCTATATGGGAAAATTGTTTGTGAGGGTAGGAATAGTGGATGTATTGGCCCCTAGCTGGGTTCTGTTCTCTCCATGAATCCAATAGAGAATATTGGTTTAGGAGTTGTTGAAAGCAAAGTCATTGTGCATTAGGTGGGGTAGGACATTTGTCTAAGAATGGATAGAGCACCTGGTTTGATTCGCCACACACAGCATGAGCATTCCTCATTTGTGTGAGGAGAGAAAGGTGGGAGAGAAAGGAGATCTGTTTTTTTTTGGGAATGTAATAGGAAACAATTGTAACTTCGCTATCAAGGAGAGTGCCTGAGAGCATGAGGTAGCGACCCTCTGGGTCTCTAATCTCCGCCAGGGGTGTAAATGGTGTGGTTGATGAAATACAATTTTAAACTAGGAGACGGGGGGAGGGCTCAGAAGTAGAGTCAGTCAGGAGGGAGCAGAGGATTGAAGGCAGCTGTAGGGTCAGCAGCGACAGTAGGTCCACAATGTCAATTGGCAGGTCTGTGCGGGAAAATCTCAGACCAAACAGGAATAAACATAACCGCCAATTGCGCTTAACTTCCGTAAAACTAAGAGGGGTATATGCTAATGCCAGGAGCCTAGCTAATAAAATGGATGAGTTGGAAATATTAGTACATGAGGAGGACATAGACCTTGTGGGAATAACAGAGACTTGGTTCGACCCCTCACATGACTGGCTGGCCAATATCCAAGGGTATTCAGTGTACCGGAAGGACAGGGTAGGAAAAAGAGGGGGAGGGGTATGTCTCTATGTCAAGAACAATATAAAGGTGATAGAAAGGAGTGACATTACGGATGGGATGAGAATGGATTTAGAATCTGTGTGGGTTGAACTCCATAGGGAAGGAGAAAAGGGGAAAGTAATTGTGGGGGTTTGCTATAGGCCACCTAACCAAGGGGAGGAGGTAGAGCTGGAATTCCTAGCACTAATGAGTAAAGTGGCAAAATTGGGATCAGTCATCATATTAGGGGACTTCAATTATCCCGACATTGACTGGGACGAGAGGACTACACACTCACAGAAGGCCCACCTATTCACGGAAACCTTACTGGATAATTACATGTCTCAGTTGGTGGATTCTCCGACTAGAGAAAATGCAGTCCTGGATCTATTGATCACTAATGACCCAGACATAATCTCGGAGGTAGGAGTCCAGGACAACCTCGGCTCTAGCGATCACAGGATGATCACATTTAGTATAAATAACAATATAACAAGGCAAGTGGGGAACATAAGAACCCTAAACTTCAGAAGGGCAAACTTTCCAAAATTGTACTCATTGATGGAAAGGGTAAACTGGGACCAAACCCTGGGATCCCTGACCACAGAGGAAAAATGGGAATGCTTTAGGAACATATTAGGCAAAGGCATCTTGCAGTGCATTCCTACGGGAAATAAATTTAGAAGAGACAAAGCCAAACCTGGCTGGCTAAACTGTAGCGTCAAAAAACTTATTAGGGGAAAAAAATTGGCCTTCAAGAAGTATAAATCAGAGGACACAGTATCGGCTTTCGAGCAATACAAGGAGGCAAATAAGAAAGGTAAACAAGAAATCAAGATGGCTAAAATCAACTTTGGGAGACAAATAGAGGAGGATAGTAAAAAAAAACCAAAGAAATTCTTTAAATATATCAACAGCAAGAAAACTAGGGCAGAGCATATTGCACACATAATTAACAATGATGGGAGGATGGTTACAGAGGACACTGAAAAAGCAACCGTGCTGAATGCTTTTTTCTCGTCAGTCTTTACACAGGAAAAGGAGGGATACACTGACTATGACTGTTTGGTTAGTAGTAATACACAGGACTTGCCACTATGGCTAACAGAGGGTGAAATCAGGGAAAGGCTGGATAAACTTAACACAAACAAATCACCAGGCCCGGATGGCGTACATCCGAGAGTACTCAAGGAACTCAGTAAAGTTATATCCAGACCACTGTTCCTGATCTTTGCTGACAGTATTAGGACAGGAGATGTACCAGGGGATTGGAAGAAAGCTAACGTGATTCCGATATTCAAAAAGGGCCAGAGGCATGTCCCGGGAAATTATAGGCCTGTCAGTTTGACATCAATAGTATGTAAACTTCTGGAGGGGATGATAAGGGACTATATCGTAGAGTTTGCTAAAGACAACAACATCATCAGCAGTAATCAGCACGGGTTTACAAATGGGCGTTCTTGTCAAACCAATCTCTTAACATTCTACGAGGAGGTGAGCTGTGAGCTAGATAGGGGGAGACCAGTGGATGTGGTGTACTTGGATTTCGCTAAGGCGTTTGATACAGTTCCCCACAAGCGCTTAATTTATAAAATAAGGTCTGCAGGTATCGACAGCAGGGTTTGCTCTTGGATACGGAATTGGCTTAAAGGGCGTGTCCAAAGGGTGGTAATAAACAGCGCATACTCAGACTGGTCTGAGGTTGTAAGCGGGGTGCCCCAGGGCTCAGTCCTGGGACCAACCTTGTTCAATTTATTCATAAACAGCATTGAGGACGGGATCAGTAGTTCGATATCAGTTTTTGCAGATGACACAAAATTGGCCAGGGCAATAACTGCACAGCATGAAGCAGATATCCTACAGAATGACCTGGACAAAATTACAGAGTGGGCAACGACATGGCAAATGAGGTTTAATGTGGAGAAGTGTAAGGTTTTGCACTTGGGGACTAAAAACATAAAAACACAATACACGTTAGGAGGGGAACCCTTGGGGGAATCAAAAATGGAGAAGGATCTGGGAGTCTTGGTTGATGATAGATTAGGCAACAGCATGCAATGTCAAGCGGCAGCTGCCAAAGCCAGCAGAATATTAGCATGCATAAAGAAAGGGATGTATTCCAGAGATAAGACTATAATCCTTCCACTTTATAAAACTCTGGTCCGACCGCATCTGGAGTATTCTGTCCAGTTCTGGTCGCCAGTCCTCAGGAGGGATGTGTTGGAGCTGGAGAGAGTCCAGAGAAGGGCAACTAAACTAATTAGGGGATTGGAGGACCTTGACTATGAAGAGCGTCTACAATCGCTCGATTTATTCTCCCTGGAGAAGAGACGTCTGAGGGGGGACATGATAGCAATTTATAAATATCTTAATGGGGATCCCAGCTTAGAAAAAAAGCTGTTCATTCGAAGGGATTGCATGAGGACTTGAGGGCATACAATGCGATTAGAGGAGAAGCGTTTTAACCTCAGGCAACGTGGGGGGTTCTTTACTGTTAGGGCTACAAGATTGTGGAATTCTCTACCACAAGAGGTGGTTTCTGCGGGTAGTATGGTAGCTTTCAAAAGACTCTTAGACTTACATCTCAAGGATCAGAACATTCAGGGGTATGTGAGATGATTACAGCCACACACACCTACACAGGTTGAACTGGATGGACTATTGTCTTTATTCAACCTCACCTACTATGTAACTATATGTAACAATAAGGACCCCTCTTTATTTGGTGGGAGCAGAGGCTATATACACCTGAGGATATTGACGACCAAAGAATTTAGGTGTTTAGTTAGTTGAGAAGTGTGTCCCCTGTAAGCATACCACTTGGGCAGAGAGAACTGAGAATGAGTGAAATGCTTTATTACGTTTAGCTGGGGAATTAAGGCCCTGGACATTGAGTGTCAGTATGTTGAGGGAGGTCATTATTAGGAACTAAAGGGTCAGGTCTTGACTCAGTATTGAACTTGAGGTTAGGTAGGGTCCTCTCCAGGGGGGAGAAGAAGAAGAGGAGGAAGGGGAAAAAAAAGGGGGGGGGCAAATAAAGGGAAGAGGTAAGCTTTAGAGGGGTAAGGTAGTGTCATAAATAAAGGTCTAAGGGTGTAGGGATTTCTACACTACTTTAGGACCTAAAAGAACAGAGTAGGTCCAAGGAGCACCTGGTATTAATGAAAAAATGTAAAAGGAGAAAGGCTTTGGGGTGAGGTACTGGAGGACTTGGTGGGGGAGCAGTGGACAGTCTCCAGGACTATAACAGCCTTCAAAGCAATAAGAAAATGTAGCCAAAGTAATACAGTACCAAGATATTAATGAATTACAACAGTGCTTATATAACTAGTCTCAAACTGACAGCTGACAGTTGAGGGACCTTTGTATGATATTGGATAGTAGGTTTTGCCCTAGGGGGCAATGTTATATGTATCATTAATGTATTATGGATTATAACTTTAAAGATACCCCACTGTGAGCAGGTTTTAGATGTGTCCAGGTAATTAGGAGGGAAAAAGCCCCTGTACCAGGGTAGGAGTGTCAATAAATTCAATTAACTAATAATGAGGTAAATATAAAACAAGCAAATGTTATAGGTGTCTATCCAAACAATTTAGACAACTGAGGCAACACAAGAAAGCCTGGGTCTCCTCTTTCTGTATGATCGGTGAGGAGAGTAAGGCTACATATAGATATTGAAACAGGGCTTGAGAGTCAATGGCTGAGGATGCTCTGGTACTAGGGGTCTTTTAGCCAGGAGATGTAATTTTCAAACAATTTAAAAAGCATTTTTTTTTCTTTGTATATGCCAGTTTTGTTGTGGCAGGTTGTATACATTGCACAGGTGCACCATTTTACAGACAGATTAAGGGCCTAAATTAAGCTCACAGCAGTAGCAGTAGACCTTTTGAAATACTTGAAAACCACCCTGGGTGGTGACAGCTGGAAGTGGGTATGTAGCTGTTTTTTTTTGTTTCCTTAAAAAGTGTTTTTGTACAGATCCTCCCATTATGCTTAAAAATACCCAAATCTACTAAACTCACACTGTTCCTACTCCAAGATTTAAATAGTATAAAAAAGTATATGACAAACATAGTATATTCCGGCATTTTAAGGAAACCCATAACAGAGACCCAAAAGTTATGACATTTTATAGGATAGACAGAATCTATCAGCATTGGAGGGGTTTGAATATGAGGAAAGAGGTTCAAAGAATGAAACCAGGTGGGTCTAAAAATTGGGTACTCCAAAACCCAATGCCTTAAACACTGTGATCGTAAGTGATCGCAAGTGATCGTAAAGGCAGAAGGTTTTTTTTATCCTAATGCATTCTATGCATTAGGATAAAAAGCCTTCTGTATGCAGCAGCCCTCCTCAGCCCCCTCTAATACTTAGCTGAGCCCCATCTAGATCTAAAGTTGTTGCAGGAGTGTCTTGGCTGCCCGGTACTCCCCTTCTCATTGGCTGAGACAGCAGTGTGGCGCCAATGGCTCCCGCTGCTGTCACTCGAAATAAGTCAATAAGGAGAGAAAGGGCGGGGCTGATCTGCGGCTCCATATCTGAATAGACACAGGGAGCTGTGGCTCTGCTCAGGTGCCCCCATAGCAAGCTGCTTGCTGGGGGGGGGGCACTCAACAGAAAGGGAGGGGCCAGGAGCACCGAAGAGGGACCCAAGAAGGAGGATTTTGGGCAAAACCATTACACAAGGCAGGTAAGGATAACATTATTTTGTTATTTTTAACTAAAAAGAAACAAGACTTTACAATCACTTTAAATTGTTTTATCTCCAACTATTGAATCCTCGCTGTGCCTTGTTCTTGGTTGGGATTTTGTAAAGATGAATCTAATAAATGGGTGATTTTAGGATTGAGAATACTTCTTATTTTAGTTTGTTGTTCTTCTTCTTATTATTATTATTTTTATTATTATTATTATTAATAATAATAATTTTTCATTATGGTTTCCTTTTTACCCCTGGAAAGAGTAAGGTTGGGTGCAAAAATGATTTAATTTTGCAGCTAGAATGTTGTTTTCCCTATCGCCACAGGAGGGAGTAAAGCTAGAGGCACACATCTATATGCAGAAAGGGTTAAGTTCAATGCATTTATTTGTAGAGACATCACAGTTGTTTGATCAATACTGGTGAGGTCTGTAAAGATGAAACATTTTGGGCATGGCTGGAGTATTGCAATGTCAGCACACTGACAGGAGGTCACTCACAGAGCAGGACTGATGAGGTTCTTTATTTTTGTCCTAGCCATCAGAGCCTTAGAGCTTGGCTGAGCACTCTGATTGTTAGTACCACTGGATTAGAGCTAATGATATATTGATTTGGTGCATCTTATTGATTTGCACAGAATTTTTTGTTATGAATTATTATTTTTTTTTATGCATTGATGTATTGATTTAATGAACACCTTTTGGTTGTGTGAATTATGTTATGAATTATTCGTTTTTTTATATATTTAATTTTGAATAGCGCTGTATGTTGCATGTAATGTTTTTAACATCATTCAGATTTTGTTTTGTACTTGCTTTTTAAAAACATTCTATAGATTCGTAGAAAGGAGAAATTTGTCACTACATGAGCTTGGCTTTATGTCTTTTAATCCCCAAACATGTCTAGTTCATTAAAAATAATCATTTAGGTCTGTTTTCAAAGGGGCTTGAGCTTGTATAAGAGTAATGTGAACAGCAAGCTTCGACAAAGCATTTTTAGAGCTTGCAGAAAGCATTCAACTCCAGTTTATAAATGTTGTAAATGTTGAACACAGAGTGTTGGTTGCCATTTTAAGCAAGCTGCTAGCAGGCTTCCAACAAGCGTCAAGAAGTGCTGAAGCCTGCCAATAGCTTGTTTAAAGTGGCAGTCAGCACTTCTATGGGGATCATTGTTCAACATTTATAAACTGGAGTTGAAAGGTACATTAAAAAGCTTCAACAAAGCTTGCTAAAAGCTCTGTAAATGCTTTGTCATACTGGATAAACAGAAAGAAAGCAGCGCCAGCTTAGTGAAGCATAAGGTTTATTGATACAAAAAAACACATAGTGACTTACTCTTAGGTAAGTAAAGGCCGGTATGGTAGGTGAATGGGATCATCCATCTTCTTCTCCTGGATACCGTTGTGGAAAGGAGGGGTGCAGGGTGCCGGTGGTGCGTGGAGGCTGTTGTCTGGCAGCCTGTCTGATGGTTCTGTGGTGGTGGAGGTCTCTCAGTGGGGCTCCACTTCCTACTTCCTGTCAGCCCGACATCACTTCCGGTGAGGCGGAGGGAAAGATAGGCGTTGCTAGCTTTCGGAGCATCCGTGCTCCTTCATTAGGCATACTGCACTTATACAAGCTGAAGTACCTCTGAAATGATCACAGAGTGCCTGTAAACCTTCTATATAGGATCACAGGTCTCTATGATCATTTCACAAGTCCCCCCCCCCAGTTAAAAAACACTCCCCTAGGGTCACAATTAACCCTTTGATCGCCCCTAGGTTAAACGCTTCCCTGCCAGTGTCATTATTACAGTAATAGTGCATATTTTTAGCACTAATTACTTTAGTAATGTCACTGGTCCCCCAGAAGTGTAAAAAATGTCAGTTATGAGTCCGATCTGTCCACCGCAGGCCCGCTAAAAATCACAGATCGCTGCCATTACTAGTAAAAAAAATAATTAAAAATGACATCAATCTTTCCCCTAGCTTTTAGACGCAATAACTTTTGTGCAAACCAATCAAAATACGCTTATTGCAATTTGCTTTTTTTACCAAAAATACATAGCAGAATACAAATTGGCCTACAAGGATGAAAAATTTAGATTTTTACATTTGGGGGGGGGATGTTATGTAGCAGAATGTGAAAAATATTGTTTGTTTGTTTTTTTGTTTTTTTTCAGAATTGTTGCTCTTTTTTTGTTTATAGCGCAAAAAAAAAAAATCGCACAGGTGATGAAATACCACCAAAAGAAAGCTCAATTTGTGGGAAAAAAAGACATCCGTTTTATATTGGTACAGTGTCGCACGACCGCACAATTTTCCATTAAAGTAACGCAATGCCGAATCGCAAAAAAATGGCCTGGTCATTAAAGGGGCAAATCCTTTTGGTCCACAACTGGTTAAATATGACATATTATATCAACAAATGCATTTCTAATAAACCTACAGCCATGGATAAACATAGGATTTACCTATTACATAAACATGAAACGTTATAGAAAACAGCGCTAACAGGAAAGTGAAAAATGAGTAAATACAATCCTTCAATAATAAGCAATATAAAGTGCACTTAGTGATAAAAGTATGACAATAAAAATTTATATATACAAAAATATATATATAAAAGTGCAATAATCAAAATGCTTTGGTGCTAAAGTGAATTGGTGCAAAGTAAAGTGCAGTCCAAAATTATGAGTCCATTGAGATATTCAAATAAAGTGCTGGACAGAAAGTGCTTGATGTGCTCCACGCAGTGATAAAAGTGTTCCAAACGGCCCCTTTTGGGGATCCACTCACCAGATGCTAAAGAGTAATCAAGCCTCAAGAAGCAGTAACTCTCCAAAACAGCCCTGGGGATGGATGGATCTGTATCCCACCAAACAAACCTCCAACCTTTGCTAATGGTCCCTCTCGGTTAAGCACTCAGAAGGAAGGGGAGGAGCCAGACATAGTGAAGCCCGTAATGACTTTTATTAAATATATTTAAGCAAAAATAAACTACTCACAAATGTAGATAAGATAGACAGCTTTTGAATGAACCACATGAGAACGTAGCATGCGTCCACTTCTGGGATCGCTAGCCGGCTTGCGTTCCACGAGATGGAGGAAGTGATGCTGTGTGGTATGCCGTCAACAGGAAGTGTGTTGATGCGTTTCGCCCACCTTAATGGGGTTTTCATATACAATAAACATTTATTGTTTACATCATTTACATAAACATGTTTACATGCCTTAATTGGTGAGTCATTGAAGACTTTAGAACCATAAAGAATGCTTAGACAAGCTTTATAAATCATTTCATCTCTAAACAACCCCTCCCTAACCTTGCCCTTCCTCTAGAGGTTAGGGCATTCTACTTTGGTACGCAACCCTAGCCTGAAGGTATATCAATTTTATTATTGTCTTCTGCAGGGTATAGAATACCGTTTAATTCTTGTAGCATGATATTATGGGAAACTGATCTTCAGATAGCCTACTCTATGAAACAATGCCAAAAAGCCTTTAGGGCTATCCATCTTTACTCTCATTGTGTTTACCACTGGGAAAAGATAAAATAACCCATAGGTGGTATTATAATCCTTGGAGAATTGCTAAATTTTCCCCTGGTACCCCCTGGCTGGTGAAACTGTAGTGGACAAGGGACATTGCTACACACATTGTGGGTTTGTCCCAATCTCACGAGTTAATGGAAGGGTATTTTTCGTCTACTGGGGTCTATCACTGGAGTGTTAATATCTCAAAACCCTGGTTTAGCAATCCTTAACTTAGGTATAAATTCCTATCCGAAACATATGAGACCGGTAGTAACTCACATCCTCTTAGCTGCTCGCAACATCATTCTTAGGAAATGGAAATCCCTTGAATCGCCCAATGTCTCAGAAGTCATATATGCTGTACAGGTGAACTATCAATATGAACAATTATTGGTATTGAATAGTTCTCGTTGTACTCAATTTGATAGAAGTTGGTCGATATAGCCGAGTGGACTAAATTTTTGAAATTTCTCGCAAGAAGTACTTTAAAATTCTAACTTTAAAATTCTTTGAGACTCAACCTAGGCTACCCTTTTTCTTTTTTTTTCTTCTTTTCCTTTTTTTTTCTTTTTATATATTTCTTGCTTTTAGTTTTTATAAACTCAATAGGGTTCAAGTTTAGATACCATGTAGGGTTGGAAAAAGGTAACTAATGTTTTTGGGACAAGCTTTATCATTTCAGCACTTTGAATGGCTGTAGAGAATAGAACTCTGCAATTAAACAGGCACCACTTATGCAGGAGGAATTGCTTCTTCTCGGTGTATCACCTGAGGCCAGTCACCTCACTGGATATATATGAGGGTTTATAACCACTTTAACCTGCACTTGATTGCAAATGTTTGTCCCTTTAAGATTTGAAACCACATCACTGAAAGTCAGAAACATAGTGCAGTTTAATCAGGCATGACTGCTCACATTGTATAATATGTATATTTTAAATTGTCATTTACTTAAATGTCAGTGAGTCCATTTAAGGCGAACTGAATGAATATGCAATTTAAAAGGAAAAAGCTTAAGCTTAATATCAGATCTTTTTTTTTTTTGCTACCATAGCCGATAAATATGCAGACAGAAGGACAATAAATATATTCAGGTGGATGGACAGGCAACCAAAGAGACAGATTGCATAGCTGTCTTGTATACATATAGATAAAATAACATGACATACACTGCAGCAGCTGTCTGGTGTGTCATGTATCAAATCAGCCTTTAGCTATTTAGTGCATTGTACACACCATTCCTGGAGAGGGCTCTCAAAGTGATCTAGTATTTTGCTTCAGGGAAATATTTTTTTATATCACAAGAATCTATGCAACTCTAATTATTCTACTTGCTCAATTTGTATTGGAATTTGTTATTTATTGTGATTTTATATATAGCTATTGTTGTATTTATCTAACTGATTTTACAGTTTAATGCAATTAGTAGTTCAGGAGAATTTTTCCCCTTACATTATGTGGATAAGGTAGAATTAGTGTGGCAATAGGTCAAAAATTAAGGCTTTTAGAATACCTTACGATTCTTTGTCAGGTACTTTCATTGCAGTTTGCCAATATATCAAAATGCTTAAAGATCTATTTACAAAAAGAATGCTTTGCTTTATTAGCTCAACATTTGTGTAAGCATAATGAAAACCGGTAATGTTTGTCATTTGTGTGTTGCCTTTCACCGGGCAAATGTAGCATTCCCTGACAATCAATCCTAACAGAAAAATAGCTCAAAGAACATTCGACAGTGAGCATTCACATTCAGCAATGTTCAGCAATGGAGAAAATAGCCAAACATAATAGGCTAAAAACATTTGACCAGCAGGGGAAATATTATGATGGCTTCCATCTGGCTTTTAATGAGCTAGCACCCGCCAGGATCCCAACAACCAGTGACTAAACCAGTGATGAATGACAACTAAGTATAAAAAAACAAAGATGATAGTGTAGCAAAAAAGCAAACAAACAAAGAAAAATGGGGGTGGGGGGTCGGGGTCACTCCCAAAATTAATACCGGGTACTTTAGGTCTGGAACAGATTTTATGGTTATGTCCATATTAATAAGTCAATGACATCACCCTGAGACCCAGCCCCTTTTCTTATATTGCAGCAACATGAAGCGGGAGATGACATTTGGTGGGACTCAATTTTTCATTCGGGTTTTCGTGACTGAAGTTGGTCTGCATCATTGAATGACATAATTGTGAATTTACATCATGGGACATTTTTTTTTTAATTAATGGACTTCTCAAAAAGTGTGTGTTTTTTATGATCTGATAGTCATCCTCATAATTCAGTCAGCGATCTTCACTGCCTTGCATCAGGAAATATCCTAGCCTTTCCATTCCTATGGGGCCTAAATTCGTGGAGGCCTCCTGCATAGTATAGCTTTTGAATGAGCTTTGAGCACTCCAGCACACATGTGCAGGTCAAATAGGACCCAGTGAGTACATTTTCTGAAGCAAGATTGTGTAGTGCATAGCAGGCCTTAAAACAAAGATCACTGCATTAAGGGCATGTTCAGTATCAGACTAGGTGGCCAGCAAAGGTACATTTGCCTTTGAATCAAACCAAAACACATTAGGCAGGTTCACTGCAGTAGCCACAATATATCACCTGTACTTACCCTTCCTGTGCTTTCTAGCATCCCTAACATGCCATCAGAGCCCCAAAAAGTCTAGTAATTTTGGGTATGTACACACCTGACAATCCCCTTTTCCTGCCCACAATTAGGAGCTCATTGTGTAGTCATTAAAACACCAGTCCCCAATGCTATCACATGGGCAATGCTTGTCCCTTAGTAAGTTTCACTCTGTTAGCAGACAAGGACAATATGGTAAAATGGGGAAGATAGGTAGAAATGCATTGTGCTGTCTGCTCTGTAGAGAATCTGATGCCTTATCTAGAATGGGCAACAAACAAGTTTGTTTTTAAGTGAACCTGTGGTCATGCTACAATCAAATATTCATATTGTCAATGAGGAACGAATAAGCTTTAAAACAAGCTCTCACAGATCTCCATAACTGAGCAATTCATTCTCAAACATTACAAGCCGGGAAGTCATGTTGGGTCAGTGTTCTGCTTCCTTTTTACAGGAGCACCATGTCTTGGTTTACAATTAGAGGAGGAACATGGAAAGTTGCTAAGTCATTACTTGTTTTAAAGCTCATGCTAACCCCTTCTTGCCCATCCCCAGAATGGTCTGTATGCCAAGGGAGTGGGAAGGATTGGACCATCACGTGACCACTGTGATTGGCTGCCACAGTGGTCATATGATTGGAAATTGGTCCTGCTGACTGCTGATCATTATTAAAGACTGAGAGCTGTCTTTGAGAGCTTGGTCACTACTGGAAGTGCACAGTGTGTGCACTTTCAGCACAGAAGGTTCTGTTGCCCATGGACAAACATATGCGTGTAGCAGAATTTCCAGCATTGGTGCTGGGGATGGGTATGCCAGCACGCACTTGGCGCCGGCTGAATGCCCACCAACTCTTACTGGCGCTTGTGAACACTGACTTGCTGTCACTGAACTGAAACTGACGTTTGACACTTCCGTTAGTTCAAAAGTCCTTTGCACTGCTTCCTCCAGTCCTCCCTGACTGAGGTAGCCACTTGTAGTTACTGCTGCAACTCTCAACACTTTAACACTTCAGGGCCCAACCACTGGTGCCCCCTTTACTATTCAGGGCATACACTGGCACCCCCTTTGCTACACTTCCACACCGGCTAGCTAGCTCCTGGATCCCTCTGACCTTCTCCGGAGTGGTTCCCTCTCCTAGGCAGACCCCAGGGGTAGTTTGCAGTACTCACGACTCAGAATGCTTTCCTGAAACTCTTCCCCAACAGCTCTGCTGGTCCTCAGCAACCTGGATCCTTCTCTGTAGCTCATCTCAGCCCGGTATCCCCTCAGGCAAGCTGCCTGGGACACCTGTTTCTTCTGACAGGAGGAGAGACAGCCATCACCTCCATCCCAGGCCTCTGCTTCCCACCAAAGACAATCTGACATGCATACCCCACAGACTTATACCCTCTCCAGGAATGCTGTTCAGCAGAATCTGCCCTTCCAGGATGGATACAAGCCCTGGTGTGCTATTGGCCAGGTTTCGTCCACTGCCCAATGAGAGCCCTCATTGGGATACAGTGGGGAGACTCCCCAGCACAACAGGCACACCTGGGAACACATGTCAGCCTAGCTGAATCATATGGCTCTGCTGATAAGCAGGCAAGGCCCACTATAACTTTGCCTAGCACCTACCTTGGAGGATGCTACATGCGTTATATGGGCGAAAAGAGGTTAAGAATATGCAAAGCATGTTGTGATGAAAATTAACAGCAAGTTCTCATGGTGCATCCCTTGTCAATTGTCAATATACTAAAATACAATTCTGCTGTATCCGTTTGTAAAGTGATCTTCCTTTCAAAACTGATTAACTACGCATTAACAACTTAGGTTTACTTATTAGACTTTTCAAACTGCTCTGAATGGCTATTCAGGAACGGTCCAAGCTGCTACCATCATGCTCTCTCTATCTTGATCACAGACAGAATGTAATAAACAAAATCTGGCAAATCTTACAGCACAGATATTAGCCTTCGGAGTCTGTTACATTAGAGGTGCATGAACAATGGGTGATCTTTACACCTTTGTGCATTCAATTACCCTTATGTGACAAAATAGGTGCACTGGACTCAGAGGTAAGAATGAACTGATAAAATCTCTGGTCCGAAGAGGCAGCTCTATATCATATTGGGTAACAATCTAAAAGAATAAGAGCCCCACAAGTCTAGAAGTAGTCCAGTTGTTATTGTTAAAATTAAGGTATAACTAACGTCAAAAGTTTTTTTTTTTTTTTTAAGAGTCAAGATGGATTAGAACACCTATTGAGTTTCTGTTGCAGTCTGTGTCCCCGCTAAGGAGATTCGCCCTCTCTATTTGACCTGTTTACTTTTATCAATGAAAGTGGAAGTAAAACAAAATCCCACATTTTGTGGGTGGTCCCCAGAAAAGTAATAAAGGAAAAGTTGCAATGGGGACATTAGTTCTGGTGGTGACCTAGGGGGGGCCCCAAGTGATTAACTTAATGTGCAGGGATTTCCTCCAACTTCCTGTTTTGGCTATGGGTCATGAAGTGACGGTAAATCTCCCCAGTGGCAAAAAGGTGGAAAAAATAAAAACTGATTGGGTGCATAACTCTCCCTTAATCTCTAAAATGAAAAAAAAAAAAAGTTTTGCCTTTAGTTCTACTTTAATCCCATGACCCTATTGTCCTCATTCAATAGTTGAGAGTAAATGTTGTCCATTACATTTTCCAAATTTTTTTTCCATTTACCACTGTACGATTTCTTCACTGCAACCAATTGTTCTTGTCTTACCATTATATGAATTTATATTTATCAAATTTCTTTTTACATTTTCTAAATATGTAAGATAATTCTTTCTTAGCACTGTACACGTATAATGAGATTTATGAAGGTACTCTTTACACTTTAAAATAACATGAATAAAAATAATTTTTCAACACAACCACACATGCATACTTCCTATACACATGCCCACACATCCATACTTAAAGTGTTACTAAACCCAGAAACTGCATTTACTATATCTGGTCTCCCACAGTACACAGAACATGGAAATGCAATTATTTTAGTAAATATAAACTGCTAAATACCTTTTCTCACTAGAAGTATATGGCAGCCTTGTGACTTTTATTAGTTCCTAGTAAGTATGGTATGACAATTGATTATCTGTTTAGGGCATGAGTGATATATGAGTGATATATTTGTGTTGTTTGGGATGAATTGGCTTTTACTATATGCAATATTGCATTGTTTGTTTAGCATTATTTTATGCCTTTTCATATTTTTTATGTAGGTCATTCAATATTGATTTCTAAGAGATATTAATACTTTTTCACTAGTTGCTTTACTTATGTTTTACTTATTTTAACATTGGAAAAAGTTTTACATAATTTATTATTTGCATAGATTGTAGAAATCACTACTTTTAGATCTATCCACTGATATTTATTATATTGATTTATTTTTATGCTTTGGCTTTCTCTACTGATTGTTTATCTAGATTTGTAAATCTACACTGGACTATTTAGTAAACGTGTGGTGTTCTCATCCTTTACACATTCTTTGAATATTCTTTATGTGGTAAACTGTAACTGTGAAATGTAGTAAACTGTAGGTATTACTATAGGTAGCTGTAAACTGTGGTAAAGTGTAATTGGGAACTGTAACAAAGCTGTGTCTTGGGGCCTTAGAAATTCTCTCAGCTCTTCAAAATCATAATTCAAAATTACAATATTGACAGTGATCCCTGCCCACACTACATAATTGTAGATGTCTGTCGAAGCTATTACTTGACTTAGGATCATTTGTTCAGACCTAGTATCTTCTACCCACAGACAGTTGGAAAGCCATTATTATTACTGCTATTATGGGACTTTGCTTGCTACTTGCTCAACATTTCATAATTAATCTAGATATGTGAAACAGACCTGTCATTTCCTTTTTGTGAATATACTGGTTGAAAGAAAAATCACTATTGTAGATGAAACAAAAAAATGGTGACAGCAATTTGGTTGTGTTACGTCTACTAATTTCATCTGGCAAACTTCTTAAGTTGCAATATTTAAGACAATTAAAACTCACATCATTTTTTACACATTTCCAAGGTTTCCAACTGCAATGAAACTATCTGTTCTTTACAGAAGAATAAAAGCTATATGCACAGAACAGATAATAGACTTATTTATTTTCTTACAATACATGAATAGAAGCAGATAAAACCCATAGTGATGAGTATCACAAACTATGCAGCAAACTATTGAAAAAATTGAATTCAGTCTTTAAAACATCTGAAATGCTGAGATAATGTGGAAAGCAAAAATATAAAATGAGATCAACCACATATTTAAGTTGGAAGTAATGGAGATACTATTTAGGATATATTTTAGTAAAAAGCCCATTTAGCATTATAAAATTATCTGTGCACCATCCTTTATTGGAAAACTCCATTCTAACAGAAAGCAGATAACTTAAACTTGACCAAATCATCTTTTACTTGCTTTCCATTGGATGAGAAGGACATTCTGGCATTGTTCAAGTAAGACTGAAAAGAGAAAATATCTATTGTATACTGGGAGTATACTATGTGAATTCCTGGTTCAGATTTATGTACCGCACCAGTCATATGCTGAGAAGCACCAATCACACACATGTTCTAATTCTTCCACACATCCGTATGCCTGTCATAAACTTGGGGAACAGGTTTGTACAATAAATATATGCCAAGTCCATGCAAAGCTGAATGATAGCTTTTCTTAAATGGCTTACCTTTGCTCCCACAGTGCTTCATTTGCATGCAGGACTGAAGAGAAAAAGCACTTTGTAAGTTCCTAGTCACCCTGGTCAGATTCTCTGTCTCCATATGACAATTCTGGGGTATAGAAACTGATTGCTAAGGCACCCAGTCCTGCCTTATGGCAGTACATAGTGGAGGCACACAGGTTGCAGAATAAAGTGGAGAGCAATTTAAAAGGAAGATGAGTATGTGGAAGGAGTGCCAGGCAAGATAACTCACTAATTTATCCTGAATGGGCCAAGCACAGGTTAACTTTTAAGTACAATAAATTCAGAATGAAAAATTAGATATACATAGAGTACAGAACCTATCCACCCTTGGATTCCAATGAACACTAAAGAATCACTTGACAAGAGGCTGCAGAAATTCCTGGGGACTAATGTAAATTAATAATTTAAATTTTTTGCACAGCTAATTGGGGGTATTTTGAAATTATAGTATTTTCACCACTAGTATCTGCATTGTACATTCCGTTGCCATGAAAATATAGTAATTATCATCTTATCTTTCACTTTCAATGCTAAGTCAAACTGAATTTGATGATTGAATTATTACATGTACAGTATGACTAGGTTTAACGTTTCAGTTTGGGTTAGGTTTAGGAGTTAGATTCAGGTTAAAGGCTAGGTTTATGAATTTGGCTTTTTATTAAGGTTAAGTTCAATGGCTTTACTACAATTAGGAGTCAGCAGTCAATATTATTTTGAGTGCAAAAGAAAAGTGTTTTTTTTTTTCATGTGGTGTGGGGATAGGCATTTTGGGCACTTGATAAAAAGCTTTTAGTTCTGATGCTGATATTACTGGAGTTCGAAAACATACAAATTTTCAGAAGCCAAAACTGAACACAACCGACGAAAGAACCTTGCAGAGTTTTTCCACAGTTTCATAACACTAGAGTGAGGTGTAGGCGCTAGACTTTCTGGCTTTAGCACTGCTCCATTATTTCCTGGAAAGCATTCACAGGTCACTTGATTGATTCCCTTCCGTTTTTCTCCTTAATTAAATTTCTTGGAATATTATTCATATCTCCCTTCTTACCCAGAAAGTATAATATATACATATGGAAGCGCTGAGATGAGATCAGATTTATTCCTCAAGATATATAGAATCCCTTGAAAATTAGCTCTCATCTATAGTAAGTATGTAAAATGCTCATCCTCTCATTACCAAGCACATGATTATAGAACACACAAATTGTTTAGAAAATACTATCCTTTATAACTGGTTCTTATTATGACTTAAGGGGAAATCCTTCTAAATCAATGAATCTTAAATACACCAAACATTCAGTTCAGATAAATCTTCCATGTGCATGTGTTTTAAATGACAGTGATGGACTCCCCACCAGTAAATGGGTTGTGCAAGCCACATTTGCTGCTTTATAAATATGAAAATGAGGATCTTTACCAGCACACCCTTGTAATGTGCAAAAACTACTACGGGATCCATTTTTCAAAAAGGAATCCTGTGAGGTTCCAAAACATTGGTTTGTGATGTGAAGCCTTTAGCTTTATGTGAATAAAGGACACGATTATCACTACACCAAGGTGTTTTGGTGAAGATCTTTATTTTCCTAAGGTTGAATGATTATGCCATTCAACAATTCACTACAGCATCCTGCATGGACTGTAGGTGAGCCTGTAAGGTGTGAAATTGATACAATACAACTTCTATACTTTGAAAATATGTTTCAAAGTGTGTCTAAATCCAATAATAAAATGCTATATATGTCAGTTTAGTAGTCTTACCAGTCCTTAGATGTAGTGACTGAATTGGTTTTCTTTTCAGGCTTATGTAGCACCCTTTCCAGTTAAGCTGCTAGGTATGTATAAGCAAAATTAGTTCTGTGGCTCTCCTGTAATCAGCAGAGCAGCACATGATTACTTTAGGCTGTTCTGTGCTGTGTGGGCTGGAAGTTTGATTGCTGCCCCCTGTCTTCCAGAAGCTTCAAGAATGTAGTGAGTAGGAGAGTCAAATGAGCAGCCTGAATATTTATGCAGCTCCAGCCAGTCCCTGGGATAGGGAGAGCAATTTCTTCCCCATAAGGAGAGGTTTCCAGCCAGAAGGTCTGCTGACCTTCCTGGTAGTCAAGCTGAAGATCCTGCCTGTCTCATTGAGGTCCCAGCTGCACAAAGCTGGGGAGCCTAGCCTGCTGCTTATTCTTTGAGACCTGGAAGTTTACCTGGGAAAGCTGTGGTTTCACTGAGTATCTGGTCTGGAGGCTCACTGAGGAAACTGCCTGCCTGAGTCTGCTGGGAGACTAAGTCTAAGGGACACTGTGACTGCAGACCTAAGAGAGGGTACTAGTGAGTTAACCCCTGGTGTACTATGTTTAAGGCTTACCTGGCCTGGAGCATTGCTAATGGTGTCCTGGTGCTGTCTATTTCATGATCTGCTGAAATGCCCCATACTACTGCTGTGTTAAAAAGTATCTGTAAAGGGAAGAGTGTCTTCGATTTCCTGTTCAGTGTTCTGGAGTGTCCAGCAGTTTCCCTAAACCTCATCCAAGTTTTAAAAGGAAAGTCCCGGGCTGTTTTCTGAGCCAGAGGAGTGAATATTGCTGCCATTACACCAGTGGGAGAAGAGCCTGGGGCACAAATCAGCAAAATTTTGGGGGTTAGCGCTGCACTGATTTAACTTTTATGGATAACTCTGCCTGTAAATCATCTTCTGTCATCAAGTGGCAACACACATTCACAGTAAAGTATCTATAGATGGGCAGCATCATCACCCTAGCCCACTCACTGCTACTTTGGACTGCAGACCACCTCTCATGTCCATAACTTGGGGAAGATGTTCTTTGGTTCCCTGAGATAACCTGAGACTCTGGTCCGGCCACATCTGGAGTATGCTGTCCAGTTCTGGGCACCGGTCCTCAGGAAGGATGTGCTGGAACTGGAAAGAGTCCAGAGAAGGGCAACAAAAATAATTAGGGGAATGGAGGACATCAGCTATGAGGAAAGACTACAAGCACTGAACCTATTCTCTCTGGAGAAGAGACGATTGAGGGGGGATATGATATCAATGTACAAATACTGTACTGGCGACCCTAGCATAAGGAACAAACTATTCAGAGAAAGGAGATACAATAAGACACGTGCCCACTCACTAAAACTAGAGGAAAGGCGGTTTAACCTTAAAGTGCGTAAGGGGTTCTTCACTGTAAGAGCGGTAAGGATGTGGAATTCTCTTCCACAAGCAGTCGTATCAGCAGGGAGCATTGATAGTTTCAAAAAACTATTAGATGGGCACCTTAGAGACCACAACATACAGGGGTATACAAAGTACAGTTAAAGCAAACACACACACACATCATAGGTTGAACTGGATGGACTGATGTCTTTTTTCAACCTCACTAACTATGTAACTATGTAACCTGGACAGAGCTGACAAAATTGCATGGAATTTAAGTGCAGAACAGGCACTGTGTTGGCAGCTCACTGGAGGAAGTTAGGAGTTTACTGGATTTGCATTTATCCAGCAGATATAGAAATAATTGTATAGCTTCTCTCATAGGGTGACAGCACACACTCACTAATACTCAATAGTATATTTAACAGATCAAAAAGAGCAAATAAAAATTATATATATAAACAAAACAATTATAAACTTTGCTTACACGTTAAGCTAAACGGTGATGTCGTTTTATTAAGTACGGTATGTATTTTGAGATGTCATTATTTATTTACATTTTTACATGCTTGTCTGCAGTGCATCTTCAATATTCTGGTTATATATTAAATATATCGGTTCTTCCTATATTTAATAAATGTTTGCAAGACAGGGCAGACTTCATTCTTGTTAAATGACTGTTGTAAGAAAAGCAATAATGAAATAAAGATACAGTACGTGATCCTGAGGGTGTATTATTTCCCAGATTTTTGCAATGTGAACTATAAAGATTTTGCTCAATCATGCATAGTATAATCACAGTGCTGTACTACAAAAAACACAAAAACCTCTCTCTGTATGTATATAATATACTGTATATCTTATATCTATATTGCCTTTTAATGCAGGGTTGATGTGCTCACTCACTGTATATCTATCATACTGGATCCTTAAAACATAGCTTTTATTATATTAACACTTAAAATAAATAAATGATTTAACTAAAATAAGATGTAGTGCCTGTATACTAGGGCAACATTTAACTACTGCATAGTGCAGAGGAATGACATATCAAAGAGTCTGAAGTTATTGTTCCCATATAGAAGCTCACTCTTGTAGAATCTGGAATCCTCAACTTTGTAGGGATCTCAGCAGAATGCCCTTACTTAGCCAAAACTGTGGCATAAGGAAAGTATTTTTTAATGTTTTCCACTAATAATTTATTTTTTAACCTCCCTGGCGGTATGATTATGTCTGGAATTACATACCAAAAGCGGTACAATTCTTTTCATGGAAATTTGGCGTTATGTATTATAGGCCTACAATTCTTAGTAATTACTGACTTAAACCTGACCAAAACAAGACTCTAGTAGACATCCCAGATGTGATAAATTTGAAACACAAACGCATGAATTATAATCGAATCAATAATATTATTTTATTATTTAATATATAATATATATAATAAAATTATATTATTGATTAGATTATAATTCATGCATTATATATTATATATAGATATGTGTGTGTGTGTGTGTATATATATATATATATATATATATACACACACATATATATATATATATATATATATATATATATATAATATATAACGCATGAATTATAATTGAATCAATAATATAATTTTTTATATATATATATATATATGTGTGTGTGTGTGTGCATATTATATATATATATATATATATATATATATATATATATATATATATATATATATATATATATATATATATATATATATATATATATATATATATATATATATGTATATATGTATATATATATATATATATATATATGCATATATATATATATACGCATATATATATATATATATATGCATATATATATATATATATATATATATATATATATATATGCATATATATATATATATATATATATATATATATATATATATATATTTATATATATATAAATATATATATATATATATATATAAATATATATATATATATATATAATATAATATAAAGTGTGTTTTGTGCAACGTTTTTTTTTTTTTTTTGAATTTCCCTCCCTAGTTCCGCTCCCATGCAGCATTGCTGCTGCAGGGAACGGAACTAGGAAGTGATCGTACCGACGGAGGGACGGAGGAGCGGCGGGACTCTCGGCTGGCGGTCACAGCAATGAGAGATCATCGCTGGATCGCCAGGATAAGGTAAGAGAAGCTCCGCTGCGCTCTCTGCAATCCACCCCGAGCGTGACTCGGGGTTACCGATCCTACAATGAAAAATCAACCCCGAGTCACGCTCGGGATTACCGCTAAGGTGGTTAATGT
Organism: Pelophylax lessonae; assembly: GCF_965119305.1. NCBI lineage: Eukaryota > Metazoa > Chordata > Amphibia > Anura > Ranidae > Pelophylax > Pelophylax lessonae. The sequence continues at coordinate 724,188,030 of NC_138768.1, forward strand.
TTAGGGGGTGGGGGTGCAAATCCATAAACTAAATTTGCATTTTAATGCAAAGTCCACTTTGCAGTCTAATGTCTTTGGAGCTCCCTCTAGTGCTTAGCATGGCTCTGGTCTAAACCTGAGTCATTGATTTTGGGTCAGGGTTGCTAGGTGCTAGGGCTGGGTGACTCATCCAGGCAGCTCTCTGGTGCCTCCCGCTTTTTCTAGAATGTTGGAGAATATTCTGGAAAATAGTGGGCGAAAGATAGGAGGGGTTGCCTTTAATATTTATGGGCCTTCAGCCAATACCCAGGAGTGGGCCTGGCATGGAAATGAGAAGCACATAAATAGAAATGTGCAAGGCCAGCAGGGAAGTCGAGTGGAAGATGGAGAAGCAGTGCTGAGGAGAGGCTTGTCGGTGGCCCTTAAGGGACCCTTCTGAGTCCCTTCCAGCCTTAAAGGATCCCACCACAGGAGGTTTGCACCAGAACTTTCGAACATTGCAAAAATTTGGAACGGAATAAAGGACCCCACTAAAGTCTATGGAACCCAAACTGGAAAAAAGCAAAGGAGCCCATTTTGAAGGCTTATATGCAAGTAATTGGGCATACAGTAGTTAGGGGTTTTTGGGGTATTGCCCTGGAGGACATATATCAATGAAAAAAAAGTTTGTAAAAAAACTTTTTTAAATGAGCAGTGATTCATTGATGCTTAAAGTGAAAGCATTAAGATGAGAAATAACAATAAAAATTAAATATTCCTTTCAATATAGTGCCTGGGGGTCCCCTTAGTCTACCTGTAAAGTGGCACATCTGTACTGTGTATAGAAGCTACTGCAGAAATAATTGCATTTATAAAGCTGAAAAAATAACATTTTCCCTGCAAGCTTTCTTTATTTTGTTATCACTGGCTTAGGGAGCCAGTCTGTATGATGAGGCCACAATGTAGTGCACTGGGAACAAGACAAGTTATTTTTTGGATAAATTCTTGTTTCTCTTCCTCAGACTTTGAATAGAAGTAACAGGTGCGAAAAAATTGGTCTTTGGGTGTTGAAGGTGCCTTTACGCCGTTACTCTATAGAGGTACTCTTGATAAAAGCAAGAATTGCCTTGCCGTCAAAAATTAAAATGATATGCACCTGTCAAAAAGGTGCGGAAAAAGTGGTCTTTGAGTGTCTGTTGCACCTTTACACCTTAACCCTATAGAAGTACTCTTGATGAAAGCAAGAATTGGCCTTGCTGTCAAAAATTTAAATGATATGCACCTGTCAAACAGTTGTGGTAAAATTGGTCTTTGGGTGTCTCTGGTGCCTTCATACTGTAACCCTATAGAGAAACTCTTGATGAGAGCAAGAATTGTCCTTGCTGTCAAAAAATTAAATTATATGCACCTGTCAAACAAAATTTTCCTGATGAAATCAACATCTGCAACACTAGGCAGCCTAGGAGTCTTGCAGAGATTCCACATCCCAAAAACACTTAAGTGTCTTCAGTGATATCAGCATCAGGGGCTTCATTGCTGCTGGTAATCTAGGACTGATTCATTTTGATAAATGTCAGACAGTCCATGGAGTCTGTGGACAGACGCGTTCTATTATCAGTAACAAAACCTCCAGCAGCACTAAATGCCCATTCAGAAAGCACACTGGATGCAGGGCAGCTAAGCAGCTAAATTGCATACTGGGCAAGTTCTGACCAGTGGTCTATTCTCATGACCCACTAACCCAGTGGATTGTCAACTGGAAAGCTCTCCATCTCTGTTTTCCCCCCTAGATAATCATCCACTATATGATGCAGATGCTGCCTATAGGATGTGAAAGCTGAAAGCCCTGGGCAGCAAGGACAAAATAAATTGTGAAATGCATCATTTAGGAGGCCCCCTTCTCCACCGCTCCTATCTTGACCAACAGAAGCCTCAAAACTATGTTTTACATGACACTGTAACCTACCAGAGTTCGAAAAAGCATTAGATAAACTCATCTATAAAGTGTCCACAAGAGATTTCATCTTCCGCCCCCTTGTGGGGATGGGATGAGTTCTGAGATTTTCCCCTTGTAATGGTGGTCAAGGAGGGTTGCCAACCAATAGTGATCTTTCTCCTAGATGCCACGTATTGTTGGGTCCTTTCGCAAGCTTTGAAGCACGAGGGAGCCCACATACCACAAGTTGGCGAAGGCATGAGAAGTTGACTCCTCGGGTCACTGAGGATTACACTATCTGGAATTGCCTCCTCCCAGCCATGTACTACTCCCAAGGGTTCTGGGGATGGAAACCCATCTGTTGAGGGTTGACGTATTTCTTCCTCTGCTTCAATGCCTCCAAAACTGGCAGAAACCTCCTCCCTCTCCTTTTGTGTGTTCTGTGGCATGGGAAGAATGGTGTAAAAACAAAATAATTAAAACCCGTGCTAAAAAAGGTGTATAAATGGATATAAAGGGTGAATAAACAAGTGCGTCCTGAAGCTGCTGCTCACTAAGTAAAAAAACAGAATGTACTAAAATCAATCAAACGGCAGCGCTAACAGGTATGTATAGATAAATATATCCGTGTAACTATGATCAAAATATTAGAATAAATATAAAGTAAAGTGCATATCGTGATCAGCAAATACAAAAATTAGTACATATTAAAGTGCAGAAGTATATTGCAATCAAATGTCCATTGTGCGACCATATGTAAAAATGCAAAATTTAAATATTAAGGTGCAGTCCAAATGGTTCCTTCAAAGAAACTAAGGTGCTGGAAAAGTGCTCAAATAGTCCATATAAGTGCCCAGGTGCTCTTCAAGAAGAAAACCCCCTATGGGGATGCACTCACCAGATTAAGGATATATATAAGCCTTGAGCAGATATAATATCCCCTGGATGGATGGATAGATCCAATACGGCCTCTTAAGAATGGCTCCCTTAATGTCTCCTCTCCTCTCAGATTAAGGATATATATAAGCCTTGAGCAGATATAATATCCCCTGGATGGATGGATAGATCCAACCCACATGGAAGAAAAATATATTTAAAATATATTTTAAAAAAAAAATCATTTTTATTTTCCCCAAATATATTGGAAATATATTTGAAATGCTACAATTTTGGCCATATTCAATATATTTCTAAAAAAAAATTCCCAAATATATTGGAAATATATTTGGAATGCTACAATTTTGGCCATATTCAATATGTTTCTAATTTTTTTTCCCTAAATATATTGGAAATATATTTTTCTTCCATATGGGAATAAGGCCTCTTAAGAATGGCTCCCTTAGTGTCTCCTCTCCTCTCTCTTCTGCACTCCTAGACAAACGTTGTCTGTGTTCCCAGGCTGAAAGAGGAAGAATGGTGTGTGCATAAAGTGGGCCTTGAGAGGAAAGGAAGTCCTCCTCTTCCTCCCACTGCTCTGCCTCGAGTGCCCTGTCCATAATGCCACGCATAGTCTGCTCCAGCAGGAACACAGCAGGGATTGTGTCACTGATGCATGCATTGTCATGGCCTCCATCTTTGTGGCCTCCTCAAATGGTTACAGTACAGTGCATGCATTCTTTATTAGCAGCCATTGGCGTGGGGAAAAAAGCTGAGCCAGCCTGAGGCTGTTATTGTGCCATACTCACACGGGTACTCATTGACGACCCTCTGCTGCATGTGCAGTTGCTGCAGCATTGTCAAAGTCAAGTTCCACCTGGTGGGCATGTCACAATTTAGGCGGTTTATGGGCAGGTGGAATTCATGCCAATTGAGCACTGGCTGTGTATGACAGCCTGAAATGATTACAGACTCTTCTGGACTACTTTAGCAGATCTTCCAACCCTGGGTATCTATTAACCTCCCTGGCGGTATGATTATGTCAGGAATTATATACCAAAAGCGGTACAATTTTTTTCATGGAAATTTGGCGTTATGTATTATAGGCCTACAATTCTTAGTAATTACTGACTTAAACCTGACCAAAACAAGACTCTAGTAGACATCCCAGATGTCATAAATTTGAAACACAAACGCATGAATTATAATCTAATCAATAATATAATTGTATTATATATATATATATATATATATATATATATATATATATATATATATATATATATATATATATATATATTATAAAATTATATTATTGATTAGATTATAATTAATGCGTTATATATATATATGTGTGTGTATATATATATATATATATGTGTATATATATATACACACACACATATATATATATACATATATATATATATATATATATATATATACACACATATATATATATATAAATGTTATGTGTTTGTGTTTTGTGCAACGTTTGAATTTCCCTCCCTAGTTCCGCTCCCATGCAGCATTGCTGCTGCAGGGAACGGAACTAGGAAGTCATCATACCGACAGACGAGCGGCGGGGATCTCGGCTGGTGGTCACAGCAATGATGGGTTACCGCTAGGCAGGTTAAGGAAATGCTGCACCACCAAATTTAGGACATGTGCCAGGCATGGCACATGTGTCAACCTTCCCTGTCTAAGAGCGGACAGGAGGTTTGTGCCATTATGGCACACCACTATTCCTGGCTCTAGCTGGCATGGTGTGAACCACCTCTGGGTCTACCCCTGCAGAGCTACAAGAATCTCTGCTCCGGTGTGGTTCCTTTCCCCTAGACACACCAACTGAAGCACTGCATGGCACCTTTAGGCCTGACTCATTGAATAGCCCCTTGAAGGCTTAGGGGATACTTGTAGTTAGTAAGACAATTCAGCAGAGGAAGGCATGGAGGAGGAGGAGGAGGGGATAGAGCTGACAAATCTCACATCATCACCACTAGCTGTATGGAGACGTGGCGGCACAACAAGCTGTGGCACTGAGCTCTGTCTTGCATCCTTCCGAATTGCAAGCAGAGTTACCCAGTGTAAAAGAAAATATAGGAACCCACTGGCAACAAATAAACAAATAAACTACACTAAAGAGCTTCATGTTGTAAAGTGTAAAAAAACACTTATACTGTAAAAAGTAACAAAGGAACCGCGCGCTCTTACATCATAAAATACATATCACCATAGTCAATAAACAATAATGAATGCACAAATAAATAAATACATCTTCATTTAAATGATAGAAAATACATAAAAATTGTGAGGTCCAAATATAATCCCACACATGAATAACGTCCTCAGTGAGTATAGGAAAGGTTCCTCTGGGAAAATCCAAGATGTCATACATGAGGTCAAGAGAATGATTTCAAACCGCTGCTGTCATGCATTCAATATGTATATAAATAGCGCATTCAAAACTCCAGTGTTGCCATATAAAGAGGGATAGGAAGAAACACTCTCATGGTGCAGTATTTCAAATCATTTATTTAAAAAAGAAGGTTGCATTGCACTTACATCAAAGAAAACAGGGATCAGCATGTATTGTATAGGAATGTTGCACCTGACTGAACGGAAATTACGTATCTCAAACACCACCCAACGCCGTTTCGTCAGTCTATGTCTGATGTCCTGAGGACGTTCTGTGTCTGATGCATGAAGGAAATGCTGTGTGACTGGTTGTGCAGCAGTGGGAAACCCTGACTTCAGCAAGTCCTACGGGGGTAGTGCTACATCTGTATCACATTTATAATTTTGTAAAGCACTGTGAATACTGTTGGTGCTAGATACATAAATTCTGTATAAAATAATAACAATCATCATCATCATTTGTACACACAAACACGCGCAATACTGCAACATACTGCAGTACACTTAAATATAATTCAACTTTTTTTATAATAGAATAATACCTGTGGCATTTGTGCACCGAACATTTCCAAAAAAAAAGAACAATTCCTTCCTAAGCAATTTGAAAAGCGTTTTCTTTATGCATCTTACTTGTCATGTACTGTATGAGCTAGCTCTGTTGTCCGGTGAATGCTGCAGGAAATCCAACATCACTTCTGAACATATCTTGCTCTACTAGTGAAGAGTGTATACATGATGCTTCTAACTGTACAAGAATGGGAACACATGAAAAAAAAATCGAAACTCCCTCTAAAATGTTTTTTTTTTAATTTTTTATAAATAGACAGCAATTAAAAACACCACAGAGAATCGACTGTATTCCCACTCTGTTTCCATTGGGGATGATTTCTATCAAAGTTCTGTACCAGTGGGCCTTTCTACTATAGACACATACACAATAGCAATATTTTAATTTGCTGGGATTTTGCTTATACGCTGATGTAATTAAATTTGTTGAAACAATTTAAAAGCTTTTTTGCCAGAGATGTTATTTGAAACTCCAAAAATGACCAGCTAAGTGAATAGCCAAAACATATCTATCTAAACTGTTTACCCTTTCCAATTAATCATATTACTGTTGCCTGTTAGGTGGTTTACATGCCTTTGCCACCCTTCCAGCTTTGCATATATAAAGCGCAGAATAAGAAAACCTACTCAGATGTTGTGTTGCCATATTCTTTATAGATTAATAATATAGAATTAGTCTGGTAAATAAATGAATTACAAAAAAATGAACTGAAAAAGCTGTGGTTAATGAGTTTGGTTTCTGTTTGAAATTCATATGTTTGAAAACTGCACATTGTAATTTGTCCAAAGATTGTGTAATTCAATAACCATAAGACACTAGGTACTTTCTTGTCTTTTTATAATAGAACAGTGCACATTTGTCTGTTTTTTAAGTGTCCATAACAACATAGATGCAGAGTTAATGATCCATAGGCTGTTATTTCATGTATTTTACATACTTGTATCTGGTGTGGGGTTATGAGGCAGAAAATGTGAAATTGTCAATTGCATTCAAAGGAGCATATATCATAAAGGTATTGTGCATGTATTGTGTTAAATGAAATACTGTTATTCTGCTACACTCTGGTTAAACAGAAACTATAATAGTTAATTTAATTGATGAATTAAAAAGCCCAACTGTAGGACACCTCCACTACACTCCCCAAAACTTACTTTCTATGTAAAATATTTTATTTTTGTTCAAAACATATTTTACATACCAAACTGTTTTATGTAGAAAACATTCTTTTTCCAGACCCTGTGATGTCATTGTGGGGTCTGATTAACTCCTTCCTTGCAGGTACTGCTTGAAGTAGCCAGCAAAGCTACAATATATACAGTGTGGAGCAGGTGTGTGGGCAAGCACCTAAGCTGTTTAACCCATGCATCAGGATGACACCATTTATAGGACTACTACCAGTTTGTCACTGACAGCCTGGCTGCTGCGGCCTTCAGCATTGGTGGGATAATGATGACATTACAAGGGATCCTAATGCCAAGCTTTTGCTAAGAGCCTGGGAGTTTAGCGGTGGTCACAGACTGAAGAACATCGTAGGATGACTACTATGTTAAATATACAAACTAGTAAGTAAACTGCTATCTTAGAATGTTACAGTGGTTGTAACCCTAAAAGAAAAAAAAAAAAAAAAGAGAGAAATCCTGTTCCCTTATAGCAGGTTAAACAACACATCACTAGTGCTGTCTAACCTGTCCCTCTGTAAGCTGTAAAGAAACCTGGCTGATCCTGCCTGTTTCTGCCCTCCCCTCTGTATACTGAACATATAAATCATGGCTGCTGAGCCCTGACACTGTGGTCAGTTTACATGCCTCCGTGACCTGCTGCTCTGCTCTCTACCCCCCCTCCTCAGTCTGTCAGCCCCTGTGTCTGTGTGAGCCATCACCGCCCCCTCTCTCCTTCCACTATTAGTATAAAAGTTTAAAAAATGTCACTGTCAGGCCCTCTCTAGTATGGAGCCATAACACACTGTGTTTTTTTTTTTTTTTTTTTTTAAACAATGCCTCTAAATACCTTTTTTCACATCGTTTCAGGCTGGTCATGTGGCACCCGGCCACTCTCCTCCTCTGATCCAGTGCTACAGCGGGAGAGGCTGAGCGGCCAGCACAGCGGTCGTGTGACCTTCCCGCCTGATATCAGAGGGAGATCTCAGCCCCTCCTACTGTAGGCCTGGATTGGAGTAGGAGAGCAGCCAGGAGTCACGTGAACGGCCTGAAGATATGTAAAAAAAGGTATTTAGAGGCTTTGTTTTAAAAAAAAAAAAACACGTATACAGTGTGTTATTGCTGCAGAAAAGAGAGGGGCCATCAGTGAATCACTTCTTTGGGTTACAACCACTTTAATGGTATTTCATCTCATATGACATATTAAAGGGAAAATCTGGAGTTGAGCTTTCATTTTACATTTATTTTATTTTAATTGAAACTTTGTATCTGATTTTTTCTTGTCAAATGTATTTATTGTTTTGAACATATATAACATGTAAACAGGCAACCACCAGCATGTCAAGTGATACCAAGAAGTTTTGGAAAACATACAATTACAAAAATTTAACAAATGGTAGTAGAAATATAAGCATATCAGCGAACTACACTAGGAGTTAATTATGTGACCAGGTGGATCCTAAAAGCATATGAATTAGAAGATACAAAAGGAAAGGATGATGTCAGGGATTAAAAGTCTGCTTATAAGTAGTTGAACATCTTGCAGTCCGGAGTAGAACCGAAGAAGCTGATGTAGGTTTTTGCACATGGAGCAGAACCAAGATCAGTATAAATACTGACAATGGTAATATTTGATTTTTTAAAATTAGTATACAATCTTTATTTTACAAATTAACATTGATTATTTTTAAAAGGATTCCCAGAGTGCTGGGGATCATCTAAGAGCACAGTGATAACTACTTGCCATGGGGCTTATGGAATAGTAAACTTATGCGCTATAATGAGGTAAGCGACACTATGGAAGCTCAAGATGAAAACTAAAATCGGACGTGGAACTCCTCCGAGCAAGCAGCTGATTTGATAGTGTCCCCACGTATCACAATAATAATAAAAGTAAAGAAATCAGCGCTAGACTCTAAATGAGGGGGGCCACTCTATCTGCTTTCAGTAATCAACACCCAATGGTCTCAAAAGCTGTAGATCACAATGATAAAATAATAAATTAATATATAAATGTGTTTGTGAATATCTAGAATGCAATGTGAAAATGAAGAAGATCAAAGTGATGATAAAAAAGTAAAACGAAATATTCTCAAATGATAATCCAATAGTGAACGGTCTGCTGAGTCCAAATCTAAGTGCTATTTCAGAATCAAAAGTGACTAGCAGTGAAAAACAAATAATATGTGAATCGTTTCTACTCACTAAAATGATAATCAACAATGAAAAAAATAATATAAAAAAATAAATATATAAGTGTGCAAATAGCAACATAAGGTGATGATGTTGATACAAACAAATATAAAGTGTCACCAAACGGACTGGATCTCAAAAAGTGCAGCAGTGCCAAACTTAAAGTGCATAAATTGTCCACAAAATAGCTATTAAGCTTATATCAGTCCAATACAGTGATTAAAGTGCAGGGTGCCACAAAATGATGTGATATATTCCAGTGCAATCTACAGGTGAGGTCACACTTCCTACACCTTTTAGACCCCCCAGACACAAAATCACACAAAAAAGTTCTTAAAAATTTTCATTTTTGATAGAGAGCCAATTATTGAAAAAATTAAAAGAAAAAAAAAAAAATAATAAAAAAAAAATAAATAAATAATTCTTTGGATTTAGTATCTGGAGGGTCTAAAAGTGTACCTGTGAAGTTTCAGCTCTGTAGCATGTCCAGAACCATAAAAAAAGATAATTTTTCAGTAGAGCAGGGATGGTAGGACCCTCCTTTTACACCTATATGATCTTTTTTTCTGGTTCTGGACATGCTACAGAGCTGAAACTTCACAGGTACATCTTTTAGACTCCCCAGACACAAAATCACACAAAAAAGTTCTTAAAAATTGTCATTTTTGATAGAGAGCCAATTATTGAAAAAATTAAAAAAAAAGAAATTAAAAAAAAAAAAAAAAAATCTTTGGATTTAGTGTCTGGGGGGTCTAAAAAGTGTACCTGTGAAGTTTCAGCTCTGTAGCATGTCCAGAACCATAAAAAAAAGATTGTTTGTATTAGAACACTTACAGAACAGGTTAGTGGCTTCTCGCTTTTCACACCTTGCCGGTTTAGTAGCAAGCATTTTTTTGGGCATTTTTTGGGTTCTTTGGAGTCAGGAAAAACATCTGAACATTCAGATGTTTTGCCTGCCTCCAAAGAACCCAAAAAAATGCCGAAATAAAAACGCTAGCGTAAAAAAAAAAAACGCCCAGGTATGTTGTTGCAGGCATTTTTTTGGGGTTTTTGGAGGCAGGCAAAACATCTGAACTTGTGTACACACACATACTTATATGTATTTTACACTTAGACATATATAGGTGTTATAGGAGCATAACCATATTAGTGTAAATGATTTCATTAGCGCAAGCATATATTTCTGCTACTATCACACCTATATATGTCTAGGTGTGTATATACATATAAGTATGTGTGTATATATACCCGTATACAGAAGTTCAGATGTTTTGCCTGCCTCCAAAAACCCCAAAAAATGCCTGCAACAACACACCTGGGCGTTTTTTTTTTTGGCGCTAGCGTTTTTTTGGGCATTTTTTTGGGTTCTTTGGAGGCAGGCAAAACATCTGAACTTCTGTATACGGGTTTATATACACACATACTTATATGTATATACACACCTAGACATATATAGGTGTGATAGTAGCAGAAATATATGCTTGCGCTAATGAAATCATTTACACTAATATGGTTACGCTCATATAACACCTATATATGTCTAAGTGTAAAATACATATAAGTATGTGTGTGTACACAAGTTCAGATGTTTTGCCTGCCTCCAAAAACCTCCAAAAAATGCCTGCAACAACCCATCTAGGCGTTTTTTTTTTGACGCTAGCGTTTTTTTTGGGCATTTTTTTGGGGTTCTTTGGAGGCAGGCAAAACATCTGAACTTGTGTATACGGGTGTATATACACACATACTTATATGTATATACACACCTAGACATATATAGGTGTGATAGGAGCATAACTATATTGGTGTTAATTATTTCATTAGCGCAAGTAGTTTTTTCTGCTCCTTTCACACCTTTATATGTGCAGGTGTATATATACAGACATGTGTGTGTATATATACCCCCTATACACGTGTTCAGATGTCATGCCTGACTCCAAACATGTGCTCAAAAAATCACTATAGACGCCTGCAGCCAAAAAGAATGCTGACGGGGCGAAGCCATATCCCTGCAGCGAAAGTGACTTGAGAGGAACTAGCTTTTCTCTATAGCGGTCACCCTGATATGGAAAGGTTTGGTCACCCTGCCATAGCAGTCACTGTCAGTTCACCCTACACTACATTACGGTCACCCTGATATGGAAGGGTTTGGTCACCCTGCCACAGCAGTCAGTTAACCCTACACTACATTACGGTCACCCTGACACTTCACACTTTCCCTACAGAAACTAAATTTTTGAAGCTAACTAAAGTGTAAAGGAGCACTCTAACTACACTAGATATCCCTTTCCTCACACTAATAAATGCTAAATGACACTTTTAAAGTAAAATTAACAGAACTTCTTCCACTCTCTTCCATGTCCTGTATAACAATGCTAGGAATTTGGCGGGGGCTATCTTATATACTGGGGGGCGTATTCACTAATGACTGGCCTAGGGACCCCCTAGTCACTCCAATCACATTCCTAGCATTACCCTGCCCCCTCAATTGGCTTTTGCTAATGGTACTGGTCCAATCACAGGTTTTTAAAGCCCATTTCATGAACCATTGCATTTTCGGTCGGTTCTGGTTGCCGAATTCCGAACTTTTTGGGCAAAAAGTTCTAAATTCAGCCGAACCTCGAACATCCAATGTTCGGGCCGAACCGATGGTCAACCCGATCCGTTTGATCATCCCTAGTAAGGAGACACTTGAAAAGAAAGCAAGAGCGCCACATAATAAATAGACAACATAATATTTGTATTCAATATTTAAAATATTCCTAATATACAGTATATATATGTACAGTATCAAAAGTGAGTACACCCCTTTTTATAAATATTTTATTATATATTTTCATGTGACAACACTGAAGAAATGACACTTTGCTACAATACAAAGTAGTGAGTGTACAGCTTGTATAACAGTGTAAATTTGCTGTCTCCTCAAAATAACTCAACACACAGCCATTAATATCTAAACCGCTGGTAACAAAAGTGAGTACACCTCTAAGTGAAAATGTCCAAATTTTCCAGCACTGCCTTAACCCTCTTGGGCATGGAGTTCACCAGAGCTTCACAGGTTGCCACTGGAGTCCTCTCCTAGTCCTCCATGATGACATCACGGAGCTGGTGGATGTTAGAGACCTTGCGCTCCTCCACCTTCCATTTGAGAATGCCCCACAGATGCTTAATAGGATTAAGGTCTGGAGACATGCTTGGCCAGTCCATCACCTTCAGCTTCTTTAGCAAGGCAGTGGTTGTATTAGAGGTGTGTTTGGGGTCGTTATCATGTTGGAATACTGCCCTGCGGCCCATTCTCTGAAGAGAGGGAATCACGCTCTGCTTCACTATGTCACACAGTACATGTTGGCATTCATGGTTCCCTCAATGAACTGTAGCTCCCCAGTGCTGGCAGCACTCATGCAGCCCCAGACCATGACACTCCTATCACCATGCTTGACTGTAGGCAAGACACACTTGCCTTTCTATTCCTCACCTGGTTGTAGCCACACACATTTGACACCATCTGAACCAAATAAGTTTATCTTGGTCAAATCAGACCACAAGACATGGTTCCAGTAATCCATGTGCTTAGTCTGCTTGTCTTCAGCAAACTGTTTGCATGGTTTCTTCTGCATCATCTTTAGAAGAGGCTTCCTTCTGGGACGACAGCCATGCAGACCAATTTGATGCAGTGTGAGGCGTATGGTCTGAGCACTGACAGGCTGACCCCCAACCCCTTCAATCTCTGCAGCAATGCTGGCAGCACACATACGTCTATTTCCCAAAGACAACCTCTGGATATGATGCTGAGCATGTGCACTCAACTTCTGTGGTCGACTATGGTGAGGTCTGTTCTGAGTGGAACCTGTCCTGGTAAACCGCTGTATGGTCTTGGCTACCGTGCTGCAGCTCATTTTCAGGGTCTTGGCAATCTTCTTATAGCCTAGGCCATCTTTATGTAGAGCAACAATTCTTTTTTTCAGATCCTCAGATTTTGTTGCCATGAGGTGCCAGCGATAACACCAAATTTAACACACCTGGTCCCCATTCACGCCTAAGACCTTGAAACACTAACGAGTCACATGACACCAGGGAGGGGAAATTGCTAAATGGGCCCAATTTGGACATTTTCACTTAGGGTTGTACTCACTTTTGTTGCCAGCGGTTTAGATATTAATGACTGTGTGTTGAGTTATTTTGAGGGGACAGCCAATTTCCACTGTTATACAAGCTGTACACTCACTACTTTACATTGTAGCAAAGTGTAATTTCTTCAGTGTTGTCACATGAAAGAAAATATTTTATAAAATATTTAAGAGGGGTGTACTCACTTTTGTGAGATTGTGTATATATATATATATATATATATATATATATATATATATATATACATATATGTATATATATATATATATATATATATATATATGTATATATATATATATATATATATATATATATATATATATATATATATACAGTATGTTTTATTTTTGTAGTCCTGAAGAATATAAACCATCATATTTGGATGCCATAATCGCTGCTTCCACCTATATATATATCTCTTGTCTAAACACATTAATTACAGTGGAATATAAAGCTAGTGTGTTAGTAGCATATTATTTTCAACTAGTATGGGCATTCTTTTCCCAGTACATGTCAGGAAAGTTCCCAGATGCAAGCTATTTGTACATCTGCCAATCCAGCAGAGAACATTATGGAACCATGCAAAATCTTGATAGCCTTTGGATTCCCTGCAAGTGCCCCACAGGTTTCCCAGCATTCTCATTTATGGTGAAGGAGCTAAATGGAACCAAAAACACTTTCTACTAAAATGCCACGAAGTAAAGCAAGAAACAATGAACTTGATTAGACTTTTATGAAAACAGCTATAGTTCTAGGGCAATGAATATAAACTAAGTAACTAAACTATGTAGCTCTTGAATCAAGGAATGGTAGCTTCCATGTGAGCCTAATCACTAGGCATTTGTTACATAATTATTTTAAAACAGACAATGTTTTCATTTAACTAATTCCTCAAAAAGTCCCCAAAAATGTTTTATTCCTAATTTAGGAGCATAGCAATGCAAGTCATATAAATTATCTCTATTTGCATAATATATATACAGCCTTAAAGTGATTGTAAAGTCTTATTTAAAAAAAACAAACATGTTATACTTACCTCCCCTGTGCAGTTGGTTTTGTACAGAGTAGCCTAGACCCTCCTCTTCTCAGGTCCCTCGTTGCTGCTCCTAGCCCCTTCCTCCTGTCGAGTGCCCCCACTGCAAGTAGCTTGCTATGGGGGCACCTGAGCCAAACTGAAGCTCCATGTGTCCATTCAGATACAGAGCTGCTGTTCGGCCCCACCCCTTCTCTCTCTCTCCTGATTGGCTCACTGCCTTTGATTGACAGCCGCGGGAGCCAATCAGGAGGGAGAGACCAAGACGGCTGAGGGACTCGTGGACATCGCTGGACAGAGAGGGGGCACAGATAAGTATTAGGGGGTTCCAAAAAACAATAAGGTGTGACCACCCTTCTCCTGCGCTTGGTATCCAAACCCCTCGACCACACTCCTCACGGGACTGACAACTGGCTTCTCAGATGGCTAAGGTCTTGCTGCCCATATCGGACTAGGGTAGTCCACCGGTACTAGAAGCAAAGAAAACAAAAAAGGACGCACCGACCTAGCGCATTATCCTCAATAAAAGGCTTTATTTACTGTATGTGACATTAAAAAATGGCTACTCACAGACGTAGATATAGATATATCATATCAAGCTAGATTGCTCAACTGTCCGGGTTTAGTCCATATAATCGTCCATGACCGATGAGATGACGGCTGACGCGTTTCGAGGCCTAGCCTCTTCCTCAGAGCCACTGTGTCATGGCTGTCTCCTTGGTTTAAATAGTGATGTAGTGATCCAGTCCCTACCCCCAGGTGGGAGTGTACCCTCCCCCGGGGGGAGTGGCCAGAGCACCACCTCACTCCCTCTCATGACATCATTAGTAGTATACAGTGGCATAAATCGATCATGCAGATACAATATAAATGCTAAAATAGTACATACGTGTAATTAAAATCATATGCATAAAAAAAATACAAATAAAAATCAAGATAAAACCCACCATGAGCAGATACCAAAAACAAATGGGATTGCTTACTCAGTGCACATAAAGACATTATAGATGCTCCCTGGACCGACAGTGGAGGGCAGCTAGTATGATCATTGATTGTTTGGTAGTATCTGCATGATCGATGACCCCCCCTCCAGTGGAACAGTGGAAGATAGAACTCTGGACACCGCTCCCACACTAACCAGTGCAACAGACATGGCTGTTAGCGTTGCCCAGAGTGAAAGAACACTGTCCCAAACCCTCACTTTTTTAGGGCAGGGGGCTGTGGGGGGATTCACCCCCACGGCCTCGAAACATCTCAACTCCCTCCCCCAGAGGTATCCTACAAGGAAAAGGGGAGAAAGGGAAAGAGAGGGAAAAGAGGAGGAAAAAAGACCAAAAAGAGGGCAGAGATAGGTGGGACATACTCCACTATTAAAATTTACAACCTTTCTGGAACGGTGTTTACGGAAACCGAGTTAAACCTGCTAAGAAAGGGGCTCAATTTCGCCCCCCCCCCCCCGTTATCCGAATCTCTTTGAGTTATTCATTGACCTGAATAAATATGTCAGAGGGCGTACGGTCAAAAGATTCTATGCCCTCAAAAAGGACCCTGGCTAAGGACCCGCTATCCCGGATGAATTGACCCACAACAGTGGTAGGGAAGAAGATGCACTAACCATTAGTGATGTCGCGAACCTAAAATTCGCCGTTCGCGACATCGGCAAATGTTCGCGAACCGGCGAACCGGGCGAACCGCCATAGACTTCAATAGGCAGGCGAATTTTAAAACACACAGGGAATATTTCTGGCCACAATAGTGATGGAAAAGTTGTTTCAAGGGGACTAACACCTGGACTGTGGCATGCCGGAGAGGGATCACGCAAAAAAAAGTTCTTAAAAATTATAATTTTTTGATAGAGAGCCAATTATTGGAAAAATTAAAAAAAAATAAAAATAAAAAATTTCTTTGGATTTAGCATCTGGGGGGTCTAAAAAGTGTACCTGTGAAGTTTCAGCTCTGTAGCATGTCCAGAACCCCTAAAAAACAGCATTTGTCTTATATTTTCAGGAATATGGCTTCTCTGCGGCTGGCTTTTTCTCTTGCAGGCATTTATCGGGCATTTTTTTAGGCAGGCATGTAATTTTTTGTATTTAGTGTCTGGGGGGTCTAAAAAGTGTACCTGTCAATTTTTAGCTCTGTAGCATGTCCAGAACCCCTAAAAAACAGCATTTTTCTTATATTTTCAGGAATATGGCTTCTCTGCGGCTGGCTTTTTCTCTTGCAGGCATTTAGCGGGCATTTTTTTAGGCAGGCATGTCATTTTTTGTATTTAGTGTCTGGGGGGTCTAAAAAGTGTACCTGTCAAGTTTCAGCTCTGTAGCATGTCCAGAACCCCTAAAAAACAGCATTTTTCTTATATTTTCAGGAATATGGCTTCTCTGCGGCTGGCTTTTTCTCTTGCAGGCATTTAGCGGGCATTTTTTTAGGCAGGCATGTCATTTTTTGTATTTAGTGTCTGGGGGGTCTAAAAAGTGTACCTGTCAAGTTTCAGCTCTGTAGCATGTCCAGAACCCCTAAAAAACAGCATTTTTCTTATATTTTCAGGAATACGGCTTCTCTGCGGCTGGCTTTTTCTCTTGCAGGCATTTAGCGGGCATTTTTTTAGGCAGGCATGTCATTTTTTGTATTTAGTGTCTGGGGGGTCTAAAAAGTGTACCTGTCAAGTTTCAGCTCTGTAGCATGTCCAGAACCCCTAAAAAACAGCATTTTTATTATATTTTCAGTAATACGGCTTCTCTGCGGCTGGCTTTTTCTCTTGCAGGCATTTATCGGGCATTTTTTTAGGCAGGCATGTCATTTTTTGTATTTAGTGTCTGGGGGGTCTAAAAAGTGTACCTGTCAATTTTCAGCTCTGTAGCATGTCCAGAACCCCTAAAAAACAGCATTTTTCTTATATTTTCAGTAATACGGCTTCTCTGCGGCTGGCTTTTTCTCTTGCGGGCATTTATCGGGCATTTTTTTAGGCAGGCATGTCATTTTTTGTATTTAGTATCTGGGGGGTCTAAAAAGTGTACCTGTCAATTTTCAGCTCTGTAGCATGTCCAGAACCCCTAAAAAACAGCATTTTTCTTATATTTTCAGGAATATGGCTTCTCTGCGGCTGGCTTTTTCTCTTGCAGGCATTTAGCGGGCATTTTTTTAGGCAGGCATGTCATTTTTTGTATTTAGTGTCTGGGGGGTCTAAAAAGTGTACCCGTCAAGTTTCAGCTCTGTAGCATGTCCAGAACCCCTAAAAAACAGCATTTTTCTTATATTTTCAGGAATATGGCTTCTCTGCGGCTGGCTTTTTCTCTTGCAGGCATTTAGCGGGCATTTTTTTAGGCAGGCATGTCATTTTTTGTATTTAGTGTCTGGGGGGTCTAAAAAGTGTACCTGTCAAGTTTCAGCTCTGTAGCATGTCCAGAACCCCTAAAAAACAGCATTTTTCTTATATTTTCAGGAATACGGCTTCTCTGCGGCTGGCTTTTTTTCTTGCAGGCATTTAGCGGGCATTTTTTTAGGCAGGCATGTCATTTTTTGTATTTAGTGTCTGGGGGGTCTAAAAAGTGTACCTGTCAAGTTTCAGCTCTGTAGCATGTCCAGAACCCCTAAAAAATAGCATATTTATTATATTTTCAGTAATACGGCTTCTCTGCGGCTGGCTTTTTCTCTTGCAGGCATTTATCGGGCATTTTTTTAGGCAGGCATGTCATTTTTTGTATTTAGTGTCTGGGGGGTCTAAAAAGTGTACCTGTCAATTTTCAGCTCTGTAGCATGTCCAGAACCCCTAAAAAACAGCATTTTTCTTATATTTTCAGTAATACGGCTTCTCTGCGGCTGGCTTTTGCTCTTGCGGGCATTTATCGGGCATTTTTTTAGGCAGGCATGTCATTTTTTGTATTTAGTGTCTGGGGGGTCTAAAAAGTGTACCTGTCAATTTTCAGCTCTGTAGCATGTCCAGAACCCCTAAAAAACAGCATTTTTCTTATATTTTCAGGAATATGGCTTCTCTGCGGCTGGCTTTTTCTCTTGCAGGCATTTAGCGGGCATTTTTTTAGGCAGGCATGTCATTTTTTGTATTTAGTGTCTGGGGGGTCTAAAAAGTGTACCTGTCAAGTTTCAGCTCTGTAGCATGTCCAGAACCCCTAAAAAACAGCATTTTTCTTATATTTTCAGGAATATGGCTTCTCTGCGGCTGGCTTTTTCTCTTGCAGGCATTTAGCGGGCATTTTTTTAGGCAGGCATGTCATTTTTTGTATTTAGTGTCTGGGGGGTCTAAAAAGTGTACCTGTCAATTTTCAGCTCTGTAGCATGTCCAGAACCCCTAAAAAACAGCATTTTTCTTATATTTTCAGTAATACGGCTTCTCTGCGGCTGGCTTTTGCTCTTGCGGGCATTTATCGGGCATTTTTTTAGGCAGGCATGTCATTTTTTGTATTTAGTGTCTGGGGGGTCTAAAAAGTGTACCTGTCAATTTTCAGCTCTGTAGCATGTCCAGAACCCCTAAAAAACAGCATTTTTCTTATATTTTCAGGAATATGGCTTCTCTGCGGCTGGCTTTTTCTCTTGCAGGCATTTAGCGGGCATTTTTTTAGGCAGGCATGTCATTTTTTGTATTTAGTGTCTGGGGGGTCTAAAAAGTGTACCTGTCAAGTTTCAGCTCTGTAGCATGTCCAGAACCCCTAAAAAACAGCATTTTTCTTATATTTTCAGGAATATGGCTTCTCTGCGGCTGGCTTTTTCTCTTGCAGGCATTTAGCGGGCATTTTTTTAGGCAGGCATGTCATTTTTTGTATTTAGTGTCTGGGGGGTCTAAAAAGTGTACCTGTCAAGTTTCAGCTCTGTAGCATGTCCAGAACCCCTAAAAAACAGCATTTTTCTTATATTTTCAGGAATACGGCTTCTCTGCGGCTGGCTTTTTCTCTTGCAGGCATTTAGCGGGCATTTTTTTAGGCAGGCATGTCATTTTTTGTATTTAGTGTCTGGGGGGTCTAAAAAGTGTACCTGTCAATTTTCAGCTCTGTAGCATGTCCAGAACCCCTAAAAAACAGCATTTTTCTTATATTTTCAGTAATACGGCTTCTCTGCGGCTGGCTTTTTCTCTTGCGGGGATTTATCGGGCATTTTTTTAGGCAGGCATGTCATTTTTTGTATTTAGTGTCTGGGGGGTCTAAAAAGTGTACCTGTCAAGTTTCAGCTCTGTAGCATGTCCAGAACCCCTAAAAAACAGCATTTTTCTTATATTTTCAGGAATATGGCTTCTCTGCGGCTGGCTTTTTCTCTTGCAGGCATTTAGCGGGCATTTTTTTAGGCAGGCATGTCATTTTTTGTATTTAGTGTCTGGGGGGTCTAAAAAGTGTACCTGTCAAGTTTCAGCTCTGTAGCATGTCCAGAACCCCTAAAAAACAGCATTTTTCTTATATTTTCAGGAATACGGCTTCTCTGCGGCTGGCTTTTTCTCTTGCAGGCATTTAGCGGGCATTTTTTTAGGCAGGCATGTCATTTTTTGTATTTATTGTCTGGGGGGTCTAAAAAGTGTACCTGTCAAGTTTCAGCTCTGTAGCATGTCCAGAACCCCTAAAAAACAGCATTTTTATTATATTTTCAGTAATACGGCTTCTCTGCGGCTGGCTTTTTCTCTTGCAGGCATTTATCGGGCATTTTTTTAGGCAAGCATGTCATTTTTTGTATTTAGTGTCTGGGTGGTCTAAAAAGTGTACCTGTCAATTTTCAGCTCTGTAGCATGTCCAGAACCCCTAAAAAACAGCATTTTTCTTATATTTTCAGTAATACGGCTTCTCTGCGGCTGGCTTTTTCTCTTGCAGGCATTTATCGGGCATTTTTTTAGGCAGGCATGTCATTTTTTGTATTTAGTGTCTGGGGGGTCTAAAAAGTGTACCTGTCAAGTTTCAGCTCTGTAGCATGTCCAGAACCCCTAAAAAACAGCATTTTTATTATATTTTCAGGAATACGGCTTCTCTGCGGCTGGCTTTTTCTCTTGCAGGCATATAGCGGGCATTTTTTTAGGCAGGCATGTCATTTTTTGTATTTAGTGTCTGGGGGGTCTAAAAAGTGTACCTGTCAAGTTTCAGCTCTGTAGCATGTCCAGAACCCCTAAAAAACAGCATTTTTCTTATATTTTCAGGAATACGGCTTCTCTGCGGCTGGCTTTTTCTCTTGCAGGCATTTAGCGGGCATTTTCTTAGGCAGGCATGTCATTTTTTGTATTTAGTGTCTGGGGGGTCTAAAAAGTGTACCTGTCAAGTTTCAGCTCTGTAGCATGTCCAGAACCCCTAAAAAACAGCATTTTTCTTATATTTTCAGGAATACGGCTTCTCTGCGGCTGGCTTTTTCTCTTGCAGGCATTTAGCGGGCATTTTTTTAGGCAGGCATGTCATTTTTTGTATTTAGTGTCTGGGGGGTCTAAAAAGTGTACCTGTCAAGTTTCAGCTCTGTAGTATGTCCACAACCCAAAAAAAACAGCATTTTTCTTATGATTTTTAGTAGAAAACTAATGCAGTGTCTTTCCAGCTGTCTTTTTTTCTTTCTGGCAAGCTGAAATATGATATGCCAAGGCAAACATGCCTATCAGTTGAGCTATGACACAGACAACACTGCACACATGGGGAAATATGTAAAACAAAAAACAGGAAAAGGAAATTAGGTGACGGTCACAAAACATGATATTGTGATTGGCCAAATAAAAAGTCGCCTCGCGATGAGGTCGCGCCAAAGTCGCGCTAAGTCGCGCCAAAGTCGCACTGGAAGCGACGCTACTTTAGTGGTAGCGGCAGTGTAAACCAGCACTAAAACATCCAGTGTGTGAATACGATCAGGTATGATGTTTTATCGGTCAAGTAGTGTAAGGGTTACGCCCGTCGCCCGCTTCACAGTGACAGACCAAACTCTGACAGACCAAACTCCCCGTTTAACAGTCAGTCAGTCCATTTGCACAACCGCAAACTCCCAATTTGCACAAGGTTGGATACCAAGCTAGCCATGTCCCGTTCCTTGTCCTCACTGACATCATTGAAGGTCTCTTCCTCCACCCAGCCACATACAACACCAAGGGTCCCCGAAAGGTGAGAACAAGCCCCCTGGGACGCCTGCTGTGGCTGGTATTCCACCTCCTCAAAGCCACCTTCCTCCTCTGACTTCTCTTCTTCAGACTCCTCTCTCTGCGTTGCCACAGGTCCAGCAATTGACAACGACAAGGCTGGTTCTGGTGGTGATGAGGACCACAACTCTTCCTCTTCATGCTCATCTACAGCCTGATCCAGTACTCTTCGCAGGGCACGCTCCAGAAAAAACGCATATGGGATGAGGTCGATGATGTTGCCTTGGGTTCGACTGACCACCAGGGTTGTCATCTCTGCAAAAGGACGCATGAGCCTACAGCCATTGTTCATGAGCATTCAGTAACGCGGCCAAAAAATACCCAGCTCCGCAGAAAGAATGAAAGAAAATGAATGATTTTTTTAATGAAAAATTATCCTGCGGATCGCTTTTGGTCTGTACACAATGAAGCAACGACCTTATCATCTGGGGTGTGCCAACACAATCCTAGAGGTGATCGCTTCATTGTGATACGCAAGCCCCTTCACCACGACAAGGTAACGATCACGAAGGGGAATTGACACATGTATGTGCCTTTTTTTTTGTTTTTTTGCAGCCACAGTGTAGCACCAGAGGCCAGAAAAATTAGGCATGTACACATGCATGAAAAAGTAGGTATTGTTGCAGCCGCTGCTGTAGCAGCGGCCTGAAAAATTGAGGTTTTAAGGCAGAAAGTGCACTAAAACATTGCGGCTTGAACCGTAGTTGGTGGCGGAGACGTCACGTAAGTCATCCGGCATGCAGAGAATGATTATATACAGCAGCGTGTGGACCATTTTTAGGCCAAGGCATCTCAGTCATCACCAGGCCTTTTTTAGTCAAATGCATCCCCCACTGTCAGTCCCTTCGGGATCAATGCCTCATTCATCTTAATAAACGTGAGGTAATCAAGACTTTTTTGACCTAGGCGACTTCTCTTCTCAGTGACAATACCTCCTGCTGCGCTGAAGGTCCTTTCTGACAGCACACTTGAAGCGGGGCAGGCCAGAAGTTCAATGGCAAATTGGGATAGCTCAGGCCACAGGTCAAGCCTGCACACCCAGTAGTCAAGGGGTTCATCACTCCTCAGAGTGTCGATATCTGCAGTTAAGGCAAGGTAGTCTGCTACCTGTCGGTCGAGTCGTTCTCTGAGGGTGGACCCCGAAGGGCTGTGGCGATGCATAGGACTAAAAAAGCTCCACATGTCCTCCATCAACAAGACGTCTGTAAAGCGTCCTGTCCTTGCCGGCGTGGTTGTGGTGGTAGGAGGAGGATTACTTTCACCTCTTCCCCTGTTGGATTCCCGTTGTGCTGTGACATCACCCTTATACGCTGTGTAAAGCATAGTTTTTAACTTATTTTGTAGCTGCTGCATCCTTTGCGACTGCCGGTAATTGGGTAACATATCACAGACTTTCTGCTTATACCGGGGGTCTAGTAGCGTGGCCACCCAGTACAGGTCGTTCTCCTTCAGCCTTTTTATACGAGGGTCTCTCAACAGGCATGACAGCATGAAAGACCCCATTTGCACAAGGTTGGATGCCGAGCTACTCATGTCCAATTCCTCGTCCTCACTGATGTCATTGAAGGTGTGTTCTTCCCCCCCAGCCACGTACAACACCACGGGTACCAGATAGGTGACAACGAGCACCCTGGGATGCCTGCTGTGGTTGGTGTTCCTCCTCCTCAAAGCCACATTCCTCCTCTGACTCCTCTTCCTCACACTCCTCTTCCAGTGTTGCCGCAGGTCCAGCAATCGATGGTAAGGCTGTTTCTGGGGGTGGTGATGGTGACCACAACTCTTCCTCTTCCTCTTCACGCTCATCTACGGCCTGATCCAGCACTCTTCGCAGGGCACGCTCCAGGAAAAAAACATATGGGATGATGTCGCTGATGGTGCCTTCAGTGCGACTCACTAGGTTTGTCACCTCCTCAAAAGGACGCATGAGCCTACAGGCATTGCGCATGAGCGTCCAGTAGCGTGGCAAAAAAATACCCAGCTCCGCAGAGGCTGTCCTAGCACCCCGGTCATACAAATACTCGTTGACCGCTTTTTCTTGTTGGAGCAGGCGGTCGAACATTAGCAGTGTTGAATTCCAACGTGTCGGGCTGTCGCAAATCAAGCGCCTCACTGGCATGTTGTTTCGCCGCTGAATATCTGCAAAGTGCGCCATGGCCGTGTAGGAACGCCTGAAATGGCCACACACCTTCCTGGCCTGCTTGAGGACGTCCTGTAAGCCTGGGTACTTCTGCACAAAACGTTGCACAATCAGATTCAACACATGTGCCATGCACGGCACATGTGTCAACTTGCCCAAATTCAATGCCGCCAACAAATTGCTCCCGTTGTCACACACCACTTTGCCGATCTCCAGTTGGTGCGGGGTCAGCCACTGATCCACCTGTGCATTCAGGGCGGACAGTAGTGCTGGTCCGGTGTGACTCTCTGCTTTCAGGCAAGTCAACCCCAAGACAGCGTGACACTGTCGTATCCGGCATGTGGAATAGCCCCTGGGGAGCTGGGGGGGTGCAGTTGGTGTGGAGCAAGACGCAACAGCAGAAGAGGACTCAGCCGAGGAGGTTAGCAAAGAGGATGGAGTAGGAGGAGTAGAGGAGGTGGCAGCAGGCCTGCCTGCAAGTCGTGGCGGTGCCACCAACTCCTCTGCAGCAGAGCCACGCATTCCATGCTTGGCAGCCGCCAGCAGGTTTACCCAATGCGCAGTGTACGTTATATACCTGCCCTGACCGTGCTTTGCAGACCAGCTATCAGTGGTCAGATGGACCCTTGCCCCAACACTGTGTGCCAGACGTGACATGATTTCCTTTTCCACAATAGAGTACAGGTTGGGGATTGCCTTTTGTGAAAAATAATTTCGGCCGGGTACCTTCCACTAAGGTGTCCCAATAGCGACAAATTTTTTGAAGGCCTCAGACTCCACCAGCTTGTATGGTAAAAGCTGGCGGGCTAAGAGTTCCGACAAGCCAGCTGTCAGACGCCGGGCAAGGGGGTGACTCTGCGAGATTGGCTTTTTACGCTCAAACATTTCCTTGACAGACACCTGACTGTGGGCAGGTGACGAGCAGGAACTGCTGAAGGTGAGAGGCGGAGGGGCGGGTTGTTGATAGGGGGCATGGAGGACAGCAGTGGTTGACGTGGCTGAAGATGCTGGACCAGGAGGAGGATGGTGGCTTTCAGTTTGTGTGCTGCTTTTACTCATGTGTTGATCCCATAGGCGTTTGTGATGTGAGATCATGTGCCTTCGCAAAGCAGTTGTACCTAGGTGGGTGTTGGACTTCCCACGACTCAGTTTCTTTTGGCACAGGTTACAAATGGCATCGCTGATATCAGAGGCAGACACACAAAAAAAATGCCACACTGCTGAGCTTTGCAAGGACGGCATTCTGGTGGTGGCAACAGCTTGCGTTGATTGGCGTGCTGTCTGGCTGACCCCGGGTGCCGAATCTACATGCTGTCTGACTGCGCCACTAGCTCCTTGCGATGACCTCCTCCCCCTGCTTCCAACTCGTCTCCTCCTCCTCTCTGTCTCCCCATCTGAACTTTCCCCCTCTTCTTCTGCTCTTCGAGCAGGCACCCAGGTGACATCCACAGACACATCGTCATCATCAGCCGCTTCACTTGACAACTCAGCAAAGGCAGCAGCAGCAGGTACAACATCATCATCATCACAATGTACGTCCATGTGTATAATGCTGCCTGACTGAGACATATCCCCGTTATCTACATCCTCTGGCACTAATAGTTGCGCATCACTTATTTCTTCAAACTGATGTGAAAATAACTCCTCTGATGGATCAAGTGAAGCGGCTATGGTGCTAGTGTTGGTGGTGGTGGCGGCGGGCTGGCGAGTGGTAAATTGAGAGGTGCCCGAAGCTGAGCTGGAGGAGGATGGTGCATTAGGGTTCCGAGCGGAAGCTGTAGACGATTGGGTGTCTTGTGTAAGCCAGTCAACTATGGCCTCAGAATTTTTTGAGTTCAGGGTCTGTGGTGGCCTCTGAACACTGGGCATTATTCTAGGGCCTAAGGAAATCACAGCACCACGACCACGACGGCCCTTGCGGGGTGGCCTGCCTCTGCCTGTCATTTTCTTTTTTAATGTGTTGTGTACTATGAGTGCAAGGTGCTGTGCCACCCTATAGGAGTGTTGGGCAGTGGGTACAGTACACTCTGTGGACCTGACAGTCACTGGCACTCAGGCAACTGCAATTAAAAAATATATATTTTTTTTTTACTTGGCAAGCTGCTGTGCCACCTTATATATCAGTGGTGGGTGGGCAGTGGCACAGTACACTCTCTGTGGACCTGACAGCAGTCACTGGCACCCAGGCAACTGCAATTTTAAAAAATATATATTTTATTTTACTTTGCAAGCTGCTGTGCCACCTTATATATCAGTGGTGGGTGAGCAGTGGCACAGTACACTCTCTGTGGACCTGACAGCAGTCACTGGCACCCAGGCAACTGCAATTTTAAAAAATATATATTTTATTTTACTTTGCAAGCTGCTGTGCCACCTTATATATCAGTGGTGGGTGGGCAGTGGCACAGTACACTCTCTGTGGACCTGACAGCAGTCACTGGCACCCAGGCAACTGCAATTTTAAAAAATATATATTTTATTTTACTTTGCAAGCTGCTGTGCCACCTTATATATCAGTGGTGGGTGGGCAGTGGCACAGTACACTCTCTGTGGACCTGACAGCAGTCACTGGCACCCAGGCAACTGCAATTTTAAAAAAATATATTTTATTTTACTTTGCAAGCTGCTGTGCCACCTTATATATCAGTGGTGGGTGGGCAGTGGCACAGTACACTCTCTGTGGACCTGACAGCAGTCACTGGCACCCAGGCAACTGCAATTAAAAAATATATATATTTTACTTTGCAAGCTGCTGTGCCACCTTATATATCAGTGGTGGGTGGGCACTCAGTGGCACTGCAGTGGGCACAGTACACTCTGTGGACCTGACAGTAACTGGCAGCCCAGGCAACTGCAATAATAAAAAATATTTTTTTTTCAATTTATTGCAACAAGATGCTGTGCCACCGTATATATATCAGTGGTGGGCAGTGCACTGCAGTGGGTACAGTGCACTCTGTGGACCTGACACAGCACTCACTGCAATTATGACAGAGGAAAAAAAAATATTTTTTAAAATGCCAGGTACTGTGCCTGTGCCACCCGAAATGAGTGTGGTGTGCACACAGTACAGTCTGTGGTAGGTCTGTGGCCTCTCACACACAGCGGGCAGGCAACTGCAGTGTACAATAGATATATATAGATATATATATAAAGAAAAAACTCTATTACCTTACCAGCCCTTAAAAGGGCTTTTGGGGACACTAGATAGATATAGATATATATATATATGAAGAAACAACTCAATTACCAGCCCTTAAAAGGGCTTTTGGGGACGCTAGGTATATATATATATATATATATATATATATATATATATATATATATAAAAAAAAAAACACAAATACCAGCCCTTAGAAGGGCTTTTTGGGGTGCTGATATTACAGCAGTAGTGGACCAAGAACACTGCAAGACCAGGAACACTGACTAACTGTCCCTAGCTTAACAGCAGCAGCAGCAGCAGCAGCAGCTCTCTCCCTACTCTCACTACACACACTGCTTCAGAATGATCTAAGATGGATGCTGCCCTTGCTTATTTATAGGAGGTGGGAGGGTGTGGGAGGGAGGTATGCTGATTGGCTGGAAATGTGTCTGCTGACTGTAAAGTTCAGGGTCAAAGTTTGCCTCAATGATGTCTTATGGGGGGCGGACCGAACATCGCATATGTTCGCCGGCAGCGGCGAACGCGAACATGCTAAGTTCGCCGGGAACTGTTCGCCGGCGAACAGTTCTATACATCTCTACTAACCATCCTCGAGAGTCTTTTCGAGGAGGGGGGTTGTGATGATCTTCCAGTAGATCCGGAACTAATTGGAATGGACAAAGCCCTGATACACACCCCCTTCAAACCTAAGTCATGCTTTTTCCCTCATTGGGCAAAGGGCAATTTTATACCTACCTTCTATGAGGTAGTGTTTGAGGAAATCAAACAGGTCTGTCAGAATAAGAATGCGATGCCCAATAAGCAAAAGCACCAAGCGAAGGGATCTAAAACTGGTGAAATTATGACGGATACAATCAAGAGATTAAAGAATAATGAGGAGATTATCATCAGGCAGGCTGACAAGGGAGGGGGCTTGGTCATACAGGATCGATCTGCATACCTGGCAGAGGCCTACAGACTTCTGAATGATCAAGAGACGTATGAGAAGCTAAAAAAGGACCCTCTAGTGGAGTATACAACATCATTGAAATTACTGTTGGACAAAGCTTTGGGTAATAAATTGATTACAAAGAATAAATATCACTTTCTATTTAAGCAACATCCAAAAACCCCACATTTTTACCACATCCCCAAAGTCCATAAGGACCTTGAGAACCCCCCTGGTAGGCCGATAATAGCTGGCATAGACAGCCTAACTAGTAACCTAGGCTGTTACATAGACCATTTCCTGCAAGACTTGGTGGTGACTCTTCCATCTTATGTGAGAGACTCAAGTCATATGCTAGATATTTTGACCCCAGTTAAATGGTCTCCTCGATTCAAATGGCTGTCCTTGGACGTGTCCTCATTGTACACGTCCATTGAACACATTTATGGCCTGAAGTCGGTTGAACATTATCTGAGCCTTAGCAATTTGCATCCCCTCCAAACCACATTTCTGGTTGACTCCATCAACTATGTTTTGAACCACAATTATTTTTCATATGTAGGGGAATATTACAGGCAGATTAGAGGAACAGCAATGGGGGCCAGGTTCACTCCCAGCTACGCCAATCTTTTTATGGGGTACTGGGAGGACCTATTCATTTGGAAGAACAATCCCTTCAGGGCTAATCTAGACATGTACGCCAGGTATATCGACGATATACTAATTATTTGGGATGGTACACAGGAGGATCTGGCAGGCTTTGTAGAGCATTGTGCAAACAACCCTTTCGGGATCTCTTTTACTCAGGTAATGGATGAAACCCGCTTAGTCTTTCTAGATCTAGAACTGCGTGCTGACTCTGATGGAAGCATAGTCTCTAAAACTCATTTCAAGCCGAGTGGGGGCAATGCCTACCTCCATGCAACCAGTAACCACCATCCCAGATGGATAAGAAATATCCCCTTTGGGCAGTTCTGTAGACTGCACAGGACTTGCACAAAAAGGACTGACTATGAAGAACAAGGTGCAATCCTTAAAGAAAGATTTGTGGAGAAGGGCTATAAAGTAGAACATATCGAGGAGGCATATGCTAAATATTTGTCAATGTATGGGAGTGACATCTCTGTCGAACATCCTTCCTCGATGGATAGCCCCCAGTATACCAGCAACTCCAAGAAAAAGCCCCCTAAGCTTGGGAGTGTAGGGTCAGTCAGGTTCAGTACTGTTTATAGTAACAAAGCCTTTGATATCCAACGCGTGATTCAGCGCAATTGGAAAATTCTCAAACAGGATCCAGTTCTGGGAAGTGTACTGCCACCAAGACCAGAAATAGTGTTTAGGAAGCCAAAGGATCTGAGAAGCCAAATTGCCCCCAGTAGGGTTCGTAAACCCAAAGTTTCTCAAGGGGTATCAACATCCATCCCTTGGTTCTCAGCCTTTGACCAGAAGGGTAACTTCAGGTGTGGGGTCAAAAATTGTGGAGCCTGCTCCTTCATGTGGCATCGGAAGAAGGAAGTAGCTGGCACAGATGGGCGAAGCCACGTGATTAAACAGTTCATTAATTGTGGCACGAGCTACCTTATATATGCTCTAATTTGCCCATGCGGTCTATTATACATCGGACGCACCATACGACCCCTGAGAGTAAGATTCGGGGAGCATAAGTGCAGTATACTCAACAAAAAGACCAAGGAAGGACCGAGAGACCGCAACAACTACTCGGTACCTCGCCATTTCTACCAGTTCCATGATGGAGACCCTACAGGGCTAAGGGTGTTTAGGATTGAAGCCATCGGTAAGGATCAGGATGATGGGGTGAGATTCCAGAAACTCTGCAAGAGAGAATCTTACTGGATATTTACTCTGGGGTCCCTAGCACCAGGGGGCATAAATGAGGATCTAGAGATCCATGGGGTTCTATAGGGCCAATGGGCATACCTGGAAGACGTTAGTTGTAACGAAACGTACGTCGGGACAGGCGTGCTGACGTCACTACTCTGCATCCGGAAGTCGAGCGGCGGCGGTGTTTTGAATACTTCTTGACAAGCGCTTATTCACAACCAAATTGTGAGTGTTATTCTGGTATTTTTACGATATCCATTAAAATATCAAAACCATCTGTACTATTGTGGTATCCTCTCTTTTACACGTGTGGCTATCCACTGAGTTGGATGAGGAGGCTGGTGGTTTGCATTGGCTCGATGTGGAGGATCCCTGGACCTAATAGGACCTGGTTAGGAGAGGTGTTCCCCTGTAGCTGGTCATCTTGAGACTTTACAAGGCCCTTAACCCTTCTCCTTCTGGTAAGCGTACACCCTCAGCATGCTTCACCGTGGCTTTTTGGAGTGACCTTTTGGTGGCGGATTTACCATCCTTGCATTTGCACCTTGGAATCCTTTTTCTTTGGACTGTCCTAAACTACTATACACGTTAAATCTGTGCTATATGTTTGGACTGTAGTCTAACCTTTTTTCTGTGTATCGCTGATTTAATTCACAGTATATCATTTGTTGCAGCGCAGCTTTCCCATTTACATATTTATTTATAGTGATTCCCACTACAGCTGCAGCTTTTTGTCTTATTTAGCTTAGCGCAGTTATTTACATTTTACATACCTACTTGGTCAGCTCCATTGATTCTCATGCATTTTTTATTCTTGAGGCCGGATACAGGGTCAGTTGGCTTGCCTGTGCCATGATTACCCTTTATTCGGTCCGTTCTTTCTCTGCTTTCTGATAACAATTTTTTAATGATTTTTTATAATAATTCTTCTTATTGATTTTTGAACACATTTGTTTGGTTCAAAATTCCGGAACGGCATCCACGGATGTTGTTCTTGAGTTTCGGAACTATATCTAAAAGTATGGTCCCATCCAGTTTGCAATTAGCCGTGGAGTCATGGGTTTGTCATGAACCTGTGACTGTCAATGAATGATGACATCAGTTCACCCAGTCTGGAGGACATGTTTTCCCTGGAGGGACGAATTAGTCCATCCTCGGGTCAACCTCCAAAAGAAGGTGTACACGTGCACCTATACATTCTCCTTGGTTATTAATTATACCATTCATATTGATTTTAATTGTCTTCTTTATACTGTGATCATACAGAGTATCTATCTAGATACACAGTGTAGCATATTTATATATGTGTGCAGATATTTGTTCTTATCTACAAGTTTTGGACCCTTGATCAACTTAGACGAGGGCTCCATCAACCCTATATGCATATTGCATAGATATAGTGTTGCATGCACGTGTGTGTGCATGTGTGCGTGTGCCTATATGCCCCTTGTGGGTTTTGTACGTAGTTATGCATATGCGCCCACACATGTATGCAATAGGACTACATTATCACCATTAGTAGAATTAAGCAAAATACACATATGTATATATATAATTCTCTCGAGTCCATCAAAGATATATTGTGGCCCAAAATGGTCCCGAATTGAATCCATAGGAGGGTAGAGGTCTTTTAACAAGGGACAGTGGTTTAATTGAGGTCTGAACACAGGACTACTAGGAGCACCTATATAGTTAACAAAGTAGGATATGGTGCTGAGCAGTAGGGGCGTTGTCGGCGCTCGTTGGACCAATGGAGGGCCAGAGGGAGTCACCTTAGAGACGGACCGCCTCGCTGCACTCAGTATCCCCAGTTACAGGAAGTGACGTCGGTGGAAGTGACGTCAGGTGGAACGCATGACGCGACAACCCGGAAGTTGTGCAGCGGCGTGCGTTCCACGGAGCCGGTGATCGGTACATTATGACCGATCGGCTCCATACTACACCACTGCCTTTCCTTAACTGGCGTTTCACGAAGCCGGGGATCGGTAAATAGTGACCGATCGGCTTCCTACCCCCTCCCTGACTCCCCATGTCTGGTGTGGATCCCCCCGCCCCCCCCCAGTATGATGGAATCGGCTAGGGGATAACATGGAGAGGAGAGGGTAGATCACCATGTATGGACAAGAATATGGCCTGGACCACACCAGACACCTTAGCGGACCGGCAAAGGTAATTAAGAAAAATATGGGGGATAGTACCAAACAATCAATGATCATACTAGCTGCCCTCCACTGTCGGTCCAGGGAGCGTCTATAATGTCTTTATGTGCACTGAGTAAGCAATCCCATTTGTTTTTGGTATCTGCTCATGGTGGGTTTTATCTTGATTTTTATTTGTATTGTTTTTATGCATATGATTTTAATTACACGTATGTACTATTTTAGCATTTATATTGTATCTGCATGATCGATTTATGCCACTGTATACTACTAATGATGTCATGAGAGGGAGTGAGGTGGTGCTCTGGCCACTCCCCTGGGGGTAGGGACTGAGGGTGAGGGGACACTCACCTGGGGGTAGGGACTGGATCGCTACATCACTATTTAAACCAAGGAGACAGCCATGACACAGTGGCTCTGAGGAAGAGGCTAGGCCTCGAAATGCGTCAGCCGTCATCTCATCGGTCATGGACGATTATATGGACTAAACCCGGACAGTTGAGCAATCTAGCTTGATATGATATATCTATATCTACGTCTGTGAGTAGCCATTTTTTAATGTCACATAAATAAAGCCTTTTATTGAGGATAATGCGCTAGGTCGGTGCGCCCTTTTTTGTTTTCTTTGCTTCAAGTATTAGGGGGTGCTGGGAAGGTTGCTACACACATAGGGTTTTTATATATATTTTTTTTAACTTTTTTTTATTAATTTCAATACAGATAACAACAATACAAACATACAATTACCCAAAGGAACCAACCAATACATACATTCAACAATTCATAACCCAACCCCAAAGAAAAAAAAAATATATATATAGTGATAAATAAAGTATACATTTTTTAATATATATTTCACTTTTATCTCCCCTTTCCTTTTCCTTCCTTCCCTTCTAGATACTAAAGCATAACTTTACCCTTTTCCTTCTCTTCCCTCCATTTTCCAAATCTATATACCTTCAGCCCATGTAGGCCAATTGCCCCCCACTCTCTACTACTCTTCAAGAATTTCCCAATTCTTCTGATACTGTAGATACACTACCGACCCAACATCCCCAAACCTCATTAAACTTTTCCAATGTGCCCCTATTTATGTACGTAGTCTTATATAAGGGGAGTGTCCTATTTATAATTCCTCTCCAGCCATGTACTGTTGGAGGTTTTGTTTTTTTTCCATGAAAGTATTACTAATTTCCTTGCATAGTACAGAAGAAGTGTCAAGAGTGGGTAGCTTTTTTATGGGCTAAACCATCCACTAATCCCAGAAGGCATATCTCTGCTCGTGGTTGCACTATAATATCTGTTACCTCTGCTATACCATCCATTACTCCCCTCCAAAAAACCTGAATTTCATTGTATCTCCATAAAATATGATCGAAATCTGCATAGGTGGCAGAACAACACCAATAATCTGGGAGTTGACTGTACTATAATTTTGCCAGCTTACCCGGTGTATAATAGACCCTATGTAAAAATTTATATTGAATAAACTGATCTCTAGACGAGACCAATCTGGACAGATTAATATCCCATACTTCCTCCCAGTCCTCTCCATCTAATTGTGGGAGCAATATCTCCCACGCTGCCCGGCAGAGGGATTTTTATCTTAATGCATAGAATACATTAAGATAAAAAAACCTTTCTGCCTTTGCAACTCCTTTAAGTTATCCATTTATTCCAGTATGCATGCTGCTGCATCAGGCTTGTGAACACATATCAATTCAAGATATGGAAACCAAGACTTTTGTGGAGTAGGGTTTCTATAATCTGTGTACTTACAGTGTAGGGAGCAGAAGGAACCACAGATATACTGTAAAATGCAACAACGCCTTCCTAAAAAAAAAAAATATTTTACATTTTATTATTTTTCTCACAAACCCAAAAAAAATGTTCATTATGGATTGAAGGAAAAGCCACACAAATCATTCCTTAATGTCCCAGGGACCAATTATTCATGCATTGCTGCTGGTTTATAGCACAGACACAGCCTGAATATAGAGCCTTTTATTAGGGGTTGTGTATTTCACAATCTGCTTACACATGGTAAACCTGTTAAATAATTGTATGTAAATCTTTTGGATCCTGAAATAGTCTCTAACATGAGTTCAAACTTAGGTTCAATAGTAACCTGCAATGTTGGAGCTTTAGAGCCTAGAATGGCCAATAAATATTAGTCAGCCAAATATTACCATGATGCAAAGATCTCAGACTTGATCAAAATATGTAAACCTTTTGATTTGTAAATATGAATAAAATGAATGCAAGCATACTTCATTATTTATCTTTAGCTGACCTTTAAAGTGAACTTGTCAGCATAGAAATATGGAGCTTCCATTGCTACTTTGTGCAAATGGAAGTTCCTGAGCTGAAACACTGATTCTAGGGTTGCACTGATACCAATACCAGTAACAATATCGGTGCTGATACAAGGCATTTACACAAGTATCGGTACTCGTGAAAATGCATCGATACTTAAAAATGATACCTTCTAGCTCAATTGTCAACAGGATTTTACCGCTGACAACTGAAATGTACACAAAATAATGCAGAAATTATCAGTTGTTAAGGAGCAGGGCTGCCATGTCCTTAACAACTAATGTCTCATTCATCTGTCAGCGGGGGTTGTATATATATAGGAAAGGCTGACAGGCTGTAGTGACCACTTTGGTGGGCATCTCCTTGTGCTGTGGGAGCCTATGATAGAGACCCTCCCTCTCCCTGCTCCTCATCCGGAACCCCCTAAATGCCAGAAATAGGTATCAGTAAATAATATCGGCGAGTATTTAAAAAAAAGTATTGGTACTCATACTCGTTGCCAAAATGGGTGCATACCTAACTGATACCCTTAAAATAAAAATCCCTTTATAACAATAACTGTATTAAGATTTTTAAAAATGTTTCCGTATATAATATTCATATCTCTTTTTGTGAATACAGAGGACTGTACGATGTTGCATTGAAAATAACAGTATACTACAACTGCAACTACTGTGACCTTCAAGATTCAATGAGAAATAAAGCCTTGCTATATAGGAAATGCAATACTTAGTATTTCAGAGCAGCTTAAAGTGATTCTAAAGGCCATATTTTCTTAATAGAAAAATGGCTACTTACCTGCTCTGTGCAACAATATCACACGGAGTTAGCGCTGACCTGGATGTCACAAGTCCTATCAATATGTGTAATAAATGTGAATTAATGCAACAAAATATATATATATGTTGTAATATAAAACAAAGTGCTGAGTTGAATAAATTAATCGATAAATATTAATTAATCGATAAGTTTCGCCCTCCTATTGGGACCGGACCAGACCGCACATTGATTGCTTTTATTTTGTAAATGTGTTTCTTTTCTTTGTAAATAAACTTCTATTACGTACTTCACCATGGCGGGCTTTGTTCGATGAGGAACATACAGCCAGCTGCCTTATTGAGATGGAGGAACAGTGTGGGACCACCAGGATTACAGTTTTAAGGACACAGTATCCATATATAAGGCCCAATATACACAGCTAATGGTATTGCTACCTCATAACATAAAGTGCATGGAGTGTTACTGGTTGCCCTTTCCCTATAAAATAACATTGACGCAGTGTACGTACAGCTACTGATGACGTCATTTCTATGACGAAACGCATCAAGTTGTAATGCACGCTGCCTCGCTCTGGGCCCGTATTTGAACTGCACACCATTCTTCCCACTTCCAGGTACGGCGCGGCTACCCTAACAGACTCCACGAGCAACCGCAAGGCTTTGTGTCCATACGGGAGCATCACTAAGGGCACCAGTTTTATACATATCTTTTATTGTGATTGTGTGGAATTTTTTTATCCTTTGTAATGATCTTATAATAAAGATGGAAAGTTTTAAACCTACGGCACTATGAGGATCCTCTTTCCTTTCTGTTCCCACGAGTGCAAACTAGGTGAAGACTGCGGACATCCATCCATCCCCAGGAGATTTGAGCCGCCAGTGTGAGAAAACACTAAAAAGCCTTTATTGATCCTTTGCTGGCGTATGCTAGTTAGGATCAACACCATCTGGTAAGTGTGCCATCTTACCACAAGTGGTGAATTGGAGGGTCACACCATCACTGTTGTATATGTGCATGTATCATCATCTGACCCAGTTTAATTAATTACTTCTAAGGACTTACTTTTTTCCTTGCACCATTGGCTGTAAAATATATATATATATTTGCACATTAATGTTAGCACTATTTATATGGACTATATTTTATTAATTATTCACTTATGTACTAATATCTAAGCACCTTTATTTGCTGTTTCACATTGCACTTTATGTAATTGGCATATTTACACATGAGGTTGAATTAGTATCCTTATGTTATTGATGTTATTTATTGACACTTATTGCACTTTTACAAAAATATTAACTGACTGCGTGCAGCCAGTAACCCTCCATGCACTTTATGTTATGAGGTAGCAATCCCATTAGCAGTTATCTATATTGTTTCACACACATTTTTTACACAGAAATATATTAGCAGGAGGGCGTCAATGCCCTCTAGCATTGGGTTTAGCGCAGTTTCCTCTATCCTTTAACTTTATACTTACCCTTGTAGGTACTTATTAAAACTAGCTGCTCACCCTTCTATTACAATTAAGTATTAACCCCCACGGCGCGAATGGTGCACCAATATCTCAATATACACAGCATTTTGGTGAGTTGGGTCACCTAAGGGGAGCACCGGCACTTTGTGTGAACAACAGCACTGGAGCACTATCCACACAGCTAATTTATCTGAAAGACTTATATGTTATTTATTGATTTGAGTATATTAACACAGTTTGCACCTTGTTACTTATACACAGTCACTTTAAGAATTATGCATTTTTATTGAATGATATTTATTTTGATATGTAAATTGTTGTTTTAATTACCTAATATTTATCGATTAATTAATTTATTCAACTCAGCACTTTATATTATATTACAACATATATATATTTTTTTGCATGAATTCAAATTTTTTACACATATTGATAGGAATTGTGACATCCAGGGCAGCGCTGACTCACATATTTTCTCACTTAAAGGCACATACACCTTATTAGTCAGCAACAGTCTATTTTGATTTGATTTATCCACCTAATTGTTTTATTTAAGATCCATAAGCGCTTGGACTCTCTTTTCCAATATCACACGGAGCTTCACTCACCTCCTCTTTATCAGTGCCCCTCCAGTGCTTTCCACTCCATCTTCTTGCGAGTGCCCCCACTATAAGCTGAGTGCTAGGAGAGTACCCATGTGCATGCATTCTAAAGCTGGGCTGTGTGCGTCCACTGAGAGGAGAGTGGTGCTGGAGCAGGGAACGCATTTAAGTAAAAAATGTTTTGAGTTTGAAACCATTTTAGCGTGGGAGCTGCAATATAATCCATTTGCTACTTAAAATGCCCTCTGCTTGCTGCCAATGGGTGATGCTATTCTGGTCTTTATCCCTTAGGAATCACCCCATTAGGTTAACTGTGCTTAGAGGTAATACAGTGATCTTCTGATTGCTAAATCGCTTTCCTTTTTCCCTAGTGTGAGCAGAGCAGAAACATGTCTGCTGCTTTACTAATGGATTAAGCTGTCCTCTGCTATGCTCTGGTGACATCTTGGGGAAACATATGTACAGAAAGGGACAGGGGGTGCCATGGGGATTTTTGTGGCCATTTTGGAAAGAAATGTACTCTATATAGCACTACCTGCATCACATTGGGTATTCTGGAAAGTTTAGTGAGGGACAAGAACTCATGTTGTGCAGGAAAAGTTGGAATCTACATGCTTCCTCACCCCTTCAGACAGAATGCATGGTGGTCCAGAAGTTCAGCTTTTGGAATAAGACCTCTGTGGATGATCCAACCAGGAAAGTGTCAGGTGAGAGAGCTCCACTGTTTGTGGAGATATTCTTTTTGTGGGACACTTGTGTGTCCTGAATAATTGTACTGTTAGTGGGGACCTGTGAATGCTTTTAGTGGAGTCGTCATTCCCACTGTTCTGTAAGAACTGAACATCTATGCTGAACCTGTTGAAACTGTATTTAAAAAACAAAGTTACTCCCCTAAAGTCTGCATATCTCAATGTATTAAAAAAATAATTTCTCCTGAAAAAAGCCTGTTTTTCTTGGGTCAACCTAATACAGAATTTAAACCTTGGACAGAACTATACTCAAACATTAACTTAAAGGGAAAATTACGAACTGGACATTAAAAATAACACTGTCTTTTAATAATTTCTGCATCCAGGAAGAAGAAAAGATACTAGCGGTGTCATGATGTATTCGGACTATGTCATATCTATGTCATATCTAGACAGTATGGGGTTTGCAAAAGTTCAGCATTTGCATTATCATTTGCATATCAATGGTCTTGCATCTCCAACAGGAAGAAGATGTCATTCTAAAGATAAAGACTGTAAGCAAGAAAACTGTACAGATCACTGTGGATGTGCTCTTGTATACTATTTGAGAAGAAAAAAAAAAAAAAAACAATGAAAAATATGTTTATTTCAAGTGAGCATATTTCTTGCATAGGTTTAACACAAAAATGCATATTTGTAACCTAATCATCAGGACAATTTAAGTCCACTTTAAAGTTTTGTTAGTTTTCTTGTTTGGATAGACAAATAAACTGTACTGTAAAAACTGAAATAACTACATTTCCTGGAGAAAGTAATACTCCCTACTATGCTAATTGACAAATTATCTTAGCTGTGTAGTCATATGACATCTGCTACAAGAAAAGGTTAACAAATCTGAGCTTGGAGCAGCAGGGGCAGCAGGGGCAGCAGGGATATAATAATCAGATATATCCACAGAGAAGTCTGGGGAACTTAAATAGTTATCTTGATACTGAGATGCAACCTAAGGAACACATAGCAAGTTCAGAGACTAAGAGTTCACATTAGCGCGACACGACTTCTTACTACTTCGGGAGGCGACTTGTCAGTCCCGTGCACCATGACTTCGGAGCGACTTGCAGGGACTTCACATAATAGAAGTCTATGCAAGTCGCTCTGAGGTCACCCCAAAATAGTACAGGACCCTTTTTCTAAGTCGGAATGACTTGTGTCACTCCTATTAGAACAGGTCCTGTAGCCGTCAATGGACCGCGAGGGAGCGTGACTTGTCAGGCTGACAAGTCACACTAATGTGAACCGAGTCTTAAGCACTGAGATCAATGCTTTGCAGAATAACAGCGTCTACTAATCTGATATTTGCTCACCTTATTAAGAATATTTACAAGCACTGGTAGATTCCCCTAGGGATTACGCCCCTGGAAATTGCTTAACTCAGTAACCAACTTTATGTAGACACTAAGGCTGGGGTTAGAATACCCTCTTTGGGAGTTAATGTGTAATATCTACCCCTTTTTCTTGATTATATTCAGACCATTTGTGTTAAAGTTGCCGCCCACTAGTGTGCTCCCACAACTGCCCAGGGACTTATTTGTTGCTTCGTCACCTATATGCACCCAAGTGTGTGTGTGACAATAAGTGTAAATGAGTAATATGATTTGTTTTTTTGTGTTCGCTAGCAATGTTATTATGTCTCTATGTTCCTTTTATTTCTACAGTTTAATTAATCAAATTGCACCCAAAGTGCTCCTGAAGAAGTGGTTCTCTCCAAAACATGGCGTGCCATGATATGATATGAGACATAGAACCCCCATACCTGACCCCTGGACTATTATGGCAGAAATCATAATTGGGGGATATTGTTCTTTAATTTAGAGTTTTAGCTATTTTGTTGTTTTTTTACTTGCTATATGTATTCTCAAGGCTTTTTTTTTTTAAATATATTTTAAGCTAATACAATACAATTGTGAATTCTATATATATATATATATATATATATATATATATACATATATATATATATATATATGTGTGTGTTTAAGCGCTTAAAAAGTCAATGTATGTTTTTTTCAAATATTCCCAAATCAAAGGCAACATTAGATTACAGGTCATCTTCAAATGTTATTTAGGGTTTTTTTATGTTTTAGAAAAGCATATACATTAAATCAAATGCTAAATTTCCAGTATTGATTAACTTATTAGACACTTTGTACTGTAATCTCAGAATTATCAATGTAGTTATGTAATTTTACGCTGTACATATACTATTTTTTTGTGCTATCTTTGTGCATATTCTTTTCTGCCTTTTATAAACCGTTCATCCAAGCAGCAATATGGAATGTAATTATATTAATCAAATAGCTGAGTGCTCCAAAAGTTGTTTTTTTCCTAGCAACTACAAGTTCAAGAAAAGTTCTATTTCATGGTAGATATTTGCAAATACATTACTGTCATTCAAATGTAGTTAGGAACAAAATGGCAGTAAAACTACTGAGTTGTTTTTACATTTTATAGTAGGAATTACAACATTCTTACATTTTAGTGTTTGTTTGACCCCCTTCCAGATACAATCATAAGGAGTAAAGTGCATCCACTAATCCCCTATGTTGGATGAATGTTCAGTATACAGTATATCATGTTTAAAACAAATCCATATTAAACAAAAAGCATGTAAATAAGGCTGTACAGCAGACACCCAATGTACTTGTGTATGTTTGGAATGCAATTGTAGACTTAGTTCTATGATATTTACCCTTTCTTACCCCATTCAGCCTTCACATTCCTTTGCCCATAATGACCAGAAGAATTTTTACAGTTTATCTATGATCCTCCTGATTAAGCAATAACTTTGATAGCTAGGTCAGAAATATTATATTTATGCCTCTTTATATTTCTGGTATAGCCCTACAAGAAATGTGTAATGTTCTGAGGCACAGTATCATATCTATTAGATCCTTTATACATACAAAGTCACATTTATTCAAATAAAAATGTATTAAATATGGTATTTTTGAACAGAGCAATCTTTTGCTTTAATTTGTACGGATAAATTTCCGGTTTGGTTTCAATTACTAATAATGAACTACCTTGCATTTGTACTGTTGTCAGGTGGTTTACAGGAATAAATAATGGGAATTTTCTTATGTGCTAGTAGCCCCCACCCTGTAAAAGTCAGGTTTCCAGCAGCCTTTTGTTGGTATGTGTTGAAGATTGGGAATATATATACACATATATATATATATATATATATATATATATATATATATAGTGTTTTCAGAGAATGATAGTTGTGTTATACAGCCAAACACTGGGTGAGCTACATAGTATATACCCCCTGGGTTCTGTGAGAGAAGATTTAAACCTCCAAATTTAGTATATCGTTTTTATAGCTCTGAACTATTTTGCAAGTTTTACATCCCATACTAACTGTCTTGACACACAAAACCAGTCACTCTATGCTTACTGTCACGTACACACACTCCTATGTTCTTTTCTGGTATTTCCCTACCTATACTTATTTATTAATTTGATAAGTTGCAATTCTGCTTCCTTTTTACCCAAAATTTGTATTTATAACTCCTATGTGAGCAAGTATATAAAACCCCAAACAGTCCATAACAAACTTTAAAACAGCTTGGAACAATGCCCAGTGTGTGTCTGTATTTTATTTGCAGCAATACTGATAAGAGCAATTGGGAGCCACTAATAAATCCTCTTGCAGAATTTTCCAGTAAGTCAATTTCCTTAAAAGTTCCCTGTTCTGTATCAAGCTACTTTATAGTGAACTGCCCTGTGTGGGGGCCTACATATTATTGTGTATACATGTCTGCGTTCACAGTGCATAAACCAACAGTCCTTTCTGGGACTATGTTTTTGTGTGCCTGCAACAACTTTAGTTGCTGTTTGGTTGCATTAAGTTTGAGGTTTCCTTTTTGTTTTGTTTTAGTGTTGGTGTTTAGTGGTTTATTTTTTTTAAGGGAGGAAAATTCTATTTTTATATAATTTTTCTAGGGTCTTTTTTTATTTAGGGGTTAGCAGAGTGAAATTGTTCCCAACATAGGCAAAGCTGCTACTTGTGCATACAATTTAGTGCACCAAATCACAATATCGTTAAGCATGCCAAAGTACCACATCTTCAACTTCCCTATTGCCAACTGCTGATAAAGTTAGGCAATCCCCTGTATTCATATTGTCTGGGAAGCCTAGCTAGAAGACATTCTGCCTCTAAAGGACAAAGGAGTGGTTGGTCAACACCTTTTAACCTTTCTGACAGTGGGCATGCTACAGAGCCAGAGTATGTGGAGGAGGTCATTGAGTGGTTCACTTTTCCATTCCCCTTCTCCCAGGTTAAAAGAACCATATTTTCCCTAGCAGCTGCAAATGTACCCTCTTCTTGATGTTCCTGCAGCTTTAGCACACAGCAAAGTGGGCTTGAGTAATGGGGAGGGTTGAGATGAAGAAGTGGCAGACCATCAAAGGGTGCTAAAGATTATAGCGAAAGAAAGTAAGGGAGAGGCATAACAGCAGTGAAGGATGGAATAATTGTCCAGCGGCAGGAGAATTTGCAGGGCACCAGAGGCGGCCCATTCTACCTTGGATGGAACTGCCACATGGATTACTGCCATTTCTATCCCCTGCCACTTCATGTAGCTCAGCAGTCTGGGTCTTTTTTACACATCTTCTGCCAACAACACAGTTGAGGTTTCCAGCCTTTGCCTATAGCATATCAATTGTGGTAAATCTACCAGTCTTTTGGGTATTAAATGCATAGGAAACAGGTGATTCTGCACCACAAGGCTCAGCAGGGGCAAAGCCTCAATAATCCTTGTTGGCAGAAAAAGACCTGCACTCATTCCACAATATTTTCAATGTACACAAGCTGCAACATCTGCAGTCTCAAGTGATATGGAGGGTAGTCTGACCAGGGATTTGAGAGGCCTGCCTTACTACACATAAAGCAGGAAAAAGCAGAGCAGGTCTCGAATCTTGTGTCTTCTAACCCCACCCCTCACTCTTGACTAGGCAGGTGTCTCTTTTGCAGCTTCTGGAGTGGAAGAACAAATACCCTCCACTCCCTGTCCAGCCTCTCAATGCTGACTTTGAAACACTGCTGGATTTTCTGCTGCTTCAATTTCAGCTATTGGTATCTGCCCACTTCAAAAAAAATATGGTTTATTCATCACCACAATGGCAGGTATTTAGCCACCACTTTTTTTATTTTTCCAGGAAGCCACTCCAGCTCTACACTTCTGCAAAAAATTTGACACTATGTTAAGAAGCCATTTTGCTTGACCTGAAAGTAAATCACTAATCATCTCCTGAAGGAGATCAGGGAAATTGTGCACTCCACTGAGCTTGAAAAGAAATTTGAGGACCACTTGAATGCTGTTGCTGGCCATAAAAAAGACCATGAATCACTCTGCATTCAAGATTACATGAGTAAAAATGGTCTCGCCTTTCAAAATGTAGATCTGTGGTTTATGGAATGCCTTGAAATAGAACAGGTTCATTTAGCTCTATGTTGCAGAAAACCTTAAGGGATATTATCATTAAGCATTTATACTTTCACAAAAAGGAGCATCTTTTACAGATGGCACATTGAAAATCTTCTTAACCACCATTATCATTTCAAGGTAATGTCTACCAGGTGTTTAATAACTTGAAGCCCGCAACTATTTCTAAGAGCAGATGCCTTCAGCCATGCCTGGATGCATTAGTGCTCTAGCAAGTCCCATTCAAATGGGGCTTCCTTTTTTGTCTGCTTGAAAT
Organism: Pelophylax lessonae; assembly: GCF_965119305.1. Taxonomy (NCBI): domain Eukaryota; kingdom Metazoa; phylum Chordata; class Amphibia; order Anura; family Ranidae; genus Pelophylax; species Pelophylax lessonae. The sequence continues at coordinate 724,231,255 of NC_138768.1, forward strand.
ATATTGGGGCTTCCAACATTCCTATACATCCATGGAGGAGATACAGTCTCAACTTGCTTACTTTTACCTTCTCCTATTAAGAGGTTGTGGGCCTTTTGTCTATTCATATAGATTTTTTCCTCAGGAGATATATTTTCAACAATCCTGATTTCCTAAATATTTTTGTAGCCAATAGCCACAAATTTATATGGGCAATTATACCAGTAAGTGTAGAGGGATTCTGATAGGCCTTGGGAGATTAGTTAATTTTATTTGGCGTTTTGAAATAACATTGTGCAAATACCTAATTTTAACAGGTCTCCTACAGGACACTGAAATTACAGATGTCTCCTAATAAGCCCTGAACCTTGCCCAGATTAAATTTTTTCACACATCATCATCTTGAAAAGGCATGGTTATCATGTGCGGTGACTCCAATAATTTCCTCTATCCAAACAGAGGGGAATATGGGGGGCTCTCACACTCATCCATGGTACTGTATATAGGGATTTTCTTTCTCAATAATTCCTTGCAGACTCTTGGAGCAAGCTCAACCCCATCAGATTGTACTACTCTTTTTTTTTCACTCCCTTATGATGCATTCATCAGGATAGACCACATTTTTGTTGCAGTCTCATTACTGAGGTTGGTTTACCAATCCCAAAGACGCCCTGTACCCTGGTCTGACCACCTTGTAATGCTCGTACAACTGTCTGCCCTTTTTTCTATATGCAATGCCAAGTTGGACATTAAATGATTCCATACTAGTAGACCCATGCTTCTTTCCCTGTATCCAGTAATATACTTGTACTGTATATTCAGGATTACATCTCTTTTAATCAGAATCTAGATACCTGACTATCACTTTTAAGGGAAGCCAACAAATCGGTAATGAGGGGAACATATTTCAGCTACAGTAGATTGTGTTCAGCCCAATTGGAACAAGACTTCTAGACACATATTGGCCTTTTTTAAGTCAGACACATCAAGTTGAAACATAGCTAGACTAGAACTAGAAATGACAAGACAGGACCTCAACATATTGTTAACAGATCATGTTGAAAAACAATTACTTAGAAAAGCTCACAGTTACTATATCAAAGACAATAAACAAGATTATTTTCTACCTGCTAGGCTATGTAATCTTGGTCCATCCTTTAAACCTTTTAAATGATGCACTGATATCTGTAATTTTACATGCAACCCTACCAAGATTTTGGACATTTTCCATCAATGATTATCCAAAATTTATAGTGCAGATGGATTGGCCAGCTTTCCACTGATATAGTTGATGGCCATTTCTCCCAGTTGTGCTTTCCTGTTTTATCGAACAATCAAAAAAGTTTTTAAATAGTGTGAGGGATTAGCTCGGTGGCGGGTGTGGATGACCCCTTGGGGGGTGCGTTTTCCCAGAGAGGTAGCCGACAAGTGCTTGCAAACAAACAGTGTGGTTTATTAAATGGTGTTTTCTTCACCAGGCTGTATGCAGCAAAACATCCAAAATAAAATAAAACAGAAAATAAATCCTTGCCTCTGTGGGCGGCTACCTTCTCACAACTGGAACCTGCCTAAGTCTCTGTCTCCAACCTACCGTCGGGCAGACTTCCTTGTCCTACAGCGGACACTCAATAGTCCTTTTATAATAGCTTCACAGGGCAACACAGTCCTTTTGTTTCTTTCACATCAACAGTTCGTCTTCTCACCTTTGAGACGTATTCACCCTTGGTTACCGTCCCGGGCACACATCACTCCGGGGGGTCTTCTCCCAGGCCCACACATCCTGTCGGGAGGCACACGCTGACTGTCCTCCTGCTCCCAGCCCACATGGCTTCAGGACACAGCTTCTGGAGGCAGCAAACAATAGGAATTTCTCTGAACAAATTATAGAGCCTTAACTCCCTCATTCTGAACAGGTGAAGGCCTTTCAACTTCCTGCTGGCTAGCTCTGTAGCCAACACCCTAAATTAATTAATGGACTTTCTAAATCAGGTAGAAATGTATCTCCTTCCTGTGACTACATTCCCAGATTTAGCTGACTTCCTGTTACATACCCCCCCCTCTTGTTTCAACCCTAGGGTTGGGACACAGATTTCCAGGCACGCATGTGTCAAGCACTGCTGACTCACTGATAAGCCTCCTATTATCCTCAAGCTTCCGGATGAAACTGTTTTGTCATCTTCATTGACGGATTTCTCATAAATGCCACACAGTTTGTCTCTCATCTCATATACACATTCTTCAACTGCATTTTTGGCATCATTTCGCTCCTTCTCGTTTCTGTCATCTTCATTGACAGCTTTCTCATAAATGTCAGACAGCTTGTCCCTCATAACCGTCTGTCCAATCCACCATGGAGGACCGTGATCCATAGGCAACTCAATTGGGCTAGTCTTAATGTCTTCAACATTCTTAAGACGCCTCTCTCTGCAATCCATAAATGTTTTCCACAAAACTTTGAGAACCTTTGCTTCACTAAGCTTTGTTCCAAGTAGGGACTCTTGACATCCCTCTGTGACTTGAGTTGCCTCTCCATACAGCTGTACACAATCATTGACTTTTTGTTGTAAAAGGGAATGATCTTTCTTCTTGAGCTTTGCTTGCTCTAAGATGCTGTGCAGAGGATTTTCCAATTGAGACAACAGGCTGTCACACATTTCTTCAAAGTGACCCCTGTTCCTTTTCCCAGAGATATCAATATCATTCAAACATTTCATATTCATAGGCAGATCTGAAGCATTTGCACTCATCAACTTCTTAAACTTTTCGCCCTCCTGAGCGAGTCGCAGTAAAGGCCTACTACTTGATTTGATATTCAGTTTATATTTCTTGCCAAACTCTTCACAGAAGTAGCCAACCAGAACATCATCAACTTTCCTTCCACCAACATAGGGGTCAAAGGCAACAACACAGTTGAACCCAGCGATCTGGGTGGTATCCATTATAGACCTCCTCTCTGCATCAGTGAAGAAGCATGGAACTGCAACACATTCTTTTACAGGTTTCTTCAATGCACTTTCTGCTGAACTATTTGACCGCTCAAGGTCACCTAGTTCTTTTTCTCTATCTGAATTCCACATGGAATGCATCTCAAGATCACGATCAAACTTCTGCCACCCGTCTTTCACCAGTTCCATTTTGGAAACACTCCCTGAAAGGCACTTGAACTTAATTTGCTTCACGTTTTCATCAACAGCCTTAGTTTTCTCCACTAGGTGGCGTTTGCTTTTTTCTCCCAGATTTATATCACTTGCTTTAGTTTTCTCCGCTTTAGTTTTCTCCACTAGGTTTTCAGCCTGAACTGAGAAAACATCACATTTCTTACACAGCTCCTTTGTTTGCTGAAGTTTTTGAAGGAACGGTTTATTCCACAGGGGTGATTCAAGCCACATGTCATCACATTTCTGAGGCTCACTCAGGACAGACCCCAAAACACTGATCCTTTTAAAAACTGCATCAGGCACACTATCCCCTCTTTGGGACAGATCCTCTGTTGCCTGGAATTCCTCTTCCAGTTCCTGCAACGGAATCTTCATCTCTTCTACTTGCTGTTCTAAGGCTCGCTTAGACTTTTCTAGCTCCTGAACTCTTTTCACAACATCATCCTTGGAGCTGACCAATTCTTCCATTTCTGTACGCAGCTGTTTGTCAACACTTTCTAGTTCAGCCTTACACTCTAGAGCTTCCTCCAAAGAGCGAGCCAAGAACAGGGCTTTGCTCTCGTTATCACGCACCTCCGTTTCTGCACGGGCGCGTTCTTCTGCATATTTTGCAGACACAGTCTTCTCTTCACCAAGCATCTGATCAAACTTCTTTTTCACATCTTCAACACACTGTAATGAACCAACGCTTTCTTCCATGCGTTTTTTCATATCCGCTATCTGAGCCTGCAATGTTGCGACTTGCTCTGATAGGTTTTTCTTTGCTTCCGCCTCCTCTTTTAATTGTTCCAGGAAGCCATTTTTCTCATCTTCCATTTGTTTGAGCTTTGTGCTAAAACTCAGCCTTTGACACCTCTCTTCCTGTAAGAGTTCCTGCGTGTCTTGCAGCTGCGATTCCAAGATAGAAAAATCTTCCGCAATTTCTCTAGATTTGCTGTCTGCTTGAGAAAGCTGATTTGTAACATTGTCCAACTCAACCTGCAGTCGGTTTGCCTTCTCTGACAGCTTAGCACACAATCGGTCACCTTCTGACACCTTGACTTGCGATTCCAGAAGCTGTGCCTCTACTTTTTCCCTCTTATGTTCACAATCTTCTTTTCCCTGCATAAGAGCTTTCACCTCATTGGCTAGCTTCTGGGAATGAGACCGTAATTCTGCCACACAGGCTTCTTTCTCCTTTAACTGCTGCTGGAAACGTTGGGCTTCACCTTTCCAACTTTCACAGTCTGCACGTAATTCATCTACCACATTGCTCAAAGTGGTGAGCTCATACACAGTACTCAGTAATTTAGCCTCTCTTTCACTTTTCTCTTTGTCGCTGAGAGACAATGTCGCTTCCAGAGCAACATTCTGTTCCTGCGACTCCTGCAGGTCTATTTTTGTAGCTCCCAAAGACTGAAGACTTTTTTCCAGCTGATTACGCAACTCCAACATATCAGCCATACTTTGCTTCTGCAAAGTCTGAATTTCAATTTCCTTTTCCATGAGGATGGTATCTTTCTCCTTTATAGTGTCTTGACATTTTTGCAACTCGACCAAAAGAAGAGCAGTGGATTCTTCCCACTGTAACACATGAGACTTGAGTAGTTCATTCATTTCCTGCAAGTTTCTATGCTCCATTTTAAGCAATTCCAAGGCTTGTTCCTTTTCTTCCATTTTCCGTTGCAAGGCATCCAATTCAGCCCTGCACACATACTCGGTTTCCTCCAAACCGATGGCCTCCATTGGCTGCTGGCGTCTCTGTTTCCAGCCTGCCATGCTCTCTTGATGAGCCTTTTGTTGAGCTGCAAAGCTCTGCTGAAAATCCGCATTTGCCTGCTGTTGAGCTGCATTTGCTTGCTGTTGAGCTGCATTTGATATAATCAGATGTTTCAACATCTCCTCCATTTTGAGTTTACTTTTCATCTGAGCACACTGCGTCTCCATAGCAGTTTCATCAGTGTTGCTAGGGACAACAACCTTCCTCTTTAGTAGACTCTCTTTAGGCATGGATGGGGCTGGTTCAGACGGCAACATCCCCTCCATCCATAGAATCCGGTCTCTCATTTCATCTATCTTTGCATTTTTCAGGCGTTTGGACCGCCCCATCTTCAATAACTCCACAAACAAATTTTTCACAGTCCAGCAAACAATTTTCAGACCACTGTCTCTTCAACACATGTAGTTTTTCTCTCTCTTGCAGGATCTCTTTTCCTGCATAAACAGTTTGTGCAGTCACTTGCACCAGACACAACAAAGTTCATCAAATAATTTTGAGACCGCTGTCTCTTTAAAACACTTTTTTTTTTTTTTTTTCTGTCAGGATCTTCTCTCCTGCACACATAGATTGTGCAATCTCATGCACCAGACAAAGTTCATCAAACATATGCACTCCATTGCAGGGATCTCTGCTTATGCCCACTGCATACCTCCACCATATGTGAGGGATTAGCTCGGTGGCGGGTGTGGATGACCCCTTGGGGGGTGCGTTTTCCCAGAGAGGTAGCCGACAAGTGCTTGCAAACAAACAGTGTGGTTTATTAAATGGTGTTTTCTTCACCAGGCTGTATGCAGCAAAACATCCAAAATAAAATAAAACAGAAAATAAATCCTTGCCTCTGTGGGCGGCTACCTTCTCACAACTGGAACCTGCCTAAGTCTCTGTCTCCAACCTACCGTCGGGCAGACTTCCTTGTCCTACAGCGGACACTCAATAGTCCTTTTATAATAGCTTCACAGGGCAACACAGTCCTTTTGTTTCTTTCACATCAACAGTTCGTCTTCTCACCTTTGAGACGTATTCACCCTTGGTTACCGTCCCGGGCACACATCACTCCGGGGGGTCTTCTCCCAGGCCCACACATCCTGTCGGGAGGCACACGCTGACTGTCCTCCTGCTCCCAGCCCACATGGCTTCAGGACACAGCTTCTGGAGGCAGCAAACAATAGGAATTTCTCTGAACAAATTATAGAGCCTTAACTCCCTCATTCTGAACAGGTGAAGGCCTTTCAACTTCCTGCTGGCTAGCTCTGTAGCCAACACCCTAAATTAATTAATGGACTTTCTAAATCAGGTAGAAATGTATCTCCTTCCTGTGACTACATTCCCAGATTTAGCTGACTTCCTGTTACAATAGCCAACTATAAATTTAAAAATGAAAATAGCTATTAAAATCACTTCAAGTGGGAGACATGAATAAATTTATGACTAAATTCCTGCAGGAGATGCTGTTTGCGGCCAGGAAATTAATAGCCAGAGCCTGGAAGCGGAGTACCCCCCCCCCCCGACCTTCGCCATGTGGATGCGGGAGGTGAATACCACTATTCCCTTCCTCAAGTTGCTTTACAAACACAGAGGGTGTCCTGCCAAGTTCAATAAGGTATGGGACCGATGGGTGCAATGTCCGGACACGGGTGGGTGCATAGTGTTAACTCTGGTGTTCCTGCTCCCTGCCCCAATACTGCTTGTTACATTTTGGGCTTACCGGCTATAGTTATATACATATACTGTATTGTTATTTTTCCCTATTTCTCCCTGTCACTTGGCTGTTTGTGCTGCTGCACTTGCGCTGTTTGTTGTATTTATTGTTTGCAAATTTCAAATGTACTGTACTGAGGTTTTAATAAACTCACTGTTTGGAAAAAATCACTTCAAGTGGAACTTTACAACATAACAACTTGTTAAAAAATAATGTTCTTTAACACGAAACATACATTCCACATTCATAATTATTCTACCAAAATGAGCGTAGGCTGTAACTTGCCTCCAGCATCGTTCCTGTATCTTCTTACAGGGGGCTGGCATTTTGCTGAAGCCCAGAGCCCTTGAACAGCAGTAAATCTTTAGGCTGTCAGCAGATCAGCCTCTGCAAATTTGGCACAGTGCCTAAAAATAGAGAGCAACTGAGCATGGGCAAAGCAGGGTGAGACAGTGTATTACTGGATTTTAATTAGTATATGTACTTTTTTTAAATGTTTTACAGCCTGAAGAGATCTAGCAGGACTTTCTGACCTAAAAAGGTAAGTTCTGCTTTTCTTCCTGCTCCGCCACCCCCTAAATTTCGGATGTTGTTTTCAGGCAGTGGGTATGATAATCCCAGAGATGTAACTAGTACCTTCTTGGCCCGGGCGCAAGAAACCAGGAAGGACCCCCCTGACCCCATCCCAATTAGTCTTAGAGCTCTTGCCACCGGTCCTGGGGTCCTTGCCACTGGTCTCTTCCCACTGTTCCCAGGGCCCTTTCCATTAGTCTTGGGGGCCTTCCCACTGATCCTGGAGCCCTTTACTCTCACAGCGGAACCCTTCCTCTTGTCCTGGGGTCCTCCATGGTGGCAGAAAACCAGCGCACAGTCACAAGTTAGACCTTTGCGACTCTAGTAGTACCACCACTGACACCTTACTCTTACTAGGGGACATTGTGGAGGATGTAAAGGGGCACGCTGGAAGAATAAAAGGAGCTACTAAAATGGTTCCCCCTTACATTATCCAGAGTGTCCCCCTAATGCCCCATTGGTGACTCCAGAGTGATCCTTACAACCTTCAGTGCATCCAGAGTGCCCCCTTTCATTCTCCAGAGCTCAAAAAGAGAATATGGAATTTGTACTGTCAGTACATGTTATTTAGTCAAAAGCCCGGTACTCAGCAGTTTCATTGTGAGCTTTCAGGAAGTGCAAAAATTGTGTATGGCGGGCACCTGCAAATCTCAAGCATGCTGAGCTGGTAGAAAAATACTTTAAAATGTCCTTGTCTGCAATTCGGAACTGGGCACGTGCAGTTCTGAATTCAGCAGATTAGTGTACTGCTAAGCTCGGTCACTACTCGTGCAGTGGGTGTGTAAATATAAGCCACACCCCAACAATTCACATTGGTACAATTTTAGGCCAATATAACTGTATTTGATAAATGTTGGCCTGAAAATTTTGGCCAGGGCTCTTTGTACAAGGTTGAATTCCAACTTTATACCTACCCACTAGACTAGTGACAAAACTTGCAAGAACACTCTGCTAATTCGTTTGGCTCTACAATGTGGAATACCTCCTATGCTTCTCTCATTAAATATTAGGAAACTTCTTCAAATCTTCTTGTTGCCTTATTTATTTTACATAATCTGTAAATGGATTTCCTCACCTTTTACTTCCTTTGGGACTTTCATCAAGTATTTAGAATTTTAGTCAGCCCCATTTTTAGATCCTGAGAGGTACTAGACTAGACCCTTTTCCTGCTCCTCTTTCTTCTGACAATAGAGCTTCTTTTGAAAATAATACATCATAATGTAAATCTAATGGACCTTGCAAGTACTTTGTATAAACTTTATTTGTTGTGGATAACACCCTACTCTTTCTTAACCGGTTGCCGACTGCGCACAGTATATTTACTGCGGCAGTCGGCCCCGGCCAGGCAGAGTGACGTAGGTCTACGTCGCTCGCCTGTCACTCCTTCTAGAGCCAATAGCGGGCGGGCGCGCGCCCGCTGAGGCGTGCGCCCGCCTCGGCTCGTTCACGGAGGAGTGCGGGAGTGTGACTAGCGGACCCGATGTCCGCCGGTCACACTACGATCTCCGGTACAGCGGGAGAAAGACAGAGCGGCTTATGTAAACAAGCCACCTGTCAGTTCTCCCTGTGTAAAAGTGAAGATCAGACAGTTCTACTATGTAGAACTGTTGATCTTTGTTTTTACACTAGGAGACCTGTCCCTGCACAGTTAGAATCACGCCCCTAGGACACACTTAACCCCTCCCTGTCCAATACTGTTAACCCCTTCCCTGCCAGTGTCATTTTTGCAGTAACAGTGCATATACATAGCACTGATTACTGCAGTAATGTCACTGGTACCCCCAAAAGTGTCAAAAATGTCAGTCAAGGGTCCGATCTGTCCGCCGCAATGTCGCAGTACCGCAAAAAAAATCGCAGATCGCCGCCATTACTCGTTAAAAAAAAACCACCAAAAATGACAAAAATCTTTCCCTTTGTTAGTAAACGCGATAACTTTTGCGCAAACCAATCAAAATACACTTTTTGCGATTTTTTTTACCAAACATAGGTAGCGTAAAACAAATTGGCCGAAAATGTTAAAAAATTTTGATTTTTACATTTTTTTGGGGGGAATTTCATATAAAAAAAAGTGAAAAATATTGTTGTTTTTGCAAAAATTACGCTCTTTTTTTGTTTATAGCGCGTGATCAAAAAATCGCACAGGTGATCAAATACCACCAAAAGAAAGCTCTGTTTGTGGGAAAAAAAGGACGTGAAATTCGTTTAGGTACAGCGTCACACAACCGCGCAATTGTCCGTTAAAGTCACGCAGTAAAAAATCGCAAAAAAACCCCTGGTCTTTTAGCAGGAAAATCCTCCGGTGGTAAAGTGGTTAATAATCCCGTAATTTCCCTGTCCAATAATATTGCAAAATCTGTAGCTTTCAATTTCTCTCTTCAGTTTCTCTATTTCAGTTCAGTTTTGACCTTAAATGTAATCCCTGTTTCCTCCTTTCACTAGGTAGCCACTTAACCAAATACTATGTTACTTTATATATGGCTGATTACCCTGAGATTTTTTCCAATGCCAAGCTGAAAGTGCTTTTGTCGGCATGGGCCAGATTTGATATCTTATGGTTCAGTAAATAGCTGTGGTAAAAAACGATCCAGTATATTATTACTGCCAAGGGATAATCATAAATATAATGTACATAATTTCCCTGTGGGACTCTATAAAATATTTTAGTGGGTTGCTCTTCCCTAACCCAGCCCTTTTTTTTGTATCTGCATAATCCTGCAAACAACCTGGGTCTAGAATTTGGTTTCAATATGGAATTTCCAGAGTCAGTCATTATATGGTCCATTTGGGCTTCAATTCACTTCTGGAAGTTTCAACCTACTGATGGGCTTGGAACTATTAAATATCCTGTGGATATACATAAACTACCCAATAAGGAGATGTTTTGTTATCCAAAAATTACATACTTCATTAAGATCATTTCTAGACAACCATAACCAGGGAGAAATATTATGTCATTTTACCTTATGTGTCAAAATGATGTGCATGGTACTGGTATAATCTCCATACTATACTTTTCCTTTCTGACTCCTACTAAACATCTCCCCCTCATATGTAGAAAGATGGTAACTGAGTCTTGGTCTCTCCCTAGACAAGGTAGTAAGGCAGCAAATTTGGCTGACCACCAAATCTTGCTTGGTGAATGTGGGTGCCTTGGAGATTAACTTTAAACTTTGATCAGAATAGTACCAAGCCTCGACATGCATTGCCACCGAGGTTTTGAACTACTCCCCTTCATGCTTCCATGGCTGTACTCAACCAGTACTCAATCTTCATTCATGCATATCTGGTGCAATGCCCTTTTTTCTCTTTACATTTTGGACCCAGTTCTTTCAGATTGTCACTATATACTGTATGCACAATTATTAGTCAAGTTGTATTTTTTGTATTATTTTATTATTGAACTAGACAAGGGTGCACCTCCACACATACAAAAAGGCCACTAAACTAAAACATAACCTTTATTGTGAATCATAAAAGGTATGTAATTGACCATAACAGGTATACCTATAGGATGAGGTCAATGCCATTATATTTGAATCAGCGTTCTATCTCTATGTGGTAATATTATTATCAACTATGTTTAAATGGTGAAACTTCTCTTGATATATACATATAGACAATATGAGAGTTATAGTTTCAATATTTCTTTATTAGTTTGTCACATAGTCAGAATGCATTAGAAGGTATAAGAAGGGTAACTGGGGAATTGAAAGGGGGGTGGGAATGAGGGAGAGAGGGAGAAGGAGAAGAAAGGGAAGGGCTGGTACGAAGTTGGTAGATACCTAGGTAGAGAGTGTGCTTATGGCTATCTTTGCATGGTTATGGCTATCTTTGCATGGTTATGGCTATCTTTGCATGGTTATCTGAAAGATTCCACATGGTGAAATAACGCATGGATAAGTATATTTATTAAAAGTAGAAAACTTTCAGTGTAGAAGATGAATAACGGCAATGCATAGTGATCACCATCAGTTGGTACAAGTGCAATAGGGTGGTAGGTTCACTGTAAACCTTAATCCGATGTATGTTTCGTCTCCAAAGACTTCTTCTGAGATGAAACGTACATCAGGTTACAGTGAATCTACCACCCTATTGTGCTTGTACCAACTGATTGTGATCACTATGCATTGCCATTATTCATCTTCTACATGTATTTGGTGGACTTGGTGGACATACACTAGGAGATCAACATTCCCACTCTTTGGACACTTTTTCTTCACTAAGTAGACTTTACAATTGCACCTTAATATAATTTTTCAATTTGTTTTGGTGGAATTTCACATTTATACTGTTTTTGTGTGAGCTGTCTCCATATTGTGGATGTGGTCAATACTCATTGAGAGGTACAGTGACCCCCACATTGGATAGGACATTGATACTCAGCTCCTTGATGACTTTGCACATTAATATTTTTTTTGCACAGTTATGATCTAAGCACTTTTCTATTCTGCTTACTAACCTATCATCTTTAAATGTAAAAGTGTGACTTCAGATTCAGGAATAGTACGTTTTTATGCATTTGGGAGATCTATGTTTCCTATTATGCGATGATACATATCACATTCATTTGATGTTTACACTATATGCGCTCAACACCTTTTTAAGTACGGTAGTTACACTTGAACTTTTATATAAGTGGGAGGAATCTGACTTAAAACGTATACATTTTGAGCGTGGCACATATAAGTATCTTCATTCCTTTTTCACTTATCTTGTGCTTCTCTTTGTATCTACCAGTTATTTCTTCTTGCAAATGGATAGCCTTGGTGCTTTCTAGCTGTAATGTACATTATAATTGTTGGTGGCTGTATCCGCTGTGTTATCTGATGCATTTGTGTATTTGTATTGTTTTAAATCCAATTAAAACTATTGTACAAAAAAAAAAATTACAAATAAACATTTTTGACATTTAAAAAAAATAAATAAAAAATCAGTGACCAATATAGCCCCCTTTTTTCAGTACAAGTCATAAGCCTGTCAGTTTCTTTATCTGTTAACGATCAACATTTTATGCAGCAGCAACCACAGCCTCTCAGACACTGTTCAGAGGTGTGTACTTTTTTCCTTTACCATAAATCTCTCATTTAAGAAGGGCCCACACGTTCTCAATAGGGTTTAAGTCAGGTGAGGAAGGGAACCTGGTCATTATTCTTTCATATTTAAGAACTTTACTGACTATCTACTCAGTGGAGTACTTTAATGCATGTGATGGAGCATTGTCCTGCATAAATATCATGGTCTTCTTGAAATATGCAGAATTTTTTCTGTACCATTGTCTTTAAGTCTATTTTCAACCCCAAAAAGTCCAACTAGCTCACCTTTAATAATACAAGTCCATACCAATACCCCACCTCCACCTTGCTGGCGTTAGTGGAGCTCTTTTCCTTATTCATCCAGCCACAGGCCCATCTATCTGGTCCATCAAGAGTCATTCTCATCTCATCAGTCCATAAAACCTTTGAAAAATCTGTCTTCAGATATTTCTTGGCCTAGTTTTAATGTTTCAACTTATGTGTCTTGTTCAGTGGTGGTCAGGTTTTCTGCCTTCCTTACCTTGGCCATGTCTCTGAGCACTGAATACCTTGTATTTCTGGGCTCTCCAGGTAGATTGCAGTTCTGTAATAAGACAGCCCTGGAGGATAATGAGTTCCTGGTAGCTTCACGTTTGATTCTTCTCAAATCTTTGGCAGTCAATTTCCATCTATTTTTTCTCAACACGTTTCTTGCATCCGTGTTGACTATTTGCAACAAAGCATTTGATGGTTCTGTGATCACACCCCAAATATCTTTTAGTGCTGCATCCCTCTGAAAGAATTTTTACCATTTTTGACTTTCAGTCAGTTAAATCACTTTTTGGCCCATTTTGCCTGAGGAAAAGAAGCTGCCTCATAATTATGCACATCTTGATTTAAGGTGTTGGTCTCTTTAAGCCAAATCCATCCTCAGTACACAAATACACATCACCTGATATGCTTAAAAACAATAATAATTAACGTTTATACATCTTGGAGTTGGACAGTATGCATAAAAATGGTGATTTGGTCAAAATCTTTACTTGCCTAATAATTGTGCACACAGTGTTTTTTTTTTTTTTTTAACAAACCATTCCCTAAGGAACCAACAATTGATAGAGAACCTGAAGCCCTCCTCTCAACCCAGTTTACACTTAATTATTAAGTATTTAATGGCCTCTGAAGTAAGTGAATGAAAGCTTGTGGAGGACACCAAGCCTTAGTTTTATGCAATGAAGATGAGAGTTACATGGACCATGGTCCATGTTGGATACAAAGTCCAAATGTCTTTTATTTAATTCCCTGTGCACTCATGAGAGCCTAGCCTTTCTCCCTAGTTCAGTAATGTTCATTGTGAACTCCTGCCTGGCACTGCACAGCCTTCTCCAACCAGTTCCTTTTCATGCTGTGCATGCATTCCTTGGAGACTGGTGTACCAATGGCAGGCTTCAGTGTCCTGAGAATTCAACTGTCTTTAAAGAATGAATAAAAAAGAGGGATAAGGAATAGTATTTTGCCAAGTGGGCTTCATTCATATGAATGGGAATAAAATAATAAAAGTGCATGCAAAATCAATGTTTTTTATTTAAATTCGAATAGAATAAAAATCTGGTTATTTTTTGCTGCATGTATCATTCTGGGAATATTTCCCTCTCACTATCCTTCCCAGAGACACAATATGAACATAATTCCCATCTTAGAAAGTTGTCATAGCAAGATTTGTCCCAACTTGAAGATTTTTTTACGCACTTCTAGCGCTGGTGAATACTCTAACATTTTAGATTTCTAATAGGGTTGAGCGAACCCGGACTGTATTGTTCGGGATCGTACCGGACTTTTGGGTATTCGGCACCTTGACACGGACCCGAACATTTCACTGTATGTTCGGGTACTGTCCGTTGTTCGGTAATGTTATTTGATGTTTCGGCGCGGTTTTAATGGCGCGGTTTCAACAGGTGCAAAGCAGCCAATCAGCAAGCGTTTAACTACTGTGCCCTTAGAAGCCATCACAGCCATGCCTACTAATGGCATGGCTGTGATTGACCAGTGCAGCATGTGACCCATAGTCTATATAAGCTGGAGTCACATAGCGCCGCGCGTCACTCTGCTCAAACTATACTAGGGAGAGGTTCCTGATGCTGCTGAGGGAGAGCTAGGGAGATTATTGTAGGGTCAGGCTGGAGATTGCTTTGAGGGAAAGCATAGGAAGAATCTTCTTTAAGCAGACAGCGATCTACATTGATTTGATTGAGTGGGGGTGCAGTGCACAATTTTTTTGCCCGGAGGGAGAGATAGGAGATTATTGTAGGGGCAGGCTGGAGATTGCTTTGAGGGAAAGAATAGGAAGAATCTTCTTTAATCAGACAGTGATCTACATTGATTGTATTGTGTGGGGGTGCAGTGCACAATCTTTATGCTCTGACCTGAGCCCAGTGAGGAGGAGAAAGGAGAGAGAAAAAAAAACTTTTATCAGTCTGTTAGGTGGGCGGCGTGCGGTCCTGCACATTTAATGCAAGCTCAGTGCATATGTGTCTGCTTAATCTGCATTTAAAAAAGAAAAAAACTTTTTTCCTTCATATTCTACTTTGACATACATTGTTTAGATAGACACTGCTTTTCTAACCTGCTCTTCAAAAAGCACCAATGTAAGGGGAAAATAATTATTTTTCAGTATTTAGGGAAAATAATTATTTTTCAGTTTTTCATTCAAATGGGTTTTTTTTTATTCAGTAGTGGAATAGAACAACAGTATCCAACCTGTTAGGTGTGCGGTGTGTAGCGGCCATTTCATGCAAGCTGAGTGCATATGTGTCTGCTTATTCTGCATTTAAAAAAGAAAAAAACTTTTTTCCTTCATATTTTACTGTGACTTACAGCGTTTGGACACTGCATTTCAAATCTGCTATTCAACAAGCACCAATTAAGGGAACAATTATTTTTCAGATTTTCATTCATACGTTACAGTGCAATACACCCATTGCATACTGTTGTTGTATTCCGCTTTGCAATAAAAACCCATTTAGGGGAAAATAAATAAATTGTAGCCTAGTCTGCATATGGTACAGTGAGATACACCCATTGCATACTGTTGTATTCCGCTTTGCAATAAAAACCCATTTAGGGGATAAAAAGTTAATTGCGGCCTAGTCTGCAAATGTTACAGTGAGATACACCCATTGCATACTGTTGTATTGCGCATTGCAATAAAAACCCATTTAGGGGAACAAAAAGTTAATTGTTGCCTAGTCTGCATATGGTACAGTGAGATACACCCATTGCATACTGTTTTATTCCGCTTTGCAATGAAAACCCATTTAGGGGATAAAAAGTTAATTGCGGCCTAGTCTGCATATGTTACTGTGAGATACACCCGTTGGATACTGTTGTATTCCGCTATTCAATAAACACCCATTTAGGCAAAAAATATTAAATTGCGGCCTAGTCGGTATCTGTACGTGTGAGATACACCCGTTTTATACTGTTGTTCTATTCCGCTATTCAATAAACACCCATTTAGGGAAAAATATTAAATTGCGGCCTAGTCTGTATCCGTACGTGTGAGATACACCCGTTGTATATTGTTGTTCTATTCCGCTATTCAAAAAACACCCATTTAGGGAAAAAATATTAAATTGCGGCCTAGTCTGTATCTGTACGTGTGAGATACATCGGTTGTATACTGTTGTTCTATTCCGCTATTCAATAAACACCCATTTAGGGAAAAAATATTAAATCGCGGCCTAGTCTGCATATGTTACTGTGAGATACACCCTTTGGATACTGTTGTTCTATTCTGCTATTCAATAAACACCCATTTAGGGGACAGAAAGATATTAAATTGCGGCTTATTCTGTATCTGTATGTGTGAGATACACCCTTTGGATACTGTTGTTCTATTCTGCTATTCAATAAACACCTATTTAGGGAACAGAAAGATATTAAATTGCGGCTTAGTCTGTATCTGTACGTGTGAGACACACCCTTTGGATACTGTTGCTCTATTCTGCTATTCAATAAACTCAGTTTAATCATTTTGCAGCGTTTGCTGATTATGTTACTGTGAGATACACCCTTTAAATTTGTTTGGCTCATCTCCATCCACCACCGAGGATTGCAGGGCGCTTCAGTTTGCCTCCTGTTGCTAACTCCTCCTACTCCGCTTTCTCATCCTCTACTGCCTCCATAGGCATGCACACAGGGTGATTAGGGTGTGCCCAGGCACACCCTAATCACCCTGTGTGATGTAGATTCCCCCTGTTTAACCCCCTGATATTTCACCAAAGCCCCCTATTGGGGCTCCTTAAAAATTTGTAAAAACAAAATAAAATTGTAAAAAATAATAAAAAATAAAATTATACAAATAAAAACTACTGACACCAATCTCTGCCCTACTGATGCCTCCACTGCTCTGCTGACACCGTCAGTATATATACACATTCACACACACACATATGTGTTTGGGCTTTGAGGTGCACACCCTAATGCCATAGGCTGTGCACACCTATGACTGCCTCCACATCCGGAGCAGTGATCATTTCCAAGGCTTTCAGGGCAGTCATTCACAAATGGCTCCGAAGGTGGGTTCCTGCACCCACATACGCCAGGTTCACAATTGTCCAGCAAGGGCACAGTTCTGGAGGATGACGAGGTGGAGGATGAGGAGGAGGAGATGGAGGAGGAGGAACCATGTTCACCACAGATTGGCACCCAGATAACTGATAACAACAGATACTACACTTGATCTTAGCCAAAAGGCAGAGAAGCAATGCTGGTGGCATTCCCACCTGACAGCGGGGGCACAGTGGAAGCACAAGGCGAAGGCAGAGGAGGAGGTCGCCAACGCAGCCAGGGCAACGCCAGCACCTCATAAGGCAGGGTTAGCATGTATGAAATGTGGAAAAGCTTTGTCGGCACGCCACAACAACCAGGACCACCAGCTGCTTTTTTTTAAGCCCATGGTGTGTGAACACACTCAGACTATCACCCGGTGGGTGCATAAAAAAGTGCACACCAAAAAAGTGAAACACAAAAAGTGCACAGGATGTACAAATGGTCCTTGACCCTGATCCCCCAGGGCGCAAGGCTCCTGACAGGGACTGGGGTACTTATACTGGCTAACCTGGCCGAAACCAGGCAGCCCCGTTCTTTAGGAGGTCTGCTGAAACAGACCACCCCAAGTACTAGGTGGGGCTCTCCCAAAGAGAGACCCCATGAGAGAGGGCGAACCAAGCCAAAAAGTCATATCCACCCCCTCCCAAGACTTTCAGGGACAGGCCCAAGGACCTACACCCTACTAATCACGCTGTGCAAAATAAAGTGTACCGCCACAATAAAAAACACAAAACGTGAGACACACAATAAATAAGAGTGGGGAAAGGGATAGTGGAGAAGTGCAAGGTTAGTGCCACGTTGCAATACTATGGCAGGCCCTATGGCCAGGAATAAAAAATTCCTCTGGTCCTGACTCCTGAGTCCTGACCAAAAGGCCCAGCCCTAGAGGCAGGTGTGAAAAACTTGTGTAGGAAGTGCAGTGTCCTTGGTGCCGTACTCATAGTGTTGCCATCCCCCGTGAATTATGGAACCCCTGGACTGCCACTCCCGGGGCACATACACCACAGGCTTTTCTGAATCCCGGTCCCTGGCAAGGCCAGTGCAGCCCCGTGCCTACCAGAAGGCCTCAGAACTTAGACAGCTTTGGGAGAGACCGGTCCACAACCAGGGACACATACCTTTTCCAAGGCCAGACTCAACTCAGAAGGGGGAAAAAAGCCCCCCCTCCTCCATCACCGTTCCTTACTATGTACCATATACAGTTCCTTACCGTTCCTTACGTACTATACACGTACTGAATGACGGGTCTGACCCCTTCAACTTCTGGGTCTCCAAATTTGGCACATGGCTTGAGCTTACCCTTTACGCCTTGGTGGTGCTGGCCTGCCCTGCAGCCAGTGTATTACCTGAACATGTATTTAGCACGGCTGGGGGCGTTATCACAGACAAGCGCAGCCGCCTGTCCAGAGCCAATGTGGACAAGCTCACGTTCATTAAAATGAACCAGGCATGGATCCCACAGGACTTGTCCGTACCTTATGCAGAATAGACATGTATACCAGCCTTACCCAGCCATTGTTGTATTTTTGATCTTTCTCACTCTTTTGGGGTGTACCCTAATTTAAAAAGAAATACAATTAAAAACAAAAACCAGTGTTGGCTACCTCGTCCTCCTCCACCGCCACATCCACTGCCACCTCAACCTCCTACTCCATATGGGCCTCGTCCTCCTCCACCGCCGCCACCGCTTCCACCTACACCGCCATATCCTCCGCCACCCCAACCTCCTACTCCATATGGGCCTCGTCCTCCTCCTACATCATTCAAGATGATTATTTTTTATTTTTCTGTTTTTTATGTTATTGTAAGTTATTTCCCTATCCATATTTGTTTGCAGCGCACTTGCCATGCTCTTAAGATGATTTTGCTGCCATTTGCAGCCCTCTAGCCCTTTCCATGTTTGTTTTAGAGCCATTTTAGTGCTCAAAAGTTTGGGTCTCTATTGACTTCAATGGGGTTCGGGATCAGGGTAAAGTTCGGGTTAAGTCCGGGTCACAAACCCGGACTTTTTTTTCAAGTTTGGCCGGACCCGCTGAACTCGGACATCCAGGTTTTCACTCAACTCTAATTTCTAATCATTTTCTGTCTCAGTGGCAATTTTCACTAGGGCAAATAAAGGGATAAATCTCCCCAAAAGTGAAACTGTCCTTTAAATTATATTTAACCGGTTGCCGACCGCCGCACGACTATATACTGCGGCGGTCAGCCCCGGCCAGGCAGAGTGACGTATCGGTACGTCACTCGCCTGTCACTGACTTGCGAGCCTATAGCGAGCGGGCGCGCGCCCGCCGAGGCGCGCGCCCGCCGCGGCTCGTTCACAGGCAAGTCAGTGCGTGTGACCGGCGGACTCGATGTCCGCCGGCCACACTACGATCGCTCCTGTGAAGGGAGAAAGACAGAGCAGCTTGTGTAAACAAGCTGCCTGTCAGTTCTCCCTGTGTAAAAGTAAAGATCTGACCGTTCTACTATGTAGAACGGTTGATCTTTGCTTTTACACCAATAGCAATGTCCCTACACAGTAGAAAGCACGCCCCTAGGACACACTTAACCCCTCCCTTCCCAATAAAGTTAACCCCTTCCCTGCCAGTGTCATTTTTGCAGTAACAGTGCATATGTATAGCACTGATTACTGCAGTAATGTCACTGGTAACCCCAAAAGTGTCAAAAATGTCAGTCAAGGGTCCGATCTGTCCGCCGCAATGTCGCAGTACCGAAAAAAAAATCGCAGATCGCCGCCATTACGCGTTAAAAAAAAAACACCAAAAATGACAAAAATCTTTCTCTTTGTTAGTAAACGCGATAACTTTTGCGCAAACCAATCAAAATACGCTTTTTGCGATTTTTTTTACCAAACATAGGTAGCATAAAACAAATTGGCCGAAAAATGTTAAAAAATTTTGATTTTTACTTTTTTTTTTGGGGAATTTCATATAAAAAAATGTGAAAAATATTGTTATTTTTGCAAAATTTACGCTCTTTTTTTGTTTATAGCGCGTGATCAAAAAATCGCACAGGTGATCAAATACCACCAAAAGAAAGCTCTGTTTGTGGGAAAAAAAGGACGTCAAATTCGTTTAGGTACAGCGTCGCACGACCGCGCAATTGTCCGTTAAAGTCACGCAGTAAAAAATCGCAAAAAAACCCCTGGTCCTTTAGCAGCCAAATCCTCCGGGGCTTAAGTGGTTAAACCCCAGCTGATAAATACTCAGATGAAAAGGTTTTACCAAATACTAGTGCAGGGCTATATAAAACATGTTTAAAACAATAGTAAAAAAATAAAAAATATATATTAACTCCAAAAAAATGTATGCAATTATGCAAATATTTTTATATAGTGCTCCACTTTAGTATTTGGTATATGCTTTGTACTTTGTATCAAAGTATAATGCTAGCTGCTGTTTTTTTCTGGACATAGTTTTTGCCCTAGCGCAGATTGCATTTGTTTTAATGAAAATATTTTGTGGCATCGGTTTGATAAGTGTAAAATATACCTGTTGAATGTCCAATAAAAGCTGATTACTTCATTTGTTTTCTGTCTCTGCTGACTGTTTTCAGTTAGCGGTATACTAGCTCCCGTTGTGGACTACAGAATGCCTCCATTCTATGTTTTGAAGAGGATGAGGTGTTATGTAGTCCTAAGACATTTCTTGTCCTATGGTGACATTGCTGCTACTACATGGGTTCAGTAGAGTGAATGGGTCTTCTAACCCAACTATTAAAAGTTAAAAATGCATAAAAAAGCAAATGCAAGCACCGCAAATCCGTACCAGTAAGATGCAACATATTGACATTTTGTTCTTGTGTTTAATCACTTCCTGCCACCTGCCGTCAAATGGCAGCAGAGCAGTGCAGCTCTTGTTATGGGACGATTTCATATGACGGTGCACAGTTTAGCCACGATTGTGGCTGTGCCAGGTTCCTGGGATACGGCGCGACCTTGATCTCAGCAAAGAGCCGCGGCTGTGACTCTTTACCCATGTGATCGCCTGTTTTCAATCACAGTCAATCACATGTAAACAAGGAAGTGCCATTTATTGGCTTTTCCTCTCTCACACTGATAGAGTGTGAGTTGAGGAGAGCTGATAAGCAGCATCTCCTCACAGAAAAAACATGTAAAGCTAATCAGGGTACCGATTAGGGTATTTTGGCCATATACAGTCAGAACTGCCTGCTTGTTGTCTACATATTGTAACGATTTCCCATTTGCTCTCTTCATACTATCACAATTTGTCAGAATATTATCATGGTTGACCATTCGTTCTCCTCTTGCAGGTTTTCATGATTACCCTTTTGTTGTTCTATATTGTCACATGTGACAGTTGTCCCCCATTGTCATGATTGCATTTTTCTTGTCCTTCTTATTCTCACATTTGCCAATTTGTTGTTCACATATTGTCATAATTACCCATTTCTTGCCCAGATAATGTTACGATTGCCCATTTATTGTTATTCTTATTATTATAATACAGGATTTTTTATAACACCAACACTTTGCACAGCAAGTTAGATCGCGAGGGCAGACAGTAAAGTTACAATCCTATTCAATAGAGGAGGAATCAGAGGGCCCTGCTTGTCCATTTAATGTCCTGCTTGACCATTTATTGCTTCCATTTTTTTACATTTGACCATTAAAACATTGAATCCACTCTGGGTGTCAACTATGCTATTTACACCTTTGTCAGAGGACCTGGTAGACCATTATATTGTCTTATGTTTATGTTCATTATTTTGCTAGAAAATTATGTTGTGAATAATATGACAACAAATAGAACCAGATTACCAGTAATGTACTATAGCAACTTTACCAAACCACCAATCAAAATTGTAGCTTATAGATCCCAAACCATCATTTCATGAATAGTGTGTTCTGAAATTGTTGGTGTAAGCCCTTTCTACCACTGTTCTTAAGACATGTTTTCTTTGGTTACATTGATGTAAGCAGAAATAGAGCTCCTAACTGATTACATCTCGTCTAAATTACTTTTGCCATATGTAAAGTAACAACTGTTTTATGAAACATGGAAGCAATTGTTTTTGGAGTGACCAACAATGTTAAAAATGAATATAAGAGGAATCCATACAAATCCTTTATTCTTCATCTTCACATGCTTCTGTCATCTTTCTTTCAGACATGTATGTACTATTTTATAATATACACTTCAGTTGCCTAGTGGCTTACTTACTTAGTAACAGTTGCTACATTCTTAGAAACTTGTCCGATGGCATACTGATCTCAGACATTACAGCAATTTATTTCCATGAAAATTGAAACAACTCTTCATAAAGGTTTCTTATTTGTCCTGTTGATACTTCAGTAGCAGAATCTGACATCACTTGAACTGGGCACCCATACATTTCCTTCTTTGTGTGACAGGTCTTGGGTTGCAGTCCCTGCTGTGCTTGCACTTTAAGCTTGTCTCCTTTATTTCCTCTTTTTTTCCCAGTCCCTGGTACATTAAGAGTCCCTGAGACTCAAGTAGAGTTGAAGGAGAAGACAAGCTGCTTTAGATTTATTGTGCTACAGTTCCCTGTGCCACTAGTGAAACTCTAAAAAGTTAACTGTCTCCAACAGAAATTTCCGTCTATATTACCTTCTTTTTTGGGTATTGTTTTTTTTAACAGCAGCCTTTAGTAATGTTGCTCCTGCGTAAAAGGTCAAAGCAGCAGTAATAGCCAAGGGGAAGTATGGAGAGCGGCACATTACATTTCTTTCTTTCTAGCTTCGAGCAGCAAACACTTTTAATTACACTGCTTGCTTGCATTTTGATTACCCTTTTGTTTTAATTTTTAAGAAAGCCTTTGGTATGTGACAAATCATTATTTTAAGTTAAAACCTCAAGACAAATTTAGTGATGTGAGTTGCATATGGATAGTACTTGTTTCATGAAATAGCAAGTGATGTTGTTTGAAGTTGATATAAAGTTTCAGCCATTGAGAAGTTAAATCATTTACTGACTTGCATGTTACCATGAAACAACAAAAATCAACTGGAAATTGCATATCAATAAACACACTTTGGATCAACTTTTTAAACGGATGTACATTACATAACCTGAACTGATGCACTCTGTTAACATGTCTATGTTATATACACCACTGTCTGCACTGTGCTATATGTTATGTACTCCGAGCTGCTAATAATCACAGTAATGTGTTTGTTGTATCAGTAGGATGTTTTTAGTACTCAAGCATTATGTCTCATTAAGTGAATGAGTACACAATTGCAAGTGAACAGGCAAAATTTGTCTGAGGTCTTTAAACCTTGAGCTTTTATAACAAAACTCTGCATTCCTTTGGCTTATGCACTGGAACTTGGCCATTTCCCTGTCCAAGCTCTTTTATCAATTCAAGGACTATGCTAATAGAAGGAGGGGGTGGGGTTAGGGGACTGTTCTTATTCTAAGTCAGTACAAATAAAAATAAGATATATTGGGCTGGGGGTCCCAAGTGTAATACTACCCTATTCATGCCCCAGGCAAAGCAGGAGCCACAGTCTTGCATGATATTATTTAACCACTTGCCAACCACCAGCAGTACATATACTGGGGCAGGTCGGCTTTGTCACGCGAAACAATGTAACTGTATGCCCCTCTGCTGTACCGCTCGTAGGGGTGTGCATGCCTATTCGCCACAGGGGGAGCCAGTCAGCGGGTCCGGCGGCCATGATTGCCACCAGGCACCCGCGATCGCTCCCCGTGGAGACAGAATGGTGGTCTGCCATTGTAAAGACAGCAGACCACTGTTCTGTCAGTAATGAACACAGGGATCCTGTGTTTATTCATTAACTAAAACCCTAACAACGTTAAAAAGCACCCCCTAGGGACACATTTAACCCTTTGATCTCCCCTGATGTTAACCTCTTCCCTGCCAGTGTCATGGTATAGTAACAGTGCATATTTTTAGCACTGATTACTGTAGTAATATCACTGGTCCCCCCAAAAATGTCAAAAATGTCATTGCAGTCCTGCTAAAAATCACTGATCACCGCTATTACTAGTAAAACCTTTGCGCAAACCAATCAATATACACTTATTGGGTTTTTTTTTTTTACTAAAAAACATGTAGCAGAATACAAATTGGCCTAAAATTTTGAAAACATTTGATTTTTTTTTTTTATTGGGAATGTTATATAGCAGAAAGTAAAAAATATTGTTTTTTTTTTTCAGGATTCTCGCTCTTTTTTTGTTTATAGCACACAAAGTAAAAAGTGCAATATCAAATATCACCAAAAGAAAGCTCTATTTGTGGGAAAAAATAGACATCAATTTTATTTGGGTATAGCGTCACATGACCGCGCAATTGTGAGTTAAAGTAACGCAGTGCCGTGTCGCAAAAAATGGCCTGGTCATTAAGGGGAAAAACCTTCCAGTCCAGAAGTGGTTAACTAACATTTTACCTGTTCACATCTGCGGTTACAATGTTTGCCAGATGGATGTCTGCCAGTATCAACTTCTTTGTGGTTCTGAGATGTCATGAGAGCAAGAATAGAAAGCTACCAAAGGAAGTAAATGAAAGTAAGAATGTAAAACTGAGAAATGTGTTGAGCTCATTTGGTAAAATAAGTTGATAAGAATATTTTGTGTGGCTAGCATGGTATTTTATTTAGGTGAATCCATATAATTTGCACAGTGCATCTTATTTAACTTATGACGTGTTTTCTTCATTTACAGTTCATCCATTATGTTCAACCTTTTTTTAATACACAGTATCTCACAAAAGTGAGTACACTCCTCACATTTTTGTAAATATTTTTTTTTTTCCAAAAAGTAAAAATTTTATTATATCTTTTCATGTGACAACACTGAAGAAATTACACTTTGCTACAATGTAACGTAGTAAGTGTACAGCTTGTATAACAGTGTAAATCTGCTGTCCCCTCAAAATAACTCAACACACAGCCATTAATGTCAATATTTTGTGTGGCCACCATTATTTTCCAGCACTGCATTAACCCTCTTGGGCATGGAGTTCACCAGAGCTTCTCAGGTTGCCACTGGAGTTCTCTTCCACTCTTCCATGACAACATCACAGAGCTAGTGGATGTTAGAGACCTTGCACTCCTCCACCTTCCGTTTGAGGATGCCCCTCTGATGCTCAATGGGGTTTAGGTCTGGAGACATGCTTGGCCAGTCCATCACCTTTACCCTCAGCTTCTTTAGCAAAGCATTTGTCGTCTTGGAGGTGTGTTTGGGGTCATTATGTTGGAATATTGCCCTGCAGCCTAGTTTCCAAAGGGAGAGATTATGCTCTGCTTCAGTATGTCACAGTACATGTTGGCGTTCATGGTTCCCTCAATGAACTGCAGCTCCCCAGAGTCGGCAGCACTCACGCAGCCCCAGACCATGACACTCCCACCACCATGCTTGACTGTAGGCCAGACACATTTGTCTTTGTACTCCTCACCTGGTTGCCGCCACACGCACTTGACACCATCTGAACCAAATAAGTTTATCTTGATCATATCAGACCACAGGACATGGTTCCAGTAATCCATGTCCTTAGTCTGCTTGTCTTGAGCAAACTGTTTGTGGGCTTTCTTGTGCATCACTTTTAGAAGAGGCTTCCATCTGGGATGACAGGCTGACAGCCATGCAGACTAATTTGATGCAATGTGCAGCGTATGGTCTGAGCACTGACAGGCTGACCCCCCCCCCCAATCCCTTCAACTCTGCAGCAATGCTGGCAGCACTCTATTTCCCAAAGACAACTTCTGGATATGACGCTGAACACGTGCACTCAACCCACACCTGCTCCCCATTCACACCTGTGACCTTGTAACACTAACGAGTCACATGACACCGGGTAGGGAAAATGGATAATTTGGCCCAATATGGACATTTTAGCTTAGGGGTGTACTCACTTTAGTTGCCAGCAGTTTAGACATTAATGGCTGTGTGACAGCTACTTTACATTGTTGCAATGTGTCATATATATATATATATATATATATATATAACCAAAGGTATGTTGCAATAAACCATGTTGACCTAATGTTCCTATTCTTCCCCTGCTGATGTTTTAGAAAAAAATAAATAAAAAAAAAAAAAAAGCAACTCATCAATTCTCTTCTATGGCTAAGTAAATTCCCTCACGCTTCCTCCAGTTCTCACTCAGTCTTCCTCACAGATAATTTTAGCTCAGCTTCTTTACTCCTCCTCACACTTAGTTATCACATGTTTTTATTAATCATCTCCTTTACTCTTTCTTCTTATACAATTGCTAACTCACAGGTGCATTTTCTGCCACCAAGAATTATGTTTCAGTAGTCTGCTGCAGAAAAACACAGGATCCACTCCTAAGACAAGTAGTAAATTTGGCAATTACTCATTTATAAGGTGGGGGGTGGCTGTGGTTATTGCTAGTGGCTTGACAAAGGCAGTCAAAGGGGTGGATGATTGTCTGAATCTGCACATTATGCAGATGTGCTATGTCCAATAATCCACAAATATGGATTTACCCTAACCTTTTCTGCTGGCCCAATGTGATGTCATCTAGGAGTATTCTAGCAGGTCAATATGAGCACTTCCACCACTGGAAGTGCCTTTGTTCTCACTTGCATTTGATCTGACATCAGTTTTAGATGTTTTAGTGATTATTCAGAATTCATTGACAGGCGCACTTGTCCTCCTTCTCACCTGCATTTACCTGTGCTAAATGCAGATTTTGCATTCCAATTTACTTGCATATATTGTACACAGGTGAATAAATCCACAAGCCCAGCTCACATGGAGCAGAGGAAGAGATACACAGTAATAATGAAAATACAATATCCTGGATGCCATCAGACATGTGCTAGAGGCCACACCATTCTCACACAGGTGCCACAGGACACAGGCCACTGACAAGAGTGCCAAAGACTGATATGCTGTGAGTTCAGGGACCCCTGCGGTTGGTACAGGAGAGATCTTGTATCCACTGTGGCTTCAGATGAAAACAGAGATGTTAATACAAGGTGCTTGATATTCGGAGATCTGGTGAGAACAATCTTTAATGGGAAGCAGATCACATGAGATGTGGTGACAGTATTTGATGTGTCCACATACTCATATTGGCTGCACGAGGACTAGATGGACTGGATATTTTTACTAACACCACTTTTGGATAGGACTGTATATTTGTGAAGGCACACGGTATTTGTCACACAGGATGAGCGCTGCTTATGTTTTGATGATTGTTTATGATTTGAAACATCGTTGTTGTAATTGACTTGCATAGGTATGGAAAACCTACTTGAAGCAAACAAAAGCCTCTTCACACCAGCTACTGTGTTGGTGGAGCCTAAAGAGGAAGGAGTGTGGTTTACAGATGACAGGGTGCCTTAAACAGGAAGGGGTGTGACCTTGACAGGAAGGGGTGGGTCATATTTAAATTAGGGGTTGCACGAGTTTAGTCAGGCCTAGGGCAGCACAAAACCTAAATACACCACTGATTGTGACCACACATAAGCTTTCAGAATGACTTCAAGTGGCCCACCTTAGTGCTCTGTGATGTGCTTCCTAAACTGAAACCACAGCAAAATTCCTGACAAAAGAAAATTATTTCCAGGAACAAACTTTGAATACTTACAGCTCATAAAACACATACAAATTTAATACTGGGCATACAGTGTAGTGGAGTATATACAGTACAGTAACCTATTGGATAAGAAAATTCTGGTTTATCTGTTAGTGATGCAATTTTCCCTTCCACTTGAGTATTATATCATTCACAGTTCAGTGCAGTTATACAACAATAGGTGATTTGTGCAAACCTATGCACATGGGTTTAAATTTGATTGATTGCTCGTTTTCATTTAGTTATAGATTGAGGACATAATGTATTAAAACACAGAGCAATTTATAACCAACTGCTTTAAAGACTATTTGTGACCAGCCAAGAGGCAACATTTCAAACCTGGCTTGTTCACTCTAACTAGACTGCTGTCAGAACTAGTATAAAATAGCTTCCCTCATAATTATTACCTTTATAACAGCTTTATATTTTTTATCAGTATGCTTTCATTATCTTTTAGCCCTAATGTTGATTATCTAGGCTGGCATATTTATATGTATCACTGAAAGACATTAACATTACATGAGCTGCTGCAGTTTCCATTCTCTAGGTGCCATTTCATACACTATTTTCTACATGCAGCATACATATTTTTAATCACAATGGGGTCAAAGATGACTTTTTTACAACATTAAACATTAATACGAAAATGAATAAACCAGAACAGTAGGCATGGCACTCTTCCAGTCATTTGCTCTTGTAAACTGTTCCTGTGCTGACATCCCCTGCAAACATACCCAAAGGGGTCATAAATCAATGTTTTCTGCTTAATAATTGATTATCTCTGAGGGGAAAGACAGATGCACCTGCAAAATTCACAACCAACTAAAAAGCCTTATCACACAAGTTATGGAGTTTTACGTAGAGCTCAGAATATTTCCACAAACAAAAAAGATAGCATTTGGAATGCAATTTTTTTTTCTATTTAGTTCAATCGAATTATAATTTTATCAATCCCAATGTGCACAGAGAGAATAAAAAATAACATATTGCTCTGATTGAAGAATAATTGGGTCATTAAAAATGGGCAAAAACTGGGGAAGCATGAGAGTCGCTGCACATTATCTCCAATTTTGCCTTGTGTCAGATTCTTTGTTTTAAATAAATGGTGGAACATTAGGACACAGATAAGAATATACCTAGCAGAAACTGCCTTTTTGTTTCTGGTTTGTTTCTTGTCCAATCTTTCTAGTTTTGAGCTTTCAAGGCAAAAGACAAGGAAAATTAAAAGAAACATTATTAGCAGGAAATGGAAGCTGCTATTGCTGGCCTTCTCTTCTGCTAGTTGCATAACTAGCCATCTTACACAAAAACTTTAAGTCAATGACCTGGAATGAGTATGCAAGTAATGCTTTCCAAGTTTTTTTTTTTTTTTGTGTTTTTTTACTTTCCCTCATCCATATATGGTTTAAGTTTGTTGATTTGAAAGGGAGGTAAGCAACAGAAACCCCTGAGTTTCCTCTGGAAAGTAAAAAAGTTAAAAAATACACTACCTGCCTTTCATCTACTGTGCCTTTGGGAGAGTGATGTCCAGTGGCGGCCGGTCCATAAGGGGCGCTGCACCCCCCCCCCCCCATTGTTCATAGAATGATTTATTTTTAAATACATGATAATATGGCTAAAATTTTTTAACATCTTAAAGTTAAAAAATGTTAGTCATATTATCATTTATTTAAAAACAAATTGTTCTATGTGTGTGCACTGTGCAGGGCGCCAGGCTAATAGGTGTCTATTATTTCCTTCAATTTTTGACAAGTACGTGATTAGAGCCTGAGGCTCTAATTGGCTTGTTTTACGTTGTCCTCTAACCCTCCCCCTTTTGATTTTAGCAAATCAATATTCGCCATCGCGTCACTTCCGGTTTCCAGCTTCTTGTCTCAGCCAATCAGGAGGCTGAAGATTTAGAACCAGGAAAGAAGACCCGGAAAGAAGACTGTGTTAACACAGAAGTCCCTGGGTATCAGGGGAGCCATGACAGCTCAGGCTGGAGGCTCCATTTGCAGGTAAGTCTCATGGCGTCCTCTGGTGAGAGCGGACCTGGAGGGGTTTGTTTTCTCTCACTCCCCAAAAATTTTAGCATCAGCTGCAACTGGTGATGTTACAATGCTTCCAGCATGTTCCCAGGGAACACTAATAGGATTTAAGATGAGATTGGGGATAATTTGTAATAAGAAGACCTTGCATTTTACTGCAAAGTCCACTTTAAAGGAAACATGTATTGAAGTAAACATATGGCCACTGATGTCCACTATTTAAAACTCTCAGTTACTTAAATGTCTCTGAATTCAATCCTTTAAAAGTTATTGATCCTAACCAGGTACTGTATATGGCAGTAGAAGCAATGTCAGCAATGCTGGTCTCTGCAAATTCATCTGGGTCATTGACTTGAGGTTATAATGCTACTAGATCAGCAGACAAGTAGGCAAGTACCATTTTCAGAAAGAGAAGTCAGCAATGTCCATCAACCTATTTGTCTCAGTTTACATTTCCTTTAAGTATAAATGAAAGGGTTCTTATCAAAATTACTTTAGTCTTTAACATCAGTTAAAGTAATACCATTACTAACATACAGTCTTTTTAGGTAATGCAATATAGTGCATGTACAAAATTCCCAGAAAACATCCAACTATGTTTTTTTAAAATTGATTACTAATCACTCTCCATCATTTTTCAGGGTCCGTTTTTTTAATTTTACATATAGTGGTACTGAGAATAATATGGTAATCTTATTGTGATGGAGATGGTTTGTACTACAGAGACTTTATAGAGATTCTTATCCTACTATGGACTTTTTATATTGACACCAAATGATATCCTTATTCTTTTTTTTTTTTCCATAAAGTATATCCTTATTCTTCCATAATAATTCATACACATCTAGTAATTATTTTCTCTGTAATCTATTAAATGTCTCCTTTCCCCCCTTACTTTCATTTGTTTGAAAAAAAAAAAAAGAAGTACTTGTAAGTTTCAGTCATGTGACTGGTCTATGCACACTACACATCCCATAATCCCTAGTCAATCTTGGGAGCAAGCAAAAGAGGGCAGCTACATACTGTGAGAGAACAACCTCTAACTAGAAGTCAGGTCATAGCAGCAAAAACAACAAATCATTTGGAGGAGGCCAAGATCAATGGAGGGTACTTTTTGAGTTGAGAATACAAACTTGAATAGAAATTGTTTTTTTAAATCAGAGTTTAGTTTCACTTTAATCAACTATAGGGAATCATATCACTGATAACTCCATAAACAATTATACATTTTACAAGCCAATCAATTTATTTGTAAATACAATAAGCAAAGTCTTAACATGAAAAATTTAGATAAACTTATAAATCCACTGGAGCTCAGCTAACCCTTTGCAACTAACTAACTCAATTAAGCTGCAACCCTGGACTGCTCTGTATGGCGCCCAAGCTCGCTGGAACAGGGTATGAATCCGAAACATTTGCCACTGCGAGTGTCGACAGGGGAGGGATTTCGTTCCAGATCCTACAATCACTGGAAGTCAAGAAAGGACTCCCTGGAGCTGCACATCTGTTCTATCCCTATGCTGAGTGTATAAATGGCAACCTCAGCCTGGACTCCGCCCAGGCCATGCTCCTAATGCATTTCACCCGCCTCTTGGAGCTTAGTCATGAGGATCCCCATAACTAAACTCTGGGGGGGGGGATGCATTAGGGGTATGGCCTGGTCAGAGTCTGAGGTTGCCATTCATACACCCAGCATAGAGACAGCATGGATGTGCAGCTCCAGGGAGTCATTTTTTACTAACTCAAATAACCTCTTTGCAACACCAAACCTACCTAGTTTGTAAAATTGCAGCCTGCCTCAACTTTTTCATCCTGCAGCTGGCTTCTTCTGTATGATGTCCATGCTGGTGGTGTAGAGCATAATATACATCTATAGCATTGTCTCCCAAGATTCTTCTGTATCAGGAGAAAGCTCAAAGGAAGTCTATAGGGCTGTAATGTGCACGCACAGACATCAGCCAGGTGCAGGATGTAAATGTACTGTTAAAGAGTGATTACTAACTTTGGGTAACTGCCTGTGTATAATTGCTGCTTTTTACCTCTGCCTCACTCTACAGACACTCAGGTCCAATCACAGCTATCTCCTACAGCTCACATGGAACAGACAGACTGTCCTATATTTTCCACACTCTAGGTAACTCTCAAACAGTCCCATACTTCCCAATATATTATGATGTGTTTGAAAATAATCAAATTTCCTTGAATGATTAAAAAATAAAAAAACTTTTACTTAAAAATAAACTGAAACTCTTATTTCAACACAATAGCAGAAACTTTCAGAAGAATGAACGAACAAACAACCAACCAACCAACCAACCAACATCTTCAATGTAGTAGTACAGGCAGGAAAAAGGCCTCAAAACTTCTCTATGTCAGTCAAATAAACATATGTCACACTTACAGATGGGAAGGCCTAGAAAAAAAAATAATAAAATTGGAAAAAATATTTTTGTTTTCTGGAAAAAAAGAAATGTGGAATATGTTCTCTTACAAGGATAAGTGATATATAAATATAATATATATATTTATTTATTTTATATATATATATATATATATATATATATATATATATATATATATATATATATATATAACATGGTATTTAAACTTTATAACATGAAGCCTTTGTGAGAGATTTCTGAGACTTTTTGTTGAGTCTTAAATTATTGCAAGTTCTTTCAGCTGAAGACAAGCACATCTTGGACTAGAATTCAATAAACACTGTAGTTCTAAATGCAGTTCTCAAACAAGAGAAATATACATTTCCTCCACTGGGAGGAACTTCAGGGGAAAGGCTCCAGTTTAGTTTGCTTGTGGGCTGCATCTCCTACAGTTGAGTGATTGTTGGGACACAGTATATGATGGTTTCTGTCCCCTTAGGCCTTAATTGACAGTTAGGAGGGTACATTTGTTTGACAAATTAGTTTATCTTTTTTTTTACCTTTAAATGGTTCCCAAAAATGTTATCCACCATCACAGCATCATTTTCCCTATAGTCTGGTCATTAAATTGTTTTTTTTCTTTTCCTCCTCTAAGTAAAATGGAGAGATCAACATCTAGAGTTTGGAGGCATTTCCACATTGCAATTTCTGCAAACAGAAAGCAAAGCTACAATTTGCAAATATTGTAAGATGAAATATTTTTTTTCCAAATGTTACAAGGATGACAAACACATACTGGCATCCTGGCATTTAAGACATTAAAAAAGGCTTAATGGAATGAAATGAGGATGACCATAATGAAACTGCAAGTAGCTTTTCCCTCTAAAGTTCTCATTCCGGAACTGCTCAGTACCTCAGCCCCATGTCAACTGCTGTGTCATGAGCCAGCCATTACTTTCTGTTCAGCTCAAACCCTTATTTCCACAGATTGAAGCTATAAGTTATCCAACCTAAACACAGCTATGGGTAATGTGAACTCAAGTAGGAGAAAATCCAACATAAACATTGCAGGGCTGTGGTGGAAATAACTAGATACTTAGCTGTGGAAAGAGAAGGTGGGTTAGTTGAACTCAAGGTGGTGGGGGCAAAGGAAAGTTTGTAATCATTGCAAAGTAATTTCAATATTATACAAAACTGCAGCTTTTATTGAAAATAATATACCTAATAATCCTGCCATGGAGGTTATTGCTCAGACACTTCCTATTCCTGTCACACGCTCTATCGAAAGGTAACAGAAACACATATTGCATAGAAATGTTTCAATGTTGTCACCACCAGGTATACTGGACATGACATGTGGCAGTAGTTTCAGGCATGTAGACATAAAGTGACTGCAAAGAGGCTTCAGGAAATCAATGATATGCATATGCAATAAAAGATAAAAAATGGTGAAAACAGTACTTTCGTTTAAAAAAATGGCAAATGTTTATGATACACAGGGCACTAAATGACCTGGGATTCCATATACTTAAACTTGACGCAGTTTTTGGCTGCTGGTAGATGATCTCCCTTTGATGATTTTAAAGTTTTCATTTATTGACACTAATTTATTAACTTAATTTAATAACTAATTTAATAATTTAAGTACAGTTCTTTATTATTATACCATACTCATAGATAGGTTACTTAAAATGTTAAAATGTTAGTTTACATTTACAAAAAAAAAAAAATATATACATAAAGATGAATATAAAGATGAAATAACACCATAAGTACCCTCTGTACTTACCTTATGGGATGCTGAGCTTTCAGTGCCCCGACAGCCGGTTGGGGGATTTGAAATCTCCACTCTTTTTTCTCTAAAGGTGAACTAACACATTAACTGTTCATGCGAATAATCAGAATACGGTCGTGTAGGGTGAGCGACAATAAGTAGTCTTATAAATTTGATGGGGCTACAAACATACATGTTTGTTTGTCCATTGTTTATAAAATAATGGGGGAAATGAGCCATGGGTGTGGTAATGGTTTTCACATACCACTTGTGGAAATTAGCCATATGGCTAGGAAATACCATGACAAAAGGCCTAGGACATTTTAGGATCAGCATTATTGTAAAACTACAAGGTTGGCAGCGTTTTCCAAAATATTGCAAGTATACACAAGTATCCTTGCACATTATGGCAGACTTACTTTGCTGTCTGCTCTTTTTCAGCACTAGTAGTCCAGAAGCATATGTGAATAATGCTTCAGTTACCAAGAATCAGTTGCTCCACCTGATCCCAGGTATCCACCAGCCTCAGTTCATCCAAGCTGCTAAGCTATACAATGAAAAATAATTGTGAGCCTCATGTCAGTAAAAGTAAGTCAGCCTAAGCCCCCGTTCACATTAGGTCGCTCCGACTTAGGGGGCGACCTGTGAAGTCGCGTGCAGCACAACTTCAGCGCGACTTGCAAGGACTTCATAACCTGAATGTCTATGCAAGTCGCCTCCAGGTCGACCTGAAGTAGTACAGGACCCTTTTTTTAAGTCGGAGCGACTTGTGTTGCTCCGATTAGAATGGCTCCTGTACTACACAGTGGGAGCGTGAGGACTGCAACTTGTCAGGCTGACAAGTCGCCTAACAAGTCGGATCAATGTGAATGGACACTAAAGCTTTGTTGATTATAAGTAAAACCATGCTCTCCTCAGAGCCTTTATTAACCCATAGTCAGTAAAGATTTTCTATGTATGGCTGACAGTTCAGAGCTCCCACTTCTTCCATGTTTGCATCCCTCCTCTTCAGCCATTGGGCAGTCACAAATGATATAACATCTCTTCATGCATGCATCAGTTACTGTACATTATCTCATCTCCATTTTTGCCATCTTACAAATGCCTGGGATGTGTTCGGAGTAAACGCTGAACTGCCCATGTGCCACAGGCAGTGTACACTATAAAAATATCATAGAGCAAGAGCATAGACATGCAAAGTCTCTTCTGCCAAAGAAGTCAATGATTTCTTTAACAGGCACTAAAGGAGGTTAAAACTGCATATAAGACCATGTATAATCTGTAGTCTTATGAAAAGTTATGTAACCAAATTCTAAATTCTTGAACATGGCCTTGAAAAGTATAATTATTTCAGCAACAAACAACCAACACAAAAAAAATAAGATTCCTTATTTAATTATTTTTTTTCCTGTGTCCTTGAATACAAATCTATATTCATATCATTAAAATCTCTGCACTCACATATTATACAAACTAGTTTTACGCACTCTTATATCTGTAATGGTACCTGCAATATGAAATATCAAAAAGCTATATAAGCTGTTAAGAAAAGTGCACAAAGCATAATGAAAAGCAACTATCTGTCTTCAATATACATTAATAATACATTCTGTCTAAATGATAGGAAGTAGAAGAACAGTTTAAAGCTGAAATAATGCATTGCCTAATCTCTATGCAGATCTTGCAAATTAAAGCAAATCATGTGAAATATCAAACAATATTGGAAATATTCCTTGTAGCCTAGTAATGAACCCAACAATGATGAAGGAGGATGTTTTTCTCAAATTTATCTGAAAACACTCAGGTATAGAAAATTGTCCAGTTTATGAGTAGTTCTTGTTCAGATGATTTTTTATATTTTGGATTTACTGCATAATGGTGTGGTATGGATTTTTTCACACACTGTGTTTTGTTTTTCTTAACCACTTGCCGACTGCTTAGCGCATATATACTGTGGCAGGGTGGCTCTCCCAGGAAAACCGACGTATGGGTACGTCGGTCAATTGGTGGCAGCTAGGAACGTTCAGCCCCGAACGCCAGCGGGGGAAGCCAATGCACAGATCAGGCGGCTCCGATTGCTGCCTGACACCCGTGATCGCTCCCCACTAAGAGAGAAGGACGGTTGGCTGTTGTAAACACAGTCGACCGTTCTTCTCCCTAGAATAGTCATAGAGCATATAGCCCATGTGATCCTTCTATATAGGATAACATGTCTCTATGGTCATTTCAGAACCCATGTCCCCCCCACAGTTAGAATTACTCCCCTAGGCTCACATTTAACTCCTTGATCACCCACAGGGTTAACCCCCTTCCCTGCCAGTGTCATTATTACAGTAACAGTGCATATTTTTAGCACTGATTACTGTAGTAATATCACTGGAACCCTCAAAAGTGTAAAAAATGTCAGTTAGGGGTCCGATCTGTCCGACACAATGTCGCAGTCCCGCTAAAAATCGCAGATCATCGCCATTACTAGTAAAAAAAAAAAACAATAAAAATGACATAAATCTTTCCCGTAGTTAGTAGACGCAATAACTTTCGCGCAAACCAATCAAAATAAGCTTATTGTGTTTTTTTTTTTTTACCAAACATATGTACCAGAAAACAAATTAGCCTAAGATGTTAAAAAATTTTAGCAGAGTGTGAAAAATATTGTTTTTTTTTTTGCAATATTGTCACTATTTTTTGTTTATAGCGCAAAAAATAAAAATCACACAGGTGATCAAATACCACCAAAAGAAAGCTCTATTTGTGGGAAAAAAAAAACGCAAGTTTTATTTGGGTACAGCGTTGCATGACCGCGCAAATGTCTGTTAAATCAACGTAGTGCCGATTTGCAAAATAGGGCCTGGTTATTAAGGGGCCAAATCCTTCCGGTCTTAAAGTGGTTAAAGGAGCAGTACACATTTTATGAAACACAACTTAATGCCTCTTTATGTGAAAGAAAAGCGAATGGGGTCCTCCTAATAATCCATACTAGACCCTTACCTGGGCATGCTACCTGGCTGACACTCCCCTCTCTTGAACCATACTAGGCCAAATTCCCTCAATATTGGGAGTGCACCTTGTCAGTGGAGGCAAACAGGACTCCACCCACTTCGCTATGCATCTTGTCCTCATGTTGATGGAGACAAAAAGCTCATGCCCTCATCAAATGCCCCCAAGAAGATGTGGGAGCTTTAAAGATTCAGAAGCAAAACATGAGTGGTATTAGGGGGTTTGCCTTTACTTTGGAGGTATATCAGTTGTTATTTTATGTTGATATGAGCTTTATATTAACTTAAACTGCTTTTTTTTTTATTTTTGCTTTCCTAAAGAAAAATTTGGGCTTTTGTTTCAGGAGTGGCATTTTGGGGTTTGTATTCTTTTGCGTTTTTTTTTTTATTTTATATTGACAGCACATTTTTTAACTTTGGAGTGCTCAAAGTATATTATTAACCACATACTGGTTTGTTCTTTTAGCTCATTTTCTTTGCAGCACACTGCTGCATCATTTGAAAGAAAAAAAAAATGGTGCAAGAACAGTGTGCGCCTAAACCGCTTAACAGCAATTCACTCGCATTCACTGCACCCCCCTACCCCCATCCCCATAGATAAAATAAAGATAAGGCATACACTGGTTAGGTCTGTTATTCATAATTTCAAATTGTACTCACTGGTAAGTATCTGGATACTCATTTAGGTTTTATAGTTGAAGTACATAACGAAAAATTCCGAGCTCTTGCGCATGTCTTCCTTCACCTTCTTACTCTATATGCAACTGGAAACAAAGGAAAAGTCTCTCCTGCTGGGCTGCACTTAGAGCAACTAGAACCTTGATAAAAGTTATTTGAGGCTGTGCATGCTATACTGGGCATTGCTGATTTCTGACAATCCTACCGAGTGATGGATATACATTGCAACAATACAAGAGGAAGAGAGCGCACAAACTGCCTTAGTGTAATTCAGTTTATTGATAAAACCATATAAATATTCCACCAAGAATTGCACTCACATGATTCCAGGTAAAACATGAATGTCTCAGCCTTTAGCCCCTCTTCTCCATGGCCACTGTAAGGTTCGGCATGGTGTGAGTTCTCAAAGGAGCCTCCTGTCAGCTACGGCCAAAAAAACACCGGCCCTCAGCATGCTGATGCCATTGTGCCTACACCTGGTCCAGCCGGTGCCACTCTCCATAGCCAGGACACCATGAAGCAGAGGAGGGGCAGAGAGACGTGAGGACATGTCACGGTTACCACAACAACACTTTCAAGTGAAAAAGGAGGCAATGCCTCCATAACGCACTGTCATGATAAAATGCCTCTCCACCCCTCCTCTGCTTCACAGTGTCCAGGCAACAGAGTAAGGCGCTGGCTGGACCAGGCACATGCACACTAGCATTGGCATGCTGAGGACCAAGATGTTTTAGCTGTAGCTGTTAGGAGGCTTCATTAACAGCTCACACAGCCCTGGACCTTACAGTGGCCATGCAGAAGAGGTGCTAAAAGTTGAGACATTGTACAGTACAGTACACTGGGGCAGTTGTGCGCTTGCTTCCTCTTGTATTGTTGCAGGTTTTATAGTTTGCCTGCAACATTGGTAGTGACAGGACAAAAGTCAGTTGCTGCTGTTTTGTCCACTGCTATAGTTTATGTACATCCCAAAGGGTAGTTTGAAGTGCTACATTCAGTGTATGTAATATTCACATGCATAGTGATCAGAGAATTTAAGTTGTGATGAGTTTTAGAAATCCATCCACTTTTATAAGACATTTATACTACCATGCTATGCAACTACAGTCTTGTTATTGTACCTATAAAACTTTACAGCTTACCTGTATTTTCATCAACCATTTGCTAGCATCTGTTCCCTGACAATAGCAAAAAAAAAAAAGGAGAAAGAAAAATAAAGCTAAAATATGAAAACTTGGCATAGGTGTGATTAACACGTTGAACAAGCTATGATTCTGACACTTAAATAATAATTGACAGAAATATGTCAATAGCAAAATGTGAGAATGGTAAAAAAAAAAAAAAGAGGTTGTGAAATGTTTTAAATAAATTTAAATTAAATGCATGATATCGCTTTCCTTCATTTTCTCATTCTCTCTCTCTAATATATATATATATATATATATATATATATATATATATATATATATATATATATATATATACCCAGTGGGGTTTATTTACTAAAACTGCAAATTGCTAAATCTGGAGCAGCTGTGCATAGAAACCATAGAAACCAATCAGCTTCCAATTTTTTTATGTCAAAGCTTAATTGAACAAGTTAGAAGCTGATTGGCTACCTTGCACAGCTGCACCAGATTGTGTGCTTTCACATTTTGGGGATCTGCCCATGTGCACCTTTCCCTTTCTGCTATTTCCAATCAAAGTAGAGCAGATGCCACCACTTTTTGTTTTTTTTTTTTGGTGCAGACACACACTTGATGTCCTTAGCTTCCTTGCAAGGGTGATTTTATTAGATTTATTTATTATAGGTACTTATATAGCACTGCACATTTTCCCTAATTTATTCATTAGACATCCACATCAGACTCTGCCCTCAAGGAGCTTACAATCTACGGTCCCTAACCCAAATTAATACATACGCATACTAGGGCCCATTTAGACAGGAGCCATACTTATCAGTATATCTTTGGGAGTGTGGGAGGAAACCCATGAAGGCACAAAGAGAACATGCAAACTCTTTGCATGCAGTGCCTTGATTGGGATTTGAACCAATAAATCTATGGAAGTAGTAACCACTTAGACACTGTGCTGCTGGTGTGATGTCTGGGCTTCTAGTGTTTTGCTGCACATTTAAGGAGGAAAGGACTGCCCCCACGTAAGTAATGTTTTGAAAATATATGCCACAAAACTCTTTTTTTAATAGAGTAGTGGGAAGAAATTAGTTTTTTTACTGACTAACTTCAAAGTGCACTAAGAACCTTTATAGTATTCTTTTCTATATTATTCTGTTCATGTGCACCATTCAGATCAGAGCAGTTTTATCATGATGAACAGCTGGCACTTTGGTAGTATCCACAAACAATTCTCCTTTATTTCTAAATCAACAATACATAAAATTCAATGAAAAGGCCCCATTAGGGACAGATTTTATGGTCTGAGAGGGGTGGCGACTAATTGCTATTAAAGTTGCATCACCTGCACATGATTTTCCAAATGTTTTAATGATGATGGCACCAAGTTTGAGGTGGAGGAACTTGACTGGCCTGTTCCTCGAATTGACAGAGCACCTTTGGGATGAATTAGAGTCAAGGTTGAGAGCCAGGCCTTCTTGTCCACATGAGTGCCTGACCTCGCTTCTGGAAGAATGGTCAACCATTCCCATAGACACACTCCTAAACCTTGTGGACAGCCTTCCCAGATTGAAGCTGTTATAGCGGTTATAGCTGCAAAAGATGGGCCAACTTATTATGTGTCAAGGGGCACCCCATGCAAACAAAAGCAACTAAACACTTATGGGGTCCCCTCCCCCAAAAATATTATCACCAGATGCCTATCTGAGCATGCAGCCTTGCAGGCCAGGAAAAGGGCCCGGTCTGAATTATGGAGAAATCCTGCACTTTTTTTTTATTAAATTATCCTGAATGATTTGTTTACATGGGCAGAAGATAATGGAGTCATGATGCCCAGAAAGAACTCTGGTTGTGGGTTGTGAGTAGGGTTGAGCGGACACCTAGATGTCCGTGTTCGACGGGTTAGGCCGAACTTTAAAAAAAAGTCCGGGTCCGTGTCCCGGACTTTTACCGAACTTTTCCCGGACACCGAACCCCATTGAAGTCAATGGGGACCCGAACTTTAAGGCACTAAAATGGCTCTAAAACACCAATGGAAAGGGCTAGAGTGCTGCAAATGGCAGCAAAACGTAGTTAAGAGCATGGCAAGTGCTCTGCAAACAAATGTGGATAGGGAAATAACTTAAAACAACAAAAAAAAAAACCAGAAAAATAAAACAATGTTCTTCATCTCTGAAGGACGAGGCCCATAAGGAGTAGGAGGGAGGTTGAGGTGGTGGTGGATGTGGCGGTGTCATAGGCGTGCGCACAGGGTGTGCCTGGTGTACCTGGGCACACCCTAATCACCTAGGGCACATAGCATTATCGCTCTGTTTGCCAGTGAGGAGATGGGAAAGATCTCCCTCGCACCTGCTCTGCTCTATTTCTCTTTGCCAGCAGGGAGAGTAATGTATCGGGGCCATGTACATGTAGGCAAACACATGCATGTGTATTTCAACTTTGGGGTGCACACCCTAATGCAATAGGCTGTGCACACCTATGGGCGGTGTAGGTGGAAGCGGCGGTGGAGGAGGACCAGGGCCGGATTAAGAGCATCATGGGCTTGGTGCTGAGGATTTTGAAGGGCCTTAAGGGCCGTGCCTTGGCATGCACCCAGAGGAGGAAGGGTGCAGCCATGCATGCCTAATTCAACATGGGATGCTGTCTCTGAAGCCCATAAACACATCCATGCATCGGCAACTGTCCCTCCTTGTCCGGCCTTCGCGCTGTGTGGGGAGGTTCTGAGGGTGCTGCCTGGGGAAGCGAGCATAGAAGCCAGACTTCTGTGTTTACAAGTGACAGAAGAGCGGTCACAGTGAATATGGCCAACCCGGGGCCTATATAAAAGGTAGGGGCCTGGAGCTGCAGCTCCAATAGCCCCTACGTTAATCTGGCCCTGAGGAGGAGGACGAGGTAGCCAACACTGCTTCTTTTCACAAATTTTAAATGAGGGTACACCCCAAAAGAGTGAGAAAGAGCAAAAATGGAACAATGGCTGGGTAAGGTCGGTATCCATTGCTATTCTGCACAAGGTACGGAAAAGTCCTGTGGGATCCATGCCTGGTTCATTTTAATGAACGTGAGCTTGTCCACATTGTCTCTGGACAGGCGGCTGCGCTTGTCTGTTATGACACCCCCAGCCGTGCTAAATACCCGTTCAGATAATACACTGGCTGCAGGGCACGCCAGCACCTCCAAGGCGTAAAGGGCAAGCTCAGGCCATGTGCCCAATTTGGAGACCCAGAAGTTGAAGGGGGCAGACCCCTCATTCACTACATGTAGGCGTGTGCACACATACTGCTCCACCATGTTGGTAAAATGCTGCCTCCTGCTAAGACGTTCCATCTGAGCTGCTGGTGCTGCTGTTTGTTGTGGCGTGCTGACAAAGCTTTTCCACATTTCGGCCATGCTAACCCTGCCTTCTGAGGTGCTGGCGGTGCCCTGGTTGAGTTGGCGACCTCCTCCTCCTCCTCCTCTGCCTTGTGCTTCCACTGTGGCCCCGCTGTCAGATGGGAATGCCAGCAGCATTGCGTCTACCAGCGTGCGCTTGTACTCGCGCATCTTGCGATCGCGCTCCAGTGAGCGAATTAAGGACGGTACGTTGTCCTTGTAACGGGGATCCAGCAGCGTGGCCACCCAGTAATCAGCACAAGTTAGAATGTGGGCAACTCGGCGGTCGTTGTGGAGACACTGCAGCATGTAATCGCTCATGTGTGCCAGGCTGCCCAGAGGCGACGAAAGGCTGTCCTCTGTGGGAGGTGTATCGTCCGTGTCCTCTGTATCCCCCCAGCCACGCACCAGTGATGGCCATGAGCTGGCCTGGGTGCCACCCTGCTGTGAACATGGTTCCATCTCCTCCTCCAGCTCCTCCTCCTCCTCATCCTCCTCCTCCTCCTCATCCTGTGCCACATCCTCTTCCATCATCGCCCGAATTGTTTTTTCAAGGAGGCATAGAAGTGGGATAGTTAAGCTGAGAACGGCGTCATTGCCACTGGCCATGTTGGTGGAGTACTCAAAACAGCGCAACAAGGCACACGGGTCTCGCATGGAGGCCCAGTTATTGGTGGTGAAGTGGTGCTGTTCTGCATAGTGACTCACGCGTGCGTGCTGCAGCTGAAACTCCACTATGGCCTGCTGCTGCTCGCACAGTCTTTCCAGCATGTGCAAGGTGGAGTTCCACCTTGTGGGCACGTCACATATGAGGCGGTGAGCGGGAAGGCCGAAGTTACGCTGCAGCGCTGCCAGGCGAGCAGCAGCAGGGTGAGAACGCCGAAAGTGCGCACAAACGGCCCGCACTTTCTGCAGCAGCTCTGACATATCGGGGTAGTTTTTAAGGAACCTCTGCACCACCAAATTCAGCACATGCGCCAGGCAAGGGATGTGCGTCAAACCGGCTAGGCCCAGAGCTGCTATGAGATTTCTCCCGTTATCGCACACCACCAGGCCGGGCTTGAGGCTCGCTGGCAGCAACCACTCATTTGTTTGCTGTTCCATGCTCCTCCACAACTCCTGCGCGGTGTGTGGTTTGTCCCCCAAACAGGCAAGTTGTAAAACTGCCTGCTGTCGTTTACCCCTGGCCGTGCTGAAGTTGGTGGTGAAGGTATTACGCTGTCCGGATGAGGAGGCGGTAGAGGATGAGGAAGCGGAGTAGGAGGAGTTAGGAACAGGAGGCAAACTGAAGCGCCCTGCAATCCTCGGTGGTGGAAGGACATGCGCCAAATTGCTATCCGCCTCAGGCCCATCCGCCACTGCATTTACCCAGTGTGCCGTTAGGGAGATATAACGCCCCTGACCGTGCTTACTGGTCCACGTATCGGTAGTTAGGTGGACCTTGGCACAGATAGCGTTGCGCAGTGCACACCTGATTTTTTCCCCCACTTGGTTGTGTAGGGAAGGGATGGCTTGCCTGGAAAAGTAGTGGCGGCTGGGCACGACGTACTGTGGGACAGCCACCGACATAAGGTTTTTAAAACTGTGCGTCTCCACCAGACGGAATGACAGCATTTCAAAGGCCAATAATTTTGAAATGCTGGCATTCAGGGCCAGGGATCGCGGGTGGGTAGGGGGGT
This sequence comes from Pelophylax lessonae, assembly GCF_965119305.1. Classification (NCBI taxonomy): domain Eukaryota; kingdom Metazoa; phylum Chordata; class Amphibia; order Anura; family Ranidae; genus Pelophylax; species Pelophylax lessonae. The sequence goes on from NC_138768.1 coordinate 724,274,637, forward strand.
ACTTCCTCTTCCTCTCAAGTGTTTGGGAGATGGAAATCTGAACGCTTCCACGGGACATTGTGGAGATGGTTGTTGGTGACCCAGGTGGTGGTGTTGCTGACAGATCGTCTGTTTGCGGGGTGGCAGGTGCCGGTATCACTACAGATGTGGCTGGAGCGGCCGAGACTGCAGCAGAAGAGGAAGCAGGATGAGCCAGAGACGTTTCTTGGTTTTGAAGGTGTGTACTCCACTGCAGCTCGTGCTTTGCACTTAGATGCCTGATCATGCAGGTTGTGCTCAGGTTGAGAAGGTTTATGCCTCGCTTCAAGCTCTGATTGCACAGGGTGCAAACCACTCGTGTCCTGTCATCAGCACATTTTCTAAAGAACTTCCACGCTAGAGAACTCCTTTGAGCTGACTTTGGTGCGCTCGTTCCCTTGCTGCGTTGGGCAGTAGCGGGCGTAGTGTCTAGGGCACGGCCGCTCCGCTTCTGCACCCTGCTCCCTCTTCTGCTGTGCTGGTGGCTCTGTGCGACCACCGCCTCTTCCTCCAAACTACTCAGGTCACCTGCATGACGTTCATTCCATGTGGGGTCGAGGACCTCATCGTCCTCCACATCATCTTCCACCCAGTCTTCACCCCTGCCCTCCTTGTCGGTCTCCACAATGCTGAACGCCGCAGCAGTTGGCACCTGCGTTTCGTCATCATCGGAGACGTGCTGCGATGATCCTTGCATGTACTCATCTTGAGAAATAAGTGGTTGGGCATCGCTGCACTCAATCTCTTCCACTTCTGGGGCAGGGCTAGGTGGATGGCCCTGGGAAACCCTGCTGACAGAGTCATCAAAAAGAAGAAGAGACTGCTGTATGGCTTGGGGCTCAGACTGCTTGCCTGATTTGCAAGGGGGTGAGGTGAAAGACGGTTGGACATCGGCTGCAGGTGCCAACTGTGACCTTTCTGCAGTAGACTGGGTGGGAGACAATGTGAAGGAACTGGAGGCACTGTCAGCAGCAAACCAATCTACTATCGCCTCCACTTGTTCTGGCCTCATCACTTCTAGGGGCGTATGATGCCCTACCAAATACTGATGCAGGTTCTGTCGCCTACTCACACTTGAGGAAGGTGTTTCACTTGTGCGTGTAGCTGGCACAGATCGACCACGTCCTCTCCTTGCAACAGGAGCTCTAGCAGCAGCACCACCACGACCCAGGCCACGGCCCCTATTTGACGCTCTCCTCATATTTCTGAAATTTAAGATCTTGCCCTAGAAAGGTCTTTATTGAATAGCGGAACAAAAGAACAACAGTATCGCACGGGTGTATCTCACAGTCAAATATGCAAACTATGCCGCAATTTAATGTTTTTTACACCAAAAGGGTGTGTATTGAATAGCGGAATAGGATAAAAAACTGTGTATCTCACACGTACAAACACAGACTAGGCCCGATAAAATTTTTTCCTACCCTAAAGGGAGAATGAGGAAGAGGAGTATGGAACAGGCAGCACCCTCAAATCTTCAGAAGTATGAGATGAACCCCAAAAACTTGGAAAGGTGGATCTCACACGTACCGACACAGACTATTCCGCAATTTAATTGAGCCCCAAAGGTTTTTATTGAATAGCGGAATAGGAAATATGATCAAAAAAAAGTGTATGTTTTTCACACGTACAGAAGCACACTAGGCCCCAATTACTATTGTTTGTACACCTAAAAGGATGGATGAGGAAGAGGAGGAGGAGGAGTATAGAACAGGCAGCACCCTCAAAGCTTCAGAAGTATGAGATGAACCCCAAAAACTTGGAAAGGTGGATCTCACACGTACCGACACAGACTATTCCGCAATTTAATTGAGCCCCAAAGGTTTTTATTGAATAGCGGAATAGGAAATATGATCAAAAAAAAGTGTATGTTTTTCACACGTACAGAAGCACACTAGGCCCCAATTACTATTGTTTGTACACCTAAAAGGATGGATGAGGAAGAGGAGGAGGAGGAGTATAGAACAGGCAGCACCCTCAAAGCTTCAGAAGTATGAGATGAACCCCAAAAACTTGGAAAGGTGGATCACACACGTACCGACACAGACTATTCCGCAATTTAATTGAGCCCCAAAGGTTTTTATTGAATAGCGGAATAGGAAATATGATCAAAAAAAAGTGTATGTTTTTCACACGTACAGAAGCACACTAGGCCCCAATTACTATTGTTTGTACAGCTAAAAGGATGGATGAGGAGGAGGAGGAGGATAGAACAGGCAGCACCCTCAAAGCTTCAGAAGTATGAGATGAACCCCAAAAACTTGGAAAGGTGGATCTCACACGTACCGACACAGACTATTCCGCAATTTAATTGAGCCCCAAAGGTTTTTATTGAATAGCGGAATAGGAAATATGATCGAAAAAAAGTGTATGTTTTTCACACGTACAGAAGCACACTAGGCCCCAATTACTATTGTTTGTACACCTAAAAGGATGGATGAGGAGGAGGAGGAGGAATATAGAACAGGCAGCACCCTCAAAGCTTCAGAAGTATGAGATGAACCCCAAAAACTTGGAAAGGTGGATCTCACACGTACCGACACAGACTATTCCGCAATTTAATTGAGCCCCAAAGGTTTTTATAGAATAGCGGAATAGGAAATATGATCAAAAAAAAGTGTATGTTTTTCACACGTACAGAAGCACACTAGGCCCCAATTACTATTGTTTGTACACCTAAAAGGATGGATGAGGAGGAGGAGGAGGAGGAGTATAGAACAGGCAGCACCCTCAAAGCTTCAGAAGTATGAGATTGTATTCACTGTACCCCACAAAGATTGTGTTCACTGTACCCCACAAAGATTGTGTTCACTGTACCCCACAAAGGTTTTGTTCACTGCTCCCCACAAAGATTGTGTTCACTGCACTCCAAAAGGATTGTCTTCACTGCACCCCACAAAGATTGTGTTCACTGTACCCCACAAAGGTTTTGTTCACTGCACCCCACAAAGATTGTGTTCACTGTACCCCACAAAGGTTTTGTTCACTGCACCCCACAAAGATTGTGTTCACTGTACCCCCCAAAGATTTTGTTCACTGCACCCCACAAGGATTGTCTTCACTGCACCCCACAAGGATTGTCTTCACTGCACCCCACAAGGATTGTCTTCACTGCACCCCACAAGGATTGTCTTCACTGCACCCCACAAAGATTGTGTTCACTGTACCCCACAAAGATTTTGTTCACTGCACTCCAAAAGGATTGTCTTCACTGCACCCCACAAAGATTGTGTTCACTGTACCCCACAAAGGTTTTGTTCACTGCACCCCACAAAGATTGTGTTCACTGTACCCCACAAAGGTTTTGTTCACTGCACCCCACAAAAATTGTGTTCACTGTACCCCCCAAAGATTTTGTTCACTGCACCCCACAAGGATTGTCTTCACTGCACCCCACAAGGATTGTCTTCACTGCACCTCACAAAGATTGTGTTCACTGTACCCCACAAAGGTTGTGTTCACTGCACCCCACAAAGGTTTTGTTCACTGCACCCCACAAAGATTGTGTTCACTGCACCCCACAAAGGTTTTGTTCACTGCACCCCACAAAGATTGTGTTCACTGTACCCCACAAAGATTGTGTTCACTGTACCCCACAAAGGTTTTGTTCACTGCACCCCACAAAGATTGTGTTCACTGTACCCCACAAAGGTTGTGCTCACTGCACCCCACAAAGGTTTTGTTCACTGCACCCCACAAAGATTGTGTTCACTGCACCCCACAAAGATTGTGTTCACTGTACCCCACAAAGGTTTTGTTCACTGCACCCCACAAAGATTGTGTTCACTGTACCCCACAAAGATTGTGTTCACTGCACTCCAAAAGGATTGTCTTCACTGCACCCCACAAAGATTGTGTTCACTGTACCCCACAAAGGTTGTGTTCACTGCACCCCACAAAGGTTTTGTTCACTGCACCCCACAAAGGTTTTGTTCACTGTACCCCACAAAGGTTTTGTTCACTGCACCCCACAAAGATTGTGTTCACTGTACCCCACAAAGGTTTTGTTCACTGCACCCCATAAAGATTGTGTTCACTGTACCCCCCAAAGATTTTGTTCACTGCACCCCACAAGGATTGTCTTCACTGCACCCCACAAGGATTGTCTTCACTGCACCCCACAAAGATTGTGTTCACTGTACCCCACAAAGATTTTGTTCACTGCACCCCACAAAGATTGTGTTCACTGTACCCCACAAAGATTTTGTTCACTGCACTCCAAAAGGATTGTCTTCACTGCACCCCACAAAGATTGTCTTCACTGTACCCCATAAAGGTTTTGTTCACTGCACCCCACAAAGATTGTGTTCACTGTACCCCACAAAGGTTTTGTTCACTGCACCCCACAAAGATTGTGTTCACTGTACCCCACAAAGATTGTGTTCACTGTACCCCACAAAGGTTTTGTTCACTGCACCCCACAAGGATTGTCTTCACTGCACCCCACAAGGATTGTCTTCACTGCACCCCACAAAGATTGTGTTCACTGTACCCCACAAAGATTTTGTTCACTGCACCCCACAAAGATTGTGTTCACTGTACCCCACAAAGATTTTGTTCACTGCACTCCAAAAGGATTGTCTTCACTGCACCCCACAAAGATTGTGTTCACTGTACCCCACAAAGGTTTTGTTCACTGCACCCCACAAAGATTGTGTTCACTGTACCCCACAAAGGTTTTGTTCACTGCACCCCACAAAGATTGTGTTCACTGTACCCCACAAAGATTGTGTTCACTGTACCCCACAAAGGTTTTGTTCACTGCACCCCACAAAGATTGTGTTCACTGTACCCCACAAAGATTGTGTTCACTGTACCCCACAAAGGTTTTGTTCACTGCACCCCACAAAGATTGTGTTCACTGTACCCCACAAAGGTTGTGTTCACTGCACCCCACAAAGGTTTTGTTCACTGCACCCCACAAAGATTGTGTTCACTGCACCCCACAAAGATTGTGTTCACTGTACCCCACAAAGGTTTTGTTCACTGCACCCCACAAAGATTGTGTTCACTGTACCCCACAAAGATTGTGTTCACTGTACCCCACAAAGGTTTTGTTCACTGCACCCCACAAAGATTGTGTTCACTGTACCCCACAAAGGTTGTGTTCACTGCACCCCACAAAGGTTTTGTTCACTGCACCCCACAAAGATTGTGTTCACTGCACCCCACAAAGATTGTGTTCACTGTACCCCACAAAGGTTTTGTTCACTGCACCCCACAAAGATTGTGTTCACTGTACCCCACAAAGATTGTGTTCACTGCACTCCAAAAGGATTGTCTTCACTGCACCCCACAAAGATTGTGTTCACTGTACCCCACAAAGGTTTTGTTCACTGCACCTCACAAAGATTGTGTTCACTGTACCCCACAAAGGTTTTGTTCACTGCACCCCACAAAGATTGTGTTCACTGTACCCCCCAAAGATTTTGTTCACTGCACCCCACAAGGATTGTCTTCACTGCACCCCACAAGGATTGTCTTCACTGCACCCCACAAAGATTGTGTTCACTGCACCCCACAAAGGTTTTGTTCACTGCACCCCACAAAGATTGTGTTCACTGTACCCCCCCAAAGATTTTGTTCACTGCACCCCACAAGGATTGTCTTCTCTGCACCCCACAAAGATTGTGTTCACTGTACCCCCCAAAGATTTTGTTCACTGCACCCCACAAGGATTGTCTTCACTGCACCCCACAAGGATTGTCTTCACTGCACCCCACAAAGATTTTGTTCACTGTACCCCCACAAAGGTTTTGTTCACTGCACCCCACAAAGATTTTGTTCACTGCACTCCAAAAGGATTGTGTTCACTGCACCCCAAAAAGATTGTGTTCACTGCAGCCCACACACAGAAAAATGGATGTGGATCACTGACACCTGCCTATCTCCTATCCCACACCACACAGCAATATCGATTGTAGTTTGTAGAACACAGTTTCCCTAAAATTCAGCAGACTCTGTCCCTAACAGGATTGAGAAGAGATCGTAGATCAGGAGAACTAAGTGCAGAACCCACCCCACACAGCAATATCGATTGTAGTTTGTAGAACACTCTGACCCTAAAATTCAGCAGCAGCCTCTCCCTAACAGGATTGAGAAGAGATCGTAGATCAGGATTGAGTGCAGACCCCACCCCCCACACAGCAATATCGATTGTAGTTTGCAGAAGACACTGACCCTATAATTCAGCAGACTCTATCCCTAAAATGCCTACAACTCGCCCTGCCTAAACACTCCGACCTGTCCCTCAATTCTATCCGGACACAAATGTTTTTTTCCTGCCTATCTTTCCCTAATCAGCAGCCAGCACGTTGATGTGTGCTCTGTCCCTGATCTAAGCAGCATAATGACGCCGCTGCGGCTGCCTCGAACTTATAAAGACTTGGTCACATGCTTCAGACGGCCAATCACAGCTACTGAGACATTTGCAGGCATGGCTGGGATGGCTTAAGGCACACCAGTTAAACGATTGTTGATTGCCTGTTGAAAGCCCGCCATGAAAAGAGCGCCAAAGCATGCAAAACCCGGAAATAAAACGACCGAACACGGATTTTTACCCGAATATACAGTAAAGTGTCCGTGTTCGTGTTCGGGTAACAAAAATCCAATTATTCGGTACGAACACGAATAATACAGTCCGTGTTCGCTCAACACTAGTTGTGAGTTGTGATGTCTCACTTGCTTAAGGAACCGTTCACACTAGAACATGGTTTGGGAAACCCACATTCTGTGCGCATTTTCCACATCGCATTCAAAGAGCACTGGCCTTGTGATCAGCAGCATTAACCACTCTATTGCAATAAATGTTTTAACCTACTTATATGCTGGAAGGTGACCACTAAACACAAACTGTAGCACAGACCTAGCTATTTGGCACTGTGCATTTGATATAATAACAATAAGATATGTCTGTCACAAGAATTCAGAAACACGCTCAAAAAGCTATGGGCAGCTGCAGTTAAATTATTGGAACATAGGGATACTTATTTAATAAAATCTGCTTCTGGTCTGGTTGAAAAGCTACAGCGACAGCAGCTCCCGTTTGTGTAAGGTCATGAGGATTTATTCTGTGACTACTGCCTGGAAACTCCACTTTGAATATCATCACAGTCTTCCAATGAGGGTTTCTGACCCAACTAGCAGGGACAGGAAATACCTGTCTGTAACCAACTAGTTTTGTGGTAATTACAAGCAAAAGCTTTTTAAAAATATAGACAGTAGAGGACAGCAGACCCATACACACATCTCTCACATATATTGTGCCTGTGTATTTATTTAAAGGCAAAACTTTAGAAATTGCATTTTTTGTCAATTTTTTTTCTTTTTTGAAAAAATATATATACTAGTGCGTTAACTAATGATCATACAAAAAAATTGCATGTGATGACTATCTAGTTTGGAAAAATACAAATATCCAGAACATAGATAGTGGCATGCAATGTCTCTAAATAACAATGCATAAAGGTATGTGAAATGTGTATATAATCACAATATGAAACAAAAAAATCCATTGTGAAAAAAAAGTAACAATGTGCTTAAAAACTTAAGCAAATAGAGTCCCGTGAATGAAAACAGTGACAAAAACTCCACAGCCAGTGAAACAAGGTTGAATGTGCTGAAAACCATTGCTCCTCCAGGTGCTAAGTGATCCACCTTCATGCTAATTAGTAGGTAATGGCTTACCAAATGTCAGTGGTCATGCAGCATGATATAAAATCCCTCCACACAAAACTGGATAATGAACTCCGATACACATCAGGGGTCCAACAATAAAGGCATATGTTTCAATGCAGCAGGTTCACTTGGCAATTGATGTCATCTCATATGCAGATAAAGGAGGAACTAATAGTGCATTATCTTTAAAAAAAAAAATTGGTTTATTAAAAATGTATTGCATCCATCAAATGATTTCAGGACATTGAATGGTAAAGTTGTGCAAGGCCGCCTGCAGTGCGGACCGTGTAAAGTGACGAGCGTGGCTACTCCCACTGACGCATTTCCCTCTCTTACAGGCTTCAACTGGGAATGGTGCCTTTCTTTTTGACTGTGTCCCAAACACAGGTTTTAGGGGCGGGAATCAAATTTCGAGGAAAATATTATTTTAGACAATTGTCAAATTAACAGGGTCACCCTTTGGAAGATGTAACTATACCTTCTGTTCTTGTTACAACAAGGAAGCAGAACAGGAAATAAGATTTAATCTAAAAGAGCCCCAGATAGCAGCAACAGAAGTTCTAATTTTCCTCCACTCTATCCAAAATCAGAAGAAAAAAAAATAGGCTTGACATATAATTTAATAATTTCCTTTACAGAGGACAAGTGTAATATAATAGCCTAATTTTACTGCATTTCTTTTAATTACCTCACACCTAATTCACAGGATTAATTATTATTTTAGAGGTGTCAAGTTTATCAACTTTATTTCAAAGTATTTGATAGAAACAGATATAAATCAGTTTTCAATAATCTTTCTGTAAGGCGTGAATGAGGTGCAGGACTTCTAACTAAAATATGCTTATTAAATTGTCTGAAGCACTCACCTTTAATTATATTTTTGTTCTTTGCAGTACAGTATAAAACAATTTATTATTCATGCTTCAGTGTGTACCACCAACTAAAACAGTTAAGATTTTATAGACTGCAAAATAATACGATTGCTAAGAGCCCTTGATATGTCTTTTGTAAAACCTCTTTCTTTTTTGTTTTAACAAGAACAAAGATAAGGAATAAGTTCTTTGTAGAACTTTTGATTAAGAACATTTTCTAAAAGACATTACACAAAACCCTAATTACAAAGATTTGGGTGGGACGTTGTATATTCTTACTTTGTAGAAACACATAAAGTATTATTGTTATTATTATTATACAGGATATATACAGCGCCAACAGTTTAAGCAGCACTTTACAATATAAATGGGAACAGTACAATTACAATACAGTTCAATACAGAAGTAATAGGAGGGCCCTGCTCATGGAGCTTAAAAGCTAAAGTACAAAAATACTGATTATTATAATGCAAAACAGTGTATATGTTAAGCACACACAAAAAAAAAAGTGCTTTAGTTTAAGCACTGCATTGTTTTTGCTAGCTATTACTGTAAATCACCCCAAAAGTGTATATTTTCTGAAAACAGAGACCCTGGAGAATAAAATGACAGTACATGCTGTTATTTTTCAAAAAGCATATTTTTAGTTAAAAACTCTAAAATAAGTTGTAGTATAAACAAACACAATGTACTGTATATCCAATTTTTTGGTAAGATATAAAAGATTGGCTTGTGTTGAGTAAATAGATAACAAACAGGTCAAGTCTTAAATTTGTACACTCCTGTGGAGTCACAACAATGATAGTACCCAAAATTTTTCATAGGTGAAGGTGACTCTTTACCCACTTCAGCTCCGAAAAGTTTTACCCATTTAATGACCAGGCCATTTTTTGCGATTCGGCACTGCGTTATTTTAACTATCAATTGCGCGATCATGCGATGCTGTACTCAAATACAATTGATGTCTTTTTTCCCCACAAATAGAGCTTTCTTTTGGTGGTATTTGATCACCTGTGCGGTTTTTAGATTTTGCGCTATAAACAAAAAAATAGCGCCAATTTTGAAAAAAACACAATATTTTTTACTTTCTGCTATAAAACATGCGCAATAAATTTTTTTTAAAAAATCCAATTTTTTTTTTATCAGTTTAGGCCAATTTGTATTCTGCTACATATTTTTGGTAAAATAAATCCTAAAAAGCATATTTTAATTGGTTTGCGCAAAAGTTATAGCGTTTACAAACTACAGAATAGATTTTTGGACTTTTTATTTTTTTATTAGTAATGGCAGCAATTAGAGCTTTTTAGCGGGACTGCGACATTGCAGCAGACAGATCGGACCCCTAACTGACATTTTTGACACTTTTTGGGGACAAGTAAAATGAATACAGTTATCAGTGCTAAATAATATGCACTGTTACTGTATAAATGACAATGGCAGGGAAAGGGTTAATACTGGGGGCGATCAAAGGGTAAATGTATGCCTATTTGTGCTTACTGACTGTGGGGGGGGGGGCTCTGTGACAGGCACAGAGAGATTGGTGTTTCAGCTTAGCTGAAACACTTGATCTTTCTGTGCCTGTGTGACAGAAGAGTCGTCTGCTTTGTTTACATAGGCAGGTGGCTCTTCTGTCTATTTCTGTGAAGATCCCGGGAGGCCAGCGCCGATCGTGCCTGCTCCTCCCACGGTTTGACTCCCACTGTGTCTAATCACAGTGGGAGCACGGCTCCAAGACCACATGCACATAATCATGTAGATCTATGTGATTATGCACAGCCAAGCTGCCCTGCCACAGTAAATCTTCGTGGGGGGGGGGGGGGGTTGGCAAGTGGTTAAACCCCTTTATCAGTTCAGAGTTAACAATGAATTAACCTAGAATTATTGCTCTGACTCCGACATTCATGATAATAGCTTACATGTGCAGCACAATTGATGTTTAGAAATGTGTGCTCGTCCTACACTGCGCTTTTTACATGGGTTGTGTATGGGGGTGACGGGGTCCTTTAACTACATTCTTCCCAGGCCAATTCTAATATTTCTCACATACATGTTAAAATATGTACTTTTTTCTAGAGACTTACTTAGAACCGTTAAACATTATATATTTTCTGATGCAGAGAACCTAGAGATTAAAATGCAGAGGCCCTGGAGAATAGAATGGTTGCTTACATTTTTTATGTCACATGATATTTGTACAGTCATTTATTAAACCCAAATTTTCAGGAAAAATGCACTTAAATGCATTTTAGTGCAAACACACAATTATGTTGTGCCAAAAAATTGATGCCAAACATGGAAAGATTTAAAATGTCGCACACACATGAAATGGTGATGACCTTGGGTAACCAAAAATCCTCTAAGGTGACGCTTAAAAAACTTAAATTAAAAGCTAAACTCTAACTACCTTTTCACTAGATCTGAATGGAATGACCAGTCCCAGCATAGATCAGACCTCTGCGCCATGTTGCCCTGTTGTCTGCAGATCCTCTGATATTCTGGGTTTAGTTGTGGCTTTGTGTCACGTGACACTCTGTATAGTCTGATGTAGACTGAGACCCTTCCATAGCTACTTCCTGCTGTATCTCTAGCCTAAAACACACTCCTTTGTAGTCTTTGAGACTGATGTAACTTCCTTTTACAGCTCTGATAGAGGGTGGGATGGAATAAATCCTAATTGGCATGTATTCCCGCCCAGTCACATCTACAAGAAGAAACCTCCCAAGTCCCTTCTCACAGATCACAGCATTATTCAAAATCAAATATGAAACTCCTTCATACACAGCCTGTTCTCAAAGCTAGCTGTGGTGCTGCTAGTCAACATTGAATGGATCACAATTAGAATTCAGTCCTGCCCAGTTAAATATGCCGACCAGTGTGAACAGGGAGAGTCCCACCCCTCCGATCCCACCTTCCTATAGCGCTGCTCTCGCTATAAGAAGAAGTGCGCATTTCTGCTCACAATAATTTTAGTGTGTTTGATGATACACATACATTTTACAACAACCAAAGATTTGTTTGTGACTAAGTAGAGTTTTGTGTGTGTGTGTTGTGTGTGCAAACACTATGTACACATTGCAAATCATGCCTTAAACAAAGACAATTTGCTGTTTCTCTGTTAAAAAGAATGAGATCAAAGAACCACGATCATGTGATCAGTTTTATATTTGTGTGCTCTTTATAGCTAGAATAGCAAATTTCTTGTCCATGAGATGGTTTGTAAGGTTGCACTTCCTGCTGTAAAGCACTCTGCTCACCGCAGAAAGAAATGGAGTGTGGTGGGAAAAACACAATTCTATTCCTTTATTTTTACCACCCACATGAAGGCCCAGAAACACCCACAGTAACCCTAGGACCCACTCACATCAACTCCCAGTTCGGGACCGCCACCACATATATACTGTGGCAGGGCAGCCCGGCTGTGCAAAATCACATTCATGTACGTGATTTTGTGTAGGTCATGTAGGGGGCGCATGGCCGGAGCACCGCTCCTGCTGTGATTGGTCAATTAGCGAATCCAGCAGTCACAATGGCCCCCAGGACCCTCTGATCGTTCGAAGGAATGACAGAACGGTGGTAGGCCTATGTAAACAAGGCAGACCGCTATTCTGTCAGGGAGTTAAGCTAAGCTGAAACATAGATCTCTCTTTTCCTCAAGCGCAATCATTGCCCCCACAGTTAAAAAGCACTCTCTAGGAGCACACTTAACACCTTAATCGCCCCTGGTGTTAACCCCTTCCCTGACAGTGTAATTTATACACTAAGAGTGCATTTTTTTTAGCACTGATCACTGTATTGGTGTCACTGGTCCCCAAAAAGTATCAGATTTGTCCGCTGCAATGTCGCAGTCCCGCTAAAAATTGTTGATCACCGCGATTACTAGCAAAAACAATTAAAAAATAAAAAAAGTCCATAAATGTATCCCATAGTTTGTAGACGTTATAACTTTAGCACAAACCAATCAATATACACTTATTTAGGATTTTTACCAAAAATATGTAGCAGAATACATATTAACCTAAATTGATAAAAAAAATTGATTTTTTTAAATTTTTTTACAGGGTATGTTTTATAGCAGAAAGTAAAAAATATTGTTTTGTTTTTTTTTTTTTTTTCCAAAATTGTGGTTCTTTTTTTGTTTATAGCGTAAAAAATAAATACTGCAGAGGTGATCAAATACCACCAAAATAAATCTCTATTTGTGGGGAAAAACAGTACAGTGTCGCATGACCGCCCAATTGTTGGTTAAATCAGCGCAGTGCCATATCACAAAAAATGGCCTGGTCAGGAAGAGGCTAAAACCTTCCGGAGCTGAAATGGTCAAAGAATCATGGGACATTTAGTATCAGGACCGGTAAAGGAAATAAACAGAAAGTCAGTCAGGAGAAGGAGTGACATCACAAACACAGAAACCTGTTGTATAAAGCTAGAATAGCTAAGTTACACACAATTTAACACTGGGGTTGTGATTCCTTTACATGCATAATGCATCTGTGATTTTGGGGAGGAAAAGCTGGAGTTCTTAGATCTGCTAAATAACAAACCAAAGCCGGAAGTTACAAAATCATCGTCACTTCCATGATCATTTGTCACACAGCCACCCAATCACTTTTACAGTAAAGCCCATCGTCGACTGCAAACTTTGATACCAGCATCATGGTTATTAGATGGTATAACCATCTTCACCCTAGGGACATATGGGTACGTCCTAAGGGCTGGAGGTGGTTAAGATATTTTTTAAAATTATTTTTATTTAATATATATATATATATATATATATATATAAATTTTTTTTTTTTTTTTTTTACTTTCTTGCTATCACAAAAAAATCTTAAGTCAAACTGATTGGTAAAGTGGTAAACCCTTACATACTGTGTACCCAGTGAAATAAATCCTCATACTTAGATTGTACATGTTTATCTGCAACCTCTATTCTGTAGATTGCTCTGAAAACACAAAGATCAAAGGAGTTTTTCTTAGTTTTAGCAGCTAGGGATAGGGATCTGATGTCACACACACTACAGAGATAGAGTAGAGAGTTCCAGGTTTAAAACCACTTTAAATTCAAAAGAGGGAAAAGGCTGCTCATGGCATATATCTGTAAATTTGCAACTATTTGGCTAAATCAATTACAACATTTTTGGATTTACTAGTTTAGAGCTTTTCAATTAATATTAAACTATCATGAATAGACAAAATTAGATATTTCAGCTGTTAATAACTGCTTAGCACAGAGCATATTTCAGAGAAAATGCCTTATGACATTTAAACGGGATGAAGGTCTATTCTATTCAAATTACAGAGTGACTATTTTCCTGAAAGAAAGCCAAAGGTTTGCAGTGTCACTTGAGGGTGCATTATGGGCAATAGACATAGATTTCTTTTCACTGTTGCATTGCCTGGGTCATTTTTTTGTCTTATCCATAAAATATATAAAACCATACATCTTTATTATCTTGTTAAATATGTTTTTTAAATCTCTGTGTCATTGTCAAATGAACCCCCCCCCCCCAAAAAAAAAAAAAAAATAATAATGTGCCACATCTATCATATCATTTTTTCCCATCACATTATATTGTGATATATATGAAGAATCTGGTAACTATCTTTAATATTATCTTATATCTGAATTTTTATAAAAGCCCGTACAATCACATTTCTCAGGAAAGCTTTTATCTCTGCATTCTTTACTATGCAAACCCCCATTATGTTCCAATAAGTCAGGGCAAAGTTGCATCAAGTTCAGAGAATGTTAGTAAAACCTTGATTCTGAGCTATTCAGAAGAGGAAGATACTGTCTGTCATTTGTCAGGGATTAGCAATGTAGTAAGGAATAGAAAATTAATTTCGGGATAAAAAGTAGAGCCAGTGACCAGGTAGGCAGTGCACTTGACTCAATGGGGTTGATTTACTGAAGGCAAATGAACAGTTTATTTTTCAAGGGAATTTGCATTAATTATCTTATTTCATTATGCAAATGAAATTGTATTGCTTTGTTAAAAGTGCTAGGATTATATTATTGCTTTCTGTATCTGTTTTCTTGCTCTAAATAATTTGTATCTAATCTATTCTGCCTTGAAATAAGAAAACAGTGATTTGCAAGCAAATACATTTCCTTCTATAACTCACTGTGAAAACTTTACATACACCTTACTTCTATAGCTTCTTAAAAATCATATCCTGTATACTGAATGCAATAAATAAGCTGATAAAATGTTAAATGTTCATGTTGCAACAATTTATTTTTGTTTTCTTCCTCTGTAAGAGCAAATATAATAACTGTAGATTGTAAGCTCTGCTAGGCGGTATTGAAGTGTATTGTAACTGTACTGCCTCCCTTTATTTTGTAGAGCACTGTGCAGACTGTTGGCTTTACAGTATTTAAATCTTGTATAATTATATTACAGTAACTAATGTTAATTGACTAAAAGCATACATTGTGTACATTTAGCAATGTGTATGCTTACTTAGCTTGGAGAAAAAAATGATTGGCAAAAATCATTTTTTTTTTTTTTAAAAAGTCCTTAACACATACTTTATTTTATGGATAAGACAAAAAAATTACCCAGGCAATGCAACAGTGAAAATAAATCTATGTCTATTGTCCTTAATACACCCTCAAATGACACTGAAATACTTTCACATTCTTTCAGGAAAATAGTCACTCTGTAACTCTTGAATTGAATAGACTTTAATCCAATCTAAATGTCATAAGGCATTTTTTTCTGAAAAAAAAAAATCACTTTTTTTAAACTGTTTTGCACATTACTGAATATTCAAAGTGAAGATAATGTCACTACATTTACTGAAATAAGTGAACATTCACTTTGCTATATCCTTTACTATATGAACATTTGATTCTCCTTTTGAAATTCAGCCTCTCTGGCTTCATCATGAGCTGGCCATAGATTAAAAAAAAAAAACTGCCAAAATTCCCCCATCCACAAAAGAAAGGTGGATGGGGGAATCTTCTCCACTGGAACCTTGTATTCTGACAGCAGGATTCATCTGCTATCAGAATGTGCCCTCTGGCAGCAGCCGCTGATTGAAAAAAGTTTTCCATCATTTCTGTTCAACAAAAGTTGATCATTATATCAACTTCTGTTGAACTGGGGCATCCATTCATACCGCGTTTCCCCAAAAAATAAGATATATTATTTTAATTTTGGCTACAAAAAACACACCAGGGCTTATTTTCCGGGGATGTCTTATTTATTTACGGTATATACAATAATCTACATTTATTCAAATACAGTTAAGTCATTATGATGATCTTGAAGTAGTTGTACCACTGAAAAAAAAAAAGAAGAAGAAATACAAATACAAATATTATGAACCATAATAGACAGCACAGTGCTTGTGCTGTGTTATTTACCCCTCTCTAAAAAACCTGGAATAAAACAAACATTTTTAAAAAAAAAAAATGAATTGTGTCCCCTGTCTTCTCTTCCCCTCTCCCCCTGTCAGCTCATGAGTCAGCATTATGACAATCTGTAATCCCAAAAATAAACCATGGTTAGGCATTGTAAAATTATGTAATCCGTTTAGTAAAAAGATTATATAATGTTCAGTGTGTCTCCTTTTTTTATTTATAGTGGAAAATACCTTATTTACAGCACCGCTGGGCGCTCACATGACCTGCTTGAGCTCTTCTTCCCCGATCCGAGCACTGCAGAGGGAGGGGCCACTGACGTCAGCCAAGAGGAGAGAAGAAGGTCTCCAGCGGGTTACGTGAGCACCCAGTGGCTCTGTAAACAGGTATTTTCCACAATAAAGTTACAAAAGGAGACACACTGCACATTATATAATCTTTTTACAAAATGGATAACAAGTTTTTACAACGACTTTAACTAGGGCTTATTTTTAGGGTAGAGCTTATATAGCAGCCATCCCCGAAAATAACGCTAGGTCTTATTTTCGTGGTAAGGCTTATTTTCAGAGAAACAGGGTAGATCAAAATTTGTCCGCCCCTGCTAAATTGGGCAACTTTCAGTCTATCTATGGCCAGCTTTACATCCAGACAGATTTACATAGCCAGTTTGTGAGTCTAAAAATAGAATATATTCAATATGGCTTATTTACTAAACCAGTAAAGCTTGTTCACTTTGCAAAGTAAATTTTTACTTTCTAAGAGAATTTTCACTTAGCTAGTGAACAGGTTAAAGTAGTACTTTTTAATAGTGTCCAATCATGTGCAAACATAAATCTTGTTTTTTTTTTTTATCTTGATTCTCAGGAAAGTGAATAAGTAAAAATCCCTAGCAGAGTTAAAAACAAAAACCTTAAGGGGCATGTTGATTACTGCCAGGCTGCTCATGAAAAGGTTGGATGATGCTGGATGTCAATCAGCCTTCATGTTTGTCAGAGGCCACTGGCTGAATAGCTACTTTGGAATCTAAACGCAAAGCAGCGGTGTAACTCACAGCCAAAAAATCATTTAAGTTGTGCAGGAAAAAAAAGAAAATCTGTTTTTTTTTTTTTAATTCCCCTCTCACATAGGTGGAAATTGAAATTGATTTTTTTAGTAGGTTAATTGACTATTAACTTTCTAAAGTACACATTAATTTTACTAAAAACAGTCTCTATTTTTTTTTAGTAAATCTTCCAACAGTATTCCTTTAGTTTAAATTCATTTGTGTTGAATACTATGTCAACCCTAAGTAGAAAAAGTGTGAAAACCACTATTTTTACAGAACATGTGGTGTCTCGAGCTCTCAACAATGGATCATGACTGAGCATACCGCATATCACATTATTCACTAAATTTATATACTCAGAGACTAAAACTAAAATAGAAACAGAAACATGTTACTTTAATTAATATGCTGCTTCATGTTCAAGCATGTATTCCTTGATGCCATGTTTCCTTTAAATATTTTCTACCAAATATATCTTTTTTTTGTTTATCTTTACAATAGCTTTACTCTTATTCTAATCTATACCGTATATTTCCTTATCTTAGCAGCACGCTTTCAGCACCTTAGATTGTAGTCAGCATATGTCTTTCAACATATTTCTTTTTTGATCACAATTATAGTAAGAAATGACAAAGTATTGAAATTACTGGCAATTTACCAAACAGGCAAGAAATCCATTTTCAATGTGCTAATGTGTTGCAGACTGGTTTTCAGACATACTGAACTGTTAAAATGTACCAGACAAACTTCATTTTTTTCTACATTCAAGTCATTAGGAAAGAATTGAATCATACTACATCTGAGTTAAATTAGGTCTTGTTAAAAATTCCTTATTTCCATATATTCTATTATAAATAAGTCTAATGTAAATGATCTCCAAGGAAATGGCACGCTGTTTTTAATTTCTAGTTCCCTTTTGGGACCTTCAGTTCATATATACCCATGCCTAATCAACCCATGTAGATTAAAACCATCATTGTATGTTCACCTTTCAAGACCTGTGAGTGCCGCTCTCTTTTTTGGTTTATATACCTATGCCTATTTAATATCCTAGTGCTGAAAATAAAACGTTATACAGTAGTAAATGTTAGATATTATAGTGAAAATGTACTGCAGACTGGAAGCTCTAAACTAAAAGTTTTATTGTAAATGATTGTCTCTGCTTATTTGTCTCCTTGGCCGTGCTCACTCCCATACAAATTTTTTGACAACCCCTTGCCTATTAGCCCCAAAAATTGCCCTTTTTTTTACTTGATAGATTTAGTCTCCATTGATTTTAATGGGGTTCGGGTTCAGGATCCAAATTTTGAAGTTTGCTGAACCCTGCTCGGACTGAACCCAGGGCAGTTTGGCTTATCCTTACTGGTGAATTGTCCCACTACTGAATTCTTTTGTGGTTCTATGCTCCCGCTGACCTGTCAGAACCAGAAAGAGAGACTCGCTAAAGACTTCCAGATGCACAGCAGTGTGAGCACAGTCAGAGCTTTGAGCAGTTTGAAGATATTGTTCTCCCCAGCAGTCTCATGAGGTTAGTCCTTGCAAGTGCCTTATCATGAGAAGTTTATCCTGTGAAAAGGACTTGTAGATGACATAGAAAAAAACACATCTTACACAGAAGTTGCTGAAAATCTAATACATTTAAAGAATGAAAAAGCACAATATGTATTTGAAATGAATGTAAAGGCTGTGGTACTTTTGTCATTTTAGCTTTCAAATGAGGTATAATTTTAAAAAGTAATAGATAAATTCCAGGTAATTACTACACACTGTATAAACTAATGTTGATAATCCCACAGATTTGGGGGACAAATAACATAGATACTTTGATGTAGCATGCAACTTCTATATTTGAAAATGTGAGATCTTTTTTTTCATGTAAAAAAGGCAGATTAATGATAGTATTTCTGCTGTGCACCTTCCTAGTTTTTTTTTTTAATCAAAAACAAAGTTTATTAACCTCCCTGGCGGTATGATTATGTCTGGAATTACATACCAAAAGCGGTACAATTCTTTTCATGGAAATTTGGCGTTATGTATTATAGGCCTATAATTCTTAGTAATTACTGACTTAAACCTGACCAAAACAAGACTCTAGTAGACATCCCAGATGTGATAAATTTGAAACACAAACGCATGAATTATAATCGAATCAATAATATAATTTTATTATTTAATATATAATATATATAATAAAATTATATTATTGATTAGATTATAATTCATGCATTATATATTATATATAGATATATGTGTGTGTGTGTGTGTGTGTATATATATATATATATATACACACACACATATATATATATATATATATATATATATATATATATATATATAATATATAACGCATGAATTATAATTGAATCAATAATATAATTTTATATATATATATATATATATATGTGTGTATGTGCATATTATATATATATATATATATATATATATATATATATATATATATGCATATATATATATATATATATATATATATATATATATATATATATATATGCTTAAATATATATATATATATATATATATAATATAAAGTGTGTTTTGTGTTTTGTGCAACGTTTTTTTGTTTTTTTTTTTAATTTCCCTCCCTAGTTCCGCTCCCATGCAGCATTGCTGCTGCAGGGAACGGAACTAGGAAGTGATCAGACCGACGGAGGGACGGAGGAGCGGCGGGACTCTCGGCTGGCGATCTCAGCAATGAGAGATCATCGCTGGATCGCCAGGATAAGGTAAGAGAAGCTCCGCTGCGCTCTCTGCAATTCACCCCGAGCGTGACTCGGGGTTACCGCTCCTGATATGAAAAACCAACCCCGAGTCACGCTCGGGATTACTGCTAAGGTGGTTAAGCCATAAGAATGTACAGCCAGTATCAAAAGACAAGTAGAAAACAAAATACAATCCTCCACACCCGAATAGCAAAACAATAGAACACAAGAACAACCCCCCCCCCAAAACTAGATCCCGAAACTGCCAAAGGGTCCCCCATATGGACCAGAAGGGCCCAACCTAACCACACAGAATACAACACCCAGCCAGTGCGGTCAATACAGTGAAACAAAACACCAGTTGCGCAACAGACATAGTAAACTTCTAAGTAGAGCAAGTCAGTGACGACTGAAGCCACCTGTCCCAAATTTTGTGATATTTAGCAGGACACCCCCTATTGATATAAATTAGCTTCTTATATGGCAGAGTAGCATTAATCTCTGCAATCAACGCGGCCAGAGTAGGGGGCGAGGATTGCATCCAGCTGCGAGCCAACAGCTTACCTGCGCTAAACAACGTCTCAGGTATGAATTTTAGGGAACTTTTATCGACTTCTAGATCTAGAAACAAGCCCAAAAGACATTGCCTGGGATCCAATGAGACCGGGGAGCTCATTTGGTCATGTAGAAACCGAACAACTTGTTGCCAGAAACAGTTGATTCGAGGGCATTGCCAAATCTCAAAGGTGCCAGGAGATAGGAGGCATTTAGGGAAATCCGGGGAGCGGGAAGGGTCAAACTTTGCCATTTTGACAGGCGTAAGATAGCATCTATGTAAAATATAAGTATGAGTTAACCTGTCGGACATCAATTTACCCACTTCCAAAACCTCACTCCAATCCTCATCGTCCATGTCCCCAGCACAATCTACCCAAGGGGTCTTAAGAGAGTAGGCCAGCTGCGTCGACGAGGGAGTAAGAAGCATAACATAAAACATAGAAATCAGTTGTTTCGGCTCATCCCCCTTTGCAACCAATAGTACATCCAAGGGCTGAAATTGGGGATAGGCATCACCAAATTGTGTGGAGAGGGCGTGGCGTAGCTGAAGAAACCGAAAGAACATAGAGTTCAGTAAATGGAACTCAATTTTCAGGTGGTCAAATTGTTTAGGGCGACCATTATGGAGCACATGGGACTGTAAATAAATACCATGCTGAATCCAGATCCTCGGGTCAGGAATCAGCAGCAGCTCCCGTAAATGTCTGTTAAACCATAAGGGTGTGTCATCATGAAAAAGATGGCAGCCCAATTTTGCAACCGCCAAGTCCCAGATCCGTTTAGTATGAAACGTAAAGGTATGCCTGCTAGAGCCCCCTGACGTACCCCCAAGGCCTCTAAGAATATCACAAAAGGGGTGAGGGAAGTGGCCAGGAGATTGCACACAGACAAGGGATTTATAGCACAATCTGTCAATCTTGTTGAAATAGAAAAAATGAGATAATTGCGCAGCAATATAATATAAACTGAGATTAGGAACCGCAAGGCCTCCCAGGGCAGTGGGGCACTTCAGCGCCCTCCAAGACAACTTGTGCCTGGATGTTCCCCATATGAAAGACTTCAGGACAGACTGTAGAACCCGAAAATATTTCAACTGAATATACACCGGTGAGTGCCAGAGGATGTATAAAATCTTAGGCAACAAAACCATTTTCACTAAGCCAATTCGACCCATAACACCCAGGGGTAATTTAGACCAGACCTGCATCTTATTTTTAATCAACAAAATCAGGGGTTCAACATTCAAAGGGACAAACTCCGATAAATCCCGAGACACCTGAATCCCCAAATACTTGAGTGAGCTAACACTCTGCAAAGGCAAAGATGCCTGCTCCAGTGGAGGAGGGAAACGGTCAATAGGCAGTATCTGGGACTTGTCCCAGTTGATCTTCAAACCAGATAAGGTCCCAAAGGTCTCGATAAGGCGAAGGGCAGTAGCAAGGTAGGGTCCAGAATCAACCAGGTACAGAACCATGTCATCGGCGTACAGACCGACCTTTTCTTCCAGGGTACCCGAACTCAGACCAGTGACACCAGGGTGGTCCCTCAAAGCCATAGCAAGCGGTTCAACAGCCAAGGCATACAGAAGGGGAGAGATGGGGCACCCCTGACGTGTCCCCCTCGAAAGGGGGAAAGCAGCAGAGGTCCACCCATTCACTACTACCCGCGCTCTCGGGGAAATGTACAATATAGAGAGCCACTTGATGAAATTAGGGCCAAAGCCAAAGCAGCGTTGGCACTGCCACAGGTAGGGCCATTCCACCGAGTCGAATGCCTTGGATGTTCATATGCAAAAGCCTGGTATTAAACGCAGTGTTCTTTGCAGGCATAAACCCAGTTTGATCCGCATGGACAGGCAAAAGGATCACCTTGTTAAGACGCAGAGCCAGAATTTTTGCAAGGATCTTAACATCTGTTTGCAACAAGGAGATCGGTCTGTACGAACCTGGCTGATGAGGATCTATACCCGGTTTAGGGATAAGCACAATAAGTGCTTCTTTCATAAAATCTGGGAGGGTAGCAGCCTCGAAAGCTGCCTGGTAAACCTTGAGAAGCCTAGGGACCAAGACCTCAGAAAAGGTTTGATAGAAGGAGCTTTAGAACGTGCAAAGAGGGAGAGCGCAGTCACTACATCTTCCTCCGTAATGGGAGCCTCCAGGGCCTGAATCTGTGCGTCAGTCAGGGTAGGGAAGGAAAACTGGTCAAGGAACGTCTGGAGGTCCTGAGTAGAGTAGGTCGCCCTAGTCTCATAGACATCAGAGAAAAAAGCAACACACTCCACCGCCACCGCCACCGGCTCCGACACCAAGTCCCTAGAAGAGGACAGGAGCGAAACCACAACAGGGGGCCGAGAGTCAAGGTGAGCAAGATACGCTAACACCCTACCTGGGCATTCCCTGTGCTCGAAAAGCCGCTGCCTCGCAAAGAACATGCAATGTTTGGCCTTTTCAAAACATAATTGTTCAGTAACGCGGGTCTGCAGCCTAAGATCAGCCAAGCCAACAGGGGAGGGTGCCTCCACAAATCCAATCTCCAGCTCACTGAGCCGGGCTAGAGCCTGAGCATAGGAGGCTTCAGCGCTACGCTTGTGTCTATTAATATGTTCGCTGAGCAAAAGCCGGGAGTGGGATTTAAACATATCCCAGACAAGCATAGGGGAAGCCGAGCCCACATTAGAGGTAAAGTAGAACTGCCACTCACCCGCCAGCTTGGCAAGGTCCGTCAAAATAGTCAGCCAAAAGGGATTAAGCTTCCAGATCACAGTGGAGGGCACTACTGTCTTACGGAGAGTAACACAATATGGGGCATGGTAGGACAAAATACGCGGGAAGAAAGACGCCCCCCCAATTTAGGGAGGAGGTGACGGGAAACCAAAATAAGATTGATGCGGGACATGGACGAGTGAGTCAGCGAAAAGCACGAGTACGCCCTGCGGGCAGGGTAGAGGTTTCTCCAAGTGTCCACAAGTGCAAAATCTGACAGTAAACGAGCAAAACGGGTACCGCGTAAGGGAAGAGGAGCACCTCCAAGTTGCCCAAGCCTATCCAAGCCCGGATTCAAAACAGCATTAAAATCGCCCAGCCAGATGGCCGGAATGGTCGGGTGCCGTGACATGAAGGAAAACCCCTCTGTGAGGACACCCGAACAATAGGGGGTGGCATATACCATGCTAGAAGCAACACAGGGGAATTATCAATAACAGCCCGTAGGAAGACATACCGGCCCTGAGAGTACAATTCGACCACGTGGACGGTAAACTGTACCGACTTAGCCACTAATACAGAAACCCCTCTGGAAAAGGTAGTGTGGGTAGAATGAAACGCCCAGCCGATCCAGGGACACCGTAGCGCCCGCTGCATGGAACCAGCAGCATGAGTTTCGACTAGTACAATGACGTCAGCACGCTGACGCTTCAAATAGGAAAAGACAGCCGTGCGCTTCACCCTATCCCCAAGACCTCGGACGTTCCACGTCAAAAAGGTTAAAGACGACATCTGGGGGCAAAAAAACCTGTAATAGCAAATATCCACAGTAAAAGGGGAGGACCCCCAGAGCCAGCAGGAAAGGAAGGTTCCCCTTGTCCCTGGAGAGGTGAAGAATCTTGTCCCTATCCCGGAAATTGAGGAATTTGGCGATAAACGTGCGGGCCGGGGCACCAGGAGGAGGAGGACGCGCTGGGATCCGATGAGCCCTCTCCACTGCGAACATCACTGAGAAGGACTCACGACCATAGGCTTGGATAAGAAGGGCTTCCAGGAACCCCGCCGGAACGGTACCTTCAGCACGTTCAGGCAGGCCAATGAAGCGAAGATTACAGCGCCGCAGACGGTTCTCCATATCATCCTGCTTAGATTGAAGTTGCTGAAGCTGCCGTGTGAAATCCTCAGCGGAGTGCTGCAGGGGATGCAGGATATCTTCTGCCGCACTGATCCGGGTTTCAGCATCGGTGACCCGCTCTCGCAGCTTGGACATTTCCTGCTGAATCAGTGAAATGTCGATCTTGACCTCTTCAATCTTCGAGGTAAGAGTACTTTGGCACAGAGAAATAGCTTCAAGAACCTTGGTAGTCTCCGCCATTGTCTGCTCCGAGGTGGAGGAGGAGCCAGCGCCATCTTGAGCCTGCAAGGCCGGATCCTGCCGGCGAAACTTATCAAGCTGCGATCCGTTGGCCGTGGTTCTTTTAGGTGGAGACATAGTGCCAGGAGAGTCAGGAGAGTCCAGGGAATGAGGTAAGGTAAGTATAGTCCAGAATATCGTGGCAGGATAGTTAGGACGGAGACCGGGTAGACGGAGCTCTCACCACATGCGACTTATCCCATCACGCTCCAGGCCACGCCCCGTGCACCTTCCTAGTTAGTTAAAAAAGGAGTTGCTGGGGGCGTGGTTGGCATGAAACAAATATGGCTGCCTAATCCTTGAGGTTTTCTGCACTCAGGGAAAGCATAAGGTTATTTTTAAATTTGGAGGAATCACATAGAACTACCCCAGCTCCTAAACATCTGGAGGACTCAGCTATCCACTTGGGGAAGGGTATGCCAGTACTAGTATTTTGACAACGTCTTCAGACATGTGATTGGGAGGGTATCTCCTCTCTGCTTCAGGCTTCTTCTGAATACAAGGCAGATTCACAGCCATCTGCACATCTGAACTCCACAGCATTATCTGCCTCCCATCAAGTCCTGACCCTTTCTGATATAATTTTTTTTTTTATGTTTCTTTATTTTGTAATTTAAATAATACATTTATCTAGCAGATACAAGGATTAAAATAAGGCCACACTCTAGAGACTAATGAGCAATACAAACAAGATTCCTATTGGTAATGGAGAGTTTTAATTACTCAAATGGCATTTTTTTTGTACTGTAATACCAGAGTAACTAAAGTACAAAAAAGAAGAACATTTAAATTCCAATATGAAGCAGTTTCTTTTTGAACGGCATTTTAGCCATCAGTAATTTGCATTAGTGAAGTCAATCTTCAAATCAAGAACACCAGAATAAGACTTTAAAAGTGGGATTTTCTTTCATGTAAAGTTAGAATAAAACTTTTGGTATAAAATCCATATTTCTGGAACATTCAATCCCTAAAGAGGGGCATATAGAGAAAGCCCCATTCTAGTACTTTACATTACATGCGTGATATGGAACTAATTAACTTTACTAGCACACTTTTTACAGCAAAATGTTCAGAAACAAAGGCTTGATTCGTTTAGTTTGGACACAACTAGCTTGTTGCAAAGGAAACATGTCAGGGTGGCAGGGGTGCTGCCAACATGTCTTTCAAAGTGTAGGCTCCAGAATCGCCTTTTCCATTTCTTTACTGAATGAAACGCTGACTATGCATGCCATGAGTTCTAAACTCACTTACAAATTCCAAGTCAGTGAGTCATTAAGTAGTGAGCCTTACCGAGAGTCCTACAAGTTGCCCTGTTAGACTAAATCAGCAATAGCAAATCCTAAACATTTAGGTCCTCAGGTTCCCTTAGCAGTGCATTAAAAGGTCGCAAGAGTGGAAAGGTACCAACATCTTTTAAACCAATTGCTAATGCATGAGATCAGGTTGTGCGATCCCATCTAATATCCAAGTATTCAAGGTAACCTGCAGTCTTTCACACAGCCTAAGAAACATAACCCTCACATAAGCCAAAATGTTTACTTTGGCAATAAAGCACAGCCATCCTCCTACCAGAAGATATCAGATACATTATTAACTTTGTAGTTTCGGTGACGAGGTTAACCCTTTTCTACAAGAATTAGAGTGCTCTGGCAAAGAAGAGTTCCATTTTACTGTAGATAGGAAGAAGCTCAAAATATTTACAAATGGAAGGAAAAATTGCTGTAAAAATGAACAGTGCCACACAAAACATAATAAAATACAAGAAAAACATAACCATTTTGTATGAAGGAAATAATGATTCTTGATATTGGCCCTCTTAACAACAAAACTTCCAGCGCTTGCAAGTAGGGCAAAAAGAAAACAGATAAATCAAAACATTTTCTGGATAGTCCGCTAATGTTTTCAGAACTGTTGTGTGATCAGCATGTTCATTGTTTTGAAGGAAAGAAGTGGGTAATATGGTGCACAAAGGCTCATTGGGCTTCATCCATTCTGGCGAAGGAGTTTAGCACACTCTACCTGTCTGTTGTTGAAATACATCAATAGTATCTTCGTCCTCCATCTCAAGCTGTGCAGGGGTGTCCATTTCATTTATAGGCTGACCATCAAACCTGAACCGTATCTGTTTTATCGACATACCCTGTCTGTCACAGTATGCTTTCATTAACTTGCTGAGAGGAGTGTTTCTCTTTATTTTAAACTGGACAACAGATCCATCCTACCCTGCCACCTTTAGATTGATGTGATCATTTTCAGTCTTAACACCTTCCATGTATATGTCCAGGGATGTCGGTTGGTCAGGGATGGATGTGGGCAGCTGGCCGCGGCGTCCTTAGCAATTAATGAGTCATCAGCTGTGAATGGGTTTCCCAGCTGACAGCTGCATAAAAAAAGCTCCGGTAAATAAAATAAAGAACAAAATGGCATGGGGTTCCCCCCAGTCCATACCAGACCTTTTGGGTCTAGTATGGATTCTAGGGGGCACCCCAGGCCAAATCCATACCAGACCTGTATCCGAACATGCAGCCTGGCAGGTCAGGAAAGGGGGGAGATGAGTGAGGGCCCCCCTCCTGAACCATACCAGGTCATATGCCCTCAAAATGGGGAGTGGGTGCTATGGGGTGGAAGGCTCTGCCATGTTGATGGGGTCAAGAACTTCTTTCAGACAATCCTGGGCTGTGGTTGTTGGGGTCTGTGGGCAGGGGGCTTATGGGAATCTGGAAGCCCCATTTAACAAGGGGGTCCCCTGATCCGTGAATGGGTATTGGTTATATAGTATCCCTAACCATTCGTCAAAAAAGAGTACAAAAGTAATAACCACACGAGACAGTTTTTGACAAATCCTTTATTAAAAAATAAAAAAACAGTGTCCCTCGATGTATATGCATGTTCAATCACACTACTCGCTGACCCGAAAAATAGAAATAAATGAAAAAATGCTCTTGCCTCCTGAGAGTCCTCCTGCCATATGCCCGCTCCGCGCTATGACATTTCTTATATAGACAAGGGGCGGGGGCCACCTGGTTACATCACTCTGTGGCACTACCCCCTTCTGAAGTCACGTGAAATCCGGAGGCCTCCCAGGAGGCGAGAGCATTTTTAATTTTTTCTAATTTTCGGGGTCGGCGGGCGGCGTTATTGGCGATGGATTTACTTTAAGGGACACTATTTTTTTATTTTTTACTTTTGAAAAAAGGATTTGTCAAAAGCTGTCTAGTGTGGTTATTAGTTTTTTACACTTTTTTGGTGAATGGGTAGGGGTACTATGTACCTGATACCCATTCACATAGGGGGGTGGGATCTGGGGGCCCCTTTGTTAAAGGGGGCTTCCAGATTTTGATAAGCCCCCTGTCTGCAGACCCTGACAGCCACAGCCCAGGGTTGCTGGGAAGTGGCCCTTGTTCCCATCAACATGGGTGCTTTAGGGTGGGGTGTGAGGGTATGTGGCCTGGCATGGTTCAGAAGGGGGGCGCTCACTTGTCCCCCCCCTTCCTGCCTTGTGGTCTGCATGCTCGGATAAGGTTCAGGTATGGATTTTGGGAGGACCCCACACCATTTTGTTTTTAAATTTTGGTGTGTCCTCATGCAGGGTACTCACGGTCATTGGTACAGCTGGGTGCCTGGGTCAAGAGCTTGTCAGGGCTCCCTCGAGAAGTGGACTTCTGATAGATGTCTCTGCTGGTCAAGGTGCGCTGGTGCTCAATAGTAATGATTAAGCACACAGTCAGTGTGTGAAACGCGTCTACCTTGTCACGATTGTCATATTTGGATGTCCAGTCAATAAATCTGGATTTTGACTCAACCTGGAGTGCTGCCAATTCCTTTTCTTTTATCAAGTCCTTGACTTAGGCATCCAGCTGTACTGGTGATCGTGAGTACCCTCCGTGAGGATAGACTTCTTGACTTATGTGTTTCCCACAACCTATGGGGTTTTACTGCACGTAAATACTCGTCACGTTCATTATCGGACTGTGCCTGTAACCTACATGATTGCTGACACAGGCGTGTCATTTTCATGCTGTCTCCGCACAATTTTCTATGCATGCTCAGGAACCATTCAGGCTGTAGATACTTTCCACTACCAGACAGTAGTCACCACCTGCTGGTCACCATCGGCCTGCTGCTCTGACCGATACTATTGTCTCCACTGTCTTTGCACTTTGTGATTTTGTATATTAGACCATTTGAACTGCCAGTATTGGGTGACTAAACAACCACTCTTGGTATCTGTGGATCCACCACTGCCCGCATTTGAGATAGTCTCTGTTGGCCCTGTTCTGACACCATTGAAGGACGCCTAGTGGGAAACTATTTATTTGTCTGAAGCTCTAACTGTATTATTTTGATGTCCATTATGGGTGATATAGTGAACCTGGATGTTACCCACTGATTTGTATGGCCGTGCTTGAGCTAATGCAGTTATAGGGTATTTTCCCAGGATCTCACTTCTGACCCTTATTAATTATTTCATGTTAATACAGTTTGTCTGCTAACTCATTGGTCTGAGTGTGGGTGCAGATGAGACCCCGGGGGCGTTTTAATGACAACGTTGTCAGTTTTAATTCTAGTTATGTCACCAATAGAGTTGAGCGAATACCTGGAAGTCCGGGTTCGGGGGGTCCGGCCAAACTTGAAAAAAAAGTCTGGGTTCGTGACCCGGACTTAACCCGAACTTTACCCCGATCCCGAACCCTATTGAAGTCAATGGAGACCCGAACTTTTGAGCACTAAAATGGCTCTAAAACAAACATGGAAAGGGCTAGAGGGCTGCAAATGGCAGCAAAATCATCTTAAGAGCATGGCAAGTGCTCTTCAAACAAATGTGGATAGGGAAATAACTTAAAATAACATAAAAAAACAGAAAAATAAAAAATAATAATCTTAAATGATGTAGGAGGAGGGCGAGGCCCATATGAAGTAGGAGGTTGAGGTGCCGGAGGATATGGCGGTGCAGGTGGAAGCGGCAGGAGCGGTGGAGGAGGAGGACGAGGCCCATATGGAGTAGGAGGTTGAGGTGGCGGTGGATGTGGCGGTGTAGGTGGAAGCGGCGGTGGAGGAGGACGAGGTAGCCAACGCTGGTTTTTGTTTTTAATTTTAATTCTTTTTAAATTCGGGTAAACCCCAAAAGAGTGAGAAAGATCAAAAATACAACAATGGCTGGGTAAGGCGGATATGCATGTCTATTCTGCACAAGGTATGGACAAGTCCTGTGGGATCCATGCCTGGTTCATTTTAATGAACATGAGCTTGTCCACATTGGCTCTGGATAGGCAGCTGCGCTTGTCTGTGATAACGCCCCCAGCCGTGCTGCTAAATACACGTTCAGGTAATACACTGGCTGCAGGGCAGGCCAGCACCTCCAAGGCGTAAAGGGCAAGCTCAGGCCATGTGCCCAATTTGGAGACCCAGAAGCTGAAGGGGGCAGACCCGTCATTCAGTATGTGTATAGTACGTAAGGAACGGTAAGGAACTGTATATGGTATATGGTACAGTATATGGTAAGGAACGGTGATGGCGGTGGGGGGGCTTTTTTCCCCCTTTTTTCCAAGGCCAGACTTCTGGGTTGAGTCTGGCCTTGGAAAAGGTATGTGTCCCTGGTTGTGGGCCGGGCTCTCCCAAAGCTGTCTAAGTTCTGAGGCCTTCTGGTAGGGACGGGGCTGCACTGGTCTTGCCAAGGACTGGAATTCTGAAAAGCCTGTGGTGTATGTGCCCCTGGAGTGGCAGTCCAGGGGTGCCATAATTCATGGTGGATGGCAACACTATGAGTATGGCACCAAGGACACTGCAC
The DNA here is from genome assembly GCF_965119305.1 of Pelophylax lessonae. NCBI lineage: Eukaryota > Metazoa > Chordata > Amphibia > Anura > Ranidae > Pelophylax > Pelophylax lessonae. The sequence continues at coordinate 724,304,803 of NC_138768.1, forward strand.
GTTTTTCACACCTGCCTTTAGGGCCGGGCCTTTTGGTCAGGAGTCAGGACCAAAGGAATTTTTTATTCCTGGCCGAAGGGCCTGCCGTAGTATTGCAATGTGGCACTAACCTTGCACTTCTTCTTCATTATCCCTTTCTCCACATTTATGTGTTGTGTGTCTCACGTTTTGAGTTTTTTATTGTGGCGGTACACTTTATTTTGCACAGCATGATGTGTAGGTCCTTGGGCCTGTCCCTGAAAGTCTTGGGAGGGGGTGGATATGGCCTTCTGGCTTGGTTCGCCCTCTCTCATGGGGTCTCTCTTCGGGAGAGCCCCACCGAGTACTTGGGGTGGTCTGTTTCAGCAGACCTCCTAAAGAACGGACTGCCTGGTTTCAGCCAGGTTAGCCAGTGTAAGTACCCCAGTCCCTGTCAGGAGCCTGCGTCCCGGGGGATCAGGGTCAAGGACCATGTGTACACCCTGTGCACTTTTTGTGTTTCACTTTTTTGGTGTGCACTTTTTTATGCACCCACCGGGTGATAGTCTGAGTGTGTTCACACACCACGGGCTTAAAAAAAACAAAAAAACAGCTGGTGGTCCTGGTTGTTGTGGCGTGCCGACAAAGCTTTTCCACATTTCATACATGCTAACCCTACCTTAAGAGGTGCTGGCAGTGCCCTGGCTGCATTGGTGACCTCCTCCTCCTCCTCTGCCTTCGCCTTGTGCTTCCACTGTCCCCCCGCTGTCAGGTGGGAATGCCACCAGCATTGCTTCTTGACCTTTTGGCTAAGATCAAGTGTAGTATCTGTTCTTATCAGTTATCTGGGTGCCACCCTGCTGTGAACATGGTTCCTCCTCCTCCATCTCCTCATCCTCCACCTCGTCATCCTCCAGAACTGTGCCCTTGCTGGATAATTGTGTACCTGGCATTTGTGGGTGCAGGAACCCACCCTCAGAGCCACTTGTGAATGACTGCCCTGAAAGCCTGGGAAATGATCACTGCTCCGGATGCGGAGGCAGTAGAGGATGAGGATGAGGAAGCGGAGTAGGAGGAGTTAGAAACAGGAGGCAAACTGAAGCACCCTGCAATCCTCCGTGGTGGAAGGAGATGCAAACAAATTTAAAGGGTGTATCTCACAGTAACATAATCAGCAAACGCTGCAAAATTATTAATTTTCCCCTAAATGGGTGTTTATTGAATAGCAGAATAGAACAACAGTATCCAAAGGGTGTATCTCACACGTACAGATACAGACTAAGCCACAATTTAATATCTTTCTGTCCCCTAAATGGGTGTTTTTTGAATAGCAGGATAGAACAACGGTATCCAAAGGGTGTATCTCACACGTACAGATACAGACTAAGCCGCAATTTAATATCTTTCTGTCCCCTAAATGGGTGTTTATTGAATAGCAGAATAGAACAACAGTATCTAAAAGGGTGTATCTCACACGTACAGATACAGACTAGGCCGCAATTTAATATTTTTTCCCTAAATGGGTGAATACCCGAGACCAACCTCCCAGATGGTCTATAGGGGGGAAAAAAGGGGGAAGGGGGAAGAGGAAGGAGGATATTGAATGGGACTTTCAAGGTACCGTAATCATAAATAATGAACAATAGTAAAATTAAAATTTTTATTCAAAAACAAGGTTTAAAACCAATTGACAACATGTACGGACACAAACAATGTTTACATATAATCTGAACAATGTTTATAAACACAATATGAGTTTTGGCAATCCTGTGATGAATTCTGAAACTTCTGACTGTGTAAACCTCAACATGTTTCGTGGTTTGACCACTTCTTCAGGAGCATAATATACACATTTATGTTTTAATCTAGTGGTAACAACTAGACAATTAGTAATCACATAATATGAATATAACATAAAGTGCATACAGAAGGAATATGGAAGGGGCCATCTTACCCAGTGTTCAGAGCCAAGATGGATCGCAAAAGTGCGAACACGGCCACCAAATTTCTCTCACCGGCGGACATGGGAGACACTCTATTAATATCGATTATAAAGGATATATCTTTAATATCATTGGGTATGATATTGGGGAAGTATAACACCACATCCCATAGTGATGGAAGAGGTAGGGAGGACCCCCAATTTGTAACCTAGGCATGCAAAGGGGGTGTGGTCAGAACCACATCCCCAGAATCCATGTGGCTAGGGAAGGGAGAGAGCAGAAAGGGAAGAAGGGAGGGGGAAAAGGGGGGAAGGGGCAAAGGAAAGGAGAAAGAAAAAAGGGGGGAAGGGGGGAAAAAGGGCAATAAGGTGGAAGGAAAAAGAAGAAAAGACATCAACCATCAAAGAAAATGAAAGAAAGGGACAGGCATGATAGTGTCAGATAGGGTCCGTAGTAAAAGACACCTAGGATAAGTAAAACATACCACAAACGGCCGTAGTGAGCCATAGATTAAATCAAATCAAATCCAACGATCCTCCACCCGGATGGAGACCAAAAAATGGGGGATAAGGGACCAGAGCAGGCAAAGCTGATATATACCACTCAGTAGCAGGAACTCACAGAGGATTCTTAGATAGTATCTCCTGAGATGTCCTGAAGCAGTGGGAGCATGACCAGTAGATGATCTAAACCAGATATAAGGAAACAAATAGCAACGCTTCATCAATTTATATGTCTATCGAGCCATTAGGATAGACAGGTATATCACCTATGTGGACGTTTGCTAAATTTTTCAGCTTACCCGCTGTGGTACCGATCCTCATATGTCCGGGTGGGGGTGAGGAGTAATAGCGTCCGCCGCCATGTCCGGAGGCGGGCGCTAGTTGAGTGTCCACCTAGTGGTCTACGTCACCCCGCTCCCGTAGGGCACGTGACGTCAGGCCACTCTGACCGCCAAGGCCGCGCATGCGTGATCCGTATTGGAACAGCGATAGAGACTAAGCATCAAATGACGCCGTCAGCCTTAGGGGTCACATGTCCGCCAGCTGAGAAAAGACCCTGCCCACACAGGAGGACCCAGAAGAGCCCCTAACAGGATAAGAGGAGCACAATAAACAATGAAATTGAAGATATGCAGAGAGTAATGCCCAAATAGTAAACATTGAATATAAGGCAACACAGGTAATATTTATACATATAACATGCACAGATATCGTGGAGCATGAGAAATGACAATCTAATATATAGCAATATTAGAGATGCTAGGAAAAGGGAAAAGAGAGGCCAAATAATGGCCACCCTTTACAATTAATATTTGAATATTCTATGAGGGAGGGAGGAAGGGGAGGGGGAGGGGGGAAAAAGGGGAGGGGGGAGGGGAAAAAACAAAAGAAAAGGGGAAGGAAGAAGAAGAAAAGAATAATAGGAAGGGGAGGGAATATAAGGAACAAGAAAAATAAAAGGATACCAACTAGAAATGGTATGTGCATAAGTATGGACGGAATTCTTTTGAGATATGAATGAGGTGTCACAAAAAGGGTTTACAGCTGTTGACCTCATTAATTCCTGGTGGAATTACCGCGTTTAGCCTTTCTATCCTGCGGGTTTTGCATTGTAATAATTCCCTATCCTAGTTGCCACCCCTGGGGTTTTCCGGGATGACATCTAGGGCAAGGAACTTGACCACCTCAGGTTTGAATCTGTGACATAATCCAATATGTCTGCCAACTGCTGTGAGTTTACCGCTGCTTGAGCAGTATAGATGTTCCCCTATTTGTTGACGTAGTTCCCGTCTGGTTTTGCCTACATAATATGCATTGCATTCGCAGATCATCAAATATATAACCCCTTTGGTTTCACATGTGGTGTGGACACGTGGTTCGAAGAGGTTTCCATCCGGTAGACGATATGCGGTGCCCGCCAATATCCATGGGCAACGTGGACATCCCTCACATGGGAAAGTGCCACGGAGGCCAGTGGTTTGACGGTCACCGACATCGTAATGACTATGTACTAAACGGTCACGTAGAGAGGAAGCTCTATGGAACACAAGCTCAGGGGTATTTCTAACATATTTGTTTAGCACATGATGCTCAGTGAGCATGTGCCAGTGTCACAAGATGACTGTTCGCAATTTCTGATGATCAATCGAAAACTTAATAATCAGCTTAACAGTAATGTAATAGGGAACGTCTGTCTTTAGCAAAGGCTCTATTAAAGGCTTTTCTTAGGTTAGTGCGTGTGTATCCCCTTTGTAAGAGGCGTTGGCGCAGTAGGTCGGCTTGGACATGGAAGTCCTCATCACGGGAACAATTATGACGTAAACGTAAAAATTGTGCGTAAGGAATACTACGAATGAGTGGTCTGGGATGTGAGCTGATAGCGTGTAGCAAGGTATTCCCAGCTGAAGGTTTGCGGTATAGATCAGTGGATAAATATCCCTCAGGGGATTTCATAATCAAAAGGTCCAGGAAAGGAATATGGGACTTGCTATGAGAATAGGTGAAGCGCAAGTTCCACTCATTCTCGTTAAGTTTGATCAAGAATTCCTCCAACAGCTGTTCTGTGCCTATCCATGCCAGAAACAGATCATCAATGAATGTGTGCCAGAAGGGCACAAATTGTAAATAAGGTTTGAAGTTTTCCTCAGAAAAGACCATCTGGGAGATTGGTCTCAGGTATTCTCCCTTTTCATAATTTATGTCAACGGGGATGCTGGTACTATATACCTCTAATATATCACAGGCTCCCACATTAATTTATTCAATCGGTGGATAACACACCTCTATTTACAGCACGGGGACCTCATCTGATTCCTTTCGGGAACCAGCGGTGTTCCCTCTTAGCTGTACCACGCCCCTTTTTGTTTATTAAGCCTGTTTCTTGCTCTTTTTAACAATTTTGATCAACTTACTATTACCAGTGACAATCTATCTATTCATTGTATTTTGAGTGTTCCATCCCATTGTCCCTTTTCCTTTTTCCCTCCCTCTTTTTCTCTTCTCCACCCGACTCATTTGTCCTCCTCCCCTTTCCTTCCCTTCTCCCTTGTTCCCTCCTTTTCTTCATAATGGATGTACTAGGTACGGCTTGGGCTGGTTTTATGTCCAGTATAAAAACTACTTGTCTATCAGGTCGTCAATTAGATGACGACCTTAAGTTGTTTTTTGACAAAATGTACGGTTTGCTTAAAAGAAAGTCACATTTGCATTGGCACTTGGAATACTTTAAACAATATATTGCTGAAGAGATCTGTCCCATTGGACTAAGGGTCCAAATCTTCCCCACCATCAAAGAACCCACCCCCACGCTAAAACAAGCCTGGGAGAAACGTCTAACGCAGTGCAGTCTGGATCTTATGAATCTGTTGATTGCTCAATATGCTGAGGACTTGACCACTTTAGACAAAGACATCAATAAACTCAGTGATCAATACAAACATCTCTTTGAACTCCCATCCTTTGCCACCAAGTGGAAAAAAATGAGGGAGTGACTGGAAACAGTAAATTAAGAAATTATTTCTAATAAACATGGTAAATTTGTAAAAGACAAATTAGTGTTTTTGGAGGGTTTCGCCTATAAATGGTCGGGGAGATTAGTAGGTAGAAGAGGACTTCCACGTTCTAGAACTCACGATACCCACTGGACACAGGAAAATAATCAAATTAATTTATCTGTAGCTCTTAGCTCTTCCCAACAGACCAACCCTGGATCGGTCGTATCATTAAACCGTGGATCAACTCGTAAAGGATCTCAACACGGTGGTAATACTCCACGGACCGATAATAAGAAAGGTAAGACAAATATCAAAACGGGTAATAAATCTAAACCACCCTCCATATCTAGACCACTAGTTTCTAGTGGCACTTCTAGTTCATCTGCAGCAACGAACATCCCGAAACCCACTACCTTACACAATATCATTCCCCAAGTTCTTAACACTATGCACACCTTACCCAATATCACACTTCCATCCAACGATGATGGTTTTTTAGTGATTCCTTCACTGGAGAACAAGAAACTCCAGAGTAGGGATGATCGAACAGTTCGGGTCGACCATCGGTTCGACCCGAACATTGACTGTTCGAAATTCGTCCGAATTCTGAACTTTTTGCGGAAAAAGTTCGGAATTCAGCAACCAGAACCGACCAAAATGCAAATTGACAGGAACTGGGCTTTAAAAGCCCGTGATTGGACCAGAACCATCGGTAAAAGCCAATTGAGGGGGCAGGAGGATGCTAGGAATGTGATTGGAGTGACTAGGGGGTCCAGAGGCCAATCAGTAGTGAATACGCCCCCCAGTATATAACATAGCCCCGCCAAATCTCTAGAACTGTAATACAGGGGCTATGGAAGAGAGTGGAAGCAGTTCTGTTACTCCTGCTTCAAAAGTGTAATTTAGCAATTATTAGTGTGAGGAAAGGGATATCTAGTGTAGTTAGGGTACCATTTTCCACTATAGTTAGATTCAATAATCTAGTTTCTGTAGGGAAAGTGTTAAGTGTCAGGGTGACCGTACTGTAGTGTAGGGTGAACTGACTCTGACTGCTATGACAGGGTGACCAAACTCTCCATGGCAGGGTGACCGCCATAGAAAAAAGATCGTTTGTCTTAGAATTGCAGTAGAGCAGGCATAGGGCTCCGCTCCTTTCACACCTGGCCGTTTTTGCTGCAGGCGTTTATTGGGCTTTTTTGTGGACGTCTTTGGAGGCAGGCATGACATCTGAACTTCTGTGTAGGGGTATATATACACACACACATATATGTATATATACACATACACACATATAGGTGTGAAAGTAGCAGAACCCTATGCCTGCGCTAATGAAATTATTTGCAGGCATAGGACTTCGCTCCTATCACACCTATATGTGTGTATGTGTGTATATACATATATGTGTGTGTGTATATATACCCCTATACAGAAGTTCAGATGTTATGTCTGCCTCCAAAGACGCCCAGAAAATGCCCAAAAAAACGCCTACAACAACACACCTGGGCGTTTATGTTGCAGACGTTTTTTTGGGCATTTTTTTGGGCGTCTTTGGAGGCAGGCATAACATCTGAACTTCTGTATAGGGGTATATATACACGCACACATATATGTATATATACACATACACACATATAGGTGTGAAAGTAGCAGAACCCTATGCCTGCGCTAATGAAATTATTTGCAGGCATAGGGCTCCGCTCCTATCACACCTATATGTGTGTATGTGTATATATACATATATGTGTGTGTGTATATATACCCCTATACAGAAGTTCAGATGTTATGCCTGCCTCCAAAGACGCCCAAAAAATGCCCAAAAAAACGCCTGCAACAACACACCTGGGCGTTTTTGTTGCAGGCATTTTTTTGGGCATTTTTTGGGCGTCTTTGGAGGCAGGCATAACATCTGAACTTCTGTATAGGGGTATATATATATACACACACATATATGTATATATACACATACACACATATAGGTGTGAAAGTAGCAGAACCCTATTCCTGCGCTAATGAAATTATTTGCAGGCATAGGGCTCCGCTACTTTTATATATGAACCCCTACACAGAAGTTCAGATGTCATGCCTGCCTCCAAAGACGTCCACAAAAAAGCCCAATAAACGCCTGCAACAAAAACGGCCAGGTGTGAAAATAGCGGAGCCATATCCCTGTTTTACTGCAATTCTAAGACAAACAATCTTTTTTTTCTGGTTCTGGACATGCTACAGAGCTGAAACTTCACAGGTACACTTTTTAGACCCCCCACAGACACTAAATCCAAAGAAATCTCTATTTTTTTTCAATATTTTTTTCAATAATTGGCTCTCTAACAAAAACGACAATTTTTAAGAACTTTTATTTGTGTGATTAATAGTCCCTGGGGCATGACCCAGAACCCTAGGCACTTTTTAGGGGCATTTATTGGGTTTTAGGACTTCAAAATTGTGTTTTTTGATTACCTTTCGGGAAGTTCGGGTGTTCTGGTCGAACCGAACTTTTCAAAAGTTCGATCATCCCTACTCCAGAGCAACCTGGACACTTTTGTTCTCAAACCTCCCAATTCACTATCCCCTCACACCCAGACACCTCCACCGATTTAAATATCATCAATCTTACCCCATTTTCAATACAGGTTTCTGATGATCAGAAATCAATTGTTACTGTACCTGCAGCTAAATTCAAACCCCGTTCTACTAAATTCCCCGACCTAATGACCTGTCCCATCATTTGGTCCTTTCTACATAACACAATACGGGATTTGAAAAATCAAACGTGAGATCCAATTCCTCCCAACCTAACTTCAGCTCAAAATCAGGCTTTAAGAAGACTACTTGCCAACAAAAACCTGATTATAAAACCCTCAGACAAAGGGGGCAATATAGTCCTCATGACCCATGGCCAATACCAACAAATGTGCTATGATGTCCTTAGCAATGACACCTGGTACCACCCTATTTCTATGGCCACCGTTCAAGGCTATGTTGGAGAGTTATATGGCCTGATTGCGGAGGCATGGTGGCAGGGTGTCATTGACAAGGACACACATGACTTTCTATACACTAAATTTCCACGCATCCCTACCTTCTACACCCTCCCAAAGACACATAAGAATCTCTCCTCCTCCCCAGGTAGACCCATTGTCTCCGGCATTGGGTCTCTAACAGAAATTCTAGTCGGTTTGTGGATGCACATCTTGCTCCCCATGTCCACGCCCTGCCTTCATACATCAAAGATACTACTGATCTACTGAAACAGATTGAGGATGTCCAACTCCCTCCCGATGCCCTGCTCATGGCTATAGATGTGGAGGCTTTGTACTCCAGCATCCCCCACGAGCGGGGCATCGAGACGGTAGAGACTTTCCTTATGGAGCAGGAACGCTCCACTTGGCCGCTTAATGGTTTTATTTCAAAACTTTTACGGTTCATCCTTACCAGGAACTACTTTACCTTCATGAATGATATGTATTTGCAGGTACAGGGTGTGGCCATGGGGACCACATGTGCACCCTCCTATGCCAACATCTACCTGGGGGGGTGGGAGAGGATGGTCTTTTCTGAGGAAAACTTCAAACCTTACTTACAATTTGTGCCCTTCTGGCACAGATTCATTGATGATCTGTTTCTGGCATGGACAGGCACAGAACAGCTGTTGGAGGAATTCTGGATCAAACTTAACGAGAATGAGTGGAACTTGCGCTTCACCTATTCTCATAGCAAGTCCCATATTCCTTTCCTGGACCTTTTGATTATGAAATCCCCTGAGGGATATTTATCCACTGATCTATACCGCAAACCTTCAGCTGGGAATACCTTGCTACACGCTACCAGCTCACATCCCAGACCACTCATTCGTAGTATTCCTTACGTACAATTTTTACGTTTACGTCGTAATTGTTCCCGTGGTGAGGACTTCCATGTCCAAGCCGACCTACTGCGCCAAAGCCTATTACAAAGGGAATACACACGCACTAACCTAAGAAAAGCCTTTAATAGAGCCTTTGCTAAAGACAGACGTTCCCTATTACATCCACCACCAAAACCTCCCCCTGCGCATACTGTTAAGCTGATTACTAAGTTTTCAATACATCATCAGAAATTGCGAACAGTCATCTCGCGACACTGGCACATGCTCACTGAGCATCATGTGCTAAACAAATATGTTAGAGATACACCTGAGCTTGTGTTCTGTAGAGCTTCCTCTCTACGTGACCGTTTAGTACATAGTCATTACGATGTGGGTGACCGCCAAACCTTTGGCCTCTGTGGCACTTTCCCATGTGGGGGATGTCCACGTTGCCCATGGATATTGGCGGGCACCACATATCGTCTACCAGATGGAAACCTCTTCGAACCACGTGTCCACACCACATGTGAAACCAAAGGAGTTATATATTTGATGATCTGCGAATGCAATGCATATTATGTAGGCAAAACCAGACGGGAACTACGTCAACGAATAGGGGAACATCTATACTGCTCAAACAGCGGTAAACTCACAGCAGTTGGGAGACATATTGGATTATGTCACAGATTCAAACCTGAGGTGGTCAAGTTCCTTGCCCTAAAATGTCATCCCGGAAAACCCCAGGGGTGGCAACTGGGATAGGGAATTATTACAATGCGAAACCCGCAGGATAGAAAGGCTAAACGCGGTAATTCCACCAGGAATTAATGAGGTCAACAGCTATAAACCCTTTTTGTGACACCTCATTCATATCTCAAAAGAATTCCGTTCATACTTATGCACATACCATTTCTAGTTGGTATCCTTTTATTTTTCTTGTTCCTTATATTCCCTCCCCTTCCTATTATTCTTTTCTTCTCCTTCCTTCCCCTTTTCTTTTGTTTTTTCCCCTCCCCCCTCCCCTTTTTTCCCCCTCCCCCTCCCCTTCCTCCCTCCCTCATAGAATATTCAAATATTAAAGGGTGGCCATTATTTGGCCTCTCTTTCCCCTTTTCCTAGCATCTCTAATGTTGCTATATATTAGATTGTCATTTCTCATGCTCCACAATATCTGTGCATGTTATATGTATAAATATTACTTGTGTTGCCTTATAGTCAATGTTTACTATTTGGGCATTACTCTCTGCATATCTTCAATTTCATTGTTTATTGTGCTCCTCTTATCCTGTTAGGGGCTCTGCTGGGTCCTCCTGTGTGGGCAGGGCCTTTTCTCAGCTGGCCCCTAAGGCTGACGGTGTCATTTGACGCTGAGTCTCTATCGCTGTTCCAATACGGCGATGACTCGCGCATGCACGGCCTTGGCTGTCAGAGTGGCCTGACGTCACGCGCCCTACGGGAGCGTGGTGATGTGGACCACTAGGTGGACACTCAAATAGCACCCGCTGCCGGACATGGCGGCAGACGCTATTACTCCTCACCCCCACCAGGACATATGAGGATCGGTACCACAGCGGGTAAGCTGAAAATTTTTCAAACGTCCACATATGTGATATACCTGTCTATCCTAATGGCTCGATAGACATATGAGCTACAGATGACGCTGTGATTGACAGCGAAATGCGTCTAGCAATTGGCCGAGCGGACTGCCCCGTCACATCCGGCCGGTGGAGCGCACGCTGCGGGAGCAGCGAACCACCGTGTTGTGTCCTACATGCTTGATTTTGCATTATGTTTGTGAGTACAATTCTTGTTTGCTTGAATAAAACTTGTTAAAACGATCTTCACTATGAATGGTTCTTTTTTACATGAGGAAACTCCGGAATAACAAACACCATCAAGGATCTTACCAGCAGCATCAGAGAGTTACATGCAAAGAGTGTGATCAGCTATATATGCCTGTTTAAAAGCACATTGTGGTAAGTAGAAAACCACGCTGGGGAAACCCCCTTCCAAGCACGGATTAAGCACAGAAGCACTTTATTTGCATTTCTTTGATGGACTAGAGTATGGACATTATGTAAAAGATATTTTTCTTCACTAATTTTTTTCTTCAATATTTTTTATGAATGTTTTATGAATTTCTTATGAATATTTTCATGTATTTATATGAATTCTGGATGCATCACTTCTCAGTATTTATTTATATGGGAATTTGCACTTTATATGTATTTTGAGTTGAAGCAGCGCTGCAATCACTGACCTACATGATTTAAAGAGCACTAGCACTTTATTTGCAGCAAGCAGCTTCTTATGCACAGACACCATTATTTAATCCCCATTTGGTGTAGCACGTATTTAATAATTTATTCACTATTTTTGCTCACCACAAGCGCAAGGTTTTTTATTGACATACTGACACCATCATGCCATCATGCCTGTCCCTTTCTTTCATTTTCTTTGATGGTTGATGTCTTTTCTTCTTTTTCCTTCCACCTTATTGCCCTTTTTCCCCCCTTTCCCCCTTTTTTCTTTCTCTTTTCCTTTGCCCCTCCCCCCTTTTTCCCCTCCCTTCTTCCCTTTCTGCTTCTCTCTCCTTTCTCTAGCCACATGGATTCTGGGGATGTGGTTCTGACCACACCCCCTTTGCATGCCTAGATTACAAATTGGGGGTCCTCCCTACCTCTTCCATCACTATGGGATGTGGTGTTATACTTCCCCAATATCATACCCAATGATATAAAAGATATATCCTTTTTAATCGATTTTAATAGAGTGTCTCCCATGTCCGCCGGTGAGAGAAATTTGGTGGCCGTGTTCGCACTTTTGCGATCCATCTTGGCTCTGAACACTGGGTAAGACGGCCCCTCCCATATTCCTTCTGTATGCACTCTATGTTATATTCATATTATGTGATTACTAATTGTCTAATTGTTACCACTAGATTAAAACATAAATGTGTATATTATCCTCCTGAAGAAGTGGTCAAACCACAAAACATGTCAAGGGTTTACACAGTCAGAAGTTTGAGAATCCATCACAGGATTGCCAAAACTCATATTGTGTTTATAAACATTGTTCAGATTATATGTAAACATTGTTTGTGTCCATACATGTTGTCAATTGGTTTTAAACCTTGTTTTTGAATAAAAATTTTAATTTTACTATTGTTCATTATTTATGATTACGGTACCTTGAAAGTCCCATTCAATATCCTCCTTCCTCTTCCCCCTTCCCCCTTTCCCCCCCCCCTATAGACCATCTGGGAGGTTGGTCTCCGGTATTCTCCCTTTTCATAATTTATGTCAACGGGGATGCTGGTACTATATACCTCTAATATATCACAGGCTCCCACATTCATCTTTCCCTAAATGGGTGTTTATAGAATAGCGGAATATAACAACAGTATCCAACGGGTGTATCTCACAGTAACATATGTAGACTAGGCAGCAATCGACTTTTTATCCCCTAAATGGGTTTTTATTGCAAAGCGGAATACAACGGAATGCAATGGGTGGATCTCACTGTACCATATGCAGACTAGGCCACAATTAATTTTTTCCCCCCTAAATGGGTTTTTATTGCAAAGCGGAATACAACAGTATGCAATGGGTGTATCTCACTGTAACATATGCAGACTAGGCCGCAAATTAACTTTTTTTTCCCATAAATGGGTTTTTATTGCAAAGTGGAATACAACAGTATGCAATGGGTGTATCTCACTGTACCATATGCAGACTAGGCTGCAATTTATTTATTTTCCCCTAAATGGGTTTTTATTGCAAAGCGGAATACAACAACAGTATGCAATGGGTGTATCGCACTGTAACGTATGAATGAAAATCTGAAAAATAATTGTCACCTTAATTGGTGCTTGTTGAATAGCAGATTTGAAATGCAGTGTCTAAACACTGTAAGTCACAGTAAAACATGAAGGAAAAAAGTTATTTTATTTTTTAAATGCGGATTAGGCAGACACATATGCACTCAGCTTGCATGAAATGGCTGCTACACACCTCACGCCTAACAGGTTGTATACTGTTGTTGTTCTATTCCGCTATTGAATAAAAAAAACCCATTTGAATGAAAAACTGAAATATATTTTTTCCCCTAAATACTGAAAAATAATTATTTTCCCCTTACATTGGTGCTTTTTGAAGAGCAGGTTAGAAAAGCAGTGTCTGTCTAAACAATGTATGTCAAAGTAAAATATGAAGGAAAAAAGTTTTTTCTTTTTTAAATGCAGATTAAGCAGACACATATGCACCCAGCTTGCATGAAATGGCCGCTACACACTGCACGTCTAACAGGTTGGATACTGTTGTTGTTCTATTCCGCTATTGAATAAAAAAAAAACATTTGAAGGAAAAACTGAAAAATATTTTTTTCCCTAAATATTGAAAAATAATTATTTTCCTCTTACATTGGTGCTTTTTGAAGAGCAGGTTAGAAAAGCAGTGTCTGTCTAAACAATGTATGTCAAAGTAAAATATGAAGGAAAAAAGTTTTTTTCTTTTTTAAATGCAGATTAAGCAGACACATATGCACTGAGCTTTAAATTTGCAGCACCGCACGCCGCCCACCTAACAGACTGATAAAAGTTTTTTTTTTCTCCTTACTCCTCCTCACTGGGCTCAGGTCAGGGCATAAAGATTGTGCACTGCACCCCCACACAATACAATCAATGTAGATCGCTGTCTGACTAAAGAAGATTCTCCCTATGCTTTCCCTCAAAGCAATCTCCAGCCTGACCCTACAATAATCTCCCTATCTCTCCCTCAGCAGCATCAGGAACCTCTCCCTAGTATAGTTTGAGCAGAGTGACGTGCGGCGCTATGTGACTCCAGCTTATATATACTCTGGGTCACATGCTGCACTGGCCAATCACAGCCATGCCATTAGTGATGGCTTCTTTGGGCACATTAGTTAAACACTTGCTGATTGGCTACCTTGCACCTGTTGAAACCGCGCCATTGAAACCACACCAAAACATCAAATAACATTACTGAACAAATGACAGTACCCGAACATACAGTGAAATGTTCGGGTTCGTGTCCGGGTACCGAATACCCAAAAATCCGGTACGATCCCAAACAATACAGTCCGTGTTCTCTCAACCCTAGTCACCAACCTTTTTGCACATGATTTTTGTATATTGAGTGTTAATTAAGATATTTTGGATTACGGTTTGTCCCCTGCTTAAAACAATAGTGGGTTTTTCCCAACCTTTTTACTGTCTATTACCTAATTTGTTCTATACATTTAAAGGTGTTCTGATACTCCTCTTTGGCTGGCCCTACATACATTGTACCTGCCTGGATCTAACTATATTTTTTTATTGTTATGGTAAACCCGTCAGACATGACCTAATTCTATTCACAACTAGGTAAATAACAATGAAAAGACCTATACCTAATTTTTTTAACTCAGTGGGAAACAGAATTACAATTACATTTTGAAAACTCCCAGTGGGAAAAGAATTGCACCTTAACCCACACCTGTTTTATCACCACTGGCTACCCCAAAAGCATCTTTTAGGATCCCCCCAGAAACGTCACCAGATTTTCCCACAGATTTCAGAACAGTGCCAAAAGGATGTAAAGATGTAGGGTCTATTTTACATATTGATGGACCTGCTCAAATATAATTCCTTCTCTGTCTTCTGTTAGAGAAATTATTCTACAAATAATGGATAAATCACTTACATTTGAGCCCCAAGTGCATATAAAAAGCATTGATCATCCATGCCCCAAAGTTCCTTGCATTTGCGAAGTAAACCCCCTTTCTTCTCTGAGGGAATTCAACACATCTGTAGACCAGACAGCCAAGTTTGTGAAATTAAGAGCCATGGCATCAAACTCTATTGCTACCTTTTTCAAAATTTGTTCCTGTTGGCTTTTCTCAGAACTGACATTAATGCACGTAAGAACTAACATAACTGCAGTCTTTGGACTGTCCTTTGGTGGTTCGGATGATGGTTCAAGTGGTTGGATAATGATACTTGAGTACGCAACCCCTTATTTCCTTTACCTCAATCTTCCTTACATACACATACTTTCCACCCAACACCCCCCCCCAACTCTTTTCTATTTTTAATTCCTTAACCCCTTTCCTTTTTTAACTCTTTTTTTTCTCTTCTTTTTTTTTTTTTACTCAATTAGGCTTTTAGTTTTTCATATATCCTTCCTTGGTTCTTATTTCTCTTTTTCAGACTCTGGCTTCTTTAGCCAAACTTCTACTACTATTGCCATACTGGCACTTACTTTTTTACACTTCTTTCTTGAAAGGTTCCACACAACATAAAGCCCTCAATAGACATCCCATCCCTCATAGCATAAATCCAAATTTATGTAATTAACCACACACCAACCTCACATTTCAATGAGATTTTCCAGAACAAATATATGACAAACAATATTCCCTCTCAAATTTAGTCAGAAAATGATATTATGTGGTTGGTATGTTTCTCTCCACTTTTTCTTTTTACAATATTTTGTCTCACTGATCAAATGCAAGTGTCTTTTTCTTTTTTTGTGCTAGCTAGCTAACTGTTTCACAAACAATGTGATCCATCTTACCTACATCAGAGGGCCTATACTTTTGCATATAATTAATTTAGCTTGTTGTCAGAACTTTTCTTGTTCAATTAATAAATGATTTGAAAAATAAAAAACAAAAAAAACAAAGTTATCTCCCTTTTAACGTCATGTATTTATGTGTGTGTATGTCTGTACAAATGTGATACCGACATTAGGAGCTAACGTGAATGGTATACAGTATATTCTTGCTAATGTGTTGCAGAAATTGTATGCAGAATATACAGAGAATGAAAAAATAAAAACTATGCCATTTTATCATGTTTTTACTTTTGTTGCATAACAGAGACAACCCACAAGAGTACCGTATATAAAAACACCATAACCCTTGTATAAAATGAATGTGACAACTCTAGAAGTTTGTGCCTGCTGAGTGTTTTGGGTTGATTTACTAAAACTGGAGAGCGCAAAATCTGGTGCAGCACTGCATAGAAATCAATCAGCTTCCAGTTTTTTTTGCCAAAGCCTAATTGAACAAGCCGAAGATTGGCTACCATTCAAAGGTGCACCAGATTATGCACTCTCCGGTTTAAGTAAATCAACCTCTTTGTGTTTACCCTATGAGTTTACTCTATATCAGCTGGTGGTATTTATAACATACCCACAGATATCAGATTGTTTACTAATTAACTGAAAAAGGGTTGGGTTAGCTGACCACAACCATGGAAACACTTTACTCACCTAAGAAAGAAAATTGAGAAAAAAATAATCAGTGTGAAAAAATTTGGGCATTAGAAGATGCCCATTCTCAGCCTTTCAGAGATTAATCAGGCTTTTTGAAATTGTAAAAGTCATTTGTATGCCTCCCCTTTTAGCAGTACGTTTTTATAAAAATCTCCTAGTTGAGAATGTCTCTGTGTGCAACTACTAGAGAAAATCCTTAATTTATGGATTTGTGAAATAGGGTAAGCTTTAATCTTTTTGGTTGTCCCATTTCTTTCTTAATTAATGACTGGAGAAAAGACCAAACCCTAAACACTTTTCCTTACCTTGTAATTCACATGGAAATTCTGGATAGAAGCCAGTGTTGATGGACCAGCTTGATGTCATCTATTGAAAAACAGTCCAGGATTCAACTTCTGAAGCTCATTTTCTATGCTAAGTCTAATAGGGTGGGGCAAGTGGTACAAAAGGTTGTAACTGCGGGGAATGAGCTTTTGCAAGTGATACGAGATTAGTTGGAGGTGTAATATTAGAAGTGTGAATACTTATGCGCTGCTATGTGAAAAAAATAATAAAAGTGAACTAGATCTCAGTGCTAATGATCAAAGAAGCAGAATTATATTTTGAAAAAATAGTAAAAAAATAGTGAAAAAGTAGAACAGCAGCAACTGTTGTAATAGTCACCTCTAACACTACAATACATCAATATAAAACGAGAAGAACAGTGTGCTAGTTCATAAACAAACCCTATATGTGTTCACAAAATAAATCAACATAAAAAACTCAATAGTGCAATACACCATTAATACGAAGAAGCATTCAATTAAAAATAGGTGTAACCATACAATCAAAGTAATATATAAAAAGAAAAAACATTGAAAAAAAGGAAAAGTCCTAAAAATGTGCAAAAAAAGTTCACATGCATATAATCAATCCGCAAACAGTTGTATATATTCATTCATCCAGCGATATATATCAGTCCTTGAGAGAGTTGTGACACTAGGACAAAACCACCACCAGCAAGTGAAATCTCTGCTCACCTCATGGAACGACCACTTGGTCAAAACACGCTTAATCACCAGAAAGCTCAAGGGACTGATCCCTTCCCCTGCAGTAGTCTCCCTCCCTGGATCACTAGATAAATCCACCGATCAATCTCTGTGGCCTTTTTTTATGGCTGAATGGGATCCCTCTCTTACTGGGCCAGATTGCTGCAGAGGGAGTGACATCTCACTGGTCCGGTTAATGTGGGAGTGAGTGTTGCTCACGTGACATGGTCCCTCTGTGTGTCCTTGTGTGCTTTCTCCTGTACTCTTCCACTTCGTCCTCTGTACACAGCACGCATGCTCAGCCATAACGTTCAGCACGTTCAGCCATAAAAAAAAACGCAGAGATTGATTGTGGATTTATCTGGGGATCTAGGGAGGGAGACTACTGCAGTGGAAGGGATCAGTCCCTTGAGCTCTCTGGAAATTAAGCATGTTTTGACCAAGTGGTCTTTCCATAAGGTGAGCAGTGATTTCACCTGTTGGTGGTGGTTCTGTCCTATAGGCACAACCCCCCCAAGGATTGATATATATTGCTGGATGAATGAAAATATACAACTGTTTGTGGATTGATTATATGCATGTGAACTTTTTTGGCACATTTTTTGGACTTTTCCTTTTTTTATGTTTTCATTTTTTTATATATTACTTTGA
Source organism: Pelophylax lessonae (assembly GCF_965119305.1). Classification (NCBI taxonomy): domain Eukaryota; kingdom Metazoa; phylum Chordata; class Amphibia; order Anura; family Ranidae; genus Pelophylax; species Pelophylax lessonae. Next base: position 724,323,000 of record NC_138768.1, read on the forward strand.
TTGTATGGTTACACTTATTTTTAATTTAATGTTTCTTCATAATAATGGTGTATTTCACTATTGAGTTTTTATGTGGATTTATTTTATGAACACATATAGGGTTTGTTTATGAACAAGCACACTGTTCTTCTTGTTTTATGAAGGTGTGATAGGCTTCCCTGAAGATATGAGATTTCAGGGATCACCTAAAGGCAGCCAGAGTAGGAAAAAGCTGGACAGATTGAGGTAGAAAGCTCTAGAGGATGGAAGAGGCTCCGGAGAAATCCTGGAGGAGCATTGGAGGAGGAAACAAGGGAGCTTGAGAGCAGAAGGTATTGAGAGGAGCAGAGAGGACGGTTTGGGTGATATTTGGAGATAAGATTGGTGATGTAGTTTGGGGCAGAGTTGTGAATGGCTTTGTATGTTGCAGGTAGTACTTTGAATTAAATTTGCTGGGGTGGCAACCGCCAGAGAAGATGGCCGCTTAGCTTTAGACCTCCGGCGTGTACCTGATCGACGATCCATCCACAGCCTGCCACAGTGACGGTTCCCATTCTTGATCCACGGTTCCGGTTGTCTGAAGATCTCCTGCACCATCTGGATATGACTAGGAAGAAGCTGGAGGCACCGGCGGTGCGTAAACCCTCTGAATTCTTCAAACCGGCGGCCGACGGTCCTCAACAATATGGCGCCGGAGCCCCTCCTCTTCCCCAGCGCGTCCGCCCTCTAGCAGCGGCGCGAACGGATGACGCAACCTCTCCCGCGGCTCCCGGGCTCGATCCACCACCAGACTCGATGTTCTCCTCCCTGTCCTCGGATTCATCCCCATCCACACCATCCACTCAAAGTCCGGCGAAATCCAGAACTAGATGGGAAGATGCATTGCCGGCACTTGAACACCCAGACATGGAGGTGAGCGCTACTCAGGCACAGACCCCAGGTGCTACAACTTATACACCACTGCCGAATCCCTTTGAGGCCCTAGTCACCACGGGTCAGCCAGTATCCGACACGACATTAAAGGAAATGCTGTCTATGCTACATAATTCCATGCAATCTAATGTCAATGCATCCATTGCATACTGCCAGAGAGAACTGCACGGGCTAGGTGATAGGGTACACACAGTTGAAGATAAACTGAGGGAATTTACCACATCTTACAATACTCTGGTTGACACCGCATACAAGCCAAATTGGCGGACTTGGAAGATCGCTCACGACGAAATAATCTTAAAATTCGTGTTATTCCGGAATCCGTCCTCCCCAACCAGCTGCCCTCCTTTGTACGGGAGTTGTTCCACAAATCCGTCCCTGAGCTTACCAACGATGATTTAACGATCGATAGGATCCATCGCATCCTGAAACCTTCCTTCTTACCACAAGAAGTCCCATGTGACGTGCTACTCAGGGTTAATTTTTTCCAGGCAAAAGAAAAAATATTGGAAACCTTCCGACGCAAAGATCGCTTGCCAGATCAAGCCGCATCTCTCCAAATCCTCCCGGATTACTCCCAGTATACCCTCCAGCAAAGGCGCAACTTGAACTCTATCACCAAAGCTCTCCGCAACCACAATATAAGTGGAAGTACCCAGCCAAACTCTGCGTAACCCATCAAGGGTCAACATCCCAAATCACCACCATTGACCAGGGGATTCGCATGCTTCGACAATGGGGAATTGTGCCAGATCCTCCTGACAACCCACCAACATATGTCACCCCTCATTTTCAACATGTCCAACCGGACTGGACTGTTGCAACCCGACCGTCCAGATCATCCCACCGCAACAAGTGACCGCTTTGACCATGCCTTCATTAGGTACACCCGGTCCTGAAGCATATGATGGACACCCACCACCGTGTCCACGATCCCTGCTATTTTTGCAATCCAGATTGCACACCTGGTCCTAACGGGCCAAGTTTTTTCTTACCGTTTTCTTTTATGTTTGTATGTCTTGTTCTTTGTTTTATGTCAGGTATGGCCTCCTTGTTTTTGTTCTCCGTTGTTTATTCTATAGCTCTGGACCTCGACTTCCACTTTGGAATCACCAGATGTTCATTTTCCTGGACACCTTTTGCAACCCAGCTACGATGTTGGACATGCTTCTCACCGCTATCTGCTAATGCTTCTTCGAACATTCACGACCACACTGCTGTGACCTTCTTATACTCAGGTACTGTCTTTTTCAACGCACTGCTTCCTATCAAGCCACTTTTTGAGCCTTGCCTTTCTGCCATGTTTTTCTTTTTTTTTGTGGCCCCTGCGGGCCTTGAGGGACTATTCGGCCTCATGGTTGTTGGCACATCTGACCCCCCCCTAGTGTTACCATGACACCCCTGCCCTTCCTCTCTTTGAACACTAAAGGCCTCAACCACCCTGCGAAACGCCACTCTATGTGGCAGGAGGCGCTTTCATCCAAAGCGGACGTCATAGCGGTCCAAGAGACTCATTTCAAGATGGGTTCTACCCCTAAATGCTCCCACCCGGAATTCCCTAATGTTTTTTTGGCTTCCTCGGGCAAGAAGAAGAGGGGTGTATTATTGGGGGTGTTATATTAATATCAACTGTACTCTAGACAACTGTAATTATACAATTGTGAATGTTTATGCACCCAATACTCCCCAACTTAGATTTTTGCGTAAACTGTTTTCCAAAGTTGCCAAGTTAACCTCGGGTAAGCTGATCATATGCGGCTACTTTAACCACTCTACTACCGCTCACGGTAATACTACTGCGGCAGAGTGGCTCGTTCCCGTCCAGTCACGTAGTATTAACGTGACTGGACTCCTCCCCTTCTGGGCGGCGCTTGCACGCCGCCGGAGGCTCGCTCCCGCTGTTTTCATTCACAGCGGGAGTCGGGCCAGGGGAGGAGCAGCGGCGATCGCCGCTGCTCTTACCCGATCGTCGGGGATCGAGTCTGGAGATCCGCCCGCTGTGTGTAAACACAGCGGGCGGATCTCCATAGTGACAGGGAGTGACAGATCGGACTGTTCAGCATAGCTGGACATCCGATCTGTCCATGAATCACACAGTCACCTCCCCCCCTACACGTCAGTAAGCACCAGGCATACATTAACCCCTCCCTCTCCAATAAAATTAACCCCTTCCCTGCCAGTGTCATTTTTACAGTAACAGTGCATATATATAGCACTGATTACTGCAGTAATGTCACTGGTACCCCCAAAAGTGTCAAAAATGTCAGTCAGGGGTCCGGTCTGTCCGCCGCAATGTCGCAGTCCCGCAAAAAAAATCGCAGATCGCCGCCATTACGCGTTAAAAAAAAAACACCAAAAATGACAGAAATCTTTCCCTTTGTTAGTAAACGCAATAACTTTTGCGCAAACCAATCAAAATACGCTTATTGCGATTTTTTTTACCAAACATATGTAGCATAAAACAAATTGGCCAAAAACTTTTAAAAAAATTGGTTTTTACATCTTTTTTGGGGGGAATTTCATATAAAAAAATGTGAAAAATATTGTTATTTTTTCAAAATAAACGCTCTTTTTTTGTTTATAGCGCAAAAAGTAAAAATCGCACAGGTGATCAAATACCACCAAAAGAAAGCTCTGTTTGTGGGAGAAAAAGGACGTAAATTTCGTTTGGGTACGGCGTTGCACGACCGCGCAATTGTCAGTTGAAGTCGCACAGCGCCGAATCGCAAAAAGTGGCCTGGACGGAAGACAGCAAAATCCTCCGGTTGTAAAGTGGTTAACTTGGTGTCGGACCATGTCCTGGACTCCTCTTCCAGAGGACCATCGAAATTGCCTACCTTGGCTGCCCTGGTACATGCCGAGAGGCTCCACGATGTGTGGCTATACCAACACGCAGAAGAAAGGGATTATACCTATTTCTCTCCTTGTCACAATAGCTACACTAGAATTGACTTGTTCCTGGTAGAATCTGCCACATTGCCTCTGGTTACAGACACCCATATATCCCCTATCACCAGGTCCGACCACGCGGCTATACACATGACAATTTCTGCTAGCCCCACTGACCCATCTACAATTATTTGGCATTGTAATAACTCCATCCTCTCAGACCCCGACGCTCTTCAACAACTGCAGTCCAAATTGTGCGACTTTTTCCTCACTAACGATACCCCTGATGTCACCCGACTACCATATGGAACACTTACAAGGCATTTGTCAGGGGGATCCTCATCCAGTTGGGATCTCGATTGAAAAAGAAATACAATGCTAAACTTCAAACCCTTACTGACGAAATTCACTCCTTAGATACCATTAATAAGACCAATCCCTCGCCTGCTCATGCCTCCAAACTCTCGTCCCTACGCTCGGACCTTCGACGGTTGCTTATCGAACGACACAACCAACTTTTAGCCCATCTACGTTACTATTCATCCCATAACAAAGCGGGTAAATTCCTGGCCTCTAGATTGAAAATTAGACGTATCAAAACGAAGATCGACTCCATAGCCCACCCCCACACGGGTGAAATCCTGAAGCACCCACACAAAATTGCGGACGCCTTTGCGGATTATTATAGCTCACTTTATAATCTTAAAACGGACACAGCTACCCCCCCAACCTACTGAAGCTGACATTAAATCCTTCCTAGACCGCCTCGCCTTACCCTCTCTCTCTGCGGAAGCCCTTTCTCAGTTAAACCGACCCTTTTCGACCCAAGAATTGGCTACAACCCTCAAAAATCTCCCCCTAAACAAATCCCCAGGCCCTGATGGCGTAACGAATGAATACTATCATTCCCTGCAAGACGTTTTAATCCCACATTTGCTTCCCCTCTTTTCTGAAGCCGTTGGTGTTCTTCCTAAAGAAATGCTTCAAGCTAATATCACAACCCTTCCCAAACCCGGCAAACCGCCTACCACCCCTGCCAATTTCAGGCCCATATCATTACTAAACAATGATGTTAAAATCTTCGCCAAGCTCATAGCCAATAGAATTGCACTGATACTCCCCACCTTAGTAGGTACCGATCAGATGGGATTTGTGAAGGGTAGACAAGCCCCTGACGCTACCATGAGGGTAGTCAATTTGATCCACCATGCGAAACGCACCAAGACGCCTTCTCTGCTCCTTTCTATAGATGCAGAGAAGGTGTTCGACCGTGTCCACTGGGGATACATGAAAATGGTCCTACAGAAGTTTGGCTTCTCGGGCCCCATCTTGTCGGCTATGCTCACCCTTTACACTTCCCCATCGGCGAAAGTACTATCGTCTGGAGTCCTTTCCAAACCTTTTTCTATTACTAATGGTACTAGGCAGGGATGCCCCCTATCGCCCCTTATCTTTAATCTCCTCATAGAACCTTTGGCAGCGTCATTCAGACAGAGCCCCTTAATGTCAGGCTTTAAAATTAACCGCTCGAATCACGTCGTCACGTTATTTGCTGATGACGTGATTCTTAGCCTCACCAACCCTGTAGTCTCCCTTCCTGCAGCCCACGACATATTACAATCCTTCAGCAAATTGTCCTACTACAAGGTTAACTTTAGTAAATCAGTTATCATGGGTATGGGTGTACACGCCATTACACGTTCCCATCTACAATCTACCCTCCCATACACTTGGTCAACCTCACCTTTACGTTACCTGGGCATTAACCTCACGTTCCCGTCCACCAACTTGGCTGCCTCGAATGTAACCCCGCTAATCTCCGCTATATCAGCAGATATCGCCAAACTAAAAAACGTGGAGTTATCGTGGACTGGCAGAATCGCTGCCTTCAAAATGGTGTGTCTACCCAAAATATTATATCTGTTTCATACCCTCCCGGTCCCCATCCCCATAAATCTCATCAAACCTCTTGTGTCACTCTTACGATCCTTTGTATGGCAAAAGAAGAGAGCGAGATGCTCGTATGCTCACATCATTCGTCACAAATCAGTCGGCGGCCTGGGCCTGCCGGACCTTTTGGATTACTACTATGCTGCCCACCTTGCACCAATAACACATTGGTTCTCGGCGGCTTTGTCTCTCCCATGGGTCCCTGTTGAAACAACGCTCAACAGGTGGAATCTCTCAGCACCCTGTTGCTGGCGGATAGTTGGAAACGACTCCCCATGCACACACTCCCTCTGCCTACACAAGCTTCCCTGATATCATGGAGAGTACTGCTTCAGCATCTCCCAGGCCCCCGAACACCTGTTAAGTTGCCGATCCCGCTGGCTGTCCTCAATATCTTTCTCCCTTGCGTCAACCTATCCAAACTGACTTCGGCGGGTATTACTTCTATTACTAACCTATACCAGGGTAGTGACCTCAAATCATTTGCGACGCTCCGCAAGAATTTTCACTATCCCCCACAGGCTAATTTTGTCTACAATAGCGTGTCTAGCTTCCTGCGCAAACATCCTCCACCAGACATCTCCCTCCCACCTCAATTGTGGCAATTTCTTACGAATCCCACCTGCCCCCTAAAAGGCATCTCTCTGTTCTACAATATCATCAAGCATAAGGCCATATTCCAAAAGTCACCGCATATGATCACCTGGGAAAAAGAACTCAAACAAGAGTTCTCAGATGCACAATGGTTAATTGCCATTCGGATCACTTATAAAGCGTCCAATTGCGTCTCTCATTGGGAGCAAGCACAGAAACTCCTTACCCGGTGGTACCTAACACCTTATCGTTTGTCTAAAATTTATGTAATCCAAAGCCCTCTTTGTTGGAGCAACTGTGATCAGGTGAGCACAATTGCTCATATTTTCTGGTACTGTAAAGGGTTGACCAGCTTCTGGGGGAAGATATTCAAAATTATTTCAGACTCCACGGGTGTACTGCGTACACATGATCCTGCACTAGCACTTCTCTTCCTGGGCATGGATACCTTTCCACCCCCGATGCATATTGTAGTGGCCCACATCTTGATTGCAGCCAGAACCATCATAGCGAGATGCTGGAAACAACCTGTCGTTCCTTCACATTTGGAAGCACTGAGACAAGTTAACATCCAATTCTCCCTGGAAAAGGCCTACGCCTTTGCAACCTTCAGAAGCTCTAAGTTCCACAGAGACTGGTCAATTTGGGCAAATAGCAGATATTTCCTCCCATCCTGTTGACACTTTTACGGTCACGTAGTTTAGTTCAGTATGTCAAAGTTTGCTCTGTACTTGTTTAACTCTCCCTGCTGATAGTTCAGTTAGCAGGTGGCCCACGTTGTGCTTAGTTCATGTTCCCATGTTATTGAGATAGGTCAAGGATCCATCCTCCATTATGGTCATGTATTGCTTATCTCCTGTTTACTCACATTATCTTGATATGTTTTATTTTGTTGTATGTGTATTTTAAATACCTCAATAAAAATTATTGAAAGTAAAAAAAAAAAAAAAAGAATTAACCTCCCTGGCGGTGATCCCGAGCCTGACTCGGGGTTGATTTTTTCTATCAGGAGCGGTAACCCCGAGTCACGCTCGGGGTAGATGTGCAGAGAGCACAGCGGTGTCTCTTACCTTCTCCTGGCGATCCAGCGATGATCTCTCATTGCTGTGACCGCCAGCCGAGAGTCCCGCCACTCCTCCGTCCTCCGTCGGTGTGATGACTTCCTAGTTCCGTTCCCTGCAGCAGCAATGCTGCATGGGAGCGGAACTAGGGAGGGAAATTCAAAAAAAAAAAAAAAGTTGCACAAAACACAAACACATAACACATGTTATATTATATATATATATATATATATATATATATATATATATATATATGCATATATATATATATATATATATATATATATATATATATGCATATATATATATATATATATATATATATATATATATATATATATATATATGTATATATGCACACACACACACACACACATATATATATATATATATATATATATATATAAAATTATATTATTGATTCAATTATAATTCATGCGTTATATATTACATACATATATATATATATATATATATATATATATATATATATATATATATATACACACACACACACATATATATATATATATATATATAATATATAATGCATGAATTATAATCTAATCAATAATACAATTTTATTATATATATTATATATTAAATAATAAAATTATATTATTGATTTGATTATAATTCATGCGTTTGTGTTTCAAATTTATCACATCTGGGATGTCTACTAGAGTCTTGTTTTGGTCAGGTTTAAGTCAGTAATTACTAAGAATTGTAGGCCTATAATACATAACGCCAAATTTCCATGAAAAGAATTGTACCGCTTTTGGTATGTAATTCCTGACAGAATCATACCGCCAGGGAGGTTAAATTTGCTGGGTGACGGGAAGCCAGTGTAGGGATTGGTGGAGAGGGGTTGTAGACACTGATTGGTTGTTAAGGTAGATGAGTCTGGCAGCAGCATTAATGATAGACTTAAGAGGGAATAGCCTAAGAGGTAGACCTATGAGGAGGGAGTTGCAATAGTCAAGGCAAGAGATAACAAGAAAGTGAATGAGTAGCTTGGTGGCTTCATTAGTTAAAAAGGGGTTACTTTTAGAGATGTTACTGGGGTAAAGTCTACAGGCTTTTAACAACAATTGGATTTGGGGCTGGAAGGACAGGTCAGAGTCTAGGATTACATCATCTAGTACCCTGTCATGAGGAGAGGGATTGATAGTTGCAATATTGACCTTGATAGTAAAGTCATGGAGGGGGGTATGGGCAGGGGGGAAGATTATCAGCTCAGTTTTAGAGGGATCTAGCTTAAGGAAGTCATGCAACATCCATGTTAATATGTCACTTAGTAAGTTAGTAATACAAGAGGAGACTGAAGGAGTGAGGTGAGGAGTAGAGAGATAGATTTGGGTGTTGTGACGAGACCCTTGCTCGCTCTGTCCGCTCTCCCGACACTCCTCTGTTTCTAGTGAGTCAGCTTGCAGATCGCAACGTCTGAAGGTTCAGTCAACCAAGGATCCGGGATCCGAACTACAGCTATGTGCCATCCAGAATCCATTAGAACACACACCAGGCAGGCTGTATGTAAGTTCAAACAAGAAGACAATTTATTGGAAGAACACAGCACACTTTTATACAGGATTTGGAACATCCGGCCCCCAACAACCGCTTTCCTATTGGTCAATTGTAAAGTGCCTGCAGTTCCACATAAGGTCCTTTCCAGCCATGCAAATGAGGACTTGAAAATGAGTCAACAGGGATTGGTCAGATAGCTTGACCAGAAGGACTGCCATGTGCAAGGAGACAGAAGCCCCAGGGGGCAATCAATGTACACAATAGTCAGACACAGAACAATGGTTCCCTAACGAGCCCTCAATACACATTACTCTGAGTGTCAATACATCCCTGTAGCAGACAACAGGTGAGGTCATTAGCACACCTGACAATAGGTGAATGGAAAGCCACCTCAGACAAAAAGCAACATTGTTAGCCAGCCCGTCTCCTCATTAAACTTCCTGGAATGACCATATTAGGAGTTGGACTTCCTGGTCAGAGACCTCATACTGTACAGGGAATAAAATCGTCATATTACAAGGGAGACATTATTCCTGAATATGACTGTCCCATTTGTAGTAGTCCAAACCATATTTTCAGTGTTCACCACCCTCCTGGTCACCCTGCATCCATAACAGATGCAGGGTGACTTAAACATAAGAGAACCCCATAAGGCTGGTCATGATGCCCCCCCAACCTCTCTAAAGGAATTTGGGGTCCACAACCCCCATGCCCAAAGTGACTCCTGTCACAGGTGTCATCAGCGTAGAGATGGTATTGGAAGCCATGGGAGATTATTAAGTGACCAATGGAGGAATTGTAGATAGAGAAGAGAAAGGGGCCAAGAACAGAGCCTTGGGGCAGGTTCTGTGGAGTGCTGCGAGCAAAAGCCAGACTGCAAGGGGTCAGGTAGGTTATTTTCAATGAGCTAGGAGCTAAGACGGTTGTAGACTAAGCATTCTAGAAGTTTGGAGGTGAATGGGAGCAGTGAGAGGGTTCTTAAGTTATTAGGGTTGGTGAGGTCCAGTGAGGACTTTTAAAAGTATAGGTGTGATATGTGCATGCTTTAGAGGGGAGGGAATGTGCCAGTAGAGGTTAAAGATGTGAGTGAGGGAGCATAGGATAGAATAGGAGGGTGACAATAGTAGTTGTGAGGTAACAGGATCCAGAGGACAACTGGTAAGGTGGGCATCTGAGAAAAGTTTTATAACATCTTCAGTAGCAGACAGTTCAAAAGAGGAAAGTGTTGACTTTGCTGTTAGACAAGGTATGTTGAGTGGGAAAGATGTATGCACAGTGGCAGTGTCCTCACGTATTCCATCAATCTTGTCTTTGAAGTGATTGCCAATCTCTTGGGCAGTGGGTGAGTTAGAGGGTAGAGGAGACAGGGGACAAAATTACCTGGAACATGCAATTAGTAATAATAGATTGCTGGTAAGGTCAGGTAACTCATTGCTGAAAAATTTAATAAAAACTTTTGTGATCCAAACACAATTTTTTTTATCAAAGTGTAATGTTGATTCTTGCTCACTACAAATAAACAAGACCTGTCAATCCATGCTTATTTAGGCATGACCATTATCCAACTCTCTTTTACCTATAAATAACACCTTGCATATTTTCTAAGTGAACAAAGAGGTTGACACCTAAATTTCATAACTAAAGTAACCCACGCATATAATTATGCTGTGCTTTTGGCTCAGGATAAAGGTCTCCCCACTTATTTCAAGTCAGAGTACTACTAGTTAAAAGATTAATTGCATGTGACAGTGCCTGTCATTTCTATTTACAATTTGCTTTGCATTTATTGTTAATATGAGTTATGTTAAGAGCAGATTAGTTTGGCATGTCAAATTGCCATTGCAGTTATAGTTCCTAGCAATGTCACAGGGAGTACATTTATTTTGCTGTATTGGCTATGAATGTTACACGAAAACTTTGAAATGTGACCTGACCTTAATGAATCTATATTTTTATGATCTTTTCTGTCACTTCTAATATACTTAAAATGAAATTAGGATATAAATTATTGGATATATATGTGCTACATTTTCTTGATCACATTTAAATTCATATTTTATCTCTCTTCATAACTGCAAGGAGCAACCACAGGCAATATATTTAGCATTCAGTTGATGTGAAGTGATATTCCGCAATTAGTGTCAAGGACATTACTGATTTGTACAGGATTTCCAGTCATTCCCCATTACCTTAATTAAATGTTAAACAGTGGGGTGTATAACAAAATTAATTCCTGAATAATCATTTTTGGAATAGCATTTTTTTTCCTACTTAAGAGGGAGGGCAATCAAAAAATACTAATAATCAATTATTTGAAAATATCACTGAATGTATTGCTTTTCCAAATGATCATTAGAGAATTAAAAGATGACAAGAGCAAGCACATGCCAGCTTCTCACATGCTTGAAGAGTTTGAGCAGAAAGTTTCACTGTAACAGTGTTCTCCTTCTCTCTTTATACTCATTTATATACTGTTGTGCTTTGCAATGGACTCTTCAATCAAGTTTCCCTTGATACAGTTATTCTAAATAGAAAATTCAGTGACAGAGCTTGAGAGCAAATATGATAAATGGTGCAGCGCAAATCAAAAACTAACTTCACAAATGACGGTTAAAATTCAACAGATAAATGATGGTTAGAGAAACAGTCCATGTAAACAGGTAAAGTCCCAAAAACCACTTAAATATAGATAGAATCCACATAAAGTGCTGGAAGGCAGGCTAAGTCCAGTGCTGATCCCCTTCACCAAAGGCACTCACTATATGACCCTTGTATTACCAGCGGGTCCAATGAGCAAAAGCATCAATCCTTCCAGTGTGTATCACCACCAGGGTACAGCAGATATCCCAGATTCAGCAATTTGGACGTATGATCAAATCGATATATAAGAGGAAAAAGAGACCTCTAAGCATATACTGTATGATCAAATACATTTAATGAAGAATCACACTTACATAAAACAAATGATAAATGCGCAGGTCAATCCATAAAAAGAGCGGCGCCGTGGTCTCCACTCATGTGCAGCGAGCCGCGCAGATGTTCGGAACAGCAGCGGGTGACGTCAGCAACAGGCGACTCTACCTCCCGTACGCGTTACATCCTACGGGACTTCGTCAACGGGGGGAGCTTGAGAGCATCCAAGCAGTGTACAAGACAACACAATCTGTAAATGTTGAAGAGGGCTTAACAACCAAGGGGAGGACACAGGAGACGCTGAATGGGTGTTTTAGTAAAACTGGAGAGTGCAAAATCTGGTGTAGCTGTGCATGGTAGCCAATCAGCTTTTATCTTCAGCTTATTTAATTAAGCTTTGACAAAAAAAACCTGGAAGCTGATTGGTTTCTATGCATAGATGCACCTGATTTTGCACTCTCCAGTTTTAGTAAATCAACCCCTGTGAGTTGATATGTAGTGCCTACCCTTGTACTGTGAAGCTTTTTTGGGGATACACATACAGTCAATCTTTTACATACTTTTACCTTTAGTTGTACGGTGCTTTAACCAGAGCATCTAAACATATCTATATAGTTCCATAAAACAAATATACAGCCCAAATGGTCTTCCCTGTTAATCATTTCTGCTTTTAAGGTGTCTCCACGCTTGCCCCAGGGAATCTGTGGTATAAGATCTATTCATGCACTGATGTAAATTGTTTAATACAACTACATATACTGTATATGTGTTGCCATAGATCACAAATATGTTATACCAAGGGGGCGTTGCGACAGGAGGGATTTATATACCCCTGTAAAACTCATAGACAAGAGATTTTTTAACTGATGTGGTGTTTTGCATGCTTTCATCATTTGTATTAATATATTTTGTACAATTATGTAAGATTATATCTGAGTAGTCCTTGGGCACCTAAGAATCCACTTTCAAGAATGCAATGTAATATTTGCTCAAGGTACAGGCGGAACATCTGAATATATATACAATTTCAACTGTGATCAAGGTAGAAATATGAAAAGCCCACCCAAACCAAGCCGCTAAAAAAAAAAAAAGGTAATAAAATGTTTGTGATTTCAATATGATGTATTTACAGTGCCTTGCAAAAGTATTCAGCCCCCTTGAACTTTGTGACCTTTTGCCACATTTCAGGCTTCAAACATAAAGATATAAAACTGTAATTTTTTGTGAAGAATCAACAACAAGTGGGACACAATCATGAAAAGGAACAACGTTTATTGGATATTTCAAACTTTAACAAATAAAAAACGGAAAAATTGGGCGTTCAAAATTATTCAGCCCCCTTAAGTTAATACTTTGTAGTGCCACCTTTTGCTGCGATTACAGCTGTAAGTCGCTTGGGGTATGTCTATCAGTTTTGCCCATTCCTCCTTGCAAAACAGCTCTAGCTCAGTGAGGTTGGATGGAGAGCGTTTGTGAACAGCAGTTTTCAGTTATTTCCACAGATTCTCGATTGGATTCAGGTCTGGACTTTGACTTGGCCATTCTAACACCTGGATATGTTTATTTGTGAACCATTCCATTGTAGATTTTGCTTTATGTTTTGGATCATTGTCTTGTTGGAAGACAAATCTCTGTCCCAGTCTCAGGTCTTTTGCAGACTCCATCACGTTTTCTTCCAGAATGGTCCTGTATTTGGCTCCATCCATCTTCCCATCAATTTTAACCATCTTCCTTGTCCCTGCTGAAGAAAAGCAGGCCCAAACCATGATGCTGCCACCACCATGTTTGACAGTGGGGATGGTGTGTTCAGGGTGATGAGCTGTGTTGCTTTTACGCCAAACATAACATTGTTGCCAAAAAGTTCGATTTTGGTTTCATCTGACCAGAGCACCTTCTTCCACATGTTTGGTGTGTCTCCCAGGTGGCTTGTGGCAAACTTTAAACGACACTTTTTATGGATATCTTTAAGAAATGGCTTTCTTCTTGCCACTCTTCCATAAAGGCCAGATTTGTGCAGTATACGACTGATTGTTGTCCTATGGACAGAGTCTCCCACCTCAGCTGTAGATCTCTGCAGTTCATACAGAGTAATCATGGGCCTCTTGGCCGCATCTCTGATCAGTCTTCTCCTTGTATGAGCTGAAAGTTTAGAGGGACGGCCAGGTCTTCGTAGATTTGCAGTGGTCTGATACTCCTTCCATTTCAATATTATCGCTTGCACAGTGCTCCTTGGGATGTTTAAAGCTTGGGAAATCTTTTTGTATCCAAATCGGGCTTTTAATTTCTCCACAACAGTACCTCGGACCTGCCTGGTGTGTTCCTTGTTCTTCATGATGCTCTCTGCACTTTAAACTGACCTCTGAGACTATCACAGTGCAGGTGCAATTATACGGAGACTTGATAACACACAGGTGGATTCTATTTATCATCATTAGTCATTTAGGTCAACATTGGATCATTCAGAGATCCTCACTGAACTTCTGGAGAGAGTTTGCTGCACTGAAAGTAAAGGGGCTGAATAATTTTGCACGCCCAATTTTTCAGTTTTTTATTTGTTAACAAAGTTTGAAATATCCAATAAATTTTGTTCCACTTCATGATTGTGTCCCACTTTTTGTTGATTCTTCACAAAAAATTACAGTTTTATATCTTTATGTTTGAAGCCTGAAATGTGGCAAAAGGTCGCAAAGTTCAAGGGGGCCGAATACTTTCGCAAGGCACTGTAGCTTGATGCATGTGAACATGATATGCAAGGGGAAAAAATGATAAAAAAGTGAAACTGAAATATAAAAAAGCTTTTATTTGTTTTAATGTTTTTTCAGCTTTTTTTGCTATTACGGTACATATCAACATCCTGCTCGGTGACATGCAGAATTTGCTTTTGTGCTGGTATGTTATCACACTTCACAGAGCTTCTGTGCTGACTCAACTCAAATGCGGATTAACATTTCTTGTGCCTCATTCTTCTACTTATATCAACATATAAGCGACTATCCTCTGGGATTATTACTTCAGAATCCCTTATGGCAGCAGTAAAAAGTATTTAAAGTAGCCATAAGTGATAAAGTCAAGGACTATTGATCCGAGTACAAGCTATAGGAACTCTTTAGGTCCTTAGTAGTCTTTTCAAATGTAATCTGAATTGACATGGTATGGTCTGCTGAGCCCACTTCAGATGACAAGGTACTTCAAATAAAGAGCAGTATAAAATATAACAATGGTTTCAATTTTGTGTTGACATGGGTTTATAGAGATGCACTGTCAGAATCATACCTAGCTAAGCCTAAGTCACTTTATGAGTTTATGATCTTTTCTTTGTATGCCTTATTTAATGCAGCAACTATTTTATTACAACATTTTGATGGAACAAATCCTTGTGTTTCACTATGGGTGGTGTTCAGTTTTCAAAGTAGGACATAGAAAGATTAAAGAAAAAAATTATCTGCAGCCTCATGAGGCAGAATGAATTAAAAGGGGTATTTCCCATTCTATCCAAATTTGGATCCTAAAAGAAGCTGCAAGACAAAGATAACATGAAAGAAGAGCTTTTTCCTCTCAAGGGAAAATCATGAGAAGCACAGATAATATTATCAAAGCTATAAACTAAATCTTATACTTTTTATATGAATTCTTACTCTCAGTAAGCATTAACCCAATATTTAATATTAGGATTGCCATACGTCACACTTTATTATGACTGTGACTTTATACATAGCATATTCAGAGTTTGAATGAATTAAGTTAAACTTTACATCCTTTCACAAATAAAATAATATGGGCTTTTAGCTCTAAAACTAAATAGTAGTTAATGTGATGACATATAAAGGAAAATGCAGCCCTCGCACCCTCATTTAAACCTAGTAGCCTTTGTTGCAGGAACATTATTTACCTTATATGTGTGATATGTGTGAATGTACATTGTACCACCTGCAGTAAATTATAAGGAATGTAGAGTTTACAAAAGAATTGTGTGTTGTAATAGGTTATTACAAGGCCACTGGCTGGGCATTGCTGTGAAGGTCACACAGTAACTGGTGAATCATACAATCCTTTGTAAATCTGTTAAATGTATATACTATTCCTTGTAACATATCACAATTTACTCTTAAGCAGATACACTGTGGTGGAATAATACAAACTGATAGACATTAAACCGAGTTACAGTCTTCCACATTTTTAAGTCTTTAGAGTCCTGTACTTCCTAATATTATTTTTTTGTGATTTTTTTTTTTTGCTTAGGACTGCCTTAAAATATTTATTCTTAGGTAAAATACTGCTTTTTAGTTTCCCATTTCAAAGCTCTGTGTTGGCACAGCTCAGTAACAGCTACACACGACTAGTATTGCATAAAGGTATAGTGCAATACCAGATTTGCTGCTGAACTAGAGCTGCCTCAGGAGTGCACCTTGAGCTTTTTATGGACTTTTATGGACTTTTCCATGGACTTTGCCATACATGGATTTTTCAATTTGTCCTTTTTACTGATTATCATTCACTCTGGTTATATGTGTGTCTAGTACCACTGGTATAGCCCCTGGTGATATTTATTCCCCGCTGTGCGCCAGTTATTTTATTTTTGGCTGCTGAATGCTGACTACTGAGTGCACTAGGTAACAGGAAAGTGGAGATACGACAACAAAAATAGAGACTATTAGTATAATGACTATCTATTTATGTAACTTCAATTGAACTTTGGAATACTATGATGGATAGATTGGAAATAATGTAACTGGGTATATACTCAGGTAAAATTAGGATTTCAACACTTTAGGGAAATGATCATCTGCAAGTTAATGGGGTTCTCATTGGAGTACATGGACTTTACTGTCATGATATGAGTTGTTTATCATAATGGTGGATGGAATCAAGCTAATAGTTTGAATATGTTCATCTGCTGTTCATGTGTGAATATTTTTTTCTTACATTGATTATATTAATTACTACATAATTTAATACAAGAAAAGTCCCTATTATTTTTCCGTAAGACCTTGTATGACCACTATACCTAGAAATGAGGTAGCTCAATGTCAAAACACATGCAATAAATCACATCACAGACTAATTACATTGATCAGGCCTTTTTAATGTTAAAATAAACTTATCAAGGGCTATTTTTCAAATATGATGCTTAGCTCAGCATAAGGCAAGTGTGTTTGTCTTTGAAAGCTAAAATACTATACAAACTCTGACCTTGATGTAATTCTCTGAGGAGGATCTAATGGTGAATATTTCAATCTGAATTATGCAAGTTTAAATGTTAATCTATTCCTCTTGTCTTTTCAAGAAACCTTTTTTTCTAATCAATGACATTTTATATTACCTGAAATTATATAGCGCACTTTACCCTTGCAAGAGTTGTGTGGCAAGACTGTAGTATTAAATTAATAGTAACATATATAAAATGTAAAAAGTTAATTAATCATAGAGTGCCACATATAGTCACATACCAACAAGGTTTCTCACTCCTAAGTGCTTGCAGGAAAATGTCGCCTGTTTGATATGTTAAAATTTGTTGATTTTGTCATTAACCACCACCTCATTTTATTTCTGATCCATTCATAGTCATTGTTTTTCACTTAGAAAGCTTTGGTTTGTTCATCCTAGTTGTATTAAAGCCTACATATTCTTAAAAATAAATAAAAGGGGAATGACACTCTCAGTGAGATATGCTTCTTGTGCTGCTGTGTCCTCATTTAGTATGACCCAAAAACCTGCATTGTGTGCCACTCAGGCTCTCTGAAAGGGGTTCAAATCCTAAATGTCTACCGCTGGGAGTGCTGGTTAAGGAGGGAGCTCGTCCTGACTCCTGTAATGGCTCAATTTCACTTCAGTCCTCGTTTAGTAGAAATCCTCCTCCTCTGATGCGCCTCTAAACCCCACCACAATTATCTTCCAATGCAGTGGGGGGTTAATTGAAGTAAGGGTGCTATCGTAGGCATTTATCAGGAAAGCCCAATTATACCCATCCTTTCCACCCATTACCTCCAATTTTAGAATCCAACTACAGCTTCTATAAATGAAAAATGATCTATGAATGGAAAATGGGTGGGTGATTGAAAGGTCAGCCCCCTTCATTCGTAAATTCTGTTTTATTCATTGAAGCTGTAGCACCAGCTATAATGAATAAAGGAGCTGGACAGAATGGACAGGCTTAGGGGGAGATTTGCTAAAGCTGGTGCACTCAGAATCTGTTGAAGCTGTGCATAGTAGCCATCAGCTTTTAACTTCAGCTTGTTCAATTAATATTTGACAATAAAACCTGGAAGCTGATTGGTTTTAATGCAGAGCTGCACCAGATTTTGCACTATTTTTAGTAAATCTCCCCTATAGTCTGACACTTTTAATGGGTGCCTGTGACAGCTCTCTTAGTTCTATTAAGCTCTGCCACACTGGACGATTGCAATGACAGTGTGGGGGGCTTTCTAGGGGAGGAAGATTTATACTAGCCAACAGGGCAGCCATCAGGAGGGGACAGCCCATACACATGTAGGGGGGCCAGGCGTTCCGAGGGGCCCATCCGCCCAGGCCCCAACCAACGAGACCAAGTTGTTGCAGCTGAAGAGATGTCTCTTTGCTGGATTGCGCCATCTATTTGCTGAAAATATGAGGGTGTCTCTTTGCTGGATTGGGATGTCTCTTTGCTGAATATATGAGGCCATTTCTTTACTGGATTGGAATGTCTCTTTGCTGAATATATGGGGATGTGTATTTGATGGATTGGATTCATTTTAATTTATTAAGTTGTAAGAGTGGTAAAATAGAAGTGGGTGCACTGAAGGACTTGGTGGGATGGCCAGTGGGTGGATTCAATGGAACAGCCAGAGGGCAGGCCCTCCGGGAATGTTGGTGGTCAGGCCTGGAGGGGCCCCGGCCTAAAGCTGTGTAATGGGCCCCAAAATTTCTGATGGCTGCCCTGCTAGCCAAGGATATAGCCGCATAAGGGACATATATCACAGAAGATAAGTAATGTCCCTTGTGCTTATTCTGTTTAACATAGGCTTAAACAAATACTGCAAAAAGATGCGTTGACAAACAAGTGATATACCTGGTTGCACACATTCACTTTTTATTTTGTAATAAATATGTAACTTTCAGCAGTAAACTCAATGTTTTACAGTTTTTAGATGGGAGTGAGCTCAGTGAATTATGTGGATCACACTTCCCACTGTTTCCCCAATCTTTAGGTATAAGTTTAGAAGCTTTGCAGGTTGTCCATTACCATAATAGGCTTTTAAAATGCCATTAAGTTATTATATCTGCCCACAGAGCTTACTGCTGTGTTGTACACCTGGAGATATCTCGGTCTGGAAAACAGAAGCAAGCTTAAAGCACATTATTACACTTACTACACCCCATTTAGAAATCTGTAAAGACCTGGAGTTTTTTTATTAACCATCAACAGTAAATAAAACAGGCACTATAAGGTAAAGGCTTTGTACCTTCCTAGGTTTTGAATGAACCACAGACCCTGGTTACACTATGGCACATCTTCCTTTCCAGTGCCTTCACCCTAATTGCCAATAGCAAGTGAATAGCGAGGAATTCACATTGGAATAATACACTGCAGAGGTCAGTAGTCCATCCAGTTCAACCAACAGGGGAAAAAAATTATACAAAATCCTATATCCACTATTGATCCAGAGGAAGACAAAAAAAAAAAAATCCAATAAAGCATGATCCAATTTTCTCCTCCAGTGGAAAAAAATTCCTTTGTGATCCCCAAAGAGGCATCCGATGTTCCCTTGATCAACTTTACCTATAAATATATGTATCTAGTTTTTTTTATGTGTATCTAGTAAAGAATCCAAGCCTTTCTTATCTACTGAGCTGGCCAAAACCACCTCTTTAGGGAGTCTATTACACATTTTCACAGCTCTTACTGTGAAGAAGCCTCTCCGTATTTAGAAATTAAATCCCCTTTTCCATAAAGAGTACCCCCTTGTCCTCTGTGATTGCCTTAAAGTAAATAGTTCAACTCTAAGTTCACTATATGGACCACCAATGTATTTAAACATGTTGATCATACCCCCCCCCCCTTAATCTCCTCTTTTTAACCTCCCTGGCAGTCTGATTATGTCAGAATTTTTGTGCTAAAAGCAGTACATTGTTTTGCATGGAAATATGTTGTTTTATATTTTAGGCTGTAATTCTTAGGAATAACCCACTTAAATCTGTCCAAACAAGAGTCTAGTAGACATCCCGGGTATGATAAAGTTTGAAACGCGAAATCATAAATTATAATATAATACATTTTATTCAATAATATAATCAAACCAAAAATGCTGAAATGTGTACAAATAATGGGTGCAATATTACTAGTCTCTGTAATAAAGGTTTAGCAAACATCTCGGGTATGAAATATTTTGAAACATGGGACTGCACAAAGTCCGACGTCACAATCGAGAATAGAATCTGGTTTCTTTTCTTATTTTCCTTCCACTGTCATCTCTCTTTGAGCAACAAACCACGTACATCCTTGTATGTGCTGACTTTTTCTCAGTTGGTGGGATGTAGTCCATGAAGTGACGACCAGTCAGGCGTTCTGGGTTGACAACGCCAACAGCACGATGTCCAGATCTGTTCACAGCCATTGATGGTGTTTGGTGATTTGTTTGGAGATTTGTTCAGCAACTTTCCAAATGAAGTCCGCATGAATCAAAGGCTCGTCACTCTTTCTTTTGAGCAGAATGTAGGCATTCCACAAGCATTCCTCAAGAAGATGTCGGAAGATCTTTTTATAGTATTTTTTTTGCTGCTTCCTCATAGCTGGGTAGAATATCATTGCTTTGTCGGCTCTGTCGACACCTCCCATGGTGTTGTTGTAGTCTATCACTACTTGTGGCTTCATGACTTCTTTTCAACTTTTCATGCGTACCATAACAGTGGAGGTGTTGTGCACTGTACTCATTAGGCACACATCTTTCTTGTCCTTCCATCGCAGTGCCATCATTTTGCCTTTCTGCCAGGCAACCATTTCTCCTGTCTTCAGCTTCTTTTTGCCAAACATTGGCGGCATTTCGCGCTGGTTAGCCCTTATGGTTCCATAGGCATAAGCAGTTTTGTTGTGCAGTAGAACCTCATAAAGTTCAGGAGATGTATAAAAGTTGGCCGTTGTTACACAACAGCCCTGATTTAGCAATAGCTCAATTAGTGAAAGAACAGACGATGTTGCCATTCCCTAATTACTGTATTTTTCATCAAATTTGGTTCCTTTTCCAGTGTATATCACTGAATTCCAAATTTAGCCAGTTGATGATTCGCACAGCATGTAGGATTTTACGCCAAATCATGCCCTCTTTGATGCAATGTATTTGTAATGTTCTGGTACCTTTGGTACCCTAATTCCACTTTTCCTAAGTGTATGCGCCCCACCATTCTCTTTTGGTAAGGTGCGCATACACCTTTAAGACCGATGCTGTCATCACTGAGCGCCTCTGGAGCGGCTATTTCAACCTCCGGCGGTCTCACTCACATGTTCGTTCAACGCCGCATAATCTGCCTTGAATTCGTCTCTTCATGCAATGTCTGTGCCAGGTCCAAAATTGACACTACGAGACCATCCGGTCTACTATGCAGTCTACCAATACCCCAAACTCCATGGGAAGTTGTGTCCTTGGACTTTATAGTAGAACTACCTCCTTCCAAAGGATTTAATACCATCTTGGTGTCAGTGGACCATCTGACAAAGATGGCACATTTCATTGCTATTCGCAGACTACCTTCGTCCAAACAAACGGCAGAACTCCTGATGAAACATGTCTTTAAGTTACATGGTATCCCAAAAACTCTTCTGTCTGATCGTGGATCACAATTTATTTCCAAGTTCTGGCAAGAACTATGTCACATACTACGAATTGAGCGGAAGCTCACTTCTCCTTACCATCCGCAGACCAACGGACAGACTGAAAGAGTCAACCAATGCATCGAGCAATATTTACGTTGTTACACTTCTTACCAACAGGATGATTGGGTGGATATTCTCCCTCTGGCAGAATTTGCCTACAACAACGCAACCCACAGTACGACCAAGCAGAGTCCGTTCTACTTGAACTATGGGTTTCATCCCTCTATTCTTCCACCACGCATCCTTCCTTCAAATAACCCAGTAGCCTCAGACTATCTTACCCAAATAAAGGACTCTCTGGGTTTGCTTACTACTACCATTGCACACGCTCATAGTCAACAAAAGAAGTACTATGATCTTCGCAGAAGACCTTCTCCTCAGTATGCTATTGGGGACCTCGTTTGGCTCTCAACAAAAAATTTAAGACTGAAAATCCCTAGCAAAAAGCTTGGACCTCTCTTCTTGGGACCTTTCCCAATCAAGAAACTTATTGGAAAAGCTGCAGTACAGCTTACATTGCCAATAGACCTCAAAATACATCCCATTTTCCATGTGTTGCTACTGAAGCCCCATGTTCCTGACCAAGGAATAAGGCCTACTATCCCACTTCCTCCTCCTGTACAAGTTGAAGGTGGAGAAGAATATGAGATAAAAGAGATTCTGGATTCTTGTATCCACAGAAGAAAACTTCAATACTTAGTTCGATGGAAGAACTATGGGCCCCAAGACGACACCTGGCTAAACACCTCTGACATACATGCCCCTAGATTAATCCGCAACTTTCATGCGAAGTACCCAGACAAACCAGCTCCAGAGGCCTTCAGGAGCCGGCCTTAAGGGGGGGGGTACTGTAATGTTCTGGTACCTTTGGTACCCTAATTCCACTTTTCCTAAGTGTATGCGCCCCACCATTCTCTTTTGGTAAGGTGCGCATACACCTTTAAGACCGATGCTGTCATCACTGAGCGCCGCTGGAGCGGCTATTTCAACCTCCGGCGGTCTCACTCACATGTTCATTCAACGCCGCATAATCTGCCTTGAAGCTCTCATGCTTGCAAGCATACCTCGCTATCGGAACCACGCTGCTGATCCCTGTATCCCGCTACCGGATCATCCGCTCTTGCCGAACCTCTCCTCTACTACATTGCTACTAGTGATAAGTACCCCACAGGGGAAACCTCTATAACCTTCATACTAAAGCTTACACTATCTAGCTCTGCATACTAAGGACTATTACTACATCTGCATTAACTAAGATTGCTAGCTCTTGAGCCTAATACCATCTGCTCTTGCACTGGGTTGGTCTATCCTGTATGTTCACCTGCTACTCTATCATCTGCTACCATACATGATTGCTTAAACTATCTGCATCCCATCTGCTACTATCTTACTTTCAAGAACATTCCTTTCAAGTGTCTGTCATCTACCATCTCTACCCAACCTGTCTCTTCAGCCTATCATCACTATATTACTATACATATAAGTCACTCTAGGAACATCTTATTGAGTGTGTGTATCTACTTGCTGAATTGAGACTATCCACACATGATGAGTCTTGGGAGTTGGGATTGGTGTCTCAGCGTTTCTCTACATGACTACTGAAGTGGAATATTTCTGCAGCTGTAAATCCACATTATACATAAAACGCAGGAGCGTTACAGTATTGCACCCAGCTGAGCCTTCCCTTGTAGGCCATTAGACTTTCATCTATGTTGATGTCTCTTTCTGGCACATAGCTCAGTTGGAAATTCTGAAGAATCATTTGATATACTTCCCAATTTTTTTTTAGTTTTTGTGCAGGATGAGTAGTTTCATCAAATTCTTCATTATTTTCAAAGTGCAGATATTTCATTATGAGGGAAAATCTGTATTCTGATATGACCGTGCCAAAGAATGGAGTGGCAAGTAATGTATTGGTTGTCCAATACCACTTCTGCAGGGGTTTTCCCACCACTCCCTGAAGAATTATTAGGCCCAGAAATTTCCAAAGGTCATCTTTGGTCACTGGCTCCCACTTTCTGCAACTTGCAAACCTCCAATGCGTATTGCATTGTTGGTCTTTGTACCGGTTAGTCTCGGTAACATTTTTTTCAACGACCTCATCGGTCAAAAATAATTGGAGGTGTGCCAAGGGGTTTTCATGGTCAACATCAACTTTCATACCAGGTGCTCCTGTAAATGGGAATCTTGGGGGCGCTGCCTGATCCGTACCACAGTCAATAGAGCACATAGCTGAGTTCAGTTGCAGAATTGTCGCTGTCGTCGTCACTTTCCATACCTAATGATGAATTTTCCCACTAATCACTATCGCACAGTTCTTCAAGTAACTCTGTTTCACTGTCCCTGTTTTCCAGTTCATCTATAAGCGCTTTTGCGCAATAAGAACGCTTTTTGGACGCCATGGTCATTCTCAATTTTCCAGGAACAAAGAACTGAAAAAGCACAGGCAGGGTACTGGAAAAGTAAGCAGGTGAAATCCTGAGGTAAATGACTTGATACAGTGTATTCCATTAGGATAACAACTTTGTATCATGTCATTTATTTTTTTGACTTTTTTTAAATTGCCACCGGTTCCACCCCCCTGCGTTGCAACGCTCGCAATGAAGGGAACCGGAAGACAGGTACTGGCATCGGCCGAGCACACAGCAGGGAGACAGCATGAGGATGGCTGGGGAGGACAGCGGGGGATTGCAGGGGAAGGTGAGTTTGATTCTGGGGTAATCCCGAGTATGGCTCGGGGTTACCGCTTTTGCTACTGTATTTTAACTCCGAGCCACACTAGGGAATACTGCTAGGGAGGTTAAGAGAGAATAAATTCAATTCAGCTAATCAAACCAAAAAATTCCTGCGAGCAACCTCCCTGTATCAGATATTAAAAGCTGCAGACACCTCACTTCTCATAAAAAGTGCAAATGGTAAACAAACAATATAATAATGCTGCGCAATAAATACCTGTAAAATACTAAGTAATCACAAAAATATATATATCTGGTGTATAAATATGGATAAAAAGTGATAATATATAAATGTAATCAAATGAGTAAATGATCAAATATTAAATATGTGCAAAAATAAATAACACAGTATTTCATCAATCAAAATTAATGTATAAAAGCCAAAAAAAGTGCAAAGTTCAAAAAGGTATCTGAAAAGTCTTCAATGTGCTAGTCCCAGTGATGGTATATATATATATAATTATATACCAAAATATAAATATTTGTAAAAATAAATAAGTTTATATAACAGTTTTAGTGAAAAGTGCAAACAGCCAAAGTCTTCAATAAGTGCTCAGGCCACTTGGATGTGGCTGGTGCTTCCCAAAATGAGTGAGTGACCAGAATGTCACAAATCTATATTAGCCGTGCACCCCCTTGTGACTGGGTGCTCACCTCAGATAAGATTCAATCAGGCTTAAATGCAGGGGATCTTTAGGGATGACCCATCCGGGTGGTTTCACTTCAGAAGCTCAAAGCAGGCCAACAAAGTTCAATATCCAGCGTGACCTGTGCTGTGGATGTGACAGGCCGGATGACGCTAGGATAGCGAAATGCATTGAGGTCTCTGCTAAACCCGGAAGTAAAGAGGAAGAAGTTACCTCCTAACGGCAGGCACTGGTATACAGACCGGACCGCACATCGGCACCGCTGCACGCTACAGGGAGCAACTAAGAGGGAGAACAGCAGGAGTCTGCAGATCCTGTCCCCATCCAGCCACCCATAGCAACCAATGCCTATTGCCCTGTGCCAGGTGGGCACATCTAATAGTAAGCAGCCACTTTTTAAATAGATGTAAATTTGTCAATAAAGTTGCAGTATTACACTCTTTTTGGCTTTCTATTTGTCTCCCTGCACATGGGCTTAAAAAAAAAACCTGTGGGAGGTAATTGTTTGGAGGAGTGAGGAGAAGGAGCTAATTATTTAACCAATATCCAAGAGGAGAGGAGGTGTTCCTATGGTTTGATCTGCCAAAGGATAAAGGGATCATAGGCTTGTGGGGTCTGTGTGACCCACCTGTATCTGGTTAGAGGCAAAGATTATCATTAGTGTTGAGCGAACACGGACTGTATTATTCGTGTTCGTACCGAATAATTGGATTTTTTGTACCCGAACACGGACACGGACACTTTACTGTATGTTCGGGTAAAAATCCGTGTTCGGTCGTTTTATTTCCGGGTTTTGCATGCTTTGGCGCTCTTTTCATGGCGGGCTTTCAACAGCCAATCAACAATCGTTTAACTGGTGTGCCTTAAGCCATCCCAGCCATGCCTGCAAATGTCTCAGTAGCTGTGATTGGCCGTCTGAAGCATGTGACCAAGTCTTTATAAGTTCGAGGCAGCCGCAGCGGCGTCATTATGCTGCTTAGATTCAGGGACAGAGCACACATCAACGTGCTGGCTGCTGATTAGGGAAAGATAGGCAGGAAAAAACCATTTGTGTCCGGATAGAATTGAGGGACAGGTCGGAGTGTTTAGGCAGGGCGAGTTGTAGGCATTTTAGGGATAGAGTCTGCTGAATTATAGGGTCAGTGTCTTCTACAAACTACAATCGATATTGCTGTGTGGGGGGTGGGGTCTGCACTCAATCCTGATCTACGATCTCTTCTCAATCCTGTTAGGGACAGAGTCTGCTGAATTTTAGGGAAACTGTGTTCTACAAACTACAATCGATATTGCTGTGTGGTGTGGGATTGGAGATAGGCAGGTGTCAGTGATCCACATCCATTTTTCTGTGTGTGAGCTGCAGTGAACACAATCTTTTTGGGCTGCAGTGAACACAATCTTTTTGGGCTGCAGTGAACACAATCTTTTTGGGCTGCAGTGAACACAATCTTTTTGGGCTGCAGTGAACACAATCTTTTTGGGGTGCAGTGAACAAAATCTTTTTGGGGTGCAGTGAACACAATCCTTTTTGGTGTGCAGTGAACACAATCTTTGTGGGGTGCAGTGAACAAAATCCTTTGTGGGGTGCAGTGAACACAATCTTTTTGGGGTGCAGTGAACAAAATCCTTTTTGGGGTGCAGTGAACAACATCCTTTTTGGGGTGCAGTGAACACAATCTTTTTGGGGTGCAGTGAACAAAATCCTTTGTGGGGTGCAGTGAACACAATCTTTTTGGGGTGCAGTGAACACAATCTTTTTGGGGTGGAGTGAACAACATCCTTTTTGGGGTGCAGTGAACAAAATCCTTTTTGGGGTGCAGTGAACAAAATCATTTTTGGGGTGCAGTGAACACAATCTTTTTGGGGTGCAGTGAACACAATCTTTGTGGGGTGCAGTGAACACAATCTTTTTGGGGTGGAGTGAACAACATCCTTTTTGGGGTGCAGTGAACAACATCCTTTTTGGGGTGCAGTGAACACAATCTTTTTGGGGTGCAGTGAACACAATCTTTGTGGGGTACAGTGAACAGAATCTTTGTGGGGTGCAGTGAACACAATCTTTGGGGGGTACAGTGAACACAATCTTTGTGAGGTGCAGTGAACACAATCTTTGTGGGGTGCAGTGAACACAATCATTGTGGGGTGCAGTGAACTCAATCTTTGTGGGGTACAGTGAACACAATCTCATACTTCTGAAGGTTTGAGGGTGCTGCCTGTTCCATACTCCCCCTACTCCTCATCTAGCCTTTTAGGGGTACAAACAATAGTAATTGGGGCCTAGTGTGGTTGTGTACGTGTGATATACATACACTTTTTTGGGATCATATTTTCTATTCCGCTATTTAATCAAAAACCTTTGGGGATCAGTTAAATTGGGGGATAGTCTGTGTTGGTACGTGTGAGAGAGATCCACCTTTCCAAGTTGTTGGGGTTCATCTCATACTTCTGAAGGTTTGAGGGTGCTGCCTGTTCCATACTCCCCCTACTCCTAGCCTTTTAGGGGTACAAACAATAGTAATTGGGGCCTAGTGTGGTTGTGTACGTGTGATATACATACACTTTTTTGGGATCATATTTTCTATTCCGCTATTTAATCAAAAACCTTTGGGGATCAGTTAAATTGGGGGATAGTCTGTGTTGGTACGTGTGAGAGAGATCCACCTTTCCAAGTTGTTGGGGTTCATCTCATACTTCTGAAGGTTTGAGGGTGCTGCCTGTTCCATACTCCCCCTACTCCTAGCCTTTTAGGGGTACAAACAATAGTAATTGGGGCCTAGTGTGGTTGTGTACGTGTGATATACATACACTTTTTTGGGATCATATTTTCTATTCCGCTATTTAATCAAAAACCTTTGGGGATCAGTTAAATTGGGGGATAGTCTGTGTTGGTACGTGTGAGAGAGATCCACCTTTCCAAGTTGTTGGGGTTCATCTCATACTTCTGAAGGTTTGAGGGTGCTGCCTGTTCCATACTCCCCCTACTCCTAGCCTTTTAGGGGTACAAACAATAGTAATTGGGGCCTAGTGTGGTTGTGTACGTGTGATATACATACACTTTTTTGGGATCATATTTTCTATTCCGCTATTTAATCAAAAACCTTTGGGGATCAGTTAAATTGGGGGATAGTCTGTGTTGGTACGTGTGAGAGAGATCCACCTTTCCAAGTTGTTGGGGTTCATCTCATACTTCTGAAGGTTTGAGGGTGCTGCCTGTTCCATACTCCCCCTACTCCTAGCCTTTTAGGGGTACAAACAATAGTAATTGGGGCCTAGTGTGGTTGTGTACGTGTGATATACATACACTTTTTTTGGATCATATTTTCTATTCCGCTATTTAATCAAAAACCTTTGGGGATCAGTTAAATTGGGGGATAGTCTGTGTTGGTACGTGTGAGAGAGATCCACCTTTCCAAGTTGTTGGGGTTCATCTCATACTTCTGAAGGTTTGAGGGTGCTGCCTGTTCCATACCCCCCCTACTCCTCATCTAGCCTTTTAGGGGTACAAACAATAGTAATTGGGGCCTAGTGTGGTTGTGTACGTGCGAGATACATACACTTTTTTTGATCATATTTCCTATTCCGCTATTCAATAAAAACCTTTGAGGATCAATTGAATTGCGGGATAGTCTGTGTCGGTACGTGTGAGAGAGATCCACCTTTCCAAGTTGTTGGGGTTCATCTCATACTTCTGAAGGTTTGAGGGTGCTGCCTGTTCCATACCCCCCCTACTCCTCATCTAGCCTTTTAGGGGTACAAACAATAGTAATTGGGGCCTAGTGTGGTTGTGTACGTGCGAGATACATACACTTTTTTTGATCATATTTCCTATTCCGCTATTCAATAAAAACCTTTGAGGATCAATTGAATTGCGGGATAGTCTGTGTCGGTACGTGTGAGAGAGATCCACCTTTCCAAGTTGTTGGGGTTCATCTCATACTTCTGAAGGTTTGAGGGTGCTGCCTGTTCCATACTCCCCCTACTCCTAGCCTTTTAGGGGTACAAACAATAGTAATTGGGGCCTAGTGTGGTTGTGTACGTGTGATATACATACACTTTTTTGGGATCATATTTTCTATTCCGCTATTTAATCAAAAACCTTTGGGGATCAGTTAAATTGGGGGATAGTCTGTGTTGGTACGTGTGAGAGAGATCCACCTTTCCAAGTTGTTGGGGTTCATCTCATACTTCTGAAGGTTTGAGGGTGCTGCCTGTTCCATACCCCCCCTACTCCTCATCTAGCCTTTTAGGGGTACAAACAATAGTAATTGGGGCCTAGTGTGGTTGTGTACGTGCGAGATACATACACTTTTTTTGATCATATTTCCTATTCGCTATTCAATAAAAACCTTTGAGGATCAATTGAATTGCGGGATAGTCTGTGTCGGTACGTGTGAGAGAGATCCACCTTTCCAAGTTGTTGGGGTTCATCTCATACTTCTGAAGGTTTGAGGGTGCTGCCTGTTCCATACTCCCCCTACTCCTCATCTAGCCTTTTAGGGGTACAAACAATAGTAATTGGGGCCTAGTGTGGTTGTGTACGTGTGATATACATACACTTTTTTTGGATCATATTTTCTATTCCGCTATTCAATAAAAACCTTTCTAGGGCAAGATCTTAAATTACAGAAATATGAGGAGACCGTCAAATAAGGGCCGTGGCCTGGGTCGTGGTGCTGCTGGTAGAGCTCCTGTTGCAAGGAGAGGACATGGTCGATCTGTGCCAGCTACACGCACAAGTGAAACACCTTCCTCAAGTGTGAGTAGGCGACAGAACCTGCATCAGTATTTGGTAGGGCATCAAACGCCCCTAGAAGTGATGAGGCCAGAACAAGTTGAGGCGATAGTAGATTGGTTTGCTGCTGACAGTGCCTCCAGTTCCTTCACATTGTCTCCCACCCAGTCTACTGCAGAAAGGTCAGAGTTGGCACCTGCAGCCAATGTCCAACCGTCTTTCACCTCACCCCCTTGCAAATCAGGCCAGCAGTCTGAGCCCCAAGCCATACAGCAGTCTCTTATTCTTTTTGAGGACTCTGTCAGCAGGGTTTCCCAGGGCCATCCACCTAGCCCTGCCCCAGAAGTGGAAGAGATTGAGTGCAGCGATGCCCAACCACTTATTTCTCAAGATGAGTACATGCAAGGATCATCGCAGCACGTCTCCGATGATGACGAAACGCAGGTGCCAACTGCTGCGGCGTTCAGCATTGTGGAGACCGACAAGGAGGGCAGGGGTGAAGACTGGGTGGAAGATGATGTGGAGGACGATGAGGTCCTCGACCCCACATGGAATGAACGTCATGCAGGTGACCTGAGTAGTTTGGAGGAAGAGGCGGTGGTCGCACAGAGCCACCAGCACAGCAGAAGAGGGAGCAGGGTGCAGAAGCGGAGCGGCCGTGCCCTAGACACTACGCCCGCTACTGCCCAACGCAGCAAGGGAACGAGCGCACCAAAGTCAGCTCAAAGGAGTTCTCTAGCGTGGAAGTTCTTTAGAAAATGTGCTGATGACAGGACACGAGTGGTTTGCACCCTGTGCAATCAGAGCTTGAAGCGAGGCATGAACCTTCTCAACCTGAGCACAACCTGCATGATCAGGCATCTAAGTGCAAAGCACGAGCTGCAGTGGAGTACACACCTTCAAAACCAAGAAACGTCTCTGGCTCATCCTGCTTCCTCTTCTGCTGCAGTCTCGGCCGCTCCAGCCACATCTGTAGTGATACCGGCACCTGCCACCCCGCAAACAGACGATCTGTCAGCAACACCACCACCTTGGTCACCAACAACCATCTCCACAATGTCCCGTGGAAGCATTCAGCTTTCCATCTCCCAAACACTTGAGAGGAAGAGGAAGTACCCCCCTACCCACCCGCGATCCCTGGCCCTGAATGCCAGCATTTCAAAATTATTGGCCTTTGAAATGCTGTCATTCCGTCTGGTGGAGACGCACAGTTTTAAAAACCTTATGTCGGTGGCTGTCCCACAGTACGTCGTGCCCAGCCGCCACTACTTTTCCAGGCAAGCCATCCCTTCCCTGCACAACCAAGTGGAGGAAAATATCAGGTGTGCACTGCGCAACGCCATCTGTGCCAAGGTCCACCTAACTACGGATACGTGGACCAGTAAGCACGGTCAGGGGCGTTATATCTCCCTAACGGCACACTGGGTAAATGCAGTGGCGGATGGGCCTGAGGCGGATAGCAATTTGGCGCATGTCCTTCCACCACCGAGGATTGCAGGGCGCTTCAGTTTGCCTCCTGTTCGTAACTCCTCCTACTCCGCTTCCTCATCCTCTACCGCCTCCTCATCCGGACAGCGTAACACCTTCACCACCAACTTCAGCACGGCCAGGGGTAAACGACAGCAGGCAGTTTTACAACTTGCCTGTTTGGGGGACAAACCACACACCGCGCAGGAGTTGTGGAGGAGCATGGAACAGCAGACAAATGAGTGGTTGCTGCCAGCGAGCCTCAAGCCCGGCCTGGTGGTGTGTGATAACGGGCGAAATCTCATAGCAGCTCTGGGCCTAGCCGGTTTGACGCACATCCCTTGCCTGGCGCATGTGCTGAATTTGGTGGTGCAGAGGTTCCTTAAAAACTACCCCGATATGTCAGAGCTGCTGCAGAAAGTGCGGGCCGTTTGTCCGCACTTTCGGCGTTCTCACCCTGCTGCTGCTCGCCTGGCAGCGCTGCAGCGTAACTTCGGCCTTCCCGCTCACCGCCTCATATGTGACGTGCCCACAAGGTGGAACTCCACCTTGCACATGCTGGAAAGACTGTGCGAGCAGCAGCAGGCCATAGTGGAGTTTCAGCTGCAGCACGCACGCGTGAGTCGCTCTGCGGAACAGCACCACTTCACCACCAATAACTGGGCCTCCATGCGAGACCTGTGTGCCTTGTTGCGCTGTTTTGAGTACTCCACCAACATGGCCAGTGGCAATGACGCCGTTCTCAGCTTAACTATCCCAACTTCTATGCCTCCTTGAAAAAACAATTCGGGCGATGATGGAAGAGGATGTGGCACAGGATGAGGAGGAGGAGGAGGATGAAGAGGTAACATTTCCAAGGCTTTCAGGGCAGTCATTCGCAAGGGGCTCCGAGGGTGGGTTCCTGCACACGCAAACGCCAGGGACGCAATTGTCCAGCAGGGGCACAGTTCTGGAGGATGAGGAGGATGAGGAGGAGGAGGAGCTGGAGGAGGAGATGGAACCATGTTCACAGCAGGGTGGCACCCAGGCCAGCTCATGGCCATCACTGGTGCGTGGCTGGGGGGATACAGAGGACACGGACGATACACCTCCCACAGAGGACAGCCTTTCGTCGCCTCTGGGCAGCCTGGCACACATGAGCGATTACATGCTGCAGTGTCTCCACAACGACCGCCGAGTTGCCCACATTCTAACTTGTGCTGATTACTGGGTGGCCACGCTGCTGGATCCCCGTTACAAGGACAACGTACCGTCCTTAATTCACTCACTGGAGCGCGATCGCAAGATGCGCGAGTACAAGCGCACGCTGGTAGACGCCATGCTGCTGGCATTCCCATCTGACAGCGGGGCCACAGTGGAAGCACAAGGCAGAGGAGGAGGAGGAGGAGGTCGCCAACGCAACCAGGGCACCGCCAGCACCTCAGAAGGCAGGGTTAGCATGGCCGAAATGTGGAAAAGCTTTGTCAGCACGCCACAACAAACAGCAGCACCAGCAGCTCAGATGGAACGTCTTAGCAGGAGGCAGCATTTTACCAACATGGTGGAGCAGTATGTGTGCACACGCCTACATGTAGTGAATGACGGGTCTGCCCCCTTCAACTTCTGGGTCTCCAAATTGGGCACATGGCCTGAGCTTGCCCTTTACGCCTTGGAGGTGCTGGCGTGCCCTGCAGCCAGTGTATTATCTGAACGGGTATTTAGCACGGCTGGGGGCGTTATAACAGACAAGCGCAGCCGCCTGTCCAGAGACAATGTGGACAAGCTCACGTTCATTAAAATGAACCAGGCATGGATCCCACGGGACTTTTCCGTACCTTATGCAGAATAGCAATGGATACCGACCTTACCCACCCATTGTTCCATTTTTGCTCTTTCTCACTCTTTTGGGGTGTACCCTCATTTAAAATTTTTGAAAAGAAGCAGTGTTGGCTACCTCGTCCTCCTCCTCAGGGCCAGATTAATGTAGGGGCTATTGGAGCTGCAGCTCCAGGCCCCTACCTTTTATATAGGCCCCGGGTTGGCCATATTCACTGTTACCGCTCTTCTGTCACTTGTAAACACAGAAGTCTGGCTTCTATGCTCGCTTCCCCAGGCAGCACCCTCAGAACCTCCCCACACAGCGTGAAGGCCGGACAAGGAGGGACAGTTGGCGATGCATGGATGTGTTTATGGGCTTCAGAGACAGCATCCCATGTTGAATTAGGCATGCATGGCTGCACCCTTCCTCCTCTGGGTGCATGGCAAGGCACGGCCCTTAAGGCCCCTCAAAATCCTCAGCACCAAGCCCATGATGCTGTTAATCCGGCCCTGGTCCTCCTCCACCGCCGCTTCCACCTACACCGCCCATAGGTGTGCGCAGCCTATTGCATTAAGGTGTGCACCCCAAAGTTGAAATACACATGCATGTGTTTGCCAGCAGGGAGAGTAATGTATCGGGGCCATGTACCTGTAGGCAAGGAGAAATAGAGCAGAGCAGGTCCCAGGGAGATCTTTCCCATCTCCTCACTGGCAATGCTATGTGCCCTAGGTGATTAGGGTGTGCCCAGGCACACCCAGCACACCCTGTGCGCACGCCTATGTCACCGCCACATCCACCACCACCTCAACCTCCCTCCTACTCCATATGGGCCTCGTCCTTCAGAGATGAAGAAGAACATTGTTTTATTTTTCTGTTTTTTTTTTGTTGTTTTAAGTTATTTCCCTATCCACATTTGTTTGCAGAGCACTTGCCATGCTCTTAATTACGTTTTGCTGCCATTTGCAGCACTCTAGCCCTTTCCTTTGGTGTTTTAGAGCCATTTTAGTGCCTTAAAGTTCGGGTCCCCATTGACTTCAATGGGGTTCGGTGTCCGGGAAAAGTTCGGTAAAAGTCCGGGACACGGACCCGGACTTTTTTTTAAAGTTCGGCCGAACCCGTCGAACACGGACATCTAGGTGTTCGCTCAACCCTAATTATCATCTTTATGCACTGGAGCACCTGATATTCAAGCAATATCATCCACTACCTCGCACAAACTGTCTTTTTTGGATCACGATTTTAACCATTTGAGCACCTTAGAAATGCACCTTTTTTGAACATCAATAACATTTTCTGTTCAAACAAATATTTAATTCAATTTATTTATTCACTATTTTGTATATGCATTTTATTCACATACGTTTTTAAATTATGAATTTTATAAAGTGATCACTAGCACTTTATTGGTTCTTCATTGCACTTTTCAGCACCTTATATATCAAAATTTTTTTTGCACTATATATTCTGTGGCACCAGCACTTTAAAAAAGTTTATGATTATTGGTTGTAAATTTTAACCTACATATTTTTTACCATTTTTTTACCATTTTTTTAAGAATAAGTTATTACTTGCTATAATTTATTTTTTGTCACAGATACACTCAGATATTTGCACCTTATACATTTATTTTTAAAATATTATTATTCTGGTGCACCACTGTTATTTATTTTATATTCAGGGATACCAGCGCCTTTTTACCATTTGTTACCTAACTATTATATTGTCAGTTCAGCTAATCGTTCCTCATAGCTGAGCTCCTCCATGCCTCTTATCAGTATGGTTGCCCTTCTCTGCTCTACAGTATTTTTGTGAACTGGTGCCCAAAACTGAACTGAGGTCTTACTAATGATTTGTGCAGGGGCAAAGTGATGTCTCTCTCTCTCTCTCTCTCTGCAGTTCATGCCTCTCTTAATACAAGAAAGAACTTTGCTCGCTTTGGAAACTGCAGCTTGGCATTGCATGCTATTACTAAGCTTATGATCTACCAAAATACCCAGATCCTTCTCCCCCATTGACTGCCCCAGCTGTTCTCTTCCTAGTATGTATGATGCATGCATGTTTTCTAACCCCCAAGTTCAAAACTTTACATTTATCAACATTAAACCTCATTTGCCACATAGTTACCCAATTAAACAGTACATTGAGGTCAGCTTGTAAGTTGGAGACATCCTGTAAGGACATTATTCCACTGCATAGCTTGCTGTCATCTGCAAACACTGAAATTATACTTTTAATCCCAGACCCTATATCATTTTTAAAGATATTAAAAAGTAATGGTCCCAACACTGAACCTTGGAGTACACCACTAACAACCCGAGACCATTCATATTCAGATTATGAATCAATAACCACTACTCTCTGAATTCGGTCTTTTAGCTAGTTTATTATCCATTCATAAACTGATTCTTGTCTGATAAAGAAAACTAATGATAACTTCAAGCTTTCTGCTTACACAGATTAATAACTCAGTGGCCTGTTTTGATCCTAAAATTTTTAGGTTTTTCTTTTTTAATTAACCAGTTCCGGCCCAGAAGGACTTGCCTCCTTCATGATCAGGCCATTTTTTTTACGATTCGGCACTGCGTTACTTGACAGAAAATTGCACAGTCGTGCGACACTGTACCAGAATAAATCTGATGTCATTTTTTCCCCACAAATAGAACTTTCTTTTGGTGGTATTTGATCATCTGTGCGATTAAAATTTTTTGCGCTATAAACAAAAAAAGAGCGACAATTCTGGAAAAAAAAAACTATACAGTATTTTTCACATTCTACTATATATAACATTTCCAAAAAAAAAAAAAAAAAAAAGATTAAAAACCAAATTTTTTTCATCATTTTAGGCCAATTTGTATTCTGCTACATATCATGGTTAAAAAAAAAAAATTGCATAAGCGTATTTTGATTGGTTTGCGTAAACGTTATTGCATCTACAAATTCTTTTTTATTTATTTTTTATTAGTAATGGTGGCGCGCTGCGATTTTTAGTGGGACTGCAACATTGCGCTGGACAGATTGGACCCCTAACTGACATTTTTTACACTTTTGGGGGGACCAGTGACATTACTACAGTAATCAGTGCTACAAATATGCACTGTTACTGTAATAATGACAATGGCAGGAAAGGGGTTAACCTAGTGGGTGAACAAGGGGTTAAATGTAGGCCTAGGGGTGTGTTTTCTAACTGTATGGGGGAGGGGCTTTTTAAATGATTATAGAGACCTGTGATCCTATATAGAAGGATCACAGGCGTTCTGTGATCATTTCAGAGAGAAGAATGGTCAGCTGTGTTTACGACGCTCGCCCCCCAGCACTAGCTGCGCGACTGACGTACCCCTAAGCCAGGTTCGCGCAGGAGGGGCTGCCTGCCGCAGTATATCTGCGACGGGTGGTCTGGAACTGGTTAATATTATAATTAATAACATATTTTAGAGCCCAGAGGTGATACCATTAAAAGTAGAACCACAGCCAAATCAGCAATTACATGTTGCAATCTGTCCTAAACACACCTGATCCTAAACACACCTCGAAATCCATGGGGGATTACATCAAGAGGCGTAAACTGAAGGTTTTGCCATGGCCTTCACAATCTCCTGACCTCAACATAATTGAAAATCTATGGATAGACCTTAAAAGAGCAGTGTGTGACAGACAGCCCAGAAATCTCAAAGAACTGGAAGACTTTTGTAAGGAAGAATGGGCAAAGATACCTCAAACAAGAATTGAAAGACTCTTGGCTGGCTACAAAAGCGTTTACAAGCTGTGATACTTGCCAAAGGGGGCAGTAGAAGATATTAACTCTGCAGGGTGCCCAAATCTTTGCAGACGCCATTTTTTTGTTTTCTGTTATTTTGAAAGTGTAAATGATGGAAATAAAATCGAACTTTTGTTGACATATTATAATAATGTCTAATCTGTAATTTGATGCCCTTTGGAGATGTTTCCATCTTTCCTTGGCTTCTTTATGCACATTAATGCAAATTTTTACCTGGGGTGCCCAAACTTTCGATTTTTTTTTTTTGTGCGTGAGTTCATGGCGACGAGAGCGCTTTACATTTTTTTCCTAATTATTTTATTAATTTTTTATTTTTAGCACTGTTTTTTTAAAATAAAAAATAAAATATCACTTTTATTGCTGTCCCAAGGAATGTAAACATCCCTTGTGACAGTAATAGACAGTGACAGGTACTCTTTATGGAGGGATCGGGGGTCTAAAAGACCCCAGACCCCTCCACTGCACTTCAAAGTATTCAAAATGCTGAAATCTGCTTTTTTGAATGCTGACAGTTTTTTTAAATTGGTACCGTTAACAGCCGAGTAAACTGGAAGTGACGTTGTGACAGCGCTTCAGGGTTACTACATCAGAGACCCAATAAAAGCCGAATCCAGTTAGTTCCGGACTGCAACCAGCCAGCGGACGTGGATGGGTGGAACAGGAGACCCAGGTTGAGCCGCAGAAGGCGGCAGGAGAGGGGGTTTGTCCCCTCCCACTTTCTGAGATAATGGTCGAGCGGCTGCTGAGCCGCATCAGCTGTTATCTCCTGAAAGTCGACTGCTGGCCCTAAAAAACAGTACAAGGTTGATGTCTTCAGCTGCAAGCATCATCCCGGTACAACCACTTCTCCAAGCCGACATACAGGTATGTCGGTTTGCGGGAAGTGGTTAACAGATTTATAGAAATTCTATTCATTCTTGTACCCACCTAATGTTTGGAAATGTTTGTGAACAAATCTAACTAAATGTTTTTTTTTTTTTTCAAATATTTGAGCATTGCCAGCTAAAATTATTTCTACAAACAAGATTTTCTAGCGGTTGTAAACTGTTAGAGATTTTTTTTTTTTGGAGGACCTGTGGGGTAAAGCAATAATGTGCTAGTATTCATTGCATACTAGCATATTATGTTAAACGTACCTAAAAACGAAGCCCCCCCACTCCGAGAAGTCAGCACTGCAGGCGCCTCCACCTTCACCCATCTTGCTTCCGGGTTCGTGGACTCCAGCTCTGTGACTGGCTGGAGTCGCGATAATGTCACTCCCACGCATGCGCACGGGAGCCGCAGACCATGGCACAGGGCTCTGAAGGAATGGCACGGGTGGTCGTTCCTTCAGAGCGCATGCTCCAGTGATGTTATTGGCTGCATGCAATGTAAATATCTCCTAAATGGTGCCCGTTTAGGGGATATTTACACTACATATAGGTAAGGCTTATTATAGGCTTACCTACAGTATAGGTAAAAGCAAGAGAAGGAAGTTTACTTGCTCTTTAAAACATGCCCTTATTTATTCTTATATTTATGGCACCACCACATTACCATATAATTCAGCAAATGTAAACAATTTGGCATGAAATTGATTTTTAACCACTTGATCTCTGGAAGATTTGCCCCCCTTCATGACCAGGCCATTTTTTGCGATACGACACTGCGTTACTTTAACTGACAATTGCACGGTCATGAAACACTATACCCAAATAAGATTTATGTCACTTTGTTCCCACAAATAGATCTTTCTTTTGGTGATATTTGATCACCACTGTGTTTTTTTATTTTTTTGCATTAGAAACAAAAATGACCGACATAAAAAAAATATATATATATATTTTTATTTTACTTTCTGCTTTAAAACATATCCAATAAAAACATTTTAAAAATTAAATTTCTTTAGAAATATTGGCCAACATGTATTCTGCTACATATTTTTGTGAAAAAAATCCCAATACCGTATATTGATTGCTTTGTGCAAAAGTTATAGTGCCTACAAATTATAGGACATATACTGGAACTTTTTTTTTATACTAATAATGGTGAGGATCAGTGGCTGTGATATTGCGGTGGACAATCTGACACTAACTGACACTTTTGACACTCTGTGGAAATCAGAGACACTAATACAGTGATCAGTGCTAAAAATATGCACTGTCAGTGTACTAATAACGCTGGGTGGGAAGGGGTTAAACATCTAGGGTGATAAAAGGGTTAAATTTGCGCCTAGGCAGTGCTTTTTTTGCACTATGTGAGGTGCTTTTACTAAGGGATGCTTTGCAGGGAAAGAAAATCTCTCACATTCCCGCTTTTTACATAGACAGAACTTCATCCTGTGTGTCTTACCGACGATCGTCGGGTGCTGGCGAACATCCATTGATCGGCTTCTGCTGTGACTAATCACAGCAAAAGCAGCACATGAGTGTGCCCCCCAGGCGTTTATGCAGAGTCACGTATATATATGTTATTCTGCACAGAATGGCCACCCTGTAGCAGAAAACCTGCTATAGGGTGGTTGTTAAGTGGTTGTAAATCTCAGACATGAAATATTCAGAAAGAATTTCCCTCTATAGTGTGTAGTTAGCTCAATTAAAAACACTAAGTGTCATTTCTCTCTGATGCTTTTTCTTCTGCTATCAGCATGATTTACTTCTGACAATTTTTCCTGACACCAAGGGAAAAAAGGTAACAGAGAAGGGATCTCCAGTTGATTGACAGCTTCAGCTCTGTTCCCGTGTGCCTTGTGAATGGAATGTGTCCTTTCCCTCCAATCAGCTGTCAGAGCTCTCCTCACTGAGCTCTGCAAAGTGTAACTTCAGCTCTCCGCCCCCTTTTTTCTGACAGCTCAGACAAGATTTCTAAATTCTGGACTTTGAATGGCTATACAGCAGAGAAGATGGCAGATAAATGGGTACAATGTTTGTAGTACTCTATTCTTCATAGCTCTATTCTTTCAGGTATACTGCTAAATTAATATCATTACTTTTCTTTCTAATATTAATTATTTGATTTACAGTAAAAGCAACAAACTATTCAAAAGCATAGTGAATAATAAATGCCTTGGCCTGGCTCAGGTGCAGAGGATTCAGTAATTTCACAACTCCGTTGATGACTGAGGGCAATTGCTGGTTCCATTACTCATTTAGCAAACTTGTGATTTTTAGAGAAGTTGTGTTTACCGAGAACTAAAGTAAAGTTGAACTATACTCTCTTCCACTCCAGTAATGCAGTGTCCACAAGCTCCCGAACCGGCAGCTGACATCTTCAGCTGATTTTCTTCCCCATTCAGATATTCGACCACTTTGATTGGCTGGACCGGGGTGACATAAATCCCATACATGTGCAGGAGCTCATTTATTTCGTCAAAATTCATTGTACACTGAGCTGCATCTGCTAAGTACAGTGTACATTGTGTGAAAAATCAGGTGAGAATACTTTGCTGACGTCAGTAATTTATTCACTGCATCTGAGCAATTCTGGAGAGACACTGCAGCTGGCAGCCTAAACACCTGTGGTAGGATGGTGAAGGGCAAGACCCATAGAGCAGATATAAAAGGTAGCAGTGTCGATACTGAGGCAAGGGTGAGGTAATGCAGAGGTAGTGGAAATAAGTGGATGAAGAGGATGATGTCTGGAGCTGAGCATAGTTCATACACAGGTAAAAGTCAAGGGGGTTGATGAGAGCAACCTTGTTTTGAAGCCAAGCTGGTGTCCTGCACAGGTGAACAGTATGGTTAGAAAGGTCAGGAGCCAGGCCAGGGTCATAAACGAAAGATTAAATGGAACCAAGTCTTACAATGAGTTGAGGTCACAAAAAGGAGTCAGGCAAAGAGAAGTAGAGTTGGTAACAGGTATTTAGAGTAAACAGGTCAGGATATACAAGAACAAGGATCACAGACTAGCTGAAGATCACTAAAAACTACCTGTCACTACTCCTTTCCTTAAATAGAGCATTTAGCACCAGTTCTGGAATTTGACATACGCACACGCGCTGACATCCGTGCAATGCATATACTATACTCTCATTAACACAAAGACGTGCATGCTCATGCAAGGTACTGGCATAAGTTCCCAAACTGCATATGGGCTCATTCACAACTTTATTCCTGGGTAGCGTCTTGGCATACATCTACATGAATTTCTAGCCTGACTGAACCCAGAGCCTTCTGCTATTTTAGATTAAATAAACTGTTAAGCTGTTGGCTTGTTTTTTTGTGAATGGCAGCGGCTGCAGTGGAGCATGGTCATATGAAAAAGCACAATGTAAATTTGCTGTCCCTTCAAAATAACTCAACACACAGCCATTAATGTTTAAACTACTGGCAACAAGAGTGAGTACACCCCTAAGTGAAAATGTCCAAGTTGGGCCCAATTAGCCATTTTCCCTCCCTGGTGTCATGAGACTCGTTAGTGTTACAAGGTCTCAGATGTGAATGAGGAGCAGGTGTGTTAAATTTGGTGTTACCGCTCTATACTGTATGTCCCAGTAACATGGAGCAGATTCAATTTTTTTAAAGAAAGGGGAAAAAGTTGTAGAAAAAGCTAAAGTTGAACAGGAAAAATGAAGCAAAGCCTTTCTTCATGGCCCTGTCAGGGGGTGAAGGGGACAGAAGTTTTCAGCCTTCAGACAGTTGATGTGCTGATCCTTTGTTCTCTTCAAGGGTTCCAGACACTGCTACTAACTGACAAAAGGGTTTTGGAAGCTTGTCCTCCCTTGACACTGTGATTTCCACCACCTCCATCATTATTATTATTAACATTATACAGGATTTATATGGCGCTGACAGTTTAACCACTTTACCACCAGAGGATTTTGCTGTCTTCCGTCCAGGCCACTTTTTGCAATTCGGCGCTGTGCGACTTCAACTGACAATTGCGCGGTCGTGCGACGCCGTACCCAAATGAAATTTACGTCCTTTTTTTCCCACAAACAGAGATTTCTTTTGGTGGTATTTGATCACCTTTGCGATTTTTACTTTTTGCGCTATAAACAAAAAAAGAGCGTTTATTTTGAAAAAATAACAATATTTTTAACATTTTTTTATATGAAATTCCCCCCAAAAAAGATGTAAAAACCAATTTTTTTTAAAATTTTTGGCCAATTTGTTTTCTGCTACCTATGTTTGGTAAAAAAAATCGCAATAAGCGTATTTTGATTGGTTTGCGCAAAAGTTATTGCGTTTACTAACAAAGGGAAAGATTTCTGTCATTTTTGGTGTTTTTTTTTTAACGCGTAATGGCAGCGATCTGCGATTTTCTTTGCGGGACTGCGACATTGCGGCGGACAGATCGGACCCTTGACTGACATTTTTGACACTTTTGGGGGTACCAGTGACATTACTGCAGTAATCAGTGCTATATATATGCACTGTTACTGTAAAAATGACACTGGCAGGGAAGGGGTTAATTTTATTGGAGAGGGAGGGGTTAATGTATGCCTGGTGCTTACTGACGTGTAGGGGGGGAGGTGACTGAGTGAGTCATGGACAGATCGGATGTCCAGCTATGCTGAACAGTCCGATCTGTCACTCCCTGTCACTATGGAGATCCGCCCGCTGTGTTTACACACAGCGGGCGGATCTCCAGACTCGATCCCCGACGATCGGGTAAGAGCAGCGGCGATCGCCGCTGCTCCTCCCCTGGCCCGACTCCCGCTGTGAATGAAAACAGCGGTAGCGAGCCTCCTGCGGCGCGCAAGCGCCGCCCAGAAGGGGGAGTGTCTGACGACGGAGTACTACGTCGTCAGACGATAACGAGCCACTCTGCCGCAGTAATATTACTGTGAGCAGTCGTAAAGTGGTTAAGCAGCGCTTTACAACATGAGGGCAGACAGTACAATTACAATACAATTTAATACAGGAGGAATTAGAGGGCCCTGCTTGATAGAGCTTAAAATCTAAGAGGGAGGGTCACGAGATACAAAAAGTAATAACTGTGGGGGATAGGCTGATGGAGAAAATAAATGTACAGTTGTTAGGTGGGGGCTGGATAGGGTTCTCAGAAGTTTTCCGATATTATCTAAAAGTGGACAGAGAGGGTTAGACAGTTCAGGATTTGGGGAGTGGCTCTGGAGAAGTCCTGGAGGTGAGCATGGGATGAAGTGACATAGAAGCTAGAGAGCAGGAGGTCTTGGGAGAAATTAAGAGAACGAGTTGGTTGGTATTTTGAGACTAGGGTAGTGATGTAGCTGGGGACAGAGTAGTGGACGGCTTTAGAAGGCTTTGTTAGAATCTTGACTTTAATTTGTTGGGTGGGCCGAAGCCATTGGAGGGATTGGCAGAGAGGGGCAGCAGACACTGAGCAGTTTTTAAGGTGGATGAGCCTAGCAGCAGCATTCATGATGGACTGAAGGGGGACTAACCTATGTAAGGGTAAGCCAATGAGGAGGGAGTTGCAGTAGTTAGGGCTAGAGGTTACCTGGGAGTGAATTAGAAGCTTTGTGGTGTCATCAGTTAGGAAGGGGCATTTCTTGGAGATGTTGCGGAGGTTGAAGCGGCAAGCTTTGGACAGTGATTGGATGTGGGGCCGAAAGGTTATTTCAAAGTCCAGGACTACACCTAGGACCTTGGCGTGGGGGGGACAAGTTGATAGTTGAGCTGTTGATTTTGAAAGAGAAATTAGAGGA
Organism: Pelophylax lessonae; assembly: GCF_965119305.1. Taxonomy (NCBI): domain Eukaryota; kingdom Metazoa; phylum Chordata; class Amphibia; order Anura; family Ranidae; genus Pelophylax; species Pelophylax lessonae. The sequence goes on from NC_138768.1 coordinate 724,366,448, forward strand.
AGAGACATATGGGGGAGGAAATATTAGGAGCTTGGTTTTGGATGGATTGAGTTTGAGGAAGTGGTGTGACATCCATGCTGATATGTCTGTTAGTAAATTAGTGATGTGTAAGGAGATTGGTGGAGTGAATTGAGGGGTTGAGAGCAGGGCCGGCCTTTGGGGTGTGCGAGCTGTGCGGCCGCACAGGGCGCCGTGGGCAACAGGGGCGCCGTGCGGCCATCACAGCTCGCAAATGATGAGGCCGCACAGCGGGAGGTAAGCGGCGACCGCGGCCTGGAGAGGGTTAACACAGGCCGCGGCCGCCACTTACCTCCCGCTGTGCGGCTGTGCCTGACCTGTGTCTCTGAGTCCGGACTGTCTGCGCAGGGTTGAGCTGTGTATCTCACACACAGCTCAGCTTCAGAAACGCGATAGGAGAGAGAGAGAGAGAGGGAGATCGTCCTCCTCCCCCTCCCCTCTCCTCCTGGGTCTGCCCCGCCCACACTCTCCGGGGATGTGTGGGCGGGAATTTTAACACAGAAGAAAAGCTGCAGAGTGCAGAAGGCATGAGCCTTCATCCCAGGGTAAGTAAGCTTACCCTCTCTCCTGCCCCAGTATGTAATAAATGTAAGGGGGGCTCTGAAGTAAGGGGGGTCTGTGGGGGGCTCTGATGTAAGGGGAGTCTGGGGGGCTCTGATGTAAGGGGAGTCTGGGGGGCTCTGAAGTAAGGGGAGTCTGTAAGGGGGTCTTTGATGTAAGGGGAGTCTGGGGGGCTCTGATGTAAGGGGAGTCTGTAAGGGGGTCTTTGATGTAAGGGGAGTCTGGAGGGCTCTGATGTAAGGGGAGTCTGGGGGCTCTGATGAAAGGGGAGTCTGGGGGGCTCTGATGTAAGGGGAGTCTGTGAGGGGGGCTCTGATGTAAGGGGAGTATGGGGGGCTCTGATGTAAGGGGAGTCTGGGGGGGCTCTGATGTAAGGGGGGTCTGTGGGGGACTCTGATGTAAGGGGGGCTCTGATGTAAGGGGGGTCTGGGGAGGCTCTGATGTAAGGGGGGTCTGTGGGGGTCTCTGATGTAAGGGGGGTCTGTGGGGGTCTCTGATGTAAGGAGGGTCTGGGGGCTCTGATGTAAGGGGGGTCTGTGGGGGTCACTGATGTAAGGAGGGTCTGGGGGGCTCTGATGTAAGGGGGGTCTGGGGGGCTCTGATGTAAGGGGGGTCTGTGGGGGTCTCTGATGTAAGGGGGGTATGTGGGGGGCTCTGATGTAAGGGGGGTCTGGGGGGCTCTGATGTAAGGGGGGTCTGTGGGGGGCTCTGATGTAAGGGGGGTCTGTGGGGGTCTCTGATGTAAGGGGGGTCTGGGGGGCTCTGATGTAAGGGGGATCTGTGGGGGTCTCTGATGTAAGGGGGGTGTGGGGGGGTTTCTGATGTAAGGGGGGTGTGGGGGGCTCTGATGTAAGGGGGGTGTCTGGGGGGTCTCTGATGTAAGGTAGGTCTGTGGGGCAGGGGGTCTCTATGGAAGGGGGGTCTGGGGGGTCTCTGATGTAAGGTAGGTCTGTGGGGCGGGGGGTTTTTGATGTAAGGGGGATCTGTGGGGGGGTCTCTGATGTAAGTGGGGCTCTGAGGGTCTCTGATGTAAGGAGAGTCTGTGGGGGGTCTATGATGTAAAGGGGGCTCTGTGGGGGGTCTCTGATGTAAGGAGTCAATTAGCAGCAATTACACTCTTAAATTGTTTTTCAATAGATACAGCCATGTTTAGGGGGGGCGAGAGGTGAGGATAGGGGGGGGGCGCCACAGGATTAGCTCGCACAGGGCGCCTGAACACCTAAGGCCGGCCATGGTTGAGAGATAGATTCGGGTGTCATGGGCGTAGAAATGGTATTGAAAACAATGGGAGGCTATCAACTGACCCAGGAAGGAGGTGTAGATTGAGAATAGGAGAGGTCCAAGAACAGAATCTTGGGGAACCCCTACAGAGAAAGAAAGAAGAAATAGAATTGTAATTGACACTGAAGGTGTGGTGGGATAGGTAGGATAAGAACCAGTGAAGAGTACAATCAGGGAAACCAAAGGAGTGGAGTTTTTGGAGGAGGAGTTGGTGGTCCACTTTGTCAAAGGCAGCAGAGAGGTCCAGGAGGAGTAGTACAGAATAGTGTCCATTGGTTTTAGACGTTAGTAGGTCATTTGTTAGTTTATGGATAGCAGCTTCCATGCAGTGTTGAGTAGTGTTGAGCGAACACGGACTGTATTATTCGTGTTCGTACCGAATAATTGGATTTTTTGAACCCGAACACGGACACGGACACTTTACTGTATGTTCGGGTAAAAATCCGTGTTCGGTCGTTTTATTTCCGGGTTTTGCATGCTTTGGCGCTCTTTTCATGGCGGGCTTTCAACAGCCAATCAACAATCGTTTAACTGGTGTGCCTTAAGCCATCCCAGCCATGCCTGCAAATGTCTCAGTAGCTGTGATTGGCCGTCTGAAGCATGTGACCAAGTCTTTATAAGTTCGAGGCAGCCGCAGCGGCGTCATTATGCTGCTTAGATTCAGGGACAGAGAGCACACATCAACGTGCTGGCTGCTGATTAGGGAAAGATAGGCAGGAAAAAACCATTTGTGTCCGGATAGAATTGAGGGACAGGTCGGAGTGTTTAGGCAGGGCGAGTTGTAGGCATTTTAGGGATAGAGTCTGCTGAATTATATAGGGTCAGTGTCTTCTACAAACTACAATCGATATTGCTGTGTGGGGGGTGGGGTGAATCTGCACTCAATCCTGATCTACGATCTCTTCTCAATCCTGTTAGGGACAGAGTCTGCTGAATTTTAGGGAAACTGTGTTCTACAAACTACAATCGATATTGCTGTGTGGGGGGTGGGGTGAATCTGCACTCAATCCTGATCTACGATCTCTTCTCAATCCTGTTAGGGACAGAGTCTGCTGAATTTTAGGGAAACTGTGTTCTACAAACTACAATCGATATTGCTGTGTGGGGGGTGGGGTGAATCTGCACTCAATCCTGATCTACGATCTCTTCTCAATCCTGTTAGGGACAGAGTCTGCTGAATTTTAGGGAAACTGTGTTCTACAAACTACAATCGATATTGCTGTGTGGTGTGGGATTGGAGATAGGCAGGTGTCAGTGATCCACATCCATTTTTCTGTGTGTGAGCTGCAGTGAACACAATCTTTTTGGGCTGCAGTGAACACAATCTTTTTGGGCTGCAGTGAACACAATCTTTTTGGGCTGCAGTGAACACAATCTTTTTGGGCTGCAGTGAACACAATCTTTTTGGGCTGCAGTGAACACAATCTTTTTGGGGTGCAGTGAACAAAATCTTTTTGGGGTGCAGTGAACACAATCCTTTTTGGTGTGCAGTGAACACAATCTTTGTGGGGTGCAGTGAACAAAATCCTTTGTGGGGTGCAGTGAACACAATCTTTTTGGGGTGCAGTGAACAAAATCCTTTTTGGGGTGCAGTGAACAACATCCTTTTTGGGGTGCAGTGAACACAATCTTTTTGGGGTGCAGTGAACAAAATCCTTTGTGGGGTGCAGTGAACACAATCTTTTTGGGGTGCAGTGAACACAATCTTTTTGGGGTGGAGTGAACAACATCCTTTTTGGGGTGCAGTGAACAAAATCCTTTTTGGGGTGCAGTGAACAAAATCATTTTTGGGGTGCAGTGAACACAATCTTTTTGGGGTGCAGTGAACACAATCTTTGTGGGGTGCAGTGAACACAATCTTTTTGGGGTGGAGTGAACAACATCCTTTTTGGGGTGCAGTGAACAACATCCTTTTTGGGGTGCAGTGAACACAATCTTTTTGGGGTGCAGTGAACACAATCTTTGTGGGGTACAGTGAACAGAATCTTTGTGGGGTGCAGTGAACAAAATCTTTGGGGGGTACAGTGAACACAATCTTTGTGAGGTGCAGTGAACACAATCTTTGTGGGGTGCAGTGAACACAATCATTGTGGGGTGCAGTGAACTCAATCTTTGTGGGGTACAGTGAACACAATCTCATACTGAAGGTTTGAGGGTGCTGCCTGTTCCATACTCCCCCTACTCCTCATCTAGCCTTTTAGGGGTACAAACAATAGTAATTGGGGCCTAGTGTGGTTGTGTACGTGTGATATACATACACTTTTTTGGGATCATATTTTCTATTCCGCTATTTAATCAAAAACCTTTGGGGATCAGTTAAATTGGGGGATAGTCTGTGTTGGTACGTGTGAGAGAGATCCACCTTTCCAAGTTGTTGGGGTTCATCTCATACTTCTGAAGGTTTGAGGGTGCTGCCTGTTCCATACTCCCCCCTACTCCTAGCCTTTTAGGGGTACAAACAATAGTAATTGGGGCCTAGTGTGGTTGTGTACGTGTGATATACATACACTTTTTTGGGATCATATTTTCTATTCCGCTATTTAATCAAAAACCTCTGGAGATCAGTTAAATTGGGGGATAGTCTGTGTTGGTACGTGTGAGAGAGATCCACCTTTCCAAGTTGTTGGGGTTCATCTCATACTTCTGAAGGTTTGAGGGTGCTGCCTGTTCCATACTCCCCCTACTCCTAGCCTTTTAGGGGTACAAACAATAGTAATTGGGGCCTAGTGTGGTTGTGTACGTGTGATATACATACACTTTTTTGGGATCATATTTTCTATTCCGCTATTTAATCAAAAACCTCTGGGGATCAGTTAAATTGGGGGATAGTCTGTGTTGGTACGTGTGAGAGAGATCCACCTTTCCAAGTTGTTGGGGTTCATCTCATACTTCTGAAGGTTTGAGGGTGCTGCCTGTTCCATACTCCCCCTACTCCTAGCCTTTTAGGGGTACAAACAATAGTAATTGGGGCCTAGTGTGGTTGTGTACGTGTGATATACATACACTTTTTTGGGATCATATTTTCTATTCCGCTATTTAATCAAAAACCTTTGGGGATCAGTTAAATTGGGGGATAGTCTGTGTTGGTACGTGTGAGAGAGATCCACCTTTCCAAGTTGTTGGGGTTCATCTCATACTTCTGAAGGTTTGAGGGTGCTGCCTGTTCCATACTCCCCCCTACTCCTAGCCTTTTAGGGGTACAAACAATAGTAATTGGGGCCTAGTGTGGTTGTGTACGTGTGATATACATACACTTTTTTGGGATCATATTTTCTATTCCGCTATTTAATCAAAAACCTCTGGGGATCAGTTAAATTGGGGGATAGTCTGTGTTGGTACGTGTGAGAGAGATCCACCTTTCCAAGTTGTTGGGGTTCATCTCATACTTCTGAAGGTTTGAGGGTGCTGCCTGTTCCATACTCCCCCTACTCCTAGCCTTTTAGGGGTACAAACAATAGTAATTGGGGCCTAGTGTGGTTGTGTACGTGTGATATACATACACTTTTTTGGGATCATATTTTCTATTCCGCTATTTAATCAAAAACCTCTGGGGATCAGTTAAATTGGGGGATAGTCTGTGTTGGTACGTGTGAGAGAGATCCACCTTTCCAAGTTGTTGGGGTTCATCTCATACTTCTGAAGGTTTGAGGGTGCTGCCTGTTCCATACTCCCCCTACTCCTAGCCTTTTAGGGGTACAAACAATAGTAATTGGGGCCTAGTGTGGTTGTGTACGTGTGATATACATACACTTTTTTGGGATCATATTTTCTATTCCGCTATTTAATCAAAAACCTTTGGGGATCAGTTAAATTGGGGGATAGTCTGTGTTGGTACGTGTGAGAGAGATCCACCTTTCCAAGTTGTTGGGGTTCATCTCATACTTCTGAAGGTTTGAGGGTGCTGCCTGTTCCATACTCCCCCCTACTCCTAGCCTTTTAGGGGTACAAACAATAGTAATTGGGGCCTAGTGTGGTTGTGTACGTGTGATATACATACACTTTTTTGGGATCATATTTTCTATTCCGCTATTTAATCAAAAACCTCTGGGGATCAGTTAAATTGGGGGATAGTCTGTGTTGGTACGTGTGAGAGAGATCCACCTTTCCAAGTTGTTGGGGTTCATCTCATACTTCTGAAGGTTTGAGGGTGCTGCCTGTTCCATACTCCCCCTACTCCTAGCCTTTTAGGGGTACAAACAATAGTAATTGGGGCCTAGTGTGGTTGTGTACGTGTGATATACATACACTTTTTTGGGATCATATTTTCTATTCCGCTATTTAATCAAAAACCTCTGGGGATCAGTTAAATTGGGGGATAGTCTGTGTTGGTACGTGTGAGAGAGATCCACCTTTCCAAGTTGTTGGGGTTCATCTCATACTTCTGAAGGTTTGAGGGTGCTGCCTGTTCCATACTCCCCCTACTCCTAGCCTTTTAGGGGTACAAACAATAGTAATTGGGGCCTAGTGTGGTTGTGTACGTGTGATATACATACACTTTTTTGGGATCATATTTTCTATTCCGCTATTTAATCAAAAACCTTTGGGGATCAGTTAAATTGGGGGATAGTCTGTGTTGGTACGTGTGAGAGAGATCCACCTTTCCAAGTTGTTGGGGTTCATCTCATACTTCTGAAGGTTTGAGGGTGCTGCCTGTTCCATACTCCCCCTACTCCTAGCCTTTTAGGGGTACAAACAATAGTAATTGGGGCCTAGTGTGGTTGTGTACGTGTGATATACATACACTTTTTTGGGATCATATTTTCTATTCCGCTATTTAATCAAAAACCTCTGGGGATCAGTTAAATTGGGGGATAGTCTGTGTTGGTACGTGTGAGAGAGATCCACCTTTCCAAGTTGTTGGGGTTCATCTCATACTTCTGAAGGTTTGAGGGTGCTGCCTGTTCCATACTCCCCCTACTCCTAGCCTTTTAGGGGTACAAACAATAGTAATTGGGGCCTAGTGTGGTTGTGTACGTGTGATATACATACACTTTTTTGGGATCATATTTTCTATTCCGCTATTTAATCAAAAACCTTTGGGGATCAGTTAAATTGGGGGATAGTCTGTGTTGGTACGTGTGAGAGAGATCCACCTTTCCAAGTTGTTGGGGTTCATCTCATACTTCTGAAGGTTTGAGGGTGCTGCCTGTTCCATACTCCCCCCTACTCCTAGCCTTTTAGGGGTACAAACAATAGTAATTGGGGCCTAGTGTGGTTGTGTACGTGTGATATACATACACTTTTTTGGGATCATATTTTCTATTCCGCTATTTAATCAAAAACCTCTGGGGATCAGTTAAATTGGGGGATAGTCTGTGTTGGTACGTGTGAGAGAGATCCACCTTTCCAAGTTGTTGGGGTTCATCTCATACTTCTGAAGGTTTGAGGGTGCTGCCTGTTCCATACTCCCCCTACTCCTAGCCTTTTAGGGGTACAAACAATAGTAATTGGGGCCTAGTGTGGTTGTGTACGTGTGATATACATACACTTTTTTGGGATCATATTTTCTATTCCGCTATTTAACCACTTAAGCCCCGGAAGATTTTACCCCCATTCCGACCAGGGGGTATTTTGCGATTCGGCACTGCGTGAATTTAACGCACAATTGCGCGGTCGTGCGACGCTGTACCTAAACGAATTTGACGTCCTTTTTTTCCCACAAACAGAGCTTTCTTTTGGTGGTATTTGATCACCTGTGCGATTTTTTGATCACGCGCTATAAACAAAAAAAGAGCGTCAATTTTGCAAAAATAGCAATATTTTTCACATTTTTTTATATGAAATTCCCCCAAAAAAAATGTAAAAATCAAAATTTTTAAAAATTTTCGGCCAATTTATTTTATGCTACCTATGTTTGGTAAAAAAAATCGCAAAAAGCGTATTTTGATTGGTTTGCGCAAAAGTTATCGCGTTTACTAACAAAGGGAAAGATTTTTGTCATTTTTGTTGTTTTTTTTTTTAACGCGTAATGGCGGCGATCTGCGATTTTTTTTGCGGTACTGCGACATTGCGGCGGACAGATCGGACCCTTGACTGACATTTTTGACACTTTTGGGGTTACCAGTGACATTTCTACAGTAATCAGTGCTATATATATGCACTGTTACTGTAAAAATACACTGGTAGTGAAGGGGTTAACTTTATTTGGAAGGGAGGGGCTGTGTGTGTCCCTAGGGGCGTGGTTTCTACTGTGATTGGCTGTGGCTCTAGCTGTAAAGACACTGATCAACGGATCTACATACCAGATCCGTTTTATCAGTGTCTTTGCAGCGAAGAGAATGACAGGCAGTTTGTTTACACAAGCTGCCTGACATTCTCCCTCTCCCCCGCCGATCGCCGAGTGACCGGCGGACATCGGGTCCGCTGGTCACACGCGCGGGGGGGTCCGTGACCACGCGGGAGCGGGAGCGCGCCCCGGGGGGCGCGCGCTCGCTCCCTAGACCCTCACAAGCAAGCAACGTAGCCCTACGTTAGTTTGCCTGTGAGGGGCTGACCGCCGACGTAGATAGTCGTGCGGCGGTCGGCAAGTGGTTAATCAAAAACCTCTGGGGATCAGTTAAATTGGGGGATAGTCTGTGTTGGTACGTGTGAGAGAGATCCACCTTTCCAAGTTGTTGGGGTTCATCTCATACTTCTGAAGGTTTGAGGGTGCTGCCTGTTCCATACTCCCCCTACTCCTAGCCTTTTAGGGGTACAAACAATAGTAATTGGGGCCTAGTGTGGTTGTGTACGTGTGATATACATACACTTTTTTGGGATCATATTTTCTATTCCGCTATTTAATCAAAAACCTTTGGGGATCAGTTAAATTGGGGGATAGTCTGTGTTGGTACGTGTGAGAGAGATCCACCTTTCCAAGTTGTTGGGGTTCATCTCATACTTCTGAAGGTTTGAGGGTGCTGCCTGTTCCATACCCCCCCTACTCCTCATCTAGCCTTTTAGGGGTACAAACAATAGTAATTGGGGCCTAGTGTGGTTGTGTACGTGCGAGATACATACACTTTTTTTGATCATATTTCCTATTCCGCTATTCAATAAAAACCTTTGAGGATCTATTGAATTGCGGGATAGTCTGTGTCGGTACGTGTGAGAGAGATCCACCTTTCCAAGTTGTTGGGGTTCATCTCATACTTCTGAAGGTTTGAGGGTGCTGCCTGTTCCATACTCCCCCTACTCCTCATCTAGCCTTTTAGGGGTACAAACAATAGTAATTGGGGCCTAGTGTGGTTGTGTACGTGTGATATACATACACTTTTTTTGGATCATATTTTCTATTCCGCTATTCAATAAAAACCTTTCTAGGGCAAGATCTTAAATTACAGAAATATGAGGAGACCGTCAAATAAGGGCCGTGGCCTGGGTCGTGGTGCTGCTGGTAGAGCTCCTGTTGCAAGGAGAGGACATGGTCGATCTGTGCCAGCTACACGCACAAGTGAAACACCTTCCTCAAGTGTGAGTAGGCGACAGAACCTGCATCAGTATTTGGTAGGGCATCAAACGCCCCTAGAAGTGATGAGGCCAGAACAAGTTGAGGCGATAGTAGATTGGTTTGCTGCTGACAGTGCCTCCAGTTCCTTCACATTGTCTCCCACCCAGTCTACTGCAGAAAGGTCAGAGTTGGCACCTGCAGCCAATGTCCAACCGTCTTTCACCTCACCCCCTTGCAAATCAGGCCAGCAGTCTGAGCCCCAAGCCATACAGCAGTCTCTTATTCTTTTTGAGGACTCTGTCAGCAGGGTTTCCCAGGGCCATCCACCTAGCCCTGCCCCAGAAGTGGAAGAGATTGAGTGCAGCGATGCCCAACCACTTATTCCTCAAGATGAGTACATGCAAGGATCATCGCAGCACGTCTCCGATGATGACGAAACGCAGGTGCCAACTGCTGCGGCGTTCAGCATTGTGGAGACCGACAAGGAGGGCAGGGGTGAAGACTGGGTGGAAGATGATGTGGAGGACGATGAGGTCCTCGACCCCACATGGAATGAACGTCATGCAGGTGAACTGAGTAGTTTGGAGGAAGAGGCGGTGGTCGCACAGAGCCACCAGCACAGCAGAAGAGGGAGCAGGGTGCAGAAGCGGAGCGGCCGTGCCCTAGACACTACGCCCGCTACTGCCCAACGCAGCAAGGGAACGAGCGCACCAAAGTCAGCTCAAAGGAGTTCTCTAGCGTGGAAGTTCTTTAGAAAATGTGCTGATGACAGGACACGAGTGGTTTGCACCCTGTGCAATCAGAGCTTGAAGCGAGGCATGAACCTTCTCAACCTGAGCACAACCTGCATGATCAGGCATCTAAGTGCAAAGCACGAGCTGCAGTGGAGTACACACCTTCAAAACCAAGAAACGTCTCTGGCTCATCCTGCTTCCTCTTCTGCTGCAGTCTCGGCCGCTCCAGCCACATCTGTAGTGATACCGGCACCTGCCACCCCGCAAACAGACGATCTGTCAGCAACACCACCACCTGGGTCACCAACAACCATCTCCACAATGTCCCGTGGAAGCGTTCAGCTTTCCATCTCCCAAACACTTGAGAGGAAGAGGAAGTACCCCCCTACCCACCCGCGATCCCTGGCCCTGAATGCCAGCATTTCAAAATTATTGGCCTTTGAAATGCTGTCATTCCGTCTGGTGGAGACGCACAGTTTTAAAAACCTTATGTCGGTGGCTGTCCCACAGTACGTCGTGCCCAGCCGCCACTACTTTTCCAGGCAAGCCATCCCTTCCCTGCACAACCAAGTGGGGGAAAAAATCAGGTGTGCACTGCGCAACGCCATCTGTGCCAAGGTCCACCTAACTACGGATACGTGGACCAGTAAGCACGGTCAGGGGCGTTATATCTCCCTAACGGCACACTGGGTAAATGCAGTGGCGGATGGGCCTGAGGCGGATAGCAATTTGGCGCATGTCCTTCCACCACCGAGGATTGCAGGGCGCTTCAGTTTGCCTCCTGTTCCTAACTCCTCCTACTCCGCTTCCTCATCCTCTACCGCCTCCTCATCCGGACAGCGTAACACCTTCACCACCAACTTCAGCACGGCCAGGGGTAAACGACAGCAGGCAGTTTTACAACTTGCCTGTTTGGGGGACAAACCACACACCGCGCAGGAGTTGTGGAGGAGCATGGAACAGCAGACAAATGAGTGGTTGCTGCCAGCGAGCCTCAAGCCCGGCCTGGTGGTGTGCGATAACGGGCGAAATCTCATAGCAGCTCTGGGCCTAGCCGGTTTGACGCACATCCCTTGCCTGGCACATGTGCTGAATTTGGTGGTGCAGAGGTTCCTTAAAAACTACCCCGATATGTCAGAGCTGCTGCAGAAAGTGCGGGCCGTTTGTGCGCACTTTCGGCGTTCTCACCCTGCTGCTGCTCGCCTGGCAGCGCTGCAGCGTAACTTCGGCCTTCCCGCTCACCGCCTCATATGTGACGTGCCCACAAGGTGGAACTCCACCTTGCACATGCTGGAAAGACTGTGCGAGCAGCAGCAGGCCATAGTGGAGTTTCAGCTGCAGCACGCACGCGTGAGTCGCTCTGCGGAACAGCACCACTTCACCACCAATAACTGGGCCTCCATGCGAGACCTGTGTGCCTTGTTGCGCTGTTTTGAGTACTCCACCAACATGGCCAGTGGCAATGACGCCGTTCTCAGCTTAACTATCCCACTTCTATGCCTCCTTGAAAAAACAATTCGGGCGATGATGGAAGAGGATGTGGCACAGGATGAGGAGGAGGAGGAGGATGAAGAGGTAACATTTCCAAGGCTTTCAGGGCAGTCATTCGCAAGGGGCTCCGAGGGTGGGTTCCTGCACACGCAAACGCCAGGGACGCAATTGTCCAGCAGGGGCACAGTTCTGGAGGATGAGGAGGATGAGGAGGAGGAGGAGCTGGAGGAGGAGATGGAACCATGTTCACAGCAGGGTGGCACCCAGGCCAGCTCATGGCCATCACTGGTGCGTGGCTGGGGGGATACAGAGGACACGGACCATACACCTCCCACAGAGGACAGCCTTTCGTTGCCTCTGGGCAGCCTGGCACACATGAGCGATTACATGCTGCAGTGTCTCCACAACGACCGCCGAGTTGCCCACATTCTAACTTGTGCTGATTACTGGGTGGCCACGCTGCTGGATCCCCGTTACAAGGACAACGTACCGTCCTTAATTCACTCACTGGAGCGCGATCGCAAGATGCGCGAGTACAAGCGCACGCTGGTAGACGCCATGCTGCTGGCATTCCCATCTGACAGCGGGGCCACAGTGGAAGCACAAGGCAGAGGAGGAGGAGGAGGAGGTCGCCAACGCAACCAGGGCACCGCCAGCACCTCAGAAGGCAGGGTTAGCATGGCCGAAATGTGGAAAAGCTTTGTCAGCACGCCACAACAAACAGCAGCACCAGCAGCTCAGATGGAACGTCTTAGCAGGAGGCAGCATTTTACCAACATGGTGGAGCAGTATGTGTGCACACGCCTACATGTAGTGAATGACGGGTCTGCCCCCTTCAACTTCTGGGTCTCCAAATTGGGCACATGGCCTGAGCTTGCCCTTTACGCCTTGGAGGTGCTGGCGTGCCCTGCAGCCAGTGTATTATCTGAACGGGTATTTAGCACGGCTGGGGGCGTTATAACAGACAAGCGCAGCCGCCTGTCCAGAGACAATGTGGACAAGCTCACGTTCATTAAAATGAACCAGGCATGGATCCCACGGGACTTTTCCGTACCTTATGCAGAATAGCAATGGATACCGACCTTACCCACCCATTGTTCCATTTTTGCTCTTTCTCACTCTTTTGGGGTGTACCCTCATTTAAAATTTGTGAAAAGAAGCAGTGTTGGCTACCTCGTCCTCCTCCTCAGGGCCAGATTAATGTAGGGTCTATTGGAGCTGCAGCTCCAGGCCCCTACCTTTTATATAGGCCCCGGGTTGGCCATATTCACTGTTACCGCTCTTCTGTCACTTGTAAACACAGAAGTCTGGCTTCTATGCTCGCTTCCCCAGGCAGCACCCTCAGAACCTCCCCACACAGCGTGAAGGCCGGACAAGGAGGGACAGTTGGCGATGCATGGATGTGTTTATGGGCTTCAGAGACAGCATCCCATGTTGAATTAGGCATGCATGGCTGCACCCTTCCTCCTCTGGGTGCATGGCAAGGCACGGCCCTAAGGCCCTTCAAAATCCTCAGCACCAAGCCCATGATGCTGTTAATCCGGCCCTGGTCCTCCTCCACCGCCGCTTCCACCTACACCGCCCATAGGTGTGCGCAGCCTATTGCATTAAGGTGTGCACCCCAAAGTTGAAATACACATGCATGTGTTTGCCAGCAGGGAGAGTAATGTATCGGGGCCATGTACCTGTAGGCAAGGAGAAATAGAGCAGAGCAGGTCCCAGGGAGATCTTTCCCATCTCCTCACTGGCAATGCTATGTGCCCTAGGTGATTAGGGTGTGCCCAGGCACACCCAGCACACCCTGTGCGCACGCCTATGTCACCGCCACATCCACCACCACCTCAACCTCCCTCCTACTCCATATGGGCCTCGTCCTTCAGAGATGAAGAAGAACATTGTTTTATTTTTCTGGTTTTTTTTGTTGTTTTAAGTTATTTCCCTATCCACATTTGTTTGCAGAGCACTTGCCATGCTCTTAATTACGTTTTGCTGCCATTTGCAGCACTCTAGCCCTTTCCTTTGGTGTTTTAGAGCCATTTTAGTGCCTTAAAGTTCGGGTCCCCATTGACTTCAATGGGGTTCGGTGTCCGGGAAAAGTTCGGTAAAAGTCCGGGACACGGACCCGGACTTTTTTTTAAAGTTCGGCCGAACCCGTCGAACACGGACATCTAGGTGTCCGCTCAACCCTAGTGTTGAGGGTGAAATACAAAATGGCGAACGTGGGGCACACTTTCTGACACACCTACAAGTGTCTGATGGTAGCAATACTTGAAATTTTTAGAACAGCAAAGATTGAGTTCCTTACCTTCCAGAGAGATAATTAAATCTACTACTTTACAAGGTATTGCCATTGAAACATTTTCTACCCTTGACAGGGTCATTTTAACTAGTGAAACTAAGTAAAAGGTTTCTTTCAAATATGTATATTTATATAAACAAAAGATGAATTCTGATAAGTTGACATGACTTACAGCACGTAACTGTGCATTGCTTTCATAGAGCACTATCTCTGCTTGTCTTCAATGGTTTGTATAAGAGGAAAAAAAAGAAAACAAAATATAACAGTGTTTTAGCAAAGAATGTTAATGTACACATATTTGAGCATATCTGGGTCATGTTCATTTCTTCAATTGCATACAGAGATATTTGGAAACATTTAACTGGAAAATTAAGAAAAAAGAAAAAGAAAAACAGTTAATGTTGTGCTGCGTGTGTAAGATAAACACAGGCATGTTTGCATTTTTCATCTTGCTCGCACTGGGGTTTTCAAAGCTTTTAGGTTAAAAAGTTTAGTATCTCTTAAAGCCCACAAATCAGTGCATGTCTGGATAAATAAATACAACATCGACCTTTAAACAGAGTTCAAAGTATGTTTCTAGTTAAAAATAAGAAACTTTTGCTTAATTTGCTGTGAAGATACAGTAATATTGCTTGCAAATCTAATTCTCATGGATATTTCTGTGCGGAGGAAAAAGATTATTTTAATCAAGTTTTCGATGTCATTCCACAAATCTTATAGCTCCAAAACTTACTCAAGGATATAGCAAAGCAGCATAATGGTTTATTGCGGAAAATAAAATTCCTTATTGGAGTGTGCATTTACTTGATAAATTCAAAGGATTAACCCCTATGTCTTTGTTATGAAACGGCAGCCAAAAAAGAAAAAAAAAATTGCTCAGTCAAAACAACTGTAAGCTTTAAATAAAATGCTGTTTTTTTTTTTGTTTGTTTTTTGTTTTTTAAAGCTTTAAAGCTTGCCTTTATTTTATTTTGGTATGTTGAGATAACACGTTATGGTCTAATGGTTATGTATTATAAATGCAAAATGTGCTGTAAAATATCTATAGAGTTAAATAAACACTTTTTTTTTTACTTTGTTGTTAAACATGTTTTTTTCTGTATGATATATATATATATACAGTATATATATATATATATACTGTACTGTGTGTATGTGTGCGTATAAATATATATATATATATATATATATATATATATATATATATATATATATATATATATATATATATATATATATAGATAGATAGATATATAGATAGATATATAGATATATATATATAGATATATATATGTAACACCCTACAGGTAGGTGCTAGGTAAAGTATAGTGGGTCTTGGCTGCCTAAAAGCAGGGCCATGATTTTCATCTGGCTATCATGTCTCCCAGGTGTGTCTGCTAAAGAGGGGAGTCTCCCCACTGGCTCCATGAGAGGATTCTCATTGGACAGTGGAGGAAACCCAATCAGAGACACACTCAGGCCTGTATCTACCCCAGAAGGCAGATTCTGCCGCAGAGGATTCTGGGAGTGGGCATAAGTTCTGAAGGAACGCATGACGCAGCATCTTTGGTGGGAAGCAGAGTCCCTGGAGGGAGAGTACGGCTGTCTCAAGTAGGTGTCCCGGGTGGCGGCCTGGGAATCCAAAGAGTGTGGAGCTGAGCTGCAGAGGGGATCTGGTGTGCCGAGTACAAGAGGAGAGAGAGAGTGGTCCAGTTCCAGGAAAGCCTGCAAAGATCGTGAGTACTGTGGATTGCCCATGTGGGGTCTGTCTAGTGTCAGAGAGGACCACTCCGGAAAAGGTTCTAGGGTTCCAGGAGTCAGCTAACTGTTAAAGGGGGTGCCTAGTCAGAGGACCCTGAAGTTATAGAGGGGGTACCTGCAGTTTGGGCCCTGAAGAGTCAGTGTACAGTGTGAAGTGTACAAAGTTGAAAATTGCAACAGCACAAGTAGTGACAAGGAGCTACCTCAGCCAGTGAAGGGTTAGAGGGAGCCGTTCAGTGACTTTTGAGCTACACTAAGTATCAGGAGTCAAGAGTTCTACAGTCCTGGAGCTAACAATCCAAGTTAAAGTCAAGGTTCCAGCACTAATTCAGTCAAGCAACATTTGAAGAATCAGAAAGCGCTGGTCGGCATTCAGCTGGCACCAAGACAGCGTTAGTGAGCATTTTTGTACAAAGTCCCAGTTAAGCCTAGAAGAGCCAGAGGAGTATCCCACTCATTCCCTTTTCCCATCCCCTAAATACAATAAAACAAAACAAACCAAAGATGCTGTAATGGTCCTTGTCTCAGTTCTCACACCTGGGTTCACAACTTAAATGTGTTGGACGTGTTACCGGTACTGATGGCAGACCCACCTCAGGCCCCAGGCCTGGAAACATTGCTACATATATACAGTCAGGTCCATAAATATTGGGACATCGACACAATTTTAATCTTTTTGGCTCTATACACCACCACAATGGATTTGAAATGAAACAAACAAGATGTGCTTTAACTGCAGACTTTAAGCTTTAATTTGAGGGTATTTACATTCAAATCAGGTGTAGGAATTACAACAGTTTGTATATGTGTCTCCCACTTTTTAAGGGACCAAAAGTAATGGGACAGATTAACAATCATAAATCAAACTTTCATTTTTTAATACTTGGCTGCAAATCCTTTGCAGTCAATTACAGCCTGAAGTCTGGAACGCATAGACATCACCAGATGCTGGGTTTCATCCCTGGTGATGCTCTGCCAGGCTTCTACTGCAACTGTCTTCAGTTCCTGCTTGTTCTTGGGGCATTTTCCCTTCAGTTTTGTCTTCAGCAAGTGAAATGCATGCTCAATCGGATTCAGGTCAGGTTATTGTATAACATTCCACTTCTTTCCCTTAAAAAACTCTTTGGTTGCTTTCGCACAATGCTTCGAGTCATTGTCCATCTGCATTGTAAAGCGACGTCCAATGAGTTCTGAAGCATTTGGCTGAATATGAGCAGATAATATTGCCCGAAACACTTCAGAATTCATCCTGGTGCTTTTGTCAGCAGTCACATCATCAATAAATACAAGAGAACCAGTTCCATTGGCAGCCATACATGCCCACACCATGACACTACCACCACCATGCTTCACTGATGAGGTGGTATGCTTTGGATCATGAGCAGTTCCTTTCTTTCTCCATACTCTTCTCTTCCCATCACTCTGGTACAAGTTGATCTTGGTCTCATCTGTCCATAGGATGTTGTTCCAGAACTGTGAAGGCTTTTTTAGATGTTGTTTGGCAAACTCTAATCTGGCCTTCCTGTTTTTGAGGCTCATCAATGGTTTACATCTTGTAGTGAACCCTCTGTATTCACTCTGGTGAGGTCTTCTCTTGAGTGTTGACTTTGACACACATACACCTATCTCCTGAAGAGTGTTCTTGATCTGGCCAACTGTTATGAAGGGTGTTTTCTTTACCAGATAAAGAATTATTCGGTCATACACCACAGTTGTTTTCTGTGGTCTTCCGGGTCTTTTGGTGTTGCTGAGCTCACCGATGTGTTCTTTCTTTTTAAGGATGTTCCAAACAGTTGATCTGGCCACACCTAATGTTTTTGCTATCTCTCTGATCGCTTGCTTCACTGATAGTGACAGCTCTTTGGATCTCATATTGAGAGTTGACAGCAACAGATTCTAAATGCAAATAGCACACTTAAAATTAACTCTGGACCTTTTATCTGCTCCTTGTAATGCATGTTGCAGGAATCCAACACAGGTGGACCGCTCAGGTGAGATGTGACTCAGGTGCAGGTCGGATCCGCCGTCCAGACAGTCAATAAATCATAGAACACAATGACCTCACTCCGATATAGTTGAAATCAAAAATTGGAGTATATTTATTCTTCATCACAGACATCAATACAAAACTGGTGAGACTTGGGACAGGTAATTGGTTGACACGTTTCACGACAAAACCAGTCGCTTACTCATAACCATACAAATAGCGTCTGTAAAAAGACCACAGATAAAGGGAGAGTAGCAGCTGGAGCAAATTCACCCCGTGCCGACCGCCGCACGACTATATACTGCAGTGGTCAGCCCCTCCTGGGCAAAGTGACGTATCGGTATGTCACTCGCCCACGAGCCTCTAGGGGGTGAGCGCGCGCCACCGGAGGCACGCTCCTGCCCCCGCTCATTCCCTGACATCCCTGCGCGAGTGACCGGCGGCTCCGATGTCCGCCGGCCACTCGCTATCTCCCGCTGGAGAGGGAGAAAGGCAGACGGCTGATGGTAACACAGCCGTCTGTCATTCTTCCTGAAGTAACTGCAGAGACCATACGATCCTGCTATGTAGGATCATATATCTCTGTGGTTACATCACAAGCCACCCCCCCCCCACAGTTAGAATCACGCCCCTAGGGATACATTTAACCCACCGATCACCAATAAAATTAACCCCTTCCCTGCCAGTGTAATTTTTACAGTAACAGTGCATATGTATAGCACTGATTGCTGTAGTAATGTCACTGGTACCCCCAAAAGTGTCAAAAATGTCAGTTAGGGGTCTGATCTGTCCGCCGCAATGTCGCAGGCCCGCAAAAAAAACGCAGATCGCCGCCATTACTAGTTAAAAAAAAAACAATAAAAATGACATAAATCTTTCCCGTAGTTAGTAAACACAATAACTTTTGCGCAAACCAATCAAAATACGCTTATTGTGATTTTTTTTTACCAAAAATATGTAGCAGAAAACAAATTGGCCTAAAATGTTAACAAATTTAGATTTTTTGATATTTTTTGTGGGAGGCTGTTTACAGACGCTGTCACTTTGTGTTAAATGTGGGATCTGATAGTATCTTTTTTTGCCGCTTGCCAATCCTAAACTGTATATATACTGTGGCAAGGTGGCTATACTGTGCAGGATCACGTACCTAGTTCATGATCCTGCACTTCAAGGCAGACTGTGGTTCTGTCAGCATGGAAGGTAGTGATCCTGTGTTTCTGCAAAGCAGGAACACGGCCCTCTTCCTTCTCATACAAGCACCTCCCACACAGTAACCAAGTACATTTTAGGCACACATTTAACCCTTTCATTGCCCCTGATGTTAACACCTTCCAAGCTAGTTTTAATAGTACAGTGACAGTGCATATTTTTAGCACTGAATACTGTATTAGTGTCACTGTTCCCAAAAAAGTGTCAAAAGTGTCACTTAGTGTCCGATTTGCATGCCCCAATATTGCAGTCTCGCAATAAGTCGCTGATCGCCACCATTACTAGTAAAAAAACAATTAATTATAAAAGTCCATAAAAATATCCCATAGTTTGTAGACGCAATAACTTTTGCGCAAAGCAATCAATTTACGCTTATTGGGATTTTTTATCCAAAATATTTAGCAGAATACATAGTGGCCTAAACTTATGAAGACATTACATTTTTTACATTTTTTTTGGATACGTTTTATAGCAGAAAGCTCTATTTGTGGGGAAAAAACTTGCATTTTATTTTGGTAAAGCACGACTGCGCAATTGTCAGTTTAAGTAACTCAGCACCATATCACAAAAAATGGCCTGGCCATGAACGGGGGTAAAACCTTCTGGATCTGAAGTGGTTAATGTGCGTTATTTTGTGCTTTAGCATGCATTGTGTTTAAGGCAACTCTTTAATTTTAAATGGCATGCTAGCACACCACAATGGATGTAAAATCAGACATGAACCTTTTTTTTTCAAGGCAGCGCACAATGACTCTGGCAGGATTTGTTGAGGTGCCATTCAAAATTAATAGCAATGCAACTCACCGCACTGCAGATTTTGAATTGCCATAATGCATTGGTGTGAAACTAGCTTCAAGTTTTATTAGCTTAAAGTGATAAAGATGTAAAGTCTTGTTTTTTTTTTCTATTGAAACAACAAACATGTTATACTTACCTGCTCTGTGAAGTGGTTTTGCACAGTGCAGCCCCTATCCTCCTCTTCTCAGGTCCCCAGCTGGAGCTCCTGGCCCCTCCCTTCCTTTGGGTGCCCCCACAGCAAGCAGCTTGCTATGGGGGCACCTGAGCCGAGCTGCAGCCTCCTGTATCCATTCAGACACAGAGTTGCTTTTTTGCCCCACCCCCTCTCTCCTGAATGGCTAACTAAGTTGGATTGACAGCAGCCGGAGCCAATGGCACTGCTGCTGTGACTCAGCCATTTAGGAGAGAGAGTCCCAGATGCCTGAGGCACTCATGGACATCACTGGATAGAGATGGGGCTCAGGTAAGTTCTAGGTGGGCTGAGGGGAGCTGCTGCACACAGAAGGTATTTTATCTTAATGCATACAATGATTTTACAATCCCTTTAATCCCTTTCACATGAAGGTTCTGATCAGATCTGCCTATCAGTTTTCCCCTCAAACCTGTTTGGACAGTCTAATTACCTCTATGGACTGGCAGGTGTAAATGGACTTGTGTCCTTTTACACCTGCCTACCTCCAATCAGATCTTGTCTGCTAAAAAAACGAAAGGGCATCCATCCTCCTCCGTCTAGGCTGATCAGATCATCGGGCAGTCTGGTGTAAACCCTCAGCAGAGTCTGGAGTCTCTGCAGAAAGTGAGCAGACATGGACCTGTCCTCCTCACTCTCTGCTCTGATCAGTAGGAGTTTAGCTGGCAGATCACCTCCTCATCAAAACAGTCCTTCCAGTGTGAAAGGGGCACAAGGTGTAAGTATGAGAAACTTTTTTTGGCTTTACATAGACTTTAAAGTGTCTCTTCAGTCAAGAATCTCTCCTTTGCCATCTTCAAATAAAATACACACATTCACACAATGCTTTTTTTCAGAGCTTTGATAATGTATAGAATATATCTGGTAACCCTGTCTTTCCTCTGAGTATGCATTGATTTTTTTGTCCTCTAAAGCTGTAGATAAAAATAGCAAAAAAGTTAAAAAATGGCAAAATTGCTCTGGCCACCTGAGGTAAAAAATGCACGGCTGGACCCAGCAGCAAAAGGGTTAAGGGTAAGGAAATGTTTCTGTACAGAGTTATTAACCCCTTCATAACAAAGGTAAACAAAACCCAATGGCTGAACATAGTTTTGCAACTTTGACATGTGTTAGTAAAACCGAACATATCCTCCCAATACTTAGTGTATCCAGGTGAATTATGCCTTTTTTTTAGGATAAATTGGACTTTAAATGGACTTTGATGTGGTAAATGGCAATGGTCATCTCCTATTTTTTTTATTATCAAAGAAAAACATGTACAAAATAGAAAGAGCAAACAACGTTTTAAAATTTAGCTGTATATTTCTTGCTATTACCATAACTTACCATTAACCTCCCTGGCGGTATGATTATGTCTGGAATTACATACCAAAAGCGGTACAATTCTTTTCATGGAAATTTGGCGTTATGTATTATAGTCCTACAATTCTTAGTAATTACTGACTTAAATCTGACCAAAACAAGACTCTAGTAGACATCCCAGATGTGATAAATTTGAAACACAAACGCATGAATTATAATCGAATCAATAATATTATTTTATTATTTAATATATAATATATATAATAAAATTATATTATTGATTAGATTATAATTCATGCATTATATATTATATATAGATATATGTGTGTGTGTGTGTGTATATATATATATATATATATACACACACATATATATATATATACATAATATATAACGCATGAATTATAATTGAATCAATAATATCATTTTATATATATATATATATATATATATATATATGTGTGTGTGTGAATATTATATATATATATATATATATATATATATATATATATATATATATATATATGCATATATATATATATATATATATATATATATATATATATATATATATATATATATATAAATATATATATATACATATATATATATATATATATATATATGCATATATATATATATATATATATATATATATATATATATATACGCATATATATATATATATATATACCGGTGTATATATATATATATATGCATATATATATATGCATATATATATATATATATATATATATATATATATATATATATATATATATGCATATATATATATATATATATATATATATATATATATATATATATATATATATATATATATATATAATATAATATAAAGTATGTTTTGTGCAACGTTTTTTTTTTTTTTTTTTTGAATTTCCCTCCCTAGTTCCGCTCCCATGCAGCATTGCTGCTGCAGGGAACGGAACTAGGAAGTGATCGTACTGACGGAGGGACGGAGGAGCGGCGGGACTCTCGGCTGGCGGTCGCAGCAATGAGAGATCATCGCTGGATCGCCAGGATAAGGTAAGAGAAGCTCCGCTGCGCTCTCTGCAATCCACCCCGAGCGTGACTCGGGGTTACCGATCCTGCAATGAAAAATCAACCCCGAGTCAAGCTCGGGATTACCGCTAAGGTGGTTAAAGAACAAGCCAAAATAAATTCTCCTCCACCTGATTAGTGATGTGCTGACTGCTGAATACCCCCCTGTTCGGTTTGCACCAGAACATCTCGTACAGGGAAAAAGTTCTAGCAAACATGCAAACTCTATTAAAGTCTATGGGACACGAACATGAAAAATCAAAAGTCCTCATTTTAAAGGCTTATATGCAAGGTATTGCCATAAAAAGTGTATGGGGGTCCGGGCACTGCCCTGGGGGACATGAATCGATGCAAAAGATTTTTTTTTAAAACAATCGTTTTTACAGAAGCAGTGATTTTAATAATGCTTAAAGTGAAACAATAAAAATGAAAAATTCCTTTAACTATCATGCCTAGGGGGTCCCCTTAATGTGCCTGTAAAGTGGCACATTTGTTCAATGTATGTAGCCTGTTGCAGCAATACTGACATTTCTAAAGGAAAAAATGTAATCTAAACTTGCTCACGGCTGTAATGTATTGTCGGCTCCTGGCAACAAAGATAAAAAAAATGAATAAAACGGCTGCGGGTCCCCCCTCAAAATCCATACCAGACCCTCATCTGAGCAAGCAGCCTGGCTGGCCAGGATGGGGAGGGGAGGGAACGAGCAAGCACCCCCCTCCTGAACCATACCAAGATGCTTGTCCTCAACATGGGGAGGGTGCTTTGGGGTGCCCCCAAAGCACCTTGTCCCCATGTTTATGGGGACAAGGGCCTCTTCCGGACAACCCTGGGCTGTGGTCATCGAGGTCTGCGGGTGGGGGGCTTATCAGAATCTGGAAACCCCCCTTTAACAAGGGGGCCCCCAAATCCCGATCCCCCCCTATGTGAATGGATATCGGATACATCCTACCCCTACCCATTCACCAAAAAAGTGTTAAAAAAATAAACACAAATGCCAGTTTTTGACAAGTCCAATGTTAAAAAATAAAAACAAAAAAGTGTCTCCCGATGTAAATCCATCATCTATCACATCGCCCGCTGCACCCGCCTCTTCACACACCTCCCGGCTAATGAGCTGCCTGAGCCATAACAGCTTTTTTATAGGAAAGGGGTGGGGACATACGGTTACATCACCTGGTGGCACCGCCCCTTCTGACGTCACATGTGCATTTTGCTTTTTTATTCTACCTAAAACACACTGACCCTAACACTTGAAAAAAATACTGTTTTTTTAACCACTTGCTGACCGTATACTGTATATATACAGCAGCAAGGTGGGTCTCCTGTGCATGATCACATACCTAGTTCGGGATCCTGCACTTCTGAGTCTGGGGCACGCACCAGATCACTGTTCTGTCACCACAGGACAGGAGGCATGGATCCTGCGACTCTGCTAATCAGGGGCACATATCTATGCCCTCTTATAGTACAAGCACCTCTCCCACAGTAGTAAAGCACTAGTCAGGCACACATTTATACCTTTGATCGCCCCTGCTGTTAACATCTTCCTAACCAAAGTCATGAGTACATTGATACTGCATATGTAGCAGGTTTTCCAGGCATTGAGCCTGATGTGGGTCTGCCATCGTTACCGGTTACCTTGTCCAGCTCATGTCAGCTGCGGCCCTGGGTGTGAGAACTGAGACATTGACAACTCCGACATTTTTGTTTTGTTGTTTTATTGTAATTAAGGGGATGGGAGAAGGGAATGAGTGGGATACTCCTTTAGGCTCAACTAAGTACAACTTGGGACTTTATCCAGAAAATTGTCTGTTAACGCTGCCTTGAGGCCAGCTGATGCTAGCCATCGCTCATTGACGCTTAGAAACACACTGTAATTTGAAAGAAGTGCTGAATCCTCAACTCTAAGTCCAGAAGACTCAGGACTGTGGAATATTGAACTACTGACACTGCTGCACTGCAAGGTCACTGACTACTCCCTCCAGCCTTGCACTGGCTTGAGATAGCTTGTTGTGAATTCCTGTATGGCTGCAACTCTCAACTGATACTCTGTACAATTCAGGGCCCAAACTGCAGGCGCCCCTTTACACTTTTAGCTCTTCAGGGTAAACTGACTATGTACCCCCCCTCTGTCACTTCAGAGTCCTCAACCTGGGTACCCCCTTTACAGCTAGCTGACACTGGATCCCAGAACCTCTTCCGGAGTTGTCTCCTCTAACACTTCAGGCAGACCCCCAGGGGCAATCCTCAGTACTCACGACCTGTGTAGGCTTTCCTGGGACTGGACCCCTCTCGTTCTCCGCTGGCTCTTGGCACACAGGATCCCCTCAGCTCAACTCAGCACTCTCTGGATTCTCAGATGACACCCCAAGATATCTGCTTCCTCAGACAGGAGGAGAGACAGCCATTCTCTCCCTCCTGGGACTCTGCTCCTGCCAAAGACACCCAGACACGCACTTCCCATAAACGTATACCCACTCCCAGGATCCCTTGTGGCATAATATGCCTTCTGGGGTATTTACAAGCCTGAATGTGTCCCCTGATTGGGTTTCCTCCACCGCCCTATGAGAAGCCTCTCACAGGGACCAGTGGGAAGACTCCCCTCTCAGCAGGCACATCTGGAAGCCTTGACACCCTAGCAAAAGAAATCATGGCCCTGCTGTTAGGCAGACAAGGACCACTATACATTTGCCTAGCACCTACCTGTAGGGTGCTACACATAATTTTTAGCACTGATCACTGTATTAGTGTTACTGGTCCCCAAAAAAATGTCAAAAGTGTCAGTTAGTGTCTTGCTATAAGCTGCTGATTGCTGCCAGTACCAGTAAAAAAAAAAAAAAGTTTATAAAAATATCACATAGTTTGTAGACGCTATAACTTTTGGGCAAACCAATTAATATACGATTATTGGGATTTTTTTTTACCAAAAGTATGTGGCAGAATACACATTGGCCTAAACTGATGAAGAAACTTGATTTTTACATTTTTTTATTGGATACATTTTGTATTTTTGTAAGCAAAAAAATATTTTTTTTTTTTCAAAATTGTCAGCCTTTTATTTTTTGTTTATAGCACAAAAAAAAAAAGCAGGGGTGAACAAATACCACCAAAAGAAAAGCTCTGTTATGCCTCGTTTCCACTGAGCGGAACGGTTCGGATCGGTTCGGTACGGTACGCTATTTTTGGTGTTTCCATTATGAAAGTGGCCCATACAACCGAACCAAACCGCACCATTCGTGGTCCTCCTTCAGATGTAGGGCCATAGGAAATGGTACGGTACGGTTAGGGCGGAGCTACTGGTGTCACACGATACATTCCACTGATTGGAGGACAGGAAAACATCACTGCTGTCGTCAAACGGAAGCGCAGCTCAGTCCAGATATAGGAGAAGGATGCCTGCAAATAACAGCAGGGTCTGGTCAACTCAGGAACTATCCACTTTCCTTACTATAATTGCGGACAGTGTTATTCAGAGTGAGCTTGATGGATCAGTGAGTAATGAAAAGGTGTATAAAGATATTTCCCAGCGGATGGCAGCCGAGGGATTTGAACGGACGTCGGGTCAGTGTAGGGCAAAGCTTAAGAAGCTTAAAGGCCAATATAAAAAAATTAAGGATGCCAACAGCTGTAGTGGAAACAGTCGAAGTACTTGGAAGTGGTACGATGCCATGGACGCCATTTACGGGCATAGGCCAGCAAACCAAGGCAGGGAAGGAGGTCTGGACTCTGCATCTTCATCTGCATCTGCACTTCTCGAATCCATGATAGATCCTGTTGGTAAGTTTTATTTTTTTTCCTGCTTGGCATTGGCTTTCCCTATGCTAACCATTTAAAAAAAAATAACTGCACAAAACCATTAACTCTGCACCAAAAATGTAATTGTATTTGTGCAGTGGACTGAAAGAAAATGGTAGGGAGTAGCGCTGCACTGTTTTGTATAATTAATGAAAAATGCGTGACTGGTGTTTTGCTTAATTAGTATGGGCTTGATAATATCAATGGGGGCTGAATATGCATAAAAATACTATTAAAGGCTATCATGCATGATTTCAAGCAGCCACAGTGCACTTTAACCAAGTAAAGTTAATCTCAGAATGGATAGGGAAATGTACTGTCTGTATAAACCAGCCCCTATTTTTGAGAAAAAAGACAACTGTAGAAAAGATAATGGAGATTTCTGATGCTCTCATTGTACCTTAGCCTTTAAACTGATATAGTTCCATTATTTTTTATTTAAATACCTGGACAGAAGAGTATAGGCATCTCATTTTTTTACCCACTCTGCATCCAATTGTTTACTACCTGATGATAACTGCCATAAGATAGTACACTGTGTCTTCTTCTCGTTTGTGTATAAAACCCTTGATATGTGCATTTTCAGATACTGTGGATGGACTCTCCAATGATACCTCTAACTTTTCAGACGATGGTCCATCGACATCTTTCAGCAGCACCAGTACGATTGTGTCAACACCAAGCCTACCACAGAGTACGCCAAATGCACCACGTCACACAGGTAAGACATTATGATCAGAGTGAAAGTTATAATTGTGCATTTTCTTAAATCAATATTCTGGTATTTTGTATATTCCAGGTGAAAGGAGACGGTTGCAGCTGGATCTGCGCACAGTTATTGATGATATGAGGGCAGTAGAGGAAAGACAACAGGAAAGGATGGAGACCCTTTCTGAGCGGTGGTTTCAGGCACTGCGTCAGGATGCCCAGGAAGCTATGCGCCAGGAGGCTGAGATTGCCCGGCAGCAGATGGAGCAGTTGTCTACCTTCAACCAGGCCTTCCTTGGTGTCCTAGGGCAGCTTGTTCAAGTGCTGGGAGCCAGTCGTGATCCCAGGCCACCGCCAAGGCAATAGTGCCTGTCAGCCAGCACAGAACCTGTACCCTTTGTTTTTTGGTAATTTTTCAGTTTTGTTTTGTAAAAATGTTTTATTTTTTTGAATTCTTACTTGTAAGAAAATATAGAAAGAATATTTTTGTTGCTGAATAAAAGAGATTTTATAAGAGACTTTGGGTGTGTCTGATTCATTAATGTAAAACTTTATTAAAACTTTAAAACAATCATGGTAAAAAATTAGGTGTTGAGGTGACGCATCAGAGCCTGACGTATTTCATTGCACTCATCTTCAATATCCTGTGCTATTACCCTTACTGGCTCTTCTGCAGACGTATTCCAATCCTGGTGGAAGTCTTCTCCATGACTTTCACAAAGATTGTGAAGAGCACAGCAAGTAAGCACCATGGATTTGACAAGTTGAATGTCACTGTCATTCCTCTTCATAAGACACCGCCACCTACCTTTAAGTCTTCCAAAAGCATTTTCAACTACGACCCGTGCCCTGGATGTTTTCTTGTTGTAGGTTTGTTGTTCTGGTGTCAGGCGGCCATTGTCAGGAAATGGTTTCAGGAGCCAATTTTGTAAAGGGTAGGCAGAGTCCCCGAGCACATAATAGCCAACATTCACCCCCCAAATGTTCTTAGTGGAAAGAGGGTACAGCCCTCCCTGCCCAACCCAATCCCAAAATGTGGACAATCGTAGAACCCGAGCATCATGCAAACTCCCAGGTTTTCCAACATTCACACTCCAGAATAGTCCTTTTCCATCCACCACTCCCTGGAGGATGATGGAATGCCAGCCCTTTCTGTTGAAGTAGTCAGTGTGGTATTCTTGTGGTGCTATTATTGGCATGTGTGACCCATCAATAGCACCAACACACTGTGGAAGACCCCACCTGTTTTCAAAGTACTCAGCCATGTCTTTAAGCTTTTCCCTGTCTGGAAAATGAACAATTTCAGGAGCTAGCAATGTGCAGACAGCCTTACAGAAGTCCTGCACACAACGGCACACTGATGATTTACTGACACCAAAAAGATGACCTATACTTCTGTATTCACTGTTGGTAGCCAGCTTCCACAGTGCAATGGCTACTCTTTTCCTCACTGGCAAACTGGCTCGGAAGTTTGTGCTTTGCTTCTCCATCGCTGGACGTAGCCTTGCACAAAGGTATGAAAAGGTTTCCTCTGACATTCGGAAATTGTGCACCCACTGTGTGTGTGTGAATCTTGGGACGGTCACATCCCACCACTCATTGGCACGGGGGAGAGCCCAAATGACTGGTCGGCGGCGCTGCTTTGACAAAAGGAGAAGCATCTTTAAAAGAAGAAAACGCAGATGTTACCATATCACAAATAATAAAAACATATTAATACAACATACTATATTTTACAAGGTCAGATAGCATCATGTATAAAAGTGAGCAATGAGTACACATTGCAAGTATTACACCTTATACATAAATAAAAAAATACAGAGTCTGCAAAGATCTAATATAAGATGGGAAGGATATACAGTACATTATGTATTCAACAACATACATGTTGCACACGTATGTAAACATGCACATTTGAAGTATTACACCTTATACATAAATACTCATTATACTACTAATGATTTGTTATGCATTTGATTTAATACTTCAAATGTGCATGTTTACATACGTGTGCAACATGAATGTTGTTAAGTACATATGTACTGTATATCCTTCCCATCTTATATTAGATTTTGTCATATTCTGTATTATTTTACTTTTTAATACGGGTAGAAATAAATGACAATTGGCATAATGTTGCTTACCCTATAACGCTGCCGTCTTTGTCTTTGCCGCACAAAGGTGTACTTCTCCTCCTGACTCAAGACCCAAGCCAAAAGTTTTCTTCTCTTTTCTGCTGTGTTTCGCTTTGCCGCTCGTAACCTTCTCTCACACTGTGTGGCATGTATTTTGATTACTAAGAACCAAAAGCCAAGTAGAGCAAAGACGAGCTGCTGGATGACCTCCATTGTTGTTGTTGTTGTTGTAGCGTCACGTCTGTTGTCGCACTAGTGTGACGCCACGCCGCAACGCTAGGCATTTGGTGTACGCCCCGCATGGACCCTAGAGGTCCGACTTCCAGTGGAAACGCTCAACTGAATAGACCGGACCATTATCAGCCTGCCGATCTGTCCCGATCCGAACCGTTCCGCTCAGTGGAAACGAGGCATTAGTGGGGAAAAAAGTAAATACATTTTGTTTAGGTACAGCATCATACTACTGCGCAGTTGTCAGTTCAAGTAATGCAGTGTTGTATCGCAAAAGATGGCCTGGTCATGAACGAGTGGGGGGGATCTTCTGGAAGTCAAGTGGTTAATTCAACCTAAATTACACTGATCCAGAACTTCGAACCGACCTTTGATTCTGAACTTTGACCCAAACCTTGACCCTAACTCTAACCATGACACTGATCTAGATCAAACCCTGATCTAGTTAATCTTTCATTTTTTCTTTCTTTTTCTCTTTTTCTGTTTTCTATTTTTCTTTCTTTTCTTTTTTCTTTTTGTTGTCTTTTTTTCTTTTTCTTTCTCTTTTTTTTCTCTCTCTTTTTTTTCTTTTTCTCTCTTTTTTTTCTCTTTTTTCTTTCTTTTTTCCTTTCTTTTTTTTCTCTTTTTTCTTTCTTTTTCTTTTTTCTTTCTCTCTTATTTTCTTTCTTTCTTTCTTCCTTCCTTCCTTCTTTCTATCTTTCTGTTTTTTTTTTCTTTCTTTCTTTTTTTTCTTTCTTTTTTCTTTCTTTTCTGGAACTGGGTTGTTAATTTGGAACCAGGGTTCTTGGTGAGAGCTCTTTCTTTTTGCTGGGAGGGCACTGTGCAGGTATGCAAAAATGTAGCCCCACAGATAAAGATCATATCTAAACTAGAGAACAGAAAGTCTATATATTGCAATCCTACCAGTCCTTAGAGATGGCTACATCTGTTTTCTTTTTAAAGCCTCATCTAACTAGTAATCCTGCCTAGAGGGACAACATTCACACACTACATGTATGGAGGAGCAGTGTTGTCACCCTATGCTACTTTCCTGACTACAGATTCTCCTATTCCCCATTACATAGGGAGGAGTTATTGCATAGGTTGCAGAATATAGCTTGGAGAGCTGGTAATATGGTTAGAGATGTCATTTCAGTAAACTAGGTGTTACAAGGAAGCTGGATTTCTATAAAAATTTGCAGGTATTTTTCTGTAATTGCAGAAAATGTACTTAGCCTGAATAAAAGCTGGTAAGCAGTATTTTACTTTTCTGTTTTTGGGTTTAGATATACATGAATTTGCTGTTGCTATGTATACAGATGGGTTACATTTGTGTGCTTTCTTTGGTATTAATATCAGATATCGATAAAACAACAACTATACCATATAAACATTATTATACTCTTCATCCTACTTTTTATCAACATAAAATTTAATTGTTATCTCATAGAAGCTAAATATTTAAGCATTATATAATCTATTGTGTATGAAACCTCTTTTTCATAGTCATAGACTTTGATAGCCCTATTTATCAGACAGAAGTATGATACAGTGTAATCAGGGAGGAAATCAATTAATAGCATGGGGTTAAAGTCCAATTATATGGAGATGGTGGTCCATTGCTTTTATGTAACTGGAGGGCTTTTGAAGGTTAAACGAGCTCTGTTGGAGATTAAATGTTACAATGCATCTGATTGCCTGTTTACATGCCATTATGAAAGTTCTTCACAGCTTCTACTTAGTTTACCTTCAGAGCAAATTGTGTAATGCTGTGATAATGTAGCATGGCACTAATGAAAGACAGCCTTGCCTACATATGTACAGTTTTTTCCTCTGATCAACTGAACATATAAATTGACTTATTCATATTAAGGGGGCCATACATTACATATTACCATTTCAACCCCTTTCAGTCCAGATCATTTTTTGCACCAAAATGAATGCTATATCATAGTTTGAGACATATAGAGCTTTCTTTTGTTGGTAATTAACCACTTAAGCCCCGGAGGATTTGGCTGCTCAAAGATCAGGGCCTATTTTGCGATTCAGCACTGCGTGAGTTTAACGGGCAATTGCCCGTCATTTGACGCTGTACCCAAATGAAATTGATGTCCTTTTTTCCCCACAAACAGAGCTTTCCTTTGGTGGTATTTGATCACCTGTTTGATTTTTACTTTTTGCGCTACAAACAAAAAAAGAGCGACAATTTTGAAAAAATAACAATATTTTTCAAATTTTTTTATATAAAATCCCCCCCAAAAAATGTAAAAATAGAATTTTTTTTAACATTTTAGGCCAATTTGTTTTCTGCTACATATTTTTGGTGAAAAAAATTGCAATAAGCGTATTTTGATTGGTTTGCACAAAAGTTATTGCATTTACTAACTAAGGGAAAGATTTATGTCATTTGTATTGTTTTTTTTTTTAACTAGTAATGGCGGGGATCTGCAATTTTTTTTGCGGGACTGCGACTTTGCGGAGGACAGATCGGACCCTTGACTGACATTTTTGACACTTTTGGGGGTACCAGTGACATTACTACAGTAATCAGTGCTATACATATGCACTGTTACTGTAAAAATGACACAGGCAGGGAAGGGGTTAACTTTATTAGACATCCAGGGGTTTAGTGTGTCCCTAGGGGTGTGTTTCTAACTGTCAAGGGGCGTGGCTTTTTATGTAACCACAGAGACATACGATCCTACATAACAGGATCGTATGATCCCTGCAGTTACACCAGGGAGAATGACAGGCGGCTTTGTTTACATTAGCCGTCTGCCTTTCTCCCTCTCCAGCGGGAGATCGTGAGTGACCGAAAAGTGAACGAGCCGGGGCGGGAGCGTGCCTCTGGCGGTGCGCGCTCGCCCCCTATTGGCTCACGGGCGAGTGACGTACTGATAGGTCACTTTGCCCAGGGGGGGCTGACCGCCGCAATATATGTACTTGCGGCGGTCGGCAAGTGGTTAATCATCACTAGATTTTTTTTTATCTTTTGCTATATTAAGAAAAACATTTTAAATAAATAATCATTCCTCATAAATGTGGTCCAAAATCTATTCTGCTACATTTTTGGGTGAAAATAACCCAAATCAGTCATTATTATGTAGTCTTAGGGACCTTTACCGTCAGCTTCTTTAGCAAGGTAGTTTTGGAGGTGTTTTTGTGGTCGTTATAATGTTGGAATGCTGCCCTGCTGCCCAGTCTCTAAAGGGGGGGGGGGATCATGCTCTACTTCAGTATGTCATAGTACATGTTGGCATTCATGATTCCCTCAATGAACTGTAGCTCCCCAGTGCCAGCAGCACTCATGCAGCCCCAGGCCATGACACCACCATGCTTGACTGTAGGCAAGACACGCTTGTCTTTGTACTCCTAACCTGGTTGCCGCCACACACGCTTGACACCATCTGAACCAAATACATTTATCTTGATCTCATCAGACCACAGGGCATGGTTCCAGTAATCCATGTCCTTAGTCTGCCTGTCTTCAGCAAACTGTTTGCAGGCTTTTTGTGCATCATCTTTAGAAGAGGCTTCCTTCTGCAGAGCAATTTGATGCAGTGTGCGATGCATGGTCTAAGCACTGACAGGCTGATCCCCCACCCCTTCAACCTCTGCAGCAATGCTGCCAGCACTCATACGTCTATTTCCCAAAGACAACCTCTGAATGTAATGCTGAGCAAGTGCACTCAACTTCTTTGGTCGACCATGGTGAGGCTTGTTCCGAGTGGAACCTGTCCTGTTAAACCCCTGTAGGGTCTTAGCCACCATGGTGCAGCTCAGTTTCAAGGTCTTAGCAGAGTCTTAGCAATCTTCTTATGGCCTAGGCCATCTTTATGTAGAGAAACAATTATTTTTTTCAGATCCTCAGGGAGTTCTTTGTCACAAGGTGCCATGTTGAACTTCCAGTGACCAGTATGAGAGAGTGAGAGCGTTAACATCAAATGCTCCCCATTCACACCTGA
This sequence comes from Pelophylax lessonae, assembly GCF_965119305.1. Lineage (NCBI taxonomy): Eukaryota > Metazoa > Chordata > Amphibia > Anura > Ranidae > Pelophylax > Pelophylax lessonae. The sequence continues at coordinate 724,399,387 of NC_138768.1, forward strand.
GACCTTGTAACACTAACAAGTCACATGACGCTGGGGAGGAAAAATGGCTAACTGGGTCCAATTTGGACATTTTCACTTAGGGGTGTCTCACTTTTGTTGCCAGCGGTTTAAACATTAATGGCTGTGTGCTGAGTTATTTTGAGGGGACAGCAAAATTACACTGTTAAACAAGCTGTAAACGTACTACTTTACATTGTAGCAAAGTGTAATTTCTTCAGTGTTATCACATGAAAAGATCGCGGACTTTTGCCGAACTTTTCCCGGACACCGAACCCCATTGAAGTCAATGGGGACCCGAACTTTCAGGCACTAAAATGGCTCTAAAACACCAATGGAAAGGGCTAGAGTGCTGCAAATGGCAGCAAAACATTGTTAAGAGCATGGCAAGTGCTCTGCAAACAAATGTGGATAGGGAAATAACTTAAAACAACAAAAAAAAAACAGAAAAATAAAACAATGTTCTTCATCTCTGAAGGACGAGGCTCATATGGAGTAGGAGGGAGGTTGAGGTGGTGGTTGATGTGGCGGTCTCATAGGCGTGCGCACAGGGTGTGCCGGATGTGCCTGGGCACACCCTAATCACCTAGGGCACATAGCATTATCGCTCTGTTTGCCAGTGAGGAGATGGGAAAGATCTCCCTCGGACCTGCTCTGCTCTATTTCACTTTGCCAGCAGGGAGAGTAATGTATCGGGGCCATGTACATGTAGGCAAACACATGCATGTGTATTTCAACTTTGGGGTGCACACCCTAATGCAATAGGCTGCGCACACCTATGGGCGGTGTAGGTGGAAGCGGCGGTGGAGGAGGAGGACGAGGTAGCCAACACTGCTTCTTTTCACAAATTTTAAATGAGGGTACACCCCAAAAGAGTGAGAAAGAGCAAAAATGCAACAATGGCTGGGTAAGGTCGGTATCCATCGCTATTCTGCACAAGGTACGGAAAAGTCCCGTGGGATCCATGCCTGGTTTATTTTAATGAACGTGAGCTTGTCCACATTGTCTCTGGACAGGCGGCTGCGCTTGTCTGTGATAACGCCCCCAGCCATGCTAAATACCCGTTCAGATAATACACTGGCTGCAGGGCACGCCAGCACCTCCAAGGCGTAAAGGGCAAGCTCAGGCCATGTGCCCAACTTGGAGACCCAGAAGTTGAAGGGGGCAGACCCCTCATTCAGTATGTCTAGGCGTGTGCACACATACTGCTCCACCATGTTGGTGAAATGCTGCCTCCTGCTAAGACGTTCCATATGAGCTGCTGGTGCTGCTGTTTGTTGTGGCGTGCTGACAAAGCTTTTCCACATTTCGGCCATGCTAACCCTGCCTTCTGAGGTGCTGGCGGTGCCCTGGTTGCGTTGGCGACCTCTTCCTCCTCCTCCTCCTCCTCCTCTGCCTTGTGCTTCCACTGTGGCCCCGCTGTCAGGTGGGAATGCCAGCAGCATCGCATCTACCAGCGTGCGCTTGTACTCGCGCATCTTGCGATCGCGCTCCAGTGAGTGAATTAAGGACGGTACGTTGTCCTTGTAACGGGGATCCAGCAGCGTGGCCACCCAGTAATCAGCACAAGTTAGAATGTGGGCAACTCGGCGGTCATTGTGGAGACACTGCAGCATGTAATCGCTCATGTGTGCCAGGCTGCCCAGAGGCAACGAAAGGCTGTCCTCTGTGGGAGGTGTATCGTCTGTGTCCTCTGAATCCCCCCAGCCACGCACCAGTGATGGCCATGAGCTGGCCTGGGTGCCACCCTGCTGTGAACATGCTTCCATCTCCTCCTCCAGCTCCTCCTCCTCATCCTCCTCATCCTCCAGAACTGTGCCCCTGCTGGACAATTGTGTCCCTGGCGTTTGTGTGTGCAGGAACCCACCCTCGGAGCCCCTTGCGAATGACTGCCCTGAAAGCCTTGGAAATGTTACCTCTTCATCCTCCTCCTCCTCCTCCTCCTCATCCTGTGCCACATCCTCTTCCATCATCGCCCGAATTGTTTTTTCAAGGAGGCATAGAAGTGGGATAGTTAAGCTGACAACGGCGTCATCGGCACTGGCCATGTTGGTGGAGTACTCAAAACAGCGCAACAAGGCACACAGGTCTCGCATGGAGGCCCAGTTATTGGTGGTGAAGTGGTGCTGTTCCGCAGAGCGACTCACGCGTGCGTGCTGCAGCTGAAACTCCACTATGGCCTGCTGCTGCTCGCACAGTCTTTGCAGCATGTGCAAGGTGGAGTTCCACCTTGTGGGCACGTCACATATGAGGCGGTGAGCGGGAAGGCCGAAGTTACGCTGCAGCGCTGACAGGCGAGCAGCAGCAGCAGGGTGAGAACGCCGAAAGTGCGCACAGACGGCCCGCACTTTCTGCAGCAGCTCTGACATATCAGGGTAGTTTTTAAGGAACCTCTGCACCACCAAATTCAGCACATGTGCCAGGCAAGGGATGTGCGTCAAACCGGCTAGGCCCAGAGCTGCTATGAGATTTCGCCTGTTATCGCACACCACCAGGCCGGGCTTGAGGCTCGCTGGCAGCAACCACTCATTTGTCTGCTGTTCCATGCTCCTCCACAACTCCTGCGCGGTGTGTGGTTTGTCCCCCAAACAGGCAAGTTTTAAAACTGCCTGCTGTCGTTTACCCCTGGCCGTGCTGAAGTTGGTGGTGAAGGTGTTACGCTGTCCGGATGAGGAGGCGGTAGAGGATGAGGAAGCGGAGTAGGAGGAGTTAGGAACAGGAGGCAAACTGAAGCGCCCTGCAATCCTCGGTGGTGGAAGGACATGCGCCAAATTGCTATCCGCCTCAGGCCCATCCGCCACTGCATTTACCCAGTGTGCCGTTAGGGAGATATAACGCCCCTGACCGTGCTTACTGGTCCACGTATCGGTAGTTAGGTGGACCTTGCCACAGATGGCATTGCGCAGTGCACACCTGATTTTTTCCCCCACTTGGTTGTGCAGGGAAGGGATGGCTTGCCTGGAAAAGTAGTGGCGGCTGGGCACGACGTACTGTGGGACAGCCACCAACATAAGGTTTTTAAAACTGTGCGTCTCCACCAGACGGAATGACAGCATTTCAAAGGCCAAGAATTTTAAAATACTGGCATTCAGGGCCAGGGATCGCGGGTGGGTAGGGGGGTACTTCCTCTTCCTCTCAAGTGTTTGGGAGATGGAAAGCTGAACGCTTCCACGGGACATTGTGGAGATGGTTGGTGACCCAGGTGGTGGTGTTGCTGACAGATCCTCTGTTTGCGGGGTGGCAGGTGCCGGTATCACTACAGATGTGGCTGGAGCGGCCGAGACTGCAGCAGAAGAGGAAGCAGGATGAGCCACGTTTCTTGGTTTTGAAGGTGTCTACTCCACTGCAGCTCGTGCTTTGCACTTAGATGCCTGATCATGCAGGTTGTGCTCAGGTTGAGAAGGTTTATGCCTCGCTTCAGGCTCTGATTGCACAGGGTGCAAACCACTCGTGTCCTGTCATCAGCACATTTTCTAAAGAACTTCCACGCTAGAGAACTCCTTTGAGCTGACTTTGGTGCGCTCGTTCCCTTGCTGCGTTGGGCAGTAGCAGGCGTAGTGTCTAGGGCACGGCCGCTCCGCTTCTGCACCCTGCTCCCTCTTCTGCTGTGCTGGTGGCTCTGTGCGACCACCGCCTCTTCCTCCAAACTACTCAGGTCACCTGCAAGACGTTCATTCCATGTGGGGTCGAGGACCTCATCGTCCTCCACATCATCTTCCACCCAGTCTTCACCCCTGCCCTCCTTGTCGGTCTCCACAATTCTGAACACCGCAGCAGTTGGCACCTGCGTTTCGTCATCATCGGAGACGTGCTGCGATGGTCCTTGCATGTGCTCATCTTGAGAAATAAGTGGTTGGGCATCGCTGTACTCAATCTCTTCCACTTCTGGGGCAGGGCTAGGTGGATGGCCCTGGGAAACTCTGCTGACAGAGTCCTCAAAAAGAACAAGAGACTGCTGTATGGATTGGGGCTCAGACTGCTTGCCTGATTTCCAAGGGGGTGAGGTGAAAGACGGTTGGACATTGGCTGCAGGTGCCAACTCTGACCTTTCTGCAGTAGACTGGGTGGGAGACAATGTGAAGGAACTGGAGGCACTGTCAGCAACCCAATCTACTATCGCCTGTACTTCTTCAGGCCTCATCACATCTAGAGGCGCATTATGCCCTACCAAATACTGCTGCAGGTTCTGTCGCCTACTCACACTTGTGGAAGGTATTTCACTTGTGCGTGTAGCTGGCACAGATCGACCACGTCCTCTCCTTGCAACAGGAGCTCTACCAGCAGCACCACGACCCAGGCCACGGCCCCTATTTGACGGTCTCCTCATATTTCTGTAATTTATGATCTTGCCCTAGAAAGGTGTTTATTGAATAGCGGAACAAAACAACAACAGTATTGCACGGGTGTATCTGACAATCAAATATGCAAACTATGCCACAATTTAATGTTTTTTACCCCAAAAGGGTGTATATTGAATAGCAGAATAGGAAAAAGGATAAAAAAACGGTGTATCTCACACGTACAAACACAGACTAGGCCCCGATTCAAATTTTTTGTACCCTAAAGGGAGGATGAGGAAGAGGAGTAGGAGGAGTTGGGAACAGGAGGCAAACTGAAGCACCCTGCAATCCTTGGCGGTGGAAGGAGATGCGCCAAACAAATTTAAAAGGTGTATCTCACACGTACCGATACAGACTATGCCGTAATTTAATTTTCTTACACTCCAAAAGGGTGTATATTGAATAGCGGAATAGGAAAAATGTTATAATACGGTGTATCTCACACGTACAAACACAGACTAGGCCCCGATTACAATTTTTTGTACCCTAAAGGCAGGATGAGGAAGAGGAGTAGGGGGAGTTGGGAACAGGAGGCAAACTGAAGCCCCCTGCAATCCTCGGCGGTAGAAGGAGATGCGCCAAACAAATTTAAAAAGGTGTATCTCACATGTACCGATACAGACTATCCCGCAATTTAATTTTTTACACTCAAACAGGGTGTATATTGAATAGCGGAATAGGACAAATTTTACAAAACGGTGTATCTCACACATACAAACACAAACTAGGCCCCAATTACAATTTTTTGTACCCTAAAGACAGGATGAGGAAGAGGAGTAGGAGGAATTGGGAACAGGAGCCAAACTGAAGTGCCCTGCAATCCTCAGCGGTAGAAGGAGATGCGCCAAACAAATTTAAAAAGGTGTATCTCACATGTACCGATACAGACTATTCCGCAATTTAATTTTTTACACTCAAACAGGGTGTATATTGAATAGCGGAATAGGACAAATTTTACAAAACGGTGTATCTCACACGTACAAACACAAACTAGGCCCCGATTACAATTTTTTGTACCCTAAAGGCAGGATGAGGAAGAGGAGTAGGAGGAGTTGGGAACAGGAGCCAAACTGAAGCGCCCTGCAATCCTCGGCGGTAGAAGGAGATGCGCCAAACAAATTTAAAAAGGTGTATCTCACATGTACCGGTACAGACTATCCCGCAATTACATTTTTTACACTCAAACAGGGTGTATATTGAATAGCGGAATAGGACAAATTTTACAAAACGGTGTATCTCACACAATCTAGGCCCCGATTACAATTTTTTGTACCCTAAAGGCAGGATGAGGAGTAGGAGGAGTTCGGAACAGGCAGGAGGCAGACTGAAGCACCCTTAAATCTTCGGCAGTATGAGATGCGCCCCAAAAATTGGAAAGGTGTATCTCACACGTACCGACACAGACTATCCCGCAATTTAGTTGTTTATACCCAAAGGTTTTGATTAAATAGCGGAATAGAAAATATGATCAAAAAAAGTGTATGTATCTCACACGTACAGAACCACACTAGGCCCCAATTACTATTGTTTGTACCCCTAAAGGCAGGATGAGGAGTAGGAGGAGTTTGGAACAGGCAGCACCCTCAAATCTTCAGAAGTATGAGATGAACCCCAAAAACTTGGAAAGGTGGATCTCACACGTACCAACACAGACTATCCCGCAATTTAATTGATCCCCAAAGGTTTTTATTGAATAGCGTAATAGAAAATATGATCAAAAAAGTGTATGTATCTCACACGTACAAAACCACACTAGGCCCCAATTACTATTGTTTGTACCCCTATGTAACGCTCCTGCGTTTTACGTATGATGTGGATTTTCAGCTGCAGAAATATTCCACTTCAGTAGTCATGTAGAGAAACGCTGAGACACCAATCCCAACTCTCAATGACTCATCATGTGTGGATGATCTCAATTCAGCAAGTAAATACACACACTCAATAAGATGTTTCCTAGAGTGACTTATGTATATAGTAACACAGTGATGATAGGCTGAAGAGACAGGTTGGGTAGAGATGGTAGATGACAGACACTTGAAAGGAAATGTTCTTGAAAGTAAGATAGTAGCAGATGGGATGCAGATAGGTTTAGCAATCATGTATGGTAGCAGATGACCGAGTAGCAGGTGGACATACAAGAGAGATCAACCCAGTGCAAGAACAGGTGGTAGTAGGCTCAAGAGCTAGCAATCTTAGATAATGCAGATGTAGTAATAGTCCTTAGTATGCAGAGCTAGATAGTGTAAGCTTTAGTATAAAGGTTATAGAGGTTTCCCCTGTGGGGTACTTGTCACTAATAGCAATGTAGCAGAGGAGAGGTTCGGCAAGAGCGGATGATCCGGTAGCGGGATACAGGGATCAGCGCAGCGTGGTTCCAACAGCAAGGTATGCTTGCAAGCATGAGAGCTTCAAGACAGGTTAGCATCAAGGCACAAAGCAGTTTGAACGAACACATGTGAGTGAGAGCCGGCGATCTAAATAGCCATCCAGTCCGGCGCTCAGTGATGACAGCATCAGTCTTAAAGGTGTATGCGCACCTTACCAAAAGAGAATGTTGGGGCGCATACACTTATGAAAGAGTAATTAGGGTACCCAAAGGTACCAGAACATTACAGTACCCCCCCCTTAAGGCCGGCTCCTGAAGGCCTCTGGAGCTGGTTTGTCTGGGTACTTCGCATGAAAATTACGGATTAATCTAGAGGCATGTATGTCAGAGGTGTTTAGCCAGGTGTCGTCTTGGGGCCCATAGTTCTTCCATCGAACCAAGTATTGAAGTCTTCCTCTGTGGATACGAGAATCCAGAATCTCTTTTATCTCGTATTCTTCTCCACCTTCAACTTGTACAGGAGGAGGAGGTGGGATAGTAGGCCTTATTCCTTGGTCAGGAACATGGGGCTTCAGTAGCGACACATGGAAAATGGGATGTATTTTGAGGTCTATTGGCAATGTAAGCTGTACTGCAGCTTTTCCAATAAGTTTCTTGATTGGGAAAGGTCCCAAGAACAGAGCTCCAAGCTTTTTGCTAGGGATTTTCAGTCTTAAATTTTTTGTTGAGAGCCAAACGAGGTCCCCGATAGTGTACTGAGGAGAAGGTCTTCTGCGAAGATCATAGTACTTCTTTTGTTGACTATGAGCGTGTGCAATGGTAGTATTAAGCAAACCCAGAGAGTCCTTTATTTGGTTAAGATAGTCTGAAGCTACTGGGTTATTTGAAGGAAGGATGCGTGGTGGAAGAATAGAGGGATGAAACCCATAGTTCAAGTAGAACGGACTCTGCTTGGTCGTACTGTGGGTTGCGTTGTTGTAGGCAAATTCTGCCAGAGGGAGAAGATCCACCCAATCATCCTGTTGGTAAGAAGTGTAACAACGTAAATATTGCTCGATGCATTGGTTGACTCTTTCAGTCTGTCCGTTGGTCTGCGGATGGTAAGGAGAAGTGAGCTTCCGCTCGATCCGTAGTATGTGACATAGTTCTTGCCAGAACTTGGAAATAAATTGTGATCCACGGTCAGACAGAAGAGTTTTTGGGATACCATGTAACTTAAAGACATGTTTCATCAGGAGTTCTGCCGTTTGTTTGGACGAAGGTAGTCTGCGAATAGCAATGAAATGTGCCATTTTTGTCAGATGGTCCACTGACACTAAGATGGTATTAAATCCTTTGGAAGGAGGCAATTCCACTATAAAGTCCAAGGACACAACTTCCCATGGAGTTTGGGGTATTGGTAGACTGCATAGTAGACCGGATGGTCTCGTAGTGTCAATTTTGGACCTGGCACAGACATTGCATGAAGAGACGAATTTTTGTATAGATGTTTTCATGTCAGGCCACCAGAATTGCCTGGTAATCAGATTAAGAGTCTTTGTCATACCCATATGTCCTGCCATAGGCACATCATGCGATAATTCCAAGATCTTGGTGCGTATGGTAGGTGGTATGTAAAGTTTGTCGTTGTAGTAGAGGAAGCCTTCTGCATCAGTATTTAGTTGTGGTGGGGGTGTATCCAAACTTATACCATGCAAAACCTCTTCCTTCAAGGAACGGACAACTCCAATAATGCGTTTGTGAGGTATTATAGGAACGGAAGGGATTTCGAAGTAGTTTTCTTCAGTTAGTCGTGATAGTGCATCCGCCTTTTTGTTCTTATCTGCAGGTGTGTAGGTCACTAGGAAGTTAAACCTTAGAAAGAATAGTGACCATCGTACCTGTCGGTGCGAGAGAGTTTTGTTAGTCTGAAGATATTGGAGATTTTTATGGTCCGTGTATATAAGTATTGGTAATTGGGTGCCTTCGAGTAGATGTCGCCAATTCTCCAGAGCCAATTTTATAGCAAGCAGTTCCTTTTCACCCACGGGGTAATTTATCTCTGGACTGCTTAGGGATTTAGAAAAAAAGGCGACTGGATGAAGTGGTGAAGTGTGAGTTGGTCGTTGGGAGAGTATTGCTCCTACTGCCATGTTTGACGCATCTACTTCCAGAATGTATTGGAGGGATGGGTCTGGATGGCGTAGTATGGGAGCAGAAGTAAACCTTGTCTTTAACAGGTGAAAAGCTTTATTTGCTTCATCTGACCATTTGAATGGTTTTTTAATGCTAGTGAGCTGTGTGAGGGGTCTCACAATGGCAGAGAAGTTTCTAATGAACTTCCTGTAGAAATTTGAAAATCCAAGGAATCGCTGTAGCGCCTTGCGTGTGGTTGGTGTAGGCCAATCCTGAATGCAGGATATCTTACTCATGTCCATCTCGATTCCTGTTTTGGATATGATGTAGCCTAGAAACAGTACCTCTTCTTTATGAAACAAGCATTTTTTCAGTTTCACATAAAGGTTGTGTGCAAGCAATCTCGATAATACTAGTCTTACATGTCTTATGTGTTCAGACAGCGATCGTGAATATATAAGTATATCGTCCAAATATACCACAACACAGACATCTAGTAAGTCTCTGAAAATATTGTTTATAAATCGTTGAAAAACTGCAGGGGCGTTGCATAGCCCGAATGGCATTACAAGATATTCGAACAATCCGTATCTGGTTCTGAATGCAGTCTTTCACTCGTGTCCATCACGGATTCGAATGAGATTGTATGCTCCTTTCAGGTCCAATTTTGAAAAATAGGTAGCTCCACGCACCTGCTCAATGAGCTCAGGGATAAGCGGTAGAGGATAGCGATCTTTTATTGTAATAGCATTCAATTGCCTATAGTCGATGATAGGCCTGAGACTTGAGTCCTTATTGTGGACAAAAAAGAGTCCTGCTGCTGTGGAAGAAGTGGAAGGTTTAATAAAACCTTTTTCCAAATTCTCATCCAAATAGTCTTTGAGATGGGAAAGTTCATCCTGTGAAAGAGGATAAACATGACCGAACGGCAATTTGCTATTTGGGAGTAGATCAATGCTACAATCATAGTCTCGATGGGGAGGTAGTGCTTGAGCATTTTTCTCAAGAAAAACCTCAGAGAGATCCTGATAACATAGTGGTGCAATCTCATCTGTCACCACAGACAGGATCTTCCCGAAAGACGGGAGGTTACACGTACCCTCGCAATAGCAAGAGAGGAAGGTCAGGGTCCGTTCCTTCCAATCTATGGTTGGTTGATGTGTGTGCAACCAGGGAAGTCCCAAAACAATGGGAAAGTGGGGTGAAGGTATTAGATCGAAGGTAGTGGTCTCCATATGAGACCCGTTAGTAGTGACTAGGAGTGCCTGTGTCTGATCAGTGATCGGACCAGAGGGTAAAGGAACACCGTTAATAAGACTTACTGAGACAGGTTTAAGTTTAGAAATAATAGGAACTTTATTTAAAGCAGCAAAACGTATGTCAATATAATTTCCACAAGATCCTGTGTCAATCATGGCCTTAGTAGTAATCCTGTTCTGGTCCCACTGTAATGTTAAGCAAACAGAAAGGTAAGGGTTAGTGATTGAAGTTGTCAATCCCCCTAGGAGGACATGTGAACACTCACCCTTCTTTTTGTAGACTAGGGGACAGACGTTTATCTTGTGATCCGGGGATGCACAGTACAAGCAGAGATTACCAGATCGTCTTCTGGCTCTTTACATAGTTGATAGAGGTGGGCGTATGGTTCCTACCTCCATAGGAACGGGGTCAACGGCCGAGATCCGAGAAGAACTGGATAATGGCATTCCCATTTTCTCAGCCTTTCTTTCTCGTAGTCTTCTATCTATGGTGATACTGAGTTGTATCAATGCATCCAGGGTTTTTGGCAGATCCGCTCGGGCGAGCTCGTCTTTAACGGCCTCTGATAGGCCAAGCCTAAATTGGGATTTCAGAGATGCATCATTCCATTCTGAATCAAGGGTCCATCTCTTGAATTCTGCGACAAAGTCTTCTACAGGTCTCCCACCTTGTTTCAAGGATCTTAATTGAAGATCGGCAGTACTCTGCCTATTGGGATCATCATATAGGCTAGTGAGTTCTGCTAGGAACAAGGCATAGGAGTTGAGAAGCTGGTCGCTTTTCTCAAAAAGAGAGTCTGCCCAGGCCCGAGGATCGCCTGTTAGGTAAGAAATAATAGTACAAACCTTAATGTGATCAGTAAGGTAGGTACGGGGTTTTAGCAAGAAAAGTAACTCACATGCGTTTTTAAATTCGCAAATTTTTTTGCGATCGCCTGTAAATACCAAAGGAGGATTTATTTTGGGTTCAGGGGACTGAGCAGTGGTAAGTTGTGTCAGTCTAATTACCTGCTGCGACAGAGCCTGATTGTCTTCTTTTAATTCAGCAAGTGCGTGTATTAACGCAGTTACTTGCTGTTTTAATTGTGTCATCTGAGTGGTTATTTCTGCTGAATCCATTTGTGGTTCGTTCAATCTGTAACGCTCCTGCGTTTTACGTATGATGTGGATTTTCAGCTGCAGAAATATTCCACTTCAGTAGTCATGTAGAGAAACGCTGAGACACCAATCCCAACTCTCAATGACTCATCATGTGTGGATGATCTCAATTCAGCAAGTAAATACACACACTCAATAAGATGTTTCCTAGAGTGACTTATGTATATAGTAACACAGTGATGATAGGCTGAAGAGACAGGTTGGGTAGAGATGGTAGATGACAGACACTTGAAAGGAAATGTTCTTGAAAGTAAGATAGTAGCAGATGGGATGCAGATAGGTTTAGCAATCATGTATGGTAGCAGATGACAGAGTAGCAGGTGGACATACAAGAGAGATCAACCCAGTGCAAGAACAGGTGGTAGTAGGCTCAAGAGCTAGCAATCTTAGATAATGCAGATGTAGTAATAGTCCTTAGTATGCAGAGCTAGATAGTGTAAGCTTTAGTATAAAGGTTATAGAGGTTTCCCCTGTGGGGTACTTATCACTAATAGCAATGTAGCAGAGGAGAGGTTCGGCAAGAGCGGATGATCCGGTAGCGGGATACAGGGATCAGCGCAGCGTGGTTCCGACAGCGAGGTATGCTTGCAAGCATGAGAGCTTCAAGACAGGTTAGCATCAAGGCACAAAGCAGTTTGAACGAACACATGTGAGTGAGAGCCGGCGATCTAAATAGCCATCAAGTCCGGGGGTCAGTGATGACAGCATCAGTCTTAAAGGTGTATGCGCACCTTACCAAAAGAGAATGGTGGGGCGCATACACTTATGAAAGAGTAATTAGGGTACCCAAAGGTACCAGAACATTACACCCTAAAAGGCTGGATGAGGAGTAGGAGGAGTATGGAACAGGCAGCACCCTCAAATCTTCAGAAGTATGAGATGAACCCCAAAAACTTGGAAAGGTGGATCTCACACGTACCAACACAGACTATCCCGCAATTTAATTGATCCACAAGGTTTTTATTGAATAGCGGAATAGAAAATATGATCAAAAAAAGTGTATATATCTCACACGTACAGAAGCACACTAGGCCCCAATTACTATTGTTTGTACCCCTAAAGGCAGGATGAGGAGTAGGAGGAGTTTGGAACAGGCAGCACCCTCAAATCTTCAGAAGTATGAGATGAACCCCAAAAACTTGGAAAGGTGGGTCTCACACGTACCAACACAGACTATCCCGCAATTTAATTGATCCCCAAAGGTTTTTATTGAATAGCGGAATAGAAAATGTGATCAAAAAAAGTGTATGTATCTCACACGTACAAAACCACACTAGGCCCCAATTACTATTGTTTGTACCCCTAAAAGGCTGGATGAGGAGTAGGAGGAGTATGGAACAGGCAGCACTCTCAAATCTTCAGAAGTATGAGATGAACCCCAAAAACTTGGAAACATGGATCTCACACGTACCAACACAGACTATCCCGCAATTTAATTGATCCCCAAAGGTTTTTATTGAATAGCGGAATAGGAAATATGATCAAAAAAAGTGTATGTATCTCACACGTACAAAACCACACTAGGCCCCAATTACTATTGTTTGTACCCCTAAAAGGCTGGATGAGGAGTAGGAGGAGTATGGAACAGGCAGCACTCTCAAATCTTCAGAAGTATGAGATGAACCCCAAAAACTTGGAAAGGTGGATCTCACACGTACCAACACAGACTATCCCGCAATTTAATTGATCCCCAAAGGTTTTTATTGAATAGCGGAATAGGAAATATGATCAAAAAAAGTGTATGTATCTCTCACGTACAAAACCACACTAGGCCCCAATTACTATTGTTTGTACCCCTAAAGGCAGGATGAGGAGTAGGAGGAGTTTGGAACAGGCAGCACCCTCAAATCTTCAGAAGTATGAGATGAACCCCAAAAACTTGGAAAGGTGGATCTCACACGTACCAACACAGACTATCCCGCAATTTAATTGATCCCCAAAGGTTTTTATTGAATAGCGGAATAGAAAATATGATCAAAAAAAGTGTATGTATCTCACACGTACAGAAGCACACTAGGCCCCAATTACTATTGTTTGTACCCCTAAAGGCAGGATGAGGAGTAGGAGGAGTTTGGAACAGGCAGCATCCTCAAATCTTCAGAAGTATGAGATGAACCCCAAAAACTTGGAAAGGTGGATCTCACTCATACCAACACAGACTATCCCGCAATTTAATTGATCCCCAAAGGTTTTTATTGTATAGCGGAATTGAAAATATGATCAAAAAAAGTGTATGTATCTCACACGTACAGAAGCACACTAGGTCCCAATTACTATTGTTTGTACCCCTAAAAGGCTGGATGAGGAGTAGGAGGAGTTTGGAACAGGCAGCACCCTCAAATGTTTAGAAGTATGAGATGAACCCCAAAAACCCCAAATATCATTCAGCTCTGCTGCAGGCCACAATTTAATTTTTTTTAACCCAAGGCTCTATATTGAATAGTGGAATAGAAAAAAAGTGTATGATTTTTGAAACCACTCAATAATAGCACATGTGAACTGAACACAGCAGTGTATGATCAGTCAGCACAGCACAGCTGAAGGAAAAATTCTGCACACAGTGACTGATAGAAAAATACTTTTCTCCCTCCTCCTCAGTGGGCAAAAAAGATTGTGTTCACTGCACCCCAAAAATATTGTGTTCACTGCACCCCAAAAATATTGTGTTCACTGCACCCCAAAAAGATTGTGTTCACAGCAGCCCACACACAGCAAAATGGATGTGGACCACTGACACCTGCCTATCTCCTATCCCACCCCACACAGCAATATGGATTGTAGTTTGTAGAACACACTGTCTGACCCTAAAAATCAGCAGACTCTCTCCCTAAAAGGATTGATAAGATGATGATCGTAGATCGGGTGACTGCAAACCCCACCCCACACAGCAATATCGATTGTAGTTTGTAGAACACACTGACCCTAAAAATCAGCAGACTCTCTCCCTAAAAGGATTGATAAGATGATGATCGTAGATCGGGTGACTGCAAACCCCACCCCACACAGCAATATCGATTGTAGTTTGTAGAACACACTGACCCTAAAAATCAGCAGACTCTCTCCCTAAAAGGATTGATAAGATGATGATCGTAGATCGGGTGACTGCAAACCCCACCCCACACAGCAATATCGATTGTAGTTGGTAGAACACACTGACCCTAAAAATCAGCAGACTCTCTCCCTAAAAGGATTGATAAGATGATGATCGTAGATCGGGTGACTGCAAACCCCACCCCACACAGCAATATCGATTGTAGTTTGTAGAACACACTGACCCTAAAAATCAGCAGACTCTCTCCCTAAAAGGATTGATAAGATGATGATCGTAGATCGGGTGACTGCAAACCCCACCCCACAGAGCAATATTGATTGTAGTTTGTAGAACACACTGACCCTAAAAATCAGCAGCAGCCTCGCCCTAAAATGCCTACAACTCGCCCTGCCTAACACACTCCGACCTGTCCCTCAATTCTATCTGGACACAAATGTTTTTTTTTTTCCTGTCTGTCCCTAATCAGCAACCAGCACGTTGATGTCGGCTCTGTCCCTGAACTAAACAGCAGAATGACGCCGCAGCGGCGCTGCCTCGAACTTATAAAGACTTGGTTACATGCTTCAGACGGCCAATCACAGCTACTAATACATTTGTAGGCATGGCTGGGATGGCTTAGGCACACCAGTTAAACGCTTGTTGATTGGCTGTTGAAAGCCCGCCATGAAAAGCGCGCCAATGCATGCAAAACCCGGAAATAAAACGACCGAACACGGATTTTTACCCGAATATACAGTAAAGTTTTCGGGTCCGTGTTCGGGTAACAAAAATCCAATTATTCGGTACGAACACGAATAATACAGTCCGTGTTCGCTCAACTCTAGTTACTATACATCTAAGTACCTTTTTCTAATCGATATACAGCTGTCACATGACCCAGCTCTTTCCTAGCCTTTATTGTTTTTTGGCAATCACATGTGGTCATATTTTTGCCATTCACAAGCTGTGTCTCACCCCTCCATCCTGTGTCTTAGAATAACGGGGAGATTTAGCATACATTAATCTACATGTAACATCCTGCCCACATTGTGTTTAACTGGTTAGTGGGCATGGAGAAGGAAGGAGGAAGTGGGCTGTCATTTACCACTGTGTATACACTCACATGTGTGACTCTATAGTCACATTGGCTGCTAAGATGTGATAGGGGGAGAATGCTCAGCATAAAAAGACTCACTGAAAACTGAGAATGTGCAGAGTTGCCACCACAGTTGCAAAATTCCTAGGTGATTTGGGGACATGAACAGGAGGTGGTGATAGAGAGCAGCAGGATCAACCAGTTTTTTACAGAATACAGAAAACGAATCTTGTAGTGACTGAGTGAGTATGAACTGCATGTAATACACCATTTATTGATAGTTTTTTTTTATGATGTGGGTTTAGTGACACATTAAGAGGCAAATATACATTGAAAGCATTTTCTTTAAATTGGTTCACTAAGTGCAACAATTACCTGTCAATTTTTCCAGAAATCTTGTAATCTGATAACGTTCTGTGTTCTCTGCTTATGTACAAGGAGGGGATGAGGAGGAGATGAGGTGAAATCTCTGTTCTTTGTAATCTCTTACAAATGAGGTACTGAGAGCAGTCGCTACATACGGAGGAGATCAGAGCTGTGTTGTCAAAGAGGTAAAAAGCATACTATATTTTTAGTTATTTTACTGTTTCTGCAGCTTATTGAGTAACTCCTTAAAGCGGAGTTCCACCCTGGGAATACTTTTTTTATTAAAAATACCCCCGGGACAGTCAGGGCTAGTACATTCCACAATGGCTAGCCTCTGATCTGTCCCGGGTTGCACTTACCTTTTAGGACAAATACTTACCTTCAAAAAGTATTGTCCAGCGCTGCCATCTCAGGTGTGGGCAGCTTGAAGCCAGCGCGATCCTCTTCTGCGTCCTCTTCCGTCTTCTTCGGTCCCACGATGCACTGCACCGGCCCCGCCGTCACTTCCGGTGCACGTGCGTCATCCCTCCACAGCTTCTGGGCATGCCCAGAAGCTGTTTAGAAGGGAATGAAGCGCGCGCCCCAGAACTGACGTCGTGGCCGGTGCAGGCACAATGATTCCTGGGAGCAATGACGTTCAGCTCCCAGGAATCATTGCAAAGCCAGGAAGTGACGACGGGCCGTGGCCACCGAGGGGAGGAAGAAGGAAGTAAGGTATTTTCTTCTCTACGAGGTAAGTAAAAAAAAAATGTGATTATCCATTTGTTTTTCAGGTGACCCGGAGCGAGAAGATGGAGGTAAGTATCATTTTAGGGTGGAACTCCACTTTAACCGCCTTAGCGGTATCCCCGAGCGTGACTCGGGGTAGGAATTTTCTGCTATTAGCGGTATCCCCGAGTCACGCTCGGGGTCAATGGGCAGAGCGTGCAGACAGCGCAGCGGAGCTTCTCTTACCTTATCCTGGCGATCCAGCGATGAGCTCTCATTGCTGTGACCGCCAGTGAGATCTCCGCCGCTCGTCTGTCGGTAGGAGGACTTCCTAGTTCCGTTCCCTGCAGCAGCAATGCTGCATGGGAGCGGAACTAGGGAGGGAAATTCAAAAAAAAAAAAAAAAAAACGTTGCACAAAACACATAACACATTTTATATTATATATATGCATATATATATATATATATATATATATATATATGCATATATATATATATATATATATATATATATGCATATATATATATATATATATATATATATATATGTATACATATATATATATATACCTATATACACACACACACACATATATATATATATATATATATATATATATATATATAAAATTATATTATTGATTCGATTATAATTCATGCGTTATATATATATATATACACACACACATATATATATATATATCTATATCTATATACACATATATATATATATATACACACATATATATAAAATATATAACGCATGAATTATAATCTAATCAATAATATAATTTTATTATATATATTATATATTAAATAATAAAATAATATTATTGATTCGATTATAATTCACTTGTTTGTGTTTCAAATTTATCACATCTGGGATGTCTACTAGAGTCTTGTTTTGGTCAGGTTTAAGTCAGTAATTACTAAGAATTGTAGGCCTATAATACATAACGCCAAATTTCCATGAAAAGAATTGTACCGCTTTTGGAACAGAATTCCTGACAGAATCATACCGCCAGGGAGGTTAATTGTACAGTAAATGGCACAGGCAACATAAATATACTATGTGGCTTCTAAGTTCCAAACTTAAAAAATTGGACACTGGAAAGCTTTTGAGGACATGTCTCCCTGAGGTACCTTCCCTATTTCCCCACTCCATAAATCCTCAGCTTTTTGCTAGTGTCTGAAGGTGATGAACTTCTTCTCCTTCCCAGAGAAAGCAGCTTCAATAATATACTTATTTTCTTTATTATTTTTTTTTTTTGGCATCTTCAATCAACACCTCACTGTCTTCTAATGCTTATACAGAAGCAGTGTATGAGTGCAACCTTGGTAAAACTTGGGGAGCTGTACCCAGGTCCCAAACTGTGGGAAAGGCCTGTAATGTTTGCTTTGGTCACTGGATCCTACATGGGCATTTACCTTGGCACTTGGTGCAACGTGTTGAGTCAGCTGCAGGGTGCTAAACAGGTCAAGGGCTATGGTCCATCAATATGAAACACAGTCCATGAAGACATGTTCAGGGGTATGGCCATCATGACAAGTGAAGCCTGGGCTAATTTTGAAAAGTTCATTGCCTCTGTCAATAAAAGTTCGGCATTATGAAAGCTTACTCTCCTCCATCTGGCCATGCCCCTTTGGGTACAAAGAGACCTGCAAAATCCTGCAAAACATTCCCTGTGAATTTTGTGAATATAAAAAAATGTGCAGTCTATGATGATTGGGTCACTCCTGAAAGGATTTTCTCTCCCCCCCAAAAGCTTTTGCTGAACTCTACACAGTGGAACAAGTGTTGGCAAAGAAATAGGCCATTCCTGTAATTGATTGTGCTGTCTCTGTCTCAAATAAACAGCTCACTATACCTACTGAATATGTTCCTTCTTTCAAAGATTCTGTAAACAGAAAGCATGAGACCCTCCTAAAGGCTCTCTTTAATCTTGCATGACCAGCTCTCAATCAATTTCAGCATTTCAAACTGCAGCTACCTGGACTAGGACAATAAACAACCAACATACCGTACCTCAAGAAAACAGTCAGTGCACTCTGACCAATTCCACTGAAGAACTCTTCAACAAAACATTCTGTCAGTATGGAAAAAGCAACATACTGTCTCTTTCCTTCAACATACTCATGCTCCTATCCAGCTAAACAAGGACTTCCCTATGATGGTACATAACCACTCCAGTCCTAACAGTGGGGAAGGCCTTTCTCCCCTATCACTGGAAAGTCACAGACACAAATCTACCAGGCTGAGGAGCAGTGTTCCAATCCTTGCTAATTCAAAGAACCTGGTCAAGAAAGGAAACCATGCTCCCCGTCAACAGCCAGGAGCTTAAAGCTGTCGGGTTGTACCTGCAGTGCGGGACGCCCCTACAGTTGGGATACCCAATCCCCTGGTTTGGGGTCAGACTAATTTATGCCCTCCCTCCAGTGTGAATTCTGCCTCACCTCATTTCTGTTCCTTGCATTCTGACCTTTCTGTAAACAGGTCTTGAGCATAATTTAACTCTAAGCACCCTTAAAGGGCAATTATTAGCTGTATCCATCCTCTTTTAGAGGACCCTGGCTTCATACTCCCTTGTTTGTCGTATCAGAGCCCCCCCCCCCCCCCCCCCACAGCACCATGTGCTTACCTAGGACCTTCATTTGGTTCTTTCCATTTGCAGAAACAACCCTTTGAACCTACCAAGGATATTCTCCTGGATACTCTTACCAGAAAAGTAATATTTTTGGTAGCTACCACGTCTGTGAGGTGTTTTGCTGAACAGGGGGTGTTTTCCTGTAAAGAGCATTTCCCAAGACCCAGGACTCATCACGGCACCCCACCAAGAAAGCGCCCACACTGGTTTAGGATCTATAGCATAAAAACATAGCACTAATTTGCATATTTAGTTTGCATCCAATGAGCGAAGTACAAGGGAAGGACGAACAAGAAAAAAAAAAAAGAAAAATAAATCAAGGGGAAAGGAGGAGAAAACAACCTAACAGAGGGAGATATGGAAAACAAAACAAATCACTTGAACCAAGTGAACAGATTGCAGCATTTGTGAGGAAAACATGTAGCCTCTCGGGTGCCACTTAAGTGTTGTACGGCAATGTTGTATTATCTGAACAAATCTCAGAAAAATAGTACATCCAACATGACCATATGTCTCTAAACTTTTCTTGTTGATTTTTGACCATATGGACCCAACGTTCAGCTTCCATGATTGTATCAACTTCCCTTTTCCAGTCTAGCAGAGTGGGGCATTTAGATTGTTTCCAAAACCTGTTGAATTAATGGTTTGGTCGCATTCAATAAATGAGGAGTTACACTTTTTTTGTAGAGTTTTAAGGATTAGGGACCCCCATGAAACAAGAAATGCAGAGGAGAGAACTCTATAGGTCTAAGAGTCGTCCGTTTAATCCATGAGGCAATGGCCTCCCAAAATGATCTAATTTTAGGGCAGGACCACTATAGATAGAGAAATGTGCCTGGGTCATCACATCCCCTCCAACAACGTGCATCTACCGTCAGGTACATTTGTGCTAGTCGGACAAGAGTCCTATATCATCTGCTAAAATATTTGTATGTAACAGAAGTGTAGGTGGGACAGAACGCACACGGAGAGCAGGAGTGCCAACAAAGCCTTTTATTGAACGGTAGAGGGTAGACTCACAAAGAAAGGGGCCAAAACAAAGGTGTCCAGGGTAAGACCCAACATAGGTAGGACAGAGTTCCAGATAACAGTGGTAGTCCATAACAGGGGGCTCCCGATAGAACGGGCAAAGTCCTAGCCAGTGAGGGATTGGGCTACACACGGGTCGGGCAAACAATGAGGTGACAAAGTCCAGGCAGAGTTCTGGCAGGCCCAGGGTTAATCCACTCACCAGCAGGCAGGTACAGGGTTAATACACACTCAGGGTTGTAGGAAGGGACAGGGTTAATCCACACTGCAGGTTGGCAGGCAGGTACAGGGTTAATTCACTCCTGAGGATTGGCAGGCGGAGACAGGGTTATTCCTCACTCAGGGTTGGCTGCAGGTACAGGGTTAATCCACACTCAGGGCTGGCTGAAGGATTGAAGTGGCCCTCGGGAACCAATAGGAGAGTCTGTGTTCTTTGGCTGCAGCCCAGGGACATACAGTCTGACAAGCAGCAGAGAGGAAGAACACAGGAGGGACTATCGTTCTGCTATATATCTTAGGAGCAGGTGGCCAGGCAACTCCTAGCCTAGCATCAGGTTTCCCGGGCAACCAGCCCCACCCCCCTCTACTCGAGCCCACACTAGGAGTGTGTTCTTTGTCCCCAGTGAGCACGAAGGCGGAGAAGCAGACTTTACAGCACCTGGCCAGGGAGGGGAGAAGGACAGCACAGTGGGGGTGCAGGCAATAGAATGAGTGGTCATGGGGAGACAAATCCCATGCTTGGGAAAAGAGCAAAGTCCTGGGGGTGCAGAGAAGATAAAAGAAAGGGGGGGGAAGAATAGGGTCTGTGACATTGTATGATATTTCTTGTGTTCGGAAGCTTAGGGAGGTAGAGAGAGTCATTCTGATAAGTCTCTGGATCTGTGGTGGGGTAAAGTCTTGACCCATTTCTCTCTCCTACTCCCTAACCAAATAGGGGACACAGGAAGACTGGGGCCAAGGACGAGTCTATATATCTGCGGTAGCAGATGCCTAGACTCTAAAAGGTTAATGCAGAGAGATTCAAAGGTGTTAAGTCTATTAAAGGGTCGCATGCGAATATGATGAAAAAAAGTCCATCAATATTTCCAAGTCTCTAAGGGTATATTCCCAAAAGAATGTGTCAACTCTGGAAGGGGGGATAAAGCGCCCTGCGTGGGGAATTTAGCATATGGCATTTTCCTATCTGAGCCCCAGGAGGCAAAATATCTAAATTCTTCAACAGGAGGGAACCATGGGTACCCCCCCCCCAGTGAAGCTAGGGGGGGAGTTGGGGGGGCATAGTGGCTCAGCACATTTAATGTATCCCATACTGACAGGGAGACTGGGTCAAAGGAGGTGTTCAACCCAAGAGGCCTCTAGATGCAGCAGGGATCCAAGGAGAACACGTCAGATTCCTGCCTGGCACTGTTTTCTTTAAGGCAACCCATAGTTTAGTCGCCGAGTCGTGACACAAATTTAGTATACGCACAAAGGACATAGCCTTGTAATATAAAGCAATATCAGGGAGACCCACTCCTCCATTCAGTTTGTGTCTATAGAGAATTTCCTAAGCCAGCCTAGGACATTTGTCTTTCCATCCAAATGCTATGAATGCCTTATGTAGGCGACTAAAGAAAATTTGAGGGAGGACAATGGGCAAAGTATATAAAGTGTAAATTATCCTAGTTAGAATGTTCATTTTGAGAACATTCACCCTCCCGAACCAAGTTAGGGGATAACCAATTCCAACTCTGCAAATCCTTAGAAATGTCCAATAATAGGGTACCATCATTTAGGTTGTATAAAAGTTTTGGATTCGGGGTGATACTAATCCCAAGATATGGTAAGAATCAGTGTGCCAGATAAATGGAAAGGAATGTTGCAGAGCAGGGAGATTGCCATGGCTGAGGGGGACGTGAATGGGCAAATGTTCAGATTTTCCAAAATGTATTTTAAAATTAGATAAGAGGCCACATTTGTGATAGTAGGGATATCTGAGGGGTAGATAGGTAAAATAAAAGGTCATCAGCATAAGCGGAAAGCTTATGTTCCTTGGAGCCTATGCAAATCCGTGAGATATCTGTATTACCCCTAACTGTGTGGCGGAAAGGCTCTAGAACTAGGACGAATATTAACAGGGAGAGGGGGGCATCCCTGCCTGGTCCCATTACAAATGCAAAAATGGTCTGAGAGTGTACTGTTTACCTTAGCCCTGGCTTTGGGGGTCTGCGTATAATGTCAGCACCCAGCCCAACATACGTTTACCCAGACATAGCGCTCTAAAATACTTCTGTCATAAAGGTCAGTGTCAATAGATAAAACTACTTGTGGGGTTTGATCTGGTCCATGTTGTGCACAGTGGAGCAAGTGGTGGGCCCGTATAGTATTTTCTCTAGCTTCAAGGCCTATCATAAAGCCGTCTGGTCTGGATGTACTAGGGACACTATGTGCTTTTTTAAGCGAAGGAGAGAAATGGGTCTGTAATTAGCACAAAAACTGGGGTCTTTCCCAGATTTCCGTAAACACTATTATATGGGCCAAAAGGGCCTCTGGGGGCAGGGGGTTCTAAAAGTGATTTTTATGTTCCACCTCAGTGGTACTGCTGCCTTGTTCCCTGCTCTGAAGCATCCAAAGTAATTGTCTCTACATTGCCTGGATGTAATCAGAGCCATTCGAGTATACCTCAAAGCTACTGCTTCTATGAGATAGCCCACAAGGAAGCTTGTGTCACCATTGTAAACTTACAGGGGAATACACTTTGTTTGTTTTTTATTCTCTATCTATCATACCGTATCTTGTGTTAGAAGCTTCTCATTTGCATTCATTCACACATGAAACAAATCACTACATAATGGATGTAATCAAAGCATATATACAGTATACAAGTCTGCCCATTTTAGTGTGAAGTGTTAGAGACTAAATGTGAAGCCTGGGTAGATTGTCTGCATTCAATTGGCCAGGCCTGTGTAAGGATTTGCAGTAACAGACCAGGAGGGTTCTTGGGGGTTTTAGCCACTTTTATCAGTGACAGCACTATTTATAGTCCCTCAGAAGTGGCCTGGGTCCCTCCTGCTTCTGGATCTGTCTCCCGCTGCTGAAATTCAGCAGGGTGACACAATGACGCAAACAGGCATCTTGACATAATGATATCACAATATATAATGTCGTCACATCATTTCCGGTTCCAGAAACCACCCACCTGTGTTTTGAGCCATACAGACTCTATTAGGTGGGGAACTTCTTTCCACAGCCACCTCCAACTATAAAAATAGTGGAGGCTATTTTAAAGTGACACTACCCCTGAGGGCGACAAAACAAGCTCATAAGGCATAGTCAAAAAGCTAAATAGTAGATATTACAAATAAAGTGCAGTGCTAAAAAAATTGATAAACATGATTATAAAGTGAAAAGTGCATATGAAAAATGATCAATAAATGATCAACAATAAAAAAAAAAAAATATCAAAAAAACTAATAAAAATAAAAAAGTGCATAATTAATATATGTGTAGCACCCTCCTAGACAGGTGCTAGGTAAAAGCATCTATTTTGCTCCTGCTGCAAATCAGGGGAGCTGATCTGTTTGTTTTGCCTGTCACATGTTTCCAGGTGTGATTCACTGGGTCTGAGGGAGTGTCCTCACTGTATCCAATGAGGGAACTTGTTGGACAGTGGAGGAAACCCAGCCAGTGACACATCCTGTATCATGGCAATCCCAGTGGGAGGGCATGTGGCAATGCATCCTGAGATTGGCCATAAATAGGGCGGGAGCATGTGACAGAGCTTCTTTTGGCGGGAGCAAAGTCCCAGGAGGAGGTCGACGGCTGTCTCTCCTCCTGCAGAGTGAGGAAGGTGGTCCAGGCAGTTGGCCTAGGGGACCAGGAGTGGAGCTGGGCTGCAGAGGATCCAGTGTGCTGACCAGTGGAGCTGCTGGACAGAGGACATTGGGGAAAACAGAATTGTGAGCACCAAGGGATCTGCCTAGGGGTTTGCCTAAGAGAGGGGACCACTCCAGAGAAGTCAGGGGATCAAGGAGCCAGCTCACACAGAGTGTTACAGTAAATGGGGTGCTGTGCAATGAACCCTGAATATTAGGAACAAAGGGGGTGCCAAGAAGGGCCCTGAAGTTGTTCAGCAGTACAGTTCAGTTGCTTCAGAGTACAGATTGCTTCAGAGTACAGATTACTTCAGAGTACAGATTACCAGAGCAGAGAATTACTTCAGATCTCCATCAAAGCTAGTGACAAACTGAAACCAGCGGCCTAGCCGTGACTAGTTCAATTTCATTGTTACTCAGCGTTAACCAGGGTTAACCAACGTTAACCAGCATTTACTCAAGTCGTCCCTCCCTTTTGTGCAGAGTTTTGTTCAGTTGGGGTATCCCACTCATCCCTTCTCATATCCAAGATCCTAATAAAACATAAAAACCAAAGAAACTGGACTGATTCTTGTCTGAGGTAAAAACACTTGGAAAATGCCAGATTGTTGTACTGTTGCTAATGGTATCCCAGGGGGATCTGTAACCAGCAGCTTCCTTGGGAGTAGTGTTACATATGAACATGTGAAATAAATACATGTGAAATGAATCCATAAATATAACTTGGAATAAATTCAAAATAAATAAATCAAGATAAATAAAAAAAGTTCATAAAGAGTCCATGAAGAGATGAACAAATTACCAAATAAATGGCATATAGTTTCCAAAGAATTAATGTGCAAAATAAAGTTTTTGAACAGACATATTCCGTGATTAAACCCCACCATGGATCCCAATGTGCATGGAGAAAATAGTGTTCACTGTTCCATCCACCTAACGTGCAACCACCGACATTAAATAGGAGAATGACCGCTTACCAGAAAACCGGTGGCCTTCAAATGAATGGAAAGACCCACAACGCTTGATCAGGTAAGTGTCCACGATATTAGGAGCATCTGCAATATACATTCAGGCGAGTGTCCAAGTTTTACGATTTCCAGAAATGATAAAAGAACAGAGGGATCATATTGTAACCGAGTAAGGAAATAAAACGCTTATTGATAAAATAATGCAATTACAAGCGTAATATGCATAATAGCACATAGATCTTTCCAGTCAAAAACGATTGCGATGCAGCGTTCCTAGTATGTACGAGCTGGCTGAAGAGCGTAGTGACATCACATCTGGTCCCACCCAATGCATTTCGTCATACATTTTACGTCGTCAGGGGTGTGGCTATCAGACGTGCACTACGCTCTTTACATACATGGAAGAAGGGCAGAAGGCGATCCATTCACAGCCGATCACAAAGGTAAACACAGAGCCGTAACTGGGTGTTACCAGCTCTTTTCTCCTCACACACCATTTCCAGAGAAGAGCCAGGAGCAGTGAGTCACCCATCAGTGATCATCACTTGTCACCCATCAGTGATCATTACCTGTCACCTATCAGTAACTGTCACCTGTCACCCATCAGTGATCGTCACCTGTCACCTATCAGTGACCGTCACCTGTCACCCATCAGACACCCATCAGTAACCATCACCTATCAATCACCTGCCACCCATCAGTGACCGTAAGCACAGCCTATCACCAAAGGTTTGGTGATAGGTTTGGACTGGATTCTGAATCCAATTCAGAATTTGAACCAATTGATAGCAGTGGATCAGCGACAGAATTAGAGGAAGAATTGATCCCTCTTGAAAGGACATAGCACTCTGGAAACCAGGCAGCCACTAGCAATAGACCCCAGGATCAAATGCCCAGTACCACCACTGCCACCAGCGATACACCCCAGGATCAAAAGCCCATGTCAGGAAAGAAATCACCATTCAGCAAGAATAGATCGCCGGATGCAGATCAGGTGTGTCACCACGCCCATCTCCCCAGCCCTGGCCCTATATAAGACGCTCTTCCGGTGTGCTCCAGTGCTGGTTTATCGTCAGCTCCTGTACCTGTGACCTGTCTGTTTACCTGTGTTCCTGTTTTGACCCAGCTTGCTTCTTTGACCTGTCTGCATCTTCTCCCTTGATCGACCTTAGCTTGCCTGACCACTCTTTGCTCTGACACCACTGCTGGATCTCCTGTGTACTGACCTTGGCTTGGATCTCACGGACTCTCTCTTGTCTTGCCCCTTTGCTACCTTCCACTTGGCTCATTACTTCCGGACTGATTAACTGTGTATGACCCACGGCCTGGCATTAACCTTGTGTCTTTTTCCACTGAGCACCTTTAGATCTCCTGGAAGCGGTCCTGGGTGTCCATACCATACCATCCATCCATCCATCCGGATTTCACCAGCATCCAGTGCTCCTTGGGACGTGTCATCTCCTGTCTCACCACCAGGGGTGATCAGCACCGAGCTGCAAGGGAAGCCCTCTCAGCACTCAACCAAGGTACCTGACAGCATAAACCAGCCATGTCAGAGGCCGACAGAGGTGCTTCCCCGCTCGAGGCCTTATGCCAACAGTTTTCAGCCCTAACCCAAGCCGTACAAAGACTGCAAGATGGTTACTTCCAGCTGGAAGGTCGGGTAGTAAACCTAGCCGGCTCATCTCCTCCGAATGACCCTAATCAGCCTGCCACTAGCTCTTTGCCGGCTCCCTCTCAACCGGATCAAGCTAGCTCCACCCATTCAGCTTCAGCTCTGCCACCAGAGCCACGGGTGCCCACGCCGGAACGCTTCCGTGGGGAGCAAAGGAAATTTAGGGCTTTCAAAAATGCCTGTTTATTATATTTGGCTCTTCAGCCCAGGACCTTCTCCTCGGAATCCATTAAAGCGGGGTTTATAATCTCCTTATTAGCTGAAGAACCCCAGACTTGGGCACACAACCTCCTTGAACAGAAGAGTCCTACCTTGAACTCAGTAAGCTCCTTTTTTGAGGCCATGGCCCAGCTATATGAAGATCCTCAGCGCATGGTCACAGCAGAGTCTGCTTTACATGTCTTACAGCAGAATAAACGCCCGACCAAGGACTACACTGTAGACTTCCGTAGATGGGCAGCCGACACGGACTGGAATGAGGCGGCAATGAAATACCAGTACCGTCATGGCCTCTCTGAAGCTCTAAAAGACGAGCTTGCTCGGATAGTGCCACCTGCATCCCTGGAAGACTTGATCTCTCTAGCCATCCAAATTGACAAGCGTCTGCGAGAACGACGCTCAGAACGCCTCCAGGGGGCCTGAGCTTCTTGGGTGATGCCTAAGGTCCCGTTTGCCGCCTCTCCTCTCCCTGCACCAGCTATGAATGCCTCTGCGGACGGTGAACCCATGCAGATTGGACTAATTCGTTCCTCCCTAACACCCAAAGAGAGACAACGTCGCCGCCAGGCTAACCTGCCTATACTGTGGAGCCTCCGGCCACTTCCTCCGCAACTGCCCCGTGAGGCCCTGTAAGTGCTATTCACGGTCTGTCTTGAACTGTCAGGTCTCTGAGCCATCCCCTGCTCACCTTATCCTTCCTATCCCCTTACAGGTAGCAGAAGAGAAGATCCAGCTCACGGCAATTGTTGACTCTGGAGCTTGCAGTTGTTTTCTGGATTGTACACTAGCAAGGAAACTGGGGGTCCCCCTACAAATTAAGGAGCAACGGCTTCAAGTCTTTCTGGCCGACGGGTCCCTGCCTAGTTCCGGACCTGTGACCAGAGAAACCTATCCGGTACTCACTACCACAAACTCGGGCCATCAAGAGCTCCTCCGCTTTGATGTCTTGTCCTCTCCCTTATTCCCGGTTATCCTAGGCCTTCCATGGCTCCAGGCTCATAACCCACAAATTGACTGGGTGAAGAAGAGGATTTCCTTCTCGTCCAAATATTGCCTGGACCATTGCTTTTCACCTGGACCTAAGGCTCCCGCCACGTTTCTGGCCGTTCAGCCGGCCCTAGACCTTCCTGAAGACATTCCCGCAGCCTATCAGGACTTTAGGGATGTATTCGACAAAAAAAAGGCTGATGCTCTACCCCCTCACAGGCCCCACGACTGCCCCATTGAGCTTCTTCCAGGAGCTGAGATCCCTTTTGGAAGAATATTTCCCTTATCTGAGAAGGAATTAGAAACTCTTCGGACTTATGTCAACGAGAACCTGGAAAAGGGGTTCATCCGGCCCTCGTCCTCCCCAGCTGGCGCTTGAATCTTCTTTGTTGAGAAAAAAGATGGCACGTTAAGACCCTGTGTTGATTACCGGGAACTCAACAACGTTACCATCAAAAATCGTTATCCTCTCCCCTTGATTCCAGAATTGTTCCAGCGCTTCCGGTCTGCCCGGGTCTTTACCAAATTAGACCTCCGAGGAGCGTACAACCTTATTCGCATCCGAGAAGGGGATGAGTGGAAAATGGCGTTTAGAACCCGTTTCGGCCACTTTGAATATCTGGTCATGCCCTTCGGGCTGTGTAACGCTCCGGCCACATTTCAACATCTGGTCAATGACATTTTTCGAGAGTTCCTGGACAACTTCTTAATTGTGTACCTAGATGACATCTTGGTCTTCTCCTCCACCCTGGAACTACACCGGATTCATGTCAAAAAGGTATTAACCACCTTAAAGAAACATGGGCTCTATGTGAAACTGGAAAAATGTGAATTTCAGAGGAAGTCAATCCAGTTCCTAGGGCTTATCATTTTAACTGAGGGTGTCTCTATGGATCCACAAAAAGTAAAAGCCATTTTGGAGTGGCCAGCCCCCACTGATAAGAAGGGAGTTCAGCAATTTGTGGGCTTCGCTAACTTCTACAGAAGATTTATAAAGGGATTCTCAACAATTATCGCACCCATCACCCAACTAATGCGCCAGCAGATTCGCTTCCGCTGGTCACCGGAGGCTCAGTCAGCTTTTGATAAATTAAAAAGCCTGTTTGTGACCACACCTATTCTTCAACAAACGGACCCGGTCTTACCTTATATTCTTGAAGTGGATGCTTCGGAAGTAGCCACAGGGGCTATTCTGTCCCAGCGACAAGGCCCGAAAGACCCTGCTACACCCAGTAGCTTTCTTCTCTCGGAAAATGTCACACCCAGAGAAGAACTACGATGTGGGAGATTGGGAACTTCTGGCTATTAAATGTGCTCTAGAAGAATGGAGGTACCTGCTTGAAGGCGCGGCACACCCTATCATGATATTCACGGATCACAAGAATCTAGAGTATCTCAGGACTGCTAGACGCCTAAGACCGCGGCAAGCCCGGTGGGCTCTATTCTTTTCACGCTTTAATTTCCATATTACCTACAGACCAGGATCTAAGAATGGAAAGGCGGATGCCCTGTCCCGAATGTTTCCGGATACTCCCAGCACGACGGAGCCCAATACCATCCTATCAGCTCAAAACTTTTTTCTGATTCACACTGACCTACAGTCCACAATTCAGCAAGCCTCTACTCAATGTACTGAACTCGAAGCCGGTTCTCTAAATAAACGGGAAGGATTCCTCTGGCACCAGGAAAAAATTTTTGTTCCTACACAAGTGAGATTGTTGGTCCTTAAAACCTTTCACGACCACAAACTCGCTGGACATTTCGGGGTAAAAAAGACCTACGAACTTATCCAACGCCGCTTCTGGTGGCCTAAGCTACATCAGGACTGCAGAAGCTATGTAAATCCCTGCATCACGTGCCAACGTAACAAAGGGGCTAAAGTCAAATCATGGGGCCTGTTAAGACCATTGCTGATTCCAGAGTAGCCCTGGAAAGGTCTGTCTATGGACTTTATAGTTGAGCTACCACCCTCAGAAGGGTTTTCCACCATCTTGGGAGTCGTGGACCGACTCTCAAAAATGGCTCACTTCTTGCCCATGAGGGGCACTCCCTCCGCCCTGGAAACAGCCAACACATTTATCAAAGAGGTGGTCAGGCTACAAATAATATAGTGTCAGACCGAGGTGTTCAATTCACCTCTAGATTTTGGAAGGAGCTCTGCAAGTCCTAGTCGGTTGAAGTGTCCCTGTCATCTGCTTACCATCCACAAAGTAATGGGCAAACAGAGAGAACCAATCAAACCCTGGAACAGTACCTCCGATGTTTTTGCACCAGCTCTCAGGACGACTGGACCTCCCTGCTTCCATGCGCAGAATTCGCCTACAATAATTCCATACACTCCGCAACCAACCAAACCCCGTTTTGGGCTAATTATGGCTTTCATCCTTCTTTTTTGCCTAACTTGGATCAGGAAATAATGGTTCCCACAGTCCATGATCGGCTAGCAGCCATTAAAACTAATTTCCAGTTGCTACAAGACAGTATTCATAAAGCATAACAGGACTATAAGAAATTCTTTGACCTCAAACGGAGGGAGAACCCAGTGTACAAATTTTGAGATCGAGTTTGGCTCTCTTCAATCAATTTGAAACTATCCTGCCCGTCCAAGAAATTGGGGCCAAGATTCATCGGTCCTTTTGAGGTCAAGAGAGTGGTGAAAGGCCTTTGAATTGGCCTTGCCCGGCTCTTTCAAAATTCACCCAGTATTTCATGCCTCGCTACTTAAGCCAGCGGTACCAAGCCCCTTCCTGGGAAGAGAAGAGGTACCCCCTCCTCCAGTTTCAGTAGAAGGGGAGCCTGAATTTGAGGTTGAGAATATCTTGGATTGTCGACAAAGAGGCAACCGTACTCAATACTTGATTAAATGGAAAGGATATCCTCCGGAGGACAATTCATGGGAACCATTGAGTAACATCCACGCCCCTAAACTTTTGAGAGAATTTCACAACAAATTTCCAGAAAAACATGGTCGTTGGGCATCCAGAGGCTGCCCCTCGGGGGGGGGGGGCACTGTCAGGAAAGGAATCACCATTCAGCAACAATAGATCGCCGGATGCAGAGCAGGTGTGTCACCACGCCCATCTCCCCAGCCCTGGCCCTATATAAGACGCTCTTCCGGTGTGCTCCAGTGCTGGTTTATCGTCAATTCCTGTACCCGTGACCTGTCCGTTTACCTGTGTTCCTGTTTTGACCCGTCTTGCTTCTTTGACCTGTCTGCATCTTCTCCCTTGATCGACCTTGGCTTGCCTGACCACTCTTTGCTCTGACACCCCTGCTGGATCTCCTGTGTACCGACCTTGGCTTGGATCTCACGGACTCTCTCTTGTCTTGCCCCTTTGCTACCTTCCACTTGGCTCATTACTTCCGGACTGATTAACTGTGTATGACCCTCGGCCTGGCATTAACCTTGTGTCTTTTTCCACTGAGCACCTTTAGATCTCCTGGAAGCGGTCCTGGGTGTCCATACCATACCATCCATCCATCCATCCATCCGGATTTCACCAGCATCCAGTGCTCCTTGGGACGTGTCATCTCCTGTCTCACCTCCAGGGGTGATCCACACCGAGCTGCAAGGGAAGCCCTCTCAGCACTTCGGCCTCAACCAAGGTACCTGACAGCCCAGGCCCAGCACCAGCATTGCAGTATCACCCCCAAGTACCAGCGCAGGAATTTCAAATCCCCCAACTATCAGCACTGGAATGTCACATTCCCAAAGTGTCAGTGCCACTACATACCTCCCAGAAGCTCTTGCCAACCCAACATGGTTGCCTTCCAACTCGGGATCAGCAAGCATTCCACCTTTCAGCGCACTGCCAGGTGTGCAGGCCAATCCTGAGAACTTCTCAGAAATAGATTTTCTTTCTTTATTTTTCCCCAACACTTTGCTGCAATTTATTGTGGACCAGACCAATCTATATGACCAGCAGTGTATTGCAAACAACCCCCAATTATCCTATGCCCGTCCGTTTGAGTGGAGAGATTTGACTTTGGAGGAGTTCAAATTGTTTATGGGCCTCACTATAAACATGGCGCTTACAAAAACAAATGAAGAATATGCCTATTGGTCCTCCAACCCCATCCACCACATGCCCATTTATTCTGCCGCAATGTCTAGGTCCCGATACAAGATGATTATGCGCTTCCTTCACTTCAGCGACAACACCCAGTGCCCTTCCCGAAACCATCCAAATTATGACAAATTATGTAAAATTATGTAAAATTTGCCCACTCATAATTTTTTTTCCCAAAGATTTGCAGAACTTTAGGTCCCTGATTAGAACATATGTGTGGATGAGACCCTGGTACACTTTACAGGCCGACTAGGAATACAAAAATATATGTTCCTTGCAAAAGGGCCAAATACGGGGGCAAAATTTACAAGTTATGTGAAAGAGTCACAGGATATCTGTATGTGTTTCACATATACGAAGGAGGAGATTCTCAGCTCCAGCACCCTGAGTGCCCAGCCAACATGGGTACAACCGGAAAAACTGCATGGAACCTGGCATACCCACTGCTGCACAAAGGTTATCATATATACCTGGATAACTACCAGCCTGCCCCTTTTCAAACACCTACACCTTACAAAAACCCTGGCCTGCGGAACCACCAGAAAGAACAGGAAGGGCTTTCCACAATCTTTGGTCAACAAAAAAATGCAAAGGGGGAACAGCAGCTTTGAAAAGCAAGTGCTGCCCTTGAGGTGGAAGGATAGCAGAAATGTATACATGATGTCCACCATCCATAATGACACCACAGTTGAGGTTCAAAGAAGACGAGGACCCATTCAAAAGCCAAAATGCGTCAAAGAATAAAATCTTTACATGGGGGGGGGGCAGGAATTCAATGACCAAATGCTTCAGCCCTATTTGGCAACAAGGAGGTCCAATTTCTAGTACAAGAAAGTAGAGATTTATTTATTTAATTTGGCCATTTATAATGCATATATTATCTACACCAAATCCTCGGAAAGCCCCACCCCTTCAAAAAAATGAATCGAAGAAGTTGTCACGTCCCTCATCTATCAACAAAGATCCCCCCCCCCCCCCGAGTAGCTTCGCTCTGATACTGTTAAGCGACTTCATGAGTGCCACTTCCTGGATAACATTCCACCATCTGAAGCAGGCCGAAGATGCCAAAAAAGATGTTGC
This sequence comes from Pelophylax lessonae, assembly GCF_965119305.1. Taxonomy (NCBI): domain Eukaryota; kingdom Metazoa; phylum Chordata; class Amphibia; order Anura; family Ranidae; genus Pelophylax; species Pelophylax lessonae. The sequence continues at coordinate 724,432,311 of NC_138768.1, forward strand.
ATATGCAGCAAAAGAGGATTTGGTAGAGATACCAGCTACCATTATCCCCAGTGTCCCTCCCAACCCGGCCTGTGCATTGGAGAATGCTTCCGACTTTATCACACATCCCTAAAATATTAGCCCATGATTTTTAATCATTTACCCATTTTCCTTATCTGTGCTGACCATTTTCCATGTTTCCTCAAATAACCATGCCACTGCCTTCCACGTAAACTGACCCTGGCCTGTTTTTCTACTATGCCTCTGCTTACCGTTTGGACTACTTTCACGTGAACTGACCCTGGCCTGTTTTATCGATTACGCTTCTACATATCATTTGGACTGCTTCACCGTGAACTGACCGTGGCCTGTTTTATCAACTATGCTTCTGCCCACCACTTGGACTGCTTGCACGTGAACTGATAGGTTGTCAGGAAATTATATGTGTAATTTATGCTTCTAGAACTCCTGACAGTGCTACTTGGATGTTGGGCCTCAGTGTATGGCTAGGCTGTGTAAAAGTCTCACACATATGGTATTGCTGTACTCAGGAGGAGAAGCTGAATGTACTTTGGGGTGCAGTTTTTGCTATGTACATGCTATGTGTTAGCAATATTATATAAATGGACAACTTTGTGTGTAAAAAAAATAAATAAATGCGTTTTCATTTTCTTTCCACATTTTCCAAAAACTTGTGGGAAAAAATTACATGTTCAAATGACTCATTATGCCTCAAATTTTATACGTTTGGGTGTTTGCTTTCCAAAATTGGGTTTATTTTATGGGAGTTTCCATTGTCCTGGTGCTCCAGGGCCTTCAAAATTTGATAGGTCGTCATGACATTAGATGTGTAATTTATGTCCCTAGAACACCTGACAGTGCTCCCTGCATGTTGAGCCTCTGTGTGTGGCTTGGTTGTAAAAAAGTCAAACACATGTGCTATCACCATACTCAGGAGGAGTAGCAGAATGTGTTTTGAGGTGTAGTTGCAAGTATGCATATGCTGTGTGAGAGAAAAAACCTGTTAATATGACAATTTTGTAAACATAAATAAATAAATAATCTTCATTTTGCAAAGAATTGTGAGAAAAAATGACAACTTCAAAAAACTTTCCATGCCTCTTACTAAATACCTTGGAGTGTCTACTTTCCAAAAAAGGGGTCTTTTTTTTTGGGGGGGGGGGGGGGTAATTGTACTTTCATGGTTTATTAGTGTCTCAAGAAATTAGATAGGCCTTCAGTACATCAGGTATGATCAGGTGTGATCAATTTTCAATGATTGGCACCATAGCTTGTAAACTCTATAACTCTCACAAATCAGCCATTAACTGTCAATGAGTTTCCCCGCTGACAGCTGAACAATAAAAAAAAAGTGCCAGTTTTTTTTTTTTTTTTTTAAAGGGCATGGTCCCCCCCCCCCCCCCTAAAATCCATACCAGACCCTTAACTGGGTAGTGTAGCTTTTTTGTATAATGGGGTACAGAGGTTCCTGAGTAGGCCATTTAGGGCACATGAAATAATGACTTACAGGTCAGTATCTGTTAACCCCACACCTGTACACATACAGGCCCCAAACCTGTACACACATAGCCTTATACTGTAATGGCACTGCTGCTTTCTATGTGACATTGAAGCCCTGCCCACATACATTCATTCAGGAGGATGGGAAGTTTTAGTTCAGTGGTCACGTAGGGGACCCTGGGCATCTGCACAGTTTGCCCACCCCAAATGTGCATGATTGGCTTTCAGCTTTACCCTTCACTCTTCTAATCCAAATGCTGTGTTATAAGGATTGCACTGGCCTGATCCCAGGTCAAATTCAGGTACTAACACTGTAGGGAAGTGCAGAAATATTGTCAGTGCAGTTCTTCTGATTCCCACTAGGAGTCACTGTCCAATAGTGTGAGACACCTGCAGATTTGATGCACCTACCTTTTACTAACCACTTTACTTCTGGAAGATTTAACCCCCTTCATGACCAGGCCATTGCGATAGGGCACTACATTAGTTTAATTGACAATTGTGCAGTCATGTGACGCTGTACCTAAAAAAAAATGTATGTCTTTTGTTGCCCACAAATAGAGCTTTCTTTTGGTGGTATTTGGTCTCCTCTGCATTTTTTTTCTTCTATAAAACATCCAATAAAAAATGTAAAAAAAATGAAAAAAAAAATCTAATTTATTTATCAGTTAGGCCAATATGTATTCTGCTACATATTTTTGGTAAAGAAAAATCCCAATAAGCGTATATTGATTGGTTTGTGCATATAGTTATAGTGTCTACAAACTATAGGATATATTTTTGTATTATTTATTCATTTATTTATTTTTACTAGTAATGGCGGCAATCAGCGACTTATAGTGGGACTGCAATATTGCAGTGGACAAATCAGACACTAAGTGACACTTTGTGGGGACCAGTGACGCTACAAAATTATGCACTGTCACTGTACTAATCACACTGGCTGAGAAGGGGTTAACATCAGGGCAGAAGAAGGCGGCGGGAGGTGGGGTCCCACCAGGAGACCCAGGCAACCAGCCTGCATGGCCGCTGAAGACTCGATCAAAGCCGCATTCAGTTCTGATCGGGTCTTAATGCAAAAACCCGGAAGTAATGCCATTAGTGACATCACTTCCGGGTACTGTCTGGCGCCAGATTAAAAAAATGACAGCATTCAAAACAGCCAAACTTGGCGTTTTGAATGCTTTTAAGTGCAGAGGAGGGGTTTGGAGTCTTTTAGACCCCCAGATCCCTCAACAAATGTACCTGTCAAAAAAATAAAATAAAAAAAAACACATTTTTTTAAATGTACAAAAATATCGGCCAATATCGGCCGATACCGATATGCATTGGCCAAAATATCGATATCGGCAATGAAAAACTGATATCAGTCGATCACTAATATATATATATACAGTATCTCACAAAAGTGAGTGCACCCCTCATATTTTTGTAAATACTTTATTATATATTTTCATGTGACAACACTGAAGAAATGACACTTTGCTACAATGTAAAGTAGTGAGTGTACAGCTTGTATAAGGCCCCGTTCACATAGCAGCGACGCTACTTCCCTGGCGACCGAGCTGCCGGCACGGACTTCATAACATTGAAGTCTATGACGGTCGCCTCCAGGTCGCCCCAAAGAAGCTCCGGACCCTTTTTCTAAGTCGGAGCGACTTGTGTCGCTCCTATTAGAACGGGTCCGCAGCTTCCCTATGGAAGGCGACCTACGGCGACCTGTGAGGCGACCAGGTCGCCTCACAGGTCGCCCCAGTGTGAACGGGGACTAACAGTGTAAATTTGCTGTCCACTCAAAATAACTCAACACACAGCCATTAATGTCTAAACCGCTGGACACCATTATTTTCCAGCATGGAATGGAATTCAACAGAGCATCGCAGGTTGCCACTGGAGTCTTCTTCCACTCCTCCATGATGACATCACTGAGCTGGTGGATGTTAGAGACCTTGCACTCCCCCACCTTCTGTTTGAGGATGCCCCACAGATGCTCAATAGGTTTTAGGTCTGGGGACATGCTTGGCCAGTACATCACCTTTTCCCTCAGCTTCTTTAGCAAGGCAATGGTCATCTTGGAGGTGTGTTTGGGGTTGTTAAACAGTCTTGTTTTCCACTGGTTGAAGGCATGGAGAAAATCAATTTCTTTTAACTGTTTCAACACATCTGCTGTTTTCTTCTTTACAGCATCAACTGACCAAATGATGTCCCTTAAAGCACTGATTTAACTTTTGGGAAAAAGATACAAGTTTCTTGGTGCTAAATCAGGTGAATATGGAGGATGTTCAAGTGTAGTAATGTGCTTATCCATCAAAAACTGCTTCATAGAAAGTGCTGTGTGAGCAGGCACATTGTCTTGGTGAATAATGAAACCATTTTCTGACAGTTGCGGACATTTTTTTCTGACTCTTTCTCTCAGCTTTATCAAAACTTTCTTATAATAATGCTGGTTAACTCTTGTGCCATTTTGAATCCATTCTTTCAAAATTACATCCTTGATATCGAAAAACACAATGAGCATGGCTTTGAATTTTGACTTGCTTTGACAAGCTTTTTTCATTCTTGATGACGGTGTTTTCCAACCAAACGTAGCATTTTTTTTCGACACACTACAGAAAACACAACCAAACTATATGGCAACTCACAATCAACCTAATGTTATAGAGCAGTGATGGCGAACCTTGGCACTCCAGATGTTTTGGAACTACATTTCCCATGATGCTCAACCACACTGCAGAGCGCATGAGCAATGAGGGAAATGTAGTTCCAAAACATCTGGGGTGCCAAGGTTCACCATCACTGTTATAGAGTGTTGCTGCTTGTCATGCAAGTTCAAACATGTTCAAGCATGCAGTTATAACCAGTTCTGACTGCTTTGTTTACTAGGTGGAATTACAGTCACATTCTTTAATAGACATACCTCACATTTATACATATACAGTATCTCACAAAAGTGAGTACACCCCTCACATTTTTGTAAATATTTTATTATATCTTTTCATGTGACAACACTGAAGAAATGACACTTTGCTACAATGTAAAGTAGTGAGTTTACAGCTTGAATAACAGTGTAAATTTGCTGTACCCTCAAAATAACTCAACACACAGCCATTAATGTATAAACAGCTGGCAACAAAAGTGAGTAAACCCCTAAGTGAAAATGTCCAAATTGGGCCCAATTAGCCATTTTCCCTCCCCGGTGTCATGTGACTTGCTAGTGTTACAAGGTCTCAGCTGTGAATGGGGAGCAGGTGTGTTAAATTCGGTGATATTGCTCTCACTCTCTCATACTGGTCACTAGAAGTTCAACATGGAAACTCGTGGCAAAGAACTCACTGAAGATCTGAAAAAAAGAATTGTTGCTCTACATAAAGATGGCCTAGGCTATAAGAAGATTGCCAAGAACCTGAAACTGAGCTGTAGCATGGTAGCCAAGACCATACAGCCGTCTAACAGGACAGGTTCAACTCAGAACAGGCCTTGCCATGGTCGACCAAAGAGGTTGAGTGCAGGTGCTCACCGTCATATCCAGAGGTTGACTTTGGGAGATAGACATATGAGTGCTGCCAGCATTGCTGCAGAGGTTGAAGGGGTGGGGGGTCAGCTTGTCAGTGCTCAGACTATACACCACACACTACATCAAACTGGTCTGCATCCCAGAAGGAAGCCTCTTTTAAAGATGATGCACAAAAAAGCCTGCAAACAGTTTGCTGAAGACAAGCAGACTAAGGACATGGATTACTGGAACCATGTCCTGTGGTCTGATGAGATCAAGATAAACCAATTTGGTTCAGATGGTGTCAAGCGTGTGTGGCGGCAATCAGGTGGGGAGTACAAAGACAAGTGAGTGTTGTCTACAGTCAAGCATGGTGGTGGGAGTGTCGTGGTCTGGGGCTGCATGAGTGCTGCCGCCACTGGGAAGCCACAGTTAATTGAGGGAACCATGAATGCCAACAACTGACATACTTAAGCAGAGCATGATTCCCTCCCTTCAGGGACTGGGCCGCAGGGCAGTATTCCAACATAATGACCACAAACACACCTCCATGATGACCACTACCTTGCTAAGGAAACTGAGGGTAAAGGTGATGGACTGGCCAAGCATGTCTCCAGACAGAAACCCTCATTAGCATCTGTGGGGCAGCCTCAAATGGAAGGTGGAGATGCGCAAGGTCTCTAACATCCACCAGCTCCGTGATGTCATCATGGTGGAGTGTAAGAGGACTCCAGTGGTAACCTGTGAAGCTCTAGTGAACTCCATGCCCAAGAGGGTTAAGGCAGTGCTGCAAAATAATTGTGGCCACACAAAATATTGACATTTTGGGCCTAATTTGGACATTTTCACTTAGGGGTGTACTCACTTTTGTTTCCAGCAATTTACCATTAATGGCAGTGTGTTGAGTTATTTTGAGAGGACAGCAAATTTGCTCTGTTATACAAACTGTACACTCACTACTTTACATTGTAGCACATTAAAAGATATAATAAAAGATTTACAGAAATGTGAGGGGTGTACTCACTTATGTGAGGTACTGTGTAAATATATATATATATATATATATATATATATATATATATATATATATATATATATATATATATATAAAGATAAATAGATAGATAGATAGATAGACACATATACACATCATTATAAATGAATGTAAACAATCATTTTAAAAAGTATTTAAACATAAGTGGTGCCAGTAGGGCAGTGGACAGTGTCGGTATGCCAGTGGACTTTGTCAGTAGGGCAGAGGATGTTGTCAGTAGAGCAGTGGATGGTGTCATGAGAGCAGAGATTGGTGTCAGTAGGGCAGAGGACGGTGTCAGTAGAGCAGTGGATGGTGTCATGGGAGCAGAGATTGGTGTCAGTAGGTCAGAGGACGGTGTCAGTAGTTTTTATTTTCATGAATTTATTTTTTTAAATGTTTTTACAATTTTGTTTTTTGGAGTCCTATTGCGGGGAGGAGGGCAAATATTCCCCAGTACCTTTCTCTGCAGCCTCAGCTGGCCTGCACAGTGAATAAATGGGAGGTGCTCTGTGTTGAGCGACTTCCTGTTCATTCACAAACTGAAGCCTAGTAAACACAGTTTGCTATACTTCAGTTATGAATAAAAGCATTAAGTAATCAGTAACGATCACTCACCATGTTCATTCAGAAAAGGAAAAGTTGGTAAATGACATATTTACTGGCTCCATCCTGAAACATCCCCACAGCATCCGACAGGAGAGGAAAGAAGCCTGCAGCGCTTTGGGGGGCCATGAGGGGCCCAGAAAGCAGGGGGGAATCTGTGCCAAAAGAGTTTATTAGGATGTGCCCAGGCACATCCAGCAAACCCCCTGCGCATGCCTATACTGTGTGCGAGTATTTCCTCCCAATACAAGGTACCTAATTGAGGTCCTGCCTACACATTTGCAGATTAGGAATTCTAGAAAGAGGAATAATCATTAGCGTGCAGGCAAAAGTTCTTGTTTTGGATTACATGCCAAGGTTTCACTCTTCTACAGTTCCGCTCATTGCCAGATCTAATTTTGTATTTTGACTGACGCAAAATTACCAGCCTGAAATGAATGCATTTTTAGCAAGCCAGTGCATCAACAAACTACATCTGATTAATTCAACCCTACACATTCTAATTGAAAACCATAAGTTGTACATTGCATGGCTGATATTAGCAAAGTAGACTTGTTTATAACTTAGCTAATGACAGCAAAAGATAATTTTATGGAAATACCTGTGTGGGATAATCTTCTTATTCTAAAAACACTGTCCTCCTTAATTACCTTCCCCATAATGTCCTTTTTACAAAGGAAAAACATTGGATTTAGGAAGAAATAAAATGTGAAATGTCACATACTTCTGGAATTAAAGTTTGGTGGGTTTATAGGGGAAAATATAGTAATACAGACAGTCTTGTCTTTTATCTTGCTGTTTAATTATATTATTACATAACACCATTAATTATGTAATGCCAGTCAAGCACGCTTTTGTTTAGTAACATGTTCATTAGTGTGAAAAACTGTTGCTTCTAAAACACAGTCATGTCTATTGAGATAACCACAGCAAATATTCTGAAAGCCACTGAAGAAGCTCTGAAGAGAAACAAATGCTTGCAAAATGTTAATAAGTTATGTAAAGTGGCTAGAACATGTAATTATTCCCTTTAAACTTGCCCGTTTCTTAAAGCTGAACTCCGGGCACTCAAACTTTCATTTCAATATATTCCTCAAAAGCCACAAACGATATAAATCAATGTTCTGTGAACCAAATGCCTTTGCAAACCCAATTGTTATCTTGCCAAATTAGCAGTGATAACATCACCATACTGCACTTAACTTGTGCCGATAGCAGAGCTGTGGGAGGAATGTATCAGGCTCCACCTACCACAGGCTACCAGCTAAGAAGTAAAGCAGGATGCACACAAAAGCGGTCACCCTACACAAGCACAAGAGTGCAGCAGTGAGCGGTCTTTATAACAGGAAGCTCCTGCACAGAGACAAAGTTTCACACTGGATTACTGCACAGATCTGGAAGAAATATACAAAGCACACCAAGGTTCAGGTTAAAATATACATACATGCATAGAGGGCTTTTTTCTCAGAAAAGAGGTGCAGGAACTCAACCACGACCCCCCAAAACTCCCCTCCCCCCACACACACTCCAAATCACATCAAATAGTGGGTGTGGTCAAATTTCACTAGCAGTGGGAGAGTCTTAAAGGGTCAATAAATACCAGGAGTGCATTACTGTATATACAGAGTTTGGTGTTACACACAGAGTGCAGAGTTTATTGGTACACTACGTACAGAATTTGGGGGTGCGCTCTGTACATAGTGCAGAGTTCAGGGATGCGTTGCATACAGAGTGCAGAGTTTATTGGCGGGCTACACAGAGAGTACAGAGGTCAGCCTTCTTCCACAGCTGCTTACATCCTCCATCCACACATCACTTTCACTCCACTTCATCTCTGACCTCTGCATGCAACCCCCCCCCCCCCTTCTCAACTGCCCCTATCTTCTCCCCCCCTCCTTAAACGTTTGTTGCTGTATTAAGCTGAAGCACCCAGCACCGAGCCAGCTCTAGTACCTTCCCACACACAGTAGGTGGCTCTGACTCTCTCCCTTGAAGGGAGATCATCCAGTGAGGGAGTAGGGCATCCGCATGGCACCTGCATTTCCATTGTCCCCATCCTGCACTCAGTGGGAGCCACTCAGGAGATCACATCTGTGGGAGCCATTGGGAGACAAGCTGTCACTTGTAAACATAGAAGCCAGATTTCTGTGTTTACAAGTGATAGTGGTGATCAGGGAGGAGAGGGCCTGAGCCAAAGGTGGTTGAACGGAGTTTCACCAATTTCCAGCTGAAAAAAGCCCTGCATACATACATCTTGTATTTAGACAATATTTTCTTATCCTAGAGTTCAGCTTTAAAAGAGAAGTTTGGCTTTGTTATATTTACCTAGGTGGATGCAGCATCAGTCCAATGCTGCATTGGTCCTCCAGTGCATCTACACTGAGAACTGAGCGACCAAACACTGCCGATTGCTCGGTTCTGACAGCTCCCCCAGCAGAGAGCTGCTGGTTGTCAGTCACCGCTCTCTGCTCTGCCCTGGGCGCTGGGCTGTGGAGGGGCGGAGCTGCCGGCTCAGGCTTTTAGCAGCTCGCAGAGAGGCTGAGCCAGGTGTCAGTCCAGGCACCTGGCAGATCCCGACTTCCATTGTCATGATGACGCGGTGCCTGTAAGGTCAGCAGAGAGTGGACTTCAGTCCGCTCTCTGCTGAAAACAGATCACAGGAGTACAGAACAAACTGCACTCCTGTGATCCATAGGAGATGTACAGCCAAACAAGCTTTGGCTGTACATCTCCTTTAACTGTGTTCAGTTTGTGTACTTTTTACTTGAAGCTGAAGTTTACATTTGGCACTGTTTACATAGTTACAATGATCCATCTTGGACCAATGTAAGTATGTATGTGCCATACCTGTAGGTTCCCTGTGGAAACTGGATATCTGCTACTACAGCGATTCTCACTAGCTTCCAGGTCCTGTGCCGAACGACCGCCCTGCGTTTATTACATGTATTCATATGTCACTGCCAATTTACACAAACCTTTACATACTGTACATTTACATCAATCCCTGTTTTCAAGGAGCTTAACCACTTGTCTACCAAGATACAGTCCATTTATAAATGTCTTGGTGGACGAGTGGTGCATCTGTGAGTTTGATACCAGCTTAGAAAATAGAAGATTGGGCAGCTGTAAAGCTGTCTGATCTCTTTTATAGGGCTCTAAAAGTGACCTTCTCCCACACAAGCTGTGCTCGAGTAGCTGATTTGGAGGCCATGGGAGACATTGGGATTCTAACAGACCCCCCCAATGCCTTCATAAAGAGGACCTGTCACCTGTACATGCTTGTTATCCCCCTTGCGATGGCTTGTTAGCCCCCTTGTGATGGCAATAAAGTAAAAAAAATAAAAATAATAAAACGTTTAAAAAAAAATTATATTGAAAAATAAAAATCATTTTTTTAAATGTAAAACTCAGCATAGTGTGAGTACGTACAAGTATATGTAAACATTAATCCTGTTACACATGTAAGGTATCATCACAACACCAGACTGACAGCAATAATTCTAGGGCCAAAGTTTGCAGCTAACTCTAAAACTAAAGCCCCGTACACACGTACTGATCGTCAGCCGAACGATCGGCCGTCTTTTGTCCAGGGCTGTTGTGTCTGCAGAAAACTGCAAAAGACTGCACACGAATTTTGTCGGCCAACAACAGCCGACTGCAGAAGTGATGTCATGTGATGGTTAACTTTCCTTGTCTTTTTTCTTTTCTGAGCATGCCCAGTCTTGCTAATCTGCTGTCTGTCGGCCGAAATCTGTACTGCCTGGCGAACAATCGGCCGTTCTGGTGTTGGCCAACAAAATTTTAATGCCTGCACGACAGATTCTGTTCGGCCGAAAATGCGCTGTCGGCTGTCGGAAGCATCATACTAACAAGCCTACAATCGGCCGATCGGTCGTCGGCCGAATATTTACGGCGGACAATCGGTACGTGTGTACGGGGCTTAAGGGTATTTTTTTTTTTTTTGCTTTGGCACATGTTCCCTCAGGCCAGTGCCCAGCCTGCCATGCCATTTGTTTAACAACCCCTTTCCTATTAGCCTAGAAAATGATCATTATTGTTTTTTTGTTTTTAATTTGGCTCCCTTTGACTTCAATGGGATATGGATTTGACAAGTTTCAATAACATTCGCTGAACCTACACAAAGGAATCCCAGTTATGTTCGGCCCATCCCTAACAAAGGGCTATTTCCTAACTGCTCTGTCAAAGCAGAAATCAGCATTCGACTTTAGCTGGGACTCGAAGCCATCCTCCCGTTACACACATTTTATATCTCACATCTGTGGACACATTTACCCTAAAATTACACAATAAACCAGGCTGTCAGTTGAGAGTTGGGACGGTTTCAGTGAAAGAAGTAAAAACTTTACTCTAGTGTATGTACAGGTAATACAGTCATGTACATGTTAAATTGCACATCTGTTTAAAAAATGACTTACCTCTTGATCCTGCCAGTTAGCTCATTTCTGGGAGAGGGCTAATCATGCTGAAAGAATGTATTGAATTGCAGCAATATTGCTACCCATTCCCTGCAGCATGAGCACATTGACTATACAGACATTGGATTCCATTCAAGAAGCGGTACTTTTCTCCGTGAAATTTGCGGTAAAATAGCTCATAGCATTTTTCCAACTTTTTTTGCAATTTACAAAAAAACACTACTAAAATACCAGATGCAGTATTTTATCGAAATATGCATTATTTATCTCATGAAACCATGCTGTATTTTATCTCAAGCAATATCCAATGGGATGGATACTGTGGAGAATTAGAACCCCTGTCAGTTTTTATTACTTATAAAGAGGTAAAATTGTTTAAACCGTAGAAATATGCCAACTCACTAAGTCAGTGCAGTTGCAGCATATGTATTAATACAAAATAAAAAAGATGACTAGAAAACAGCTTCAATTAACCACTTCAAAAACCGGAAGGTTTTACCTACTTAATAAACCGGGCCATTTTTTGCGATATGGCACTGCGTTATATTAACTGACAATTGCGCGGTCGTGCGATGCTGTACCCAAATAAAATTGATGTCCTTTTTTTCCCACAAATAGAGTTTTCTTTTGGTGGTATTTAATCACCTCTGTGATTTTTATTTTTTGCGCTATAAACAAAAAAAGAGTGACAATTCTGAAAAAAAAACAATACTTTTTACTTTCTGCTATAAAACATTTCCAATAAAAAAAAATGAAAAATAATTTTTTGTTTCATAATTTTAGGCCCATAAATAAAAATTGTCATTTTTTTTATTTATTTATATTCCTAGCAATGGCGACGATCAGCAATTTTTAGCGGGACTGTGACATTGCGGCGGACAGATCGGTAAACAAAATCCCAGTAAGTGCATATTGATTGATTTGTGCAAACGTTATCTCATCTACAAACTATGGTATGGATTTATGTCATTTTTATTTATTTATATTTTTCCTAGTAATGGCGGCGATCAGTGTTTTTTAACTGGACTGCGACATTGCGGCGGACCAATGGCGCACCTAACTGACATTTTTAACACTTTTGAGGGGACCTGAAGAAGGAGCGCATGCTCCGACAACGCGTCGCCAGCGCCATTACATATCCCGGAAGTGACGTCAGGACGGGCAGTGGTGTGTCCCCGCAATCGGGAAGTACAGTTCGTCCATCGGTTACAACCCAACGCTCTGAGACCGCTCGAGCCATCCTGAATGAGGACACCGGGAACTACTGCCTGCACACTAAGATGTCTGTTATTACATACATTCTTGTGAGTACCTTTTTATTGGTCAACTCCTAATAAATCTCGATATACTGCACTTAGTGTGGCGCCTGTGTTCTCCTTTCAGCTCGCCACAAGCCCCTTCTACTTGCCATCAGAGCAGCCTACGGAGTGTGGTGGTTTGAGATTAAATTTATATGGACTTTATTATGGACTTTTAATATAGCCACCATTGTGATGATGATTTTATTGTATTAGTCCATGTTCCTGTGTCCATAAGTGGAGTTTGTGAGGTTTTGGACACCCCTTCCCCTGCTGTGCGCCAGTTTTCACCTATTTGTCTATTACTACAGTATTCAGTGCTAAAAATATGCACTGTTACTGTACTAATGACAGGGAAGGGTTTAACACCAGGGGCGATCAAAGGGTTAAGTATGTCCCTAGGGGATGCTTTATAACTGTGTGGGGGTTGTACTCACAGGACGAACACAGAGCCCTGTGTTCCTAAATAGGAGGAACACAGGATCCCTGTGTTCATCCCTGACAGAACAGCGGTCTGCCTTGATTACATTGGCAGACTGCTGTTCTGTCTCCATGGGCAGCGATCGTGGGTGCCCGGCAGACATTGCGTCCTCCTGGCCCATTGATTGGCTCCCCCTCTGGCTAAGTGATGTGTGTGCGCATCTCCGGGGGCATGCGCGCAGCCCTACTATCTGTTACACGAAGCAACGTACAGGTATGTTGTTTAGCGTAACAGAGCTGACCTGCCACTGTAAAACTACAGCGGCTGGTCGGCAAGTGGTTAGGTAAATACAAAATATCTTGAAAAAGGTCAAATATTGAATGAAAATATTATCAAAATTACACACATATATAAATACCCTTCTTCCACCAATACAAAATACAACATTGTCTTTTTTATTGGTGGAAGAAGGGTATTTAAATATGTTTTTAATTTGTGATACTATTTTCCCTGGTAACCTCTGGAGGAACCCTAGTTGAGAAACCCTGCTTTAAAGTAATTTTTGCTGTGATATTTGGCAAAGTTATTGCTATATCTTTGGACACTGGACAGGTCTGTTTTTTCTTGTAAGATAATAGCCTTCTCTGATGTTCTTGAAAGTGTCACTGGTATCCATCTGTCAAACCTTCAAAATTCATAATCCCATTCTGTCTTGTGAATATTTGAGCCAAAGATAGCCCTAAAAAAATTGTGACTAAGTAAAGCATGCCCACTAAATATATGACATACTGTATGGTCTAACAAGAGATTAGACCAGGGTTTTTAAGCCAGGGTTCCGTGGAACCCTAGGGTTCCTCCTGAGGTTGCTAGGGGTTCCTTGAGCAATGGACAATTTCTGCCTCTCCGATAAGTTTCCAATGACACCATTGTTCCTTTTAGCTATCTGTAAGGGGGTAATTCTTCCCAATGATGACAAGACTGACTTTCACACTAATATATCATGAGTTGTAGATTTTTAATTTTTAGCAGGGGTTCCCCAAGACCAGAAATTTATTTCAAGGGTTCCTCTGTGTTGAAAAGGTTGAGGCAGGCTGGATTAGACCATCATGATATGCTGTTTTGGGTGTTTATGCTGCTGTGATGGCAGCTACTCACTTTGGTGAGTTTGCAATTCACTTGTTGATGGCGGAAGATCACTGAAGCATTCCTAAGAAGAATTGCTTTATCAGCACTGGTGTCATTACTTTAAATTTTGTCACTATTTTGGACATTATTATTATTATACAGGATTTATATAGCGCCAACAGTTTACGCAGCGATATACAATTTGAGGGAAGACAATTCAGTTAAAATACAATTGAATACAGGAGGAATTAGAGGGCCCTGCTCGTTAGAGCTTACAATCTAGAAGAGGCATTATTGGAACTTTACATTTTGGACTTATATTCACCATTTTTGTTTATGGTTTTAATGTTTTAATTTCTCTTGAAGCGCTACACCCTCACTTTACATAATTTATATTTAGCTGATTAATGAATAAAGACAGAAAAAGGAAAAAGTCACCTTTAAGAAAATGTGTGCAAGTGTCAACCTTTGCATGAAGCAGTGTTAGAAAACTCAGTGTACAAAAGCTCTAGATGTTACTGGTCCTGTAATGGTCATTAGAAAAGTATATGTAAATACTTTTATATGACACATTTTATAAATATAGACACCTACATTTAGATTTGTAAGCAATATTTTCTGTACAAATAAACACTGTGTATCCATTAAGGCTAAATTAAAAAAAAAAAAAAAAAAAAATACTTTTGAATATCCACTATCCCCATGCACTGCAAGAGTTAAATGCTCAGTTTTGCTTAAGGGACCATTGAAAGCACTTTTTTCTGGTCCAGTATTGTACGTGAGGATGTTGCCAGATGTGGTGCCAAAGGAAAGATACAGGTCACAGAGCAGGAAGCCTGCAGGGGTGAGGGATAAGGTAAGTAAAATTGCTTTTTAATAGTACCCTAGACAAAACAAGCATTTAACTCTTGCAGTGCCTAGGGAGCCCCACTGCATAGGTCATTTTTGAAATTTCCCTGGAGTTTAGCTTTAAGTATGTTTCTATCATTAGCTGGCTTACCATGGTATTACATGTACACATATTTCAAGAGTATTGAATCAGTGATTATGCAGATCTGAAATACCCTTCAATCCAATTACAATAAGGAGATTGTGTACAGAAGTCAGGATTAAAAGAATGTTGAACCAGAAATCCACTTTTGGAAAGCTTTCCTATGCAACTGTTTACGTCAATGTCTTTCACAAGGTTGGACTTTATTGTACAGTTACAAAGTAGTCTTCTAGTACTCGATCTTATATGCCATTTATAATACCCGTTAAAGTGTTTATCTTGTTTTCCAGTCACAGTGATGAATCACAGCCTCATTTCAATAATGTGTCATGTGTATGATTTCTCCCTTCTTTTTTTTATTTTTATTAAACAATATATACAATATTAAGGATTAATATGTGTTTGTTTTTATGACACTATTTAATGACTGAGAATCTTTTGGAACAAAATTAAATGATTTTTACATGTTGAACTTGAGCCATATGCTTCTATGATAGTGCGAACCCTTGCTTTTCCAATGTTTATAGAATTCACTGTCCAATATTATTTATTTTAGCCCATTAACAACGCACCCCGTGCAAAAAAACTGCTCTTTCTGTGACAGTGATGTGTCAATGTTTCTGCATACGTCAGTGACTGGATGAGTGTTTAGAGATAAAGATGAGGGCTTAAAGTGGATCTTTCCACCCCGAAACATGATTTGCTTTGCTGGAAGATTGGTCAAAGCAGTGGAAACTGCAGTTCAATGTTTCTAATAGTAAAATAATGTACCTAGGGAAAAATAATTCCCTGAGAGAGTACAACATTGGGGGTACAGTGTTAGCCAGCACTACAGGAGTTAAAGATTTGGGACTACCTATTTCAAATGATTGCAAAATGAGCAAACAGTGTGACCAGACTGTGTGGAAAAGCGAATAGAATGCATCACTAGAGGGAAAGTTCAAAACTAATTTTAGAAAGTATTATTAATGCTTTCTAAAACTTATTAAACCAATGCTTGGAATAAACTTCCAGCAGAGGTAGTGAGACAGTCAACAGTAAATTACTTCAAACATGTTTGGGACAAACATAGACCTATACTCAGCCAAAAAAGTTAAAGAAAAAAAAAAAAAGAAAAAGCACAAAAAAAAAAAAAAAAAAACAGACAGATTCGGTGTACTACTTGGCCTTTTTTCTGCCATCAAAATCAACATCATGTTTTTATGTTAAAGCAAAAAAAAGAAAAAAGAAAAACAGGTATATCTATTCACACATTGTTGAATAAATTCCATCTATTTCTATTCCTGGTTTCCCAAGGCAATTGTTTCCCAAGGCACTGGTAACATAGATATCGATCAAGATCTATTTGTCAACCTGTATGATCTCATGAGATTTTGTAAAATCTTGGGAAAAGGCCTCTTATTTTATTTTTTTATTTTATTTATTTGGGTAAAGATTTGGAATATGAACCAGTAGAAATCATTCATTAACCTCTGGCCACCTCTGATTCAGAGAATGAGGAGATCCCTGCTAAATAGTCAGTCATACTGTGTCACTAAACTTTGGTGTATCTGCTTTCTTAAATATTGGCCCTTTTGCTGGTGTTTCTACTTTTCTGACACTTCAACACATCCAAAAATGTGAGAGATAGTCAGGAAATCAGACATGTAATTTAATAACCTTGACATTCTGAAGGTGCTCCTTGAATTTTGGGTCCTCTATGTGGCTAGGCTGCAAAAGGTCTTACACATGTAATATCTCCATATTCAGGAGGGGTAGCAAACTAAGTTTTAGGGTGTAAATGTAAGTATAATTTTTAGTAAGCCCATGCTGTGTATGAGAAATTACTTGTTAAAATTAGAAGTCTGCGAAAAAAAAAATCACATTTAATTTAATTTATTTTCTTAGTTTCCAAAAAATTGTGGCAAAAATTAGAACATTTCTTACTAAATACCTTGGGGTTTTGGCGTGTCTGCATTCAAAAAAAGGATAATTTTTGGGGAAGGTGGGGGGCGGGAGAGGGGGGGTTGTGCTGTCCTGGAATTTCAAAAATATATACCATCATTTGTATATTTTATAACTTTTATTATAGATTATTTATTTTTAATATAAGATTGCAGGTGTGTTAAATGTGGTGTTACCGCTCTCACTCTCTCATACTGGTGACTGGAAGTTCAACATGGCATCTCATGGCAAAGAACTCTCTAAGGATCTGAAAAAAAGAATTGTTGCTCAACATAAAGATGGCCTAGGCTATTAGAAGATTGCCAAGACCCTGAAACTGAGCTGCAGCACGGTGGCAAAGACCCTACAGTGGTTTAACAGGACAGGTTCCACTCAGAACAGTCCT
Source organism: Pelophylax lessonae (assembly GCF_965119305.1). Classification (NCBI taxonomy): domain Eukaryota; kingdom Metazoa; phylum Chordata; class Amphibia; order Anura; family Ranidae; genus Pelophylax; species Pelophylax lessonae. Next base: position 724,449,543 of record NC_138768.1, read on the forward strand.
CGCCATGGTCAACCAAAGAAGTTTTGTGAGATACTGTATATACATATACACACACGCACACACACACACACACACACACACATATATATATATATATATATATATATATATATATATATATATATATATATATATATATATACTGTAAATAGCACAAACATACAATACATAGACATGAATACCTGTAAACCATCTATCTGATAACATAAAAAACGACTAATAATGTTTCTTGTATATTACAACTTACTCTACTCAATCAAACAAAGCTGTGCCCTTGAAGTATGGTTCAAACAGTTCTGCACTATACATTCAGATAGAACCAATATGTAAGCATAAGTTCTGTAGTCTACCAAAAATGTGCATACAGAGATCATATAAAAAATGTAAAGCAATACAACTAGGGTGCAGGTAAAAAATGATCCTATATTTAATAGGGAAATGTAAACCAGTGCTGGATCTGTATTCTAAGACATCAGTTGGGACGCCATTTAGCACCCATCAGTGGACAGCCACCCACAACATTAAATGAACCTTCAGTTCTAGAGGTCAAATAAAAGTTTTAAATGCTTTTATATTATGATGACTCTACAAATCCTACATGCATCATAACTATTGAATGTCCCTGCATCAGCCTTTTCCACCAGGGTGCCCAGGCACCTTGAGATACCTTCAGGTTTTTTTCATGGATGCCTTGGCAAAATGCCCCCAAAATGTGTACAAATCAGTGAGTGGAGAAAGCCTACCTTTTAATTGCCCAAAGCCACAGGTTTTCATTGTGCACCATTATAACCTTTTAGCTGCTGACGTCCTAACGACCAATGATGTCATCAGTTGATAAGGAGGGCATTGAGCACCTGCTCAGCATCCTTGTTTACCCCTCCCCTGCCCCTCTCTGTCACTACTGTGGTCACATTAGCTGAGTGAGGGAGATAAACTGAGGGAGAAGAGAAACGCTGGAATACTAGTCAGTACCAGTGTGCAAAGGTGTTTTTTGCTTTGGAAGAATGAATCACCTCTAATGCTGGGTATCCTACGTGTGTGGATGTTGCTGTGTTATGTAAAACTAGATTGGGGTGCCTCGAAAATTGTGCAAAATTTTAAAGGGTGGCTTGACTGAAAAGGATTTGCCTTAGATAAATACCAGCCAGTTTGTCTTAAACAAGTAATAATAATAGTTAAGTAAGCTTTTTTTTAACCTTAAAGAATAATGTTGTAATGCAGTTGTGATGGTGGATAGAATCATAGACATTATGATTGACAGAGACCACAGTGTTGCTGTCCGGGAGATATACACTTTTTAATGTAATTAAAAAGCTTGCTACATATTTGAAATTAATTTATATATTTCATTGAGTTTTGATCTGTTATAAGGGAAACAACTTGTTTGAGAAGAACTAGTAAACTCTTGCAGAATATACTGTACTCCTCTAAAGATGCAGCTCCTCCACTTATATAAAACCGTACATAAATCAAGGGAATGAATATTTAAATGTTAAGATTTGTTCCATTGTTTAAGGTCACTTGATAGATTCTGGAAAATGGGCAAATAGTTCTTGGAGTATAGGTCTTTAAGTTGGTGAGGGAGTTGGATACCCAAATATGTTATGGTGTTGTCCGTCCAATGGAAAGGGAAGTTTTCTTGGCAGTGAGAGACTGTTTGTGGTGATAAAGAGATGTTTAGGGCATGGGATTTGGTAAAGTTAATCTTGAGATTAGATATTTTTAGAAATTCTTCTAGTAGGACTGGGAGAGAAATATGGGGTTCTGTAAGAAAGAGCAGGATATCATCCGCAAAGGCTGCTAATTTGTACTCTTTATTGGGGGTGTGTACTCCTCAAATGTCTGGGTTAAGCCTAAGACATCGTAGAAAGGGTTCTAGGGTAAGAAGGAAGAGGATAGGGGAGAGGGGGAAACCCTGTCTGGTCCCATTGTGTATGGGAAAGGCATTTGACAGGAGGCCATTGACTCATACCCTTGCTGTGGGTCCGGCATAGATGGACATAATAAAGCTAAGAAGGTGAGTGCCTAGTACCATGGTCTTTAACACTGCTTCCATATAGTCCCAGGCCACCCTGTCAAATGCCTTTTCTGCATCTAGGGAAAGGAAGAAGACTTTATGATTAGAAGAGTGCAATAGGTGGTGTAAGTTGATAGATTTAATAGTATTGTCCCTGGCTTCCCTGTCAGGGATGAAACCCACCTGATCTCGGGCGAGGAGAGAAATTGGCCTAAAGTTTGATGTCTGGATGAGGTCTTTGCCTTCTTTTGGTATGACTGAAATGTGGGCTTCTAACAGGCTTGTAGGGAGATGGGTAGAGGTGGATAGGAAGTTGATAGCTTTAAGGAATGGGGATGCTAGAATATTTGAGAAATTTCTGTAGTAGACTGCTGTAAGGCCGTCAGGTCCAGGGCTCTTACCTGGTTTTAGTTGTTTAAGGGCTAGAATACACTCTTGAAACATTATATATTTTCTGAAAGCTGAGACTCTGTGGAATAAAATATGTAGCAATATTTCTAGCATCAGTGCTGGATATGGGTCTGCCAGGGTTACCGTTACCACCAACAGCACATTTAAGCTTGTTGCCCAAGTGTGAGATCTGAAACAATAAACAGTCCGGCATCTTTGGTTCTTTTTGTTTATTTTATATGGGGATGGGAGAAGGGAATGAGTGGGATACTCCTCTGGCTCAGCTAGTTACAAGAATGGGACACTTGAGAAAAAAATGCCTTCTAGCGCTGACTTGACGCCGGCTGAATGCTGACCAACGTTTGGTGGCACTTGTGAATACTGACTTGTTGTCACTGAATTGAAACTAACTTCTGACACTCCTGTTAGCTCAAAAATCCTTTCGCACTGCTTCCTCCAGTCCTCCCTGACTGAGGTAGCCACTTGTAGTTACTGCTGCAACTCTCAACAATTTAACACTTTACACTTCAGGACCCAACCACTGGCACCCCCTTTAATCTACAGGGTTATCACTGGCACCCCCTTTTATATTCCTGTACCGGATAGCTAGCTTCTGGATCCTTCTGACCTTCTCCGGAGTGGTCCCCTCTGCTAGGCAGACCCTCAGGGGCAGTTTGAAGTACTCATGACTCAGAATGCTTTTCTGAAATTCGACCCCAACAACTCTGCAGCTCAGCTCAGCCCTGTATCCCCTCAGGCAAGCCGCCTGGGACACCCGATTCTTCCTGAAAGGAGGAGAGACAGCCGTCACCTCCCTCCTGGGACTCTGCTTCCTGCCAAAGATGCTGCATCATGTGCTCCCCTCAGACTTATACCCTCTCCCAGAATGCTGTGCGGCAGAATCTGCCCTCCTGGGATAGATATAAGCCCGGGTGTGCCATTGGCCGGGTTTCCTCCACTGTCTAATGAGAGCCCTCATTGAGCACAGTAGGGAGACTCCCCAGTCTCAACAGCCACACCTGGGAACCATGACAACCTAGCTGAAAAACATGGCCCTGCTGATAAGTAGACAAGGCCCACTATATTTTACCTAGCACTTACCTTGGGGGGGGGGGGTTACAAATGGTAGCACAGATTTTTATTCAGGTCTTTCTTCACTCCCCCTGCTGGCATTGCCATGGAAGTACCAGGCACCCAAGCCTGAGATACATGGCGGCTGAGAAACTGCAAATAAACTCCCAGCTGCTATAGGTACAGTTCAAGAACATACTAACAGTGCTGCCAATATCCGATATACCTAGGTTTCAGCTGCATCAAAATACCAGTATTTATTTATTTATTTTTTTTAATTTTTGTTTTAGTACGTTTCACCCTGAAAACATCTAGCAACCTGTGTCATTTAATAACAAATGCTTTTAAATAGGCCCTGAAAAAAATCCAGATAAAGTTCAACTTGGCTCCCCATAGATTTAAATTATATATGGTGCTATGTTTGAGTTTATTGGATTTATAGCTAGGTTCATTGAACTTCCTGTGAACCAAACTGCCCAATTTGCTTGTCCCTGCTCAGGAGGATTGGGGTCCCTGGTTACCTTTCATTATTTTAAAGGATTTAAGCAACATCCACTGACTGAAGTTGAAAATCAGCAACTGGAAATGTTTTACTTTTAAGAACCTTACTGGCTGTATTTGTGTCCTATATACCTGTGCAGAACCCCAAAAATTAAGGGCAGCCTTGTACCCAGTTTATACTATTTGGACGTTTTTTTTTTTTAATCTGGGGTCATTCAGAACCAGAAGCGACCATGCCACTGCTCCATTCCCAGTCTATTCAGATGCTATTGACATGGCCCTTAAGTTCTATCTTTCCATACATCTTTTGCTGGCACATATCTGTTCATTATTTCATTATTTACGCTCTATTTTTTATATTGTCTTACAATAATATGTAAGCCCCTCATAAATTGACAGCATATTTTTATATTCAATAATTTTTATTGAAATTTTCAAAAAGATAACAGAAGAGCAATAACAAACGAGGCATAGTAATAACTTGCTTACATATGAACTGTTGTGCAGAACAGTACAAGAACCGATAGACATGGCATGAAAACAAGGCCAGCGAGTGCTGGAAAAACTGCTGATCAATAAAAAAAAAAATTCTCATCATGGCTGAATTCCAAGATAGATAGAGAGCCGATCGCCCCGGGCACCCCTAATGGGCTCATACTGTGCCCAAAGAGAAGCGGCTAAAGACAGCTGAGAGAAAACCGCCTTTGTCTCTGAAAACCTGAAGGGAGGAAAGGCAACATCCGCCAAACCCCAATAAAAAACATATATTAGCCAATAACTACTAGTGTAATTATGGTACGAGGTACCACATATGCCTCATAAACAGACTTAAACGTGGAACAGGATAGAGCAAGTGGTAGGAAGAAGAAGAGTAGAAAGAGGAGAGATATCAGAGGGGGAAGTAGAAAAGGCGGTGATGGAAGGGAGAGAGTAAAGAGAGAGTTGAGGAGAATAATCCCATGGTCCGACCCCACCCAACCCATAGATGAGTATCAAAACGGAGAGAAAAGGGGGAAACCCCAAGGAAAAAGGCATCCCTCCGACCGAGCCCATCTTAGAGTGTTACATTCACAAATGTCGCCCAGGGTTCCCAGACTGACTCAAATATTGCCCTAGAATCATTCAAGATACTGTACATCTTTTCTTGTGTCATCATCCACGAAATTTTATGCTTCACAACCAGGAAGGGGACCGTAGACTGTTTCCAATGCTTAGCTATTGTGATTTTAGCTCCTAGGAATATATAAGAAATGAGAGTCCGAGTGTGCTTGGGGACCCTGAGAGGATGGTGACCTAGGAGGGCATATAAAGGTGATTGCTCAAGGGAAACCCCCGTAACGCGTCGTATTGTGTGGAACATCCGATTCCAAAAAGAACGGATTTTAGGGCATTCCCAAAAAACATGTAACAGGCTCCCCAGAAGATCACAGCCTCTGAAGCAGACCGGGGACGAGCTAGGGAAAATTGTCGCCAAGCGAGAAGGAACCATGTACCATTGCATCAAAATTTTAACATTAGCCTCCATGAGGCCCACAATGTGGATCCCACGAAAGGCTCTTCCGACACAAGTATGCCAAGCGTCCAGGTCCCAGTCTACATTCAGGTCCTGTTCCCATTTCAGCATGTAGGAGGTTTTATCTTCGGGAGAAATGAAAGAGGCATAAATGAGGGAAATCCCTCCCTTGATGTCTTGAAATTGGAGCACCATTGTTCGTAGGGGGTTACTGTGAGGGGGCCCGAAGATCCCCTCTGAAGCGTGCGCAAAAAGTGTGAGATCTGAGAGAAGCGAAATCGCTCCGCAGGCGGCATCTTCAGATTAGCTAAACAATGTGAGTAGGAAAGAGGACCTCTGGCATCAAAAAAGTGTCCAATTCTATAAAGGCATTTATCCGTCCACCATTTGAAAGCCTCAATGTTAGTTCCAGGAGGGAAGTCAGGGTTATGAAAAATATGTTTGAGAGGACCCCAGGGGGAGGAAATCTTTTTGGACTTATGAATAAGGTCACAAAGAGCAAAAGAATGTGAGAGTGTAGGAGCCAGGATTGGGGGGCGGGATGCAGGAGGGCTCCAAAGTAAGAAGTCTACAGTATGGAGAGGGATGGCCTGTCTTTCCATGTAATACCAATCAGGTTTTTCTCCTTTAACATATATAACAGAAAATTGTGCCAGTTGGGCCGCTAAGTAATATTTCCAAATGTCCGGTACCCCGAGACCCCCATTTTTACGAGACCTAAAAAGCGTGGATTTGTTGATCCTATGACCCTTCCTGCCCCAAATAAATTTAAAAATGTGTGATTGAAGGGATGTAACTTGTGACTTCACTAGTGGAATAGGGAGAGCGCGAAATAGATATAAGAGACGTGGAAGCAGGGTCATCTTGACTGCGTTGATTCTTCCCAGCCAAGAAATGTTAAATTTTGACCAGTCCTCTAGGTCCTTTTTCAGTTTATTAATAAGTGGTGGAAAATTGGCTGAATGCAGATCAGAAATCGAGGCAGTGATATGTACCCCCAGGTAGGGTATTGAGTCGGAATGCCAGGAAAAAGGAAAATGATCTTTTAGGCGAGAGACCAGGGATTGTGGAAGGTTGACGTTCAGAGCCAGGGATTTGCTCATATTCACCCTCAGTCCCGAGACCGCCCCAAAGCCATGGAGGAGTGATATGATGTTGGGGAGCGAGATCAGGGGGGACGTGACAAACAGCATAAGGTCGTCAGCGAACAAAGCGCATTTATGCACTGTATTGCCGCAGTGTATGCCACGTATATCAGGATGGTGACGGATGGCAATAGCTAGGGATTCCAAGGCAATGGCAAAAATAAGGGGTGAAAGAGGGCACCCCTGCCGTGTACCCCTGTAGATGGAAAAGGTTTCAGAATAAAGGCCTTGCATCTTGACTCGTGCTGAGGGGTGGGAGTACAGGGCCCGGAGAATGGCCAAAAAGGAGGGGCCAAAACCCCATCTCTCCAGTGTGGAGAAGAGAAACAGCCAAGAGAGCGAGTCAAAGGCCTTGTGTAGGTCTAAGGATAGTAGGAAGCCCTCTTGGGGAGGGGCTCCATCCCAGCCCGAACGCAAGAGAGTAGCCGCATCAATCACTCTTCTAATTTGGTCGGTCACTTGTCGGCCTGGGATGAAGCCTACCTGGTCCTTGTGAATATAAAAATGAATGAAGCTGGAGAGGCGAGTAGCTAAAATTTTTGTTAGGAGCTTGAGATCATTATTAATAAGGGAAAAGGGTCTGTAATTACTAACGTCTGTGTGATCCTTACCCGGTTTCGGGATGACCGATATAAAAGCTGCATTCATGGATTGGTCCAGAGGTTCCGTGCCTCTGAGGGAATTAAAGAATCTTGCCAGATAAGGGGCAAGTGTATCAGCATATGTCTTATAATATATGTTAGAGAAGCCATCGGGACCCGGGGCGGAATTGGTGCGTAGAGCTTTAATGGCGATTAGAATTTCCTGCTCGGAAAAAGGTTCTTCTAGCAGGGAGCGTGCTTTCTTGCTAAGTTGTGGAAGAGGGACCCGTCCCAGAAAGGACTCGATATCATGTTCCTGGGAAGGCTTAGGGTCAGCATATAGGGTAGAATAAAAGGATTGGAAAGTAGCCATAATCGAGGCAGGATTACTCGTGAGTTCCCCGGACTTAGCCTTAATTTTGGGCATGGAAATAATCCTATATTTCGGTGTCAATTTAGAAGCAAGCCTAGGTCCTATTTTATCCTGCGTGGCCAGCAGGCGTGCATTTTGCCACTGTAAACTTGGTGGTTAAAGCCAAATTAAGGGAAAGCTTAACCGCATCGAGTTTGCCCAGAGAAGTCAAGGTCGGGTCAAGTTTATGCTCCCCACTCAGCCTTTTAAATTCCCGTTCCAGCTCAGTAATCTCGAACTGTCGTTCGTGTTTGAGTTTAGCCCCCAATTGAATGAGATGGCCCCTGATGACAGCCTTGTGGGCTCCCCAAAGGGAGGAGGGAGTTATGTCTTGAGAGTCGTTAAGGGCGAAATATTCTAGGATCATTTTTCCTATAGTGGATTTCCACACCGGTTCGTGGAGAAGAGATTCGTTCAGTCGCCATGGGGACGGGCCAGTACGCAAGGGTGTGCTCTTGAGTTTAAGGAACACTAAAGAATGGTCAGACCAGGGTATGTCTCTAATTACTGATGAAAGTGCCGAGAGGATGTCCATGGTAGGGACAAAAATATGATCAATTCTGGCGAGTTGTGAGGAGCTGAGAAGTGGGTGTAGTCCTGGGCGGAGGGGTTAAGTTCTCGCCAGATGTCCACTAAACCCAAGGAATGGAGAAGCTTGGCTACTCGAAGGCTTTGCTTAGGGGGTCTGCGCAAGCGTTGAGGTCCTCGTTTAGATTTATCTAGAGCGTGTTTGAAAGCTAAATTAGAGTCACCTCCCAAAATGAGTCTACCTTCAAAGTGGGTGGAGAGAAGAGGGAGCACCCTAGAAAAAAAGTCCGCCTGACCCTTGTTAGGAGCATAGAAGGAAACAAAGGTGTATAAAACACCGCCAATGTAACCCTTTACCAAAATGTACCTCCCCTGGGGGTCCGCTATGGTATGAGTATGTGAAAAAGCCACAGTTTTTGAAAAAAAAATTGCTACTCCCTTCTGTTTAGAGGGTGCAGTAGCCAGGAAAAAGACTGGATATTTATGGTGGACGTATTTAGGCCTATAAGACTCCGGGAAATAGGTTTCCTGAAGCAGGAGGACCTCAAGTCCCTGGGAATGGTAATGTTGGAATGCCTTTCGCCTTTTCACTGGAGAATTGAGGCCCTGAACATTGTGTGATGCCACCTGTAGAGAGAAATCGGTACTCACGGTTGCCGTCATTGGAGAAGCGAGGTTCGAGCGCCGCGGTGTACAGCTGTGGAACAGTAGTCGGTGGAATCGAACTGGAGTCTAGAAGGCTGCAACAAAAACAGAGAGCTCAATTGAACGATGGGATCAGACCATGTGATGCTGAAAAAGAGAAGGAGAATTAGAAAAGAAGGAAAAGGGATAGTAAGGATGGGAGAGAAAGGCAAGAAACATGCCAGGACAGAGCCTAGCATGGTGTTAGGGAGGCAGGGGATAAGTCCCATACCCCCTAACCAAAATCGTAAAGGCACCCTATACCAGATAGGGTGCTGTCCTGTAGGGGCCAGGAGAAAAAAAAAAGAATTCTCCAAGCTCCAAGGGTAAGAGGGGGAAGGATCTCTGGAAATGAGTCCCAATTGTAGAAGCAGGCGTTCCCCATCTTGAAGGGACGAAAAGCCGTGGGTTTTGTTCTGGAAGAGAAAGTTCAATCGGAAGGGAAAGGACCACCAATATTTCAAAGATTTAGCAGAGAGAATTGATAACAGTGGTTTCAGGGCTCTGCGACGCTGAATGGTCATAGGAGACAGGTCTGCAAAAAGTTGAATCTTGTGACCCTGGATGGAGAGGTTTTCCTTGTCCCTGCTCTTCCTCATGAGCTCCTCTTTAACACCATAGTAGTGGGTTTTAACGACCACATCCCTGGGAAGACCGTCCTTACGGGGCAATTGGAGTGCTCTGTGCGCTCTGTCGAGCTCCAGTCGGTGGTCCGGAATATCTGGGAGAATGTCCTTGATAAATGTTTTAACGGTATCGGGAATATCTTTGACTGACTCAGGGATCCCCCTAATTCTGAAATTTAGGCGGCGACTCCTGTTCTCCAAATCATCCAATTTTGGATAAAGCAGTGTCCAATTGTTCCTGAAGAGTCTGGATACAAGCAGTATTTTGATTGGTTCTTGTCACGGTATGGTCGACAGTATTCTCTATGGCCTCAATCCTGGAGCCTAAATTTTGCAGATCAGCTTTGATAGATCCTGTGATCTGTGCGGCATTATGAGCCAGTCCAGTGGCCAGCATCTCAGAAAACGTATGCATAAGCAAGGAAATGTCAGGAAAATGGCTCTGAGAGTGGAGGTCTAGCTGGTGCTGTAGAGCCAGGACCTCAGGTGATACTGTGTCCGGCTGACCAGGGGATTGCTCCATGGCTGTGCTCAGCAGGGATGCAGTGGAAGCTGGGGAGATGAACTGTGCTTGTGGAAGGTTAGTGGGGGTTGCTGGGGAAGGCCAGGGCTCTGGGGTGGCTGGACGAATGTCAAAAAGAACAGTGGAAGTGTCCCCTACCTCCTGGTCACCTCGGCTGGCTGAGGGAAGAGAGGAGGCGGTCGCCATCTTGTCCGGATCCCTCTGAGGAGATTGAAATCGCAACCGGCGGGAGACCTCCCTGCGGGGGCCCGCAGACATGCAGGGCCGGAACGCTGATGAAAGCTGCGGTGGTGGTGCAAGTGGCGGGGTGACCGAGCGTGATGTGCCGGAGTAGGGCCCGATGCTGTCCGGAGAGGCGCGGAGCTCTGGGACTAAGCCGCCATCCCGGAGCTCCCGCGCATGCGCACCATTGACAGCATATTTTTATGCTGTTATTATTTTGACTGCTAGTTATAATATTATATTTTGCCAATTTTGAACTGAATTTATTTAGTTATTAATATTTCTCTTGATAATTATGAGGGCTGTTCCCCAATTAATTTGCTTTAATCAAGTTGACTCATGCATGCAACATTTAATTGTTACCATATGAATTGTTATAGTACAGAATTCAATTTTGTAATAGTTATTTGATTGAGCATTACATTTTGACTCACATACTGCTACTTTGCCTTGACTACTGTATGTGGGTGACTATTATCACAATAATTAACACAATTAAAATATAAGTCGCATTGTTTTATGCACTATTGTTGTCTGGCCTCTATTGCAGTATCAAACAGAGGACTCCAGCACAGAAAGGCAAGATTGCTAACCGCAAAGCCACTCTGCTTCCTATTACTTTAATTACGTGTCCTTAAATAGTTCTGCTCTAGATTATTCTGTTTTTTATTGCTGCTAGACTTGTGAGGTATAACCTTGATGCACATTAGCATTTATTTATACTTATATGAAGATCTGAATTTTCAAACCACTTTAGCAAAGCTGTAATATAATATATTGTATCTTTTTCTAAAACATCATGTATTATATTACATAGCATTACAAGCAGGTATAAATGTTTATGAGCAACATAACATATACTGCCACAGTTCTATATTTCCCAATAATAAAGTGTAGACTTGGAAAAAAAAATCATAAACATACACTCCAATCTCATAGCTAGACTTTAGCCAATCTAACATGGATCAAAATTAGGCCAGTCCAGCAGGGACTTGCCAAATTTCAATCCATTTATGGGCAGTATGGTTGTACAGAAGACAATCTACTGATCGACGTCTGTACAACCACCTTGTAGCATTGTACCTGCTCAATCAGTGCTGCAGGCTATAACCTGCAATGTTGATCAGTGTATTCTGATGATAGGGAAGTCTCCCCACTGTCAGAATACAAAAGCTCAATGGGGAAGATTCCCCCATCCACATGAAGTGTCAGCATAGGGGATCAAGTCAGTTTTTTGTCCTTCAGCCTGCTGGTTAAAGAAAAAAATGACTCATCTATGTAAACATATTCAAGAGACATAGCCTTCTGTTGCATACTTACAGTATGTTTTTCACTCTGTTATTGGTAGCGCATATCAAGCAATACCTCTATGCAAAATACTAACCTAAGGCTCGTTCATACAGGTGGCCAGAGGGTGGCAAAATCAGGCAATTGAGCAGTGGTTTTACTGTCCCCTACCACCCACCTAAACTAGGGCATGCAACTGTGAAAAATGAAAAAGGCATAATGCATTCAGCCAAATGCAGCCCATTCTAGTGAATAGGGCTGCACCACAACTGCCCTGAAACCATGGGTCAGTATTTTGAGGATTACACCATTTGGTGAGAAGGCAACATATATCCTCTTCATTTCCTGTCAATCATCCTCTTAAAAGCAATCCACCATGGAACTCTTTCAAGAAGGATGGAAGTACCACCACACAAACAAGCCCTGACGATGCAGCTGTGGATGGTATTGGTAAGGTTCCAATCAGCAGAATGGGTCTTGTTTGGCAGGCAGTACACCCTGCCTTTGTAGCTTACGGGGACCTGTTGGAGGAGTAGTAAAAATGCATTTAACCACATGTTTTTTCACCCCAAACACAAATATGAATGTAGCTTTATGGAAAAAACCTCCTTTGCTGACATGGAGCTTTTGAGCACCTTGTAAGTGCCATTTACCTCTCTGACATTTTGTGAAATCCAGAACTGCCTGTGACAAACCTAATAATAAAATAAGAGTATGTAGACAGACTTCAACCTCTAGATATTAAGCAAAACACAGCTAACAGCACATGCTACAAATAAGTAAGTTGTATGTCTTCTGAGAAGGAGCTCTCTCCAACAAAATAAGGGATTTTTACCTTAGGGGGCAAAAAAAAGCTGTCAAAGTGGGGCGTGGTCGGCACGCGAGAGGTATGGACGCTTAACCCGAGAGTTCCTCTCACAGGATCCAAAACCCCAGCGCCTGCCTGCATCTTGGAAGCCTGAAGCAACACCCAAAGCAGTCTGCCTCACTCGGCATACCCCGGAGCGGTATGCCGTCGAAGAGGAAAGTTGAAAGACTCCCCACGAAACTCACGGCCTACATGTACCAGCAGGACAGGAGGCGCGGTATCAATGGCACTGTGGCCGACACGTGTGCAGCTCCACCAGCAGCACTCCCATCTTACCACCAGGAACAAAGCAGCGAGGGGCAGGGGACAGTTGAAGGGGCTACAAGCCCCAGCATGAACTCACAGCGGTTCCCGCCAGGGTCCCCCATCTCTAACAGCCCAGCCGAGGCACGTGAGTCTGGATGCTCACGCTGAGCCTGCAGAGGTGAGTCACATGCATCCTTTAACTCTTCAACCTCCCCAATTGGATGCCATAGCTTCCTTCCCCACTGAGGGACAGCCTGTGCTGGACTCTACACTAAAAGAAATGTTAATCTCCCTAAGAAGCTCTTTACAGCCCGACATGTTATCTATCATGCAGAGCTTTAAATTGGCGGATGTTGAGGATCGATCAAGCCATAACAATATTAAGATCTGCAGCATACCTGAATCAGTGCAGAACCCAGATCTATCTCAATACGCACGCGGCTTGATTAAGGCCTTAGTACTAAATCTAAAAAACATCAAATTGGTCATTGACCGTATACATAGGCTTCCAAAACCATCATTCCTGTCAGACTTGGTTCCCAGAGATGTTATTCTGTGGATCCATTTTTATCATGTAAAAGAGCAACACATGCAAAAAGCAAGATCTGCGGGATGCCTATCTGTCCCGTATGACAAGTTGCAGATTTTTTCAGGACTTTCCAAACACACCCTGAGTTATCGCAGACAGCTTAAAACCATCACCAAGGCGCTCCGCAACCATCACGTCCAGTATCAATGGATAGCGCCAGCAAAACTGTCCATCTCTTATAATGGCTCCAAGCACATTGTGGCGTCAGTTCAAGATGGCTTGAGAATTCTACAGTGCTGGGGAAAAATCCCAGACACTGCGCACTCCACACCTATGGATCACAGCCCCGCCGTGGATCAACAAGTGCCACCATTGCCCCAACGGCCGACTAAAACTAGGTCCCACTGAAGCACCACTGAGAATTCCATCTCTTTTCCGGATCCTGGGTTATAAGAATCCCTGCTCTGTCAATAGAACTTTTCACCCCAAGAGTACTTCCCGAGGCAATATAAAGCCTATCCCGGGAAGATTAGTACAGGCACTTGCTTGTGTTTCGCAGTAGGTATTTTACTTTGGTTCTTATCTATTTATTTATTTGACTGCTCTTCATACTACACAGAGTGCACTCATATAGTACTGCTCGCAATTTTCGTTACTCTTGTCTCTGTAAAGCATCTATACTTCTCATGGCTCCATAGAGTTCAGCCTGGTTCAAACATCACATCTGCTAACGACAGTTCTCTGCTCAGGTATTTGTCTATCCGTCAGATACACCCGGACTTAAAGTAACCAATTCCATTTATCACAGTGTCAACCATGACCATAAATATTCTATCACTCAATGCCAACAGACTAAATCACCCTGCAAAGAGATCATCCTTATGGAAATTAGCAACATAATCCCAATGCGACATAATGTGTGTACAGGAAACTCACTTTCATGCATCCAATCCACCCTTATGCACCAACAAAAACTTTCACAAGATATATACTGCCAATGCACCAGCCAAGAAAAAAGGAGTACTTATAGCCATCAAGAATTCCTTTTATTTTCATCTGGAAACCTGCACTACTGACCCAGAAGGGCGATACATTATTCTAACGTGCAAAATGAACGATGCACCCTATACCATTGTTTCTTCATATGCCCCTAACACGCAAAATCTATAAGAAGACCTGTAAACTTCAACAAGGCTATCGAGTGCCCCGGGTGTTCGGTGAACACATGAAGACCCGAGGTTCGAGTCAATCTTACGTTCGTCTCGAACATCCAGGTCATCCCAATGCGGGAGTAGCAGGACCGTGAGCAGATGCTGATAAGCAGAACGTAAACTTCCATCTGTATGAGATATTTCTAGAACGGAGGGAATCCAATAATGGCCGTAATTCTCTTCTGTGCTGTAGAATGATGTTAGAAAGGTCTTGATACAGATGGATTTCTGTTCCCTTGTAGAGTATGCAGTGTCTCTCTCCGGTTCTCTTAAAGATGTCTTCTTTAAGGGAGAAACTCACACGATGTCTAACGGGGGGTCAGTGTCTCTGCCTTTCGAGCGTAAAGCTCTATGTATGCATTCCATTTCGATAGGTGTTGCTGGTGGCCGCTGGTTGCTGGTGGTCACCGGAGCAGGTAATTGAAGATCCCCAGTACTGCCTTGGATAAATCACTAGGCTCGATTGTTTCAGGGATATCCCTCACTAAGATATTATGCCTACGCCCCAGGTTATCCAGATCTTCCAGGTGTCTATGGATTTCTCTGAGATAATGGGAGCGGGTTTCAGTTATCTGCTGCACCTGCGTGATGGCTACCTCATGGTTGCTAGAAGTGTGCTCCACCTCTGCTAATCTGGAGCTCAGGGCCTAGACATCCCTTTTGAGATCTGCTATGGCTGTGGTAAAAGTGTCCCTTATGTCAGAGGCCAATTTCTGCAGTCTCCCTGAAAGAGCGAGAGAGCCGCTGAGGAATGATCATGCTGCGGTGTTATATCTCTCACAGGATCATCTGGAGAGGAGAATGCAGCACCTGGAGGAGAGGAGGAAAAATGGCACCTGTGTGTCCCTGTGCTGGGTGCGTAAGAGCTCCAGTATTTTGTGGCTTAACCTTCCTAGCAGTATTCCCGAGTGTGGCTCGGGGTTAAATTTCAGTGCCAAAAGCGGTAACCCTGAGCCACACTCGGGGTACCGCTAGGAAGATCGCTGGATCCTGTAAGAGAGGGTACTCACCTTGTCCCCGGGATCCAGCGATGTATCCCGGCAGTGTGCGGCAGCCAGATCTTCCTCCTGATGCACTGTGCCCCGTCTTCGGTCTCCTGCGACGTGACACTGGCAGGGGGGGTGGAACCGGCGGAAAATTCAAATCGTAAAACACACCAAACACACTGATACATTACAAAATAAAATAAATTCACATTAGTTTGCCCCCCGGTGCCCTTTCTTGCAGTTTTACTTGACTTTTTATAGATATATATATATATATACATATATATATATATATATACATATATTAAATATATATATGTGTGTATACATATATATATATATATATATATATATCTATATATATAGATATATATATATATAGATATAGATATAGATAGATAGATAGATATATATATATATATATATATATATATATATATATATAGAGAGAGAGATATAGATATACACAGTATATATATATATATATATATATATATAGATATAGATATAGATATATAGATGTAGATATAGATATACACAGTATATATATATATATATATATATATATATATATATATATATATATATATATATAATATATACACAGTATATATATCTATATATTTAGATATATATACACAGTATATATATATAGATATACACATACATACATACTTTAACTCATTTATAGTTATTTATTATATTATAATTTATGATTTTGTGTTTTAAACTTTATCATACCCGAGATGTTATAAAGAAGAACGCACAGTAAGAAAAAAAAATCATATGTAAATACGTAGTTCGTTTGGGCTGCTCATTCTTAACAATTACATGCAAAATAATGGTACCGCTTTCAGCACCTAAAATCGGGAAGAATCATACCGCCAGGGAGGTTAACTGTGTACCAAAGCCGTGAGATGAGCAGGAGCGGGAGGCGGAGGTGCTCCGGTCTGATTTCCCCATCGTGAGCTGGGTGTATATTCACTCTTCTTGTGGCAACTGGGTAAGGCAAATCCTCTGTGAACGGGAGCTTCGATACTAGGCAGCCATCATGGACTAACAGTATTTCTTTTACTGAATAAGAAAAAATAAGAAAACATTCAGCTTATTTCAATTAAGTGTTTTTTTTTTTTTTTACTTGTTAACATGTCTTTTTAGTTTGGAAATTACTATCAGTTAATGAAAACTATTTGATTGTTCGAGTTTGGGGACATAGACATTTATGGTAAAAAATGTAGCTTCTTTTTTTTTTGTATGTGAAAACATTACATACAAATAAACTGCCATACAAAACAGTAATAATAAACATGCAGTATATACAAAATATGCTAATACCTCATGGTTGTAAGAGTATCAACCTTTTATTTATGTTTTTCCATAGTCCGTCAACCCTCTATTCACAGAATGTTCTTTTTTTGTAGACCATTTCCACTCCATTCACAGAGTGGTATAGTATGCATTGAATACTGCAAAATAGAATAATTATTAATGTAGGCCTGCAATATTAGCATTTATATTGAAATATTTGCTGCCCTCAATTGTAACACAAGGCATCAGTGAGAATCGTTTTTTTTCTGGAGTCAAGAACATGTTTAATTGGTGAATTTTATTTAGAAATGTCCAACCTTTTTCAGCTTATGAGCCAAATGGTAATATATAGAGGGGACCATGGTGCATGTGTTATACTGTGGGGTTGAATTAATTCACAAAGCATATGTGTTTCTTTATGTTTCACATGGGCTTAACTAGATGATATTAGAGACATGCCCCACTCTTTAAAATTAGTATCCCATGATCCAGTTATCTAATTAAAATGACCTCCAATGAGAATTGTGTAGGGCCCCCTGAATGTGATCAAAGTTTGAAAAAGTATTTATTATGAATACTAAAATTATTGTTATGTAAATATCAATAAATTGTGAAAATAGAATAACATGGAAATTTCCAAAATATGTTTAAGGCCCCATTCACACCAATCTCATTATGGTAAATTACAGTAGTGCATGGTGTTGAGGAAATTTTATTAGGACTAGTGTGGGCAGTTTTTAGGATGTGTTTTATTTAGCTTGTCATTATGGCTCCTGTTGTCGGTTTGCTTACAATACGCATTGAGGAAAGACTACTGGCAGTGGAAACCTTCCCTTAGATGTGTAGATGCATTCGCTCTACATGGACTCCTTCGTCAGCGAACACTCCATACGCTATGCTCAGGCCTGTTTGCCGGGTTGAGATCTATGTGTTTTGTGGTGCAGAGTCAATATCGTTTTGATATCTATCTGCCTTTATGAAGGGATACCCACTCATGTCTTTCTACTGTGCCTGATCACCATAGTGGAAACAGCATGGCTCTTTCCCTGCAGATAGCCTCACATCTATGGGAACAGTAGTATAATCCTATTAGGCATTTTCTCTGAGCCTTGCTGAATAGGATTCACGCCAGTAGTGGTGGCGGGAATACATGCACGAGTTTGATCAGAGCAGTGTTCACGGTTACATAGTTACATAGTTTGTGAGGTTGAAAAAAGACATCAGTCCATCCAGTTCGAACTATGATGTGTGTGTGTGTGTTTGCTGTTAACCGTACATTGTATACCCCTATATGTTGTGGTCTTTAAGGTGCCCATCTAATAGTTTTTTGAAATTATCGGTGCTCCCTGCTGATACTACTGCTGGTGGAAGAGAATTCCGCATCCTTATTGCTCTGACAGTAAAGAACCCCTTACGTATTTTAAGGTTAAACCGTTTTTCCTCTGGTTTTAGTGAGTGGCCACGTGTCTTATTGTATTCTCTTTCTCTGAAAAGTTTGTTCCTTATGCTAGGGTCATCAGCAGTACAGTATTTGTACATTGATATCATATCCCCCCACAAACATCTCTTCTCCAGAGAGAATAAGTTCAGTGCTTGTAGTCTTTCCTCATAGCTGATGTCCTCCATTCCCTTAATTATTTTTATTGCCCTTCTCTGGACTCTCTCCAGTTCCAGCACATCCTTTCTGTGGACCGGTGCCCAGAACTGGACAGCATATTCCAGATGTGGCTGGATCACATCTACAAGTTGGTTTCATTGTGTAGTGTTAGGCAGGAATTCCGCTTCACGTGGGTTTCATTGTTAACTACGGTGTGCTGATTTCCACACACCAACGGCAGGAAGCCATGCACGCTGTTATATATATATACATAGAAATATATACACAGTATATATATCTATATATTTAGATATATATACACAGTATATATATATAGATATACACATACATACATACTTTAACTCATTTATAGTTATTTATTATATTATAATTTATGATTTTGTGTTTTAAACTTTATCATACCCGAGATGTTATAAAGAAGAACGCACAGTAAGAAAAAAAAATCATATGTAAATACGTAGTTGGTTTGGGCTGCTCATTCTTAACAATTACATGCAAAATAATGGTACCGCTTTCAGCACCTAAAATTGGGAAGAATCATACCGCCAGGGAGGTTAACTGTGTACCAAAGCCGTGAGATGAGCAGGAGCGGGAGGCGGAGGTGCTCCGGTCTGATTTCCCCATCGTGAGCTGGGTGTATATTCACTCTTCTTGTGGCAACTGGGTAAGGCAAATCCTCTGTGAACGGGAGCTTCGATACTAGGCAGCCATCATGGACTAACAGTATTTCTTTTACTGAATAAGAAAAAATAAGAAAACATTCAGCTTATTTCAATTAAGTGTTTTTTTTTTTTTTACTTGTTAACATGTCTTTTTAGTTTGGAAATTACTATCAGTTAATGAAAACTATTTGATTGTTCGAGTTTGGGGACATAGACATTTATGGTAAAAAATGTAGCTTCTTTTTTTTTTGTATGTGAAAACATTACATACAAATAAACTGCCATACAAAACAGTAATAATAAACATGCAGTATATACAAAATATGCTAATACCTCATGGTTGTAAGAGTATCAACCTTTTATTTATGTTTTTCCATAGTCCGTCAACCCTCTATTCACAGAATGTTCTTTTTTTGTAGACCATTTCCACTCCATTCACAGAGTGGTATAGTATGCATTGAATACTGCAAAATAGAATAATTATTAATGTAGGCCTGCAATATTAGCATTTATATTGAAATATTTGCTGCCCTCAATTGTAACACAAGGCATCAGTGAGAATCGTTTTTTTTCTGGAGTCAAGAACATGTTTAATTGGTGAATTTTATTTAGAAATGTCCAACCTTTTTCAGCTTATGAGCCAAATGGTAATATATAGAGGGGACCATGGTGCATGTGTTATACTGTGGGGTTGAATTAATTCACAAAGCATATGTGTTTCTTTATGTTTCACATGGGCTTAACTAGATGATATTAGAGACATGCCCCACTCTTTAAAATTAGTATCCCATGATCCAGTTATCTAATTAAAATGACCTCCAATGAGAATTGTGTAGGGCCCCCTGAATGTGATCAAAGTTTGAAAAAGTATTTATTATGAATACTAAAATTATTGTTATGTAAATATCAATAAATTGTGAAAATAGAATAACATGGAAATTTCCAAAATATGTTTAAGGCCCCATTCACACCAATCTCATTATGGTAAATTAAAGTAGTGCATGGTGTTGAGGAAATTTTATTAGGACTAGTGTGGGCAGTTTTTAGGATGTGTTTTATTTAGCTTGTCATTATGGCTCCTGTTGTCGGTTTGCTTACAATACGCATTGAGGAAAGACTACTGGCAGTGGAAACCTTCCCTTAGATGTGTAGATGCATTCGCTCTACATGGACTCCTTCGTCAGCGAACACTCCATACGCTATGCTCAGGCCTGTTTGCCGGGTTGAGATCTATGTGTTTTGTGGTGCAGAGTCAATATCGTTTTGATATCTATCTGCCTTTATGAAGGGATACCCACTCATGTCTTTCTACTGTGCCTGATCACCATAGTGGAAACAGCATGGCTCTTTCCCTGCAGATAGCCTCACATCTATGGGAACAGTAGTATAATCCTATTAGGCATTTTCTCTGAGCCTTGCTGAATAGGATTCACGCCAGTAGTGGTGGCGGGAATACATGCACGAGTTTGATCAGAGCAGTGTTCACGGTTACATAGTTACATAGTTTGTGAGGTTGAAAAAAGACATCAGTCCATCCAGTTTGAACTATGATGTGTGTGTGTGTTTGCTGTTAACCGTACATTGTATACCCTTATATGTTGTGGTCTTTAAGGTGCCCATCTAATAGTTTTTTGAAATTATCGGTGCTCCCTGCTGATACTACTGCTGGTGGAAGAGAATTCCGCATCCTTATTGCTCTGACAGTAAAGAACCCCTTACGTATTTTAAGGTTAAACCGTTTTTCCTCTGGTTTTAGTGAGTGGCCACGTGTCTTATTGTATTCTCTTTCTCTGAAAAGTTTGTTCCTTATGCTAGGGTCATCAGCAGTACAGTATTTGTACATTGATATCATATCCCCCCTCAAACATCTCTTCTCCAGAGAGAATAAGTTCAGTGCTTGTAGTCTTTCCTCATAGCTGATGTCCTCCATTCCCTTAATTATTTTTATTGCCCTTCTCTGGACTCTCTCCAGTTCCAGCACATCCTTTCTGTGGACCGGTGCCCAGAACTGGACAGCATATTCCAGATGTGGCTGGATCACATCTACAAGTTGGTTTCATTGTGTAGTGTTAGGCAGGAATTCCGCTTCACGTGGGTTTCATTGTTAACTACGGTGTGCTGATTTCCACACACCAACGGCAGGAAGCCATGCACGCTGTTCTGCTCTTTCATGATCGTGTGCTCCCCTTTCTATTGTATATTTGAATGTATATAGGTGTGTCATTGGCTTATTCTATGTGAGTAACTTGTGTCATGTGACTGTACATTTGGAACTGATTGGCTGATGTTGTATAGCCATCACTCCCTGCTGCTGTCCCTTTGTTTTTCCAATAAATAATCGTAGGTCAATGCTTTAAGCAGGACATTCTCTTGAGCATCCAATGTGATAGCAGCCTTTCTGTCTGTATTACTGAGTACTGCTGCACGCGCTCAATTACCTTATACAAAAGAGCTGAGAACTGTGCTTTTTAGCACAACAGCATTGATTGCGCTTGGCTTATATTAATATCCAAATGTGCACTTATTAGCACAACAGAGTTATTTGTGCATCAAGCGTACATTCATTTCCAAGACAATGGTGACATATGTTATATGCATTGATACACTCTGGTGACAGTCATTGTTAATGTCTCCAAACAAGCCTTCAAAAAGCAGGTGCACTGTAATGCACAATGGTATAATGCAGTGATGGCAAACCTTGACAACCTAGATGGTTTGGAACTATATTTTCCATGATGCTCATGCACTCTGCAATGTAGAGCATCATGGGAAATGCAGTTCCAAAATATGTGGGGTGCCAAGGTTTGCCATCACTGGTATAGTGCCTTGTGCATTGCATTGTAAAAAATGCATCTATTTTCCTGTGCATTGTAGACCATTTATTTTGATTAAACTGCATAACACAGTACCCTGCAACAAATCTTCATGCTTTGCAAAGTATCATATTCTGGTGTAAATGGGCCCTAAGGATTTCATCCAAATGTAATAAAACAATTATATTATTATCAAATTTATGCTTGTCAACAAAAAAATCCCGGCAGTGTTTTCTGTGCAGACATTATTTCTTGCATTTAAAAACAAGTGTTTAGATCATGCAAAGACCCGCTTACCTAATGCTAGCTTTAGGGAGAAAAAATAATATTAGGCCTTTATCCGATTGATACAGAGCACAAAATGCACATTTACTATTTACTCAAAAATGTGTATGCAGACAACCATACAGTTCAGGAAACAAAGCACAATGGACAAGTACAGAATGCATGCATATATTCATAAGATGCAAAAATATCTGAAGTTTGCAGATACACAGGATTTGCTAATCAATTCAATTATCACTATATGTTTTTACATTTAAATGTAACACAAACTCTTATAATTCCGGCATAAAAAAGAAACACAAGAATATTGGAAGAACAAGTAGTCCCCTGCTGTTGTTTTGTTCATTACCTTTTTTTTTGCTTCCTTCTATAGTGTATAATAATATAATAATCTATGTATATGGTACAGCCATTTGTATGTGTATTTCATACATACAAAAGCTCTGCATCCCAATTAGAGGTGCCGTACAAAGGTTGAGTCTCATTATCCTCTTATAATGCAAGAATACAAGCCTGCGGATTGGCTGAAATAATGCACCTATTAACTTAATGAGGTTGATTTACTAAATGTTTTGCCATTTTGCCAGATAGCTCAGACCCCAGATCTCACAATAAAGAGGACCTGTCATGCCTATTTCTATTACAAGGGATGTTTTCATTCCTTGTAATAGGAATAAAAATGATCAAATTTTTCTTTTTTTTTTTCTTAGAAACGTTGTAAAAATAATAAATAAGATAAATATGAAAAAAAAATTAAAGCGCCCTGTCCTCGTTAGCTTGCGTGCAGAAGCGAACGCATACGGAAGTCCCGCCTACATATGTAAACGGTGTTCAAACCGCACATGTGAGGTATCACCGCGATTGTTAGAGCCCTAGACTTCCTCTGTAACTCTAAGCTGGTAACCTGTAGAAATTTTTAAAGTGTCGCCTTTGGGATATTTAAGTACCAAATTTTGTTGCCATTCCGCGAGTGCGCAATTTTGAAGCATGACATGTTGGGTATCTATTTACTCAGCGTAACATTATCTTTCACATTTTGGAAACAAATTGGGCTAACTTTTCTTATCTTTTAATTCAAAAAAGGGATTTTTTTCCAAAAAAATTTTGTTTGAAAGACCGCTGAGCAAATACGGTGTGATAAAAAAATATTATAAAATATATATATATATATATATATATATATATATATATATATATATATATATATAATGTTTGGGGGCTCTAAGTAGTTTTCTAGCAAAAAAAACTGATTTTAGCTTGTAAGCACAAAGTGTCAAAAATAGGCCCGGTCTTAAAGTGGTTAAACATAGTGCCTGGGAGGTCCCCCTAGTGTGTCTGTAAAGTGGCATTTCTGTAGCAAGCATAAAACATGCTACAGCAAAAAATGACATTTCAAAAGGAGTCAAATCCCATTTAAAATGATTCACAGTTACAATTGACAGCACCCAGCTATTGAAAAAAATGGTGTGGGATCCTCCCTAGTCTATTTCTGGTCTGGCATGGATTTGGAGGGAAACCCAATGCCAAAATAAAAATGGCATGGAGTCCCCCTAAAATCCATTCCAAACTCTTATCCAGGCATGCAGTCTGCCAGGTCAGGAAAGGGGGTGGGGGACAAGCGAGCACCCCCCTCCTAAACCATACAAGGAAACAAGCCCTCAACATGGGGGGTTGGTGCTTTGGGGCAAAGGGGGATGTTGATGGGGACAAGGGCCTCTTCCCGACAACCTTGGGCTGTGGTTGTCATGGTCTGCAGGTGGCAGGGTTTTCGGAATCTGGAAGCCCCTTTTAACAAGGGGGCCCCCAGATCCAGGCACCCCCTATGCGGATGGGTATCAGATACATCGTACCCCTACCCATTCACCAAAAAAGTGTATAAAAGTAGTAAACACAAAAACTGTTTTTGACAAATCCTTTATTAAAAATAAAAAAGAAGTGTCCCTCGATGTAAATCCATCGTTAATCACGCGGCCGCTGGACCCAAAAAATGCCCAATCTGCACTTTGACATTTCTTGTATAGGTAAGGGGTAAAAAAGTTTAAAAAAAGTAAAAACCACAGGAAACAGTTTTTGACAAGTCCTTTATTAAAAAGAAAAAAAAAATAGTGTCCCTCTATGTAAATCAATTGGCAATCGAATGGATTTACTTTGCTTCCCTCTTAAGAGGCTACCCACCATATGCCTGATCTTCGGCTTTGACAGTTCTTTTTTAGGCAAGGGGCAGGGCAACCCGGCTATGTCACACAGTGGCCCCGCCCCTTCTGATATCACATGATGTCAGAAGAGGGCGGTGCCATTGTGTAACGTATCTGGGTGGCCCCGCCCCTTGCTTATAAAAGAACTGTCATAGCTAAAGATCGGGCATACGGCAGGTAGCCTCTTAAGAGGCAAAGCATTTTTTTATATTTTTCGGGTCCAGTGAGCGTTGTGATTGACGATGGATTTACATCAAAGGACACTGTTTTTTTTTCACAAAGGAAGGGGGGGGGAGTGGTAGCTTCCAGATTCTGATAAGCCCCCCACCTACAGACCGCAACAACCACAGCCTAGGGTTGTCGAGAACATGGGGACAAGGTGCTTTTGGGTGAGGGGCATGTGGCTGGTATGGTTCAGGAGGGGGGTTGCTCGCTCTTTTCCCCCCTTTCCTGACCTGTCAGGCTGCTTGCTCGGATAAGGGTCTGGTATGGATTTTGTTTTAATTTTGGCATTGGGTTCCCCTTAAAATCCATGCCAGACCCAAAGGGCTTGGTATGGACTGGGGGGGACTCCACGCCGTTTTTTCCATTTTTTTTTTATCTGTATTGCCCGGAGCCGACAATACATTACAGCCACGAGCAAGTTTAAATTACTGTTTTTCCTTTATAAATGTCAGTATTGCTGCAGCAGGCTCCATACATCGTACAGATGTGCCACTTTACAGGCACATTAAGGGGACCCCCCAGGCATGATTTTTAAAGGAATTTTTAATTTTTTATTGTTTCACTTTAGGCATCATTAAAATTATTGCTCCTTTAAAAACAATAATTTAAAAAAAAATAGCATTAATACATGTCCCCCAGGGCAGTACCCAGGTCCCCATACTTTCTTATGGCAATAACTTGCATATAAGCCTTTAAAATGAGGACTTTTGATTTTTCATGTTCTTGTCCCATAGACTTTAATACAGTTCGCATGTTTGCTACAACTTTTTCCCTGTTCGAGATGTTCTGGTGCGAACCAAACAGGGGGGTGTCCGGCCCATCCCTAATTATGGTATATAGAGCAACTGAATTTGGGGGGAATGTTTTTTTTTCCAGTTAAGTGCTACAGGGCAGTGTGCAGTCATAAGCACATGAAGAAGCAACTTTAGGGGTAAGTGTGATGGGCACCTCAAAAAGGCGGGAAAACAGGTTTTGTACTGAGTTCCAAAAAAAAGGAAATTGCCGGACAACTTCAGTAGATGTGAAAGAGGGTTCCATTAGACCACTGACAATGCCAGCAGCGATCAGAGCTAGTAAGACAGATGGCATGGGGTATATCTGGGATAAGGTACCAAAAATAGAGTATTGTTTATGCATTTTCTTCATGAAGTACAGTACATAGGAAGCTCTTGGCCACCTGAGACCAGGCCGCCTGTCACGCTTCTAAAGAAAGCTCCTCACTCAATACCCTCTCCCAACGAAGCATGTAAGAATGTTTACCATGATCTTGAATGGAGTAGGCATTTAATATCTTATAAATATCTGAAACCAGTCCTTTTCATGAGAGACCTTCTAAGATCATGCTCTCAAAGAGGGAAAGGGGGGAAAATTGTATGGTAGGAGTACCGGTCTGAGCATAATGGGGGATCTGGAGGTACCCATAATGCAGCTGGCGAGGTAGGTCAAATTTGTCCTGAAGCTCATTAAATGGCAATAATTTATGGAGACCTGGGGTCAACCAGGTGACTGAAATTAAATAGGTTCCTCATCGTCCAAGGGTAGGGATTCATGAAGGCCAGGCTATCTGGCACTCTGGGATTGTACAAGAAGGCAGTCAGCAATGATGCTTCAGATTAAAGGGCATGTTGGTGTGAAAATATACTCCAAATAGTCCTAAACTGGGCCATTGCCCCCAGCAACCATCTAGGGTCTACCTCCACATTTGCATTTCATAAAAGATTATTGTGATTAACAGGCACTAGCCAGAGCTTTTCAATTTCCATCCATTTGCTGTAGGCCCACTGTGTAGACCATGAAGCAACTGCACGTAGTTGGGCCGCTTGGTAATACTTTAGAAGATTTTTGAAATGCAAGGCCTCCAACAGTCATGAGGCCATAAGGACTAACTATTCTATGTCTCTTATAATTCCAAACAAAATTCAGGAGGTCTATTTACAATTTTTTAATATATGAAGTTGGGACAGGAAAAGGTAGTGTTTGGAATAAGTTCAAAAGTTTAGGGAGAACGGACATTTTGACAGAAGCATCCCAATAGGGAGATATAATGTTTCTTCCATTGGAGTAGTATTGATCTACGACTATGGTTGGAAAGAACTTGCGATAATGTAAACAAAATAGAGGCATGGTCCTACCAGGAAATTGGGGGTATTTCCTGGACTAACACTACTCTAAGTGTAGGGTTATTAACAAAGAAGTAGTCTATGCGGGAATGCGTTCGGTGAGAAGCTGAATAGAATGTGTACTGTCAACCCACGGGGTGGAGGGCCCGCCAAGTATCAAATAGAGCATATCTTCTAGAAAGTTGGCAAAACAACTGCGAACCTCTAGTAACTCAAGTTTGTAAATCATGAGCATCTACCATGTGACGATCGGGGACAGCAGAATAAGGTAGTTTGAAGTCATCACCTATAAGCAGATATTCATGGTCAGATTGAAATAGACGAGAATAAAATTTGGTCAAGAAGCTAGTTTGATTGACATTGGGGCATACAGAATACAGAAGGTGACAGCTTGTGTTTGCCAGCATCCACACAGAATAATAAAATGGCCTTGCGGCTCTATGTAGGAGTCTGAGCAAGTAAAGTGAGAGCCACGCTTAAAAAAGGATGGCTACGCTGACTCTAAAGTATCAGGATGCAAATGCAAAGGAACTCTTCTTACCTAGATGGGTCTCCTGTACGAGAATAACATCTGCCCCCAACTGCCTAAACTCCCTGAGTGCCAGATGTTGTTTTCTATTGGAGTTTAGACTGTGAACCTTCAGAGACAGGACCCTTACCATAGTGTTGGGTAAAAGCAGAGGATACAGTGCTTATCTGATTCAGTGTCAGGACAGCTATGATCAACAAGCCAGAGGGACACATCCACCATGGAAGGGACTGGGACAGGAGAGGATGTTGTCATGGTAGTCCAAGAAGAGAGAAAAGGTAGGAGACTGAAAAGAAAGAAAAAAATGAACATATCAGAGAAGCCAATATATTTATTAGTAGCAACAGTTTGAAACAAGCCTATGTGGCTTAAAACCTTAGAAGTTCCTATATGTCCTCTTGACTGAAACAGGGGGCAAGAGGGCACAGAGGTAATTGGGGAAAGGAACTATCAATAGCTAATAGGTGGGGGATGGAGGTAGAAGAACCAACAACTCTTGGATCTTCGTAGGTTTTGAGCCCACCTAAATGTAGCCTTAAAGTTATAAAAGTTTTTGTAAATGTCAATGATAGGGGCACATCTCTAGGCAAAATAACTACTAACTAAAGGGCAAGAGATCCCCATTTAAGGGGCAATAAAAAACAATACATTTGAGGGTTTATTATAAGCAGAACGTAACATAAGAGCATGCTAGCTCCAGCATAGATATAAAGAAGACACTGGGCCATGAGGACTAAGCTGTGTAACATACAACAATCCTAGGTTAAAGGAGAATACGGTGTCAGTGGAGACATTAAAATAGACATCCCCTAACAAAATTGAGCAAGAGGCACAATGCTAACAACCGTTCACTCGATTTTAAGTTTAGTGTTCTTGCGGGGGAGTGTCTGGGCCTCTGGTACATTTGGTTGGGGAAACCTACTGCCAAACTACAGGTGGAGGAGGGGGCATGGAGACAAGGTTCCACTCAGGTAGTTAAGGAGTGGGGGTTTCCATAATTTCACAGAAATTTAAGGGGTCTTCTAAATATCGAAGGGGAATACCCAGCAGTGAGTGATGTTGGATTTTTGCAGGATACGCAAAAGAGGTTGAAGGAGCCTGCGCTTTTGGAGAGTAATCCAGGAAAGGTCAGGGTATAACTGCACCGGGGTTCCATCAAACATCACTATACAGAAGTAGTGGGATTTCCCCAAAATGTCCTATTTCTGGAAGTAGGAGTGGACTCTACAGATGACATCTCTTGACTTGGAAGACCCCTTTGGGTGCAAGGCGTGATGAGCACAGTCCACCTCGACATGGTGTGTAGCAGGTTCCCCCAATAAGTCATTTTCCTGGATTTCTTCCCCAGCCATCTCTACCCTCTTTGTGAGGTGTTTGAAATCTGATTGTAAAGCTTGTATTTCAGTATGGCGTCAACTAAACAACTTCAATCAGCTGCCTAAAGTCATCTTTGGTGGGAATAGCTTGTAGGTATGTGTGCCAGATAGCAGGCACCTGGCGGGAGGAAGCCGTGACAAGTGGTTGAGAAATCAGTTGGGAGGAAGAAGCAGGCAGCTGGGCCACTGAAGGTGCAGTATATTGATCTGTTGGAGCAGACATCAATGGAGGGTCCCATGGCTCATACCAGGCAAGTGAGCACAGTTAAGAGCGATCAGGCAGGGAAAGTGCTCCACCCTCTGGTGTGGCCGATGAGTAGGGAAGCATGGTTTGGAGACAATAGGTCGCGGGGTGCCTCTTGAGGAGGTGGAGTCCCGAGATCGAGATGCTCTCTGGGTTTTAAGAGAGGTAGGAGCCAACATGGTAACATGGCGGGCCGGGTAGTTCCCTGCCAGCACAGTCTCAGCCCTGAATCTCGATTGGGCTGAGGGGAGTGACATAGCAGGGGTTCTGAAACCCATGCAGAAGATCAGAGGGAACAGGTGAGCCATTCCTGTCTCCCTCAGGCCAGGAGCAGAGACAGGGTTCAGACACTGTCCATTGCAAAGGTGATATTATTGCAAATAGCAGGGAGTGAGGCAGATGAGCATGTGTGAGAGCTGGAGCCGCTGCTCCACCCAGCCAGTAAGCTGTGGAGGCCGACAATGAAGATACACTCACTGCTCCTTACAGGAAAGGATGTCTGCCCATTAGGGCTACACTATAGAGATCCTCGATAGCTGAGCCCATCACTGGAGCCAAGAGGGGGAGTTGCATTGAGGCATGTGAGCGGGAGGTGGAGGGGGAGGGGAGGCTTGCGGCGCATCTTGTCTTTTCCTTCTAGCTGGGAAGATCCCCTGGGTTTGGTCAAGCAGGCGGACCTTGATTTGCCCATGTGGTGGTACAGAAAAGCCCCCAATTTAGGAGATTTGCAGCAGGCTTAGGGAGAGCGGCTCCCCTATGCGTCCATGCAGATCGGCTTCCGGGACATGTCCCCGATTGACAGGCTTTTATTATCATAATTCAGTATATAAGGACATGAATCAGTTGCTAGGAACAGTTGCAATTTATATATTTCCTCCATTTAAGAGATTTGAATTTGCTCCTTTTGAGAGGGTTGCTATCAGGAAGGTAATCAAGAAATAAAGGATCGTTATTTGAAACCTTTTGGAAAATACACTGCTCAAAAAAATGAAAGGAACACTTTTTAATCAGAGTATAGCATCACGCCAATTAAACTCCTGGGATATTGATCTGGTCAGTTGAGTAGCAGAGGGGGTCGTTAATGAGTTTCAGCTGCTTTGGTATTATTAAATCAACAACGGGTGCACTAGATGGGCAACAATGAGACAACCTCCAAAACAGGAATGGTTTTATAGGTGAAGGCCACAGACATTTTTTTGCCCTACTTATCTTTTATGACTGTTTTTCACTAGTTTTGCATTTGGCTAGGGTTAGTGTCACTACTGGTAGCATGAGGCATTCCCAGGACCCTATAGAGGTTGCATAGGCAGTCCAATTCCCCCAGGATGGTACATCAATACGTGTCATTGCCAGAAGGTTTTCTGTGTCTCCCAGCACGGTCTCTAGAGCATGGAGGAGATTCCAGGAGACCGGCAGTTACTCTAGGAAAGCTGGACAGGGCCGTAGCAGGTCCTTAACCCATCAGCAGGACCGATATCTGCTCCTTTGTGCAAGGAGGAACAGGATGAACACTGTCAGAGCCCTTCAAAATGACCTCCAGCAGGCCACTGGTGTGAATATCTCTGACCAAACAATCAGAAACAGACTTCATGAGGGTGGCTTGAGGGCCTGACATCCTCTAGTGTGCCCTGTACTCACTGCTCTACACCATGGAGCTTTATTGGCATTCGCCATTGAACACCAGAATTGACAGGTCCACCACTGGTGCCCTGTGCTTTTCACAGATGAGAGCAGGTTCACCCTAAGCACATGTGGCCGATGTGAAAGGGTCTGGAGAAGCCATGCAGAATGTTATGCTGCCTGTAACATCATTCAGCAAGACCGGTTTGGTGGTGGGTCAGTGATGGTCTGGAGAGGCATGTCCATGGAGGGACACACAGATCTCTACAGGCTAGACAATGGAACCCTGACTGCCATTGGGTCTTCAGGATGAAATCCTTGGACCTATTGTCAGACCCTATGCTGGTGCAGTGGATCCTGGGTTCCTCCTGGTGCATGATGCTGCCCGGCCTCATGTGGCATTAGTATGCAGCCAGAGATTTATTAAATTAGGTAAAGCTTCACTTTGCAAACAATACCCAATCACATGCAAGGAAAAAAAAACAGCATTTTTGCTTGTACATGAATGGATGATGGAAGTCAGTAGAGATTCTGCTAATTTACTAGACTATGGAGCAACTGCACTTGCAGAGTGCAACTGCACTTTGCATAGTGCACGGTATACTAGCCTTTAGTAAATCAAACCCTTAGTGTCATTTGTGCAGATGAATGCTTCCCACACATTGGCTTTTTCATTATTTAATGTCTGTACATTGTCTGGTGATTGTTTGTTGGGTGCTGTGTTTACAAAGTACATTTGTATAGTGGTATCAGGGCGGTTGCTTAGAGAGGAAAGTGTCCTTGTATATAATTTTCGATACAAATAATAAAAAGTATATATTTTTTTGCATTCAGATTATCTTAGTGCAAATATTTCCTGACCTTTTACTCATTTTAGTAGTCTTTTTATGTAGGACAAGGAAACTTGGCTAGGAAAATGAGGGAAGAATAGCAAAATTTATTTATTTTTTTTTAATAACCACTTCACCTCTCACACCTGTTCACCTCCTAAGGACAGAGCAAATGTTACATTTCTGCTATGAGCCTGTTTATTCAGTGATATCTTTGTCATTACTAAAGATAACAAGGTAATGCATACATTGTTTTTTTTATTTTTAAGTACAAACAAGGCTTTCCCTTCAAGATATTGTCTTGCAACAGTTATTTTTTTCACAATCCTTAGACAATAAAACACAACAAAACTAAAAAAAAAATACACTTTTTTTATCAGCTGTGTTTTAAAAATAGATAGCATTATTGCAGATAAGTATGCATTGTTTTTTGTAATGTGTCCTGTTTAAAATGACACTAACATTATGCTTCTATAACAAAGCATTGCAAAGTTATTTAAAATGTTATATTTTTTTAAATTTGGTAATTTTTTAAATAGGAAATGTGGCAATATACAATGCATGTTAAATGTGTAAAAATATCAGCAAAAAAATGTTAAAAACATAATGGTTAATAAAATAGAAACAAAAAAGAATCAGCAGGAACATAATATTTAAACGGAGAAGGAAATGGGAGGTAATTACTAAATAGGGTAAACTAAGGCTTAATAAGAGGTTAAATAGGGGGACATTTTATAAAATAAAAAAATAAAAAATCAGCAGGTCAGAGACACTGCATGTGCAATGTTCTTTTGTACGATGAAGACGTTTGTTTTTTGGGCATTTCTAGCAAACTATTGCAGATCAAAGTTTGTGCAGTAACCTCTTTGTCCCTCTTGGGGAGCAGGGGAGCCTTGCTATTTATGTGCTACTACCTCTGGTGTAACAAATATACACTCATGAACTTTCCCTGAACCACCCAGATGCTATAGGGTTTATAGGCCAGTATCAGCATATATAGCTGATTTTTTTCATTAAAAATAATATGGGAAAGCCTAAAAAAGCCCATGGTTGAGAAAACACAATAAACGTCGAAAGAGGGGGAAGATTGGTCAAATAGATGTTGGAACAGATTTTTTAAAATATTCTGATCTTGGGGGGCGTGGGTGGACATGGCGGCATGAAGGCGCAGGGATACTGAACTCCGAGGTCACTGCTGCTATCTGAAGCTCTGTGGCATTTTTACGTTGCACAAAGCAAATGCCCAAGTGCGGCACTCCATGCAGGGAGACCTGAGGATTCAAATCTGCCACTATAAAGCACTTCCTGACTCCCGCTGTTCCCCGCAGGAGATCAGCATCCCGAGGCAGCATGGCGCCTACAGATACCACGAGGGATGGCTCAGGCCCTACCTCCTCAACTTCTGACTGCACAGAAGGACAGCCTCCCACCTCTGAACCTCCACTGCCCTCTTCATCTCCACCTTCTACCTTCTTTGAGCTCCCTTCGGTGTTCAGAGAGGAATGTTCCCTCAGCTCAGCATCAGAGTGCAGGCAGTCACTTACTCCTGCAGTCACCTCCATTTACCATTTGTGCTGTCTCCTGCAGAGATGTTGGCAATCTTGCTTTCTCTCTCTACCAAACGTGACATGGAAACAATTGCCTCCCATTTGGAAACATCCTTTTGTGTGGATATCTACAAGGTGAAGCAGTCCGTATCTGTCCTAGAATCCAAGCTTATCCTCAGAACAGGTATCTTTCCTGCAGCACATCACATCCAGGGAGAAAATGGGCCCCTGCTACCAACAGAAGTTATCCCTCATTTGGGTCCAACAGGACAATCTCGAAAATCGTCACAGAAAAAACAATATCAAACTCTGTGGCATCCCAGATGTGATAGGGACTGCTGATTTAGGAACCACCGTCATAGGGATTTTTAATAATCTTATGGGGAAACCTGCTTCTTCCCTAATTAACTGGACAGAATTCACAGGGTTAGCGTACCAGGCCAGAGGGAGCCCTCTCAACCCAGGAATGTCCTCTGTCATGTACATTTTTACAACATCAAAGAAGAGATCATGCGCAGGGCTTGGAACAGAGGTCTATTCCAGTTCAATGGGGCAACTGTGCACCTTCTTCCTGATTTGTCCTTGGGGACCCTCTTTATGCAATGCCAAAACCTGCCCCTGTTGGAGAAATTTTGTTATTGTGGTGGATCTTATGTTTGGGGGTTAACCCTTTAGTCTTCTCATTAATCTTAATGGTGGCAGTTTCTATCTCCACGACCAGGACCAGTTACCAGACTTGTTCGCTTTCTGGATGTGCCACTTTTTGATATTTGGACTGGTTGATGACCGATCTTCCACCTACTCCCAGATCTCTACCTCAACAGAGATGCTGCACACCATCTTCTAGAAGCAGACCTCGTCCATAATCCAATGATCCTTTCTCCAGAGAACTCAGAAAACCTTCCATGTCTCCACTCACGACCTTGGATTGCTACTGTCTACATCCTCTGATGCCAAAGCTACCTTCACCTAGCTGTTTCAGCTTACTGAGATCATTGATCCCCTTATTGCCTAGATCATATTTGTTTACTGGTTTGTTTACAAGTACCTCTTCCTGTCTCCCTCCCACCTCCCCTTTTACCCTTTAGCTTACCGTCTCCCTTTACCCAATCTCCTTTCCACCCCTCTCTTTATCCCTGCTCCTTGACATTCCAGTTGCATTTTGATCTTGAATATGATCCTCACCTAGGTGCGATGTGTCCCATATGGAAGACCGAGGTACAACCCACCTTCCTCTCTTCACCACCTTACCACTCCCTAAGGTAGCCACTTTATTGACCCCCCCCCCCCTTCCGATATATCCTGGATTTAAATTTAAATTGTTTTTTTGTTTAGTGGAACATTACATTTGTCTAATGCTTTATATCCTGGATTGCCACCCATGCCTTTTCTACACTTGTTGTCGTCCTGTATGGGTCTTCCACATGGCCTCCCCCTATTTTAGCCTCTTAGTATGGGCTGCTGATATGATACTATATTATCCTCCTATATATGATCTTTAAGGTTTGTTAATGTTTATACCCAATGCATAGTTCTGTCGGTATTATTTGGTTATCCATTTTATGTTACCATGCAGTACCTGCTGTTCATTCGTACATTTGCTAGCTTATTTCCCCCCATTTTAGGTGACAGGGATTGTTGAAACAAATTTTACTTTTAAAATCATCTCACAAGCGATCAGGGTCCCCGCATACCATGCTGGATTTGTCAGATGCTAGACATCAGTTGTTACAACTCCTCCATCTCAAAACCCTGTCCATTAAGGATCAATCCCGCAATTTATTCTATACGGAGGGCAAAAAACCTCACAGACTGTTAGCAAGAGCTCTACAAGTTAAATATGGGTCTACCTCCATTACAAAACTGAAAGGCTCCGGGAGCCGACTTACACATCACCCTAAAGAGATTGCCAGTCTCTTTACGACATTCTATGAGCACTTGTACAACTTGCCTGTGATTCCCACTAATGTCACCCAGGATACTTTTCTGTCCATAATCTTAGACTATATCGCCAATACAGCTTTCCCTACTCTCTCTCCATGTATAGTGGCCAAATTGGACTGGCCATTTTCTGAAGAGGAACTAATGGGTGCCATTTCTGCACTCAAACCCAATAAAAGCCCAGGTCCAGATGGATATACGACTTGGTTCTATATATTTTTTCAGGGTCCTCATTCTTCCTTTCTTACTGAGACCTACAACGCTATCTCTGGAAATATGGCTTTCCCTGCCCGAGCTTTGGAGGCTCACATCACGGTTTTACCTAAACCTGGCAAGGACTTATCATTATGTGGTAGCTACGGCCCTATTTCCCTTACTAATTTTGATATGTGCCTTCATTCCAAAATTATTGCGAAACGCCTCACACCCCTTCTTCCAGACCTTATACATCTTGACCAAGTTGGGTACACCAGGTCGTGAAGCCTGTGATAACACCTTGAAAACTATCTCTATAATTGAATTTACTCAAAAGCACAATCTGCAGGCTTGCCTTGTATCGGTGGATGCCGAAAAGGTGTTGGACCGTGTTCACTGGGATTTCCTTCGGGCTACTCTTCATCAAATAGGACTGGATCTCAACATTCTTCTAAAAAATTTTGCTCTGTATTCAAATCCATCTGCGAGAATACGCTCTAATGGCATTCCCTCAGACCCAATCATGATTTGTAACGGAACTTGACAGGGATGCTCCCTTTCTCCTATCCTTTATATTCTAACTATGGAACACCTTACCATTGCCCTTCACAATAACCAAGATATCAAGGGCATTAAGGTGGATTTCCATCACTACAAATTGTCTCTCTATGCAGATGATCTTCTTTATAGCTCTTTCCCGCTTACCTCTCTCCCTTCACTAATCAAAGAATTTGCAGACTTTGGATTTGTGAGCAATTTTAAAGTCAACTTTGATAAAACAGGGGCCCTTAACATCTCTTTATCCACCCTGGAGAGCTCCAGACTTTGTTCCAATTCCCTTTTTAAAGTGACGACCTCAAGCCATTAAATATTTAGTTCATATCCCTACTACTCTCTATAAACTGTTGGATCTAAACTACACACCTTTTCTCTCCCTCATCCACACCTGCCTTAAGTCATTTGATAAGCCTACTATCTCTTGGAATGGACTTATGTCATAACCAGGCAAGAGCTTGGATGTAATACTCCCAACTCTGACATTATCTTGCCGCTAATATACCTGCAACTGCCCTAACCCGACCACTCACTGATTTCAAGTACTTGTTGTCCCAGTCTGCCAGACCGGAACACCCCCTGTCTTACATATACCAAATGTTGCTGAAGACCTCCGTACCACATGCCCCACCATTCATTGCTAAATGGGAACAGGATCTTAATATCCCAGGTGATGACTTTGACTGGGACAAAATACTGACATTTACCTATAAGACTTCCATATCTTCTAGAGCACAAGTGTGCAACTATTAGATCCTCGCCAGGTTGTATTGTTGCCCGATTATCTTGTGTAAATTGGACCCGTTTATTCCAAACATTTGCTGGAGATGTTTTAAGGCCTGAGGCACCATGACTCTTATTTGGAGCACTTGTCCACTCATAAATCCTTTCTGGGAAAATTTGCTTCACCTCTACTGTGATTTAGTTGGGGACAACATTATTAACTCTTGTCTCATTACTATACTATCAATGTTGCCTGGATCCTATAAACAAAATAAAAAGAGTCTTCTTTTACACTTCTTGACTACTGCACATACTGTTATTGCCAGGGGGTGGCAAAAATCACAACCCCTGTCCCTTGTGGAATGAGGCTGTGAAATGGATGCTATTTGCCATCTAGAAAATTTGATCTCCTGGGAGACAGATAAAACTGCCGATTATACCTCGAATTGGTCGATCTGGAATCATTTCAGACATTCCTCTAAATTTTCCTCCTACCTTATAATATTTGCTATCATTGTTGGATATCCAGTTTTATCTCCCCTCATAGTGTTTTTGTCACACCACCAGTTATAGTCGCCAACCCATTTTTAATGGGTTGGCGACTATAACTGGTGGTGTGACAAAAACACTATGTTTCCTTTGCTGCTGGTATAGGCATACTACTGAAACGTCATCCTTTGCAAAAGTTAGATGATTGCCTGTCTCTCAACCCACTTACTAGGGTGATTATGCTCCTCTGTTATCTACCTATCAAGGATTTACAGTGTAGTACTTTGACTTGCCTTATGTACTAGTATATATAACCTATGACTATTGATATACTGTATGTACTGTATTGATTATGGATCTAAGCCTGAACCTTATGATCCTTCTGTTATCCCCTTTTTTGTTTCCTTTGTATTTGTGTAACATCAAAAACCCAATAAACACATTTAAAAATAAATATTCTCCTCTTTTATTGTGAATCATACTTAGAGCATCTACAATACAGAATGGGTTTACTTCTAGAAAATTCAGTTAGAATGTTTTATCGTATTGATAAAAATAGTTTCTATATTGATTAAAAATGTTGCTATATTTATGTTATGTATTGCTAACCACTAAGATTTGACCCATGTTTCATAA
Organism: Pelophylax lessonae; assembly: GCF_965119305.1. Classification (NCBI taxonomy): domain Eukaryota; kingdom Metazoa; phylum Chordata; class Amphibia; order Anura; family Ranidae; genus Pelophylax; species Pelophylax lessonae. The sequence continues at coordinate 724,486,794 of NC_138768.1, forward strand.
AGCTCTTCTATCATTACTGTTGTATCTGAGCTTTCAAAATATTCCATAAGGTAAATATAAAGTAAATGTCTCTTAAATGTAGGGAGGAGAAACCGTAACATTGGATCAGTATTTAATTATTCAGTTAAAAAATACACATGTGGCTATTCTGCAGCTCTCTATTAATAATTCATAAGACATCTGTTTCTGCTGTAAGCATTTGCATTTAAGGGGTGCAAAAGAATTTAGGAGTTCAGAACCACAGGGAAATGCCTTTTGTATAGTAAACCCATTTATCCTGTTCATTTATGCATGTTGTGGTAGATGTGCGATTTTATTTATATAGCACCAATCATGTCCAGAAAGTCCAGGCTTTCAACAAAATCAGTGAACAGCACAATGCAATGTCCTCATGGAGAAACACAGTGGACACATTGTATGTCAACATTTTACTGGCTTACATTGTATGAATACATAAAAAAGAACTTTAAAATCACATACAGTATAGCACTTGCAAATTGGCACATCACTTTTTGCATTAAAAAGAATAAAAAAATATTATTATTTTTTTAAATCTGAGATTTTATTTCCACCATCATGCTTTATTCAAGTGGTTAATGGTTTTTAATTGGCCTGAAGTAATCCTGTCACCCACCTAAACAACTGTAGCTAGAAAATGTGTCTACTCCAGAAAGAGTCAATCCCCTAGCACAGCCCTATCCCTTCTTTTATGTCATAGCCCTCTACTCGTCTGGGAGTTTGTAATACTTTTCGGAGCTGATCCAACTCTCTAGCTCTTCCCCTCACTTCTTGACATGACCTTTTATGTAGCTGCCAGGGGAGGAGTGAAAGTATATACTATAAATTTTCTATTTTGACTAATAGATCTGAGTTACAGCACATTTAAGATGGTGCATGCCTAGTAGCAGTTTTAGGGATTTTGTTGGTCTACACAAGGGAGGTAAATAACATGCATAAATATATGAAATACATGTATAATATTATTGGAAGGTTTTTGATAAAATGAATGGTCTCGTATCAGCGTCTCTTTAAATTGTCAAATATTAAATATGGTGGAGATACAGATCATATAAAGCAGTTTCCTTTAGGAGCTTCCATTTTTCAGGTGTGGAGGCAGGTAATCCTGTATAGAACCCCCACCATAGCCTTACTGGCTAAGAAAAAAAAATATTTCAAACTGTCTAAAACTGCCTTAAAGTAAATGTAAACCCAATAATGAAAATCAAACAGAGGCTTTAACATGTAAATGTAATCTTGAAAGTCATTTTAAATTTTCTTTTTTTTAATCTGCACCTTTCTTTAAAATTTCTATAAACTGTGAAAAAAAATCAAAACAAGATGGCAAGGATCATTCTGAATAAATGTAGCACTTGCTGTAAATATAACCTTTTTTGTCCTAAGCAGTATGAGCTTCCAGTATAGATTGTACTAAAACACCCCCTATATACTATTTTTCTGAAGCAGTGGGACCCTCATCCTTCTCCAGTTGTTTACAATGCTTAGCAGAATAAAATGTGATATATATATATATATATATATATATATATATATATATATATATAAATTGGAGATGCAGTCTCAATATTTGTAGGGTTCTTTCTTTCTTTACCTGATATATTTATACATTTACAGGCAGGTATGCACTTGCAAACAAGCGACAGCACAGTTTCGGACATGCATATGTCCTTCATCAAGCTGCATGTCTGGCTGATCTACTGGGATTTTCATGCACAATCATCTCTAGGGTTTACAAAGAATATCCAATATATATATATATATATATATATATATATATATATATATATATATTCATAGTTCTGGAGCCATCACATAAGTGAGTTTAAATCAGATGTGAAAGCAATCGCTAAGACCTTATATAAGTTTTAACATGTTAGTATAATTTTAAAGTAATTTCAAATGCTTTCAAATCTGCAGCCTTCATTAAAATTAGTGTTGAGCGAACACGGACTGTATTATTCGTGTTTGTACCGAATAATTGGATTTTTTGTACCCGAACACGGACACGGACACTTTACTGTATGTTCGGGTAAAAATCCGTGTTCGGTCGTTTTATTTCCGGGTTTTGCATGCTTTGGCGCTCTTTTCATGGCGGGCTTTCAACAGCCAATCAACAATCGTTTAACTGGTGTGCCTTAAGCCATCCCAGCCATGCCTGCAAATGTCTCAGTAGCTGTGATTGGCCGTCTGAAGCATGTGACCAAGTCTTTATAAGTTCCAGGCAGCCGCAGCATCTTCATTCTGCTGCTTAGATCAGGGACAGAGCACACATCAACGTGCTGGCTGCTGATTAGGGAAAGACAGGCAGGAAAAAACCATTTGTGTCCGGATAGAATTGAGGGACAGGTCGGAGTGTTTAGGCAGGGCGAGTTGTAGGCATTTTAGGGATAGAGTCTGCTGAATTATAGGGTCAGTGTCTTCTACAAAGTACAATCGATATTGCTGTGTGGGGGGTGGGGTGACTCTGCACTCAATCCTGATCTACGATCTCTTCTTAATCCTGTTAGGGAGAGGCTGCTGCTGCTGAATTTTAGGGAAACTGTGTTCTACAAACTACAATCGATATTGCTGTGTGGTGTGGGATAGGAGATAGGCAGGTGTCAGTGATCCACATCCATTTTTCTGTGTGTGAGCTGCAGTGAACACAATCTTTTTGGGCTGCAGTGAACACAATCTTTTTGGGGTGGAGTGAACAACGTCCTTTTTGGGGTGCAGTGAACAAAATCTTTTTGGGGTGCAGTGAACAAAATCCTTTTTTGGGGTGCAGTGAACAACATCCTTTTTGGGGTGCAGTGAACACAATCTTTTTGGGGTGCAATGAACAAAATCCTTTGTGGGGTGCAGTGAACACAATCTTTGTGGGGTGCAGTGAACACAATCTTTTTGGGGTGCAGTGAACAACATCCTTTTTGGGGTGCAGTGAACAAAATCCTTTTTGGGGTGCAGTGAACACAATCTTTTTGGGGTGCAGTGAACAAAATCCTTTGTGGGGTGCAGTGAACACAATCTTTGTGGGGTGCAGTGAACACAATCTTTTTGGGGTGCAGTGAACAAAATCCTTTTTGGGGTGCAGTGAACAACATCCTTTTTGGGGTGCAGTGAACAACATCCTTTTTGGGGTGCAGTGAACAAAATCCTTTTAGGGTGCAGTGAACACAATCTTTGTGGGGTACAGTGAACAGAATCTTTGTGGGGTGCGGTGAACACAATCTTTGGGGGGTACAGTGAACACAATCTTTTTGGGGTGCAGTGAACAAAATCCTTTGTGGGGTGCAGTGAACACAATCTTTTTGGGGTGCAGTGAACAAAATCCTTTGTGGGGTGCAGTGAACACAATCTTTGTGGGGTGCAGTGAACACAATCTTTTTGGGGTGCAGTGAACAAAATCCTTTTTGGGGTGCAGTGAACACAATCTTTGTGGGGTGCAGTGAACACAATCTTTTTGGGGTGGAGTGAACAAAATCCTTTTTGGGGTGCAGTGAACAACATCCTTTTTGGGGTGCAGTGAACAAAATCCTTTTTGGGGTGCAGTGAACACAATCTTTTTGGGGTGCAGTGAACAAAATCCTTTGTGGGGTGCAGTGAACAGAATCTTTGTGGGGTACAGTGAACAGAATCTTTGTGGGGTGCAGTGAACACAATCTTTGGGGGGTACAGTGAACACAATCTTTTTGGGGTGCAGTGAACAAAATCCTTTGTGGGGTGCAGTGAACACAATCTTTGGGGGGTACAGTGAACACAATCTTTTTGGGGTGCAGTGAACAAAATCCTTTGTGGGGTGCAGTGAACACAATCTTTGTGGGGTGCAGTGAACACAATCTTTTTGGGGTGCAGTGAACAAAATCCTTTTTGGGGTGCAGTGAACAACATCCTTTTTGGGGTGCAGTGAACACAATCTTTTGGGGTGCAGTGAACAAAATCCTTTGTGGGGTGCAGTGAACACAATCTTTGTGGGGTACAGGGAACAGAATCTTTGTGGGGTGCAGTGAACACAATCTTTGGGGGGTACAGTGAACACAATCTTTTTGGGGTGCAGTGAACAAAATCCTTTTAGGGTGCAGTGAACACAATCTTTGTGGGGTGCAGTGAACAAAATCCTTTTTGAGGTGCAGTGAACACAATCTTTGTGGGGTGCAGTGAACACAATCTTTGTGGGGTACAGTGAACACAATCTCATACTTCTGAACATTTGAGGGTGCTGCCTGTTCCATACTCCTCCTCCTACTGCTCAACCATCCTTTTAGGGGTACAAACAATAGTAATTGGGGCCTAGTGTGGTGGTGTACGTGTGAGATACATACACTTTCTTTTTGATCATATTTTCTATTCCGCTATTCAATTAAAACCTTTGGGGATCAATTAAATTGCGTGATAGTCTGTGTCGGTACGTGTGAGATCCACCTTTCCAAGTTTTTGGGGTTCATCTCATACTTCTGAAGATTTGAGGGTGCTGCCTGTTCCATACTCCTCCTCCTACTGCTCAACCATCCTTTTAGGGGTACAAACAATAGTAATTGGGGCCTAGTGTGGTGGTGTACGTGTGAGATACATACACTTTCTTTTTGATCATATTTTCTATTCCGCTATTCAATTAAATCCTTTGGGGATCAATTAAATTGCGTGATAGTCTGTGTCGGTACGTGTGAGATCCACCTTTCCAAGTTTTTGGGGTTCATCTCATACTTCTGAAGATTTGAGGGTGCTGCCTGTTCCATACTCCTCCTTCTACTGCTCAACCATCCTTTTAGGGGTACAAACAATAGTAATTGGGGCCTAGTGTGGTGGTGTACGTGTGAGATACATACACTTTCTTTTTGATCATATTTTCTATTCCGCTATTCAATTAAAACCTTTGGGGATCAATTAAATTGCGTGATAGTCTGTGTCGGTACGTGTGAGATCCACCTTTCCAAGTTTTTGGGGTTCATCTCATACTTCTGAAGATTTGAGGGTGCTGCCTGTTCCATACTCCTCCTCCTACTGCTCAACCATCCTTTTAGGGGTACAAACAATAGTAATTGGGGCCTAGTGTGGTGGTGTACGTGTGAGATACATACACTTTCTTTTTGATCATATTTTCTATTCCGCTATTCAATTAAATCCTTTGGGGATCAATTAAATTGCGTGATAGTCTGTGTCGGTACGTGTGAGATCCACCTTTCCAAGTTTTTGGGGTTCATCTCATACTTCTGAAGATTTGAGGGTGCTGCCTGTTCCATACTCCTCCTCCTACTGCTCAACCATCCTTTTAGGGGTACAAACAATAGTAATTGGGGCCTAGTGTGGTGGTGTACGTGTGAGATACATACACTTTCTTTTTGATCATATTTCCTATTCCGCTATTCAATAAAAACCTTTGAGGATCAATTGAATTGCGGGATAGTCTGTGTCGGTACGTGTGAGATCCACCTTTCCAAGTTTTTGAGGTTCATCTCATACTTCTGAAGATTTGAGGGTGCTGTCTGTTCCATACTCCTCCTACTCCTCATCCATCCTTTTAGGGGTAGAAACAATAGTAATTGGGGCCTAGTGTGGTTTTGTACGTGCGAGATACATACACTTTTTTGGATCATATTTCCTATTCCGCTATTCAATAAAAACCTTTCTAGGGCAAGATCTTAAATTACAGAAATATGAGGAGACCGTCAAATAAGGGCATTGGCCTGGGTCGTGGTGATGCTGGTAGAGCTCCTGTTGCAAGGAGAGGACGTGGTCGATCTGTGCCAGCTACACGCACAAGTGAAACACCTTCCTCAAGTGTGAGTAGGCGACAGAACCTGCATCAGTATTTGGTAGGGCATCATACGCCCCTAGAAGTGATGAGGCCAGAACAAGTGGAGGCGATAGTAGATTGGTTTGCTGCTGACAGTGCCTCCAGTTCCTTCACATTGTCTCCCACCCAGTCTACTGCAGAAAGGTCACAGTTGGCACCTGCAGCCGATGTCCAACCGTCTTTCACCTCACCCCCTTGCAAATCAGGCAAGCAGTCTGAGCCCCAAGCCATACAGCAGTCTCTTCTTCTTTTTGATGACTCTGTCAGCAGGGTTTCCCAGGGCCATCCACCTAGCCCTGCCCCAGAAGTGGAAGAGATTGAGTGCAGCGATGCCCAACCACTTATTTCTCAAGATGAGTACATGCAAGGATCATCGCAGCACGTCTCCGATGATGACGAAACGCAGGTGCCAACTGCTGCGGCGTTCAGCATTGTGGAGACCGACAAGGAGGGCAGGGGTGAAGACTGGGTGGAAGATGATGTGGAGGACGATGAGGCCCTCGACCCCACATGGAATGAACGTCATGCAGGTGACCTGAGTAGTTTGGAGGAAGAGGCGGTGGTCGCACAGAGCCACCAGCACAGCAGAAGAGGGAGCAGGGTGCAGAAGCGGAGCGGCCGTGCCCTAGACACTACGCCCGCTACTGCCCAACGCAGCAAGGGAACGAGCGCACCAAAGTCAGCTCAAAGGAGTTCTCTAGCGTGGAAGTTCTTTAGAAAATGTGCTGATGACAGGACACGAGTGGTTTGCACCCTGTGCAATCAGAGCTTGAAGCGAGGCATAAACCTTCTCAACCTGAGCACAACCTGCATGATCAGGCATCTAAGTGCAAAGCACAAGCTGCAGTGGAGTACACACCTTCAAAACCAAGAAACGTCTCTGGCTCATCCTGCTTCCTCTTCTGCTGCAGTCTCGGCCGCTCCAGCCACATCTGTAGTGATACCGGCACCTGCCACCCCGCAAACAGACGATCTGTCAGCAACACCACCACCTGGGTCACCAACAACCATCTCCACAATGTCCCGTGGAAGCGTTCAGCTTTCCATCTCCCAAACACTTGAGAGGAAGAGGAAGTACCCCCCTACCCACCCGCGATCCCTGGCCCTGAATGCCAGCATTTCAAAATTATTGGCCTTTGAAATGCTGTCATTCCGTCTGGTGGAGACGCACAGTTTTAAAAACCTTATGTCGGTGGCTGTCCCACAGTACGTCGTGCCCAGCCGCCACTACTTTTCCAGGCAAGCCATCCCTTCCCTGCACAACCAAGTGGGGGAAAAAATCAGGCGTGCACTGCGCAACGCCATCTGTGCCAAGGTCCACCTAACTACCGATACGTGGACCAGTAAGCACGGTCAGGGGCGTTATATCTCCCTAACGGCACACTGGGTAAATGCAGTGGCGGATGGGCCTGAGGCGGATAGCAATTTGGCGCATGTCCTTCCACCACCGAGGATTGCAGGGCGCTTCAGTTTGCCTCCTGTTCCTAACTCCTCCTACTCCGCTTCCTCATCCTCTACCGCCTCCTCATCCGGACAGCGTAACACCTTCACCACCAACTTCAGCACGGCCAGGGCTAAACGACAGCAGGCAGTTTTACAACTTGCCTGTTTGGGGGACAAACCACACACCGCGCAGGAGTTGTGGAGGAGCATGGAACAGCAGACAAATGAGTGGTTGCTGCCAGCGAGCCTCAAGCCCGGCCTGGGCGAAATCTCATAGCAGCTCTGGGCCTAGCCGGTTTGACGCACATCCCTTGCCTGGCGCATATGCTGAATTTGGTGGTGCAGAGGTTCCTTAAAAACTACCCTGATATGTCAGAGCTGCTGCAGAAAGTGCAGGCCGTTTGTGCGCACTTTCGGCGTTCTCACCCTGCTGCTGCTCGCCTGGCAGCGCTGCAGCGTAACTTCGGCCTTCCCGCTCACCGCCTCATATGTGACGTGCCCACAAGGTGGAACTCCACCTTGCACATGCTGGAAAGACTGTGCGAGCAGCAGCAGGCCATAGTGGAGTTTCAGCTGCAGCACGCACGCGTGAGTCGCTCTGCGGAACAGCACCACTTCACCACCAATAACTGGGCCTCCATGCGAGACCTGTGTCCCTTGTTGCGCTGTTTTGAGTACTCCACCAACATGGCCAGTGGCAATGACGCCGTTCTCAGCTTAACTATCCCACTTCTATGCCTCCTTGAAAAAACAATTCGGGCGATGATGCAAGAGGATGTGGCACAGGATGAGGAGGAGGAGGAGGAGGATGAAGAGGTAACATTTCCAAGGCTTTCAAGGCAGTCATTCGCAAGGGGCTCCGAGGGTGGGTTCCTGCACACACAAACGCCAGGGACACAATTGTCCAGCAGGGGCACAGTTCTGGAGGATGAGGAGGATGAGGAGGAGGAGGAGCTGGAGGAGGAGATGGAACCATGTTCACAGCAGGGTGGCACCCAGGCCAGCTCATGGCCATCACTGGTGCGTGGCTGGGGGGATACAGAGGACACGGACGATACACCTCCCACAGAGGACAGCCTTTCGTTGCCTCTGGGCAGCCTGGCACACATGAGCGATTACATGCTGCAGTGTCTCCACAACGACCGCCGAGTTGCCCACATTCTAACTTGTGCTGATTACTGGGTGGCCACGCTGCTGGATCCCCGTTACAAGGACAACGTACCGTCCTTAATTCACTCACTGGAGCGCGATCGCAAGATGCGCGAGTACAAGCGCACGCTGGTAGACGCCATGCTGCTGGCATTCCCATCTGACAGCGGGGCCGCAGTGGAAGCACAAGGCAGAGGAGGAGGAGGAGGAGGAGGAGGTCGCCAACGCAACCAGGGCACCGCCAGCACCTCAGAAGGCAGGGTTAGCATGGCCGAAATGTGGAAAAGCTTTGTCAGCACGCCACAACAAACAGCAGCACCAGCAGCTCAGATGGAACGTCTTAGCAGGAGGCAGCATTTTACCAACATGGTGGAGCAGTATGTGTGCACACGCCTACATGTAGTGAATGAGGGGTCTGCCCCCTTCATCTTCTGGGTCTCCAAATTGGGCACATGGCCTGAGCTTGCCCTTTACGCCTTGGAGGTGCTGGCGTGCCCTGCAGCCAGTGTATTATCTGAACGGGTATTTAGCACGGCTGGGGGCGATATAACAGACAAGCGCAGCCGCCTGTCCAGAGACAATGTGGACAAGCTCACGTTCATTAAAATGAACCAGGCATGGATCCCACGGGACTTTTCCGTTCCTTATGCAGAATAGCAATGGATACCGACCTTACCCACCCATTGTTCCATTTTTGCTCTTTCTCACTCTTTTGGGGTGTACCCTCATTTAAAATTTGTGAAAAGAAGCAGTGTTGGCTACCTCGTCCTCCTCCTCAGGGCCAGATTAACGTAGGGGCTATTGGAGCTGCAGCTCCAGGCCCCTACCTTTTATATAGGCCCCGGGTTGGCCATATTCACTGTTACCGCTCTTCTGTCACTTGTAAACACAGAAGTCTGGCTTCTATGCTCGCTTCCCCAGGCAGCACCCTCAGAACCTCCCCACACAGCACGAAGGCCGGACAAGGAGGGACAGTTGCCGATGCATGGATGTGTTTATGGGCTTCAGAGACAGCATCCCATGTTGAATTAGGCATGCATGGCTGCACCCTTCCTCCTCTGGGTGCATGCCAAGGCACGGCCCTTAAGGCCCTTCAGAATCCTCAGCACCAAGCCCATGATGCTCTTAATCCGGCCCTGGTCCTCCTCCACCGCCGCTTCCACCTACACAGCCCATAGGTGTGCGCAGCCTATTGCATTAAGGTGTGCACCCCAAAGTTGAAATACACATGCATGTGTTTGCCAGCAGGGAGAGTAATGTATCGGGGCCATGTACCTGTATTCAAAGAGAAATAGAGCAGAGCAGGTCCGAGGGAGATCTTTCCCATCTCCTCACTGGCAATGCTATGTGCCCTAGGTGATTAGGGTGTGCCCAGGCACATCCGGCACACCCTGTGCGCATGCCTATGTCACCGCCACATCCACCACCACCTCAACCTCCCTCCTACTCTATATGGGCCTCGTCCTTCAGAGATGAAGAAGAACATTGTTTTATTTTTCTGTTTTTTTTTGTTGTTTTAAGTTATTTCCCTATCCACATTTGTTTGCAGAGCACTTGCCATGCTCTTAATTACGTTTTGCTGCCATTTGCAGCACTCTAGCCCTTTCCTTTGGTGTTTTAGAGCCATTTTAGTGCCTTAAAGTTCGGGTCCCCATTGACTTCAATGGGGTTTGGTGTCCGGGAAAAGTTCGGTAAAAGTCCGGGACACGGACCCGGACTTTTTTTTAAAGTTCGGCCGAACCCGTCGAGCACGGACATCTAGGTGTCCGCTCAACCCTAGTCATGAAGGTTCTTGTTCAGGCACTTTCTGTTGTAGGGTGAGGATGTCCTGTTCCTGACTTTCATTTATGCTCTTGCATTGTCACGTGGTCAATTCACTATTGTCATCATCAGGAAACCCACCCTTAGAAATGCCATATAGCCTTTGTTGGAGTACATGCATGTAGTCAGAAAGAGGCTGCAAAGAGGCCATAGGAGATCTTCAGGACTGAGATGCAACAAAGGGTGAGCAAAGAGGAAAACTGTACTTTTTAAATAAAAATGGGAATTGTTTATAATACACCATGATTTTTCAGTTAGGAATAACTTCTAAGTCATGACCCTTTGTTTTAACGTTAAGTTCTTTATTTATGTTTAACTCTCCAATTCAATCTTTAAATCAACACTAAGCGTTCTAACAGTAAAGGGCTTTTTTAATACTTGAATTAAGACTCAGGTTAAGTGAAAACCCATGTAATGAATATCTCTCAGAGGCACCTCAGAGGTAACAACAAACTGTGTTGTCTGATGTTTTCTAAGTTTGGAATGTCCAGGTGATTTATAGAGATATCAATGCTCAAAAATCTGTAGGGATAGTCATAATGGACATCAGGGATGGGAACTGGTGCCAAAGTGGTACGTGACTACCATAGAAAATTTCCTGAGTATCGATGGCTACCACATTTCAGAAACATGCTTCAGAAAAGGGATTTTGACACCCAAAACAGGCAAGTACATAAAGACACGGAACCCAGCTGATCCGAAAAGCTAGGTACCATGTCATTACTGTGATTGGTCATTTCAGCGATTACAGGGTGTTATTTACCATACTGACCAAGGAGTGTCTGCTTTCCAAAAAAGGGTCACTTCAGCGGTTTTGTACTATTCTGGCATTTTCAATTTAAAAAAAAAAAGTAAAATAAACTGTTTTTTTTTTTTCAAAATTATAGTTTTTAAAGAAACATCATTCATTAAATAACACCAAAAGAATGCTCTATCAGTATTAGAAAAATTATTTAAAACTAATTTGAGAACAGAATTGCATCATGTAGTAATTGTTGGTCAAACTATTATGACATTATTATTTTAATAATAATTATTATTATTATTATGACATATGTATTGTTTACCCACTTGCCCTCTGGAAGATTTACCCCCTTTATAACCAGGCTATTTTTTGTGATATGGCATTGCACTACTTTTACTGAAAATTGCGGGGTTGTGCGATGATGTACCCAAACAAAATGTATGCCTTTTTTCTGCACAGATAGAGCTTTCTTTTGATGGTATTTGATTACCACTGCGTTTTTTTTTTTTTTTTTTTTTTTTTTTGCGCTATAAACAAAAAAAGACCAACAATTTTGAGAAAAAAAATAATATTTTTTACTTTCAGCTATAAAACATATCCAATAAAAAAAAATTTAAAATATCGAATTTCTTCATCAATTTAGGCAGTTATGTTATCTGCTACAATAAGCGTATATTGATTACGCAAAAGTTATAGTGTCAACTATGGAATATTAAACATTTTTAAAATGTTTTTGTTTTACTAGTAATGGCAGTGATCAGCAACTTATAGCAGGACTGCGATATTGTGATGGACAGTCGGGAGACTTTTGACAGTTTTGGGGACAGTGAAACTAATACAGTGATCAGTTCTAAAAATATGCACTATCCCTGTACTAATGACACTGACTGGAAAGGGGTTAAGCATCAGGGGCGATCAAAGGGTTACCTGTGTGCCTAGCCAGTGTTTTCTAAGAGTGTGGGAGGTGCTTTTACTAGGGAAAGTCTGGGCCAAATGATCAGAGGGTACTGACGGACATTGGGTCTAGGGGACCCACTGATTAGGTTCCGCTGTGTAGAATCACAGCGGGAGCCAACCAGCGGCAGCACTCTCTCCTGATAGTCGGATCACGTATATTTATAACTGCTATAGGGTGGTCGGCAAGTGGAAATATGTCTATTTTTTAATTATAATATGGAATAACATTTTTTATATTTTAGGAAAATGGTATTGGTTTTATTTGGCCCAACTCACAAAAAGTCCCATGGGCACAACTTTTTTTTGTTTATTATATGTTAATAGGGACTGAGTTCTTCCAACATCTTTGCACTTGTGACACTTGCTAGTTTATGTCATTGGTCAAACTATCACAGTGATGAAAACTGAAAAATGGCCTGGTAATGAAGGGTTATTACAGGCTGGTACTCACGTACCAAGTGCTCAAGTCGTTAGAGCTGAACACCAGTTAGCGAGTAATATAACCATTCTCGTGGCTCCCCTAAGGATTAAATGCTTGTTTTGTCTGGGAAAAGGATAATGCAGAAACACTGAAGTCTGGACAGCCTGTCCCATTAAGCTTTTCATCAGTTGTATCTCCTCTAACTGCTTGTCCTGCATTGTATCTTGGTATCATTGTATCAGGGTCTCCCTTCACTCCAATACAGCAAAGCAGAGGGGAGCCTCTGGCTGTCAAGGGATTAAGGAATAAAGTAAGTATTTCTTCCCTGTTCCTTATCTGATAGAAGTTAGAAAATGATTGAGATAAGTAATGCCCTAAAAGGTTTGGTTTATTTTATTCAACCTTCCAAATCTTCAAAATAAGCCTCTATTGAATTGACTTTTAAAAAGTACAAAAGTGAAGCATTGTAAGGTAAAACATAGGCAAGGTATGCCTACCACTTTTGCCTGGCTCCCTACTACCCGCTTGTGTTTCAGAAATAATTTTCTAAGTTTTTATTTTAAAGTAGTTCATTTTTACAGCATTTATTTTATTTAGACTGACCTAGTATAAATGGCCTTTGCAAAACGTTTGTCATTAATCTTTTTATTATGATGCCAACAGAGAGTTGGGTCATCTAAATGGCCTGTCCACATGTATTTTAAAGATGATTAATCATTATTTGGAGAAAGGAAATTGACTAACTGTGTGCCTGAAGATATTTTTCAACTTGGCCAGTCTCCTTTTTAAACTTCTGTGTACAATCTCATAGTTACTAGGAAAAGAAACAAAATGTTCTTCATTAATATTGATTGGTAAAAGGTTTGAGCTTTATATAAAACAGCCAGAGATCTGGATCATTGTTCCTGATGGATTAAATATGATAATTCTGAGAAAATGCAAGCTTTCTTTTTTCATTTTCAAAATGGGTTTTTAAATTATGTTTATTCAGATCTAGCATAAGGTTTAAAGAAAATTCTATGAACAAAAAACTGACTTTAAACAGAAACATGGGTGACAACATAGAAGGGCGTAACAATATTTTGGAACTTTCATGTGTCCCCAAATGTGGTTTCCAGTGATAATATAGACATAATTTGCTTAAAGGGCATCTCCAGGACAAGTACAATTTGTCAGAAAATTATTTTATTGATATATACTATATATATATATATATATATATATATATATATATATATACACACTGTATATGTATATGTATATATATATATATATATATATATATATATATATATCATTTTTTTTTTCCCAGTGACTTTTAGTTTTCTGTACTACAGAAAACATTTTGTAGTGTTGGTTTCTCTGTATGTGATCTAGATTGCCAACAATTAACATGTCATAAGAGAAATGTAGACTGCCATTGCTGGCCTCTTTGGCAATATTCTTGCCTGACTGTCAAAATGATGCTTTGGCTTTAACATTGTGAGTCACTAACCTGAAATACAGTAAGTATAGATATATTTCTGGCTTCTTAGACATTAATTTGATGCACGTTTTTTTCCACCTTATAAGTAATGACGTCAAAACAGCCAGTCAACTAGCATTTTCAAAGGATGTACACAATGTCAGCCCCATATTTTTACTGACAGATATATTTTAATTGGTGGAGTGATCTATTTTAGCTATGTCTGAAAGAAAAGCATATGCATTGGACAGGTAGGTGGTGTCCTTCTCTCTATATTTTGAAGCAGAAGTTTCAATGTTACTTGGAATTTACTGATAAAGGAAACTCTTCTTTAGAAAAGTATAAAGGCATCCATTGCTGAAAATGTTAGCTTATTGGATGTCATGATTAGAGTTGAGCGAATCCGAACTGTATAGTTTGGGTCCGTACCGAATTTTGGGGTGTTCGGTACACTGACCCGAACATTTTCATAAACGCTTGGGTCTGTTATTCAGCAAATTCTTCCCGCTTTCTGAAGGGCTGCACAGCAGCCAATCAGCAAGCGTTTTACTTTTTGTCCTAAGAAGCCATCACAGCCATGCCTACTAATGGCATGGCTGTGATTGGCTGAGTGCAGCATGTGACCCAGTCTCTTTATAAGCTGGAGTCACGTACTGCCGCACGTTACTCTGTTGCTGCGAGGTTAGGGAAAGGATGCTGCTGCCGCGATCAGGGACAGAATAGGGCACATATCAGAACAACCTGTGCTACTTTAATCCACAAGATACAGCAAATAGAGAGGGAGGGAGCTTCAGCAATCCAACATTTCTGTACCCAGCCACTGCAAGGGAAATCTTTTTTTTGTAATCCATCTGTTACTGAGGTGGTGCTCGGCGGTCATATTAGTCATTGCAGTGTACTGCATGTGTGCCAGCCAGCAAGGAACATCAGCCTAATCATATTTTGTAGCTCAGTGAAGGAAAAAAAAACTTTTTTTTTTCTGGCTGCTCAAGTCCCCTATATTGCCCTTTGTATGTTGAAGGGGTGACATAGTCCATTTGTCTAGCCTGGGATCTGTGGTGCCACAGAGCACTTGTGTATACAATGCACTAAACCATTTATTCCATTTCAGCTATCAAATAGTACATTTAGCTAATATGTATAGTACTATAGTTAATGTACAGCAGTTAAAAGCTGCATTTTGGGGTGTTATTTAAAAAAGCTGTGTTTTAGGACGAAAAAACAGTTGTGCATCCGACGTTTCAATAATTATTTCCAATATATAGCAGTTCACTGCTGCATTTGTGAATTTTGGCAACCAAATCTGTGCTTTGGGTCCCCAAATCTGGTGTCCATACATAGTATAAATATATACTGTTAATGTACAGCAGTTAAAAGCTGCATTTTGGGGTGTTATTGAAAAAAGCCACGTTTTAGTTTTTAAAACAGTTGTGCATCCGGTGTATAAATAATTAATTTCAATTTACAGCAGTGAAATACAAATTTTCTGTATTTTATTACAAAAATACTCGTTCTTGTTCCACAAACCACTTGTGCATACAGCTTACCAAAACATTTTTTACATTTCCGCATAGAAATTGAGAATCAGTGTATTTTGGGCACTAAAAACATTATTCTGGGTCCACAGAGCATTTTTATGACACTGGCACTGCCTTAGCAAACATAATTGTCGACTACTGCCAGGTAAATTGACACCGGAGAGAAACCAATCTTTCAGCTTGGTGGGTGAACGCAAATAACGAGGGGAACATCAAATGAGGGACATGGGCATGGTCTTGGTGGTGTTGGTGGAGCTCCTGTTGCTGTTAGAAGATGTGGCCGTTCAGCGCCAACTACCCCTCCAAGTCAAACACCTTCCTCTGGTGCGAATAGGCGACAGAATCTGCAGCGTTATTTGATAGGCCCAAATGCCGCTCTATGGATGGTGAAGCCAGAACATGTACACGCGATACTAGATTGGGTGGCTGCCAGTGCCTCCAGTTCCTTCACAGTATCTAACACCCAGTCCTCTGCAGAAAGCTCAGAGTTGGCACCTGCAGCCCATGCCCATCAGTCTTTAACCTCACCCCCTTGCAAATCAGCCAAGCAGCCAGAGCCCCAAATCATGCAGGAAAGTCTTATGCTTTCTGATGACTCTGTTGCCAGGGTTTCCCCGGCCCATCCACCTAGTCCTGCCCCAGAAGAGGAAGACCTTGAATGCACTGATGCTCAACCACTTTTGTTGCAGGATGAGGACATGGGAATATCGCCACAAAACGTCTCTGATGATGATGAAACACAGGTGCCAAATGCTGTGGCTTTCTGCAATGTGCAGACCGACGAGGAGGGGAGGGGTCATGAATGGGTGGAAGATGATGTAGAGGATGATGAAGTCCTAGACCCAGACTGGACTGAAGGTCGTGCTAATGAGGCGTGCAGTTATGAGGAAGAGGCGGTGGTCGCACAGAGGCAACAGCACAGCAAAAGAGGGGTCAGGGTGCAAAAGCGCAGCGGCCATTCCAGAGACAGTACGCCTGCTACTGTCCACTGCACCCAGGCACCGAGCACATCAAGGTCTGCTCCAAGAAGTTCATTGGCGTGGCATTTCTTCACACAATGTCCTGACGACAAGAGACGAGTGGTTTGCATGTTGTGCCATCAGAGCCTGGAGCGAGGCATAAATGTTCTTAACCTGAGCACAACCTGCATGACCAGGCATCTACATGCAAAGCATGAACTGCATTGGAGTAAATACCTTAAAAACAAGGAACTCTCTCATGCTCCTCCTGCTCCTTCTTCTGATGCTGACCCGGCCTCTCCCTCCACTGCTGGCGTCACCGTGGCACCTGGCGACCAGCAAACAGAGGATGTTCCACCAACACCACCACATACGACACCATCACCAAGCATCTCCAACATGTCACACGGCAGCATTCAGCTGTCAATCTCCCAAACATTGGAGAGAAAGAGGAAATACCCACCTACCCACCCTCGAGCCCTGGCCCTGAATGCCAGCATTTCAAAATTACTGGCCTTTGAAATGCTGTCATTCCGTCTGGTCGAGATGGACTGTTTCAAACAGCTGATGGCAGTGGCTGTCCTCCAATACGTTGTTCCCAGCCGCCACTACTTTTCCAGGCGATCCATCCCTTCCCTGCACAACCAAGTGGAGGATAAAATCAATTGTGCGCTGCGCAATGCCATCTGTGGCAAGGTCCACATAACCACAGATACATGGACCAGTAAGCATGGCCAGGGTCACTATATCTCCCTAACTGCACACTGGATAAATGTAGTGGCGGCTGGGCCCGAGGCGGATAGCGGTTTGGCGCATGTTCTACCACCACCGAGGATCGCAGGGCATTATCCGTTGCCTCCTGTTGCTTCCTCCTCCTACTCCGCATCCTCCTACTCCTCCTCCTCTTCTACCACCCCCACATATGGTCATCGAAAGAACCTCAACCCCAGCCCAGGGTAAATGTCAGCAGGCGATTTTAAAACTCATGTGTTTGGGTGACAAACCCCACACTGCACAGGAGCTTTGGAGGGGCATAGAACAGCAGACTGATGACTGGTTGCTGCCGGTGAGCCTCAAGCCCGGCCTGGTGGTGTGCGATAATGGCCGAAATCTTGTTGCAGCTCTGGGACTAGCCGGTTTGACGCACATCCCTTGCCTGGCGCATGTGCTGAATCTGGTGGTGCAGAAGTTTCCTAAAAACTACCCAGACATGTCAGAGCTGCTGCTGAAAGTGCGGTTCGTATGTGCGCGCTTTCGGCATTCTCACCCTGCTGCTGCTCGCCTGTCTGCGCTGCAGCGTAACTTTGGCTCACCGCCTCATATGCGACATGCCCACCAGGTGGAACTCCACCTTATATATGCTGGAGAGACTGTGCGAGCAGCAGCGGGCGATACTGGAGTTCCAGATGCAGTATGCACAGGTCAGTCGCTCTGCGGATCAGCACATCTTCACCACCAGGGACTGGGCCTGCATGCGACACCTGTGTACCTTGTTGCGGTCTTTGGAATACTCAACCAACATGGCCAGTGCTGATGACGCCGTTGTTAGCATGACAATACCCCTTCTATGTCTCCTTGAAAAAAATATTACGGCGATGATGGAAGAGGATGCGGCACAGGAGGAGGAAGAAGAGGGGCCATTTCACAGCGTTTCAGGCAGGTCATACAGAAGTGGCTCATAGGGTGGCTTCCTGCACCAGCAGAGGCCAGGTACACATGTGGACAGCCAGGGCACACTTCTGAAGGACGAGGAGAAGGAGGATGAGGTAGAGGAGTAGGAGGAACTGGTTTCAATGCAGGGTGGCACCCTATGCAGCTCAGGGCCATCACTGGAGCGTGGCTGGGGGAATACGGAGGACACAGATGATACACCACCTACAGAGGACAGCTTATCGTTACCTCTGGGCAGCCTGGCACACATGAGCGACTACATGCTGCAGTGCCTGCGCAAGGACAGCAGAGTTGCCCACATATTAACTAGTGCTGACTACTGGGTTGCCACCCTGCTGGATCCCCGGTACAAGGACAACGTGCCCACCTTAATTCCCGAACTGGAGCGTGATAGGAAGATGCACGAGTACAAGCGCACGCTGGTAGACACGCTCCTGAGGGCATTCCCAACTGACACGGGGGGGACAAGTGCAAGCACAAGGCGAAGGCAGAGGCGGAAGAGGAGGAGTAGGAGGAGGAGGAGGAGGAAGAGGTCGCCAACACAGCTGTGTCATGGCCAGCTCCTCAGACAGCAGGGTTAGCATGGGCGAGATGTGGAAACATTTTGTCAGCGCGCCACAGCAAACTGCACCACCAGCTGATAGGGAACATGTTAGCAGGAGGCAGCATTTCAACAACATGGTGGAACAGTACGTGTGCACACGCCTCCACTTACTGACTGATGGTGTAACGCTCATGCGTTTTTGTTAGTGGATGGATTTGCAGCTGCAGAATTGTCACACTCAGTAGTCATGTAGAGATTCTGTTGAACAAACATATCCAACTCTCAGGACTTCATCACTGTGCACAGCCTGTTTATGCAATATACATACACTCAATCTGATGTTAATGGAGGGATAGTATATGTGAGAGTATATAGGTGAGAGACAGGCTATAGTATGGTGAGCACCTAGGAGTAGTATTAGGAGAGTGTTTAGGTGATGGTAGTAAGCAGATAGGTTTTAATGTCAAGTATAGTGCAGATGGTAGGGGACAGCAGATGGAGTATACAAGACAGAGTAACCTAGTGCAAGGATAGTTGATGGTAGTCCCAAGAGCTAACAGTCTATGCAGATGATAGGAAATAGCTTAGATAGAGATAGTCCTGGTATATGCAGTAGATGACAGTAGAAGTGCAGGTTAGTAAGGAATCCCCTGTGGGGTACTTATCACTAGATAGGTAGTAGTAACAAAGTTCAGTAGTGAGAGGTGATCCAGTAGCGAGATACGGATCGGCAGCGAGGTTCCGGTTCAGTTCAGGCAAAGGGAATAGCCAGCAGCTCCAGCTTCGCAAGAGAAGGTGCGGTGAACATGCGGTTTGAACGAGCAATGAGTGAGAGAAAGCCGGCGATTGAAATAGCCGCTCATAGCGGCGCTCGGCGATGATGTAATTGCCCTTAAAGGTGTATGCGTCCCATTTGGATAGCAAGATGGGACGCAATATTAAGAGAGAAATGTGGAAATAAGGGTACCAGAGGTACCAGAACATTACAGATGGTTCTGCCCCACTCAACTTCTGGGTCTCCATATTGTCCACATGGCCAGAGCTTGCCCTTTATGCCTTGGAGGTGCTGGCCTGCCCTGCAGCAAGTGTATTGTCTGAACGTGTATTTAGCAAGTCAGGATGCATCATTACAGACAAACGCAGCCGTCTGTCCACAGCCAACGTGGACAAGCTCACGTTCATTAAAATGAACCAGGCTTGGATCCCACAGGACTTGTCCATACCTTGTGCAGAATAGATATTTATAACTGCTTCGCTCTCAACCATACATTCTTGTACTCCAAGCCACTTATTTATTGAATCCTCTTTTTTTAATTGTACCATTATTTTGGGGCCAACCTCAAGTTGAATGAACCTCTCCTCTGTCTGGGTGTCAGGGGCCTAAAATTCAGTTAATCGCCTGCTGCTTTGGTGCGTGACATTAACCTCTTTTTGCTGTCAAATGACCTCTCTTCTGTCTGGGTGTCAGGGGCCTACAATTCATTTAATCGCCTGCTGCTTTGGTGCGTGACATTAACCTCTTTTTGCTGTCAAATTACCTCTCGTCTGTCTGGGTGTCAGGGGGCCTAAAACTCAGTTATTCGCCTGCTGCCTTCTGTGCGTGACATTAACCTCTTTCTGCTGTCAAATGACCTCTCCTCTGTCTGGGTGTCAGTGGCCTACAATTCAGTTAATTGCCTGCTGCTTTGGTGTGTGACATTAACCTCTTTTTGCTGTCAAATGACCTCTCCTCTGTCTGGGTGTCAGGGGCCTACAATTCAGTTAATCGCCTGCTGCTTTGGTGCGTGACATTAACCTCTTTCTGCTGTCAAATGACCTCTCCTCTGTCTGGGTGTCAGGGGCCTACAATTCAGTTAATCACCTGCTGCTTTGGTGCGTGACATTAACCTCTTTTTGCTGTCAAATGACCTCTCCTCTGTC
Source organism: Pelophylax lessonae (assembly GCF_965119305.1). Classification (NCBI taxonomy): domain Eukaryota; kingdom Metazoa; phylum Chordata; class Amphibia; order Anura; family Ranidae; genus Pelophylax; species Pelophylax lessonae. The sequence continues at coordinate 724,507,218 of NC_138768.1, forward strand.
TGGGTGTCAGGGGCCAACAATTCTGTTAATCGCCTGCTGCTTTGGTGCATGACATTAACCTCTTTCTGCTGTCAAATGACCTCTCCTCTGTCTGGGTGTCAGGGGCCTACAATTCAGTTAATCGCCTGCTGTTTTGGTGCGTGACATTAACCTCTTTTTGCTGTCAACTGACCTCTCCTCTGTCTGGGTGTCAGGGCCAACAATTCTGTTTATCGCCTGCTGCTTTGGTGCGTGACATTAACCTCTTTCTGCTGTCAAATGACCTCTCCTCTGTCTGGGTGTCAGGGGCCTACAATTCAGTTAATCGCCTGCTGCTTTGGTGCGTGACATTAACCTCTTTTTGCTGTCAACTGACCTCTCCTCTGTCTGGGTGTCAGGGCCAACAATTCTGTTAATCGCCTGCTGCTTTGGTGCGTGACATTAACCTCTTTCTGCTGTCAAATGACCTCTCCTCTGTTTGAGTGTCAGGGGCCTACAATTCAGTTAATCGCCTGCTGCTTTGGTGTGTGACATTAACCTCTTTTTGCTGTCAAATGACCTCTCCTCTGTCTAGGTGTCAGGGGCCTAAAATTCAGTTAATCACCTGCTGCTTTGGCGAGTGACATGAAGGCTGATTTTCTGCTATGGGACCTCTCTCTTCTGTCTGGGTGTCAGGGGCCTACATAAATGATAATGGCCTGTTCCATTGCAGGTTGACCTGAGGCCTGTGTTACTGTTACGGGGCCGCTCTCCTCTTTGCGGTTGCCATGGTCCTGAATTAGTGAATGAGGCCTGTGGCACTACTGGGTGAAATCAATACTGTTTTGGCATGAGTGTAACTCTCCTCTTTGTGGCTGCCATGGGTCTGAATCTGTGAATGAGGCCTGTGACTTTGCTGGGTTAAATCAATACTGTCTTGGCATGATTTTAACTCTCCTCTTTGTGGGTCCCGTGGGCCTGAATGTTTGAATGAGGCACCCCAACCTCCTTTTCCACCTCCTCCACCCCAACCTCCTTTTCCACCTCCTCCTCCAAGTTGCCAATTGAAATTGGTTCATTTTTATTTATTTTATTTTATTTTAAGTCATCTCCCTATCCACATTTGTTTGCAGGGGATTTACCTACATTGTGATGCCTTTTGCAGCCCTCTAGCCCTTTCCAGGGCTATTTTACAGCCTTTTTAGTGCCCAAAAGTTTGGGTCCCCATTGACTTCAATGGGGTTCGGGTTCGGGGTCAAGTTCGGGTTGAGTTTGGATCCCGAACCTGAACATTTTCGTGAAGTTCAGCTGAACTTCTCGAACCCGAACATCCAGGTGTCCGCTCAACTCTAGTCATGATGTTTTCTAATATGTCCACAGTAGATGGTGCCTGTGTAATATGTACTGAAATGGCTACTTGTAGTCTCAGTCAGAAGCTAAGGGGGGAGAGAGGGAGAGAGTGTTGTCACCCTATAACAGGAAGTGCCCAAATGAAAACCTATATGGCAGGATCACCAGGTACAATTTTAATGAAGACTGCAGATTTATAGGCATTTAAAAAACATATATAAGAGTTTAGTGATTAGATTTACATTTGATTCAAAGTAGAAATATGAACAAAGCTTTTTTTGTTACACTTCTCTTATCGATCACAGGAGTGCAGTTTGTTCTGCACTCCTGTGATCTGTTTTCAGCCGACAATGAGCTAAAGCCTGCTGTCAGCTGAAATCACTGAGCTGGTCCAGACTAGGGAACGATTCCGACTTTTACCGTTAGAATCCACCCAGATTCCTGGACGATCAGCCTCAAAACTGCACCTATGGAAGACTGAGCCAGCCGCTCCCTCTCCTTATTTTTTTCCAAAATATCTTTATTGATGATTAACGGTATTTTTTTAAATGGGGGGCGGTCCGCTTTAACATAAAATTTGTCCCAGTGGCAGATTTGTTGCGGTATCACTTTTATGGGTGGCGGCAGAGGTCCTTGCAACAAGAATAAAAGTGATCTTTTTTTTTTTTTTTAAAGGGACAGTGTAAAATTAAAAAATAAAAGGTAAAATAAATTAAAAAATAAAATGTAAAGCTCTCCGTCCCCCTGAGCTCACATGCAAAAGTGAATGCATACTTAAGTCGCGCCCACATATGTAAATTGTGTTAAAACCACACATGTGAGGTATTGCCGCAATCGTTAGAGTGAGAGCGATAATTATAGTCATAGACCTCCTCTATAACTCTAATTTGGTAAACTGTAGAAATTTTTAAGGCGTTACCTATAGAGGATTTTAAGTACAAAAGTTTGTCGCCATTCCACGAGTGCGCTCAATATTGAAGCATGACATGTTAGGTATCAGTTTACTCGGCATAACATTCTCTTTCACATTAGTGAAAAAATTGGCCTAACTTTACTTTTGTCTTATTTTTTTATTTAAAAAAAGTGTATCTTGTCCAAAAAAATTGCGTTTGTAAGACCACAACGCAAATACGGTGTGACATAAAATGTTGCAACAATCTCTATTTTATTCTCTAGGGTCTCTGCTAAAAAAGTATTCAATGTTTGGGGGTTCTAGGTCATTTTCTAGCAAAAAATACTTATTTTACCTTGTAAACAACAAGTGTCAGAAAAAGGCCTGGTCCTTAAGTGGTTAATAAAGCTTGCCATAGATAGATCGAAATTCGTCAGCAGATCCATGTGTGGTCGCTCCCAATTGTTAAAAGTCGATCTAGTGACCAAATTCCGTGGAATGGTATTGTTGTAAAATTTTTCTTAATTAGCGGCTGTAGACAATGTGTTATAGCCACTGAACAGTGTAATATGATAGTGGAGGAGTCCCACTGTCAGAATACAATGTCACAGTGGGAAGGATTCCTTCATTCACCTCAATTGTGTGGATGGAGGATTCTGTTTGTTTTTTTTTTATAATTACTGAACAATAATTTGATTTCTGCTATGTAACCCTATGTTCAAATTTGTAATTCTCATCTTTAACAACATTTTGAAAACAAAAATTATGTTTGTCCAGTATTTCTAACCATCTCATGCCCCCAGAGCTGTTCCCTTTTATTAGAATTGCATTGTATTACGCTCTTCGAACAATCTGATATAATGTCAGTGCCACTGTGTGTACTGTGTGTATATATATTTATATATATATATATATATATATATATATATATATATATATATATAGTATATATAGTACTGCACAAAAGTTTAGGCAGGTGTGTAAAATTCTAAATTAAGAATGCTTTCAGAAATAGACTTTTTCAATCAATTAACAAATGTAAAGTAAATGAACAGAAGAGAAATCCAAATCAAATCAATATTTGGGGTGACCACCCTTTGCCCTCAAAAAAGCATTAATTCTTCTAGGTCCACTTGCACACAGTGCCATGCCAAACCATCACTTTCAGAACTCCTTGTTCTTCTTTACACTGAAGATCATTGTTAATGACATTTGCTGCATGTTTGGGGTCAATCACATACCTCCCTGATGGTATGACTGAATGAAATTTCCCAATCCCCATTAGATTAGTGGGTACGATGCCCCGTGGGTGTGGAGATGCGACTTGGGGACCAGGGAGGGTTTGTGCTGGCATGACGCAGAGCCAGGAAAGGAAAATTACGGTAAGTATTGGTAACAATTTTCCATTTTCCTGGCTCTGCGTCATGCCATCAGACTACGGGACTTAACTAGCCAAAACACAGGGTGGGAAGAATAAATTACAAACACCAGGTGCTGCTGCAATAAAACACATTTTAATATCTTGATAAAGCAGAAGACAATACTGAAGCTCCCATCTGAGCATACTGGGATGACATCACATCCAGCTTATAGTGTTTTATGAAGGCATTAGAAGATCTCCAACTTGCTGCCTTACAGACCACGTCTGCTGATACTTTAGATCAAGCTGCCCAGGAGGATGACATTGCTCTTGTTGAATGAGGTCGGATCTCCTGAGGAAGGGGGAGGCCTTCCAGGGAGTCAGCTGCTTGGATTGCTTTAACTATCCATGTCGAGAAGACTCTTGGAGGGGTCGGCATACCCATCCTGGGACCCTTTGGGAATACAAAAAAGAGCATCTGTTTTCTGGAACGAGACTGTTCTGGGCAGATATGTCTGTAGGAGAGACTTCATATCCAGGTCATGCCATCTAGGCTCCTCCAAGGCTGATTAAGAAGGTGAAAAGGCCGAGAGAACAGATTCCAGTGTGAGAAAAAATATACCAAGGTATATTCCACGCGCCTAGGGGAGGTCTAATAATAAATATATTTTATATTATATGGTGTAGGGTAAGCAGATGCTGTAGAGAAAGAGAGTAAATTGGAGGGTATTGGTCTCTTAATAAAAAGGCCAGCTACAGCACTTGCTGGTTAAACCCTAGTGAAATACCAGTGATATTTACTAAAACAGGTGACAAACATAAAAACTGTCAGTAAAATTATGTATATTCTGACAATAAAAAATGTATATAAATGTGGTGATGATAATATAGTGAATAAAAAGTGATTTGTGAACAGCCTTATAAAAATAGCAATAGCAAAACTTTCAATGATCTAATAAATAAATATGTGCCACAATATGTATCAATGACTTAATAAATAATATATCAATAAATCTGTTCAATAAATATGATCATGAATAAAGTCCAAAAAGGTGACTGTAGTGCTCAAATTTTTATCAACAAAGTCCTCAGTGACTGTGAGTTTTCCAACGGATTCAATGGTGCAAGTGTTTAAACGTGATTGTCCATGACATCGATTCCTTTCACCGTGTGTGTGGGTAGAGTAAATCACTTACCGGATCTTGTGGGTCCTATATACCATATGGCATTAGGACCACTCGTGCTTAGTTGCCCCCTGGGCTGGCATGGGTTCCCCTTTAAGATCCTATGGACTGGTACCGGCTCCTTAAACTCTGGGATGTACGGTCAGTTGGATACAGGGAAAGGAGAAAGAAGCTCCAGATAGTGTAGTAGTTTGATAATACAGTTTATTACCCACAATGTGGGTTAGAATGCAATAAAATATACAAGCGGATCACTGGTGGTCAGCGGTGCGGGCTGCGCGTCCTCCCTGCAGAGTGGCGAGCGGTGCTTCCGGCTTGCGTTCCACTGTGCGTGACGTAACGATGCTATGCGTTCCAATCGAATGTGTTTCGTCCCTACCTGTGATGTCCTTCACATTGTGGGTAATAAACTGTATTATCAAACTACTACACTATCTGGAGCTTCTTTCTCCTCTTCCGTTTATTATGCGATTTGGAAATCGCATCACATTGCACAAATAATTATTAGCACTTTCCCGTTGGGATACTATTCAGTATTCATTTGCACTTGCCCCTTTGGGGCTTGCTCTGCTGGTTGGAGCTTATTCAAAATCAGTCACTACAGCACTTTTATCTTAGATTAAGATTGCTATGTGCACTTTACCTGGTTTACAAAGGATATTTGAGTTATTAATTGGAGTCACTTTATAAGCACCTTAATTCTTGCAGAAGGATCACTTGTTTTCCACATCACTACTGGCCACTCAGTGGGTTGTCAATCTGCATAATTATTTATTTGATGTTTTATTTATGCATCTAGAGTTTATTAAGTGTTTATATATTTTTTAAGTCATTATTAACACACGCATTTATCACTTCTTTACTGAGATTATTGGATAGTGTGATCACGCTTATATTTATTTATTGATTTACTTATATACCTTCATATACTTGGCAGCGCCATTTGCCTCTCCATCCAACATTCTATTATAAGTGGCCTTAGTAGATTCTTTCCTGGATGACAGAATGGTGGACATTACTGAGTCAGAGAGATTCAGGTTCTGAGCTTGCTCCTCTCAAATTCCATGCAGTCAAAGCCAGATGGGCCGAGTTGGGGTGAGTGTGGCCATTGCAGATGATAAGGTCCCTTGCCTGAGGGAGCCTTGTTGGAGGACACACCGCCAGGTGACCAAGAAGGGGAAACCATGGCCTCCTCGGCCAGAATGGAGCTATCACAATCCCTCCTCCATGATCTTCACCAATGATTTGAGGATCAGAGCAATTGGTGGAAATAGGTAGACCTGCTTGAAGCCCCACTTCTGAGAGAGAGCATCCTGGGCCAGAGCTTGAGGGCAGAAGAAGTGGGAAAAATTTGACACTTGAACGGTGTCACCATTAAGTCTATCTCGGGAACTTCCCATTGCGTGAAAATTCTCCACAAATATTTTGGATTTAGCATCTATTCTGTGTGGTTGGCGAAGTTCCTGCTTAACTGGTCTGCTAGGGTATTCTGAAGGCGCAGGAGATACGATGCTAAAAGGTCCAGCAAGTGGGCTTTGGCCAAGGAGTAGATCTCCGCAGTTACCTGGAGAAGTTGCAGACTTCTTGTCCGCTCTTTTTTCACAATTTACGATACAGCCGTCGTATTGTCCATGAGAAGTCTTACTCTCCTGCCTTGGATTATGGGCAGAAACGTCTTCAGCGCCTCCCTGGCTGCTGTTAGTTCTAGTAGATTCGAGGAACATGGCAAACTCTGGTCTCACACTCCCTGCGCTTTCAGTTGTAGGCAATGCGCCCCCCAACTCTGGAGACTGGCCTCCGAAGTAATCGTGATCTAGTCTCCAGGGCTGACGGGCCCGCCCAGGGAGAGGTTGCTCCTCTTGGTCCACCACAGAAGCTTGTTGGAAAGCAAGGAACCTGGAACCTCTGGCTGAGAGAATCGCGGCGCCACTGGCTTAGAAGGCAGAACTGAAACCTCCTCACGTGCCACTGTGCCCAAGGCACTGCCAGGATACAGGCCGTCAAGAGAAATAAAAAACTCATGCCCCAGGACCTAATCTCCTTGGTCTCCGCACAGACTCGATCGATCTTCTCTCTTGGCAGGAAAATCTTGTATTGGACTGTACTGAAAACCCTGCCCAGGTAGGTTAGGCACTGGGGCGGAACAAGTTGGCTATTCTGCACATTCACCATCCACCCAAATTCTGATAGGGTCTGCAAGACTTGATCCCGGTGGTCTATGAGCCAACACTGTGATATCGTCCAGATAATGCTCAGGATCCCAGGCCTCAGAAGGATGGGCACGACCTTAACTAGCACTGAACAGCGATCGAGGAGTAAGTAGACTGAATTCAATTCTACTAAAAATCAACAAGATGAAAGCTCTCGAGAGTCCTGCAGGCTAAGGCATTAACTAGCAGCAGTGCTCCTACGTAGCTATAATCAGGATATCACTGAGGAAACGATTGCCCTAAGGATAGATAGTACCTTTAGGAGGGTTCTGGGACGGGTGCCATGACCAAAAACATACTAGGACCCAGAAGGATAGACATGACCTTCCCTTGCAATGAACAGCGATCCAGGACTTAAGTAGACTGAATTTGAATCTACTAAAATTGACAAGATACTCCAAGATCTAGAGGGTCCTGCAGGCTAGAACGTTACTTAGCAGCAGCACCCCTACTTCGCTATCAGCAAGATATCACTTGAGGAAATAAATGCCATAAAGATTGATAGTAACCTCAAGAGGGTTCTGGGGAGAATGCCAACCAAAAAACATACCATGACCTAGGCCAAGTCATCGCCTGCTATAAAACCTAAAAAGTGCTGGCGAACCCAGACAATAGGAATATGTAGACTAGCATTTGCTAAGTCCAGAAAAGGACACCAGCCTCCCTTCCTTACCACCAGAATAATGGTTCTCCAGGATTCTGTCATGAAGACAGGAACCTTCATAAATACATGCACGTGTTTAGCACTAAGATAAATCCAAAGCCCATCCGATATTTGCGACCCAAGAGAGGGAATGAATATTCGTACTCCACCTCTGCATCTGTATCGAAAGAATGCCCTGAGCCACAAATCACTCCTTAAAACTGTTGACAGATTAGGGAACCATGGGGGCTATGGTAAGGAAGCAGGAAACTGCTGCAGGGATGAGAACATTTAGCTATCATTGATACTCAACATTGTACACTGCTTTCTTATTAAAACCTGCATCTGACCATAGCCCTAGAGCAGTGATAGCGAACCTCAGCACCCCAGAACCACACCTTCCACGATGCCCAACTACATTTCAGAGTGCATGAACATAATGGGAAATGCAGCCCCAAAACATCCGGGGCTCCAAGGCTTCCAAAACCACAAACACCCTGTTGCCTCTGCCTTGAGGAGGCATGCCTATGGCTGTTACACTTTGCAAAGCCTCTGGATGCAGAACATATAAGGGCCCCCATGGACTTAGAGTGGTGAACTGTCCCCCACAGCACTGGGGCAGCTTGACCCAGAAACCTAGAGGTCCCCCATTCATCTACTAACCAGGTCTGATCCTGCTTAGCTTCTGAGATCAAGCACATGCAGGGGGTGTGGTGTGGCCATAGGCTACCTCCACTAAGGCAACTCTAATGCTGTAGTCCTGTCTCCAAGAGACACTGTTTTCAGCCAGTCAAACAAGCCTTTACCTGAAACTGAGTAAGCTTAACACAAGCTTCCCAACCAGAGCCCTTTCTCCTCCACTCATGGAGAACCGTATTTGCTCTAAGCAATAAGGACTAATAGGATAGCCACAGGCCGCACATAAAGCGCCAGCTTATGCTTTTGTCTGTTGTCTGTCGCCTGCCAACAGAAGTAACCTTGTTGTGGGAGGCTCTCTGCAGCAGGTAGCAACAGTATTGTAAAGCAGCGCAAGCTATACGCCAACACTTGGGAATGGTAACTACAGCCAGTGTTCACAGTAACTTTGTGGCTATAAATAGTGGACAGGAGAACCTCTGACTACCCCAATAAGGCATAGACACATTCTCTCTCCTGGCAAGGTATCCTCCCAGCACCTCATTGCGCTAAGTATATTGAGAGGAAGATCCTTGGATTATCTCTTTAGGGAATAGCTGACACATCCTCCAAACTAGTGATAAGATGATGTGAAGCATTTGCCAAGTGACAGCATTCACAGCCCTGTCAATATTTCAGTAAGTGATCTCCTGGGGAATTGAACTCGAGGTTGCAGGGCACATAGTTCTCATTCATCCCCACAACACCATGGCTCCACACTTGATCAGGTCTATTCGGAGTGACCAACTGACGAAAATGTATTCCGTCCTGGCCACATACATTGCTCTCTTTTTTTTTTTCAAAAAAGATAAAGAAAAACAAAACTAATTCCTTCCCAAAAAATCTTCAGTGCTTTGAGGCTGGCGGCAGCTTTAGACAAAAATACCCCAAGCTTCAACACAGGCAAAATAGACCAGGATGTGCATGTACTCACAGTGAGGGCAGCAGAGACCCAGTTACACACAGCGTATTAGCCATAGAGGAAAAGGAAGCCAGCCACACCTGAAGACTGTCTCTACTGATTAAAAGCGTCCCAACAGCTCCATAGTGATCAGAGGAAGCCTGGGCTGGCCCCCTCCCCCCACACTGGAGCATGCAAAACCACCATCCCTAGCGGACTACAAGAGCCAGCAAGCCTGTTTAAGGGGAGAAAAATACAGCAAAAAAAAAATCGCCAGCCAGCTTCATGTCATCATTCATACTGTAACAAAAGCGAGGAAAGAACCTCCACTGGAATACGGCATCTGTGGCAGTTTTAACTGTCAAGTAATGGTATCAGTATGAAATGCAGAAATGTATACTGCAATGTAACCTACCCCCAGGATCAAGGGGAACCCACCATCGAGGGAGATTTACAGCCCATAAGAGGGGGTCTTCTTGCCCAGGAGAGGCTGAAAACCTGGGAAGGCCACAAGGAAGGATTTTTAAGGTGTCCGGAGCGAGGACGAAAAAAGAACACCTCCACCAGGCACTGCCTGCTTTTTATGCTATTTCAGGGATGTCCTATGGGGGTCAAGGGGCAGAGTTGACCCCATAGTCTGATGGCATGATGCAGAGCCAGGAGATATATATATATATATATATATATAGTGTGAGGGGATTAGCTCGGTGGCGGGCGTGGATGACCCCTTGGGGGGGTTAGTTACACAGGGAGATAGCCGAGAAGTGGTTGCAAACAGTGTAAGGTTTTATTCTTGAATTTTCTTAACACAAGTGCAAGCCTCAAAAACATCAAAATAAAATAAAACACAAAATAAATCCTTGCCACTGTGGGCAGCTACCTTCTCACACACAGGAACCTATCTAATGAAGTCTGTCTCCAACCTACTGTCTGGCAAACTTTGCTGATCCTACAGCAGACACTCAATAGTCCATGTTTTTTCTCTTCACACAACAAATGTCCATTTAACATGTCCCTTTTCTCTTCACATAGAACACATTCCTTTGTTTGTTTCTTCACATAGCAACCATTCCTTTGCTTGTCTCTTCACATAGCAAACAGTGCATTTATTTCTTTCCACATAGAAATAGTCCAAGACCTCACCTTGAGTAGTCTTCAGTCTTAATTAATTTCCCCTTCACACAGGAAATGTCCATTGGTTTCTTTTCACATAGAAACGATCCTTGAGTAGTCTTCGCACTTGTTACCCTCCTCAGCGCACATCGCTTCAGGAGGTCTTCCCCATGCTCACACAGCTTCAGGGGGCATCCCTTCTCCCATGCCCACACAGCGTCGGGAGGCACACATCTGACTGTCCTCCTCTCCCCAGCTTCACACAGCGTCAGGAGGCAGCAATCAATAGGACTTCCTTTGGACAAATTATAGAGGCCTTAACTTCCTCATTCCGAACAGCTGAAGGCCTTTCAACTTCCTTAGACAGTTCTGGCTACCTTTGCAGCCGACACCCTATAGTAATTGGTGAATTTTCTAAACCAGGTGGAAATGTATCTCCTGTCTGTGACTACATCCACAGATTTACCTGACTTCCTGTCACTATATATATATATATATATATATATATATATATATATATATACTGTATATGGTGTCAGCATTCAGTCTGCTAAAAAACTGAAGGATGAGGTTTGATGTGCATGGAAAAGTGTTTAAAGGGTGTATTCAATACCATAAATATAGCACAGTCCATGCTGATAGAGTATCCTGCTTGGTAGAAGGGTTTTCATTTTTCTAAATTTGACTACAGGGAAGTTTGTATTTTTTTTACAGATATATTTATGATAAAAATGTAATCAGTTTTTAGTTTGCATAGGACACACAATAATTTAAATCTCTTTTTTTAGTTTGCCTTATGTGATTCATGCATAAAATACAGAAATCACCATTCCTAAAGAACTCATGCCATGATGCTTTGCTCACTTTTATGTACAGTAAAATACATAATTTTATGTCCTGTAAAAATGAAATTTTTTCTTGTGAAGTAAAGTATTAATACCAAACAGCATGTCTCACCTAAGGCTGAACAATAAATCAGCCTCACTGAGAATCTGTAAGTACTATTAAACTGTATATATATATATATATATATATATATATATATATATATATATATATACACATTTTCACCTTTTTTTTTTTTTGGAAAAAAAATGTCAGCTCATTCCTGGAATATAACTATACATGTATGATGAAATGAAAAGCACGCTATGGGCTGTTTTACTATGCATATAATGTTGAGGGCAAAAATAATAGTATATGAGCATGGTGATTGACATAAGGATCTCTGGATACATAGTTAAAGCGGTGTTCTGCCCCCCAAAATTAAAAGTCAGCAGCTACACATACTGTAGCTGTTAAATTTTAATGTTAGGACACTTACCAGTCCTGGAGCCCAGTGATGTTGGCACCCCAGCTAGTTTCCATCGGCTGTCCGATGCTGCCGCTGCCATTGCCGGTAAGGGAACCCGGCAGTGAAGCCTTGCACGAAGAGCGCTGCGTTCTCTTATTGGCCTAGAAGCAGAGGAAGGAGGAGGGGGCTTAACTTCTTAGGTACTGTGGCGAGGTACGACAGAAGCGGGGACAGGGTACCTGTCAAAGACAGGTACCCGCTCTCCCCCCCCCCCCCCCCCCGCAAGGTGCCAAATATGGCGCACCGGAGGGGGGGAGCAGACAGATAAACAGAAGTTCCACTTTTGAGCGGAAGTCCGCTTTAAGGTTTAGCAATCACATATCTATTTGCATAAATTCTTTAAAGAACAAATTGGGTTGTATTTCATGTATATAGAAGTATGTATTATAAGATAAATATAACACGAACCACACCAGCTAAACAGAATGATTGGGATGAGAGTTTAGTATTCCCGATTACAATAAAGCGTGGGTTATATTTACAAATGTTATTGTATTAGAAATCTAGTTCGCATGTGACATGTGAAAACAATAATGGTCTTCTTGAGATTGACAATAACATGGAACATAGAGAAATTACTGCAAGAACCATGTTTATTCTGAAAGACTCCATGCCATGTTTTGCTTGTTTTTGCAGTTCTTCAGTGAAATTATACTTGTGTGTATGAAGTAAAGTAATAACAACAAACCTCATAGCTGTTATAAAAACCAGACTGCAAAATGTCAAAGTGCTTTATCAGATTGTGCCCTTAAAACAAATTCCAAACAGCATGAGGAGAGGAGGAATAAGTGCAAGGTGGTCTAGACATGCAAGATACAGTATAATGACAAGCCATTTGAAACTAGCCTTTTTAAAACTGCTGAGCAAACACGCTTGGAATTATAAAGTTTCATTTTTTTTTTCCAGTTGGATGACCTTCTCTTTTCTCAGAGGATATTTTTTTTAACTGCAAGAAAACAGAACATTTTGACAATTGGAGTTGGAAAAAAGTTTATTGAATATAAAGCAGAACTTCTACAGTTTAAAACAAAACTGGAATGCATATAAGTGAACGGTCTTACTTGCCAAAATATATTGAATTCTGTTTGGCTACGTTTGTAAAACACACACACACTAACGTACTCCTAACTGGGGAGATGACACAAGGTGGGATGAGTTACCCATGTGTTTGAGTTAGAGTTTGGACAGTTTCTTACAGATTGCTAGTGCTTTTTCACACTGGTGGTAATGCTTACCACCCTCTGAAAAGCAATTCACAGCAGATCACCTTTCAGAAGGTAGCATAGCATCAGTTAGCAGACATTCTGGAGTACGATACCGCCGCCTCCTAATCCCTGTTTTTTTTTTTTTATTGCCAAATGCCAATTTTACATTACAGGACTGACCCTTAATTGTCAAATTAACATGCAGTGCCATTTGTCAAACTCTGCAGCCCCAGGTAAAAACGCTGTGGTTACGAAGCAAAGCATTATGGCTGTAGCATGTGTACAGCCCTGTCAGGCTGTAATGTTAGAATTCAAGAGGACAGTAAAGCTGGGGGGTTGATTGACTAAAGGCGAAGAGACTGTGTAGTTTGCAAAGTGCAGTTGCTCCAGAACTTAACCTCCCTGGCGGTATGATTATGTCCGGAATTACATACCAAAAGCGGTACAATTGTTTTCATGGAAATTTGGCGTTATGTATTATAGGCCTACAATTCTTAGTAATTACTGACTTAAACCTGACCAAAACAAGAGTCTAGTAGACATCCCAGATGTGATAAATTTTAAACACAAACGCATGAATTATAATCTAATCAATAATATAATTTTATTATATAATATATAATATATATAATAAAATTATATTATTGACTAGATTATAATTCATGCATTATATATTATATATAGATATATGTGTGTGTGTGTGTATATATATATATATATATATATATATATATATACACACATATATATATATATATATATATATATATATATATATATATATATATACATGCGCATATATATATATATATATATATATATATATATATATATATATATATAATATAATATAAAATGTGTTTTGTGTAACGTTTTTTTTTATTTTGAATTTCCCTCCCTAGTTCCGCTCCCATGCAGCATTGCTGCTGCTGGGAACGGAACTAGGAAGTGATCAGACCGACGGAGGGACGGAGGAGCGGCGGGACTCTCGGCTGGCGATCTCAGCAATGGGAGATCATCGCTGGATCGCCAGGATAAGGTAAGAGAACACCGCTGCGCTCTCTGCAATCCACCCCGAGCGTGACTCGGGGTTACCGCTCCTGCAATGAAAACTCCACCCCGAGTCAAGCTCGGGATTACCGCTAAGGAGGTTAATAAATGAGTAGAAGCTGACTTTTATCATCCAATCATTTGCAAGCAAAATGCTGTTTTTTTTTTCCTTGCATGTGATTGGGTATTCTTTGCAAAGTGAAGCTTTAACCACTTTACCACCGGAGGATTTTCCTGCTTAACGTCCAGGCCACTTTTTGCAACTTGCCACAAACAGAGCTTACTTTTGGTGGTATTTGATCACCTCTGCGCTTTTCATTTTTGTGATATTAATAAAAAAAGAGCAAAAAATTGACATTTTCTACTTTTTACAGTTACAGTACAGTTAAAAAATATCCAATATATTCAATTTTTGTCATATATTTAGGCCAAAATGTATTTAGCTACATGTCTTTGACAAAAAAATTCTCAATGAGCGTATTTTTAACCGCTTTAAGACCGGAAGATTTTACCCCATTCCTGACCAGGCTATATTTTGCGATTCGGCACTGCGTTGATTCAACGGACAATTGTGTGGTCATGCAACTATGTACCCAAATTAAATTTATGTCCTTTATTTCCCCACAAATAGAGCTTTCTTTTGGTGGTATTTGATCACCTGTGCGATTTTTACTATAAACAAAAAAAGAGCGACAATTTTGAAAAAATAACAATATTTTTCAAATTTTTTTATATGAAATTCTCCCCCAAAAAAATGTAAAAATCAAAATTTTTTAACAGTTTAGGTCAATTTGTTTTCTGCTTCATATTTTTGGTAAAAAAAATTGCAATAAGCGTATTTTGATTGGTTTGCGCAAAATTTATCGCAGCTACTAAGTACGGGAAATTTATTTCATTTGTATTGTTTTTTTTTTAACTAGTAATGGCGGCGATCTTCGATTTTTTTTACGGGACTGCGACATTGCGGCGGACAGATCGGACTCCTAACTGACATTTTTGACACTTGGGGGTACCAGTGACATTACTACAGTAATCAGTGCTATAAATATGCACTGTTACTGTAAAAATGACACTGGCAGGGAAGGGGTTAACCTTTATTGGTGATCAAGGGATTATTGTATGCCTGGTGCTTACTGACGTGTGTGGGGGGAGGGGACTGTGTGACACAGGCACAGATCGCAGGTTCAGCTATGCTGAATCCTGTAATCTGTGACTGCCTGTCACTTAGGAGATCCACCCGCTTTGTTTACACAAGTGGGCGGATCTCCTCACTCGATCGCCGACGATCGGGGAAGAGCGGCGGTAATCACCGCCTCTCCTCCCCTGGCCCGACTCCCGCTGTGTCTGAATACAGTGGGAGCGAGCCTCCGGCGGCTTGCGCGCCGCCCACAAGGGGAGGAGTCCAGCGATGTAGACCTACGTCGCTGGACGATAACGAGCCACTTTGCCGCAGTATGCTCCATGTGAGCGGTGGGCAAGTGGTTAATTGACAATTGCGCGGTCGTGTGACGCTGTACCCAAAATAAATTTATGTCATTTTTTCCCCCACAAATAGAGCTTTCTTTTGGTGGTATTTGATCACCTGTGCGATTTTTAATTTTTGAAAAAAAGAGCGACAATTTTGAAAAAAAATAACAATATTTTTTACATTCTGATATATAACATTCTCAAAAAAAAAAATTAATAAATCCAAATTTTTTTAACATTATAGGCCAATTTGTTTTCTGCTACATATTTTTGGTAAAAAAAATCACAATAAGCGTATTTTGATAGTTTTGATGGTTTGCGCAAAATTTATCCCGTTTACTAACTACGGGAAAGATTTATGTCATTTTTATTGTTTATTTTTTTTACTAGTAATGGCGGTGATCTGCAATTTTTTTGCGGGACTGCGACATTGCGGTGGACAGATCGGACCCCTGACTGACATTTTTGACACTTTTGGGGGTACCAGTGACATTACTACAGTAATCAGTGCCATAAATATGCACTGTTATTGTAATAATGACACTGGCAGAGACGTGTGTGGGGGGAGGGGATTGTGTGACACAGACACAGATCGCAGGTTCAGCTATGCTGAATCCTGTAATCTGTGACTGTCTGTTTACACAAGCGGGCGGATTTCCTCACTCGATCCCCGACGATCGGGGAAGAGAGGCAGTGATCACCGCCTCTCCTCCCCTGGCCCTCCGGCGAGAGAGGGGAGAGTCTGGTGACGTAGGTCTACGTCGCCACATGTTAACGAGCCACTTTGCCGCAGTAGCAGCACAGTGAGCAGTGGGCAAGTGATTAATGCATTTGCTAAGTCCTGGAGCAACTGCTCTTGCACAAAGTGCACATTCTTTTGACCTTTTATAAAAAAAAAAACAATTGCTCACCTAGTTTAACCCCCCCCCCCCCCCGAGGTGCCTGTGTGAAAGAGACCTCAACCCCACAGTTTACATGTATGTTATATTGCTGCCATGGCTGTGTTTATTTTAAAATTGGTAGGCATTCCCAGAAAGTAGCAACTGGGGAAAGGAAGAAGCGCTTCTGGTAGAGGCTATTATTCAAGGATGGTTTGAATAAAAGTGCAGGGTATAAAATAGCAATATGCCAATGTTGGTGTCCTGAATGTAAACACTCCACATAGGAAAAGTCAATTAAAACCATTTATTCCATAAAAGCAAAGAACATCAAATGGCAATGTGGCACTAGATCACAGCCGAGTCTGTATACTTGCCCCGCAGCTGCCAGATCTCACAGAGCTGTGTGAAGCCATGGAGGAAGAAACAGCACCTCAGCTGTAGTAATGGCCAAGTAATGGCGTGGTGGAACATTATAACGGCATTCCAATGGCATGCATCAGCGTTGAGCTGGATGGTGTCCTTGGAGGCGCAGGTGATCACGTTAATCACCTGCTCACAGGGCACAAGAAAGTCCCTACCCTATTATCAAAATAGGATCGAATATCCAGAGTGTGTTCTGATTTTTAGGAACCTTTCACTGAGTTTGTCATCTATCTAGTAAAATGCCCCTGTACTCTACTTTATGTTGGCCGCACCACACGCACATTGCAGGTACGGATAGGTGAACACAGAAAACGAATTAAGGGTGGAAGTGATAAACATAGTGTGCCCAAACATTTTTTGTTTCACCATAATAAAGATTATAAAGGTTTGACAATTCTGGCAATTGAACATATCTCCGGAAAAACCCTAACAAGTAACAAAAGGTTGTAAGAGCAAAGCATTCTGGATTTTTAAGCTCAATACGCTCTCCCCAAATGGGTTAAATGAGGAAATAGAAATGCACAATTTTATCAAATTTTTGCATGATTTTACCCTTTTTCCAATTTTTATATTCTTGGTTCATCAATATGTATTATTTTATTTAGAATTTTCAATATTTTTTATTATTTTATTACTATTATTTTTTTACTATTCATTTTTTTATTTTATTTTTTTTTTCATTTTTTCTTTCTATTTTTTTTTTTGTCTTTATATTTTTTAGTATTATTATTATTCTCATTTTTTTTATATCATTTTTATTTTAATTATTATTTTTTATCTTATTGTTCGTTATCGTTATATAATTTTATTTTGTATTGTTTGAATTCCACCATAACAGTGTTAGCATTATGTTTCACTTATATCATTTTATTATTTAATTATTTAACATAATAGTAATAGCAATTTTTTCTAATAATTAGATGTCTCCGCTCACATCCGCTGCTCCATAGGGCTGCATGGAGCATCCGATCAGGTCCGCCTGAAAAACTGACAGGTGGACCAGATCGGAAAGCCTGTGTGAAAGGGGCCTAAAAGGAAAACTGCAAATTCATGCTTGCTTCTTTTAAAATTGGCAACACAGCTGTCACTTTTTATTTGTTTCACTCTGAGAAGTCAATACTAAAGATGAGGAGATATTTACTAAGATTTACTACATATTTATATACCGCAAAGATCATATTGGTCTGGTGAACTTCTCATCTTGAACGATGAGAACTCTAAACTGAACCAAAACTTCAGTTCAAGACAAAATGATCAATTACATTATGTCACTGTATTCTACTCCATCCGCTAGTGTAAGGGTGAATGGCCACCTGTCAAACGCCTTCTCTATCTCCAATGGAATGAAACAGGGATGCCTGCTATCTCCCATACTGTTTATTCTCATGCTAGAACCATTCCTACGCTCATTAGATAACAATCCAGACATCCGTGGCATCATTATTAAATCGCGCACATATAAAATCGCAGCATTCGCAGACGATATTCTACTATTCCTCTGCGAACCTCTTGTATCTATCCCAACCCTACTGAAAGAATTTCAAAACTTTAAAAACATTTCAAATTTCAAAATAATTTTTCAAAATCCCAAGCCCTAAATGTTTCCTTGCCCCAGGATAAAATCTCCCAATGTAAGCGTAACTTCCCATTTCAATGAGCGCCTGACACTATTAAATATTTAGGCATTTACATACCGACTAATCTATCTGACATTTTCCCTAAAAAGTTTACTCCTATTCTCCAAACTATAAAAGACGACATCAAAAAATGGAATAAACCTCATTTTTCATGGTTCGGAAGAGCCGCGATAATAAAAATGAACATTCTGCCTTGAGTGTTATACCTACTCCAGACTATCCCTGTTGAAATTCCCCCATCCTTCTTCAAAACCTTCAAATCAATTTGTATACAATTCTTGTGGTGTCATAAACGTCCCAGACTCGCATATGATCTCTTAACAAAGCCGAAATCGATAGGAGGAATCGGCTTTCCAGACCTCAAAAAATATTACTGGGCCTGTCACCTTACGAGACTAGTAGATTGGCATATACATAGATCGTGTAAAGACTGGATAACGTTGGAAGACGCATTCTCCACCACACCCCTATACACCATCCCATAGATAGATCACACTCATACACCTAGCTCATTGAAGAAACACCCCCTGATCAATACCACTTTGTCCTGCTTTAAAGACACATGTAATTATGCAAACCTATCATCTAATCCAGGGCCTTTAGCTCCGTTAAACCTCAACCCTCACTTTAGCCCAGGAATGACTGAAAATTTTCTCATAGACCTACAAAGAGCTAAATCCATCAGAGCTTATCAATTCTACAAACGTGGAGTTATTCTGGATCGTACTGCACTTAAATCTGACAACACTTCCCCCCCATACCTAACTGGATATACTTCCAAATACGCCACTTTCTTTCCTCTCTAAATCGAACCGGAGCGCTTGCTAGAGAGCTAACACTCTTTGAAAAATTGTGTACCTCAACATCTCCACAAAGGCATCTAATATCCACAGTTTACAACTTACTCTTCACAAAAACCCCTACAGCTACCGATAGAACACGTATAGCCTGGGAAAATGATCTGCACATTTCTATCTCTGACCAACAGTGGAAAACATTTGCACCAACACACATAAAAGCTCTTTTAATGTTTCCCTATAAGAAAATTGTTAGAAAACCATGACCCGCTGGTACAGAACACCTTCAATTATTAATAAATTCTACCCAGATGTTCCTAATGAATGCTGGAGATGCTGTAAGGAACCTGGTACATTAATTCACCTGCTCTGGTCATGTCCCATGATTCAGCCATTTTGGAAGCAAGTACACAACATAGCTTCTTCGCTGACTCTTTCCCCCATACCTTACACTCCGACATAATTTCTTCTCCACCATTCGGATATGCCCCCGCATAGATACCACAAAAGCTTACTCCCTTACCTCATTAATGCAGCTAAGATCTGTATTCCTACTCACTGGAAGACACCCCCCCCCCATCCATGACAGAATGGCTACATAGAATCGAGAAAATAGCAAAAATGGAAGAACTAATTTCCATAGCAGGAGATACCACTGAAAAATATGCACAAATATGGAACCCATGGACCTTTTATAGTCACTCTGAAGCCTATGCCAATCTTTGTAAAGAACCACAACAAAATAATACACAAACCTCAAATGCCATGAGAAACACTACTTCTCTCCCCATACGAATGTAGCTCAGACAGAAATAATAACTTTATCCTCAGCACTAAAACGAGTTCCTCTCACCCCTAAAAAAGGGCTGAGTTTGAGAGGTACTCTATATCCTTCTATCATGCACTCACACCCTGGCAACTATGTACTATAATTCTAGTACTATTAATACTCATCTACACCTCCACTGATTCCTAACCGTTTATCCCATCGAGGACAGAGACTGGGACCCCTCCTACACCTCCCTTTCATCCCTCCTTCCCTCCCCCCTCTCTCCCTCTTCCCCATCTCCCCTCTCCTTTCCTCAAAGTGAATCATTACATCTTTTTTCTTTTTTTTTTCTTTCTGCACTTTTCCCTTCAGCAAAACACGCTGCTCCCGCCATGGGGGGGGGCAAGCACCCTACATCCTGTGAGGTGTGAGGGACGAACTCCCCTTCCATCCAGGGAGCTGCGTCATACATCAGGCTATATTATCCCACTTAAATGAGTCTTGTTAACACCCCTTCAATTTTTATTCTATCGCTCTTTATTTTGAACTGATTATATGGTTAAATACATCATACTTATAGAACCTCTTGTTAAACCCGTACACCTACTCAAAAAATGTTTACCCTCTGTAACCTTTTTTATATATCACTCTCTTTTGATCTTTTCAAGATTTAAGGTCAGTTATTTGAGCAGACTTATTCCTTACGATTTTCAATGTGATTTATTAAGATTTTGTATTTTCCCCCTTAAAATATGCTACATCACGTATTGTTACTGCTTTTTGACTCCTAAAGTTTTATTGATGTCAGAATATGTTT
The DNA here is from genome assembly GCF_965119305.1 of Pelophylax lessonae. Lineage (NCBI taxonomy): Eukaryota > Metazoa > Chordata > Amphibia > Anura > Ranidae > Pelophylax > Pelophylax lessonae. Next base: position 724,527,904 of record NC_138768.1, read on the forward strand.
GAAGTCTCATCACACCTGGTAACACAGACGTTACTGTGAATTTGCTGTATGTTAGTTTCTTTTCATGTTAATCCTCAATAAAGATATTTTGGAAAAAAAAAAAAACTTCAGGGTGAAAACACCCCCTTGAGCACCAAACAAACAGGAATCCCAAAAGATATGTAGCCCTAAATGCAAAGGTTAGTAACTAAAGGTCTTCCAAAGGAAAGTCTATGGATCGAACAGGCAAGTACTCACTGCTTCTGATTTGCATACAGCCTAATGCAGGTTTAGCAAACTTCAGCACTTCAGTGGCCTATGTACCAGATCTGTAGTGGACTTTTGGAAAGCACTCCCAGAAGGATAGGGCAGATGTCCCCCAACCAAAATGCAGTTGGGACCCCACAGAAATGCTGCAGTTCAAGGTGAATCTCCCAGGGGTGCCACTGCCCTAAGGCTGAGTCTTACTCCTCCAGGACCAAGAGACCTCTGCTCTGGTCTATCAGCACCTGTATAACAACCAAGATTTGGGAGATATTAATATGCAGGCTGGGGGTCATGATTCTCCCACCCACTATGTCTCAGGATAACCTGGGAGACAGGGGGAAGCAATTGAGCCAATACATTTGGGGCCCAGAGCAGACCTGGCTAATCAAAATGTGTCTCCCTGGGAGGCCAAAAACTAAATTTAGTATACTCCCCTGCCACTTTATTAGGTACAACTTGCTAGTACCAGGTTGTACCCCCTTTTGTTTTCAGAACTTCCTTCATTTTTCATGGTGTAGATTCAACAAGGTGTTGGAAACATTCCTCATGGATTTTGGTCCATATTGACCTAATAGCTTCATGCAGTTGCTGCAGATTTGTCAGCTGTACATCCATGATGTAAATCTCCTGTTTCACCACATCCCAAAGGTGCTCTATTGGATTGAGATCAGGTGACTGTGGAGGCCATTGGAGGACAGTGAACTCATTGTCATCATGTTCAAGAAACCAGTTTGAGATGATTTGAGCTTTGTGACATGGTGCATTTCCCTGCTGGAAGTAGCTATGAGAAGATGGGTAAACTGTAGTCATAAAGTGATAGACATGGTCAGCAAACATTTTCAGGTAGGCCAAGGCATTTAAACAATGCTCATTTGGTACTAAGGTGTGTGTGTGTGTGTGTATATATGTAGCAGGTTTTCCAGGCATTGGGCCTGATGTGGGTCTGCCATTGTTACCGGTTACCTCTCCAGCCCATGTGAGCTGCGACCCTAGGTGTGAGAACTGAGACATTGACAACTCCGGCATCTTTGTTTGGTTGTTTTATTGTATTTTTAGGGGATGGGAGAAGGGAATGAGTGGGATACTCCTTTGGCTCGACTGACGCTAGCCAACGCTTACTGGCGCTTTGAACACACTGTATCACTGAAAGCTGTGCTGGAACTTCGACTTAAGTCTAGAAGATCCAGGACTGTAGAATATTGAACTTCTGACACTGCTGGCACTCACAAGTTACTGACTACTCCCTCCAGCTTTGCACTGGCTTGAGGTAGCTTGTTGTGAATTCCTGTAGGGCTGCAACTCTTAACTGATGCACTACACACTGTGCACTGACTCTTCAGGGCCCAAACTGCAGGCACCCCCTGTAACTCTTCAGGGTCCCCTGACTAGGTACCCCCTCTTTCACTTCAGGTTCCTCTACCTAGGTACCCCCTTTACAGCTAGCTGACACTTGGATCCTAGAACCTTCTCCGGAGTGGTCCCCACTGACACTAGGCAGACCCCCAGGGGCAATCCTCAGTACTCACGACCTGTGTATGCTTTCCTGGGACTGGACCCCTCTTTCCCTCCGCTGGTTCTCAGCACACCAGATCCCCGCAGCTCAACTCAGCATCCTCTGGATTCTCAGACAGCACCCCGAGACATCCACTTCTTCAAACAGGAGGAGAGACAGCCGTTTTCTCCGTCCTGCCACCCGCCTCCCGCCAAAGACACTGAGTCACGCACTCCCCTCGGACTTATACCCACTCCCAGAATCATTTGCAGCAGAATCTGCCTTCTGGGGTAGTTACAAGCCTGAATGTGTGCCTGATTGGGTTTCCTCCACTGCCTTATGAAAAGCCTCTCACAGAGCCAGTGGGGAGACTCCCCTCTCAGCAGACACACCTGGAAGCCATGCCACCCTAACCAGAAAGCAGTCATGGTCCTGCTGTTAGGCAGACAAGGCTCACTATGCATTTACCTAGCACCTACCTGTAGGGAGCTACATTTATATATATATATATATATATATATATATATATATATATATACATCTCATAAAATTAGAATATCATCAATAAGTTAAATTATTTCAATAATTTAATTCAAAAAGTGAAACTCATATATTATATATAGATGTGTTACATACAGAGTGAAATATTTCAAGCTTTCTATTTTTTAATTTTGATGATTATGGCTTACAGATAGTGAAAACCCAAAAAGACCAAAAAAAAAAAAAAAAGGATTTTAATACAGAAATGTTGGCGTACTGAAAAGTATATCCATGAACAGTATAGTATGCACAATACTTTGTCAGGGCTCTTTTTGTATGAATTACTGCATCAGTGTGCGCTGGCGTGGATGTGATTAACCGGTGGCACTGCTGAGGTGTTATGGAGCCCAGGTTTTTTTCATAGTGACTTCAGCCCATCTGCATTGTTGGGTCTGGTGTCTCTCATCTTCCTCTTGGCAATACCCCACAAATTCTCTATGGGGTTTAGGTGAGACGAATTTGCTGGCCAATCAAGCACAGTGATACAATGATCATTAAACCAGGTATTGATACTTTTGGCAGTGTGGGCAGGCAAAATTAAATCAGCAAATCAGCATATCCATAAAGTTGGTCAGCAGAGAAAAGCATGAAGTGCTTTAGAATTTCCTGGTTGAGGGCTGCGCTGACTTTGAAAGTGATAAAACACAGTGGACAAACACTAGCATGGCATGGCTTCCCAAATTATCACGGACTGTGGAAAATTTTGCATTTCATTTGGTAATCAAGGTCCCACAGTCTGGAGGAAGAGTGGAGAGAAATAAAATCCATGTTGCATGAGGTCCAGGGTTAAATTAACCCAGGGCTTTTTTTCTCAGAAAATAGATGGAGGAACTCAACCACAACTCCCTAAAACCCCGCTGCCCCACACACACCCCCTCCAAACCGCATCAAATAGTGGGTGCGGTCAAATTTCACTAACAGTGGGAGAGGGCAATAAATACCAGGAGTGCATTACGTACTGAGTGAAGAGTTGGAGGGGGTTGAGGGGGTTGTTACACACAGAGTTCAGAGTTCAGCCTTCTTCTACACCTGCTTAACACCTGCATCCCCTATCCACATATCACTTTCACCCCTCTTTAGCTTGGACCATTGCATGCACCCTCCCCTCCACTGCCCCAATTTTCTCCCCCACAACTTTAAAGCTGCAACGTCTTCCACATGTCTTTCTTTTGTTGCTCTATTCAGCTGAAGTACCCACCTGGCTCTAGTACTTCCCCGCACACTGTAGGTGGCTCTGCCTCTCTTACTTGCAGGGAGATCATCCAGTGGGGGTGTGAGCATCCGCACTGCACCCTTGGCACCTGCATCTCCCTTGTCCCCATCCTAAACTCAGTGGGAGCCTCTCAGGAGATCATATCTGTGGGAGTCATTGGGAGACAACCTGGAACTTGTAAACACAGAAGGCAGACTTCTGTGTTTACAAGTTACAAGGGTGAGCAGGGAGCAAAGTTCCACAAAGTTCCAGCTGAAAAAAAAAGCCCTGAATTTACCATAGTCAGTGATAATTTGGAGAGCCAAGTCATCTGCTATTGTTGGTCCACTGTATTTTATCAAGTCCAAAGTCAGCGCAGCCCTCTACCAGGAAATTATAGAGCACTTCATGCTTCGCTCCACTGACCAGTTTCATAGAGACTCTGATTTAATTTTCCAGCAGGACTTGGCACTTGTCCACATTGCCAAAAAGAACCAATACCTGGTTTAATGCTTATGGTATCACTGTGCTCGACTGGCCAGCAAACTCGCCTGACCTAAACCCCATAGAGAATCTGTGGGGTGCTGTTAAGAGGAAGTTGAAAGGTATCAGATCCAACAATGCAGATGAGCTGAAAGCCACTATGAAAGAAACCTGGGCTTCCATAACACCTGGGCAGGGCCACAGGCTGATTGCCTCCATGCTATGCTGCATTGGTGCAGTAATTTATGCAAAAGGAGCAGCAACCAAGTATTGAGTGCAAACTATACTGAACATGGACATAATTTTCAGTAAGCCAACATTTCTGTATTAAAAATCTTTTTTTTAATTGGTTTTATGTAGAGTTGAGCGGACACCTGGATGTCCGTGTTCGGCGGGTTCGGCCGAACTTTAAAAAAAAGTCCGGGTCCGTGTCCCGGACTTTTGCCGAACTTTTCCCGTACACCGAACCCCATTGAAGTCAATGGGGACCCGAACTTTCAGGCACTAAAATGGCTCTAAAACACCAATGGAAAGGGCTAGAGTGCTGCAAATGGCAGCAAAACGTAGTTAAGAGCATGGCAAGTGCTCTGCAAACAAATGTGGATAGGGAAATAACTTCAAACAACAAAAAAAAAACAGAAAAATAAAACAATGTTCTTCATCTCTGAAGGACGAGGCCCATATGGAGTAGGAGGGAGGTTGAGGTGGTGGTGGATGTGGCGGTGTCATAGGCGTGTGCACAGGGTGTGCCGGGTGTACCTGGGCACACCCTAATCACCTAGGGCACATAGCATTATCGCTCTGTTTGGCAGTGAGGAGATGGGAAAGATCTCCCTCGGACCTGCTCTGCTCCATTTCTCTTTGCCAGCAGGGAGAGTAATGTATCGGGGCCATGTACATGTAGGCAAACACATGCATGTGTATTTAAACTTTGGGTGCACACCCTAATGCAATAGGCTGCGCACACCTATGGGCGGTGTAGGTGGAAAAAGCGGTGGAGGAGGACCAGGGCCGGATTAAGAGCATCATGGGCTTGGTGCTGAGGATTTTGAAGGGCCTTAAGGGCCGTGCCTTGGCATGCACCCAGAGGAGGAAGGGTGCAGCCATGCATGCCTAATTCAACATGGGATGCTGTCTCTGAAGCCCATAAACACATCCATGCATCGGCAACTGTCCCTCCTTGTCCGGCCTTCGTGCTGTGTGGGGAGGTTCTGAGGGAGCTGCCTGGGGAAGCGAGCATAGAAGCCAGACTTCTGTGTTTACAAGTGACAGAAGAGCGGTAACAGTGAATATGGCCAACCCGGGGCCTTTATAAAGGTAGGGGCCTGGAGCTGCAGCTCCAATAGCCCCTACGTTAATCTGGCCCTGAGGAGGACGAGGTAGCCAACACTGCTTCTTTTCACAAATTTTAAATGAGGGTACACCCCAAAAGAGTGAGAAAGAGAAAACATAGAACAATGGCTGGGTAAGGTCGGTATCCATCGCTATTCTGCACAAGGTACGCAAGAGTCCCGTGGGATCCATGCCTGGTTCATTTTAATGAACGTGAGCTTGTCCACATTGTCTCTGGACAGGCGGCTGCGCTTGTCTGTGATAACGCCCCCAGCCGTGCTAAATACCCGTTCAGATAATACACTGGCTGCAGGGCACGCCAGCACCTCCAAGGCGTAAAGGGCAAGCTCAGGCCATGTGCCCAACTTGGAGACCTAGAAGTTGAAGGGGGCAGACCCCTCATTCAGTACGTCTAGGCGTGTGCACACATACTGCTCCACCATGTTGGTAAAATGCTGCCTCCTGCTAAGACGTTCCATCTGAGCTGCTGGTGCTGCTGTTTGTTGTGGCGTGCTGACAAAGCTTTTCCACATTTCGGCCATGCTAACCCTGCCTTCTGAGGTGCTGGCGGTGCCCTGGTTGCGTTGGCGACCTCTTCCTCCTCCTCCTCTTCCTCCTCTGCCTTGTGCTTCCATGGTGGCCCTGCTGTCAGGTGGGAATGCCAGCAGCATGGCGTCTACCAGCGTGCGCTTGTACTCGCGCATCTTGCGATCGCGCTCCAGTAAGTGAATTAAGGACGGTACGTTGTCCTTGTAACGGGAATCCAGCAGCGTGGCCACCCAGTAATCAGCACAAGTTAGAATGTGGGCAACTCGGCGGTAGTTGTGGAGACACTGCAGCATGTAATCGCTCATGTGTGCCAGGCTGCCCAGAGGCAACGAAAGGCTGTCCTCTGTGGGAGGTGTATCGTCCGTGTCCTCTGTATCCCCCCAGCCACGCACCAGTGATGGCCATGAGCTGGCCTGGGTGCCACCCTGCTGTGAACATGGTTCCATCTCCTCCTCCAGCTCCTCCTCCTCATCCTCCTCATCCTCCAGAACTGTGCCCCTGCTGGACAATTGTGTCCCTGGCGTTTGTGTGTGCAGGAACCCACCCTCGGAGCACCTTGCGAATGACTGCCCTGAAAGCCTTGGAAATGTTACCTCTTCATCCTCCTCCTCCTCCTCCTCCTCATCCTGTGCCACATCCTCTTCCATCATCGCCCAAATTTTTTTTAAGGAGGCATAGAAGTGGGATAGTTAAGCTGAGAACGGCGTCATCGGCACTGGCCATGTTGGTGGAGTACTCAAAACAGCGCAACAAGGCACACAGGTCTCGCATGGAGGCCCAGTTATTGGTGGTGAAGTGGTGCTGTTCCGCAGAGCGACTCACGCGTGCATGCTGCAGCTGAAACTCCACTATGGCCTGCTGCTGCTCGCGCAGTCTTTGCAGCATGTGCAAGGTGGAGTTCCACCTTGTGGGCACGTCACATATGAGGCGGTGAGCGGGAAGGCCGAAGTTACGCTGCAGCGCTGACAGGTGAGCAGCAGCAGGGTGAGAACGCCGAAAGTGCGCACAGACGGCCCGCACTTTCTGCAGCAGCTCTGACATATCGGGGTAGTTTTTAAGGAACCTCTGACCACCAAATTCAGCACATGCGCCAGGCAAGGGATGTGCGTCAAACCGGCTAGGCCCAGAGCTGCTATGAGATTTGTCTGCTGTTCCATGCTCCTCCACAACTCCTGCGCGGTGTGTGGTTTGTCCCCCAAACAGGCAAGTTGTAAAACTGCCTGCTGTCGTTTACCCCTGGCCGTGCTGAAGTTGGTGGTGAAGGTGTTACGCTGTGCGGATGAGGAGGCGGTAGAGGATGAGGAAGCGGAGTAGGAGGAGTTAGGAACAGGAGGAAAACTGAAGCGCCCTGCAATCCTCGGTGGTGGAAGGACATGCGCCAAATTGCTATCCGCCTCAGGCCCATCCGCCACTGCATTTACCCAGTGTGCCGTTAGAGAGATATAACGCCCCTGACCGTGCTTACTGGTCCACGTATCGGTAGTTAGGTGGACCTTGCCAGAGATGGCATTGCGCAGTGCACACCTGATTTTTTCCCCCACTTGGTTGTGCAGGGAAGGGATGGCTTGCCTGGAAAAGTAGTGGCGGCTGGGCACGACGTACTGTGGGACAGCCACCGACATAAGGTTTTTAAAACTGTGCGTCTCCACCAGACGGAATGACAGCATTTCAAAGGCCAAGAATTTTGAAATGCTGGCATTCAGGGCCAGGGATCGCGGGTGGGTAGGGGGGTACTTCCTCTTCCTCTCAAGTGTTTGGGAGATGGAAAGCTGAACGCTTCCACGGGACATTATGGAGATGGTTGGTGACCCAGGTGGTGGTGTTGCTGACAGATCCTCTGTTTGCGGGGTGGCAGGTGCCGGTATCACTACAGATGTGGCTGGAGCGGCCGAGACTGCAGCAGAAGAGGAAGCAGGATGAGCCAGAGACGTTTCTTGGTTTTGAAGGTGTCTACTTCACTGCAGCTCGTGCTTTGCACTTAGATGCCTGATCATGCAGGTTGTGCTCAGGTTGAGAAGGTTTATGCCTCGCTTCAGGCTCTGATTGCACAGGGTGCAAACCACTCGTGTCCTGTCATCAGCACATTTTCTAAAGAACTTCCACGCTAGAGAACTCCTTTGAGCTGACTTTGGTGCGCTCGTTCCCTTGCCACGTTGGGCAGTAGCGGGCGTAGTTTCTAGGGCACGGCCGCTCCGCTTCTGCACCCTGCTCCCTCTTCTGCTGTGCTGGTGGCTCTGTGCGACCACCGCCTCTTCCTCCAAACTACTCAGGTCACCTGCATGACCTTCATTCCATGTGGGGTCGAGGACCTCATCGTCCTCCACATCATCTTCCACCCAGTCTTCACCCCTGCCCTCCTTGTCGGTCTCCACAATGCTGAACGCCACAGCAGTTGGCACCTGCGTTTTGTCATCATCGGAGACGTGCTGCGATGGTCCTTGCATGTACTCATCTTGAGAAATAAGTGGTTGGGCATCGCTGCACTCAATCTCTTCAACTTCTGGGGCAGGGCTAGGTGGATGGCCCTGGGAAACCCTGCTGACAGAGTCCTCAAAAAGAAGAAGAGACTGCTGTATGGATTGGGGCTCAGACTGCTTGCCTGATTTCCAAGGGGGTGTGGTGAAAGACGGTTGGACATTGGCTGCAGGTGGCAACTCTGACCTTTCTGCAGTAGACTGGGTGGGAGACAATGTGAAGGAACCGGAGGCACTGTCAGCAACCCAATCTACTATCGCCTGTACTTCTTCAGGCCTCATCACGTCTAGAGGCGCATGATGCCCTACCAAATACTGATGCAGGTTCTGTCGCCTACTCACACTTGTGGAAGGTGTTTCACTTGTGCGTGTAGCTGGCACAGATCGACCACATCCTCTCCTTGCAACAGGAGCTCTACCAGCAGCACCACGACCCAGGCCACGGCCCCTATTTGACGGTCTCCTCATATTTCTGTAATTTATGATCTTGCCCTAGAAAGGTGTTTATTGAATAGCGGAACAAAACAACAACAGTATCGCACGGGTGTATCTCACAGTCAAATATGCAAACTACGCCGCAATTGAATGTTTTTTACCCCAAAAGGGTGTATATTGAATAGCGGAATAGGAAAAAGGATAAAAAAACGGTGTATCTCACACGTACAAACACAGACTAGGCCCCGATTCAAATTTTTTGTACCCTAAAGGGAGGATGAGGAAGAGGAGTAGGAGGAGTTGGGAACAGGAGGCAGACTGAAGCGCCCTGCAATCTTTGGTGGTGGAAGGAGATGCGCAAAAAAAATTTAAAAGGTGTATCTCACACGTACCGATACAGACTATGCCGTAATTTAATTTTCTTACCCTCTAAAAGGGTGTATATTGAATAGCGGAATAGAAAAAATGTTATAATACGGTGTATCTCACACGTACAAACACAGACTAGGCCCTGATTACAATTTTTTGTACTCTAAAGGCAGGATGAGGAAGAGGAGTAGGAGGAGTTGGGAACAGGAGGCAAACTGAAGCGCCCTGCAATCCTCGGTGGTAGAAGGAGATGCGCCAAACAAATTTAAAAAGGTGTATCTCACATGTACCGATACAGACTATCCCGCAATTTAATTTTTTACACTCAAACAGGGTGTATATTGAATAGCGGAATAGGACAAATTTTACAAAACGGTGTATCTCCCACGTACAAACACCAACTAGGCCCCGATTACAATTTTTTGTACCCTAAAGGCAGGATGAGGAAGAGGAGTAGGAGGAGTTGGGAACAGGAGGCAAACTGAAGCGCCCTGCAATCCTCGGCGGTAGAAGGAGATGCGCCAAACAAATTTAAAAAGGTGTATCTCACATGTACCGGTACAGACTATCCCGCAATTTAATTTTTTACACTCAAAGAGGGTGTATATTGAATAGCGGAATAGGACAAATTTTACAAAACAGTGTATCTCACACGTACAAACACAAACTAGGCCCCGATTACAATTTTTTCTACCTTAAAGGCAGGATGAGGAGTAGGAGGAGTTCGGAACAGGCAGGAGGCAGACTGAAGCACCCTCAAATCCTCGGCAGTATGAGATGCGCCCCAAAAATTGGAAAGGTGTATCTCACATGTACCGACACAGACTATCACGCAATTTAATTGTTTATACCCAAAGGTTTTGATTAAATAGCGGAATAGAAAATATGATCCAAAAAAAAGTGTATGTATATCACACGTACACAACCACACTAGGCCCCAATTACTATTGTTTGTACCCCTAAAAGGCTGGATGAGGAGTAGGGGGGAGTATGGAACAGCCAGCACCCTCAAATCTTCAGAAGTATGAGATGAACCCCAAAAACTTGGAAAGGTGGATCTCTCCCACACGTACCAACACAGACTATCCCCCAATTTAACTGATCCCCAAAGGTATTTGATTAAATAGCGGAATAGAAAATATGATCAAAAAAAGTGTATGTATATCACACGTACACAACCACACTAGGCCCCAATTACTATTGTTTGTACCCCTAAAAGGCTGGATGAGGAGTAGGGGGAGTATGGAACAGGCAGCACCCTCAAATCTTCAGAAGTATGAGATGAACCCCAAAAACTTGGAAAGGTGGATCTCTCCCACACGTACCAACACAGACTATCCCCCAATTTAACTGATCCCCAAAGGTATTTGATTATATAGCGGAATAGAAAATATGATCAAAAAAAGTGTATGTATATCACACGTACACAACCACACTAGGCCCCAATTACTATTGTTTGTACCCCGAAAAGGCTGGATGAGGAGTAGGGGGAGTATGGAACAGGCAGCACCCTCAAATCTTCAGAAGTATGAGATGAACCCCAAAAACTTGGAAAGGTGGATCTCTCCCACACGTACCAACACAGACTATCCCCCAATTTAACTGATCCCCAAAGGTTTTTGATTAAATAGCGAAATTGAAAATATGATCAAAAAAAGTGTATGTATATCACACGTACACAACCACACTAGGCCCCAATTACTATTGTTTGTACCCCTAAAAGGCTGGATGAGGAGTAGGTGGAGTATGGAACAGGCAGCACCCTCAAATCTTCAGAAGTATGATATGAACCCCTAAAACTTGGAAAGGTGGATCTCTCCCACACGTACCAACACAGACTATCCCCCAATTTAACTGATCCCCAAAGGTTTTTGATTAAATAGCGGAATAGAAAATATGATCAAAAAAAGTGTATGTATATCACACGTACACAACCACACTAGGCCCCAATTACTATTGTTTGTACCCCTAAAAGGCTGGATGAGGAGTAGGGGGGAGTATGGAACAGGCAGCACCCTCAAATCTTCAGAAGTATGAGATGAACCCCAAAAACCCCAAATATCATTCAGCTCTGCTGCAGGCCACAACTTAATTTTTTTTAACCCAAGGCTGTATATTGAATAGTGGAATAGAAAAAAAGTGTATGATTTTTGAAACCACTCAATATTAGCACATGAACAGAACACAGCAGTGTATGATCAGTCACTCAGCACAGGACAGCTGAAGGAAAAATGCTGCACACAGTGACTGATAGAAAAAGACTTTTCTCCCTCCTCCTCAGTGGGCAAAAAAGATTGTGTTCACTGCACCCCAAAAAGATTGTGTTCACTGTACCCCAAAAAGATTGCGTTCACTCCACCCCAAAAAGATTGTGTTCACTGCACCCCAAAAAGATTGCGTTCACTGCACCCCAAAAAGATTGTGTTCACTGCACCCCACAAAGATTGTGTTCACTGCACCCCAAAAAGATTGTGTTCACTGCACCCCACAAAGATTGTGTTCACTGCACCCAAAAGGATTTTGTTCACTGCACCCCAAAAAGATTGTGTTCACTGCACCCCACAAAGATTGTGTTCACTGTACCCCACAAAGTTTGTGTTCATTGCACCCCAAAAAGATTGTGTTCACTGTACCCCAAAAAGATTGTGTTCACTGCAGCCCACACACAGCAAAATGGATGTGGATCACTGACACCTGCCTATCTCCTATCCCACACCACACAGCAATATCGATTGTAGTTTGTAGAACACACTTTCCCTAAAAATCAGCAGACTCTATCCCTAACAGGATTTATAAGATCGTAGATCGGGACTGCAGACCCCACCCCACACAGCAATATCGATTGTAGTTTGTAGAACACACTTTCCCTAAAAATCAGCAGACTCTATCCCTAACAGGATTGATAAGAGATCGTAGATCGGGTGACTGCAAACCCCACCCCACACAGCAATGTCGATTGTAGTTTGTAGAACACACTTTCCCTAAAAATCAGCAGACTCTCTCCCTAAAATGCCTACAACTCGCCCTGCCTAACACACTCCGACCTGTCCCTCAATTCTATCCGGACACAAATGTTTTTTTTTCCTGTCTGTCCCTAATCAGCAGCCAGCACGTTGATGTGTGCTCTCTCCCTGATCTAAGCAGCAGAATGACGCCGTAGCGGAGCTGCCTCGAACTTATAAAGACTTGGTCACATGCTTCAGACGGCCAATCACAGCTACTGATACATTTGTAGGCATGGCTGGGATGGCTTAAGGCACACCAGTTAAACGCTTGTTGATTGGCTGTTGAAAGCCCGCCATGAAAAGCGCGCCAAAGCATGCAAAACCCGGAAATAAAACGACCGAACACGGATTTTTACCCGAATATGCAGTAAAGTGTCCGTGTCCGTGTTCGGGTAAAAAAAATCCAATTATTCGGTACGAACACGAATAATACAGTCCTCTTTCGCTCAACACTAGTTTTATGTAATATTCTAATTTCCTGAAATATTGAATTTTGGATTTTCACTATTTGTAAGCCATAATCATCAAAATTAAAAGAAAAAAATGCTTGAAATATCTCACTCTGTGTGTAACGCATCTAAATAAAATAAAGGAGTTTCACTTTTTAAATTGAATTACTAAAGTAAATTATCTTTTTGATGATATTCTAATTTTATGAGATGCACCTATATATATTAGAGAGGGCTAGATAGAGAGAGCTATTTGTTTTTTAGAGTTCTGCATAGTAAATTGTAGGTCATTTTATACTACAAATACATATACATTTTTTCTCATCCTTGTTCTTTCTGTATATGATTACTATGTAAGTAATTATCTGGAGCATCCCCTTAAAACCGTAATGATTACCATAGGACAAATGATAAAAAGAGGGAGGAGTGACATACAAACTTGAAACAAGATTGTTAAGAACTGAACTATATAAGTGTAAAACAACAAAAGGAGCAGCTTATGCTTTCATTTAGAATTTGGTTTTATTGAAAGGTCCTAGCCTGACATTTTATCAGTCTCAAGGTAATAATACTAATCAAAAAATTATTAGCTAGATTAAAATATAATCACCAAAGTGCATACTGTGTCAAACATATAATCCAATTATTAACAAGTCTTTGGTGTTAAGTAGTAATAGCTGCAAATGAATTATTTTCTTGAATTAATAATATTTTTAACAGTGCAGTAAAAACATAATAAAACGACATTGTTTTTTTTTTTTTTTTTTTTTTAAATAAATGGCACTACACAGGATAATGCTTTGTGTATGCATTAGCCATCGACTAGCTTGCATATGGAGTGCATTGATTGTTGCATACATGGACATTTTTTCTACATATTCTGCACAGTAAAGTTCCTCAATAGCTATCTGTATAAATGTTCTAGACAAGTGATGGCAAACCTTGGCACCCCAGATGTTTTGGAACTACATTTCCCATGATGCTCAGCTACACTGCAGAGTGCACGAGCAACATTGGAAATATTGCTCCAAAACATCTGGGGTGCCAAGGTTTGCCATCACTGTCCTAGACTAACCTAAACAGGGAAATTAGTATATTATAAGATATAGATATTGATAGATCCTGTATAGGATGTGATGTTTGCAAATACAAGATATATATATATATATATATATATATATATATATATATATATATATATATAAGCCACTCCTATTCCTCTCCATGATGCCATACTACCTATGCTTACTACCACTTTTAGGATGGTTTCAGAATGGCAACCAGAAACCTCCCATTGTTGTGTCCATTCACTTCAGAAGTATTTTTGCACTTTGTTATGCTATGAATCCATTGGAAGCAAATACTATGTTTCAAAATATGAAAATCATATGTTGTATATACCGAGCATGGCCTAAATAGTTGTTTTTTCACATTTATCCATTACCATATTGCCTCATTGGATCCTCGGCTGGTCCTGAAGAAGCTTTATGAAACATTTGTTGTCTTAAGGGGATCTACCAGCATAAGTTATGTGATATTTGTTCTTAATCATTGAATTTAGATTGTATATTTCACAATGTATGTTGTCAACCAAGAGGAGATATTGGTAATTATATGGGTTATAGTTTTTAGGATCAAGGTAATTCATACAGTTTTCAAAGTAACAATAATGTGATGTACAATATATTTTACAAATCTTGAGCGTATCTCATTTGTAGCAGCAATGTCCACACTAATCCTATTTGAAAGTTAAGCATTACAGGGGAAAAAAAACATCTAAAATAATACAACCATTTTAATTTTGGTCCTTCTGTCCAAAAAAAGCTCCACACATAGTATTATCTTGTTTTTTTTTTTTTCTGTGTCCTTTTATTGTGCACTATTGTCATTGTCCTGCTGTATTTCAAAGGCTTTTATTTTTATTGGATGCAACCATTTTTTTTGGTAGCCATTTAATTTAATAAAATGGCCACACCCCTGGAAAACACAATAGTCCAAATTTTTTTTGGGCAAATGAAAATTGTTTCTTTCTATTACTTTACAAAGGGGTAAAAGTTTAACTTATTTTTATCTTACAAGGAAATCAGGGTGAGTGTTGTGGTCATGGCATAGATTATTCCAGTGCACTAGCCACCCAAAATATGAAAGACATGATGGGAGGTAAGTTTTTCCCAATGAAGTTGCATGTTTGCAAGTCATTTAGTTCTCAAAACAAAAGTCTAAGATTAAAAAAAAAAAAAAAACAGATAACAAGTAATATGTGGTTATCTAAATTATGTAAAAGGAATCACATAACTTTACACATATAAAAGGAGAAGAATTGTTGAAAAATAAATTATCAAGTGGAGTTACTCCCTTCCCAAATGGTGCCAGAACCCATACACTAAACATGCCCATTTGTGATAAAAACAACTGTTTACAAACCAGATCACTGCCTAAATAACCAGCATAACTTCCTTATGGACATAGATGGTAATTTCGCTTTAAATTCCCAGAGCATTATCTTTTCGAGCATTCAAAATTAAAGAATAGTAGGAGGATGGGGAGAGAATGAATGAGGGGAGGGGAAATTTTCCTGCTCTACCTTTACAAAGTGTTTAAGTACTCTCTGCCAATGGCATTGCTGTGTGCGCTTTGCAAGAGGAAGGTGTGATGATGTGGTACAGTGTCTATGACAAAGGAATCATGAGTGTAGTTGTCTGGCTGAGAGATATTTGATATTTTGAAAATTGGGGATACATTTCCATAAATATAAAAATGGTGGTATACCAGAGCATTCAAGAATATAAATAAGTCACACTATATTCTAAAAATTTACTTTAAATGTATCATACAATCCAACAGGGATATTTGGGTGTGATAATCACAACAACATAAATGTAGAAGAATATAATATGTTTGCATATTTATTTTACGCAAACCCCTAAAAAGATTGGTTACACTGATATTGTCATAAAACAGGGAAGGGGATCAACCATAGTAAGAATATGTCACATTATTTTGAAATGAGGACTGTTTATTATACAAACATCAATACATATACTGATGATAAAGTATATTTGTCCACATCCAAATCCTTGAGAGAGAACACATACCGTTATCCAAGTGTATGTGTATTTAAATGTGTTGCAAAATATTACATAATATTTAGATCAAAATGTCTCTAATAAACATCTCATTTTTACTGATAATTTGTATTCACCAAACTCTTAATTCGTAATAAAACCATGTACAAATGTAAACTTGGTCCCCAATATCTAAATATAAGCACAAGGTCCCAGCATTCTGCAGATGGTCAGGAAAAATATATGGAAATATGCACCATCAAACATTCAGGGTCACATAGCCCATACAGGAAATCCCAGCAATATTGCCTTCAAAGAGATAAACCCCACTTACAGGTCCCAGAAGGTATCCACAATCAGCCATGTCTTGGGGATGAACCCCCAATCCAAAATGTCAGAAGTGGCAAAGAGGGAAGTGAGGGTGCCCCTCCTCGCTAAATACCCCACCAACTCTTCTTGTGTGCCATACCTGATGCAATAGCATCACGATATACAGTCCAGAAGTGACTTCATAGTGTCAAGAAGCACACTGAAATTAAAGACTTTTAAATGTGATCATACAAGAAAAAAGAGCTTTGCACTATGAGCAAGCTTGTTGGTGTGCTGCCAGCATATTTCATGAAAGTAGCACAAAGAGAGTCCTATTCAACACCATGTTTGTCTTTTATGGAATTTTTTCTGGATTATAAAATGGTAAAAAAAAAATACTGCATCGGGATTACAATTTTTTAACATCTAACCTTCAGTTAGTGTTTGAACTAAGTGTTTTGATAATAAAGGAGACAAACTTGAATTGGTTATGTAAGAGAATGTAGTTTCAACTGTTGAGGAAGAAGGTATAACTGCTGTGTTGTAGGGTGGAGAGGTTAGTGATAGTGAACATTAGTACCATGAAACTCTCTTCTTGCTTTTGACCTGCTCGGGTGAAAATGCAGTGGCAGTAAATGGGATGTAATAAGAAAATATACCTTCATTAGGTTCCATTAAACACTTCAGGATTGATGTGAAGGCTAGGGTGTGCCAAACATACAGTATATACACATATAATCATAGAGCAGTTAGAAGGTAAGCAGTTGGGAATCAAATATTAAATAGTTTGACTGTTGTTGCTATATTTACATGTAGGAGCTCTTGACCTGTGATTGCTCATGAATCGAGTGTCATGGGGTTTAGGAGTTGATCCCAAGAGTTCCATTCAGGGAGGTATATCTAGTTACCAAAATGGTTTATTCAAACCTCCCAAGCCAACTTAAATTCAAACAATTAGGATCATACCTCTCTTTAAAGGAAAGATTAATGTTCTTAAATGTAAAAGGAGGGAATTTAGAAATTAAACGAGAGAGAAAATTCAGAATGCCTTTATTGGTCTCCCAAAGTCCCTCTGCAGTTTATATCTTCTTTGACTGTGTGTTGGGAGTAAAGTAGAAGGATGTTTACAGTAAGGCAATACCCTTTTTTTAGTGTCACATAAAACATATAATAATAGAATGAATGGATTAAGGCACTGGATATGGTGGACAGAAGTCCATAAAAGGGAAGGTCCTGTTGTGGGAGAGATTAATCTGGGAGAAATAAGTTTGAGTATTGTTTTTGTAATGTTTGAGGATTTGATCAACATACATTAAAAAATCTGTATAAAACTCACAAGGCAAGTGCTAGGCATTGAGGTTTTGTCCTGGATAGTTATTCTGTTGGATACCATACAGGTGGGAGAAGGTGAAGGGTATGATAACTGGAGGGGGGATGAGGTTAGGGAGGAGATGGTGTGTAGTGGGAGGGGAAGGGGTAGGAGAAACTTCTTAGTAGTTGCATACATGGCAAGTATGTTGCAGAATGGTAAGATCGGTTGTAGCTACAATATGTTCAAGTATTTTTTGTTGTTCAAATTGAGGTGGGATTTAGAAGCTTAGTTACTTGGAGATCTCAGGGATCAAGGTCACTTCTCTGAGATTACTTTCTGCTGCAGAAGTGATTTAGGTGGCAATGTGGGCAGTGGCTCCTATCTTGGAAGTTTTAGATTGTGAAGGTTTAATTGCATGCAGAAAACAGGTAGATATTCTGGAGCTTTGAGTTTAGAGGACCTTCCATCTCTTCTAACAGTTAGACTGAAAGTGCAGACCTATTGGTAAGGAATAGTAGTGTCTCTGAGATTAGTCAGGAGAGGTAGAAGAAGCCTTCATTGTTGTAGGGTGAGCAAGGAGCAATCTGAGGAGAGTTATATTGACTCCATAAAATTGTCTATGTAGCATGTTGTGAGTTTTCTGCATGGTAAATATGAGTTGATTTTGTATATCACATAAATTGGTACATCACATTAATAGGTTGCTTTGGCTGTCCTTGGTGTGCACAATCTATTTTGAGTTAGTTTGAAGAGGGTTCACCAAGGATATTTTTAAAGATCACTTGCAGAATGTTCTTTAAAGTATAACTAAAGGCAAAAGTTTTTTATTGTTTTGGATAGAGTGGAAAGGGGTTAGAACACCTGTCAGATTTTATTGCTGTCTGGGTCCCCATTAGGGAGATTTACCCTCACTGTTTGTCCTGTTTACTATTATCATTAAAAGTGAAAGTATAAGAAAATCCCAAATTTTGGGTTGTCCCCAAAAAATTATTAGCTTGGAAATCTTCCAATGGGGACACTAGTTCTGATGGTCTGGGGGTCCCCAAAGAATGTCCTTCATTTGCAAAGGTTTCATCTAATTTCCTGTTTGGCTATGGGACAAGAAGTGATGCAAAATCTGCAATGGGACACAGATGGCGAAAATACATCTTGCGGGGGTTATTACCCATAGTTCTACTTACATAGTTCTTTTTGCTAATGGCCTCCGGTAGATCTTTTTTTATGTTTATTTTTTGACCTCTGTTGAATAAATCTTTTGGCTTTGGATTGCGGAACGCTGTGTACCTTTGACAGGGGTGGCTGCACCATGGTTAAGGATAGTAAGATCATTGTCCCAGGGTTCAGACTATGTAGCGGTGGAGCCTCAAGAGCCCCTTTGCTTTGTGGGCCAGTTAGTGAATAGGACCCTTCAAAAGTAGGGGTAAGTCCCTTGTCCAGCGATATGTGTATGTTGCACCCCCTGATGCTAGGTTTTCTGGACCAGATGTCTGTTTGTGTTTGGGGGCTACATTGGACTGCAGAGTAAAGCACCCATTTACAGTGTATGGAAGGCAGAGGGGGCAGGAACACGTAGGACCAAACCAGTGGCTCATCTGTGAGTGGAAGTTGGGAAGTGGCTATGGTTCTCACCTCAGATCCCCCTGTGCAGCTGGACAGGGAAAAACACAGTGGCAATGTGGAGTGGTTGCCATCTGCCTGTTTAGGCTGGCAGCTCTGATGGCCAAGAGAATAAGTTGGTTGAGCTTGTCCTTAGTCAGCTGTGGTAGGCTAGGGGATTTTAGGTAGGCTTAGGGATTCAGCATTGGCAATAAATTTCAGCCAAATGTGTAAACTCAGAGGAAGAGATCTCTGAGCCATCAGAGAGCAAGGCTTTGGAGACAGCACAATGTGTACACTCTTTGGCTTCAAGGTAGGAGGAGGATTCTAGTGGGAATGGCTCTCTGACACCATTTTTGAGTCAGGCTACAGGGGGTACCCTCAGGTGGGTCAAAATATACTTTGATACCAGGGTCGGCAGTGAAAGCTGGCTACAAGTGACCTGGTTATTTAACAGAATGAGATCCTCTGTTTTGCTAATTTTTGTGTGGTGTTGCGCTACTGAAAAAGCTATATACAGAAGGTCTATAAGAGCACTAGGGCACTTGTGAGTTGATTTGCACCCTATCATCCCCTTCTCTTCGAATGGCAAGATCATAAGCTTTTGTTTGATTGGCAGCCTAACTTTTGTTTTTGTTTAAGCAGCCTATTGACAAATTTTATTATGCACCTATATGCTGTTAAATACTACAGTCATTAAAACTGAATCCCATTCTGCACTTCTTGACTGTTTCACTATTCTACTAGCAGTTCTGGAAGATCACATTGGAGAGGGGCTTTTGAGTAAACATAATGCTGCTACTACACAAAGGATGTACCAGTCCAGTAGCAAAAAGATATTTCTTAAAGCAATAAAAAATCCAAAAGCAAATGTTTATTATATTGTAGTTTATCAATTTTTAGATGTGATCTCTGCATTCATTTTCCTTGTTAGCCTTTCTTTCCTTTATTTTTAAATTTCCATCTGGTAATCTGGCCAGTAATTCTGTTGTTTTTCAACAGAACAAGCTGTCCTGTAGAGCAGTTAGAGGGTTGTGATAAACTGTTTACTACTGACAGGGGTACTCACAGCTTTTTTTCATATATGTAAAGCCTTTATCCCAAAATGAGTAAAAGTTTTGCTGTATCTGCATAAAAAGTGTGAGCTAGAGTTTGATTTTAATTTGTGTTTAAAACTGCTAGTACATCTGATACTACCATCATGCCAGATTAACAATGGTGCTGTCCAAAGGTGTCTCTGTGTGTCTTAATCCACAGTGTAGACACCCTTATACAGAAGACAGAAGGTGTGTTACAGGGCAGATCACCGGGTAACAACTGAGTGAAAAAAGCCACGGCATCTAAGGATTGGTAAGATGCAATATGTTCCATTTTTGGATTTGGTTGATCGTATGGGCTTTTACACAAACTCCCTGTGTGCTGCAGCCACTAGGAGTGCATGTATATCTGACAATCCTACTTCTGGCTGTCAGATGGAAGCATTTTGGAGCCTCTATAGCTGCTAGATTGCTTCCACACTCCCCTGGTAATGGGCCCCACCTCCTCACATGCACATGCCCTGGCCATGTAACCCTAGCTCTGCTTTCCCATCTGTGGGCTCGGTGCTGTGTAGTGGGGAGGAAGCTGAGTGGACATGCATCTGCTTTCCTCCCCTTCTTCTTCCTGACCTGGAAGCGAAGTGTAAAACATCACTTCCAGGTCCCCCTTCACTTTCCGCTGCCGGCATGGCAGGGAAGAATTTATTGAAGCACAGGTGAGACATTAGAGTGTTACTTTGGAGTGCAACTTTTGTGTGACTTTACACTCTCTGGTACTCAAGTTGCAAGAAAATCGCATCAAAGTAGTGCAGGAAAGTTTTAAAGTTGCTGTGACTTTAGGTCACATAGATTGGAAGGGGTGCCATTGAAATCAAGGGGCTGCAAATATATGTGTCTAAAGAACGGACCCTAAATCTTTCTTGCGTTTTCTACACTTTAATTTTAGTATAACATAAAAGAAGATTATATTGCTAATTTTGCTTGAGAGTAATCTTACAGTAGCCTAGAACTTTCTTCAGAATCAATGTGTATATATATATATATATATATATATATATATATATATATATATATATATATTTTTTTTTTTTTTTTTTTTCTTTTTACATTTGAAATACTATTTTACATTGTGTTCTACTCAGGTAAGCCTGTTATTTTATTGATGCAGTATTCCACTATTCTGACTCTATATTTTTTTATTACAAAAATATTCATTGTTATAAGTTATAACAGCTTTTCATTTTATTACATAATTAACAGTGCTATTTCTCAGTCCTTTTGATCATTCCTTCCTTTTGCTTTTTAAAGTATAACTAGATCATTATGGAACTGCTCCATTCTGTATGCATTATTGCTGTGGATGTGACCCTACAATGCATATAGCTCAAATCACTTCTAATGGGACTCTGGAGACATTCTGCAGGCTAATTACCTGAGGCACATAATAGATTTAATCTTTGATTTTAGCATCCAAAATATACTTAAACTCCTTTACCTAAGCATTAATGAAATGCTGAAAGCAGGCAGCAAAATCAAAAAGTTTCCACGAAGGTCATTTTAACACAAAATATTAAAAAAATATATAAATGTATAAATGTTTGAATTAAAATATTAATATCACACTAAATTAAAGCTTGCTAAAATATTGCAGTATTTGGTAAACAATGCATACTATATACTGTAAATAGTTTAATCCATCCTTTTTTTTTTTTGTATATTTATAAGAATGTTAAAAAAACTTGTATTCTGCCATAAGTTATACATACATTAGATAAATTAAGAAATAAATATATATACTGTTGTCGATTTAGAGAGAGAGAAGATTATTTGTCATACTTATTGTAATCTTTTTTTTTGTAGCTTTTTTTGACATTAACTGAATAGTAAAGCAAATTCAACAGCAGGTGCACGTTAGTATAAAACTCTTCAGTTCCTAAAAAAAGGTGATTAATTCAAGTTTGCCTTCCTTAAAGCCGTAGTAAACCCTGCTTTTTAAGTTGTACCTAAGGGTAAGCTTATAACAAGGCTTACCTGTAAGTAGAGTAAATATTTCTTAAATTTGCCAGTGCATGTGCACTGTGCTCTGAATTGACATCACATTGAGTATGCGGTCAATTGAGAGTTATATGCTGTGGCTGTGCACACACAAACTTGGAAGGATGACCAGGTGAACATGGAAGCCCCAATGGAGGGCTTAATTTTTGCATACCAGCACATTATGGCTTAAAACACTTGGGGGCCCGATTTTTTTTCTACAAGTCGTATGCTACCACTTTAAGATGCAAGTTCCCCTTTTTCACAAAAAATGAAAATGTGAACTAATACCCTACACTTTCCCCACCCCCATAGTCCTTGCTGCACTTACCTTCATATGTAGCTTTCACTGCCCACTCAGACAGTGCAGTGATCTGATGATTGGAAAGCAAAGTTTTTCTTCCCCATCTTTCCCTAGGGATTGAAAAGATCAGAGCAATTCTGATTCAGATTTTTTGGGGGGGTGGGGGGGTGGGGGGGGGGGCGCAAACAGAAAAATGTAACTTTTTGAGGTCCATTGACATAGGCATTGCTTCGCAGCAAAAAAAAACGTGGCTAATTACTAATGGAGAATATCTGAATATATTGCATGGGGCAATTCCTGCACTAATAGGTAATATATTATATATATATTGGAAGTTGATGGAACTGTTCTCTCCTTCTTCCCTGACCTAGTTAGAGAGACACTTGGTCGACGCCGAGCTCTGCGGCCTCTCACAGAGAAGCTTCGCTACAACACCCTACAGTACCGCTAGGGATTTCCAGCTTGCCTCATCCCCACCAGTAATGGACGCACTACTACCCTTCACTTTCCCGAAGATCTGGAAAAATTTTGTATGGATCTCAACATCTCTCCTCCAGATCTCCCAGGTTGGCAAGATGACATCCCTATACTGGAATCCCCACCTGAAGCACAATGGCAGAAACCCACCCAAAAACTCTGCACCTCTACTCTATCCTCAACAAACAAAAATGGGTGAGCGTCCATGCTGATCATTGAAGAGGCATTGTTCCATATTTGGCTGACTTTCTTCACCTCCCCCACTGTTGACACCTTTCTCCTATCTGCTACCACCATTTGAATTTGCTTTTAATTGTTGTTATTTTATAATGTTTTAACATAGTTTGCTGGTTTCCTTTGGCACTTACGTTTTAAGAGTGCCTCTGGGGGACGAGCGATACTGCATACTTTGTTGGCCTTTGCTCTCCCTCTGATGGCTTCCTGCCTTCATCCCCCTTGTGGGACTCACTGTACCTCGGACCACACTCATGTTCGCAACCTCGGTGAAACTGATAACAGTGGTTCGAGGGATGGTGTTTCCCTGCTCAAACATTGCAAACATTTGCGTGCCTTGACCGAATTTATCATAAATTTTTTTACCCATGCTCTTCTTTCTCCTCCCATTCCTATATAAACTTTCCTCCTTCGCTCTAACTTTCTGCCCTCCTCCACATCCTAGCCTATTCCTATCCTGCTCCTTTACAGAATGTTTTGATTAGCTATCAATTGGACCTCCCTCTGCGATTCCCACAGTGACCATTAACCTAATTATGACCAATGTCAGAGGTCTCCACACCTCAGATAAGAGACATGGTTTGTACAGGCAACCTAAAAGACTTCACTGTGATATAGCTTTTCTTCAGGAAACGCATCTCACACACTCCACTACCACGAGATTGTTCTCTCAATTCTACCCAGACTGGTATCACAGCCTCTCTGATGTGCATAAAGCAAAAGGGGTTGCCTTTGCTTTTCGCAGAGGGTCATGTTTCAAATATGATGCCTCTAAAGTGGATATGTATGGGAGATACTTAATCTTAAGGGGCACTCTGGGAAACATGCCCTGTACATTAGCGAATGTATACACCCCCAATCACAATCAAGTAGGTTTCTTGTCTGACACCTTAAGAAAATTGAGGGAATTCGGGAAGGACTGTATTATTTTAGCTGGCGATCTTAATGTTCCCCTGGAACCCAAAATACTTATCTCATACACGCCTCACTTTTCTCTGTAAACAATTCCATGACACATAGCTCATGGACACGTGGCGCCGTATGCATCCCTCAGAAAGAGATTTTTATTTCTTCTCACAAAGACACCAAACCTATTCCAGGATTGATTATATCCTTATCGACCACCATCACTTAGGGCTTTTATAGCTTTTATAGCAGGCTAAAATAGAATATTTCTCCATATGGGATCATGCTCTTATTTGTTTAACATTAAAGGCCCCCTTCTTGCCCATAAAATCTGCCAATTGGAAACTTAATGACTCGTTACCACTTGACGAGGTGGATAAATCCAAGATTGGAACTGATATTTCTTTCTACTTTATTAAGAACTCACCTAACAATACATCCCCTGCGGTTGTCTGGGAAGCCCACAAGGTGTTTATACGAGGCAGATTCATAGAACTAGGTTCACGTAAAGAAAGGGAGAGGTTGCAGCACCAGTCTGATCTCCTCCAGGAGATACAGTTTCTTGAACATGAGCACAAGGCTTCTCTGTCACTGTCTCTTTTCCAATCTTTAACTCAAAAAAGGGAGGAGCTGAAAGCTTTTCACCATGTAGCCCAAAAAATATATGAATGGGGAGACAAGCCCAGCAGATGCTTTGCTAAGTTATTACATAATAAAAATCAGCATCTTTTATACCCGATTATAAAACCCCTACAATTGCATTCGTGTATGAAACTAAAGCCATAGCCAGGGAATTTAGGACTTTTTACCAACACTTATATCATGTACAAAAACACATCAACGATAAAAAAAAGACAAAACATGATACAGGATTTTTTGTCCCAAGCTAATCTCCCCAAACTCCCTCCCTCCACATTTGAAGTCTTAGAGTAAAAAATGTCCCTGGAAGAATTACGTTCCGCCCTAAAATTAATGGCTACTGGAAAAGCACCAGGCCCAGATGGTCTCACTCCCTACTAGCGTACTCCCTTTTCTAGCTACATATGTCAATACAATTTCATCGGGGGGAACATTGAGATTTGAAACATTACATGCCCATATTTTGGTTATCTCCAAAACAGGGGAAGACCCTACTTTATGTGGGAGTTACAGGCCAATCTCTCTTTTAAACATTGATGCCAAGTTGTACAGGAAGGTGTTATCCTCTAGACTTTTGCCTCTGATCCCTCGATTGATCTCCAGTGATCAGACAGGCTTTATTCCTGGCAGAGAGGCTAGAGATAATGCAACCCGCACAATCTCCCTCATTTCCTATGTCCGACGATCTTTCCAGCCCACCCTACTCCTGTCCACTGATGCTGAAAAAGCATTTGATAGGGTGGACTGGGAATACCTAATGTCTACCCTCTTCTATTTGGGCTTCGGGCCCAATATGCTGACCATGATTGCAGCATTGTATAATGCACCTACAACTCAAATCCAGGTCAATGGCACTATGAGTGACACCTTTGTGCTGCAGAATGGCACTAAACAGGGTTGCCCTCTCTCCCCTATCCTATTTGCCCTTTCCCTTGAACCCTTCCTCCAATCCATCCGTAATAACCCCAATATGTTTGGAATTCAAGTGGATAAATGAGAACACAAATACACTGCGTACACAGATGACACTTTATTTTATGTTCAACAACTCAATATCACCTTGCTCTTGCTCATGGCAGCCTTTAACGTCTTTGGGAAGCATTCTAACTTTAAAATGATTCTCTCCAAATTGGAAATACTTAATATTTCAATGTCCAAATCGGAGGCTAGGAGACTACAACCCAGTTTCCCATTTTCCTGGCAATCCTCCACCTCAAAATACTTAGGGATTACTTTGACGCCTTACCCCTCCAAATTATTTCACACTAATTACATCCCTTTTTAAACAATATCAGGCAAGATCTCCATAAATGGTACCATTTAGCCACCTCATGGTTGGGCAGGATGAGCGTCATTAAAATGAACGTACTTCCCAGAGTGCTCTTTCTTTTTCAAATGATCCCTTTCAACATACCCCCCTGGTTTCTTTAAAATTCTGAGGTATTTAATTCTTAAATATTTATGGTATCATTCACACCCATGTATCCTGTCCATACTCACCAGGTTGAAATCGGACGGAGGATTAGCTCTCCCTGATTTTAAAGCATATTATCATGCAATCATACTTAACAGAATCTCAGATTGGAAACACCACCTAATCTCTAAACTTTGGGTTCAAGTGGAACATAGCCTGAGTGGTGTAGACCTCTTCTCTCAAATTTGGATTCCCAGTCGATTTAGATGTTTTTCAGCCCATACATCTCCGTTAACAAGGTTTACTTTAGCTATATGGGATGCCATGCACAGAACATATGGTTGGAAATACAATTCCGCTCATGCCTGTCATTTTTTTTCCCTCCTGGTCAACAAGATTCTAAATTATGCACTTGGCTTCCATGCCCAAATTCTCTTCTCACGTGACGATGGAGCATTGTCTGGTAACCCTCGCCACTATAATTCATTATTCCTCCCTCTCCTTCATGGACCACTGGAGATACAACCAGCTGAAACAAGTTGTTAAATCATTGCCTCATCCCTTACGGACCTTGTAAAACCTCACCCCAACGGAAGCCCTTTTGAAGGCTAACCTACCTCCTCAGAAAGCCATCTCCCAGTTCTACAAATCATTAAAGACTTTAGACTCTGCTAATTCCCCATTCTTCATAACATTGTGGGAAAAAGACTTTCAACAACCTTTATCCAACACTCAGAAGTTAAAAAAACTATGTCAGGCTTATACTTCGTCCATCTCCTCAAAGTTCACTGAATCCAATTACAAACTATTACCTAGATGGCATCATTCACCCGCAAAATTACATCAGATGTTCCTGGACATCTCAAATCTCTGTTGGAGAGGCTTTGGGAACATAGCCACTCATGCCCACATCTGGTGGCATTGTCCATTCATACAACCTTTCTGGTTGAATCACATTGAATCTATCCAAGGTTATCCAATTAGAAGTGACCCCTGGGAAGTACTATTCCACTGCACAAAGAGGGCTGCAGACCAATACAGAAGATCAATCACCCTCCACCTTCTGAATGCGGCTAAATCCCTCATCCCTCAATATTGGAAGTTGTAGATCACATCTACCACATGGAAGATATGACTCTAGAATAAAAAGGCTTGTCTGTCAGATCGCATAAGATATGGGTGTGCTGGTTATCCTTTACCTATTCAGGTAGTCCCAAACCTGATGTTGCTTTTACTTACGTACAAACTTCTCTTTAATATTTTCTCTTAAGAGCAGGTATTCCCCCCTTTTCTCTTACCTACTATTTTTTCTCTTCCTCTCTCTTTTTTCTTTCCTTTCCCCTCTGTTACTCTATATTTCACAAACTAAATACCCATTTCCCGATGCTATACAGCCTCTACAATAAAAATAGTTTTTTACAACCACCCGTTTGACTTTGTTTTATGAAAGTAACCTTATGAAAGAAACCTTATTTGAGTAATCTGTATATGCTTGGCAATTATTCTGTGCATTATTCCTGTTCTTACAATGTCAATTTCTTTCAATAAACATTTATTAAACAAATAAAAAGAGACACATTAGAGGAGATTTGAACGTAATTGCAATAGTCTGTAAAAGTGAAATCAATTGTGAGAGAGGCACTACATCTAACCCAGTGTTTCTCAACTCCGGTCCTCAGGGCACACTAACAGGCCAGGTTTGCAAGAAAACTGAATTACATCACAGGTGATATAATTTGCTGCTCAGTGATTGCAGTATTCTAGTCTGCATCTCCTCAAGGTAATACTTAAAATCTGGCCTGTTAGTGTGCCCTGAGGACCGAAGTTGAGAAACATTGATCTAACCTATAATGACTGAAAAAGCTCAATACTGAGGGATCATCAACCCAGAAAAATTTTAAAAGAAGAATAGGAAAATATGGACGTTCAAAGATAATCTCTCATTATACCTGCTTCCTCAGGGTTAGAGATTTCTTTGTCTGATACAATGCCTAATATCGACGATTTAAATCTAGCAGCATAACATACAAATACATTTTAAATGCAAAAATGGTGCATATACAGTGCCTTGTGAAAGTATTCGGCCCCCTTGAACTTTGCGACCTTTTGCCACATTTCAGGCTTCAAACATAAAGATATAAAACTGTAATTTTTTGTGAAGAATCAACAAGTGGGACACAATCATGAAGTGAAACGAAATTTATTGGATATTTCAAACTTTGTTAACAAATAAAAAACTGAAAAATTGGGTGTGCAAAATTATTCAGCCCCTTTACTTTCAGTGCAGCAAACTCTCTCCAGAAGTTTAGTGAGGATCTCTGAATGATCCAATGCGGAGAGCATCATGAAGAACAAGAAACACACCAGGCAGGTCTGAGATACTGTTGTGGAGAAGTTTAAAGCCAGATTTGAATACAAAAAGATTTCCCAAGCTTTAAACATCCCAAGGAGCACTGTGCAAGCGATAATATTGAAATGGAAGGAGTATCAGACCACTGCAAATCTACGAAGACCTGGCCGTCTCTCTAAACTTTCAGCTCATGCAAGGAGAAGACAGATCAGAGATGCAGCCAAGGGGCCCATGATCACTCTGGATGAACTGCAGAGATCTACAGCTGAGGTGGGAGACTCTGTCCATAGGACAACAATCAGTCGTATACTGCACAAATCTGACCTTTATGGAAGAGTGGCAAGAAGAAAGCCATTTCTTAAAGATATCCATAAAAAGTGTTGTTTAAAGTTTGCCACAAGCCACCTGGGAGACACACCAAACATGTGGAAGAAGGTGCTCTTGTCAGATGAAACCAAAATCTAACTTTTTGGCAAAAATGCAAAACGTTATGTTTGGCGTAAAAGCAACACAGCTCATCACCCTGAACACACCATCCCCACTGTCAAACATGGTGGTGGCAGCATCATGGTTTGGGCCTGCTTTTCTTCAGCAGGGACAGGGAAGATGGTTAAAGTTGATGGGAAGATGGATGGAGCCAAATACAGGACCATTCTGGACTGGAAGAAAACCTGATGGAGTCTGCAAAAGACCTGAGACTGGGACGGAGATTTGTCTTCCAACAAGACAATGATCCAAAACATAAAGCAAAATCTACAATGGAATGGTTCACAAATAAACATATCCAGGTGTTAGAATGGCCAAGTCAAAGTCCAGACCTGAATCCAATTGAGAATCTGTGGAAAGAACTCAAAACTGCTGTGTACAAACGCTCTCCATCTAACCTCACTGAGCTCGAGCTGTTTTGCAAGGATGGATGGGCAAAAATTTCAGTCTCTCGATGTGCAAAACTGATAGAGACATACCCCAAGTGACTTACAGCTGTAATCGCAGCAAAAGGTGGCGCCACAATGTATTAACTTAAGGGGGCTGAATAATTTTGCACGCCCAATTTTTCAGTTTTTTATTTGGTAAAAAAGTTTGAAATATCCAATACATTTAGTTCCACTTCATGGTTGTGTCCCACTTGTTGTTGATTCTTCACAAAAAATTACAGTTTTATATCTTTATGTTTGAAGCCTGAAATGTGACAAAAGGTCACAAAGTTCAAGGGGGTCGAATACTTTTGCAAGGCACTGTATAATTGGGATAACTCAGGGAGGGGGCGACCGTCCTTTGACTTCTTAGGCTTGGACTTCAGCCACAAGGGGGAAATCGGACTGGAGGGCATTTGGCGCTTGCTGAAGCTGGACACCGATGATGAGTGAGGAGAAGACGGTTCTTGAGTGATGATCCGCAGTTTCAGGAGAAGTTTCTCACCCTCATGGAAGAAGGAGAAGGTATATGCTTTCTGTTTGAATTCAAATTTGAGGTTAAATGGAAACAGCCATCTATATTCGATGTTATGCTGAATGAGAGTGGCCAATAGCAGTTTAAAAGATCTGCGTCTTTAAATGGTGGCCAGAGATAAATCAGATTTGAATAAAAAAGATTTGAATAGGCACTCCTTGGAAGTTAATATGGGCAAGGGAGCGAGATTTCCTCATTATTTCTTCCTTCACCCCATAATAGTGAGGCTTCACTATGATATCCCTAGGTAGGCCATCCTGGCGTAAAGATTGTGGGGCCCTGTGAGCCCTGTCCAGCTCAAGTTTATGTGGGGCTATGTCCGGTATGAGTCCTTTAATGATAGACTGAACCGTGTCGGGAACATCCAGAAATGATTCTGGGACCCCCCCGGATCCTGAAATTGTACCTCCTGCTGAGATTTTCAAGATCATCTATTTTCAATAAAGCGGCATCCAGTTGGTCATGCAGCTCTTGGAGACGGTCAGAATTTTTGATTAGCCTTAACGACGTTGTGGTCTAGTTTGCACTCAATAGCTTCTATACGAGTTCCAATGTTTATCAGGTCAGTTTTTATGTCCCCTGTGATTTTAAAGGCAGTGGTGGTCAGGCCCCTGTCTAACAGTTCAGTGAACTCTGAAAACATGGCTTCCACCTGAGCCTGAGGGCCAGGAGAGAAGTCAGCCCCTAGATAGGGAGACTGTGGGTGGGCCGCACCTGCCACCATGGGAGTCCCCGGACATGTGTTGAGCATTAGGCCTATCAAGGATTCACTGGAGGCCGGTGAGACATTTCCCATTTGAGTGATACTCACAGGGGGAGCCCCTAGCAGGGTTCATGGTGAAGCTGTGTCCCATCTGTGGAGGAGGCTGCGGTGGGAGATGAGGGCTCTGCTGTATTGCTTTTGATAACGCTCTGATTGGCTGGAGCGAAACGCGTCAAGCCTTTGCCCGGACGTCACAATGTCACATCCAGTGGTTGGAACGCAGGAAGCGAAAGTAGCATCCACCACCAGGAAGGAGTATTGGCGTTCTCATTACTTCGGTTTTGTAAGTGTTTATTTGTCATCTATGAGAATAAAAATTTTTGATGGTACTTCACTATGGAGATATCTTCTTTTATGCTTCTGGGGTGAATCGATTGAGAGACCAGCTTGATAATCCTCAGCCACATAGATATTTCAACTGCAATTGAAGTGTGCAATAACCTCCACCATCTCTAAAGTTTTTTGAAAGGCGTTTCCCCCTCCTATATCTGGTGAGTGGGGAACTGAGAGGGGAGCACTGAGTGGAAGGATCTGAGCACAGAGCACTTTTTAAGGAGTCACTGAAGAATATAAGAAGCACTTTTCTTGCACTGAGCACTTTTTTTCTATATAAAAAGACTGATTAGAGACTATAATTAATTATGTTGGAGACCTATTTGAATTTTATTTGCGTAATGTTATATGGATTATGAGTATCACTGTTTACTTATTACTTATGCACTTTATTATTACCACATGGTACACTAAAAATATTTTTAAGAGCAGCGCAGACACATGTTTTATATAATTCTGCTGTATGGCGTCCGCCATATTGGATGATCCTGTCAGGCTTCCCGGCGCTGAAAAAGCTGCTGTCATGTCCCTGCGGGCCGATCCCAATGACATAGGGCAGATCCGCTGGTGTTCCCCTATCTGATGGTGTTCTCCAGTGCCAGAATGCAAGGTTAGGAAGCGGTGCGGGGATCCGTTGTCGTCCAGTGCAGGACGGAGCTCCGGCTTCAAGCGGCCATTTTAGGAGCTACCGCGCATGTGCCTGTGCACATGA
This sequence comes from Pelophylax lessonae, assembly GCF_965119305.1. Lineage (NCBI taxonomy): Eukaryota > Metazoa > Chordata > Amphibia > Anura > Ranidae > Pelophylax > Pelophylax lessonae. Next base: position 724,559,404 of record NC_138768.1, read on the forward strand.
ATATATTTAATTTATCAACATACTCAATACCAACGATTTCAGGTCCCCCCAATGCTACCCCTTATACTTACCTAAACCCATTCTCGATCCAGCACTGTGCTTGAGAGCATCAACTCTCTCTGCTTTCTCTCTCCTCAGAGAGTAGATTGATAACAGAGGGAGCCATTCCTGCTGATGTCAATCAAATCCTATGAGAAGGGACCAGGAACAGGGCTGATCCACACTGTCTGTGTCAAAAGACACAGACAGTGTGGCTGGGGATTGAGCCCACAGCTGTGCTACCATAGGAAGTGGTTTTCTATGGTGGCACACCTAGAAGAGGAGGAGCCAGGAGCACCGGCGGGGGACCAGAGAAAAAGAGGACCCGGGGTTCTCTGTGCAAAACCATTGCACAGAGCAAGTAATTAAAACATGTTTGTTAAGCACAGTGTGCTCCCTATATGGGGTGCAGACGGGTTGGCAGTGCCAATCACTACTCTCTCGTGACCACCCATTTTACCGCCCCTTGTCTACCAACCCTCACGATTTACTGTAGTTACAGTTATTGGTTATGCTCTGTTACCAAGCTTTGTTTACACTACTTCGCATTATTCTATATGTCAAACATTGTTACTCACTTGCATTATTCAATAAAAAATACTTGAAACAGGTTTTCAATAATTTTAAGCTCTGAAAGTTCTATTGAGTTCACTCTCCTGACTATATGCCAAAGCAACCTATGAGCCCTGAAAGTTTCCAAGGAAGATGGAGGAGATGCAAAACAGCCAGGAATGATGTTCGCACTCCAGTGTGTAGTGAACGTATACCTAGCCCCAGCCCTCAAATTTTACTCTCTATTGCTCGCATTTTGCGAGTGGAAAATGATTGCGGGCGAGGATGAGAGAGGAAGGTACCTGTACATCTATCATAGGAGCTGAGCCAGGAGGTGGGACTACGTGTGAAGCTGAGCGCCCGACAATTCAAATGAAAGATGTTACAGTGCAGCGATCCCCGCTCTGATTATCCGGCCGCCTTTCCTCTTCCTCTCTCCAATCCATATTTATGGTCACATGGTTGTGGGGGGGTCTAATATAAGATTACAAGGCTTGGCATGTCTTATTTATGGTCACATGGTTGGGGGGGGCGTCCCCTATAGGACTACAAGGCTCAGCATTCCATATTTCTGTTCACATGCCTAAGGGGGGGGGGTCTCATATAGGACTACAAGGCACTGCATGCCTTATGGTCACATGATGGGTGGGGGGTCTCATATAGGACTACAAGGCACAGCATGTCTTATTCATGGTCACATGATGGGGGGGTCTCATATAGGACTACAAGGCACAGCATGTCTTATTTATGGTCACATGATGGGGGGTGTCTCCTATAGGTGGGGCAACTAGTAGCGAGTAACCCTTAAGGCCTGGCTAGTAGCTCAGGACTTGAAATTTTGAGCCCTGTCTAGCCCTACAGAGACAGCTGGAGGAACAGTATGGCCACTAAGGGGAGATTCTCCCAGTTTACCACTCTCAAGTCTAAGTGAGCTCTTCTATCCAGTCATTTTCTTGCCTAGTTTGCAAGTTTGTTCACTCTAAGTGCAGTAGGAAGGTTTAATAAAACATGACAATATACACCAATGTACTCACAACTACGTAATAGCGTGATGACGTAGGCGGCAACGCGTTTACGGAGCATGCGCTCCTTCCTCAGACCTCTATGCATATAGAGCCTATCATACATATAGTGCCTATCAGTGCCCATCAGTGTCTCCTCATCAGTGCCCATTAGTGTACATCAGTGCAGCCTCATCAGCCCACATCAGTAAGAAAGAAAAATTACTTATTTGCAAAATTTTATAGCAGAAACAAAGAAAACTTTTTTTTTTTTTTTTTAAATGTTGTTTTTTTTTTTTCATTTATTTAACAAAAAATAAAAACCCAGTGGTGATTAAATACCACCAAAAGAAAGCTCTAAAATTATAAAAATTTAATTTGGGTACAGTGTTGCATGGCCGCCCAATTGTCATTCAAAGTGTGACAGCTCTGAAAGCTGAAACTTGGCCGGGGCAGGAATGGGATGAAAGTGCCTGGTATTGGTAGGTGGTTAAACTGCCAGAAGAGGAGACTAAGTATTTAATGCAAAAGGGGTGGACTTCTATTCAGAAAATTGACACATTCACACCAGTGGCCTGCTGGAGGTAATTTTGTAGGGCCCTGGCAGTGCTCATCCTGTTCCTATTTACCCAAAGGAGCAGATACCTGTCCTGCTGATGGGTTAAGGACCTTCTTTGGCCCTGTCCAGCTCTCCTAGAATAACTACGTCTGCCCGTCTCCTGGAATCTACTCCATGCTCTTAAGACTGTGCTGGGAGGCACAGCAAACCTTCTAGGAATGGCACATATTGATGTGGTATCCTGGATGAGTTGGACTGCCTGTGCAACCTCTATAGGGTCCAGGTATCACCTCATGCTACCAGTAGTGACACTAACCCTAGTCAAATGCAAAAATAGTGAAAAACAGTCAGAAAAGATGAAAATAAAAAAAAATGTCAGTGGCCTCCATTTGTAAGACCTCTCCTGTTTTGGAGGTTGTCTCATTGTTGCCTATCTAGTGCACCTGTTGTTAAATTCATTAACACCAACGCACCTTAAACTGATTAATAACCCCCTCTGCTACTTAACTGACCAGATCAATATTTCAGGAGATAATTGACTTGATTATATACTCTGATTAAAAAGTGTTTATTTTTTTGAGCAGTATATATATATATATATATATATATATATATATATATATATATATTATTGTTCTTTAAAGCTACTAAATAATCTGTATTTCTTAATGGTCTGCCTCTGACTTTGAAATTCATTCTTCTTAACATACTGAGCCCTACAGCTATTGCATGCCTTTAGACATGTGGCTATAGATAAGGTCTTGGCACTGTGAAAAATAAATATTATAAGTAAGGCTAATTTTAGCTTAGTTAATATGCATGAATTTGTTTTAACTCCCTAACTGCCAAGATGCATTTTAAACATCATCATCTACCTAGGTGTGGGGGTGCTATGATTTATGAGAAATGTTATTGACAGTCAAATACCTAATATTATTTATATAATTATTAAATCAAAATATAATTTTGCTAAAAATAATCAATACTGTACTCTATTTTTTACTGTACTGTACAGTATACTGTTAGCACAATATTTTTGTGTTTTACAATGCTCTTGCTCTATCTCTATCTTTTATGTGTTTCTGTTGCTTAAAAGTGTGTTTCAAGACAGTTAACAAAACATGCCTATGGGTGTATTTAAATAGGGTCTTTCTATTTCGTGGATTTTCACTTTTCCAAAACGTAACCCCCACGATGGAGGGGGGTTTACTGTAACTGTAAATAAACTGACAGTGCAAACACAAATATTAGCACAACTTAAGTTTGCTCAAACAACTCTATATAGCAAAATGTTGCAAAACAAATGATCCAAATAAATGTCCAAAAATGTGATAAACGTCCAAAATCACCACTGTTTTTTAGAACTGATTATGTTGCTAAACAGTATACAGTAGAGTTGTTTGAGCAACTTAAGTTGTGCTTATATTTGTATTTGCACTGTCACTTTATTTACAGTTATAAGTAAGGATGAGCTTCATGTTCAAGTCGAACGTAGGTTCAACTCGAACATCGGGTGTTTGTGTGTTCGCTGAACACATGAACACCTGGGGCGCTCAGCGGGAAGTTCGCCCATAGACGAGTACCCCATAATGCACTGCGCGATCGCAGTGCATTAAGTGCTTGTGATTGGCCAAAGCATGTACCTGATCTGTATGCTTCAGCTAATTACAGCACAATGTCCTGTCAGAGCCATGATTGGCCAGAGGCAGGGTGCCTTTAGCCAATCATGGCTCAGGGGCTAAGTCTACTCCCACACTATATAAGGCTGCTGCTTACAACGGCAGCCGTGTATAGTGTGTGACAATAGGGATTAGGCAGGTAGTTAGTAGATAGTGTGTTCAGTCAGTTTAGTGCAGTCAGTGTAGTGTACATGCATTCCCCACTTTTAAAATGTATGGATATGTTGTAGTCCTGGGTCCCCTCTCTGTGCTCCCCAAGTGTGGTGTCCCTCTCACTTATGGTTTGTGAGCATTGCCATGCCAAGCTGACCAATATTTCCCATAGATGCCAATGGGCACCAAAAGCTGAAAATTGGTCTAGGCAGGACGGGGGTAAAAGTGCCATGTATTTAAGTGGTTAAGGGGAACCCCATGACAGAATTAAAAAAAAAAAAAAAAAAACGTTGTGAGGTCCCCCCAAAATCCATACCAGGCGCTTTGGGTCTGGTAAAGATTTTAAGGGGAACTCCACTGCAAAATTAAAAAAAATGTAAATCCATCGGCAATCACGACGCCCGCCGGACCCGAAAAATAGAAAAAAATTGAACCGTATACATGATTTTCGGCTTTGACAGTTCTTTTATAGGCAAGGGGCGGGTTTGCCCGGTTACAACACTCTGTGACACCGCCCCCTTCTGATGTCACATGGCATCACGCCCCTTGCCTATAAAATAACTGTCAAAGCTGAAGATCGGGCATACAGGGGGTAGCCTCTTACAAAGCCAAGTGTTTTTTTATTTTTTTTTCTATTTTTTGTGTCCATGGGCGTCGTGATTGATGATGGATTTACACCGAGGGACACTATTTTTTCCTTTTAATAAAGGACTTATCAAAAATTATGTTCTGTGGTTTTTACTTTTTTACACTTTTTTGGTGAATGGATAGGGGTACGATGTACCCGATACCCATTCACATGGGGGGTGGGATTTCGGGGCCCCCTTGTTAAAGGGGGCTTCCAGATTCTGACAAGCCCCCCCCCACCTGCAGACCCTGACAACCACAGCCCAGGGTTGTCAGGAAGAGGCCCTTGTCCCCATCAACATGGGGACAAGGTGCTTTGGGGTGGGGGGCCCTGCCCCAAAGCACCCACCCCCTCATAATGAGGGTATGTGGCCTGGTATGGTTCAGAAGGGGGGACACTCTCTCGTCCACCCCCCTTTTCTGACCTGCCAGGATACATGTTTGGATAAGGTTCTGGTATGGATTTTTTTCCTAAATTTTGGCATGGATGGATGGATTTGGGGGGGGGGGGGGACCCTACGCTGTTTTTTTTTTTTTCATTTTTTTATCTATATTGCCCAGAGCCGGCAATACAATCCAGCCGGGAGGAAGTTTAAATAAATTGTTTTCCTTTAGAAATGTTGCTGCAGCAGATTTCATACATCGTACAGATGCACCACTTTACAGGAACATTAAGGGGACCCCCCAGGCATGATATTTAAAGGAATTTTTCATTTTTATTGTTTCACTTTAAGCATCATTAAAATCACTGCTTTTTTAAAATCGATCATTTTAGAATTTTCTTTTTTGTTTTGCATTGAAACATGTCCCCCAGGACAGTACTCGGGTCCCCATACACTTTTTATGGCAATAACTTGCATATAAGCCTTTAAAATGAGGACTTTCATGTTCGTGTCCCATAGACTTTAACCACTTCTGGACCAGAAGGAATTACCCCCTTAATGACCAGGCCATTTTTTGTGATACGGCACTGCGTTACTTTAACTGACAATTGTGTGGTCGCGCGACGCTGTACCCTAATAAAATTAATGTCCTTTTTTTCCCACAAATAGAGCTTTCTTTTGGTGGTATTTGATCACCTGTGAGAATTTAATTTTTTGCTCTATAAACAAAAAAATAGCAAGAATTCTGAAAAAAAAAAAAACAATATTTTTTACTTTCTGCTATATAACATTCCCAATAAAAAAAATTAAAAATCAAATTTTTTCATAATTTTAGGCCAATATGTGATCTGATACATATTTTTTGGTAACAAAAATCCCAATAAGTGTCCTTAGTGGGAGCTTTCTAACTGTGGGGGGGGGGTGGGCTTGCTGAATGAATGCAGAGATATGTGTTCCTAAATAAGGATCCCTGTGTTCATAACTGACAGAACAGCAGTCTGCAATGTTTACAATGGCAGACCGCTGTTCTGTCTCCCCAGGGAGTGAGCACGGGTGCCCGGTGGCAATCACAGCCATCAAACCTGCTGATCAGCTTCTCCTGTGGCGAATGGGTGTGCGAGTGTGCCCCCGCTAGCGGTCACGCAAAGCGACAGACAGGTACATCGTTTTGCGGGACAGAGCCGACCTGCCACAGTGAAACTACAGCGGCTGGTGGGCAATCGGTTAATAGAGTTTGCATGTTCACTAGAACTTTTTCTCAGTTTGAGATGTTCTGGTGCGAACCAAACAGGAGGTTGTTCGGCCCATCCCTAGTTATAGGGTTTCATACAGATATTGAAACTTGATTCATAATACTTATTTATTTTATTGATGAAACATCTTTGCACATTTTAATCACGTTTCTGGAATAATTTTGAGTGCGGTCATAACTGCACCTATATTGATTTTCACATTTTATTGTGATTAGTGTTGAGCGAACACGGACTGTATTATTCGTGTTCGTACCGAATAATTGGATTTTTGTTACCCGAACACGAACATGGACACTTTACTGTATATTCGGGTAAAAATCCGTGTTCGGTCGTTTTATTTCCGGGTTTTGCATGCTTTGGCGCTCTTTTCATGGCGGGCTTTCAACAGCCAATCAACAATCGTTTAACTGGTGTGCATTAAGCCATCCCAGCCATGCCTGCAAATGTCTCAGTAGCTGTGATTGGCCGTCTGAAGCATGTGACCAAGTCTTTATAAGTTCGAGGCAGCCGCAGCGGCGTCATTATGCTGCTTAGATCAGGGACAGAGCACACATCAACGTGCTGGCTGCTGATTAGGGAAAGATAGGCAGGAAAAAAACATTTGTGTCCGGATAGAATTGAGGGACAGGTCGGAGTGTTTAGGCAGGGCGAGTTGTAGGCATTTTAGGGATAGAGTCTGCTGAATTATAGGGTCAGTGTCTTCTACAAACTACAATCGATATTGCTGTGTGGGGGGTGGGGTCTGCACTCAATCCTGATCTACGATCTCTTCTCAATCCTGTTAGGGAGAGGCTGCTGCTGAATTTTAGGGTCAGAGTGTTCTACAAACTACAATCGATATTGCTGTGTGGGGTGGGGTCTGCACTTAGTTCTCCTGATCTACGATCTCTTCTCAATCCTGTTAGGGACAGAGTCTGCTGAATTTTAGGGAAAGTGTGTTCTACAAACTACAATCGATATTGCTGTGTGGTGTGGGATAGGAGATAGGCAGGTGTCAGTGATCCACATCCATTTTTCTGTGTGTGGGCTGCAGTGAACACAATCTTTTTGGGGTGCAGTGAACACAATCCTTTTGGAGTGCAGTGAACAAAATCTTTGTGGGGTGCAGTGAACAAAACCTTTGTGGGGGTACAGTGAACACAATCTTTGTGGGGTGCAGTGAAGACAATCCTTGTGGGGTGCAGTGAAGACAATCCTTGTGGGGTGCAGTGAACAAAATCTTTGGGGGGTACAGTGAACACAATCTTTGTGGGGTGCAGAGAAGACAATCCTTTTGGGGTGCAGTGAACAAAATCTTTGGGGGGGTACAGTGAACACAATCTTTGTGGGGTGCAGTGAACAAAACCTTTGTGGGGTGCAGTGAACACAATCTTTGTGGGGTGCAGTGAAGACAATCCTTGTGGGGTGCAGTGAAGACAATCCTTGTGGGGTGCAGTGAACAAAATCTTTGGGGGGTACAGTGAACACAATCTTTGTGGGGTGCAGTGAACAAAACCTTTGTGGGGTACAGTGAACACAATCTTTGTGGGGTGCAGTGAACAAAACCTTTGTGGGGTACAGTGAACACAATCTTTGTGGGGTGCAGTGAAGACAATCCTTTTGGAGTGCAGTGAACACAATCTTTGTGGGGTACAGTGAACACAATCTTTGTGGGGTGCAGTGAACAAAACCTTTGTGGGGTACAGTGAACACAATCTTTGTGGGGTGCAGTGAACACAATCTTTGTGGGGTGCAGTGAACAAAACCTTTGTGGGGTGCAGTGAACACAACCTTTGTGGGGTACAGTGAACACAATCTTTGTGGGATGCAGTGAACAAAACCTTTGTGGGGTACAGTGAACACAATCTTTGTGGGGTACAGTGAACACAATCTTTGTGGGGTGCAGTGAACAAAACCTTTGTGGGGTACAGTGAACACAATCTTTGTGGGGTGCAGTAAAGACAATCCTTTTGGAGTGCAGTGAACAAAATCTTTGTGGGGTACAGTGAACACAATCTTTGTGGGGTGCAGTGAACAAAATCTTTGTGGGGTACAGTGAACACAATCTTTGTGGGGTGCAGTGAAGACAATCCTTGTGGGGTGCAGTGAAGACAATCCTTGTGGGGTGCAGTGAACAAAATCTTTGGGGGGTACAGTGAACACAATCTTTGTGGGGTGCAGTGAACAAAACCTTTTTGGGGTACAGTGAACACAATCTTTGTGGGGTGCAGTGAACAAAACCTTTGTGGGGTACAGTGAACACAATCTTTGTGGGGTGCAGTGAAGACAATCCTTTTGGAGTGCAGTGAACACAATCTTTGTGGGGTACAGTGAACACAATCTTTGTGGGGTGCAGTGAACAAAACCTTTGTGGGGTACAGTGAACACAATCTTTGTGGGGTGCAGTGAACACAATCTTTGTGGGGTGCAGTGAACAAAACCTTTGTGGGGTACAGTGAACACAATCTTTGTGGGGTGCAGTGAACACAATCTTTGTGGGGTGCAGTGAACAAAACCTTTGTGGGGTGCAGTGAACACAACCTTTGTGGGGTACAGTGAACACAATCTTTGTGGGGTGCAGTGAACAAAACCTTTGTGGGGTACAGTGAACACAATCTTTGTGGGGTGCAGTGAACAAAACCATTGTGGGGTACAGTGAACACAATCTTTGTGGGGTGCAGTGAAGACAATCCCTTTGGAGAGCAGTGAACAAAATCTTTGTGGGGTACAGTGAACACAATCTTTGTGGGGTGCAGTGAAGACAATCCTTGTGGGGTGCAGTGAAGACAATCCTTGTGGGGTGCAGTGAACAAAATCTTTGGGGGGTACAGTGAACACAATCTTTGTGGGGTGCAGTGAACAAAACCTTTGTGGGGTACAGTGAACACAATCTTTGTGGGGTACAGTGAACACAATCTTTGTGGGGTGCAGTGAACAAAACCTTTGTGGGGTACAGTGAACACAATCTTTGTGGGGTGCAGTGAAGACAATCCTTTTGGAGTGCAGTGAACACAATCTTTGTGGGGTACAGTGAAGACAATCCTTGTGGGGTGCAGTGAACAAAATCTTTGGGGGGTACAGTGAACACAATCTTTGTGGGGTGCAGTGAACAAAACCTTTGTGGGGTACAGTGAACACAATCTTTGTGGGGTGCAGTGAACAAAACCTTTGTGGGGTACAGTGAACACAATCTTTGTGGGGTGCAGTGAAGACAATCCTTTTGGAGTGCAGTGAACACAATCCTTGTGGGGTGCAGTGAAGACAATCCTTGTGGGGTGCAGTGAACAAAATCTTTGGGGGGTACAGTGAACACAATCTTTGTGGGGTGCAGTGAACAAAACCTTTGTGGGGTACAGTGAACACAATCTTTGTGGGGTGCAGTGAACAAAACCTTTGTGGGGTACAGTGAACACAATCTTTGTGGGGTGCAGTGAAGACAATCCTTTTGGAGTGCAGTGAACACAATCTTTGTGGGGTACAGTGAACACAATCTTTGTGGGGTGCAGTGAACAAAACCTTTGTGGGGTACAGTGAACACAATCTTTGTGGGGTGCAGTTAACACAATCTTTGTGGGGTGCAGTGAACAAAACCTTTGTGGGGTGCAGTGAACACAACCTTTGTGGGGTACAGTGAACACAATCTTTGTGGGGTGCAGTGAACAAAACCTTTGTGGGGTACAGTGAACACAATCTTTGTGGGGTACAGTGAACACAATCTTTGTGGGGTGCAGTGAACAAAACCTTTGTGGGGTACAGTGAACACAATCTTTGTGGGGTGCAGTGAAGACAATCCTTTTGGAGTGCAGTGAACAAAATCTTTGTGGGGTACAGTGAACACAATCTTTGTGGGGTGCAGTGAACAAAATCTTTGTGGGGTACAGTGAAGACAATCCTTGTGGGGTGCAGTGAAGACAATCCTTGTGGGGTGCAGTGAACAAAATCTTTGGGGGGTACAGTGAACACAATCTTTGTGGGGTGCAGTGAACAAAACCTTTGTGGGGTACAGTGAACACAATCTTTGTGGGGTGCAGTGAACAAAACCTTTGTGGGGTACAGTGAACACAATCTTTGTGGGGTGCAGTGAAGACTATCCTTTTGGAGTGCAGTGAACACAATCTTTGTGGGGTACAGTGAACACAATCTTTGTGGGGTGCAGTGAACAAAACCTTTGTGGGGTACAGTGAACACAATCTTTGTGGGGTGCAGTGAAGACAATCCTTTTGGAGTGCAGTGAACAAAATCTTTGTGGGGTACAGTGAACACAATCTTTGTGGGGTGCAGTGAAGACAATCCTTGTGGGGTGCAGTGAAGACAATCCTTGTGGGGTGCAGTGAAGACAATCCTTGTGGGGTGCAGTGAACAAAACCTTTGTGGGGTACAGTGAACACAATCTTTGTGGGGTACAGTGAACACAATCTTTGTGGGGTGCAGTGAACAAAACCTTTGTGGGGTACAGTGAACACAATCTTTGTGGGGTGCAGTGAAGACAATCCTTTTGGAGTGCAGTGAACAAAATCTTTGTGGGGTACAGTGAACACAATCTTTGTGGGGTACAGTGAAGACAATCCTTGTGGGGTGCAGTGAAGACAATCCTTGTGGGGTGCAGTGAACAAAATCTTTGGGGGGTACAGTGAACACAATCTTTGTGGGGTGCAGTGAACAAAACCTTTGTGGGGTACAGTGAACACAATCTTTGTGGGGTGCAGTGAACAAAACCTTTGTGGGGTACAGTGAACACAATCTTTGTGGGGTGCAGTGAAGACAATCCTTTTGGAGTGCAGTGAACACAATCTTTGTGGGGTACAGTGAACACAATCTTTGTGGGGTGCAGTGAACAAAACCTTTGTGGGGTACAGTGAACACAATCTTTGTGGGGTGCAGTGAAGACAATCCTTTTGGAGTGCAGTGAACAAAATCTTTGTGGGGTACAGTGAACACAATCTTTGTGGGGTGCAGTGAAGACAATCCTTGTGGGGTGCAGTGAAGACAATCCTTGTGGGGTGCAGTGAAGACAATCCTTGTGGGGTGCAGTGAACAAAATCTTTGGGGGGTACAGTGAACACAATCTTTGTGGGGTGCAGTGAACAAAACCTTTGTGGGGTACAGTGAACACAATCTTTGTGGGGTGCAGTGAACAAAACCTTTGTGGGGTACAGTGAACACAATCTTTGTGGGGTGCAGTGAAGACAATCCTTTTGGAGTGCAGTGAACACAATCTTTGTGGGGTACAGTGAACACAATCTTTGTGGGGTGCAGTGAACAAAACCTTTGTGGGGTACTGTGAACACAATCTTTGTGGGGTGCAGTGAACACAATCTTTGTGGGGTGCAGTGAACAAAACCTTTGTGGGGTACAGTGAACACAATCTTTGTGGGGTGCAGTGAACACAATCTTTGTGGGGTGCAGTGAACAAAACCTTTGTGGGGTGCAGTGAACACAACCTTTGTGGGGTACAGTGAACACAATCTTTGTGGGGTGCAGTGAACAAAACCTTTGTGGGGTACAGTGAACACAATCTTTGTGGGGTACAGTGAACACAATCTTTGTGGGGTGCAGTGAACAAAACCTTTGTGGGGTACAGTGAACACAATCTTTGTGGGGTGCAGTGAACAAAACCATTGTGGGGTACAGTGAACAAAACCTTTGTGGGGTACAGTGAACACAATCTTTGTGGGGTGCAGTGAACAAAACCTTTGTGGGGTACAGTGAACACAATCTTTGTGGGGTGCAGTGAAGACAATCCTTTTGGAGTGCAGTGAACACAATCTTTGTGGGGTACAGTGAACACAATCTTTGTGGGGTGCAGTGAACAAAACCTTTGTGGGGTACAGTGAACACAATCTTTGTGGGGTGCAGTGAAGACAATCCTTTTGGAGTGCAGTGAACAAAATCTTTGTGGGGTACAGTGAACACAATCTTTGTGGGGTGCAGTGAAGACAATCCTTGTGGGGTGCAGTGAAGACAATCCTTGTGGGGTGCAGTGAAGACAATCCTTGTGGGGTGCAGTGAACAAAATCTTTGGGGGGTACAGTGAACACAATCTTTGTGGGGTGCAGTGAACAAAACCTTTGTGGGGTACAGTGAACACAATCTTTGTGGGGTGCAGTGAACAAAACCTTTGTGGGGTACAGTGAACACAATCTTTGTGGGGTACAGTGAACACAATCTTTGTGGGGTGCAGTGAACAAAACCTTTGTGGGGTACAGTGAACACAATCTTTGTGGGGTGCAGTGAACAAAACCATTGTGGGGTACAGTGAACACAATCTTTGTGGGGTGCAGTGAAGACAATCCTTTTGGAGAGCAGTGAACAAAATCTTTGTGGGGTACAGTGAACACAATCTTTGTGGGGTGCAGTGAAGACAATCCTTGTGGGGTGCAGTGAAGACAATCCTTGTGGGGTGCAGTGAACAAAATCTTTGGGGGGTACAGTGAACACAATCTTTGTGGGGTGCAGTGAACAAAACCTTTGTGGGGTACAGTGAACACAATCTTTGTGGGGTGCAGTGAACAAAACCTTTGTGGGGTACAGTGAACACAATCTTTGTGGGGTGCAGTGAACAAAACCATTGTGGGGTACAGTGAACACAATCTTTGTGGGGTGCAGTGAAGACAATCCTTTTGGAGTGCAGTGAACACAATCTTTGTGGGGTACAGTGAACACAATCTTTGTGGGGTGCAGTGAACAAAACCTTTGTGGGGTACAGTGAACACAATCTTTGTGGGGTGCAGTGAAGACAATCCTTTTGGAGTGCAGTGAACAAAATCTTTGTGGGGTACAGTGAACACAATCTTTGTGGGGTGCAGTGAAGACAATCCTTGTGGGGTGCAGTGAAGACAATCCTTGTGGGGTGCAGTGAAGACAATCCTTGTGGGGTGCAGTGAACAAAATCTTTGGGGGGTACAGTGAACACAATCTTTGTGGGGTGCAGTGAACAAAACCTTTGTGGGGTACAGTGAACACAATCTTTGTGGGGTGCAGTGAACAAAACCTTTGTGGGGTACAGTGAACACAATCTTTGTGGGGTGCAGTGAAGACAATCCTTTTGGAGTGCAGTGAACACAATCTTTGTGGGGTACAGTGAACACAATCTTTGTGGGGTGCAGTGAACAAAACCTTTGTGGGGTACAGTGAACACAATCTTTGTGGGGTGCAGTGAACACAATCTTTGTGGGGTGCAGTGAACAAAACCTTTGTGGGGTACAGTGAACACAATCTTTGTGGGGTGCAGTGAACACAATCTTTGTGGGGTGCAGTGAACAAAACCTTTGTGGGGTGCAGTGAACACAACCTTTGTGGGGTACAGTGAACACAATCTTTGTGGGGTGCAGTGAACAAAACCTTTGTGGGGTACAGTGAACACAATCTTTGTGGGGTACAGTGAACACAATCTTTGTGGGGTGCAGTGAACAAAACCTTTGTGGGGTACAGTGAACACTATCTTTGTGGGGTGCAGTGAACAAAACCATTGTGGGGTACAGTGAACACAATCTTTGTGGGGTGCAGTGAAGACAATCCCTTTGGAGAGCAGTGAACAAAATCTTTGTGGGGTACAGTGAACACAATCTTTGTGGGGTGCAGTGAAGACAATCCTTGTGGGGTGCAGTGAACAAAATCTTTGGGGGGTACAGTGAACACAATCTTTGTGGGGTGCAGTGAACAAAACCTTTGTGGGGTACAGTGAACACAATCTTTGTGGGGTACAGTGAACACAATCTTTGTGGGGTGCAGTGAACAAAACCTTTGTGGGGTACAGTGAACACAATCTTTGTGGGGTGCAGTGAAGACAATCCTTTTGGAGTGCAGTGAACACAATCTTTGTGGGGTACAGTGAAGACAATCCTTGTGGGGTGCAGTGAACAAAATCTTTGGGGGGTACAGTGAACACAATCTTTGTGGGGTGCAGTGAACAAAACCTTTGTGGGGTACAGTGAACACAATCTTTGTGGGGTGCAGTGAACAAAACCTTTGTGGGGTACAGTGAACACAATCTTTGTGGGGTGCAGTGAAGACAATCCTTTTGGAGTGCAGTGAACACAATCCTTGTGGGGTGCAGTGAAGACAATCCTTGTGGGGTGCAGTGAACAAAATCTTTGGGGGGTACAGTGAACACAATCTTTGTGGGGTGCAGTGAACAAAACCTTTGTGGGGTACAGTGAACACAATCTTTGTGGGGTGCAGTGAACAAAACCTTTGTGGGGTACAGTGAACACAATCTTTGTGGGGTGCAGTGAAGACAATCCTTTTGGAGTGCAGTGAACACAATCTTTGTGGGGTACAGTGAACACAATCTTTGTGGGGTGCAGTGAACAAAACCTTTGTGGGGTACAGTGAACACAATCTTTGTGGGGTGCAGTGAACACAATCTTTGTGGGGTGCAGTGAACAAAACCTTTGTGGGGTGCAGTGAACACAACCTTTGTGGGGTACAGTGAACACAATCTTTGTGGGGTGCAGTGAACAAAACCTTTGTGGGGTACAGTGAACACAATCTTTGTGGGGTACAGTGAACACAATCTTTGTGGGGTGCAGTGAACAAAACCTTTGTGGGGTACAGTGAACACAATCTTTGTGGGGTGCAGTGAAGACAATCCTTTTGGAGTGCAGTGAACAAAATCTTTGTGGGGTACAGTGAACACAATCTTTGTGGGGTGCAGGGAACAAAATCTTTGTGGGGTACAGTGAAGACAATCCTTGTGGGGTGCAGTGAAGACAATCCTTGTGGGGTGCAGTGAACAAAATCTTTGGGGGGTACAGTGAACACAATCTTTGTGGGGTGCAGTGAACAAAACCTTTGTGGGGTACAGTGAACACAATCTTTGTGGGGTGCAGTGAACAAAACCTTTGTGGGGTACAGTGAACACAATCTTTGTGGGGTGCAGTGAAGACTATCCTTTTGGAGTGCAGTGAACACAATCTTTGTGGGGTACAGTGAACACAATCTTTGTGGGGTGCAGTGAACAAAACCTTTGTGGGGTACAGTGAACACAATCTTTGTGGGGTGCAGTGAAGACAATCCTTTTGGAGTGCAGTGAACAAAATCTTTGTGGGGTACAGTGAACACAATCTTTGTGGGGTGCAGTGAAGACAATCCTTGTGGGGTGCAGTGAAGACAATCCTTGTGGGGTGCAGTGAAGACAATCCTTGTGGGGTGCAGTGAACAAAACCTTTGTGGGGTACAGTGAACACAATCTTTGTGGGGTACAGTGAACACAATCTTTGTGGGGTGCAGTGAACAAAACCTTTGTGGGGTACAGTGAACACAATCTTTGTGGGGTGCAGTGAAGACAATCCTTTTGGAGTGCAGTGAACAAAATCTTTGTGGGGTACAGTGAACACAATCTTTGTGGGGTACAGTGAAGACAATCCTTGTGGGGTGCAGTGAAGACAATCCTTGTGGGGTGCAGTGAACAAAATCTTTGGGGGGTACAGTGAACACAATCTTTGTGGGGTGCAGTGAACAAAACCTTTGTGGGGTACAGTGAACACAATCTTTGTGGGGTGCAGTGAACAAAACCTTTGTGGGGTACAGTGAACACAATCTTTGTGGGGTGCAGTGAAGACAATCCTTTTGGAGTGCAGTGAACACAATCTTTGTGGGGTACAGTGAACACAATCTTTGTGGGGTGCAGTGAACAAAACCTTTGTGGGGTACAGTGAACACAATCTTTGTGGGGTGCAGTGAAGACAATCCTTTTGGAGTGCAGTGAACAAAATCTTTGTGGGGTACAGTGAACACAATCTTTGTGGGGTGCAGTGAAGACAATCCTTGTGGGGTGCAGTGAAGACAATCCTTGTGGGGTGCAGTGAAGACAATCCTTGTGGGGTGCAGTGAACAAAATCTTTGGGGGGTACAGTGAACACAATCTTTGTGGGGTGCAGTGAACAAAACCTTTGTGGGGTACAGTGAACACAATCTTTGTGGGGTGCAGTGAACAAAACCTTTGTGGGGTACAGTGAACACAATCTTTGTGGGGTGCAGTGAAGACAATCCTTTTGGAGTGCAGTGAACACAATCTTTGTGGGGTACAGTGAACACAATCTTTGTGGGGTGCAGTGAACAAAACCTTTGTGGGGTACAGTGAACACAATCTTTGTGGGGTGCAGTGAACACAATCTTTGTGGGGTGCAGTGAACAAAACCTTTGTGGGGTACAGTGAACACAATCTTTGTGGGGTGCAGTGAACACAATCTTTGTGGGGTGCAGTGAACAAAACCTTTGTGGGGTGCAGTGAACACAACCTTTGTGGGGTACAGTGAACACAATCTTTGTGGGGTGCAGTGAACAAAACCTTTGTGGGGTACAGTGAACACAATCTTTGTGGGGTACAGTGAACACAATCTTTGTGGGGTGCAGTGAACAAAACCTTTGTGGGGTACAGTGAACACAATCTTTGTGGGGTGCAGTGAACAAAACCATTGTGGGGTACAGTGAACAAAACCTTTGTGGGGTACAGTGAACACAATCTTTGTGGGGTGCAGTGAACAAAACCTTTGTGGGGTACAGTGAACACAATCTTTGTGGGGTGCAGTGAAGACAATCCTTTTGGAGTGCAGTGAACACAATCTTTGTGGGGTACAGTGAACACAATCTTTGTGGGGTGCAGTGAACAAAACCTTTGTGGGGTACAGTGAACACAATCTTTGTGGGGTGCAGTGAAGACAATCCTTTTGGAGTGCAGTGAACAAAATCTTTGTGGGGTACAGTGAACACAATCTTTGTGGGGTGCAGTGAAGACAATCCTTGTGGGGTGCAGTGAAGACAATCCTTGTGGGGTGCAGTGAAGACAATCCTTGTGGGGTGCAGTGAACAAAATCTTTGGGGGGTACAGTGAACACAATCTTTGTGGGGTGCAGTGAACAAAACCTTTGTGGGGTACAGTGAACACAATCTTTGTGGGGTGCAGTGAACAAAACCTTTGTGGGGTACAGTGAACACAATCTTTGTGGGGTGCAGTGAAGACAATCCTTTTGGAGTGCAGTGAACACAATCTTTGTGGGGTACAGTGAACACAATCTTTGTGGGGTGCAGTGAACAAAACCTTTGTGGGGTACAGTGAACACAATCTTTGTGGGGTGCAGTGAACACAATCTTTGTGGGGTGCAGTGAACAAAACCTTTGTGGGGTACAGTGAACACAATCTTTGTGGGGTGCAGTGAACACAATCTTTGTGGGGTGCAGTGAACAAAACCTTTGTGGGGTGCAGTGAACACAACCTTTGTGGGGTACAGTGAACACAATCTTTGTGGGGTGCAGTGAACAAAACCTTTGTGGGGTACAGTGAACACAATCTTTGTGGGGTACAGTGAACACAATCTTTGTGGGGTGCAGTGAACAAAACCTTTGTGGGGTACAGTGAACACAATCTTTGTGGGGTGCAGTGAACAAAACCATTGTGGGGTACAGTGAACACAATCTTTGTGGGGTGCAGTGAAGACAATCCCTTTGGAGAGCAGTGAACAAAATCTTTGTGGGGTACAGTGAACACAATCTTTGTGGGGTGCAGTGAAGACAATCCTTGTGGGGTGCAGTGAACAAAATCTTTGGGGGGTACAGTGAACACAATCTTTGTGGGGTGCAGTGAACAAAACCTTTGTGGGGTACAGTGAACACAATCTTTGTGGGGTACAGTGAACACAATCTTTGTGGGGTGCAGTGAACAAAACCTTTGTGGGGTACAGTGAACACAATCTTTGTGGGGTGCAGTGAAGACAATCCTTTTGGAGTGCAGTGAACACAATCTTTGTGGGGTACAGTGAAGACAATCCTTGTGGGGTGCAGTGAACAAAATCTTTGGGGGGTACAGTGAACACAATCTTTGTGGGGTGCAGTGAACAAAACCTTTGTGGGGTACAGTGAACACAATCTTTGTGGGGTGCAGTGAACAAAACCTTTGTGGGGTACAGTGAACACAATCTTTGTGGGGTGCAGTGAAGACAATCCTTTTGGAGTGCAGTGAACACAATCCTTGTGGGGTGCAGTGAAGACAATCCTTGTGGGGTGCAGTGAACAAAATCTTTGGGGGGTACAGTGAACACAATCTTTGTGGGGTGCAGTGAACAAAACCTTTGTGGGGTACAGTGAACACAATCTTTGTGGGGTGCAGTGAACAAAACCTTTGTGGGGTACAGTGAACACAATCTTTGTGGGGTGCAGTGAAGACAATCCTTTTGGAGTGCAGTGAACACAATCTTTGTGGGGTACAGTGAACACAATCTTTGTGGGGTGCAGTGAACAAAACCTTTGTGGGGTACAGTGAACACAATCTTTGTGGGGTGCAGTGAACACAATCTTTGTGGGGTGCAGTGAACAAAACCTTTGTGGGGTGCAGTGAACACAACCTTTGTGGGGTACAGTGAACACAATCTTTGTGGGGTGCAGTGAACAAAACCTTTGTGGGGTACAGTGAACACAATCTTTGTGGGGTACAGTGAACACAATCTTTGTGGGGTGCAGTGAACAAAACCTTTGTGGGGTACAGTGAACACAATCTTTGTGGGGTGCAGTGAAGACAATCCTTTTGGAGTGCAGTGAACAAAATCTTTGTGGGGTACAGTGAACACAATCTTTGTGGGGTGCAGTGAACAAAATCTTTGTGGGGTACAGTGAAGACAATCCTTGTGGGGTGCAGTGAAGACAATCCTTGTGGGGTGCAGTGAACAAAATCTTTGGGGGGTACAGTGAACACAATCTTTGTGGGGTGCAGTGAACAAAACCTTTGTGGGGTACAGTGAACACAATCTTTGTGGGGTGCAGTGAACAAAACCTTTGTGGGGTACAGTGAACACAATCTTTGTGGGGTGCAGTGAAGACTATCCTTTTGGAGTGCAGTGAACACAATCTTTGTGGGGTACAGTGAACACAATCTTTGTGGGGTGCAGTGAACAAAACCTTTGTGGGGTACAGTGAACACAATCTTTGTGGGGTGCAGTGAAGACAATCCTTTTGGAGTGCAGTGAACAAAATCTTTGTGGGGTACAGTGAACACAATCTTTGTGGGGTGCAGTGAAGACAATCCTTGTGGGGTGCAGTGAAGACAATCCTTGTGGGGTGCAGTGAAGACAATCCTTGTGGGGTGCAGTGAACAAAACCTTTGTGGGGTACAGTGAACACAATCTTTGTGGGGTACAGTGAACACAATCTTTGTGGGGTGCAGTGAACAAAACCTTTGTGGGGTACAGTGAACACAATCTTTGTGGGGTGCAGTGAAGACAATCCTTTTGGAGTGCAGTGAACAAAATCTTTGTGGGGTACAGTGAACACAATCTTTGTGGGGTACAGTGAAGACAATCCTTGTGGGGTGCAGTGAAGACAATCCTTGTGGGGTGCAGTGAACAAAATCTTTGGGGGGTACAGTGAACACAATCTTTGTGGGGTGCAGTGAACAAAACCTTTGTGGGGTACAGTGAACACAATCTTTGTGGGGTGCAGTGAACAAAACCTTTGTGGGGTACAGTGAACACAATCTTTGTGGGGTGCAGTGAAGACAATCCTTTTGGAGTGCAGTGAACACAATCTTTGTGGGGTACAGTGAACACAATCTTTGTGGGGTGCAGTGAACAAAACCTTTGTGGGGTACAGTGAACACAATCTTTGTGGGGTGCAGTGAAGACAATCCTTTTGGAGTGCAGTGAACAAAATCTTTGTGGGGTACAGTGAACACAATCTTTGTGGGGTGCAGTGAAGACAATCCTTGTGGGGTGCAGTGAAGACAATCCTTGTGGGGTGCAGTGAAGACAATCCTTGTGGGGTGCAGTGAACAAAATCTTTGGGGGGTACAGTGAACACAATCTTTGTGGGGTGCAGTGAACAAAACCTTTGTGGGGTACAGTGAACACAATCTTTGTGGGGTGCAGTGAACAAAACCTTTGTGGGGTACAGTGAACACAATCTTTGTGGGGTGCAGTGAAGACAATCCTTTTGGAGTGCAGTGAACACAATCTTTGTGGGGTACAGTGAACACAATCTTTGTGGGGTGCAGTGAACAAAACCTTTGTGGGGTACAGTGAACACAATCTTTGTGGGGTGCAGTGAACACAATCTTTGTGGGGTGCAGTGAACAAAACCTTTGTGGGGTACAGTGAACACAATCTTTGTGGGGTGCAGTGAACACAATCTTTGTGGGGTGCAGTGAACAAAACCTTTGTGGGGTGCAGTGAACACAACCTTTGTGGGGTACAGTGAACACAATCTTTGTGGGGTGCAGTGAACAAAACCTTTGTGGGGTACAGTGAACACAATCTTTGTGGGGTACAGTGAACACAATCTTTGTGGGGTGCAGTGAACAAAACCTTTGTGGGGTACAGTGAACACAATCTTTGTGGGGTGCAGTGAACAAAACCATTGTGGAGTACAGTGAACACAATCTTTGTGGGGTGCAGTGAAGACAATCCTTTTGGAGAGCAGTGAACAAAATCTTTGTGGGGTACAGTGAACACAATCTTTGTGGGGTGCAGTGAAGACAATCCTTGTGGGGTGCAGTGAAGACAATCCTTGTGGGGTGCAGTGAACAAAATCTTTGGGGGGTACAGTGAACACAATCTTTGTGGGGTGCAGTGAACAAAACCTTTGTGGGGTACAGTGAACACAATCTTTGTGGGGTGCAGTGAACAAAACCTTTGTGGGGTACAGTGAACACAATCTTTGTGGGGTGCAGTGAAGACAATCCTTTTGGAGTGCAGTGAACACAATCTTTGTGGGGTACAGTGAACACAATCTTTGTGGGGTGCAGTGAACAAAACCTTTGTGGGGTACAGTGAACACAATCTTTGTGGGGTGCAGTGAAGACAATCCTTTTGGAGTGCAGTGAACAAAATCTTTGTGGGGTACAGTGAACACAATCTTTGTGGGGTGCAGTGAAGACAATCCTTGTGGGGTGCAGTGAAGACAATCCTTGTGGGGTGCAGTGAAGACAATACTTGTGGGGTGCAGTGAACAAAATCTTTGGGGGGTACAGTGAACACAATCTTTGTGGGGTGCAGTGAACAAAACCTTTGTGGGGTACAGTGAACACAATCTTTGTGGGGTGCAGTGAACAAAACCTTTGTGGGGTACAGTGAACACAATCTTTGTGGGGTGCAGTGAAGACAATCCTTTTGGAGTGCAGTGAACACAATCTTTGTGGGGTACAGTGAACACAATCTTTGTGGGGTGCAGTGAACAAAACCTTTGTGGGGTACAGTGAACACAATCTTTGTGGGGTGCAGTGAACACAATCTTTGTGGGGTGCAGTGAACAAAACCTTTGTGGGGTACAGTGAACACAATCTTTGTGGGGTGCAGTGAACACAATCTTTGTGGGGTGCAGTGAACAAAACCTTTGTGGGGTGCAGTGAACACAACCTTTGTGGGGTACAGTGAACACAATCTTTGTGGGGTGCAGTGAACAAAACCTTTGTGGGGTACAGTGAACACAATCTTTGTGGGGTACAGTGAACACAATCTTTGTGGGGTGCAGTGAACAAAACCTTTGTGGGGTACAGTGAACACAATCTTTGTGGGGTGCAGTGAACAAAACCATTGTGGGGTACAGTGAACACAATCTTTGTGGGGTGCAGTGAAGACAATCCTTTTGGAGAGCAGTGAACAAAATCTTTGTGGGGTACAGTGAACACAATCTTTGTGGGGTGCAGTGAAGACAATCCTTGTGGGGTGCAGTGAAGACAATCCTTGTGGGGTGCAGTGAACAAAATCTTTGGGGGGTACAGTGAACACAATCTTTGTGGGGTGCAGTGAACAAAACCTTTGTGGGGTACAGTGAACACAATCTTTGTGGGGTACAGTGAACACAATCTTTGTGGGGTACAGTGAACACAATCTCATACTTCTGAAGCTTTGAGGGTGCTGCCTGTTCTATACTCCTCCTCCTCCTCATCCATCCTTTTAGGTGTACAAACAATAGTAATTGGGGCCTAGTGTGCTTCTGTACGTGTGAAAAACATACACTTTTTTTTGATCATATTTCCTATTCCGCTATTCAATAAAAACCTTTGGGGCTCAATTAAATTGCGGAATAGTCTGTGTCGGTACGTGTGAGATCCACCTTTCCAAGTTTTTGGGGTTCATCTCATACTTCTGAAGCTTTGAGGGTGCTGCCTGTTCTATACTCCTCCTCCTCCTCATCCATCCTTTTAGGTGTACAAACAATAGTAATTGGGGCCTAGTGTGCTTCTGTACGTGTGAAAAACATACAATTTTTTTTGATCATATTTCCTATTCCGCTATTCAATAAAAACCTTTGGGGCTCAATTAAATTGCGGAATAGTCTGTGTCTGTACGTGTGAGATCCACCTTTCCAAGTTTTTGGGGTTCATCTCATACTTCTGAAGCTTTGAGGGTGCTGCCTGTTCTATACTCCTCCTCCTCCTCCTCCTCATCCATCCTTTTAGGTGTACAAACAATAGTAATTGGGGCCTAGTGTGCTTCTGTACGTGTGAAAAACATACACTTTTTTTTTATCATATTTCCTATTCCGCTATTCAATAAAAACCTTTGGGGCTCAATTAAATTGCGGAATAGTCTGTGTCGGTACGTGTGAGATCCACCTTTCCAAGTTTTTGGGGTTCATCTCATACTTCTGAAGCTTTGAGGGTGCTGCCTGTTCTATACTCCTCCTCCTCCTCTTCCTCATCCATCCTTTTAGGTGTACAAACAATAGTAATTGGGGCCTAGTGTGCTTCTGTACGTGTGAAAAACATACACTTTTTTTTGATCATATTTCCTATTCCGCTATTCAATAAAAACCTTTGGGGCTCAATTAAATTGCGGAATAGTCTGTGTCGGTACGTGTGAGATCCACCTTTCCAAGTTTTTGGGGTTCATCTCATACTTCTGAAGATTTGAGGGTGCTGCCTGTTCCATACTCCTCTTCCTCATCCTCCCTTTAGGGTAGGAAAAAATTTAATCGGGCCTAGTCTGTGTTTGTACGTGTGAGATACACAGTTTTTTATCCTATTCCGCTATTCAATACACACCCTTTTGGTGTAAAAAACATTAAATTGCGGCATAGTTTGCATATTTGACTGTGAGATACACCTGTGCGATACTGTTGTTCTTTTGTTCCACTATTCAATAAAAACCTTTCTAGGGCAAGATCTTAAATTTCAGAAATATGAGGAGAGCGTCAAATAGGGGCCGTGGCCTGGGTCATGGTGGTGCTGCTGCTAGAGCTCCTGTTGCAAGGAGAGGACGTGGTCGATCTGTGCCAGCTACACGCACAAGTGAAACACCTTCCTCAAGTGTGAGTAGGCGACAGAACCTGCATCAGTATTTGGTAGGGCATCATACGCCCCTAGAAGTGATGAGGCCAGAACAAGTGGAGGCGATAGTAGATTGGTTTGCTGCTGACAGTGCCTCCAGTTCCTTCACATTGTCTCCCACCCAGTCTACTGCAGAAAGGTCACAGTTGGCACCTGCAGCCGATGTCCAATCGTCTTTCACCTCACCCCCTTGCAAATCAGGCAAGCAGTCTGAGCCCCAAGCCATACAGCAGTCTCTTGTTCTTTTTGATGACTCTGTCAGCAGGGTTTCCCAGGGCCATCCACCTAGCCCTGCCCCAGAAGTGAAAGAGATTGAGTGCAGTGATGCCCAACCACTTATTTCTCAAGATGAGTACATGCAAGGATCATCGCAGCACGTCTCCGATGATGACGAAACGCAGGTGCCAACTGCTGCGGCGTTCAGCATTGTGGAGACCGACCAGGAGGGCAGGGGTGAAGACTGGGTGGAAGATGATGTGGAGGACGATGAGGTCCTCGACCCCACATGGAATGAACGTCATGCAGGTGACCTGAGTAGTTTGGAGGAAGAGGCGGTGGTTGCACAGAGCCACCAGCACAGCAGAAGAGGGAGCAGGGTGCAGAAGCGGAGCGGCCGTGCCCTAGACACTACGCCCGCTACTGCCCAACGCAGCAAGGGAAAGAGTGCACCAAAGTCAGCTCAAAGGAGTTCTCTAGCGTGGAAGTTCTTTAGAAAATGTGCTGATGACAGGACACGAGTGGTTTGCACCCTGTGCAATCAGAGCTTGAAGGGAGGCATAAACCTTCTCAACCTGAGCACAACCTGCATGATCAGGCATCTAAGTGCAAAGCACGAGCTGCAGTGGAGTACACACCTTCAAAACCAAGAAACGTCTCTGGCTCATCCTGCTTCCTCTTCTGCTGCAGTCTCGGCCGCTCCAGCCACATCTGTAGTGATACCGGCACCTGCCACCCCGCAAACAGACGATCTGTCAGCAACACCACCACCTGGGTCACCAACAACCATCTCCACAATGTCCCGTGGAAGCGTTCAGCTTTCCATCTCCCAAACACTTGAGAGGAAGAGGAAGTACCCCCCTACCCACCCGCGATCCCTGGCCCTGAATGCTAGCATTTCAAAATTATTGGCCTTTGAAATGCTGTCATTCCGTCTGGTGGAGACGCACAGTTTTAAAAACCTTATGTCGGTGGCTGTCCCACAGTACGTCGTGCCCAGCCGCCACTACTTTTCCAGGCAAGCCATCCCTTCCCTGCACAACCAAGTGGGGGAAAAAATCAGGTGTGCACTGCGCAACGCCATCTGTGCCAAGGTCCACCTAACTACCGATACGTGGACCAGTAAGCACGGTCAGGGGCGTTATATCTCCCTAACGGCACACTGGGTAAATGCAGTGGCGGATGGGCCTGAGGCGGATAGCAATTTGGCGCATGTCCTTCCACCACCGAGGATTGCAGGGCGCTTCAGTTTGCCTCCTGTTCCTAACTCCTCCTACTCCGCTTCCTCATCCTCTACCGCCTCCTCATCCGGACAGCGTAACACCTTCACCACCAACTTCAGCACGGCCAGGGGTAAACGACAGCAGGCAGTTTTACAACTTGCCTGTTTGGGGGACAAACCACACACCACGCAGGCGTTGTGGAGGAGCATGGAACAGCAGACAAATGAGTGGTTGCTGCCAGCGAGCCTCAAGCCTGGCCTGGTGGTGTGCGATAACGGGAGAAATCTCATAGCAGCTCTGGGCCTAGCCGGTTTGACGCACATCCCTTGCCTGGCGCATGTGCTGAATTTGGTGGTGCAGAGGTTCCTTAAAAACTACCCCGATATGTCAGAGCTGCTGCAGAAAGTGCGGGCCGTTTGTGCGCACTTTCGGCGTTCTCACCCTGCTGCTGCTCGCCTGGCAGCGCTGCAGCGTAACTTCGGCCTTCCCGCTCACCGCCTCATATGTGACGTGCCCACAAGGTGGAACTCCACCTTGCACATGCTGGAAAGACTGTGCGAGCAGCAGCAGGCCATAGTGGAGTTTCAGCTGCAGCACGCACGCGTGAGTCGCTCTGCGGAACAGCACCACTTCACCACCAATAACTGGGCCTCCATGCAAGACCTGTGTGCCTTGTTGCGCTGTTTTGAGTACTCCACCAACATGGCCAGTGGCAATGACGCCGTTCTCAGCTTAACTATCCCACTTCTATGCCTCCTTGAAAAAACAATTCGGGCGATGATGGAAGAGGATGTGGCACAGGATGAGGAGGAGGAGGAGGATGAAGAGGTAACATTTCCAAGGCTTTCAGGGCAGTCATTCGCAAGGGGCTCCGAGGGTGGGTTCCTGCACACACAAACGCCAGGGACACAATTGTCCAGCAGGGGCACAGTTCTGGAGGATGAGGAGGATGAGGAGGAGCTGGAGGAGGAGATGGAACCATGTTCACAGCAGGGTGGCACCCAGGCCAGCTCATGGCCATCACTGGTGCGTGGCTGGGGGGATATAGAGGACACGGACGATACACCTCCCACAGAGGACAGCCTTTCGTCGCCTCTGGGCAGCCTGGCACACATGAGCGATTACATGCTGCAGTGTCTCCACAACGACCGCCGAGTTGCCCACATTCTAACTTGTGCTGATTACTGGGTGGCCACGCTGCTGGATCCCCGTTACAAGGACAACGTACCGTCCTTAATTCACTCACTGGAGCGCGATCGCAAGATGCGCGAGTACAAGCGCACGCTGGTAGACGCGATGCTGCTGGCATTCCCATCTGACAGCGGGGCCACAGTGGAAGCACAAGGCAGAGGAGGAGGAGGTCGCCAACTCAACCAGGGCACCTCCAGCACCTCAGAAGGCAGGGTTAGCATGGCCGAAATGTGGAAAAGCTTTGTCAGCACGCCACAACAAACAGCAGCACCAGCAGCTCAGATGGAACGTCTTAGCAGGAGGCAGCATTTTACCAACATGGTGGAGCAGTATGTGTGCACACGCCTACATGTAGTGAATGAGGGGTCTGCCCCCTTCAACTTCTGGGTCTCCAAATTGGGCACATGGCCTGAGCTTGCCCTTTACGCCTTGGAGGTGCTGGCGTGCCCTGCAGCCAGTGTATTATCTGAACGGGTATTTAGCACGGCTGGGGGTGTTATAACAGACAAGCGCAGCCGCCTGTCCAGAGACAATGTGGACAAGCTCACGTTCATTAAAATGAACCAGGCATGGATCCCACGGGACTTTTCCGTACCTTGTGCAGAATAGCAATGGATACCGACCTTACCCACCCATTGTTCCATTTTTGCTCTTTCTCACTCTTTTGGGGTGTACCCTCATTTAAAATTTGTGAAAAGAAGCAGTGTTGGCTACCTCGTCCTCCTCCTCAGGGCCAGATTAACGTAGGGGCTATTGGAGCTGCAGCTCCATGCAGGCCCCTACCTTTTATATAGGCCCCGGGTTGGCCATATTCACTGTGACCGCTCTTCTGTCACTTGTAAACACAGAAGTCTGGCTTCTATGCTCGCTTCCCCAGGCAGCACCCTCAGAACCTCCCCACACAGCGCGAAGGCCGGACAAGGAGGGACAGTTGCCGATGCATGGATGTGTTTATGGGCTTCAGAGACAGCATCCCATGTTGAATTAGGCATGCATGGCTGCACCCTTCCTCCTCTGGGTGCATGCCAAGGCACGGCCCTTAAGGCCCTTCAAAATCCTCAGCACCAAGACCATGATGCTCTTAATCTGGCCCTGGTCCTCCTCCACCGCCGCTTCCACCTACACCGCCCATAGGTGTGCGCAGCCTATTGCATTAGGGTGTGCACCCCAAAGTTGAAATACACATGCATGTGTTTGCCTACATGTACATGGCCCCGATACATTACTCTCCCTGCTGGCAAAGAGAAATAGAGCAGAGCAGGTGCGAGGGAGATCTTTCCCATCTCCTCACTGGCAAACAGAGCGATAATGCTATGTGCCCTAGGTGATTAGGGTGTGCCCAGGTACACCAGGCACACCCTGTGCGCACGCCTATGACACCGCCACATCCACCACCACCTCAACCTCCCTCCTTCTCCATATGGGCCTCGTCCTTCAGAGATGAAGAACATTGTTTTATTTTTCTGTTTTTTTTTTGTTGTTTTAAGTTATTTCCCTATCCACATTTGTTTGCAGAGCACTTGCCATGCTCTTAACTACGTTTTGCTGCCATTTGCAGCACTCTAGCCCTTTCCATTGGTGTTTTAGAGCCATTTTAGTGCCTTAAAGTTCGGGTCCCCATTGACTTCAATGGGGTTCGGTGTCCGGGAAAAGTTCGGTAAAAGTCCGGGACACGAACCCGGACTTTTTTTTAAAGTTCGGCCGAACCCGTCGAACACGGACATCTAGGTGTCCGCTCAACCCTAATTGTGATTATAAAGACCTGCTATTGATTTAATTATTTAGAATCAATTTTTTTCACAACTGTGGCACAGATTCACTAACCAAACCATGATATATGGCATACTCACAGTATTGAGTATGTATGCCATACATACTGATCTGCAATGCTGGGTAGATATTATACTAGTGAAGCAAAGGAATATTGTGTAGATAGCCCTTATGTCTATAGAGAAGCAGAAAGTGCTGCAGTGATGTGGATATATAGGAAGCAGGCAATGCATCAGTGCTGGATGCACAGATAGAGATAAAGACACAGTGACACCTAAGAGCAAATGTATGTAGGCATATGACACACCCCCTGCCACATCCCTTAACCACTTAAGCCCCGGAAGATTTTACCACCTTCCTGACCAGGGTTTTTTTTTGTGATTTTGCTGTACCTAAACAAATTTGACGTCCTTTTTTCCCACAAACAGAGCTTTCTTTTGGTGGTATTTGATCACCTGTGCGATTTTTACTTTTTGCGCTATAAACAAAAAAGAGCGTAAATTTTGCAAAAACAACAATATTTTTCACATTTTTTTTAT
Source organism: Pelophylax lessonae (assembly GCF_965119305.1). Classification (NCBI taxonomy): domain Eukaryota; kingdom Metazoa; phylum Chordata; class Amphibia; order Anura; family Ranidae; genus Pelophylax; species Pelophylax lessonae. Next base: position 724,587,825 of record NC_138768.1, read on the forward strand.
TCGAAATTGCCCCCAAAAAAATGTAAAAATCAAAATTTTTTAAAATTTTTGGCCAATTTGTTTTCTGCTACATATGTTTGGTAAAAAAAATCGCAATAAGCGTATTTTGATTGGTTTGCGCAAAAGTTATTGCGTTTACTAACTAAGGGAAAGATTTCTGTCATTTTTGGTGGTTTTTTTTTAACGCGTAATGGCAGCGATCTGCAATTTTTTTTGCAGTACTGCGACATTGCGGCGGACAGATCGGACCCTTGACTGACATTTTTGACACTTTTGGGGTTACCAGTGACATTACTGCAGTAATCAGTGCTATACATATGCACTGTTACTGCAAAATGACACTGGTAGTGAAGGGGTTAACTTTATTTGAGAGGGAGGGGTGGTGTGTGTCCCTAGGGGCGTGATTCTTACTGTGATTGGCTGTGGCTTGAAGTGTAGGAACAGTGATCAACGGTCCTACATAGTAGAACTGTATGATCATTGTTTCTACACAGGGGAGAATGACAGGCGGCTTGTTTACATCAGCCGCCTGACTTTCTCCCTCTGCACCGACGATCGGCGAGTGACCGGCAGACATCGGGTCCGGACTTGCTGGGGAACGAGGCGGGGCGGGAGCGCGCCTCTGCGGGCACGTGCTCGCCCGCTATTGGCTCCCAAGCAAGTGACAGGCTGATGACGTATATATACTGTATGTCACTTTGCCTGGCCGGGGCTGACTGCCGACGTATATCGTCGTGCGGCGGTCGGCAACCGGTTAAAGAATTATACCAAAAAAATGTTTTTTTTTTTTTTTTACCACTACTGTTCCTTTATACTGGCTTCTGAAATGTACAAATGCAGCCATTTAGAAATCGGATGAAAGATTTAGCACTGTGAAACACTTTTTGAAAGATAAATAGTGCATTTTATATACAATTATATAGATCAGACCACAATGAGGGACAAATGAGGAGGAAAGAGGGACAAAGGAACTTTGTTCTGAATCAGGGATAGTCCCTTGAAATCGGGGACAGTTGGGAGCTATGGTGTTAGTGGGTAGGGTTCAATGTAAAGCTAGGACAGAAGGGCCCCTGACACTACCCACCAATGGCCTGCCCCCTGGCACCAGAAAACATTTAATTCATCACTTTTCACAGGACTTTAGGAAGATTCAGGTGCCGCACTGAGCAACAGGGCAGCAAACCAGTTGGCTTCTGGCTTTATTTTGGCACTGCAAATCATCAGTCAGACAGCCAGCTGAAAGGTGGGACTATGCAGATCAGTGCAGTGGCAGGTGGATTTGAGGGGACACGGTGTTCTCAATAACACAATGTGACCAAGAAATGTGGGTGATATAATGTGACCAGAGTAAATATTACAAATAATAAGATCCCACATTGCCTTCTGTTGGGCCCAGGACCCTCTGCCGACTCAATGGTTCAATGGTCAATGTACCCCTCTATCTGATAAGTTAAACATTCTGCTCACCCTGCTCTCCTCTCTATATTCAAGTCTTTCTAAAGAACACACAACAGAATTAAATTATATTTCTATAAATAAATTTAAAAAAATGTAAAAAATGACAGGCCCAAGATGTTTCTCACAGTCACCAATTAGTTTCAAAACTTGCTTAAAAAGTTGGATGTGATAGTGAAACAAAAATCAGAACTTACACATTAAATAAATCAGGCAAGAGATGTTAGGACTCATTTACACCTATGGAGTCAGATGAATTTTGGCATGCAGGGAGATGGTATTATGTTGCCCACTTACTGCCTTTTCTAAACACCTAAAAAAAACACATCACCCTTCCACAACTGCTTGCATTGCACATGGTTGTGGGGCTGTTGCAGTGCAGGCCTATTAAAGTGAATAGGTTGTGTTCAGCAGGCAGTACTGCTTACCAAGGGTGACGGAAGGGGATAACTTTTGCTGTGTCTAGGCATGTGTACAACCCCATCTGCTGCCTTTGCAACTCAAGAGGAAATGGTTGGAGGGCATAAAAAATGCAACTCAATCACATGTTTTAGTGCCCCCATTCCCCCCTGCCAACTGCAAGTATAAATGAGGCTTCAAGACAGAAAGGGCCATTGGCAAGGTAACAACTTTGTCCTCCCCTCTTCTGTATACACAACTAGCCTACTAGTTCATCCACCCTTGTGAAGTGAAAGGTGCAAAACGTTGACCAATAGTGCTTTGGATGCCCTGAATTACTGAAGCAGCGTGAGGGCTGTAGCTGGTTCTTTTAAATATCTAGCATACCACGTGCTCCTGCTTGGGTTTCCCTATAGATGAGCCACCTCTGCTTTAGGAATTACACATCCTGTGAAATGTTGATCAGCTACATCACATCCAGCATTAGTGAATAACAACAATCTTTAAACCCCTGATATGTTGCTCTGTACTGTTTGTGTCTCACTGGGGAGATTTCCATTTAGTTCCTATCCTGGAGGCACAGCAGGAAATGAGAAGAAAAGTCACTAAAGTGTGGGAAATACCCATCTTAGATGGTTGTCATCTAAACATTTGTTTCCAATGGATGGTTTCTCCTCACCTCTGGTGACAACTAAGAAATTTTGGATTTCCTTTCACTTTTTATAGTGTTAAAAATGATCATCGGGACCTGTAGATGGTTGAATTTTCTCACTGGAATCACATACAGCAAAAAAAATAAATAAATGCAAAAATAACTAAACAAATGGTCCAACCCTTCCCCAATCTATTCAAAACAAAAAACAGAAGTTTTGCCGTTGCATACACTTTAGGCAAATTTTCTAATTTTCGCACAGCTGCAATGTTTGTTGAAATGCTTTGGGTACAACAACAGTGAGTTCAGTTGTATGAATCAACACCACATCCCCAGTTAGATAGGAAAAACATAAAGAAGAAATAAAAGTGGGATTTTTAAGGTGCTAAAACCTTCTCTCAGAATCAATTCACCAATATACTTATAGCATATACTTAAAAAAATTCATCTTTATTACAAATCTATTAAAATTATTTACTGGGGAAAAACTCTAAACATAAACAAAATTCTATAAACCATAATCAATATCAAAACCTCAAACGTGAAGTGTTTACAGGGTAGGACTTTATATTTGGGGTTTCGATATTGATTATGATTTATAGAATTTTGCTTATGTTTTTAGGGGATTTTTACCCCAGTAAATTATTTAATAGATTAGTAATAAAGATGTACTTTTTAACTATATAAGTATATTGATGAATTGTTTCAACACCTTAAAAATCCCATTTTTTTTTCTTCTTTATGTTTATGCAATGCTTTAGGTACTCACTGGTTGGCTTTTATTAGATCTTGAAACTTTTTTTTTTTTTTAAACACTATCAACACGATAATCATTATGTTATTACAGAAATCTTGGAGACAGAGATAATTCTCAATTTCCGAAAAAAAAAAAAACACGCTAATAACGTTTGAAAAAAAAAAGGGGGATTTTACATTGCAGTGCGATACATACTGTAACACAATAATTCTCTCCATAGTAAGTAAAGTAGATTTTGCCAGGTTTAGAGAAATTAGATCATGCAGTGATCAAATAAACATGCTTAAGAAGATTATCAAGTAGTCCGTTGGATATAATTCACCTCCTTATGAGATGTCTGTGGACTTTGAGCAAACCTTTGATAGGATTAACAGAGAGAAAATTTGTAGGGCCTTAAGATTTTCTGGCATAATATCAAACATCATAAAATAGATAAAGGAAATGTACAGTGACTTGAAAACCTAGTAAAACTCAACAAAGAATTATCAGAGTCTTTTGAAATTCAGACAGGTGTATAGCAGGAAGGGCAAATTACATTTGCCTGCTATCATTCTCATCCAGAGATGTGAGGGAAAAACTGGAAGGTCCAAACTGGGGGGATCATAAGGTATGTCTTATACCAGGACTTCCCAAACTGTGGGTCGCGACCCACTAGTGGGTCACGAGCCGCATCTGAGTGGGTCACCGACAACGGAGCAGTCAGATCAGCAGTGAGGGAAAAAAAAAATGTACCATTTAATACGCCCACTAGGGGTGCCGGACATATTGCTGGGGGGGGGGGGGTGGGGTTCCCGTCTGACGTCGTTCGGGGTGGTGACTGACGCACGCACCATCCGACTCAGTTACCTTACTGCCCGTTCCCGCCCATTCTGCCGACGTCAGCGAAGAGAGGAGCAGCACACCGGAGTGTGGAGTGACAGAAGTCGAGCCAGCGAGCCAGCCCACTGCCCAGGACAGCAGGTAAGTGATTGAAGCCACTGCAGTGGGTAAGTAGCAGTGCTGTGCCATGCCTGTACATACTGTGCCATGCATATACCTACTGTGCCATGCCTGTACATACTATGCCATGCATATACCTACTGTGCCATGCCTGTACATACTGTGCCATGCATATACCTACTGTGCCATGCCTGTACATACTGTGCCATGCCTGTACCTACTACTATGCCATGCCTGTACATACTGTGCCATGCCTATACCTACTGTGCCATGCCTGTACATACTGTGCCATGCCTATACCTACTGTGCCATGCATGTACATACTGTGCCATGCCTATACCTACTGTGCCATGCCTGTACCTACTGTGCCATGCCTGTACCTACTACTATGCCATGCCTGTACATACTGTGCCATGCCTATACCTACTGTTCCATGCCTGTACATACTGTGCCATGCCTATACCTACTGTGCCATGCCTGTACATACTGTGCCATGCATATACCTACTGTGCCATGCCTGTACATACTGTGCCATGCATATACCTACTGTGCCATGCATATAACTACTGTGCCATGCCTGTACATAATGTGCCATGCATATACCTACTGTGCCTTGCCTGTACCTACTGTGCCATGCCTGTACCTACTACTATGCCATGCCTGTACATACTGTGCCATGCCTATACCTACTGTGCCATGCCTGTACATACTGTGCCATGCCTATACCTACTGTGCCATGCCTATACCTACTGTGCCATGCCTGTACATAATGTGCCATGCCTGTACCTACTGTTCCATGCCTATACCATCACCTGTGCCATGCCTATACCTTCTGTGCCATGCCTATACCAATCCCTCCTTTTATACAAGATGAGCTGATGGTCTTTGTGGTTGATTTTGAGGATGATGATGCTGATATCTCTGCATTTAAAGGGGGCATGCAGGCATCTCTGCATTGAAAGGGGGCATGCTGGCATCTCTGCATTGAAAGGGGGCATGCAGGCATCTCTGCATTGAAAGGGGGCATGCTGGCATCTCTGCATTGAAAGGGGGAATGCTGGCATCTCTGCATTGAAAGGGGGCATGCTGGCATCTCTGCATTGAAAGGGGGCATGCTGGTATCTCTGCATCAAAAGGGGGCATGCTGGTATCTCTGCATTGAAAGGGGCATGCTGGCATCTCTGCATTGAAAGGGGGCATGCTGGCATCTCTGCATTGAAAGGGGGCATGCTGGTATCTCTGCATTGAAAGGGGGCATGCTGGCATCTCTGCATTGAAAGGGGGCATGCTGGTATCTCTGCATTGAAAGGGGGCATGCTGGCATCTCTGCATTGAAAGGGGGCATGCTGGTATCTCTGCATTGAAAGGGGGCATTCTGGTATCTCTGCATTGAAAGGGGGCATGCTGGTCTCTCTGCAGTGAAAGGAGGCATGCTGGCATCTCTGCATTGAAAGGGGGCATGCTGGTATCTCTGCATCAAAAGGGGGCATGCTGGTATCTCTGCATTGAAAGGGGCATGCTGGCATCTCTGCATTGAAAGGGGGCATGCTGGCATCTCTGCATTGAAAGGGGGCATGCTGGTATCTCTGCATTGAAAGGGGGCATGCTGGCATCTCTGCATTGAAAGGGGGCATGCTTGTATCTCTGCATTGAAGGGGGCATGCTGGTCTCTCTGCATTGAAAGGGGGCACGCTGGTCTCTCTGCATTGAAAGGGGGCACGCTGGTCTCTCTGCAGTGAAAGGGGGCACGCTATACCTTAATTCTGTAGCGCTTTACAATTCAATTACAAGCAAGTGGGTCCCGAAAAAAATCTGTATTCATAAGTGGGTCTCGGCTCAAAAAAGTTTGGGAAGCCCTGTCTTATACACTACAAAAACAGACATAAAGGGTTGATTTAAAAAAAATGTAAAATAGGCTGATCATGTTGCTATGGAAGTTGGACTTTGCAAGGAAATTTTCCCCAGACCTTTGCAGCATGTGCATGGAAAAAAAAAAAACACATAATTACTGCTTGCACATGATTGGATAAAGGAAGTCAGCAGTGTTTCACCTTTTTCATTAACCACTTTACCCCCGCTCACTTTGCTGCTACTGCAGCAAAGTGGCTCGTTCCCGTCCAGCGACGTAGACCTACGTCGCTGGACTCCGCCCCTTGTGGGCGGTGCGCGCGCGCCGCCGGAGGCTCGCTCCCACTGTTTTCAGTCACAGCGGGAGTCGGGCCAGGGGAGGAGCAGCGGCGATTGCCGCTGCTCTTACCCGATCGTCGGGGATCGAGTCTGGAGATCTCTGAAGTGACAGGCAGTGTCAGATTGCAGGGTTCAGCATAGCTGAACCCTGGATCTGTCCTTGTGTCACTCTGTCACCTCCCCCCCCCCCCACACGTCAGTAAGCACCAGGCATACATTAACCCCTCCCTCTCCAATAAAATTAACCCCTTCCCTGCCAGTGTCATTTTTACAGTAACAGTGCATATATATAGCACTGATTACTGCAGTAATGTCACTGGTACCCCCAAAAGTGTCAAAAATGTCAGTCAAGGGTCCGATCTGTCCGCCGCAATGTCGCAGTCCCGCAAAAAAAATCGCAGATCGCCGCCATTACGCGTTAAAAAAAAAAACACCAAAAATTACAGAAATCTTTCCCTTTGTTAGTAAACGCAATAACTTTTGCGCAAACCAATCAAAATACGCTTATTGTGATTTTTTTTACCAAAAATATGTAGCAAAAAACAAATTGTCCAAAAATTTTAAAAAAATTTGATTTTTAAATTTTTTTGGGGGGGAAATTCATATAAAAAAATGTGAAAAATATTGTTATTTTTTCAAAATAAATGCTCTTTTTTTGTTTATAGCGCAAAAAGTAAAAATTGCACAGGTGATCAAATACCACCAAAAGAAAGCTCTGTTTGTGGGACGACCGCGCAATTGTCAGTTAAAGTCGCACAGCGCCGAATCGCAAAAAGTGGCCTGGACGGAAGACAGCAAAATCCTCCGGTGGTAAAGTGGTTAAACTTTGGGAAAAATTCCTTTGTTAAATGCAAATTCCCTTGCAAGGTAAGCAGTCTATTTGCCATTAGTAAATCAAGCCCAAAGAGTCTGAATGCTAATGTTGAATACAGAATCGGGAACAAGGTGAAAAGAACCTTCATGCAACTAGAACATTTTAAAAAACCAACACCTACTGTTTGAAACAAAGTTAAAAACAAAAAAACATAAAAAAACAGGGCATACGAATCAGCATCCGTTTGTAAGACCAAGGAGGTTACAGACAACATCAAAGCGAAGGTAACAATATTAATCAACAAGTGCTTTCTATTTATAGTGTAGTATTTATCTTACAACCCAATGTTATCTTAAAGTGTTACTTAGGCCCTTTTCACACTTGTGCGACCTGAAAGTCACGCAACTTTACTGCAATTTTGACATGACTTTGACTGGACTTGAAGAAATTCCTGTGTAATCTTGGGTCAATAGGACCTCAAGTCGCATCAAAGTCAGACCAAAGTAGTAGAGAGACTACTTTGAAGTTGCAAAGATATGAACGGTACTCATTGGAAATTATGCGGTACGACTTGTCATGCAACTTTTCAGTCCCAAGTTGCAGGACAAGTCGCACAAGTGTGAAAGGGGTCTAAACCCACAACAGTAAAATCAGTCTGTATATGCAGTAAAGCATCCTTGTTATACTCACTGTGAAGTAATAGCTCTTTTTTTCTTATCATAGATGACACGGTAACACTGGATGGCATTCGGAACGGCTGCTGAAAAATTTGTGAACCATTTTACATTTGGGTCCTGAGCCTCAAAAACAAACATTGCCTCCTCATATAAAGAAAATACCCTTGCTATTTCCTGTGTTGTGCTTCTCTCTGGTTCTTCAGTTACTTCTTCCTCTTGGCTCTCTTCCTCCTTTCGCTGGGCTTCCAATTCCATCACGTCTTCCTTAGTAAGCTCCTCGTGTTGCAGAGCAAGTAGATCAGTGAAGTTGTCCTCTTGCAGATCTAGCTTCAGCTTCTTGCTGAGGGTCACTAAGTTGCTGAAGACCTCTTTGGACTCCTCGCATACCTTCTCAAATCCATTAACATCATGAAAAAACTGCGGCAAGGTTTTTCCAAACTCTGTTCATGGTGACAGCTGTAACCTCACGCCAAGCAAAGTCAATGTGCTTGAAATCAATGCTGTTCTACTGTACTGTACAGTTAAGTACACAGCAGCACATCTGCTTATGGCAGAGGGTGCACCCATGTGGCAATGCCTAGCAGACATTTGAGCTACTTCTATGATTTGATATGTGAACACACATTCACACCTTTGAATGTTTGCAATTTGAACGTTCATAAGTAGGGGACTTCCTGTATATGCTTCTGTGTTATAATTCAAAACATGAACAAATAGTATTTCACACAACAATCTCTACTTAGTAGCTGTTTTCACTAAATGATAGAACACTCCAAAATCTGTAAAACTAGTACTGTGCTGCCCCTATATAGTCATACAATGACTATATGATGTGAAGTGCTCAATTCACATTTATTTACAAAGATTCAAAATCGCCTTCAAAACGGTGCTTACAAAAAGTGCTCTCCTAACTCCTAACCCGACCTCAAAAGGTTTCTTCTCACCTCCAAAATCGACCCTCACTACAAAGGTCAATATAGCATGATATCAATCTCAGGACCCAGACATGACATGCATAGTATTCCCCACAACTATTTATTCAGTAAATCATTAAAATAACACTCACATACATGTGATAAACAATATATATTCAAATATATATATATATATATATATATATATATATATATATATATATATATGTATCCTATGATTTAGACTGCAATTCTTTTTATGGACTCACTTGGTATCTTTTGTTTGCCCCTCATTTCTCCAAAGATCTTAGGACTACCAGTGTTCCCCTTACTCTATCCGGCCAGCGGTGGCCATACTTTATAATCACTAGGGGGATCCTTGTATGAAACATGTATTGGCGCTTTTCCACTGCATGGAACCGTACCAGTTCGGCACGCTTTTGTGCTTTTCCACTGCGGTACCGCATGGTATAGGGTCGGAACGGTTCAGTATGGTACGGTATAGGTTTGCTTTTTCACTGCATGGAACCGAACGGTACGGTACGGTACGGCTCTGAAAAAACAGTACCTACTCGATTGTGGTTCCAACAGGTACCAAACTGGTACCATATCCCACAATCCTTTGCATGCAGTCACTACTAGGCACTGATTGGTCAGAGAATCACACCCACCCCATTGTTATCCCACCCACTTAACTTTAGTACTACTGGAAAAGCAAACCTATACCGTACCGTACCGAACCGTTCCGACACTATACCATGCGGTACCGCAGTGGAAAAGCAAACCGGGCCAAGCAGGGCCGAGTAGAGCCGAGCTGGTACTAGCTGGTACTTGCAGTGGAAAAGTGCCATATGAAACATGTGGGGCCCTGGCTACCCTAAAGGGGACATTAGAGACGTCTTGATTCTATGCACAGTGAGATTTTTGGGGTGATCTACATATGCTATACTTTTAAGGATGATATGCTTTATTCATGTTACCCATTATCATTTACGTTTTTTCTTCCATTTTCTTGCTTCTTGTTTGCTAATTGCTATGCTCTGTTTTAGAATTCAATATTAGTGACCTCTTTAAATAAAACGCTAAAGAAAGGATTAAAATTTCCCTGAAACGCGTCGGGCCTCTAGAGGAGAGTGTCACTATTTATGTATTTTCCCTATCCAATCAACAAACCTACTGTTGATTTTTTTACACTGATGTTATATTATACATTATTATGATGCTTAAATAAAGTCATATGTTTCTATATATAAACATTTTCTTTATTTCTGTTGCCCTTAGTCCCATAAGTACCTGTGTGGTATGTTTATTAACCACTTAAGCCCCGGAAGATTTTACCCCCTTCCTGACCAGGGGTTTTTTTGCTATTTTTTACTGCGTGACTTTAACGGACAATTGTGCGGTCGTGCGACGCTGTACCTAAACAAATTTCACGTCCTTTTTTTCCCACAAACAGAGCTTTCTTTTGGTGGTATTTGATCACCTGTGCGATTTTTGATCATGCGCTATAAACAAACAAAAGCGTAATTTTTGCAAAAATAACAATATTTTTCACTTTTTTTTATATGAAATTCCCCCCCCCCCCCCAAAAAATGTAAAAATCAAAATTTTTTAACATTTTCGGCCAAATTGTTTTATGCTACATATGTTTGGTAAAAAAAATCGCAAAAAGCGTATTTTGATTGGTTTGCGCAAAAGTTATCGCGTTTACTAACAAAGGGAACGATTTTTGTCATTTTTGGTGGTTTTTTTTAACGAGTAATGGCGGCGATCTGCGATTTTTTTTGCGGTACTGCGACATTGCGGCGGACAGATCGGACCCTTGACTGACATTTTTGACACTTTTGGGGGTACCAGTGACATTACTGCAGTAATCAGTGCTATACATATGCACTGTTACTGTAAAAATGACACTGGCAGGGAAGGGGTTAACTGTATTGGACAGGGAAGGGTTAAGTGTGTCCTAGGGGCGTGATTCTAACTGTAGTGTGACATGGCTACTGGTGTAAAAACAGAGATCAACGGTTCTACATAGTAGAACCGTCTGATCTCCATTTTTACACAGGGGAGAATGACAGGTGGCTTGTTTACATAAGCCGCTCTGCCTTTCTCCCGCTGTACCGGCGATCGTAGTGTGACCGGCGGACATCGGGTCCCCCGGTCACACGCCCGCACTCCTTCCTGAAAGAGTCGAGGCGGGCGCGCGCTCCCCCGCTATTGGCTCAAATCCCAGTGACAGGCGAGCGACGTAGACCTACGTCACTCTGCCTGGCCGGGGCTGACTGCCGCAGTAAATATACTGTGCGCAGTCGGCAACCGGTTAAAGACATTGTAAACAATCCTACCTGCACCTTGTGGTTTTCATCTGCATAAGATGTGCATAGATCGTGTTGTTTTAAGGTGCTATCTGTTGCCCTGCATGCACAACCTATAGTAAAGGGAATCTTCACATTTCTGTGTCAGCAGTTTCTGTTTGTGGATAAACATGAGGCGTTTGACATGGAACTGCACAGGTCAAAGCAATTGTACAGGGAACTAAAAAAAAAAAATGTCTACAATGGAATTTTACAGAGCAGTTAAGAACCTCCTTTCCTGTGTGTTTGCTCTCGAGCACTGCTGCTAAGTCCGTTGACACAGGCAGCAGGAATCAGCTCCGCACCCTCATCACTGACTTTGATTGACAGCACTGGGAGTCAATGGCTTTTATTGCCCCAGCAAAGTCAGTGAGACCGGGAAGTGAGGGAGAGAAGATCTGCAGATGTGCACAGCGTTGGATCAAATGAGGGCTCAGGTAAGTAAAGGGGGGGAGGGGGAAAGCTGATGCCTAAACATTTTTTACCTTTTTTAATACTTTGAGAAAGCCCATTTGGCGCTACACATGAGATGGGCGAGGTCATAATCACGCTGGCACTAGGTGGAGCTGTGTATGCAGAAGATTGTATTGTGAAATGCCCGTTTAACTTCTGAAATGTGAGTGGATTTTTATATGGAAACAAATACTTTTTATTAGCGATTTGCACTGACACCCATAGGTGGGGTGAAGGGCACCTGTGGTTCTTTCCTCCTACCTTCTATATGATTGACAGCATGCTGAGAGCTGCTGAGAGCCACAGATTTGGAGGGTATAGCCAGTGGCAGTGGTGCCACTTATAACACTGCAAAGAGCATATAGACCACTTTTAGTTAGTTAGGTACATTCAAGCAGATGAGAAGACACCCATAGGTGGGGTGAAGGGCACTGTGGTGATCAGAGGCAATTACTGAAGTGTTTCTGATGTATGGGACTGCGTTTTTTTTTTTTTACGAACATTGAATCATTTATTGATGGACTGTATATATATTTAAAAGAAAAGATGAACTCACATAAAATGTATTATATGTAGATGATTTTTACACTGTTTTCAGATCTTTATTTATGCACTATTATTTGAATGCACTTTATTGAAGGAGAGTGCTGCACTTTTTTGTGACTATATATATTCATTGTATTTTCTGCAAGTGGTTGGATGCATAGTGGTGCTAGCTGCTTCCTATAGTATAAAGCAGCGATGGCGAACCTTGGCACCTCAGATGTTTTGGAAACGACATTTCCCATGGTGCTCATGCAGTGTAGTTGAGCATCATGGGAAATGTAGTCCCAAAACATCCTGGGGTGCCAAGGTTCGCCATCACTGGTATATAGAGTTGAGTAATAGGAGGTTTAGACCCAGGGAGAGTGTGGAAATACTGGGACATAGGGGAATCGAAGAGCCACCACACTACAAACTGCAGCCACAACATGTGTAATGATTTACAAGATAAGGCACACAGCACAGGGCATATAGTTACACTGAAACCTAGTTAAAAAAAAACACAAACATTTGAAAGTGTACAATACCTATAAAGTGCAAATGAGAAATCTTTTAGATTTTTCAGTACAAACACTTCACACACTATAATGTAATTTTGTTCATATTTGTTAATAGTTTCTTACTTTGATCCATTGCCCGTTTAAAACAAATCTATATTATCTAATAAGTAACTGTTCAAACACAGTATGTACCTTATCTATTATTTAGTATCTAAACCTTTAATGTACTGTGACATGTTCAAATATATTAATCAGTAGCCTTGTCATGGACATACTACCAGAAAATCATGTTTCTGCATAGTAGAAAAGCAAGGAGTATCTAACAAAAATTACATAATTTTTGCCAACATAAATGACATAACATATGATTCTAATTTATGCAATGCAGTATATTAGGCTACTTTTTTATTCATTAAGAATTGAATGTGAATGTTATGGATTTTATTTTAAATAATGCATTTAATCCAAATGATGTTGTCTGGATTCATTAGAGTTATTTTGAAGTGTCCAAAATCAGTTTTATTCCTTCGAAGTAGATATCCCCCTGTGGAGTAGACTGCAATAAAAGAGTAAATGCATTAAATTGTTTTACATTTTAGAAGTAAGTCATATGGAACCTTTTTAAATGGAATGGTACTCCCATGGCCCAGTTCTGAAATCAAAGCTTCCCTTTGGAAAACACTACATAAATGCACATTTCTAATATCTATACTCAACCATTTCTACAATTTGGAACAATATCTCTTCTGTATGAGGTAACTGATATAGTACAGTAAAAGAATAGACACCCCTTACTACATCTAATTGGCTAAATGACTGCACATCAGGACTCTTTAAACCTGGAGAGTACTTTTGTTCTTAGTAAAGGAGATTATTGTTAAAGCAGAATGATAGCTCTGATTCTATGACTGACATCTTTTTTTGCACACTTGTGGGTTTTATACCTTTGTTCGGAGAAGCACCTAACAAGTCATTAGCGGCTTCTACAAATACAAGAGTTGTATGCAGATATATGCATTTTTAACTCAAGGCACAACGAGGGGGACAGTCTAAACTGTATACATCTTTGAAGCACGGAAGTAGGTACAACATCAAAGTCTACTGTAATTCCACAATTTATTCAAATTTGTAGGCAAATTATATATCCTCAAGTCTTGTTAAAGGTCTCTCTCTTCTGCCCTGGGTGCACACATTGCATGGTTAAGATGAAAAGAAAACAATTTTGGCCACAAACCAGGAAGTCTTACTCTTGACAGTTTATACTGACAGATGATCCAGCCACAAGCTGGATTCTCACGATCCAGCCAAATTTTTGATTCATGTACAGTATCTCACAAAAGTGAGTACACCCCATCACATTTTTGAAAATATTTTATTATATCTTTTGATGGGACGACTGTCGGGATTTGAACTTGTGACCAGCCACATCACAGGCGGTAGCCCCGCTTACTAGGCTACCGTCCTCTCTGGACACTGTTCCCTGAAGCCTATTATTTCAACCTTAGTCTTGCCAAGCCTTGCTCATCACCCTTGATTCCCCACACCTGGTACTTCCCTATATAAGTCCAGCCCCTTGCACTCAAGCTTGCTGATTATTGAGCTCCTGAGCCTTGATCAAGCTTCTCCTCATCTGCTGCTCTTATCTACTACCACAAATCCACTGCTGACTAGGGATGATCGAACGGTTCGGGTCGACCATTGGTTCGACCCGAACATTGACTGTTCGAAATTCGGCCGAATTCCGAACTTTTTGCGGAAAAAGTTTGGAATTCGGCAACCAGAACCGACCAAAATGCAATGGGATAGGAACTGGGCTTTAAAAGACCTTGATTGGACCAGAACCATCAGTAAAAGCCAATTGAGGGAGCAGGAGGATGCTAGGAATGTGATTGGAGTGACTAGGGGGTCCAGAGGCCAATCAGTAGTGAATACGCCACCCAGTATATAACATAGCCCCGCCAAATCTCTAGCACTTTAATACTGGGGCTGTGGAAGAGAGGGGAAGCAGTTCTGTTACTCCTGCTTTAAAAGTGTCATTTAGCAATTATTAGTGTGAGGAAAGGGATATCTAGTGAAGTTAGGGTACTATTTTCCACTATAGTTAGATTCAATAATCTAGTTTCTGTAGGGAAAGTGTTAAGTGTCAGGGTGACTGTAGTGTAGTGTAGGGTGAACTGACTCTGACTGCTATGGCAGGGTGACCAAACTCTTCCATGTCAGGGTGACCGCCATAGAAAAAAGATCAATTGTCTTCGAATTGCAGTAGAGCAGGCATAGGGCTCCGCTCCTGTCACACCTGGCCGTTTTTGTTGCAGGCGTTTATTGGGCTTTTTTGTGGACATCTGTGGAGGCAGGCATGATATCTGAACTTCTGTGTAGGGGTATATATACACACACACATATATATGTATATATACACATACACACATATAGGTGTGAAAGTAGCGGAAACTTATGCCTGCGCTAATGAAATTATTTGCAGGCATAGGGCTCCGCTCCTATCACACCTATATGTGTGTATGTGTATATATACATATATGTGTGTGTATATATACCCCTATACAGAAGTTCAGATGTTATGCCTGCCTCCAAAGATGCCCAAAAAATGCCCAAAAAAACGCCTGCAACAACACACCTGGGCGTTTTTGTTGCAGGCGTTTTTTTGGGCATTTTTTGGGCATCATTGGAGGCAGGCATAACATCTGAACTTCTTTATAGGGATATATATACACACACACACATATATATGTATATATACACATACACACATATAGGTGTGAAAGTAGCAGAACCCTATGCCTGCGCTAATGAAATTATTTGCAGGCATAGGACTCCGCTCCTATCACACCTATATGTGTGTATGTGTATATATACATATACGTGTGTGTGTGTGTATATATACCCCTATACAGAAGGTCAGATGTTATGCCTGCCTCCAAAGACGCCCAAAAAATGCCCAAAAAAATGCCTGCAATAACACACCTGGGCGTTTTTGTTGCAGGTGTTTTTTTGGGCATTTTTTGGGCATCTTTGGAGGCAGGCATAACATCTGAACTTCTGTATAGGGGTATATATATACACACACATATATGTATATATACACATACACACATATAGGTGTAAAAGTAGCAGAACCCTATGCCTGCGCTAATGAAATTATTTGCAGGCATAGGGCTCCGTTCCTATCACACCTATATGTGTGTATGTGTATATATACATATATGTGTGTGTGTGTATATATACCCCTACACAGAAGTTCAGATGTTATGCCTGCCTCCAAAGACGTCCACAAAAAAGCCCAATAAACGCCTGCAACAAAAACGGCCAGGTGTGAAAATAGTAGAGACATATCCCTGCTCTACTGCAATTCTAAGACAAACAATCTTTTTTTTTTTTTGGTTCTGGACATGCTACAGAGCTGAATCTTCACAGGTACACTTTTTAGACCCCCCAGACACTAAACCCAAAGAAATCAAGAAATCTTTTTTTTTTCAATAATTTTTTCAATAATTGGCTCTCTATCAAAAACGACAATTTTTAAGAACTTTTTTTTGTGTGATTAATAGTCCCTGGGGCATGACCCATAACCCTAGGCACTTTTTAGGGGCATTTATTGGGTTTTAGGGCTTCAAAATGGTGTTTTTTGATTACCGAATTTCGGGTCCCATTGATTTCAATGGGGTTCTGGAATACAGACCCGCACTTTCGGGAAGTTCGGGTGTTCTGGTCGAACCAAACTTTTCAAAAGTTCAATCATCCCTACTGCTGACCAGGAATTGACTACCGACTACTCTTCTGCTTTGTCCCTACCTACTGAACTGCTACCTCCGTTGCCGATCTGGATTGTCTGACCACGCTTACTGCTGCCCGCCCCGACCTTTGGCTCCTCTGACTTCTCTCTGGTTGTCCCTTGTCTGCTTCTCCAACTCCGGACCGAACCTGCACTCTGCCTGGCTGGGTGATCCTGGGGACCGCGACCTGGTGTTAGCTTGACGTGCAGTCTATCCCCACCATCAGGGACTCTAGTAAAAACCAGCTAGCACTTAGTTTCCGCACCTCAGGTGAACCCGTGTCCTCGTCAGAGTACTACCTGGTGTCCATTCGGTATCCAGCACTGCTACCACCGTAGCCAACCCGGATTGTCTGACCACGCCTCTGCCAGACTTCCTGCACCTACTACCGGCCTGCGGTCCTTGCCACTGGGCTCCACTCCTACCTCCGGCCAGCAGTCCTCTGACTCAGGTGAGCCTGTAGGATTGTTACAACGACACTGCAGAAATGACACATTGCTACAAAGTAAATAGTGAGTGTACAGCTTGTATAGCAGTGTCAATTTGCTTTCCCCTCAAAATAACTCAACACACAACCATTATTGTCTACACCCCTAAGACAAAATGTCCAAATTGGGCCCAATTAGCCATTTCCCCTCCCTGGTGTCAAGGGACTTGTAAGTGTTACAAGGTCTCTGGTGTGAATGGGGAGCAGGTGTGTTAAATTTGGTGTTATCACTCTCACTCTCCTATACTGGTCACTGGAAGTTCAACATGGCACCTCATGGCAAAGAACTCTCTGAGGCTCTAAAAAAAGAATTGTTGCTCTACATAAAGATGGCCTAGGCTATAAGAAGATTGCCAAGACCCTGAAACTGAGCTGTAGCATGGTGGCCAGGACCACACAGCAGTTTAACAGGACAGGTTCCACTCAGAACAGGCCTCACCGTGGTCAACCAAAGAAGCTGAGCGCACATGCTCAGCATCATATCCAGAGGTTGTCTTGGGGAAAGAGACATATGAGTGCTGCCAGCATTGCGGCAGAGGTTGAAGGAGTGGGGCGTCAGCTTGTCAGTGCCCTGACCATACGCTGCACACTGCACCAAATTATTCTGCATGGCTGTCGTCCAAGAAGGAAGCCTCTTCTAAAGATGATGCACAAGAAAGCAAACAGTTTACTGAAGACAATCAGACTAAGGACATGGATTACTGGAACCATGTCCTGTGATCTGATGAGACCAAATTTACCTTTTTGGTTCAGATGGTGTCAAGCGTGCGTGGCAGCAAGCAGGGGAGGAGTACAAAGACAAGTGTGTCTTGTCTACAGTCAAGCATGGTGTTGGGAGTGTCATGGTCTGGGGCTGCATGAGTGCTGTCAGCACTGGGGAGCTATAGTTCATTGAGGGAACCATAAATGCCAACATGTACTGTGACATACTGAAGCAGAGCCTGATCCCCTTTCTATGTAGACTGGGCCGCAGGGTAGTATTCCAACATGATAATGACCCCAAACACACCTCCAAGACAACCACTGCCTTGCTAAAGAAGCTGAGGGTAAAGGTGAAAGACTGGCCAAGCATGTCTCCAGACCTAAACCCTATTGAGCATCTGTGGGACATCCTCAAATGGAAGGCGGAGGAGCGCAAGGTCTCTAACATCCACCAGCTCTGTGATGTCATAATGGAGGAGTGGAAGAGTACTCCAGCGGCAACCTGTGAAGCTTTGGGTAACTTCATGCCCAAGAGGGTTAAGGCAATGCTGGAAAACAATGGTGGCCACACAAAATATTGACACTTTGGGCCCAGTTTGGACTTTTCCACTTAGGGGTTTACTCACTTTTGTTGCCAGCGGTTTAGATATTAATGACTGTGTGTTGAGTTATTTTGAGGGGACAGCAAATTTATTTTGTTATACAAGCTGTACACTCACTACTCTACATTGTAGCAAAGTGTAATTTCTTCAGTTATGTCACATGAAAAGATATAATAAAATATTTGCAAAAATGTGAGGGGCGTACTCACTTTTGTGAGATACTGTATAAGCAGACTGGTTGTACGCAAGTCAATTGACTTTTGTATAACCAGCTTTTTGTGTCAGAATACATTACTACAGTTGGATGGACTCCCCCATTCACTGCAAATGTGTTGATGGGGGAATCAAGGCATTTTCAACGCCAATGGTTGAATGAAAAATAATGCATAATGTAGAGTCTGCCTAAGGAACAGAGTGTTTTATAAGAGACAGTGCTTTTCTGTATAGACAGACTTCAAAGGAAAACTGCAACATTGTAATTCGTATCAGTAGTTAATACAGATAATAATAAATTGGTAGATAGATGGATAATAGAGGGTAGGAGGGAAGAAAGAAATGGACAAGAGAGAGAAAGAAGAAAGGATGGATAGATGGATGAATAATAGAAGGAGGGAGGGAAATATTCATGGTAAGAAGGATGAATTGTGAAGGAGGAGAAGAAGCAAGGGTGAGTTAATCAACAGGAAAGGGAGTAAGGAATAAATGCACAAATGGATGGATTAAGGGGAGAAGAATGAGTAGTTGGACAGCCAGAAAGATTGTCAATTAAATATGTCCCCAAGCCGATAGCTTTACTTGAAGGATTATACTGCAACAGTATTAACATTCTTTGCTAGATAGCTTCCGGTTGTAGTATACATTCACAATTTTCTTATACAAAACATAACTAAACAGTTCTTATAATGAAATAGAAGAACTGTTAAGAAAAAGCACAGTCCTTCACGTTCAACATCTTACCACAGTAAAAATAATGCACTTTGATGATCTGGCCATATATTGATTGTAACACTTTTAGTAGTAATAAACAATTATTGACAATACAAATTAAAACAGTGCCTCAAATCCTCTATAACTGTTTCTTTATCACAACTATTATTTTCTCTTATTGCTGATAGAATTCTTCTTAATCCTCAAACGTGTTCATATTTTGAACTGATGTAAATTACAGATAAACTATATATTCATGCTTAATTTCGGGGTAATTAGTAGAGTAATCATCTTTATAATATGTAATGGAATAATATACCAGGATGCAATAATTTCCATAGGCAATCATTTGCTTTTATACTGAGCAGTGTTTGCCATTATCCCTCTGAGTGCTGATGTTTAATCTTCATCCTATTCTTTTAGTAGTCTGTTAGCATCTTCATTAAATGAATTAATCACTAGGACTTGCATATGTGTCACAAATCCTGTAAAGACATGATTAATGACATTTGTATGATAGTTAATAACTAACACTTGGTTTAAGTAAAAATGACAGATACATGAACTAGTTCCCAAGGGTCTGTCTGTTACATGTCAGATATAGAGAACAGTTATGCTGTAGAATATTGTGCTACAATTTATGCACGTGTAGTACAGTTTTCAGGGATTTTATCTCACTTTAAAACTACTTAACCCTTTACCCAACATTCACAACAGATTCTTATCCTGCTGAAATGTTATTGCTGTGCTGCTACTTATTGTGCAGCCTGCACTGCTGAGCAGTGATCCTAAACGATAAAGAAGACAATCACAGTAGTACAAAGGAACAGTATGGTCTACCTGAGCTAGCACAAGAGATAAAGGGCCAAGCTTTATGCCCTGTGGAAGGACCAGTCATAATAGAAGCTTTACCAGTGCTACTGATATTGTGTGGCAATTGTGTATAAAACCGTAGGGAAAAGAGGGTGCAACATTATTTGGAAAAAAACAAACAGGCTTTTTCTGTCATAAATAAATGTCTAAAGGGAAGATTTTTTTTTATCATCTCATCTTATCATTTAACTTTGTTTGTTAACATAAATGTCTGTCTCTCTTAAAATGACCCCGTTGCCTTGCTAAAAAAGTAAAAAGTTGATACCCTGCTAAACCATAAGCTTAATATGCACCTATTTGGTGGGTGAGTCAAATCTCTGTCTCATTTCAGAAATGTTAGGTTGTTGCTATCTATGTGCCAGTTACATGATCTTCCAGCTGGCCTCTGTGCCCTTTAGTGACATAGCAGCCAGCAGGTGGATCTAGAGAGAGTAGCAGGGACATGCTATCCGACGTACCCCTAAGTGTTGGATGACCTTGGAAGGAAACCCATTGGTGGTCTAAATATTTTATAGAAGAGGTAGCAAGGCAGCAGAGTTTTTTTTTTTAAATGGTATTACAATTATTTAGTTAAACTGAGTGTATAGTGCTTTTGTGTATTTTGTATTTCCATTTTTGGATAGTTAAACCAAAAATAAATAACATTTATAATTTTGTTTAAGGAAAATATGAAATATTTCATATTAATATGTTGTATGCTTGTCAGCCAGCAGGTGATGATCTAGTCTTTTTTTTACATGTGAAGCTTTCTGTCATAGTTAGGTATGCTGAAAGAAACCTGTTGTTTACAGAACTCAAACAGCCATTATAGCAGTAAATCTTTCTTTCTTGGATGGCTTAAAGGATAAGTTCATCTTTAAGAAAAAAAATGTTAGTACCCATAATTTAGCAGGAAAAATAATATGCTTTTTTTTCTGATATGACTGCGGAGCATTGCACCCACGATTAGTACTGTAGATAGTGGGTGCAATGTGAGGCTCCTGCAGACACTGTCCCCAACTTGCCTGCTCATACCTGTATGCAGACAGCTACAAAGGTGAAGGAAGTGTCCATTAATTATGAAAGCGCTATTCAGTGCCCTCGGGGGTTCATTGAGAACTACAAGCTGTCTGCCATGGTGGAAGATGGGATGTGTAGTTCATTCATTCATTCACAGATTTCTGGGTGGGAAGATCCCCTTCCTGCTTGGGGCAGATGTGGAGCATGTTACACATTACACCCTAAATATAGATGTAATGTTTAAAATACACCAGAAGGTGAACCTATCTTTTAATACAAGGCATTGGAGTTTTAAAGCAAGGTACATCTGCTGTTTTGTCTCTTTACGAATACCGTGGTGCTCTGGTAACCCTTTCTCAGGTAATAACTGTTTATTTTATTTAAATAAAAGTTTTATGTCAACAGTAACTAAAATTTTTCTTTGAAAACATACTTTAAAGGGTAACTCTACTTTGGTGGGGAAAAAAATAGCAAACAAAGAAAAAAATAATATAGTGCATACAATTGTGACACAAGTCATATTGTAATTGAATGTTATTAAAAATTACCTTTCCTTTTCAATCTGCAGCCACTCTAACCTTCTAAAAATACAATCCAACAGGGCTGTCTGGAGTTGTTCTGTACACAGAATGTGTACTGAACACACCCTAGAAACGTATTTTCTTGCATGTGATTGGCTCACACATTTTCCCAGAAGTCTGCCTAAGATGCAGATCAGATTTCAGGATTCCCCTGGAACAAAAATGTCTAACCAAAAAAGAAAGGAAAAGAGAAGAATTGGACTTTACAGACTGCAAAGGAGGGATAATCAAAATTATATAAAATACATATAATTTATTGTATCCAAAAAAGTTAAAATCATTACATAGAAACAACCCAGTATACAATAAAGATTAAAAATAATTCCTATTTAGAAATATTAAAGAGCAAATAAACCCTCCTCTGACACTTTTAACTATAGGTAAGCCTATGATAAGGCTTACCTATAGGTACTGTAAATATCTCCTAAACATGTACCGTTTAAGAGATATTTACCTTACGTGCAGCCAGTGACGTCACTGGCGCATGCGCTCTGAAGGAACGGCCGCTGGTGCCGATTCTTCAGAGACCCGTGCCGTGACTGTCGGCTCCCGCGTGCGTGGGAGTGACGTCACCGCCGCTCTGGCCAATCAGATGGCCGGATGCCGCGATCCCGGAAGACGGGCGACTGGACATGTCGCCCGTCATACAGGTAAGCGGGCTGCACGGCGGGGCCTCGTTCTAAGGTAAATATTGCATAATGAGCTAGTATGCGATGCATACTAGCTCATTATGTGTTTCTCTTACAGGTTGCCAAAAAAAAAAAAAAAGTTGTACGGGTTTACAACCTCTTTAATTGGTGCAGTAAATCCTGTATGTAGCACAGGTCTTCAATGCCTAAGCAAAAATGTAATTTGGTGTCAGAGATACTCCCAATAGGAACACGCCTAAAGGAATGCAGACCCAGCAGATTTTCCTCATTTGTGCTCTGTAGCTGTACAGCTGATTGATAATTATGAAACCACTCCCACTAGACCCACCAAGCACAATGATTTCTTAAAAATAACAAAAGGTAGGAATCTGCAACAAAGGTTGTTGTAATCCTTGCAATGCACATAGATCACCCAGAGGGAAATGTTTTCTTCTCAACAAAAGTGGAGTTAAGCCTCAATTTAATTTTTTTTTGTTTTGTTTTTTAATTTACTGTGTATTTTTTTAAAATCAAATTGGCCTTAAGTCATTATAGTTTTCCTTTATAAGATCTACTCTGGTTGTTGACAATAAGGTTGGGAATCTGATACACCCAAACCCAGATTTGCAATAAATTGCAGATTTGCTCTGCTGAATAATCTATTTCTGCAGTTGACAGGGCTTAGTCATGAAGTCAGGGAGAATCAGAACACTTTACCACCATGAGGTTTTAGCCTGTAGCAAAGATCACACAATCATTTGAATATCCACACTAATCAGTGAATGTGAATTAAAGTAAAAAAGAGTCCATAAGTGACATCAGCAAAGAAATCTTTTAGAGGTGAAAATCATAGATGTGTTGAACTTCAGTTTTGATAGGAAAAAAAAAAAAAGACACCCTGGTGTGTAAGCCGCCACCAATGTGAAAGTCTAAATGAGCTTACCAGATTATATGAACTCATGTGCTGTCAACACTGAGTCAAACAGGCATTGGGAGAATAAGCTCTGCAAAATTTATCACTGTATGGCAGGTCACCAATCCAATTCCACATCAGACAGGGTAAATGTCTCTCTGTATCAGTAGATCAATCATCATAAAAGTAAAAAGATCTCCACATAGTGTAAAACCATTTAAAATACTATTTATCAAAGGAATATTGTAATTACATTAAGCAGGAGATGAACAGGCATATCATTATACAATCCAGTGTCTCTGTAGTAAACGCAGTGGTTAGATGAGTGTCAACCCTAGGAATACCTTTGGGTATTCTCCCAAAGTCCAACTTGACTCAGTGTTAACAGCACATGAGTCCATATAATCTGGTAAGCACCTTCTCATCGGTGGTGGCTTACACACCAGGGTGACTTTTTTTGGACTGGTTTGGTTCCCTCCTATTAAAACTGAATTTCAACAAATCTATGATTTTCACCTCTAAAAGATTTCTTTGCTGATTTCACTTGGAAATTCATGTGGATATTCATATGATTGCGTGATATATTATTCAGTGACAACCTGGAAAGGAAAGGCTAAGTCCTTTGATTCATAAATTCACATGTGATGATGCTTGTTTATTATTATTTTTCTAACCTGCTGCAGTGTATGATAACAAAAATCATCATCTACATTTTTAGGTAGATGATAAGGGTTAGTGGAAAATTATCAAACACAATACAATATGTTCCCAGCACACTTACTAGTTTGCAAGTAAGCCCTTGCATGTGTGTCTTACTTTAAATGTATAATACATTGATTGGAGCAGTTGTAATTTTTATTTAGATTTCTGGAGTGAGGACACACTATGGGTCTTCAGTTGCCATTGTGATGTGCTTGGCTTCTGGTGTGTCCCTGACCCTTCAAGGAAGAATGTGCTATCTCCAGGCATACCTGCCATCAATTTATCCATTCTTATATATGCTTCAAGATGGATACTCTCATAGATTATGCCAAGGGGCTTAGGGATGACACTTTGTGAGGGACTTTGATGAGGCAGTGTGGCTTCCACATAAATTTGCAAATGTGCGCCTGTCTGTGTGTTGTCTAAAATCTCTGTTTTCAACACAAATTGTTAAACAGTGCCCCTTTTTTTTGCCGGCGAGCCAGTAAGTGTACTAGAATTTTTTGTATTGTGTTTGTTCTGTGAAAAGTCCTTCCATGTGCATCCTTCTTTAAAAATATGTTGTAAGTTGATTAGAGAAGTTGCCATTTCTGTTTAATTTAGTAGAAAATGATAACCTTAAAGCTTAAAGCTCAACTCGGGCACATTTTTTCTCTTCCCTATGCAATGGGGCTTTGCCCACACTGCATGGGTTCACTGCTCATTTTGTCCAGGGGTGAGCACAGAGCCTATACTCACCCATTCCTTCAAACTGCCGGAAAAAGGTGCTTCCCCACATACAGCAGTGGGCTCTTCCTAAAGTCTTCATGTCCAGAGCCAGTCTATGGGCGTGATGATGTCAGGAACTGTCCACCTCACAAGACTGCTGGGCCGTGCGGGGAGGGGGGCTATAAGCCACAGGGACCAGTTTTGCACTGGGAGGATCAGAAGATTAGGTGAGTATATCTTGATTCTCCAATCCCCCAGATAAAAACAACCAGTTAATCTATGCAGTGATGGATAAAAAAAAATATTTGCCCAGAGTTCAGCTTTAAATATGTTAAAATTTCACTGTAAAGTGAATACAACTACCTAGAAGAATCAGATGAATATACGTAGTGTTAATTGCAACATGTTTGAACTATTCTTAAATTTTGTGTGAATTTCCTTCCCCCAGGGGGAAACCTTTGAATACAGTGGTCGAGTCATGCCCATGATGATGTAAAATGTGCATTTTAAGGTGCTTGTAGATCTGCAGAATTGAGTATTTAGATGCCTAGGAACTAAAGTCTGCTATTCTCTGCCTGTTTCTAGCAATTTTGTGATTTTACGGTTTAGGTATTGCTACAGGCCATGTAGATACAAGTGCACACATCTGCAAGCCTAGAAACCATTGTAAATATTCAGCAAAGGAGAATGGGGTTGATTAGGACTTTAAACATACCACTGATCATCACCATATATCATACCAGACAAGTAATACATACTGTGTATAAAGACATTTTTCAATTTTAATAAATAAAATAAAAAAAATGTTACAATCATCAATGTGATAGAAAATAACATATTGAACTGGTACATCACATAGCAGCAATGTGTATCCCCGGGAGAAGGTCTATGCGTAACCTGCTTCTTCAGGACCCATAAGAATTTACACGTGCAAGAAGTTTACTCATATTCATAAAACATATCTACAAAAAATAAAATAGAGAAATAATAAAGAAATAATCATGATAATGAACATTAACAATTAATAGGCACAGACTGTATGAACATTTGTATCGTCCACTCCTTATATATCACACAAACTGCATTTTTTAACTAGTAGATAATTAAGAAAGTCTTACCCTTCGAAATAACTAAGGCAAGGCTGGATATTGTGCAAGAGAGGTTATTAGCTCACTTGTGAATAAAACTGAGCACTGCAACTGGCTGATAGTATTTACGTTAAATACCTCTTTAGGCCTCGTGCATAACAAGTCTGTGTTAAAGTCTAGAATGTACTCATTGCTACAGTGCCTTGCAAAAGTATTCGGCCCCCTTGAACTTTGCGACCTTTTGCCACATTTCAGGCTTCAAACATAAAAATATAAAACTGTAATTTTTTGTGAAGAATCAGTAACAAGTTGGACACAATCGTGAAGTGGAACAAAATTTATTGGATATTTCAAACTTTGTTAACAAATAAAAACTGAAAAATTGGGCGGGAAACATTTTTCAGCCCCTTTATTTTCAGTGCAGCAAACTCTCTCCAGAAGTTCAGTGAGGATCTCTGAATGATCCAATGTTGACCTAAATGACTAATGATGATAAATAGAATCCACCTGTGTGTAATCAAGTCTCCGTATAAATGCACCTGCACTGTGATAGTCTCAGAGGTCCGTTTAAAGTGCAGAGAGCATCATGAAGAACAAGGAACACACCAGGCAGGTCCGAGATACTGTTGTGGAGAAGTTTAAAGCTGGATTTGGATACATAAAGATTTCCCAAGCTTTAAACATCCCAAGGAGCACTGTGCAAGCGATAATATTGAAATGGAAGGAGTATCAGACCACTGCAAATCTACGAAGACCTGGCCGTCCCTCTTAACTTTCAGCTCATTCAAGGAGAAGGCTGATCAGAGATGCAGCCAAGAGGCCCATGATCACTCTGGATGAACTGCAGAGATCTACAGCTGAGGTGGGAGACTCTGTCCATAGGACAACAATCAGTCGTATACTGCACAAATCTGACCTTTATGGAAGAGTGGCAAGAAGAAAGCCATTTCTTAAAGATATCCATAAAAAGTGTCATTTAAAGTTTGCCACAAGCCACCTGGGAGACACACAAAACATGTGGAAGAAGGTGCTCTGGTCAGATGAAACCAAAATCAAACTTTTTGGCAACAATGCAAAACGTTATGTTTGGCGTAAAAGCAACACAGCTCATCACCCTGAACACACCATCCCCACTGTCAAACATGGTGGTGGCAGCATCATGGTTTGGGCCTTCTTTTCTTCAGCAGGGACAGGGAAGATGGTTAAAATTGATGGGAAGATGGATAGAGCCAAATACAGGACCATTCTGGAAGAAAACCTGATGGAGTGTGCAAAAGACCTGAGACTGGGACAGAGATTTGTCTTCCAAGAAGACAATGATCCAAAACATAAAGCAAAATCTACAATGGAATGGTTCACAAATAAACATATCCAGGTGTTAGAATGGCCAAGTCAAAGTCCAGACCTGAATCCAATCGAGAATCTGTGGAAAGAATTGAAAACAGCTGTTTACAAATGCTCTTCATCCTACCTCACTGAGCTTGAGCTGTTTTGCATGGAGGAATGGGCAAACATTTCAGTCTCTCGATGTGCAAAACTGATAGAGACATACCCCAAGCGACTTACAGCTGTATTTGCAGCAAAAGGTGGCGCTACAAAGTATTAACTTAAGGGGGCTGAATAATTTTGCATGCCCAATTTTTCAGTTTTTTATTTGTTAAAGTTTGAATTATCCAATAAATTTTGTTCCACTTCATGATTGTGTCCCACTTGTTGTTGATTCTTCACAAAAAATTACAGTTTTATATCTTTATGTTTGAAGCCTGAAATGTGGCAAAAGGTCGCAAAGTTCAAGGGGGCCGAATACTTTCACAAGGCACTGTATCTCTACCTACTATAACTACTCACTTGTGTTGCTGGTTTTAATCTGAATAAACTGTACCCTTTAATTAGTTGACTCATCTCCTGGACTATGAATCAGAATGATGTTTGGTTGCTTTCTCTTTGGTTGGTTTTGACTTTATACTTTCTTTTTATTTTTGCTGGACTGTTATTTGGTTCATTACAAGTCATTATTATTCTCAGAAGTCTCTAGTGTGCTTAGTACGGATAGATATACTGTACCTACCCTTTAGATCTCTTGCACATGGGAGTAAAAAAAAAAATGTAAAAAATCATTTTTTTATCTGATCTGAACACAAGTGCATGGTAATCAATGGAACAATGTACAAATCTGCACAAAGAGTTGTAATACAGTGTTGAGTAAATTGCTCTAAAATAAAAATCAAAACCTTTACAGCTGAGTGCAGTAATTCATGCACATACATATGTACAAGTGTGTGTATGCATGTACGTATACATGTGTATAAACATGTACAGTATATTGCAAAGCTGAAAATTAGAAAAATAATTAACAAAATTACCCTTGCGAACACCCTTAAGGATACAAACTATATATATATATATATATATATATATATATATATATATATATATATATATATATATAAAAAAATATATATATATATATATATATATATATATATATATATATATCTGTGCTGCTAGTCAAATCTCCAAGTGTACCACACACTTTTACATCAAAAATATAAACCAAAGTTGATTCTGCACTGCACCATACCAACCATGTATTGTGAAAACTACAAAATAAAGTCCATAAAAAAAAACAAAAAACAAAGTGAAAGTTCGTGTGTATGTCACGTAATGATTGTCCTCATCTTCCCAGTCTCCATTTGGTATTAAAACACTATGTGCTGAACACACCACCCCCATTAGCACCTCCCCTCAGTTTTTGACCTATGCTCTCAGTCCAGTCAGGTTAAATATATGCTACCAAAAGATCCAGAGACAATGCTCAAAGTTAAAGCATAGAAATAATAACCATAGTGCTTTCAAAAAGATTACGCTAATTTATTACATAAAGGAAGAATATGCACCACTTCAGCCCCGGAAGGATTTGCCCCCTTAATGACCAGGCCATTTTTTGCGCTTCGGCACTGCGTTATTTTAACGGTAAACTGCACGGTCGTGCGACGATGTACTCAAATAAAACTGATGTCCTTTTTTTACCACAAATAGAGCTTTCTTTTGGTGGTATTTGATCACCTCTGCGGTTTTTAGATTTTGTGCTATAAACAAAAAAAGAGCGACAATTTTGAAAAAAAACACCATATTTTTTTACTTTCTGCTATAAAACATTCCCAATAATTTTTTTTTAAAAATTTATTTTTTTTTAATTTTCTTTATCAGTTTAGGCCAATTTGTATTCTGCTACATATTTTTGGTAAAAAAAAATATCCCAAAAAGTGTATTTTAATTGGTTTGCGCAAAAGTTATATCGTTTACAAACTACGGGATAGATTTTTGGACTTTTAAGTTATTTATTTTTATTAGTAATGGTGTCGATCTGCGATTTTTAGTGGGACTGTGACATTGCAGCGGACATATCCGACCCCTAACTGACATTTTTGACACTTTTTGGGGACCAGTGACACTAATACAGTAATCAGTGCTAAATAATATGCACTGTTACTGTATAAATGACACTGGCAGGGAAGGGGTTAATACTGGGGGTGATCAAAGGGGTTAAATGTATGCCTATGCGCTTACTCACTGTGTGGGGGGTTCTGTGACAGGCACAGACAAATTGCAGTTTCAGCTTAGCTGAAACTGCTGATCTCTCCCTGCCTGTCTGAGGGAAGATCCGCTTGGTTTACAAAGGCAGGCGGGTCTTCTCTCCGTTTCCCGGACATGCACAACCTAACGTGCAAAGGGGCGAAGCCTGTGATGCACGCAAGATGTTTTCTCTGAATAGTAGGGAGAAAGAGAACTCTGAGGTGTA
The DNA here is from genome assembly GCF_965119305.1 of Pelophylax lessonae. Classification (NCBI taxonomy): domain Eukaryota; kingdom Metazoa; phylum Chordata; class Amphibia; order Anura; family Ranidae; genus Pelophylax; species Pelophylax lessonae. The sequence continues at coordinate 724,617,273 of NC_138768.1, forward strand.
ATGTGAGCAGAATCCAGTACTTAAGGTGGAAGAAAAGGAAGTGGGATTCCTGTAAAGGAAATATAACATGTCATTTAAAAATAGAAAGTGTAACCCTTCCCTACTTTCTCCAAAACTGGAAACAGTAGCTACTAAAGATAAAGACTATGCACAGAATGGCTTCATTCTGTCTGAATCTGGTAATGATAAGTAAAGATAAATATAAAAGAAAATATTAGAGGACAAACAGAAAGGAAGCAATTGATTGATGTAAATCTAATTATTGACACTATTCTTAAGTAATGTTACAACAGAAATACTATTGTGCTGTTGTTCTCCTAATATGCCTTAGTTAGGAGCCTTTTATTTTATTTAGTAAACAATAACAGTAGGGTACCCAAATGGAACATATGGCATATATAAAAACAGATAATCACAAAACTATAACTATGACCTATGTGACTATAAAGTTTATTTTATTATTTGAATCACACAGTGATAATCTTCTATTTAGACCGATAATGAATTGCAAATTCAATACAAATTTTCTCACTGGGAGTTAAAGCAATCATTGTTATATTTTTTCAAATTAAGGGACAACTCCATTTTTAACCAAGGTTTTCTGCAGATTTTCAAGCTCACGTTAACCACTTGAGCTCTGGAAGGTTTTATCCCCTTCATGACCAGAACATTCTTTGCCATTCCACTCTGCGTTACTTTAACTGGAAACTGTGTGGTCATGCAACACTGTACACAAATAACATTTTTACATTTTCTTTTTCCACACAAATAGGGCTTTGTTTTGGTGGTATTTGATCACCACTGTTTTTTGTTTTTGTTATAAAAACAAACAAAAAAAAAACACTGTTAGCCTCGGTTCACATTTATGCGATGCGGGAAGGATGCGAATCCGCAGCCTGTTCCCGCATCGCACACGCACCCCTGGCAGTTCACACTGCCATATGCGATACACTGGGGGTGTCAATGTAATATTAACGACACCCCCAGTTTGATCGCATATCGCAGTGCGATCGTGCAGTTCGCACAGGATCGGATCGCACAAGTGTGAACCACTGTGCGATCCGATCCTGATGCGGCTGCCAAAAAGGGTCCCTGTGCGTGTTTGGTGCGGCTGCGGTGTGAATTTAGCCATACAAACTGTATGGCTAAACTCGCACCGCACAGCCGATCGCATGTAATGTCGGAGCAGTGCGCTCCGACATTACATGCAAACCCCGCACACGCACAAGTGTGAACCGGGGCTGAATGTTGAAAAAAATATACATATTTTGCTTTCTGCTATTAAACATATCCAATAAAAAAAATTGTAAAAATGTAATTTCTTCATTAATGTAGGCCAACATGTGTTCTGCTACATGTCTTTGGTAAAAAAAATAAATCCCAATACATGTATATTCATTGGTTTGCATGAAAGTTATAGCATCTACAAACTATAGTATACTGTATATACTGGAATTTTTTTTTACTAGTAATGGCGATGATCAGCGACCTCTAGTAGGCCTGTGATAGTGCAACGGGAAATCTGACACAAACTTACATTGGGTGGGAACTGATACTAACATCACCAGTTACACTAATACAGTGATCAGTGCTATTAACATACACTGTCACTGTACTGGTTAACTGTGTGCCTAACAAGTGTAATGTGTGTATTATGTGCTGATTTTACTAATAGATGTGGCTGTTTTTTCTCCCTGCTTCGCATCTCTGCTCCATGTACGGAACCCTATGTTGTTATTAAACACAAGGCTCTGTACTGTGATCAGTCGTAAATCATTGGCTGGGACCTGTTGAATGACTTGTGCTGTACCGAATCACTGCACAGACAGGGCGGCAGACACACGCAGGGGCCCCCCCACCCAGAAATGCCGGATCGTGAGTGACTGTCCTGTCATGGTATATATGGGGATGTCCACAAGTGGTTAATTAAAACTTTAACAACTTTTTCTATTTCAGATGTCAGGATTGTATTGCTGTATTGTCCGTATCCCCACTGAGGAGTTTTTTTTTTTTTTATACTGTACTTTATTGCTTTCCTATTTCCTATACTTAGAACACTGACTGAGCTAGTTGTCTTAAAGTAGAATTCCAAACACTTTGGTTTTTTTCCCATTGGCTTCTGCCTCTGGTACATGGTGAAAAATTGTGTTTAATTTTTCTTTTTATCTCCTCCCCGCATTGTGTGCCTCTGAATTTTCACTGAAGAGCATTGCTGCAGGCATGCTTCTTGTCTGGTGACGCCCCTTCACCCCCCCCCCCCCCCAGGCTACAAGGGTGTAAATCACTGCTGTTGTGCACACAACTTCCACAGAGCCAATTATCACAGTGAGAATAATCCCTCTCCCTTTGCACACTGAATCACGGGACTCAGGAATTCAGAATGTGGTAAGTTGCCTCAGAGTAGTGTCTTTGCAGTATGATATAGACTGCAAACATTGATAACAACATCTTGTTTATCTGGATAAGAAATGGTTGCCTATGCATAAGGAACTGTTTCACAATTAATAGTGTACTGTATGTTGATGTGTTGCTCTCTATGTGTCAATGCAGTGTTGTTTCTCAGTGAGTTCTACTGACTTGTGTCTATTTGTTAACTGCAAAATGCCGATCATGGCAAAATGCCAAATACCAATGCAGAATGCTTGCTACACCCGACTCCTCTCACAGGCTAGTGAACAACAACAAGAAGAAGATAGCATGGATGGGCAAGTGACTTTCTTTTCTACAATTTTATGGTAGAAAATGTCAGGCAAATGTTTATATAAGGGTACAAACGTGCAAAGCAAGTTGTAGTCTAGAAGAAAAATTGCTGCAAACTGAAGTTCAGCTTTAATTAAAAAAAACAAAAAAAAAACAAAGAAAAAATAAAAATGCTGTTACAATTACGCATTTGTATTTTGTGTGTATACTAATTTTGAAAAAATCTATATCTATAAATAAATAAATAAATAAATAGATTTGTAGATTATGAGGCATCAAACTGAAATTTGGGAATATTTAGATGTGATTTTTTTTTTTTTTTTTAGTTTCATTTAGCTGCCTCTAATAAGCAAATTGATAAATTAAAATATACTATCAGTCAAAAGTTTTAGAATACCCCCATTTTCCCTTTTTATTGAAATGTTAACAGTTCAAGTTCAGTGAATAACCTGAAATGATATAAAGATAAGCTATAAACTGCCTGAGATGAAAAAAATAGGTTAACAAAAACTGAAACATAATGTACATTTTAGAGTTTTATAAAAAGGCCTTTTTCAGGGAAGAAGAAATGGATTAAAAATTCACAGTTATTCTGCAGCAACATAATTAAGCCTTGGAAGTTTATGCTAACAATTCTGACAGGTATCTCAAATTTTGTTAACTAGGGTGGTACACACCACTAAAAAAACTGAAATGTCCGGTCGGAGCCGCTATACTAACAATCTGATAAGCTGATCTATTGTGTTCTGACAGGAGGACGGCCCCAGCCAGAACACTCTGATTTCCAGCATGCACATCCAAAAGAAGTCATCAGAAGCTGGCCGAACCAGCTGCCTTACACACTGACAGAATATTGGCAGGTTTTTATTTAACTGGTCAATGTCATCAGACTAGGCTTTACTGAAGGTCTCTTTCTGTATAAAAGCCATGTTAAAACAGTCTGTGTTACTACACTCACTTATGGCACTTTTCCACTGCATGGAACCGAACGGTTCGGCTCGCTTTTGTGCTTTTCCACTGCTGGTACCGCATGGTACGGTGTAGGAACGGTTCGGTACGGTACAGTACGGCGGCGCTTTTCCACTACATGGAACCGAACGGTACGGCTTGCTTAAACAGTACCACCTCAGTTGTGGTTCCAACAGGGCCGTACCGGTACCATATCCCACAATCCTTTGCATGCAGCCTTGACTGTTTGTCACTACTAGCCACTGATTGGTCAGAGAATCATTGTTATCCCACCCACTTACTTTAGTACTACTTTTTTTTTTTTTACTTTAGTACTACTTTAGTGGAAAAGCAAACCGTACCAAACCATTCCAACACCGTACCATGCAGTACCATGCAGTGGAAAACCAAACCGGGCCAAGCAGGGCCAAGTAGAGCCGAGCCGGTACTTGCAGTGCAAAAGTGCCATTAAAGTGGTTGTAATCCCTCACATATACCCGATGAAGTGAACAGCCTCAGATGATACACAGAGAATAAACTAATCCTTCTACATAGGTTATACTTGTTTATCTGCAGTCTTCTCTACCCTACATCCCTTTAAAAAGGCAGAAAAGTTTAAAATCTTTCTCCATCTGTCAGAAGCAGAGAGGAGGGGGTGGAGAGACTGTAGTAAAAGGCACCCCCCCCCCCTCCACACAGCAGAAGAACTGTGTTCTAAATAAACAAGCCCTGTTCTAAGACAGTATTGTACTGCAGGAACAGTATATTGGCCTCAAAATGGCAACTAACAAAGGAAGACAGACAGAATATTACATAAAGTGTAGGTATTTCCCTTAGAAATTGCAAAGAAAGCCAAGGTGTCGTGAGTACAGTTTCCTTCACCATCAAAAGGCGCTTGGAATCTAGATGAAACTCTGACAGAAGGAGGTCTGGCATACTGAAAGTAAATAGCTTGTGTGACAGGCAGCTCGCAGGACAACAGCTTCAAGCCCAGCTTGACACTGATCGAAGTAAGCAAGTCTAAGTTTCACCAGTGAAGAGAAAATTTCGAGCTGCAGGTTTGACAAGCCGAGTGGTTGTAAGAAAGCCATTGTTAAGATAGCAAAATAAGAAAAAGAGGCAATGAAGCCCTGCCAGTGGACTACTGATGATGGGAAGAAGGTCTTATGGATTGATTAATCAAAATGTGAGATTTTTAGTTCATCAGGGTTTTTTTGTGCGCTGTCGAATAGGTCCTCGTGCGTGAAACCAACCGTCAAAAATGAAGGAGGAAGCGTGATGATCTGGGGCTCTTTTGCTGTATCCAGAGTTTGCAACTTGCACAGAGTGAATGGAACCCTGAACCAAAGTTACTACCATAGCATTTTGCAGCTCCACGCAATACCCTCTAGAATGCTCTTAATTGGTCAGGGGCTCACCATACAGCCCGATAATGACCCAAAACATACCTCCAGGCTGTGTCAGAGCTACCTTAGATGAAAAGAATAAAACAGTAGGCTTCAAATCATGGAATAGTCTTCTCAGTCTCCAGACTTAAATCCCATCCAACCTGTGTAGGTGTGTGTGGCTGTAATCATCTCACATACCCCTGAATGTTCTGATCCTTGAGATGTAAGTCTAAGAGTCTTTTGAAAGCCACCATACTACCCGCAGAAACCACTTCTTGTGGTAGAGAATTCCACAATCTTGTAGCCCTAACAGTAAAGAACCCCCCACGTTGCCTGAGGTTAAAACGCTTCTCCTCTAATCGCATTGTATGCCCTCAAGTCCTCATGCAATCCCTCCTCCTCAAGCTTGATTTTTTTGGAGACATTAAACTGTAAATTTCAAATAAAACTGGAAAACATTTAACTTGTAGTGTATGTTAGAGCCTTCTAACACATATTAATAAAATGTGTCTTTATAGGCAGGTTTTTTTGTTCTCTTTTTGTACTAATAATAACTAAAGAGCAAAAGCGTTTTTAATTTCTGAACCAGCATTCAGGTTTACGCTTCAAGACAGATGGGGCACAATATGACACAGGTCAAGATGCATTGAATTCCACAGTTAAAAAGAGTAGCTTTATGAAAACTGCTGAGGTATGAGGAGACATGGATAGCAGATGGCACAGATACCAGAGTCTTTGAGCAAAAGTCCCAAACTATTCTTGCATACAAAGAACAATATAATGAACTTAAAATATATTCTTAAGCAATGCAGATGATTAACCAGAGCAGGTAAAAACACTGAAAATGCATCCTTTGATGTATAATATTTTACTATCTTGCTATTTTTAAATGAGTCTACTGTTTTAGTGGATCAGCGAAAATGGCCACATCAGTTCCATTTATTAGGCAAATAAAATGTTTTTTATAGTTAAATGTTTTCTTTTTAGTTTTTAATACATTAGCGAGGGGCTGAAACCCCTGTCAGTTATTTTTTTAGCTGTCAATGTCTCATTGGGAAGATTTCTCTTTACTGCCTTTCCCAGAGATAAAACAGAAAATGAGTAGATATCTCTAAAAAGAGATAGGGAATCCCCTCTCAGACAATTGTCACCAGAAAAGGTGTCTCCATTTGAAAAAGTCCCCCGTTCTGGTAGCAACTGTAAAGTTGTGTTTTTTAACCACTTCAATACAGTGCCCTTGCACCCCCTTGCTGCCCAGGCCAATTGTCAGCTTTCAGCGCTGTTACACTTTGAATGACAATTGCGCAGTAATGCTACACTGTACCCATATGAAATTTTTATCATTTTTTTCACACAAATAGAGCTTTCTTTTGGTGGTATTTAATCACCACTGGGTTTTTTATTTTTTACTTATTTACTAAAACGACTTAGTTTTAGTGCGAGTTAGATATCAGCATATGCAGGTCCATATTGCTTGGTGATCACCCTGCCTGCATATCAAAGGGAAAATGGGGCTGGCTATCTTGATACATCATCACTGATCCTAGCACGCTCTGCTGCCATTTGGTAGGATCTGGTGGATTGCTGGCTTTACTGATGATCCCAGGGAAACATCTTCCTACATGCTGATTTTGACTACTCTATAATTTGACTGTCAAATCATTCTGGTAAGTGGTTCACTTATCTTGAGCACTGTGGTGGATTGACCCCTGGACTAGTCATCTCTCCTGGGCGTGGGATCTTTCACTCTTTTCTCACTGAACAAGCAGAGTGGACTTACCTGAACTCACTTTACCATAAATTTTTTGACTGTTTTAGCTTCATTGTGTTTTTCTGGTGCTGACCCCATTATTATTTTTACTGATGAGGTGGCACTTATGGGCACTGATGAGGTGGCAATGATGAGGAGGTACTAATATGCTGCACTGATGGGCACTGATAGAGGGCACTGACGGGCAGGACTGAAGGGCACTGAGAGGTGGCACTGATGGCCACTGACAGGGGACACTGATGGACCCTGATTGGCAGCACAGGTGAGCAGGCACTGATGGCCACTGACTGGCAGCACTATGAGAACTGATGGTGGGCACTGTGGGCACTGAGTGTGGGCACTGTTTTTAATTGATGATCAGTGCCCTGATTACCTGTCCTAGACTCCCCTTTAAGGAGCAGCCGCTGATCGTATCCTAGCAACATGGCATGGCCAAGATCGCCGCACTGCACGCCCCCGCGGGCACGCGAGAGAGGCCGTTCTGGGGCGCAGTCATATGACGTCATCCCAGAATGAGAGCCGCACCACTCCGTCATTTGGCGGTGGGCGGGCAGTAAGTAGGTAAATTATTGTCTTAGTGGCCACTGGGCCAAAGGAAAAGAGTGAATCTATTTGACAGGGGGGATAGGGCTACAGAAAGCACTATAAATATGACAGTGTTTCTACTTCTTCTGTACTATAATGTAAAAATGTTTTGATTATGCATACACTTTTTCAAATGGCGGGCTGAAATATAACTAAATCCAATAACAATCCCTTTGGAACACTGCTAAAAACCTTGGCTTATTTGGAATATGTTAATTTAGTGATGTGAACTGAACAATTTTGCAAGTAAAAGTAATATGTATCCAACCCAATCAAAGTTTCATAATTTTGTGCAGCTTACTAGACCCTAGATGTAGTGGCTGCATTTTTTTTTTTTTTTAAGGAATTTTCTCCATTGTTTTCACCTGGTGGTCTTGTCAATAACACGTTACCTGTCTTAGGGGGACAAAGATCAGATTTCAGTTCAGTGCAAATGAAGTTACAAGGATCCAATATTGCACTGATTAATTGGAAGACTAAAGGACACAGAGGATAAATTAGATTTAAAGACTTTTTAAATTAGAGACTTTTTTGCACTGTTACACATATATTTTTATAATGTTAAAGGAAGGCCTCTAACGATGCCACATCCAAAACTCTAATAGAAAAAAGGGTGCAGGGACCCACCCCACTTGCACTGGACGTTATTGGCATCACATGAGACGGAAACAGATTCCATTAAAGATATACATTTTATTTACCTCATTTTAAAATTTAAAAATTGTAAAGTGAATGACAATATAAAAGAATCGTAAAAATGCCTCAATATGATACAGATGGTCAACTAACACCTTCTAATAGACTTATTTTACAAAGAAATAAGCTGAAGGTGTAAAGGTTGTTTGATCATCCAAGGGTCGACGCGTTTCGCCAAATTGTATGGCTTCCTCAAGACACGTTAGATATCATATTTTGCTAAATATAACATAAATTCATATCAGTGTTAACATTTTTATTTTTTAATAATCAATAGTATTCTATTAATTTACTACTCATTCAAAATGTGCCATATTGCACTCACAGCAGCAAATGGTGGGACATCAAAGACATCAAAGGTCTTTGGGGCAGACAAAGGGGTTACAGCCAATGTATACATATCCTAAATGGCATGAAAGCCAAAATAAGCCCAAACTTCCATATTAAAGATAACATGAATACATGAATTTGGGGCCTAATAATATGCATGCATGAATTCATGGTCTAAACAGCTCAATTTCATATCATACACCATAAAAGAATATGCATTTTCTTTAATAAAGTGATTGTAAAGTCTCCTTTTTTTTTTTCAATAATAATAATAAAATGTTATACTTAACTGCTCTGTTGCAGTAAATTTGCACAGAGCAGCCAGGATCCTCCTCTTTTCAGGTCCCTCAACTGCTCTCCAGGCCCCTCCCTCCTGGTGAGTGCCCCTACAACAAGCAGCTTGCTATGGGGGAAACCAAGGCGAGTAACAGCTCCCTGTGTCCAGCCCCATCCCCCTCCCACCCGATTGGCTGACTGAATGACTGACTTTGATTGACAGCAGCGGGAGCCAATGGCACTGCTGCTTTGTCTCAGTCAATCGGGAAGGAAAGTCCCGAGGCACTTGTGGACATCACTGGACAGAGAGGGGGCTATGGTAAGTGTTGGGGGGCTGAGGGGGGCTGCTGCACACAGACGGTTTTTTATCTTAATGCATAGACTGCATTAAGATAAAAAAAACCTTCTGACTTTGAAACTCCTTTAAGTGGTTTATGATGTAGAACCAGTTATCTTCCTTAGATGTATATAGGTGTAATATAAGCATTGAAACATCACAAAATATTTTTCACTAATCTAAGGAGATTGCAAATATAGATAGCAAAGATAGTAAATATAGATATGGAGTCAATATCTGTCTTCATAGAGATAGATTTTATGGGTATCAATGAAGATATAAAAGAACAAATAAATACCTCCATGAGTGCATAAGGATGTATAGCCTAAAGGTAGCCACTGAAGAAACTCTGAGAAAATCAGCCACTTTGAGATGGATAAAAAAGCCTCCTACAGAGATAGAGTAAATAAGGGGATTAATACATAATAAGGTTTCAGCAATGATAAAGTAGGCAAACAGGCTAAACCATCAAGTCATGAACTGCTGCCAGCAAGGCAGGGTATGCTTTTCCAACTTTATAAAACTGTGGTCCAACAGCATCTGGAGTATTCTGTCCAGTTCTGGTCACCAGTCCTCAGGAGGGATGTGTTGGAGCTGGAGAGAGTCCAGAGAAGGGCAACTAAACTAATTAGGGGATTGGAGGACCTTAATTATGAAGAGCGTCTGCAATCGCTTGATTTATTCTCCTTGGAGAAGAGACGCCTGAGGAGGGACATGATAGCAATTTTTAAATATCTCAATGGGGATCTCAGCTTAGAAAAAAAGCTGTTCAGTCGAAGGGATTGCATGAGGACTCGGGGGCATACAATGCGATTAGAGGAGAAGCGTTTTAACCTCAGGCAACGTGGGGGGTTCTTTACTGTTAGGGCTACAAGATTGTGGAATTCTCTACCACAAGAGGTGGTTTCTGCGGGTAGTATGGTGGCTTTCAAAAGACTATTAGACGTACATCTCAAGGATCAGAACATTCAGGGGTATGTGAGATGATTACAGCCACACACACCTACACAGGTTGAACTGGATGGACTGTTGTCTTTATTCAACCTCACCTACTATGTAACTATGTAACTATGTAATAGCAACTACACATGTGCAATAGGCTCATTTGCTGAGGAGCTGCCCCGATCTGAAGGACCACATCGCCCAGCCCAACAGGGTGGATGGATAGACCCTAGTGACCTACTAGGTGCACTGGATGGAGATAAGCAATAACAGAGTACAAACAGAGGGAAGGTTAAACAACCATCCAAGGATAGAGTTCTGGCGAATATGTGCCCGCCCAAACAGACCAGGATTCCTCTCCCTGCCGCCATTATACCAGAGCCCAAAGGGAACCAGAATGTACACAAAACATATAACATCTATTCATAGAATTTAATTGCAAGCAGTTAACAAACATTTACATTATTAAAGCCAAAAAATATATTTACTCTTACTGCACACTATATTTCAAGTCATTATGGGTATATGCCTAATATCTACATATATAGCAATGATAGTAAGGTAATAAAAGATTAAGGTGGTGTTATTATGTAGACAACATAGATCATATATGTATATATATATGAATTATTAACCAACATATAGTCAACTCGATTGAACTATATGGCTAGCATAACTCAATGATGAAGATGTAACTGAGTAATTAATTTTTAGAGGAAAGGTTTGAAGCTGATCGCTTCATTCAAACCAGGTGATACCATAGCCTGTAAAATATGTATCCACCTGGTCTCGCACTGCAAATTCCTCTTATCATAGTCTCCACCCCTAGAGTCTGGTATAATACGTTCAAAGGCAGCAAATTTTATGACACTCGTATCCTATTTGTGAGTGAGGGTGACATGTTTGACAATGGGTGTAGAGAGCTAGTTGGGGGTTATATAATATATATGGTCTTTGATTCTGCACCAGAAAGGACATTTTTTTGTGCGTAAATAAAAAGGCTCCACAGACGCAGAACATGATGTATGCATTTAAGCATTACAAAGAGTGTAATGAGAAATGTAAAGATGAAATCAGGGCGGCTAAAATAGAACACGAGAGACATATAGCGGAAGAGAGTAAAAAGAACCCCAATAAGTTCTTTAAGTATATAAACAGTAAGAAAGCGAGGTCAGAACACATTGGCCCCATAAAAGATGACAAAGGAAATATGGCCACTGAGGACAGGGAAAAGGCGGAAGTGTTAAATAATTTCTTCTCTTCAGTCTTCACAAAAGAATCGGGGGGCTACACGAACCCAGCTTGTAAGGCCAATCTAAAGAACACACCTCAGGAAGTGCCGCCATAGCTAACAGAAGATAGACTTAGAACTAAACTTGAGAAACTTAACATAAATAAATCACCGGGACCGGATGGCTTGCACCCGAGGGTTCTTAAAGAGCTCAGCCAGGTGATTGCCAGACCATTATTCTTGATCTTTAAGGATAGTTTACAGACAGGTATGGTGCCAGCAGATTGGAAAAAGGCCAACGTAGTACCAATATTTAAAAAGGGGCCGAGGTGTATCCCGGGTAACTATAGACCTGTCAGCCTAACATCTGTAGTCTGCAAGATTTTGGAGGGGATGTTAAGGGACCACATACAAGACTTTAGTAATGAAAACAATATAATAAGTAGTAATCAGCATGGATTTATGAAAAATCGTTCTTGCCAAACCAATCTATTAACCTTCTACGATGAAGTGAGCTGCCATCTAGATAAAGGTAAGCCAGTGGATGTGGTGTATCTGGACTTTGCAAAGGCCTTTGACACCGTTCCCCACAAAAGCTTACTGTACAAACTAAGGAAGGTAGGTATGGACCATAAGGTGAGTACCTGGATAGAGAACTGGCTCCAGGGGAGAGTCCAGAGGGTGGTGATTAATGGGGAGTACTCGGATTGGGCGGGGGTGGAAAGTGGGGTCCCCCAGGGTTCTGTCCTGGGGCCAATCCTGTTTAATTTATTCATAAATGATCTAGAGGAGGGGATATCGAGTACAATCTCAGTATTTGCGGACGATACTAAACTAAGCATGCCAATATCTTCTATACAGGATGTGGAAACCTTACAAGCGGACCTAAACAAAATAACGGGGTGGGCAACTACATGGCAGATGAGGTTTAATGTTGATAAATGTAAAGTAATGTACTTGGGGGCCAGAAACCAGAAAGCAAGCTACTCACTAGGGGGGGAACCTCTGGGGGAGTCTAGGATGGAAAAAGACTTGGGGGTACTGGTAGACAACAGGCTTGGCAGTGGCATGCAATGCCAAGCAGCTGCAAGCAAAGCCAACAGAATATTGGGATGTATAAAAAAGGGGATTCACTCCAGAAATAAAGAGATTATTCTCCCGCTCTACAAGACTCTGGTCCGGCCACATCTGGAGTATGCTGTCCAGTTCTGGGCACCGGTCCTCAGGAAGGATGTGCTGGAATTGGAAAGAGTCCAGAGAAGGGCAACAAAAATAATTAGGGGAATGGAGGACATCAGCTATGAGGAAAGACTACAAGCACTGAACCTATTCTCTCTAGAGAAGAGACGTTTGAGGGGGGATATGATATCAATGTACAAATACTGTACTGGCGACCCTAGCATAAGGAACAGACTATTCAGAGTAAGGAAATACAACAAGACACGTGGCCACTCACTAAAACTAGAGGAAAGGCGGTTTAACCTTAAAATGCGTAAGGGGTTCTTCACTGTAAGGGCGGTAAGGATGTGGAATTCTCTTCCACAAGCAGTCGTATCAGCAGGGAGCATTGATAGTTTCAAAAAACTATTAGATGGGCACCTTAAAGACCACAACATACAGGGGTATACAATGTACGGTTAAAAGCAAACACACACACACATCATAGGTTGAACTGGATGGACTGATGTCTTTTTTCAACCTCACTAACTATGTAACTATGTAACAATGCCTATGGTTTGGTAATTGACATAATGAGGGACTGCATGAAGACTGCCATTGGGAAGGTACAGTGTTTGATTTTCAAAAATACATGGGCAGAACTTTCATGTTCCACACTTCCAAGTACCACGGATGTCATAATTGAATTCAGAAACCTGTATATTCCCAAATTACTTCTCGTGACCCTATCTCTAATGTATTTAGCTCTATGATAAGTGACATCAGGGCATTCCCTTATGTACTTACTTGTCTAAAGTAGGGTCATTGGTTAGAAAATACCAGTGTTTTAAAACAACATGTTTTACCTGCCCAGGCTGTCTATTAAGTGATCATGGCTTGATTGCTTAGCTGTATGGCTCTTTTATCATTGTGACACCTTATTATGGGTTACTCTGTTTATTTACTCTATCTCTGTAGGAGGCATTTTATCCATCTCAAAGTGGCTAATAGTTTCCTTTAGAGGGCTACCTTTAGGCTACACATCCTTTTGCACTCAGAGGTATTTATTTGTTCTTTTATATCTACATTGATACCTATATAATCTAGCTGTATAAAGACATATTAAATCCATATCTACTGTATTTATTTGCTATCTCCTTAGATTTGTGAAAAACATTTGGCATATAGCTCCCCCTGATGTTTGAATGCTTATACTACAGCTATATACATCTAAGGAACACCACTGGTTCTGCATCATAAACCACTTAATAAAGAGTATATTCTTTTATGGTGTTTGATATGAAATTGAGCTGTTTTAGACCATGAATTTATGCATGCATATTATTAGGCCACAAATTCATGTATTCATGTTACATCCAATAGGGCTGTTTGGGCTCATTTTGGCCCACATGCCATTTAGGCTACTTATGAAGGAGCTGTAACCCCTGTGTCCAACCCACAGACATTTGATGCCTTTGATGTCCTGCCATGTGCTGCTGTGAGTGCAATAGGGCAAATTGTGAATGAGAATTGAATTGATGGAATACTATTGATTAATAAAAAATAAAAATGTTAACACCAATATGAAGTTATTTTATATTTAGCAGAATATAATATTTAAATTATAGGTCTTGAGGAAGCTACCCAATTTAGTGAAACACGTTAACCCTTGGATGATCAAACAACCTACACACCTCCAGCTTATTGATTTGTCAAACAAGTATATTAGAAGGTGTTAGTTGACCACCTGTATCACGTTTAGGCATCTTCACAATGCTTTTATATTGTCATGCCCTATATAATTTTTGAATTTTAAAATGATGTAAATAAACTTTATATTTTTTATGGAATCTGTTTCTATCTCATGTGATGCCAATAAAGTCCAGTACAAGCAGGATGAGTCCCTGCAACCCTTGTTTCTATATATTTTTATGTATTCTAATTTTGGCACATTATTTACATTTATATATTTAAGAGCTGGTACACACTGCCGCGACCTCTAAGTCGCCTCATAAGGGGCGACTTGTTAGCGCTACTTGTTAGCACCTCTATCAGCACGACTTCGCGTGTATTCAGCGTGATTTGTATGATAGACGACTTTGTACGACTTTGTATTTGGCCAATCAGAATATGATGGTTCTGGGTCATGCTCAATCACACAAAAAAAGTTCTTAAAAATTGTCGTTTTTGATAGAGAGCCAATTATTGAAAAAATTCTTGAAAAAAAAAATGAGATTTCTTTGGATTAGTGTCTTGGGGGTCTAAAAGGTGTACCTGTGAAGTTTCAGCTCTGTAGCATGTCCAGAACCAGAAAAAAGATCATTTTTCTTAGAATTTTTAGTAGCACAGGCATAGGGCTCCTCTCCACCTGGGCGTTTTTGTTGCAGGCATTTATCGGGCATTTTTGAAGGCAGGCATTACTTTTTTTGGATTTAGTGTCGGGGGGGGGGGGTCTAAAAAGTGTACCTGTGAAGTTTCAGCTCTGTAGCATGTCCAGAACCAGAAAAAAAAGATAATTTTTCTTATAATTTTTAGTAGCAGAGGCATGTGGCTCCTCTCCACCTGGGCGTTTTTGTTGCAGGCATTTATCGGGCATTTTTGGAGGCAGGCATGACTTTTTTTGGATTTAGTGTCTGGGGGGGTCTAAAAAGTGTACCTGTGAAGTTTCAGCTCTGTAGCATGTCCAGAACCAGAAAAAAAGATAATTTTTCTTAGAATTTTTAGTAGCACAGGGATATGGCTCTTCTCCACCTGGGCGTTTTTGTTGCAGGCATTTATCGGGCATTTTTTGGGCGTCTTTGGAGGCAGGCATGCCTCCCTCTGGAGAATGAAGAGCCGACCGGCCGGCAGCTTGTGTGATAGTACTTATGCGCTCTCTCTACATACGTACGCTTGTAAGTGTCATTCCATATTGATTTTAATAACGTTTATCAGTTTTACGCTATGGGACCATCTATTTTTATTTTTATATATGTGATCTGATGATGGATGTCCCCAATACATGATTTTGGCTCAAGCCATAGCTCTGGAGGTGTAGTGGAGTCTCTGTTCCTGGAGCACCTGGACATTTGGAGACCTTGGGTGAAAAATCCTTCCCATTTTTTGCGTTCATTATAATAATATCTGGTAAGCAGTTTGCACCACTGGAGGCGGTCACTACACTCTTGGTGGAGTCTGGTTTCTATCCGAATCATCCACTATTTCTGTGTTTATTAAAATAACATCTGGTAAGCAGTTTGTACCACAGGTGGCGGTCACTACACTCTTGATGGAGTCTGGTTTTTATCCGAATCATCCACTATCTTTGGGATTCTTCACGGGTTGTGTGACATATCTTTATGCTCAATTTATTTTACGTTTATAAGTGTTTCTCTTCTATTACCCCAAATTGTTTATCAGTTTTACGCTATGGGACTATTTATCTTTTTTTCATATGTATGCGGTCTGAGGTTGGATGATCCCAATACACGGTCCAAGCCTTGGAGGTGCAGTGGAGTATTTGACTTTGGAGTGTGTTGCCTTTTGGAGACCTTGGGTGTCAAATCCCTTTGCTTGTTTGGCTTGCATTTAATTGCATTCTGGTAAGCAGTTTGTGCTATTGGTGGCGGTTAATTTACACCTAGTGAAGCTTGGCGATCATTAGAATCTTCCTTTTTGGAAATTCCTTGATCAAGAGACTTTATGAACTTTTCTAATATATGTGTTATATAGTATATATTTTCTCTTCCTCAAAATAGGGAGATATATTTTTATAACACAATACAATCACCCCTTTTTATAATTTTCATTATAAGCTATATATGTTTTGTGTATTTGATTATACTGTTTTATTGTAATAGCGCAGCTTGTTTAACTTTATTATTTATTGGGTGTTGTCACACTTGAAGCTGCTGCTTCTCTTTCTTTATATATTTCACCTAGCGCAGTTATTCCCCCTTTTATAATTCAACATACTGTATATTTGCAAATGTGTACAACTCAATCCTGTGTTTTTTAATAAAAATTTTAGACATTATTTTTTGCCATTTTTTTTCTGCAGGATAGCTGGTAAATGTGCTGCGAAAAACTTTTGTTTGTATGTGCTGTGCAAAGCCCTTGTATGTGCACCTTACTTACTGGGAGAGCATACTTGGCGCCTACCTGTGGTCCAATTCATCTCAAGTGTATCTGATGATCAGGGTAAGTGTTTTTGATATCTATCACAGCCACTTAAAAATGTAGGCAGAACTATTACTTCTTATCTTCTTAGACTGTATGATCTAAATTATTACATCATATTCTTTATTATAGGACTGACCCTATTACCATTTAAAACTCCTGAAGAAGCGGGTCAACCATGAAATATGTCAGGTAGTGGCTAACTGTATACCCCATCTGTATATATTGCTACATTCATGATTTTGGGTAGATATCCAATGCACAGTTAAGCCTTTGAAATGGGTTTATTTTTTAATCATTGTTTTTTTATGTCTCTTTTGTATATTTTTCAAATAATATGTAATTAAGAAACTTGATTTTACTTGGCTGTCATGCTTTTGACAGCACCAGGAAAAATCCTTCTGCCCCCTTTTCCTTGCAATCAATCCATGATTAACTTAGAATGTAGGTTCCTCTATATCAATTATATACGAGTAAGAGCACCTAAATACCTTTATACTTCAAAAGCTAGTTATAAGTTGGGGTAGTTGCCATTTTTGCATAGCTTAAAATGAAAGTGACACTTCAAGGAACTGCTTTTATGGCAAAGGTAACTAAAGAGCTGTGCCAGTTTTTGAAAACCACTTAACTATGCACCTCAGTGTACCACCCACAAACTTATAGTCTTGTAGAAGATTATACAGAACCCTTAAATGTATGCGAAAAAAAGTTGTTGATAAGGATGGAAAATACTGGGACTATCCGTTACCATGCTAAATGTTTTCAATTATGTAAGTGCCGAAGTCACCAAGGGGTTTTCCCTGTTTGAAATTTTGAATCATAGATTTCTCCAGGGACTTCTGCACATAGCCTGTGAAACATGGGAGCAAAAGACCACACATTGCAAAAGTGTAACCAAACACATCACCTACATGCAACATGGACTAGGAACAGTCATCTATATACAGTAGTTAAAGAACATATTCAGCAAGCCCAAGAGACACAGGCCAGTGTTTAAAACCACTCTGCTAAAATCAGTACCTTTAACCCAGGAGTCTTGCTTGTAGTTTTGTTGACACTTTAGATTTCTGCCAGGGCCCCTATGAGATGATAAAGGAAATCAGCGCTGTCAACTAGCAGGTATACCAGTACAGAAAGAGAAAGTCCCTCCAAATAGATTATGTCAGAAACCCTGTCTGCTATTTAGATTCAGGAAGTGAAAAACTTGTTGCCAAAAAATCAAGAGGTGTTTTCAGAATGTCCTGGCTGAAGTAATGTAATATATCAGGACATTGGGACTGAGCTGTTAAAAAGTTAAAACTTTAACAACCTGAAGCTCAGAAAAACTAATTTCAGAACATACACAAAATAAATTTGCCAGGCATCCATCAAGGGGATGTTGATGAGCTTTTGCATGTCCTCAGTCCAATGTTGGCAAAATGTGCTCCTTCTCCTGTGAGGGATTTACTTTCAGGCTTGTGGATGGCAAATATATTTGCCATGTAGGTTTCTCATCTATGCACATCAAAGGTCTTCAGGATTTGAGTCATGGAGAAAACAAACCTTTTTTTAATGGGTCTTTGACATGAAAGAAGTTCCTTGAAGTGTCAAAATTTCCTTGGTAATGCCTGTTTGGGTAAACATGTATAACAGCTTGTTTGCTATAATATTAGAGTGCTGGTTTTTGAGAAGGATTGCTTATGTATAGTGGGTAACATATTTAAAGAACTCCTGCTCCACACAGTCATCTGTAATGGTGGATTCTCCTCCAAAAGGCACCAGGCTCACAAATGAGAAGGGGGGGGGGGGGAGGGTCACAACAGTACACCAGAATATATAATTGATTGAGTGGCTTTAAAGCTACCCACATCACTTCCATGCGAAGAACAAAGGAAGCCTGTTACTAGAACTACAGTTAATTTTCATTTTCTCCCTGCTTTTCCATAAATAAAACAATGAAAAAATTAGTCAAGCAGAAAACTAATTGGTAATCACGTTCCTACTTTCCATTCCTAATGTGATTCTGTAGTAATCTGACAAATACAGATACATGGTAATCAAACATTGATGATTTGGCAACTTTTTTATTATTCCTAGTGTTAGTCATTTTCACCATAAATCTTTTCAAACCCACTTTATCTTTGCTGATTATATAAACACCTCTCTGGTGATGCAAAACAAGGCATGGGAAGATTGATATTCTCAGGAATACTCTGCTGCTTGGCTGTAGTTGACTAGATGGTGTAGGTGGTGCTAGGAATCATATTTACAGATACCGTTTTCTGCTAAACTAGAGATGGATTATGATTATGAAATTACCAAATATGCGCATGCTACAGATGGAGGAGCATCTCCTACTGGCTACTGTATTCGGCAGCCCTCAGAACCCGTGGCTGCTGAATACGTAATAAGTGTCTACATCCTATTGGATGAAATCAGTGTTGGCTAAAACATTTTTACTTGGATCCTTTAACAATCAATTTAAAAAAATGAAGGAATGGACTGAAATTAAAGCAGTGTATTGCAAGCTTTAGTCTCTCATAGCCATTTTGGCTAGTCAAATAATGGCTTATAATAGGCATTGATAAGATGATAAAATGTGCTTATTCTCTCTTTACATTGCATCTTCTGCACACCCAGTAAATCATTCATTTATGGTCTCTACACTTGAACAAAAGATTTCTTATCTCTACAAAAAAAAACATGTTTGCCGCTGCACCACAGGATCAGGACCTCAAGCTTAAAATGATAACTATCTGTGTTTTCTGTATTATGTATGTATTCTATGGCTTTTCTCATTATCTAAGTTCCACACTAATCTCTAAGAGACCTGTGAGGAAAAAGAAGTGATAATACTGAAAACGACAAATGAATACGTTTCAAATCATGGAGAAAATAAAATGCAAACAATGAGCATGGCAACACATTACAGAATCCACCACAATGTAACAGAATTTGAAAATGCATATTAAAGTACGTATGATATGATGCATTTTTAAGAACACTTAATTTGAGTCCTAACATACTTTATATTATCAAATTTATTTAATACACAGTACTATTGTGAGAACAACATATCAAATTTTAGGAACCTTATTTTTAGGGATGAGCTTCGAGTTTGAGATGAACATAAGTTTGACTCGAACATCGGCTGTTCATTTGTTCGTAGAACAAAAAAACGGGGCCGTTGGCGGGAAATTCGCCGGCCATAATACAATGCTTGTGATTGGCCAAAGCATGCACCTTGGCCTGTATGCCAATCACAGCACAATGTCCGTAATTGGCCAAAGGCAGGGGGCCTTTAGCCAATCACGGCTCTAGGGCTATGCCCCACACTATATAAAGGCTGCTTAAAACGGCAGCCGTGTGTAGTGTGTTAGGAACGAAGATTAGGCAGGGTAGTTAGTGGAGTGTGCAATTTTTTAGATTAATAGATCAGCCAGTGTAGTAGATCTATATATATATCTCCTATTTCAGTGTGCGGTTTATAGAGTAATAGATTAGCCAGTGTAGTAGATCTATATACTTATCAGCTATTTCAGTGTGCGGTTTATAGATTAATAGATAAGCCCGTGTAGTAGATTTATATATTTATCAGCTATTTCAGGAGATAGTGGAGTGAGATATATATATATATATATATATATATATATATATATATATATATCAGCCATTGCAGTGTAGTGTAGGACTGATTCTTATGTTACACAGTGTACTGTAGTCATTTTAGTGCTGTGCTGTGTAGTGGGGCCACCGAAATGTATTGTATACAACACGTCAGTGTCACCCCACAGATCTCCTTTTTTTTCATATGTATTTTTTTTCTTTTCAATTCATTTTATTTTTTTTTTTATAGCAGCATCAGGTTCTGTTGCTGCAATATTAGTACTCCCCCTGTTTGTTGCAGGTGGTGGTAGAATTTTTTTTCTTTTTGCGCAGCAGCACTAATAATATTAGGGCATAATTGCTGGTCCCTTTGTGCATCTCAGACGCTCTTCCTTCACCTCCAGAAGTGGGTGTTTTTTTTTGTGGTGAATCAGCAACAATAATATTAGGGCCATAATTGCTGTACCCCTTTGTGCATCTCAGGCGCTCTGCGGTATTCAGGCACCACCAACACACAAGGCCCAATTTTTCAGCACCTGTATGACAAGTACATGCGATTTCAAATTTATATGGAATTTTTAACAGCAGGGCTCGTTCCTGCACCCTGTGCGTTTTTCTTTTCTTTTATAACTTTGGCGTACGAGATCCAAATCCATACCAGACCCTACACTGTTTCTTTTTTTATCGGTATTGCGGGAAACCAATAATAAATTACAGCGGCGAGCAAGTTTAAATGACATTTTTTTCTTTAGAAATGTCAATATTGCTGCAGCAGGCTATATACCATGTACAGATGCACTACTTTGCAGGCACATTAAGGGGACCCCCCAGGCACGATATTTAAAGGAATTTTTCATTTTTATTGTTTCACTTTAAGCATCATTAAAATCACTGTTTCTTTAAAATGATAGTTTAAAAAAAAACATTTTGCATTGGTATATGTCCCCTAGGTCAGTATCCGGACCCCCATACCCTTTTTGTGGGCAATAACTTGCATTTAAGCCTTTAACATTAGGACTTTTGATTTTTGACGTTGGAGTCCCATAGACTTCAATGGAGTTTGATTATTCAAAAAACTTTTCCTCTGTTTGCGGTGTTCTGGTGCGAACCGAACAGGGGGGTGTTTGGCTCATCACTACTTATTTGTCCTTCATAAAGCATTATACTGACAAACTTAACATAACATGTACATTTGCTTACAAGAAGGGGATGTATGTTTCTTTAATTCTTTTTTTTTTCCTGGTGCAAAAAGCCTATTATGATTACTGTAAAAGTCAAGTAACCTTAGACGACTAAAGAAAAAGCAGCCAAGGGAAGCTCCACCAACAAAAGCATCATTGTATATTTTCATCCTAACTTGCAAACAGTTTTAATTTCCAGGTCTGTTTCTCAGCCAGTTTTGCCACCTTCGGTGTTTGCCCTTTGCTTATGGTTCACTAGTGTAATTTGTAGACACATTAGCCTGGCTTCTGTGACTACAGGTAATAGCACTTCTCTTTCAGTGGCTCCATAGAACTCTTGCTACCCTCCCTTCCCCCTCAATCCCCTCAGAAATCTGCAGCCATCTCACTAATTGTGCTGTAGTGCTGGCTGCAGAGTGAGCTCAGAGGTGAAGCAAAGCGGAGCATGTCTACTGCCAGCTGCTGTTCCTGACCAGTGGGTGGGAAGGGAGCTTATTCTCCAGCCTTGGAGATTGCACCACGATTAATCTAATCTTTAGTAGTTTCATCCAGGATGTGTATTGGAAGATACCGGGCACCACAAAGGACGCAATGGGCAAATGGAAAACCCATGATAGGCCCTGTAAACTGGCTGACTTCTTTACCATGGCCGGGAGCTCCTGCCACCAAGATGGTGCTGCTCCCAGTCACTTTGCAGCAGCACCACGAGGCAGCTCATCACATAGAGCTTACAAGCAAGGTACAGCAGCAGACTTTTCTCCATGCTGGCAAGTACCCTTATCTCCCCATCCCAAAGCCCACAGAAAACCCAGACTAGACCCTTTGCTGCAGGAGGTGTGGGGGGGAGGAGGACAACTTAATGGAGGATAGTGGAGGCCTTGATGATCCCATCTAGTAATTCCCAACCACTGGTCAACCCATAGTTGACACAACCCTAAAAGACATGCTGGTCGCCCTCCGCAGCACCCTCCACAGGGGCATGCTCTTAGTGGTCTCTAAAATTAAAGCTGAGGTGAAGGATTTGAGTGACAGGGTTGACCACATGGAAAACAAAATGGGAGAATTTGCAGAGGCCATAACGATCTTTCAAATGTTTGTAACTCTCTATAGCACCTTCAATTGGGAGTTGTCCCCACAGAGCTTAAGAGGACCTCCCCTATACCTTTAAAGTAGCTGTTGCTACTCATTAATTTAATTGGATCCCTTTTTTTAGTGTCCATGCTGGCGCTGGTTCTTCTATTCCTGTTTACTTCTGTTTTTTTTTTTTTTTTTTACTTGTTTCTCAGTTCACATTACTATCGTCCACTTCTAATTTCCTGTTGTGTCTATGGAACTGGAAGTGAATGGAAATTTCCCTAGTGGGGCATAGATAGAAAAAAAAAAAATCTGACAGGATTTTTTAATATTCCCTACTCCATTTAAAACAAAAATGTTGACTTTAGTTTTAGTTTAAACATTTCTCTTCTTTGACGTTCTCAGAGATGTATAGTAACTAAGTAGAACTACTTCACTACTGTACTTAAGTACCGAAAGGCGGTATCTGTACTTTCCTAGAGTAGATTTTTTTTCTCCTACTTCCACTTTTACTTCACTACATTTTTTCAATAATTTCAATACTTCTACTCCAGTATTTTTTTTTGTGCTGCATAGTTACTAGTTACAATTATAAAAATTACCACTGCCAGAACAGTAGATGGCAGGTTTCATGAAGCTCAAAACATGTGTATTATCAGCGCATACGAAAATAAATGCTACTGTATGCATAAATAAAAGCTGCATTTGAAATAATAAAAAACAATATGATGTTCAAACTTTTGACTTCTTTCTTTAATAACTACATAACACAGTACTTGTAATTTTACTTTCAGTACTTGAGTAGCATTTTTTTTTAAAAACTACTGGTACATTTACTTTCAGTACTTGAGTAGCAAAATTTAAAAAAAAACTACTTGCAATACTTAAGTAAAAAAATGTTGAATACTTTAGTACTTCTACTCAAGTCACTTTTTGATCGAGCACTTCCACTTCTACTAAAGTCACTTTTTGATCGAGCACTTGTACTTTTACTCAAGTATAGGTTTTGAGTACTTTATACAACTCTGGACGTTCTCAAGTTTAAGTGGTGATGCCGGGATGATGCCTGCAGTTACGGGCATCATCCTGGTATCAAAATGTCTTTCTTGTAGAAGTTATTTAAATGGCTATACAGCTGCTTGATTACTTCTACAGACAGCAGAATGCCCCTCCTCCCACGGCCTCTGCTTTCCTGTCCCATTGGGAGCCCAGGACCATTCTGACTGGCAATGTCCTGTTCACTGCACAGAGAGAGAGAGAGGAAATGACATTGTTTCTTCCTCTCTGTGAGATCAGAAATTGGAAGCAACAAGGATTTATTCACTTCAGGTTTAAGTTTGAGGTTTACAAGCTGTTGCCAGCTTGTAAAAGCATCTGATCAAACTGATGTGGGTTTGGTCAAATACTTTGGAGGCCAGAGGAAACAGCTGGGGAATATTAGGCCCCAGATCTTTCCATAAGAGGACCTCTCAGGCTTATTACTATCACAGGGGATACTGTTCAACCCTTGTGACAGCAATGAAGTAGAAAAAAGAAATTAAATACAGTGTAAAAAATAAATAAATAAATAAATAATAAAAAAAAAATCAAAATGCAAACACATGTCTAAGTCCTGCACACATATGTAAACAGTGATGGCAAAACACACGTGAGGTAATTTCCTTTTGTTTCCTTTTCTAAATGTTGTAGTATTTTACAGTTACAGATGCATGGGCATAATAGGCAGGCTCAGCATACTTTATAAACGTTTATTTATGATGGTATTACATAAATACAGAACTACTTGTTATGTCGTATCAAACTTTCTCTGTCTTTTGTTCAATGATGTTCTACATTTTATAAAAAAAAAAAAAAACACAACACAATATTTACACTCTTGACTTTGTATTGTTTATAATTTTAAGCATTTAACACTTATAGCAATCCTATAAACAAGATTAATAATGTATGAAAATAACACCTTGTGGACTACATTTTATGTATACAGTTTAAGTTTTTCTTCTGCTTAGCAGGATTGGAATGTCGTATTACCAGCAGGATATTTGTGTTGAATTACCTGTGAGGCACTGTTAATGAAATTCCTTATCTGACCTGTTGAACTATGTAAAAGATGGATAAACAACAAAATAGCAGTTAATTTGAAGACCTGCAAAATAAGTAGCTAAATTTGGAAATTGCTGTTTGGTTTCTACTGAGTAGGCTGTAATTCAGGTAAAAAGGGTCTGAAATGTATGAACAAATTGTGTATATTTTTTATAGAACTGTATAAAACCAATAATGAAATAAAATGATGGATGGCAATTTGCAAATGCATTATGCATTTCTGAAATTCATCTTTTAAAATATTTGAGGGGCATGGTATGTTTTAATTTTCTATTTTTTCTTTTTATTTAATCACTTTCCATTTATAAGTATTGTCTTAGCTAAGCTTACATTTATTATTCACACCAATTAGGTTTCTACAGCTGTCTATCAATAACTTGTACAATAAAGAGAAGTACAACCAAAGCTTGTTTGGCTGTACTTCTCATGTGGATCACAGGAGTGAAGTTTGTTCTGTATTCCTGTGACCCAGTCTCAGCAGACAGCGGGCTGAAGTTCGGTGTCTGATGATGTCACAGAGCCGATCCAGGCTCATGAACGATTGTGACAATGAAGTTGTGACAGTCAGGAGCTCTCTGCTCAGATGAGCTGTGAGAACCGAGCGATCTGCGGTGTTAAATCGCTTGGTTCTCAGTGTTAGAGGTTCTGGGGGACAGATGCAGCATTGGATCAATGCTGCATCCTCCTAGGTAAGCATGATGTGTGCCCATGATGTGTGTGAAAAATATCTTATTAAATTGATAACTTTGTATAAAAAAACATTTTTATTTTCTTACTGCATTTTACAAATCTTGTGACAAAAAATTAAGTTTTCCAAAAACTCAGCATGCCTATTAAAAAATACCTTGGGGTGTTTACTCTCCATAATGTGGTAATTTGTGAGGGGTTCTACTGTCTTGGTGCTCCAGGGCCTCTAAAAATGTGATAGGTACTCAGAAAATCACATATATAAGTTAGAAAGCCCAAAGGTGCTCCTTGGATGTTGAGCCTCTCTATGTGGTTAAGCTGTAAAAAAAGTCTTACATATGTGGTATCACCATATTCAGGAAGGTAGCAGAATGTGTTTTGTGGTTTAATTTCAAGTATGCCTATGCTGTGTGTTAGAATATCTTATTAATTCACAACTTTGTGTAAAAAATACATTTTCATTATCATTCTGCTTTTTACAAAAGCTTGTGGCAAAAAATGAAGCCTTCAGAAGACTCACAGTGCCTCTTAGAAAATACTTTGGGATGTATGCTTTCTATTGGGTATTTTTATTGTCCTGGTGCTCCAGGGCTTCCAGAAATGTGATAGGTAGTTTGAAGATTAGATGTGTAACGTATGCCACTCTTGGAATGCCTGAAGATGTTCTTTGTGTTCTGGGTCTCTCTATGTGGCTAGGCTGTGAAAAAGTTTCACACGTGGTATTCATACAGTGTGAAAAACCATATGTGAACATTTTTTTATGCAAAAACATATCATTTATAACAATCGTGAAAAAATATATATATATAAAGTCCTCCAATTGATCCAGATAATCTCAAATAGCCAAAGATCAAGCTTCCATCAATAGTGGTTCTTCAATCTTGCTAATCTTAGACCGATATGTGAGGGTGCAATAGAAGAAATAGCCTCTTACCAGATAACACTAAACAGTGAGCCTTATTGGTGAATAGGCACTTTCCACATGTGAACAAATGAAATCAAGTGAGGTGACACCTTGGTGGTAGTGCAAACTTCTTACCAGAAGTATGTAGAGGGTAGGCATAAACCACTGTTGTTTATACGGATGCACCAGATAGAAGGTATCCAATGGCGGCTTCAATGCGTGGGCTGAATGTTTCTCCACTCCACTATATCCAACTCACTGATTTGGCTGGAGATACTGTACTCTAATGTAGCTCCCCCATAACAAAAGATATAAAGTGCCAATAGTGCATTATCCTTTTAAAAAAACGTTATTAAAAAAGAAACACACTTACATGGCAAATGGAAGGAACTGGGCATAAACAAAGGAGCACTCCGGTCCCAGCTGAAGCCCGATAAGGAGAAACGCGTCGGGAGGAGTAGCCACGCCGTCACGCCATACCACGTGTTCCACACTGCAGGCGGTCACATTCGGTACACTTGGAACCATTGTTTATTTATTTATTATGCTGGATGGAGTCCTGCTCGAAGCCGGAAATGGCTTCGATCGGGTCTCCGATGACGTAACCCGGAGGCGGCGCCCACGACGTCACTTCCGGGTTACTCTGCTGCAAAAGGCGGCAGTTTTAAAAAACGGCTGTATTCAAAAACGCCGTTTTCGGCGTTTTGCATACATGAAAGTGTAGTGGAAGGGTCTAGGGTCTTTTAGACCCTCGATCCCTCCATAAAGAGTACCTGTCACTGCATATTGGTGTCACAAGGGATGTTTACATTGCTTGTGACAGCAATAAAAGTGATCAGATTTTTTTTTTTTTTAAAAAACTGTAATAAAGTTAAAAAAAAAATAAATAAATAGGAAAAAAAAATTTTAGCCGCCCCCGTCACTGCTAGCTCGCGCACAAAAAAAAAACCTATACGGAAGTCGAGCCGCGAATGAAATCACTGTTCAAACCACACATGTGAGGTATTTCCGTGATCGCCAGAGCATGAGCAATAATTAAAAAAAAGAGCTACACTCTAACTCTAAACTGGTAACCGTTAAAAAAATTTAAAGCGTCGCCTATTGAGATCTCTATTGCCCGTAGTTTGTTGTCATCCCACGGGGGGGCGCAATTTTAAACCGTAACATGTTGGGTATCTATTTACTCGGTGTGACATCACCTTTCACAATATACAAAAAAATGGGCTAACTTTACTGTTTAGTATTTTTTAAAAACAGTGAAATGTGATTTTTCAAAAATTAAAAAAAAAAAATGGCGTTTTAAAGACCGCCGCACAAATACCGCGTAACAAAAAAAAATTGCAATGACCGATATTTTATTCTCCAGAGTCTTTGCTAAAAATATATATAGAGTGTTTGGAGGGTCTAAGTCGTTTTCTAGGAAAAAATACTGATTTTAACTTGTAAACAAAAAGTGTCCGAAATAGGGCTGAAGCTTAAGTGGTTAAAGAGCACTGTCCTCAGTTGTATTCACCGAATTGATGTAAGTGTTTGCCTTTTTAAATAAAATTAAGTTTTAAGGGTAATGCACTATCAGCCCCTTTTTTCTTGTGGGAACATCTCTTTGGCGTTTGAATCCTGAGTCACTTCAGGACCATACATTTGTGGAGCGGGTAGTTCCAGGCCATCCCAGTGAGATTACATCACTCCAAGCTGACCAACAATTGGATCTTCTGCCTAAACAGTATTAAGCTCTTTTCTCCCTTAATTCCGGTAAGAACCCACCTTCATCACAGGGTGTCACCTTTCCACTGCACTGCCACTTTACCAGTTTCTAAGTCACTATTGGATTTTTTTGCGGTAAGAGGCCACCCGAGCACAGCAACTATTTAAGATTGTGAAGCACTCTTTGTCTGCATTTTTTTCACGTTACCCTGGCACAGATTCATTCTTCACTATTGATTTGAATTTGATGCAGACATCCTCTATTTGAGAGACTTTTCATTTTTGCTGTTCTTATTGATCATAATACTTTTATTACATTGAGATATGTTCTTTTGGGCAACCATTTTTGAAGCGCACCTTATATAATTCATATTTATTATTTATTATATTTTTTATACCCAAAGGCATACAAGGCACAAGGAGGGGATTAAAAGTCCATGTGCAAGTCCCTGGAAAAAGAAGGCATTAAAGGACTATCCTGAAGTCCAATAGGGAAGGGGAGGGTCCAGGATGGTTCCAGGGATGGATGGAAGAACACTCAGGGCAAGCTGACCGGTGGAGTGAAGTTGACTCTGTGCATGAAGATAGGAAGAGAGGAAAGCGCCTCTTGAGAGTGGTAAACGATTTATTATGGCAATAAAAACATAGTGACTCACATGGAGGTTATAAGATTTGCATATGAAGACGTCAGACTCCGGGAGATGGTGTAACTGTCCGCAATGTCGTCTTCTGGGTGGACGGGCGAGGACACTGTGTGGTGGCTGGCGGGGTATGACGTCACAGATAGGAAGAAGGGCAGTAATGGCAAGATGGGCTCACAACGCATTTCAGAGCATGCGTCAATACCCAGTCCAGGCATGTGCACTCCTTTTTCAAGTGTCCAGGCAGGGGAGAAGAGGACAGTCTTTATAGTCCACTAGGGGGCATGTAAGTTTGTTAAAGCGGCAATGCGGAGAGTAAACCTAAAACTGCAATGTGATGTATGGGTAAGTCGGGGGCTGCAATGTTATTTGTGACCACTCCAT
This sequence comes from Pelophylax lessonae, assembly GCF_965119305.1. Classification (NCBI taxonomy): domain Eukaryota; kingdom Metazoa; phylum Chordata; class Amphibia; order Anura; family Ranidae; genus Pelophylax; species Pelophylax lessonae. The sequence continues at coordinate 724,646,056 of NC_138768.1, forward strand.
ACAAGATAAAACAAAAACAAAAGGGATGCAAGCGAACCAAGAGTGGGGGAATAAAAACATCAATAGTGACAATAATAATGACATCAGTGGGGGGATACTTACAATGATGGTAGTAGTACAAACAATATAAGGGAGCCAAGTAGGAAGGGCCCAGATTTCCTTCTGACGTATGAAGAGCAATCTGTGCTCTCTGACCCTGTGTCCAGCAATTGATGCTGGGCCTGTCACATGACTAAGGAAAAAAAAAATGTAGTTAATGAAAGCCTAAGGAGAGGTGAGTGGTGGGGAGGAGAGGAGAGAAGATGAGAGGAGATGGGAGGGGCAGGGAGTGGAGGAGATTGCGTTCTCAATGGTGGCTACCAAATTAACAGGGAGGGGGAGTGGAAGGAGGAGGAAGATGAAGAGACATACAGGAGAGAAGTGCAATGACGGAGGCACGTAAACTGACCACACTTTCCTGGCTCAACAGCCATGCTAAACTTGGTCAGCTCTCAAAGGGGCAGTCAGGACCAGGCAGCATCAATCAGATACTGCAGAAGATAGAAAGCAATTGAAAAAGGAAAAGCACTATACTACAGTTTGTACCTTAAAGAGACAGAAGCATGTTTTTTTTTTTTTTTTTTGGGGGGGGGGGGGGGAACGATTGCTTTAATAATCTATAATAATGCATAGGGACTCAAAAGCCAGTATAAAAGAAAGAGTTTGAAGAGTGAAGCCAGGAGGATGAATAGTGCTATATTGTATATCCAAGAAATCCATTTTTACTCCCAGAAACAGATGAGATACTTGCAAAAGAAATACTTGTATATTTTTTTGCTAATACAATTAAGTAAAAAGGAGAATAATGGCCTGCTATGAACAACTTTGTAACCTTTCACCTCCATGATCATTTTAATTTTTTTATTTTATCAAAAAATGCAAATACGTCATTATTGTATACAAACAATAAACAATAGTAAACTTATATGTGTGCATGATACTGTTTATAGACTGGGATTTTAGATATGTGCCTGGCATGGTAGGGTGCCTTGAACCTTATTTTCTAACTGTAAGATATGCATTTCTACCATTTTTTCATAGCAGCATGGCTGTAATCAAAGTTGTTTGTTAACATTTGAGTATAGGTTCACATTAAAGTGCAATATTGTTTTTTTTTAATGTAGTGATGATTTATTTCTTTATTAAAATGGTACTTTAAATTCCATTCATTTTACTATACACATTTTGCAACTAGGAAGAACATTTTTTTTTTTTGTCCTTGGTATAGTTGGCATTCCGATCATCCTACCCTTGTACATGTTGCTATATGAACTAGATTTTATGGGATTAACTCTAACAGTTCCTCTTCAAAAGCTGGCTTTCATGACAACCTACAAGATTAGCTGACTTCTGCCCTAGCAGAGTAGAGATGAAATCCCTCTGTGGAATATTTCTGAATGACTTGTGGGTATTTTCAATGACAATTTTTATTCCTTCTTAATTATAGCTTTGGCTTTTAGTACAGAGTGACTTTGAAGCAATTGTATTGTAAAGATCCAAGGATTAGATAATGTAAGACCTTACAAAATTCAATCCACTGAAAATTGGAGTTTTATCTGTCACTTGGCATTGAGAATTTAAGTGTTACAATGATGATAACTGAAATGAAACACTAGATTTATCACATTTATTGATTTGTATGGCTTACCAATTTAGATAGTGCTGCTTCTTTATTTTTCTTACTCTACGCACACCATATAACAAAAAAAGTCTGAGAATTTTTAGGCTCATGACAATGCACAGATAATGCAATATTAGCAAGTTAACCTAAAATTGTTAAATATTCAGATACAAGCACAATAAGAATTAAAAGAAGGAAACATTAAAAGGAAAATGCTTAAATGAGAAACACATGTACAGTATTAAAACTACCACAGTAATTTGCCACATTTTTAAGCACAAAACATAGAGAGAATCTTTAAGTGTTCATTTACAAGTGCTGACTGACATATACCACTGTGTTTTACAATGAATGTTGAAATATGAAGATCATTATTCCCTCCTACAGTCATTCAGAAACAAATACACATTGGTGCCTTTCAGGGAATAGCCCTTCAATCTACCAGTTAGCCTAGCTATGAAAATCAGATGGCATAAAAAATTTGATCTCTGAATGCACTTTGAATCTTTTAAATGAACAAACATAGCTGTGAGGACTTGTACCACAGAGATGTGCATATCGTCACATGCTGCAGTCATCTCCACTACCATTTTTTATCTTAAAGGACACACCATATTTTGGGTGAGAAACCTACAACCCAGCCAATCTACCCCTTCTGCCATATTTAGAATATCAACACATCTGGAATAGCCCCCAGATGGCGATTGTGTTTCAATATAGAAGTGTTCACCCGAACAGACAATGGGGCAGGTAAGTATTTACTATATTCTTTGCAGAAAATACATTTCTTGGCAGTTTATTTAGCAGCTGAGTAACTTTAAAATGTATCTTAACCCAAAAACAAGAACACTTGTTTTTCATCATCTACGTTTTGACTGTTATATTTTAATTGTAACTGAAATAAAAAAATAATTGAAAAAGAGATAAGAGCTCTGTTCAAAGAGGAGGACAGAAAAGTCATCAATAGCCTTGACACTTTTCTCTGTCATTGGTTATAGTTCACTCTCTGAGACTACCAGAATAAATATTTTAGTTATTTTAAAGTTGCCTCAGACAAGTATTAAGTAGCAAACTGATTTTTCACAGCATGCTATGCAGTCATTTACATGAAAGCCCATAAAATGCTTTGTGAATAATGAATATGTAGATATAGCACCTTTTTTACATATAAATTTGGTTTATATTACATTTGGTGCTTTTTCAGATGTTTGTCTGCTTGGAATGACGCATATTGGTCTTTGTCTACTAGGCTTGCCAACAGTTATTTAAGCAATTAACAAAAATAGCGGTCAATGTACAACAAAGACTAGTCATCAATAGAATGGGCAAACAGCATGAGTTCTGGCCAAACATTGGCTGTTCACCCATTCACACTTAAATTGCCAGGGCGTTCAATCGTTTGTTCCGCCCACCGAACACCCCACAATGCACTGTGTGCCACACAGTGCATTGGAAGTCCTGATTTGCTAAACCAATGAAGACTTTGCCCAATCAGGCCACTTCGCACTGTCAGAGCCATGATTGGACACAGCCATGATGACTCTCTCCAATCATTGCTCATTGCTCATAGTCCAACCCCACACTATAAAAGGTTCCTTCCCAGAGTAGCCATTTGCAGTGTAATATTGGAGTGGAGATAGTTCGAACAGGGCTCTGTTCATTGCTGCTAGCGAGTTAATGTGCTATTGTGATTCTAAAGTAATGTATCACTGTAGTATGAATATAGAGATAGTGCAGCAAGAGTGTAATGCGACTGTTCATTTTTACTTTAGTGTCAGTTTAGTGTGAATATAGTGATAGTGCAGCGTGAGCGTTGTGTGAACGTTCCTTTTTACTGTAGTGTCAGTTTAGTGTGTCAGGGCAGTTTTACTGCAGTATATTATAGTGCATCAGAGCACTTTTACTGCAGTATACTGAAGTGCATTAGTGCACTTTTACTGCAGTATACTGAAGTGCATCAGGGCACTTTTACTGCAGTATACTGAAGTTCATTAGTGCACTTTTACTGCAGTATGAAGTGTGTTAATGCACGTTTGCTGAAAAATATTGAAGTGCGTTAGTGCACGTTTACTGCAGCATATTGAAGTGTATTAGTGCACGTTTACTGCAATATATTGAAGTGTGTTAGTACACGGAAAATGTAATTTTTTTGGCTTTATAAATGTAATTTTTGCTGCAGCAGGTTCTATACACGGTACAGATGTGCCACTTTAAAGGCATACTAAGGGGACCCCCCAAGCACTATATTTAAATGATTTTTTCATTTTTATTGTTTCACCTTAAACCTTCTTCTAAATCACTGCTTATTTAAAAACTATGTTTGTTTTTTTTATTGATACATGTGCCCTTGGACAGTACTCAGACCCCCATTACCACTGTATGCCCAATAACTTACATCTAAGCCCTGAAAATGGGCACTTTTGATTCTTCCCATAGACTTAATTAGGGTTTGTTATTCGGCTCCGAACTTTAGCAATGTTCATGGTTTCTGGGGCAAGTCGAACCGGGGTTTCTCGGCCCATCTCTATTAATCAAATCACTAGGATTTTTAAGGTACCATAAGTCATACAAAAACTCAAATAATAAAATCCATAATTTTATTTAAGAAACAACAACATGGTCAACATGTCTAAAAACATTCAGGCAGTGACTCTTTTAAACACACAGGTCATTATTAGATAGAGGTAAGCTGTCTATTATATCAACTCAATTATTGTTTAAAAAAAAAAAATCAATAAGAGCACTGAAAAACCCAATGTTTTCAATCATCCTTTTCTGGGGAAAAACATAACCTTTACACTACTGTATAGAAAGAATAATAAAACAATATACAGTATCAATACAGTGAGCACATATTTTCTCATATATGATATTATACAAACTTCACAAGACTTACATGGAATGGGTTTTCAATAAGCACAGACTTTCTGCACAGCTAAAAACTAAAGGTCTCAGCCAATGATTACCATGTGTCAAACCATCAGAGGGAGAAAGGACAAACACAAGAGTCCTCCGTGGCAACTCAGATATAGGCCCCTCTAAATACAGAAGGCCCCCGATAAAATTTGTCACTATAATACTATAATACAGTTAAAATCCCTTCCACGGATATGCATCATTCTCATCTGAGTCTTAGGAACACAGGGTTCAGGAAAATGTCAACAAAAGGTGTGGAATCAATAAAAGGGGGTGCATGGGGCTTGACATATCACAAAAAAAAAAAAAAAAATAGCTGTAAGGAAAGAAAAAGAGAATAGCCAATAAATATATAAATAGACAAATACAAAGAAGAAAAAGGTATAGTCTTAGTATGTAGGGTTCAATATTGAGTTGTCCCACCCTTTGCAGTAGGAATGGGCTTCGTGTCCATGTTAAGGGCATGTGGCCTGGTTCAGGAGTGGGGGGGGTGCTCGCTCACCCCCTCCCCCATCCTGGCCAACCAGGCTGTGTGCTAGGATAAGGGTCTCGTATGGATTTTAGGGGGAACCCCACTCCGTTTTTTTTTTAATTGTGGCGTGAGGGGTCTGGTATGGACTGGGGGGGACCCCACGCCGTTTTTTAATTTTTTTATCTGTAATGTATCTGAGCCAACAATACATTACAGCCGCAAGTAAGTTTAAATTACATTTTTTCCTTTAGAAATGTCAGTATTGCTGCAGCAGGCTACATACATCGCACGAATGCGCCACATTACAGGCACATTAAGGGGGCCCCCCAGGCATGATATTTAAAGGAATTTTCAATTTTTATTGTTTCACTTTAAGAATTATTAAAATCACTGCTCCTGTAAAAAGCGATCGTTTAAAAAAAAAAAAAAATGCCTTGATTCATGTCCCCCAGGACAGTATCCAGGTCACACACACTTTTTGGGCCAATAACTTGCATTTAATCCTTTAAAATGAGGACTTTTGATTTTTCATGTTCGAGTCCCATAGACTTTAATGGAGTTCGCATGTTTACTAGAACATTTCTCCTGTTCGAGATGTTCTGGTGGGAACCGAACAGAAAGGTGTTCGGCTCATCACTACTTTGCAGCTATAACAGCTTCATGGGAATGCCAATGGGAATGTTTGACCATTCTTGACCATTTGTGAGGTTAGGCACTGATGTGGACGAGAAGGCCTGGCTCGCAGTCTCGGCTCTAATTCATCCCAAAGGTGTTATATCAGGTTGAGGTCAGGACTCTATGCAGGCCAGTCAAGTTCCCCCACCCCAAATTCGCTCATTCATGTCTTTATGGACCTTGCTTTTTGCACTGGTTCAAATCATTTAGTGGAGGGGGATTAAGGTGTGGGGTTGTTTTTCAGGAGTTGGGCTTGGCCCTTTAGTTCCAGAAAAGGGAACTCTCAAAATGTCAGCATACAAAAATATTTTGGACAATTTCATGCTCCCAACTTTGTGGGAACAGTTTGGGGATTTCTCTTTCCTGTTCCAACATGACTGCACACCAGTGAACAAAACAAGGTCCATAAAGACATGGATGAGCAAGTTTGAGGTAAAGGAATTTGACTGGCCTGCACTGAGTCCTGACCTGAATGCCCTCCATTACCCTGATTATTCCGCTTCCTTGGAAAACCTTTTTAATATATTCAATAAGCAAAGCCTGTGAAGATATGATATGAAAGTGAATAGCATGTTTGTTCATGATCAACATGTTTTTTGAACATGATGATAAGTTATCCACCCACTTCTTTCTGAATTCATCTGAAATGTTGTATTTTCAAACCAATAGGGGTATACCCATTTATATATCTCTCAGGTTATTTGACATGCAATTGTAATGACCATTTTTTTCTCTAGGACTTTCCTCAACTTAAAAAGCAAGGAAAAGATTTTTGTTTCAGAATTTCAAATGTCATATCTTAATGGACCTTGCTTTTGAGTTTGGGGATGGCTCCTCCCTGTTCCAACATGACTGCACACCAGTGCACAAAGCAAGGTCCATAAAGACATGGATGAGTGAGTTGGGGTGGAGAAATTTGACTGGCCTGCACAGAGTCCTGACCTTAACCCAAAAGAATGCCTGTAGGATGAATTAAAGTGGAGACTGCAATCCAGGCCTTTTCGTCCATAGTTATATACTGTAGTTACATACAGTAGTTAGGTTGAAAAAAGACACAAGCCCGTCTGGCTCAACCAATAAAAAACAAACAAAAAAAAAAAAACAATAAAGAAAACCCAACCATACAATCCCATATACACAATCCGAAACCCGCAGTTGTTCTAGAGGAAGGCTAATAAAAACCCTGCAAAGCATGACACAATTTGCTATAGCAGGGGAAAAAAAATCCTTCCTGATCCCCCGAGAGGCAATCGGATATTCCCTGGATCAACTTTATCTATAAATATTAGTACCCATTTATATTATGTACGCCTAGGAAAGAATCCAGGCCTTTTTTAAAGCAATCAAGTGAGCTGGCCAGAACCACCTCTGAAGGGAGTCTATTCCACATTTTCACAGCTCTTACGGTGAAGAAACCTTTCCATATTTGGAGACAAAATCTGTTAGACCTAAAGAGTGCCCCTTGTCCTATGTGCTGACCTTAAAGTGAATAACTCAACACCAAGTTCACTATATGGACCCCTTTTGTACTGTATTTATACATGTTTATCATATCCCCCCTTAATCTCCTCTTCTCAAGAGAGAATAAATTCAGTTCCTCTAATCTTTCCTCATAGCTGAGCACCTCCATGCCTTTTATCAGTTTGGTTGCCCTTCTCTGAACTTTCTCCAGTTCCCCAATATCCTTTTTAAGAACTGGTGCCCAAAACTGAACTGCATATTTCAGATAAGGTCTTACTAATGATTTATACAGGGGCAAAATTATCTCTCTCTCTTTCTGGAGTCCATGCCTCTGTTAATACAAGAAATTACTTTGCTTGCTTTGGAAACTGCAGCTTGGCTTTGCATGCTATTATTAAGCTTAAGATCTTCCAGAACACCCAGATCCTTCTCTGCTATGGATTCCCCCAGTTCTACTCCCCCTAGGAGACCCCTCTTTGTGGACACTGAAACTGCAGCAATCAGCCAAGAGCACCACAGTGCCACCAGCAGACAAATTTGGTCCTAACAGCAGGAGTATGCAACTTACTGAGAGAAGGGATCAGGAATGTGTTATGTACAGAGGGCAGGAATCTCCATTATGTTATTTCAAAAGTAAAAAAGTCAGTTATATGTAACCTACAGCATGCAATGGTCAACTGTATTTAACCTAAATAGTAAAGGGTTTGGATATATTTAGTGTACATAGTGCAAGGGTCAGAAGTATGTAAAGTATTGAGTTCAGGGATCAGGAATATATAATGCAAAGAGTGCAGGGGTCGGGAATATGAAATGTACAAAGCACAGGACTAAGAAATATGTAGCAAACAGTGTACAAGGGTCAGGTATATGTACTGTGTAAGTCTAATGTGTAAGTGCAGGGGTCAAAAATGTGTACCATATTGAGCACAGAAGCATGTAATGCACATACTGTAGTGTAGGGACCAGGAGTATGTAAAGTATTGAGTGAAGTGTCAAGAGTATGTAATGTACTAAGTTCAAGGGTCAGGAATACATAACATACTGTATACAGAGATATGTAGTTAAAAGTAATACATGCAGGGGTAAAATAGATGTAACAGTACTGTTAAAAACAAAATAAAATAAATTAAAATACTTTTAAAATCAAACAATAACGAAATAAAAAAATAAAACACCATCCCACAAACATGCACAATATGCAAGTGCGCTACACACATTGAGGATGATGTACTAAAGTTGGAGAGTGCAAAACCTGGTGCAGCTCCACATAGAAACCAATCAGCTTCCATTTTTTTTTGTTATAACAGCTGATTGGCTATAATGCACCAGATTTTCTACTCTCCAGTTTTAGTAAATTAATTCGTACCAGAGGGCATGCATTACGCCAGTGATGGGGGGCGTTGAATAAATATATGTGCATTGTTACAACAGTTTTTTTTTTTTTTTTTAACAAAATTTTATTGGATTTTTGTAGAACATAACAAAAATAAAACGTATGGAGTACAAACAAACACATCAATAAAACTATTTAACTGAGTTAATCCGCAAAGGAGAAAGTGGCAGAATCTGCATTTGCACATGGTACTGTGTAGGGGGTTAAGCGGAATATGGAGGGGGGGACAGGATGGTGGAGGGGGGGGTTTGAGTAACTGGGGGAAGGAATACCGGTAGATGGGGGGGGGTGTAGTGGTAGATAATTGAAAAGGCTTCAGGAAGAAGAACATGAGGAACAGAGGTTTAAGCTGGTATAAAGGTCCTAGCGTAATAGTACAGGATGTTCACAGTGTTACGCAATAGATCAAAATTCGAGAGGATCCCTATGAAGGCTGGGGAAAAAGGGTTAGGAAAGAGTTCCACTTGGATTGGAAGCATGCGGAGGATCCCGACTGTAACGTTACCTCCAGCAGTTCTTTGTCATAAGTTTATTAAGGTCGTCGTGTACCCCCTGAATCTTAGGAGGGTTGTGGGTGGTCCACTTTGAGAATGGACCTTCTGGCAATCATGAGGCACGTAGATATACAGGGTTTGTTTTGATACAATATCAGGGCATTTGTTGGATCCAGGCCCAGGGTAGGACCATGAAGGTTTCCAAACAGAAGGAGGAGAGGATTGTAGACATTCCCAGAGTGTGTGGAATAAAGCCGGCCTATGTAGTAGGCACCATGAGCAAGCTTGGGCTGTGGGCGAGGTTGCGGATGATGCAAAAGGAGAGTAGGCCCTGTGCATAATCTTTAGTTGTTGTTCTCTCTAGAATAAATTTTCAATTAATTTGCAGGTCGTGTTATAACCGCTGAGAATGTTGGTGAACAAGTGGGGGTGGTTGAAAACTTTCTTCCAGGGTGTTGGTGGATCAGAGTCTTTCCTATGAAGACGCTGGCTTAGGAGGGGTTTATAGACATCCGATAGTGAAAGCTCCTAATTTGAATTAAGGAGTCCAGCAGAGAGTCTCGGAAGCGCTGGCTTTTATCCGGGCATAAGTCCGGGCATAAGTCCATAGCGAACGTCGTGGCTTGTTGGAGATGTAGATAATGTTGAGGTGGAATATTGTACAACTCACAAAGTTCTTATTGTGGGCGAGGTCGACCCGTATTAGGGTCGAACAACTGATAGGCATGGGAAAGACCATTAGTGGGCCAGGTAGAAAAGGGCAAGTACTGTCTGGCTTGCGGAAATAAAGGGTGACCCATGATGGGGAGGTATTTGAAAAAAGGTGGTGATAAATTCAATATCTTTGACACTTCCCTCCATGCTATCATAGTATCTTGTAACAGAAGATTATTTCTCATAGATGCTGGTATGGTAGATATAGGACAGTGTAGAAGGGCCGCTAAACTAAGAGGAGACACCATATGGGATTCCAATTCAAGGTTTGCAAATCTAGACCTCCCTGCGATCCAGTCCAACCCCACCCTCAGTAGACATGATAAATTGTAGAGTCTGATATCTGGAATGTTGCCCCCCCCCTCTCTCCTGGGCAGTTGAAGTTTTTTCAGAGATATACCACAAGAATGCGGACAAGGCCTTATACCGTTTTTGAGAGTCTTTATGTTTGAGTAAAAGTGGAATGGTTTGCATTGGGTAAAGACGTTTTGGATAACTAACCATTTTGAAGAGATGGCACCTGCCTAGAAGGGAGAGGGGTGAATCCGACCAGACCTCCATTTGCCTAACAATTGTGTCAATAACTGGGGAAAATTCAAAGAGTATATTGAGGACAACAGTTTTTTAAAATCGCACTCATTTGACTCTATGCAAAGTAGCATGTTGCAATGTGTTGCCATGCACTGTAATGCACTGCCTTAAAATTTTGCACCTGTATATTTTTTTTGCAAGCCACACCAACACAGCACACATGACACTGTGGATTTGGCATTACAACAATCTATATGTGTGAAGCCAGCTTCCAGATTTTTAGCCTATTTGTAGCCTGTATTTACTGTTGCCTATTTACTGTTCTGTGCACCTTCATTTATCTCCATTTTACAAAAAGACACATTTTAAATTTTACAAACATGTGTTCTTTATAAACCTAATAAATAACAAATGTTATTTAGTGGTTCATATTTTAGATTTAGTTGCGATTTTGTAAGTTATGCTGTGTTTGTGTGTACTAATAATGACATGTGTATTTTTATAAAAAATGTAGTTTGATAATTATTATTTGAGCAACTACTGCAAGATGTACAAAATAAGCAGTACCAACCTTTTACGCAATGGGTCCTGTGCCTTCAGAAAATGTATGGTTTGGTGGATATTGAAAAAACCTTTAAAGTTGTTGTAAGTAAAAAATAGTGGAACATGATAAATGAAAAATAACAGTAATGGTCTAGCCACCTGAGGATCAAAGTAGAAGGCAGGGCTTGACAGCAAAAGAGCTCATACTTGTTCAGAAAATGAAAATAATTTACTGTGCATTGTCTGGGAACAGATTCACTTTAAGAGGTCTATTTATAAAACAGTTGCTGCATGAACTATGGAAACATTCCTGCAAGCTTAACTAAATGTCACCATATGTTTCAAATAGATTAACTCCTGTATCATCAGCTCCATCTAGTAGCCAAAATGCGCTATAGTTTTCTGAAATACTTAAGGGTTCTTTCACACGGGCGCCTCCATGTTACAGATTCCACTTGCTCTGCTATTCCCCACTGAGCAGGCAGATGACAGGTCTGTGTCAGCTCTTTACAGTGAGATACAGTCCGGCTCTCCTCTATGGGGAAATCGGATATAAATGGACCTTCTGTCCGTTTCCATCCAATCTGTAATATGGATGGAAAATAGGACCATCATCCGTCTGGTTTTTGAGGGCAATATCGGATCAGATGGTGGTGGGTGTCAGCAGACACATGTTTGCTGACATCTTCCCCTCCATAAAGGAGACTGGAGGGTCCGATCAGGTCTGCCTGAAAAACTGACACGCGGACCTAATTGAACAGCCCATGTGAAAGGACCCTTCATGTCATGAGAAAAAGTACCGCATTTGGGCTTCTAGATGGAGCTAATGATGCAGAAGTTATTCTATTTGAGAACATAAGATTCAATTTCATTCAGTTTGCGCACATGTTTCTGAAGTCATGCAACAAATGTTTTATACATAGACCCCCAAGATTCAAAATGGAGACATCCCTTTTATTGGAAACACCTGTTTTAGGGCAGCATCACCCATTCTATTTCACTCTTTTTTATACAAGCGGGTTCCTGAAGCTCACTCCTTAGTCTACAGTTGAGAAGCAAGAAAGGCAGTTTTGTATAGGGATTCTTGCACTGAATAAGCAACTTCACACATGGACGACCCTCCTGTTTCCTATTCGAAAAGTAGGGTAAAATATAAATCTGGATTATATTTGTTTAGGGAAGTACAAGAAAGGCAGGCCTAAATTGGAGCGTCCCTTTGTTGAACGTAGACAGTTCTATATACTTCTTTATGTATAGTGTTCCAACTATTTAAGGTTTTTCCAAAAAAATATAGCTTTCTTTAAGTGCTGTAATTGTCCTAATGCATTTTTTGTAATTGCTTATGATATAAAGATAAATGTGTCAAAGAAGTGTACATCACAGAGAGTGGCACTGCTTTGTACATTCAGAAAGATGAAATGATGAAATTATTGACCACAGTAGGGAGTTTATAAAATCCTTTGAATTATTAAAACAATATAGTTGCATATCTTAGGATTCATTTAAATATATAGCTACATTCAACCTAGTGAAAAAATTGGGCAGGACTGTGCAACATATGAAAGAAGTACTAAGAATATTATTATGAATACAAAATAATTAATTTAAACATAAGAACAGAAAAACAAATTCCTGATTTAAAGCGGAGTTCCACCCTAGCTATACATTTTTTTATAAAAATACCCCCGGGACAGTCAGGGCTAGCACATTCCACAATGGCTAGCCTCTGATCTGTCCCGGGTTGCACTTACCTTTCAGGAGAAATACTTACCTTGAAATTGTCTTCTCCAGCGCTGCCATCTCGGGTGTGGGCAGCTTGAAGCCAGCGCGATCCTCTTCCGCGTCCTCTTCGGTCCTCTTCCTCCTCCTTCGGTCCCACGATGCACTGCACCGGCCCCGACGTCACTTCCGGGTCGCGCGCGTCATCCCTCCACAGCTTCTGGGCATGCCCAGAAGCTGTTTAGAAGGGAATGACGCGCGCGCCCCGGAACTGACGTCGGGGCCGGTGCAGGCGCAATGATTCCTGGGAGCGATGACGTTCAGCTCCCAGGAATCATTGCAAAAGCCAGGAAGTGACGAATCGCCGTGGCCGCCGAGGGGAGGAAGAAGGAAGTAAGGTGAGTATATTTTCTCTAAAAGGTAAGTGAAAAAAAAAAAAAATTGCGATTATCCATTTGTTTTTCAGGTGACCGGGAGCGAGAAGATGGAGGTAAGTATAAATTTCGGGTGGAACTCCGCTTTAATATACATACCATAACATACCATATCAGCTGGTAAAAGCTTGCTTAACCACTTAAGGATTGCCCGCCGCAGTTATACTATGGCAGGCAGCCCCTCCTGCGCGAACTGATGTAGGTATACGTCGGTCACGCGCCTGCAGCTAGGGGGTCAAGCATGCGCCGGCGGTGGCGCACTCCCACCCTCACTCGGCAGTGGGGACTTGGATGCATGGGGCAGGTGGCCGCCTGACACCCACGATCGTTCCCCGCTGAGAGAGAAGAATGGTCAGCTGTTGTAAACACAGCTGACCGTTCCTCTCTCTGGAATGAAGACATAGTGCCTGTGATCCTTCTATGTAGGAACACAGGTCTCTGTGATCATTTCACAAGCCACGCCCCCCACAGTTAGAATCACTCCCCTAGGCTCACATTTAACCTCTGGATCCCCCACAGTGTTAACCCCTTCCCTGCCAGTGTCATTTTTATAGTAACAGTGCATATTTTTAGCACTGATTACTGTAGTAATGTCACTGGTCCCCCCAAAAGTGTCAAAAATGTCAGTTAGGGGTCCGATCTGTACGCCGCAATGTCGCAGTCCTGCTAAAAATCGCAGATCGCCGCCACTACTAGTAAAAAAAGAAAAAACAACAAAAATGACATAAATCTTTCCCGTAGTTAGTTGATGAGATAACTTTTGCGCAAACCGATTAAAATACGCTTATTGCAATTTTTTTTTACAAAAAATATGTAGCAGAGAACAAATTGGCCTAAAATGTTAAAAAATTTTGATTTTTACATTTTTTGGGGAATGTTATATAGCAAAAAGTGAAAGATATTGCTTTTTTCAGAATTGTCACTCTTTTTTGTTTATAGGGCAAAAAATAAAAAATTGCAGAGGTGATCAAATACTACCAAAAGAAAGCTCTATTTGTGGGAAAAAAGGAAATCAATTTTATTTGAGTACAGCATCACACGACCGTGCAATTGTCCGTTAAAATAACGCAGTGCCAATTCGAAAAAAATGGCCTGGTCATTAAGGGGGCAAATCCTTCCGGTCCAGAAGCGGGTAAAGTGTAGCTATCATGAAACAAGCCTTTAAAGAAATACTGTTGACAAATCCTGTTTGCAGGCTTTCTTTATGCAGTAACCCCTGTAAATGCTACTGAAAAAAAGAACATTACACAGCTCTAAATTTGACAGCTCTAAAATGTATACAGGGCATCTGTCATTTTGACAGCTTGAGTCTGCTCTCTGTATCAGGAGCTGTTGTGGGTGTTCCCTCCCTTGTGTAATATGGAGCGCTCAGCTCTCAGCTTGGCAGCTTGTCCTGTTCCATGTATCAGGAACTGCTGTCAGTGAAGCCTCATATACGTATAATATGAGAAAAGTGGCTGTCACAGTGAAGTCTTCAGGAGTGGTGGATAGTCCCAGCTACACCCTCTCCCTGCAGCATGGAAGGCCAGTCCAGCACCTCTTTTGTCTCTCAGTCAGCTTAGAACTGACTGGAAGCCTTTGTAGTTTTAAGGACAATGTAGCATAAAGGAATTTGGAAGGTGGAAGTTAGAGATGAGCTTTGGGTTTAGACCAACCTTGGGGCTTAAGGCAGATCACACAGTTTCATGGTTTGGCAAAAATATTAATTTTTTTGCCAACAAATGTGTCCGAACCCATAATACACTGCATAACCTCTGTCCTGTACTGTAGATCCTCAGCACTTAACACACGATCCACTGGTTCTCTGTGTATAGCCTTCTGTATTGAGGTACCTTACAGTCCAATAATGTTTTTAAAAATAACAAGTGTTACTGCACATGAAAAGAGTGCATTTTATTCTGCAGTTTGCCCTGAATAAAACTCTAAAATTATAATTTTTGGTACAAAGCATCCCAAAGTTATCTTTCTTTCAATTTTGCGCTTTTTTCAGTGTGATACATGTAAATATTTGTAAAAGGTGAAAAAATATTAATAAACAAAGCAAACAAAAAAAGAAAAAAGTTTAAATATTAGTTAATAAAATAAAAAAAATCACCAGGAAAATTATAATTGAACGGAGAAGGAGAATAAGGCGTTAACTAGGGCGGATTAGAGTAAACTAGGGGTTAATAAGGGGTTTCAACAGAGAAACATTGAAAAAAAAAATGTTTTACTTGTCAGGTTGCTTTAACTGACTTCATCTGCATAGCTCATCCCTCATAAAGAAACAGAAAGTTACAAAATGAAACACTGGTTCATTGTAGCTTTCTGTTTTCACAGCTGAGCAATTTTGTTGACAAACATTGCCAGGCTGCTTTTTTTTACAGCTCCTGCTGCTGGGATCTTCTCTGTACTTGGCAATGTAGCTGTGATAAATCAGAGCTAAATTGTGGTTTACTGTGACAGGGAGGATCCCGACAGCAGGGCAGAAGGACTGGACATACTAGGTACGCCCTGTGTACAATGATCACATTTTTTGGACGTGTCTAGCACGCTCAGAATCTGCAACTGGATCATTTTTATTTGCATGTGGTGGTGGTAGGGGTCAAGCAAATAACCTGAGAAATTGTAGTCGTAGGGCTGCACAAAATGGAGGCAAAGCATGTCAACCTTTTTCTTGAAGTGACCAAGCAATGTAGCCACAGTACATTCAGGGGATATTTGACTGGCAGTCAAAACCTTCTACACCTGCACCTACTAATGACAGAGCAGCCAGCTGTCTGTCAGTATTACTATTGCACTCTCGTCCCCCTCCTCCTCTAGCCTTGTCCTGTTCTGTAACTTAGGGGGTTTGTGTATGTTTTCTACGTAGTTTTCAAAACTGCATTAAAAAGCCTTGTACAGTAATTTATTATTATTATTTTTTTTTTATATTAGCATTGGCAGGTGGCAGTGGGGGGTTGGAGAATTTGGGATTTTAAAAATTCTGAGGACGTTTTGTGAAACTGGTGTTGGATCAAATCTTGTTTCACACAGCACTTTGCTCTTTGGAGTGTTAGAAGAAGCTAAACATATCATATACATTTCAAAACTTACAACAAAATGTTTTCACAGAGAGTGTATAAGATTGTATAATTCATGTTTTCTATGGGATGAACAGAGAGAGAGAGAGTGTGTGTGTGTGTGTGTTAGGGACTGCATACAGGCTGTGCTGGAAGAGCCTGCAGGTATAGGCTGACATAAAATGTCTCATAACTAGTCAGAAGGCTGAATATTTTGTTGTATACTGGATTGTGCTGACACCTGCAAGGGAAACCCTTTTGACTTGTATTTAATGCAACTGTGACAAAAAAACACAGCCAGGAAGCCAATAAATGCACTTAAGCATCTGGAATACCCCTATGCAAGCTTTACATATGAAGCTGACCCCTACAATTGGAGGGCATGAGCAAAAGTATAACTCCCTATGCTAATCCTTGTGAATGCCAAATGTTTCTTGTTGCGAACTGTGGGTACATTGAGGTGGCCTTTCGGTTCTCCCGGCGGTCGGTTCACGGCAAACTTTGCTCGTTCGCTGCCCGCCGATCACGCGAACATATGGTGATGTTCGCGGCCGCCATATTCTTTTACATTGTGAAGAACTTTTGACCCATGACACATCCATCAGGTGGTACAGGACAGCCAATTGAGACGTTTCAGCACATGGACATACCCCCTACCTTATAAATAGACCAGATCTGGCGGCCATTTTACATTCTGCTTTTTGTCAGTGTAGGTAGAGTTTTACCGTGTGCAGTAGGGACAGATTGTCAGTGACACAGATCGCTCTGTTATAGGTCTGTATGGCTGAATTTGCACTACACAGACATCACATGTAATTTTAGGAGCAGTGCGCTCCGAATTACATGCAATATCTGTGATCGCATTAGTGTGAACCGGTACTAAGTGCCAGTTCACACTGATGTGAATCACTGATGCGATCACAGGGATCGCATGTAATTTGGAGCACACTGCTCCTAAAATTACATGCGATATCTGTGCGGTGCAAATTCAACCATACAGTTTGTATGGCTGAATTTGCACCGCAATTGCAGTGAACACGCACAGGACCCTTTTTTTGGTCCGCAGCAGAATCGGATTGCATGGTGGTTCACACTGCGATATGCGATCTGAGCTGGGGGTGTCATTAACTTTGAATTGACACCCCCAGCGTGTGAACTGCCTGTGCTGTGGATGCGATGCGGGAACACGCAGATATATTCGCAGTGTTCCCGCATTGCATCAGTGTGAACCAGCACTGAAAGGACTGGTATAGGTGTATTATTGTTTGGTGTGCAGTATATAGGGGTGTAATACACTTATAATATACTTTCTAATATAGAAAGCATATTATAGTGTATTTGGGTACTGCAGAAATGTTGCCTCTTTCACTGCATTACCCCTGCTACACACAGTGAAAAAAGTTACTGGAAAATATTTTTCATAACTGGTGTGATAAACCAGTGGCACCCCAAAACGACAGATTGAAGCGGGGTGTTATACTTTCATAATAGTGTATTTGGGTACTTTAGAAATTCTGCCTCTTTCACTGTGATAACTCTGCTACACACAGTAACAAAAGTTACTAGAAAATATTTTTCATAACTGGTGTGATAAACCAGTGGCACCCCAAAACGACAGATTGAAGCGGGGTGGTTATACTTTCATAATAGTGTATTTGGGTACTGCAGAAATTCTGCCTCTTTCACTGCGATAACTCTGCTACACACAGTGACAAAAGTAACTAGAAAATAATTTTCATAACTGGTGTGATAAACCAGTGGCCCCCCAAAAGGACAGACTGAAGCGGGGTGTTATACTTTCATAATAGTGTATTTGGGTACTGCAGAAATTTTGCCTCTTTCACTGCGTTAACTCTGCTACACACAATGACAAAAGTTACTAGAAAATATTTTTCATAACTGGTGTGATAGACCAGTGGCCCCCCAAAATGACAGATTGAAGCGGGGTGTTATATACCTTCTTCCACATATACTGCGCTTCTCTAGATACTTTTGTCACGGGGTCATTTAAAAACTGACAGGCAGAGGAAGAGGCAGGCCCTTCCGCAGGGGTGCTAGGGGTAGGGCAGGTGCACCAGGCCTGAGCCAAAGTGGAAATTTGCAGAGGGTGCATTTAATTACGTCAAAGGACACACCAGAATTGGTTGAGTGGCTCACTCAGCCTTCCTCTTCTGCACCCTCCTCGATTTCTCTATCTGCACCCTCTTCACTCTCTGCTGTGTGCACCCCAAAGACACCAACACCACCATATACCCTCCGCTTGAGTCACAGGAATTATTTTCCGATCCAACACAACATTTACGATGCGCAGCCATTCTTGGCTTCGGATCAGGAAGAGGAGGTAGCAACAGCCGCCACTCAGCAGTCTGACGACAGTACCCAGATCAGTAAATACAAAAAAATTATATCAGCGCAAGCAAGTGAAGAAAAATTATATAAAGCAGCTGACACCAAGGTAAAATATAAAAACCCCAATAATGTAACAATAATATAAAAGTGCAGCGCTAAAATTGGTCAATAAAAATCAGTGAAAACACTTCAATGTCCTTGTAAAATTGCAAGATAAACATCAATAACTGAAAAGGGGGGAAATAATGTCCAAGATAAAAAATCCCAGGAAAAGTGCACAGTGCTCCATATGATAAGGTGCTCACATTCGGTGTCAATATCCTCCACCAATAGTTCCAGCCTCTCACCTGAAGGCTGTGAACAAACAGCCTTAATCAAATATCAGCACAGCAGTATCTCCAGACTGGGTCATCGGGCATTACAGATATCCCCTTCTCTCAGGTACAAGTAAAGGTGTTCCCCGAAAAAAGCAAGAGGCGGATCATAGTGTATTATGTTTAATAAAACACATTTATTAAAATAAGATAAGACAGCCTCTTACTTGATTAATACGATAAACCAGCGGTTCACATTGACAAGATGAGCAGAGCCTCATTCTGCCGACAGGGACTGCGGGGGACGTTACGATCTCCTCCCCCTTCCGCACGCATTATGTCCGTGGGCGTTGCGTCCGTGGACGCTGAAGAAGTCCCGCCCACGGACGTAACGCGAGCTTGGACATTATTTCCCCCCTTTTCAGTTATTGATGTTTATCGTGCAATTTTACAAGGACATTGAAGTGTTTTCACTGATTTTTATTGACCAATTTTAGCACTGCCCTTTTATATTATTAGTACCCAGATCAGACCAAGGAGGTTGGTCCCCGCTGTTGCTGCCTACTCCGAGATCTCTAATGTTAGTGGTGGGGAAGGTGACGTCGATGATGCAGAGGCAAAATTTCTGAAGTACCCAAATACACTATTATGAAAGTATATTGTTATATAACACCCCCGCTTCAATCCGTCATTTTGGGGGGCCACTGGTCTATCACACCAGTTATAATACTTTTTTCTTTTTTTTTTTCCATAAACATTTTATTGAGAGAAACAAAAAAGAATATGCAGGGTTTACATATAACAATACAGAAAACAGGAAAATATGCATAAAGGAGGACAGCACAAGGAACAACACACTTGGCTATACTCTAACTCGGGTTTGAGGGGATCCAATCAATGTAGATAACATATATCACAGGTCAAGCCACAGTTATTATGTGGGTGAAAGCATAAGTCAAGAACCTAAGCCAGAAGAAATTAAACAGAGGTAGTCTCATGTGCCACAGCAGCACTATGCATTGGGGATAGTTAGCCAGGTTGTATGGAGATTAGGTGCTACATGCGACCAAAGGAGAAGTTGATCCCACTGATCAACAGATAATGGACTGTATAGCCGGTAGAGAGAGGGGAACAACAGACATAGAAGCAAAGAGAGAATAATAAGAAAAGGCAAGAGGAGAAGGAAAAGAGGGAGGGGAGTGAGGAAAAAAGAAAAAAAAAGGAAACACGGGGGGGGGGGGTTGGTTCAATGAGGATGAGGGAAAACAGAGTACACCCGGTATGAGATATGAGCAATTACAGGAGGGGGTGTGGGAAAACAGATTCTCAACACCCCCAAGGGAGTCCAGAGCATTCTAGAGAAGGCACTAAAGCCCCAATGCATTTTTATAGGCATCTGTGTCTTTGAAATGGGTCCAATCGAGCCATTGGGCAGAGAATTTGTGAATTTGATCACGGGAGATGCTGATAAGTTCCTCCAGCTCCTCGATTCTGTTGAGTCTGCGGAACCATTCTCGAGTCGAAGGGACAGATGATGATCTCCAGTGGCAAGGCACACATAGCTTGGCGGCGTTCAGCATATAGCGTGCAAGCATCGTCTTGAGGGTAGAGCAATCAGCAGGGGTATGATTGAGTAAAAATTGTACGGGGAATAGGGAAGATTACAGGAAGTGACCTCCCACACCGTCTTATTGACCATTTACCAAAAAGTTTGAATCACAGTACAGGACCTCCAGATATGGAGCATGGTGACCGGGGCAGCTTTACATCTCCAACACACGTCCGGAACCTCCGGTTGGAACTTATGGATTTTGTCCGGCGTCCTGTACCAACAGGACAGATTTTATACCCATTTTCCTGGGTTGTGACGTTTATAGAGGCCTGGTGAACTGAGCGGCATATGGATTCCCAATCTTTGTCAGGGAGAGAGAGTTGGAAATCCCGGGACCACGCTTGGGTGAAGGGTGCTGAGGCGGCTGAGGGGGCGTCGAGCAAGTGGCCATAGAGTTCAGAGATCAGGTGTCGTTGTGGGCGGGCTCATCCGCAGATGGCTTCGGGGGGCGTCAGGGGTCTCGTTCACTCATTGGGAGAGGAGGTAGCTGAAAGAAAATGTCGTATCTGGAAGTATAACCACAATGGGAGACCATGGGGTTGCAGAGAGCGATTCAGCGACTCCCATGAAATGGGAGCTCCATTGCTGAAAAAGTGTTTAGCAAACACATCGCAGTGAGGCCAGCAGGATTGAAGAAAGTTGGCTGACATGCCAGGTGGGAAAGCAGGGTTCAGGGAAGTCAGAGGCCCGGCGCGTGGGTCAATTTGCAATTCCTGCGCCACTTATCATGCGCCAAAAGTGGAGGACCAATCAGGGGGTGACGTTTAATGTCCTGGGATACAGCTGATGAGGGCAGCCAGGCTAACAAGTGTAATGGGGTCAACGAGAAGGCATTTTCGAGTCCCACGACCGCTTTGCAAGAGGAATGAAGACTCCAGTCCAGGAGCCGGCTGATGAGGCAGGCTTTATGATAGCTGGGGATGTCAGGGAGCCCTAGTCCTCCCTGCTGTTTTGAAGTAGAGATGTCGCGAATATAAAATTTTCCGTTCGCGAACGCGAACTTCCGCAAATGTTCGCGAACGGGCGAACCGGGCGAACCGCCATAGACTTCAATAGGCAGGCGAATTTTAAAACCCACAGGGACTCTTTTTGGCCACAATAGTGATGGAAAAGTTGTTTCAAGGGGACAAACACCTGGACTGTGGCATGCCGGAGGGAGATCCATGGCAAAACTCCCATGGAAAATTACGTAGTTGATGCAAAGTCGGGTTTTAATCCATAAAGGGCATAAATCACCTAACATTCCTAAATTGTTTGGAATAACGTGCTTTAAAACATCCAGTGTGTGTATACGATCAGGTATGATTTTGTATCAATCAGGTAGTGTAAGGGTTACGCCCACTTCACATTGACAGACCAAACCCTGACAGACCAAACTCCCCGTTTAACAGTTAGTCAGTCCATTTGCACAACCGCAAACTCCCCATTTGCACAAGGTTGGATACCAAGCTAGCCATGTCCCGTTCCTTGTCCTCACTAACGTCATTGAAGGTCTCCTCCTCCACCCAGCCACGTACAACACCAAGGGTCCCCGAAAGGTGACAACAAGCCTCCTGGGATGCCTCCTGTGGTTGGTCTTCCACCTCCTCAAAGCCACTTTCCTCCTCTGACTTCTCTTCTTCAGACTCCTCTCTCTGCGTTGCTACAGGTCCAGCAATCGACAACGACAAGGCTGCTTCTGGTGGTGATGGGGACCACAACTCTTCCTCTTCATGCTCATCTACGGCCTGATCCAGCACTCTTCGCAGGGCACGCTCCAGAAAAAACGCATATGGGATGAGGTCGATGATGTTGCCTTGGGTTTGACTGACCAGGTTTGTCACCTCTGCAAAAGGACGCATGAGCCTACAGCCATTAAGCATTTGGGCCATGGAAGCCTGCCTTTTTCTAGAAAAACGTGAGGACGGCATGATGGAAGGTGGAGTGGAGGACAATTGTGAGGAGAGAGAAGAAGGAGAAGCAGATGAGGCTGGACGGTGAGAGCCTGGAGTGTGGCTTTGTGGGTTCTGATGGCGTTGCTCCCACTGGGATCGGTGATGGGAGTCCAGGTCCCCCTTTCACACAGGCAGACCGTTCAGATCCGCCTGTCCATTTTTTGGGCGGATCTGAACGGTCCCCCCATGCATGTCTATGGGGGATTGGATGTCAGCGGAGACATGTCCGCTGTCATCCGATCTGTCAAATCTGAATGGATGGAAACCCTATTTTCCATCTGTCCAGTGGATTGTCCCTAGGTGAGTGTTGGGCTTACCGCGACTTATGTGTTGACTGAAAAGGCTCCAGTATCAGGGAACGCATAGACCGACAGGTGTCCGACTACATCGTGTTAACGGCCGATGTGGACGCTCTGAGAAGTGATGAACCCCTGTACTACTGGGTGGGCAGGCTTGATCTCTGGCCAGAGCTTGCACAATGTGCAATGGAACTGTTGGCTTGCCCTTCGTCCAGTGTCCTGTACGAAAGGACGTTGAGCGTAGCAGGGGGGATCGTGACCGATAAGCTCACTCGCCTAGCTCACAACAGTGTTGACTACCTCACATTTCTAAAAATGAATGAGGCATGGATCTCGGAGGAATTCAACACATGTGACCAGTAGACCATGTTCGATTCAAATTCCTCATGACAGGCCACAAATATCCGCCACCACCCATAACAGTTCATGGTCACTGTCTTAGGTAAATACAGCGGCATAAAAGGCCTTTTATGTCCGTTGAATGCCTAATTGCACAGTCTGTCCCAGCTCCACACAGCAATCTCTCCCTACACTGACAAAAGACTTTTGTGGACCTATTAGCTAGCGACTTATGTCACTATACAGTCTGTCCCTGCTCCACACAGCAACCTCCAGCCACAGAATATAATTTCTTTGCTGTCAGGTGAATGCCTGTTGGCTAATTTTTGGGGCCTGTACTGGCCGACACTGACTTTTGTATCCTGTCAATGCCTAATGTACCTCCAGCCACAGAATACCAAGTTCTTTGCTGTCAGGTGAATGCCTGTGGGCTAATTTTTGGGGCCTGTACTGGCCGACACTTACTTCTGTATCCTGTGAATGCTCAATGTACCTCCAGCCACAGAATACAAAGTTGTTTGCTGTCAGGTGAATGCCTGTTGGCTAATTTTTGGTGCCTGTACTGGCTGACACTTACTTCTGTATCCTGTGAATGCCTAATGTACCTCCAGCCACAGAATACAAAGTTGTTTGCTGTCAGGTGAATGCCTGTTGGCTAATTTTTGGGGCCTGTACTGGCCGACACTTACTTCTTTATTCTGTGAATGCCTAATTTTTCAGACTGGAATTGAAAAGCAATGGATCTGTAAACGTTCCACTAAATTGTGGAATAGATGCGGACCCATTTTACAGACGTGTGAATGAACCCTATATGTATTTGACATGTATTTACCGGCTTCTGTCAGTTCTGGCTGATTTAGAAAAAAAAAATAATAATTTTTGGGCTGAAAAAAAAAAAAAGAAAAATTTTATGGCAACTTTTTCAATAGCAATACTTCTGGTATGTCAGTGTCCATGTTGTGGGACTATGTGTGCACAGCTAGTAAGTATTTTGTGGCTGCAAATATGACCTGGAGGTTTTTAATGTTCGCCTGCCATTAAAGTGAATGGGGCCCGCCGTAAACTTTCTCACATGTTCGCGGATGGCGTTCAAGAACCGCCCCGTCCGATGTTCGTCCATCACTAGTCAGCAAGACTCGAATTAATATACACTTGATGCACAAATGAGTAATGAAAGAGTTTTGCAAATGATTCAACACTAAGCAGGTTCATACCTTAATCTACCATTCCCAGAAGGATGATTTGGTAGAAAGGTTTATTAAACCCTCAAAAATATGCTAAAAAAGGTCATAAACAAAGACAGAAAGAGAGTTTGGAGATGCCTTTTGCCTTATGGGTTGTTTACAATTGCATAGCTACCACAGTAGAGTTTTTGCACTTTGAATTGTTGTATAGGCGTCAGCCCCAAGGGTTGATGAATACTGTGAAGGAAACCTTATAGAATGAAACTATTCAGAGTGTACTACAAGAGTGTGGTAGCACCAGGTCTTTTTTTCTGCCGGAATGTGCCAGAACTCCATTCCACCACCTCTGGCAGCCTTGTCCTTCTCCACTTGGCACGTAACACAGAAGAGGACCCACTTCCTTCACTAGCTTCTGTGTGCTAGTGCCAGCACCAGGGCACATGATGCTAAACATTTGCAGGTGGATGACCCAGGTCCCGACACTGCAATCGTCCACTTTTTTTGTAAATATAGGGCTTGGGGAGGTGGCTTCTTTCCCCTCCTGCTGCCTGTCACAACTGTGTAGCATGGAGTTGAGTGAAGTGCTGTGAAACTCCTCCTCTGCTCCGTGCTACATTCCTAATAGGCAGAGCTCCAGGAAACATCACTATGTTGAAAAAAAATCACAGGCATAGCTAACAGAGTGGTGCCAGCTGCATTCTGCGAAAGGTGAGAGAGAGCTTTTTGTGGGGAATGGGGATTTGTGAGAGATGAGAGAGTTGGGGGGGGGGGGCTTGTTAGAGGTTAGAAAAATGTATGGGGGGGGGGATTTGTGAGGGATGAAATAACTATGAGGGGGGTTTGTGAGAGGTGAAAGAACTATGGGGGGGGGGGTAGGATTTGTGAGAGGTGAGAGAGCTGTGGGGAGGATTTGCGAGGGAGCTGTAGGGGGGATTTGGGAGAGGCGAGAGAGCTGGGGGGATGATTTGTGAGAGGTGAGAGAGCTTGGGGAGGGGAATTTGTGCAAAGGGGCGAGCTGTGCTATACGTTAAACTCAGATAGATAGATAGATAGATAGATAGATAGATAGATAGATAGATAGATAGATAGATAGATAGATAGATAGATAGATAGATAGATAGATAGATAGATAGATAGATAGATAGATAGATAGATAGATAGATAGATAGATAGATAGATAGATAGATAGATAGATAGATAGATAGATAGATAGATAGATAGATAGATAGATAGATGGCTTTTTTTCAGCAAGAACGCGGGGGAACACAGTTCTGGCACCTCCAGCACTGAATCTATGTAATGGCAAGGGGTGTAGGGTGTGCTGGAGGGTCTATTAATGCTGGCTGCTGGGGGATCTGTTGTAACTGGTGGGGGCTTGTTTTTGTGTAAGGGTTTATTGTTGCTGGTGGGTGATCTATTATTGCTGGGGGGTCTTATGTTGCTAGTAGGGATCTACTGTTGAGGTAGAGGTATATCGTTGCTAGCTGCTTGGAGATCTGTTGTTGCTGCTGGGGGGGGTCTATTGATCCTAGCTGCTTGGTGATCTGTTGTTGTTTCTTGGGGTGGTATTTTGTTGTGGGTGGTCTATTGTTGCTGTGTGGAAACTATTGCTGCTAGGGTAGGGTCTATTGTTGCTGTGGGTGGTTTATTGTTTCTGGGGAGGTGTCCATTGTTGTTGGGGGGGTCTATTATTGTGTGAGGGATCTATTGTTGCTGTGGTGGGGGTCTGCTTTTTCTGGGGGGGGGGGTCTATTCTACTGTTTTCTTGTAATTATACCAGAATAAATTCCATATAAATTATTTAGCACCACAAAATTATACTTGGGACAGTACTAAGAGGAGGGTAGGGGGTAGAATCAAGGGACGGTGCTCAGAGGAGGGTAGAGGGGCAGACACATGAGGGGGGGGGGTGCTTAGAAGGGGAGGGTTCCTGCACCTATTCTCTCAGAAAAAAAGCGATAGATAGATAGATAGATAGATAGATAGATAGATAGATAGATAGATAGATAGATAGATAGATAGATAGATAGATAGATAGATAGATAGATAGATAGATAGATAGATAGATAGATAGATAGATAGATAGATAGATAGATAGATAGATAGATAGATTTTAGCAAATAGGCTGTTCACTTTGCACTTCACCTCATTCACTTTGAATGAGGTGAAGCTCTGCTGACTTCCATAATCCAATTATGTGCAAGCCTATTTTCCTTTAACCGACCCTGGCGGTATGATTCTTTTGGATTTTAGGTGCTGAAAGCGGTACCATTATTTTGCATGTAATTCTTGTGAATGAGCAGCCCAAACCAACTGTATACATTTATTATATATATTATATATACATATATATATATATATATATATATATATGTATGTATACATATATTATATATATATATATATATATATATATATATATATATATATATATATATATATATATATATATATAATGTATACAGTTGGTTTGGGCTGCTCATTCACAAGAATTATGTATTTTTATATATATATATATATATATATATACGTATATATATATATATATATATATATGTATATGTATATATATACATATACATAAAAGGTACAGTAAAACTGCAGGAAAGGGCACTGGGGGGCAAACTAATATGTTTTTTTTTTTTTATTTTGAATGGTATCAGTGTGTTTGGTGCGTTTTTACATTTGAATTTGCCGCCGGATCCACCCCCCTGTGAACGTCACGTCGCAGGAGACGGAAGCCGGGCCACGGAGAGGATCGGGAGGAAGAACCGCCGTTACACACCGCCAGACACATCGCTGGATCCCGGTGACAAGGTAAGTAACCTCTTTTACAGGATCCAGCGATGCTTCTGGCGGTACCCCGAGTGTGGCTCGGGGTTACCGCTTTTGGCTCTGAAATTAAACCCCGAGCCACGCTCGGGAAAACCGCTAGGAAGGTTAATAAATCAACCTCAATAACTATGAAAAATCTTGGTGACTTAATATTAACATGCAATGCCAAACTACAGTTTCTAAAGCAAGCAAAATACTTGAAAAACATTTTGCTCTTGTACAAAGCATTAGTTAGTTTTCTTTTTTTTTTTTTCCATAATGTTTTATTTAGAATGTAAAAAAAGGGCAATACAGGTACATCGTCAACTTACAAACGTCTAGTCCAGTTCACATTTTAGGAAAGTTAAAATTAAAACATAGTAGAGTTAAGTAGTTAGTTTTCATTTGTAATATTCAGTTAAGTTTTGGGTTCCAGTTCACAAAAAGGATGTTGGGGAACTTGAGAGAGTGCAGAGAAAGATAATTAAACTGATAAGAGGCATTTAGGACTCGGCTATGATAAAATAATACTTGAGCTGAATGGATTTTATCCTGAAAAGAGGTGTTTATGATGACTGGGTATCAATGAATGGTTTATAGTGAACTTGGTGAAAAATGATTCCCTAAGGTCATTGCAAAGGCCAATGGGACACTCTGCGTTTAGAGGATTAACGTAGGAGGCTTTTTCACAATAGAGCTGTGAAAATATAGAATAGACTACCTATAGAACTAGTTATAGGCAGCTCAGTTGATTTTTTTAAATTTTTTTAACCTTCTTAGCGGTATTCCCGAGCGTGGCTCGGGGTTCGATTTCAGAGCCAAAAGCGGTAACCCAGAGCCACAATCGGGGTACCGCCAGAAGCATCGCTGGATCCTGTAAGCAGGATTACTTACCTTGTCTCCAGGATCCAGCGATGTGTCCCGCATGGTGTCTCATGGCGGATCTTCCTCCCGATCCTCTCCGTGCCCCGGCTTCTGTCTCCCGCGACGTGACGTTCGCAGGGGGGTGGAACCGGCGGCAAATTCAAATGTAAAACCCACCAAACACACTGATACCATTCAAAATAAAAAAAAATCATATTAGTTTGCCCCCCAGTGCCCTTTCCTGCAGTTTTACTGTACTTTATATGTGTATATTATATATATATATACGTAATTCTTGTGAATGAGCAGCCCAAACCAACTGTATACATGTATTATATATATATATATATATATATATATATACAGTATATATACTGTATATATATATAATGTATACAGTTGGTTTGGGCTGCTCATTCACAAGAATTACATGCAAAATAATGGTACCGCTTTCAGCACCTAAAATCCAAAAGAATCATACCGCCAGGAAGGTTAAGCCTTATTTATTCCTGAATGCACAAAATGTTACCATTTCTAAGTAAAAATTTAAAGATTGCAATCTAGTTACTATTCAATTGCCTAAGGAGATCAGGAAGGATTGTTTCACTGGTTGGAGCAAATAGTTTTATAAGGGGGAGTTGCCATCCTTTGGATCAATGTTGAGTATTGGCTTTTGTAGATGGAGGTTTGCAATTTATGTATTTATATTTTATTTCTATTGGTATCACATTTTTCTATATTTCATCCTGACTAACTATATAATCTGTATATTTGAAAATATTGACCCAATTATTTTAAATATGTAATATTCAGATAATTCCCTAAACATTTACATAATTATCTATGAATGTTATTGAAATATATTTGAATAAAGCAGGTTACTAAACTTTTTACATTTCTGTATAATGACATTTAAATAAGGTCATGCAAGGGCTGTTACCCATAATAATCAAAGTCCATTTACTGTAGTCTGATCTGAGCAAAGTAAAATTGTATTGATGGTAACAGGTTACTGATATTTGCTCTGCCACCTTATTAAAAATCAATTTAAGCCCAATTGTAGAAAGCACAGTTATAGCATGTTTAAATTTGTTCTAAAGTCTACACCTATTCTTTTCCTCATTGTTAAAGCGGAGTTCTGGGCAAAAATAAATTTTTAAGCTAAAAATACCCCTCTAGTCCTAACATATCCCCAATTACCCTAACACTAACTCCACATTACAGTACATTACAGTTATAGAATAAAGATACATTCTTACCTTTAAAATTGATTGCAGAGCGCGGCCATCTTCGGTGTGGGCATCTGAAGCTGTGGTGTCCCCCGCTGTGTCCCTCTTCCTGGTTCTTGACTACCCAGAATGCCAATCGTAATCTCGCGCATGTGCTGTACATTGCGATTGGTAATCAGAGTAGCGGCCGGCCATTCCCATTGCATCCTGGGATTGATGACGCTCATCTCCCAGGACGCAATGCAAAGGAGGAAGTGGCGTCGGGGGCCACGGTCGCACAAGGAGGAAGAGGAAGGAAGGTAAGTTTATTTTCTTTAAAAACAAAGTAAGAGAAAAAAAATATTAATTATCCAATTCTTTTTCAGGTTTTTTTAAGCTAACGGATGGTACAAAGTTCATTTTTAGGGTGGAACTCCACTTTAAGGTTTTCAAAAGAAAAAACAAAAACTGACATACATGCAAAATGTTTCAAGTAATGACAACAAAATCTAAAAAAAAAAAAAAAAAACAGCATAGTTTTCTGTAAATATAATAGATACTATATATATATATATATATATATATATATATATATGTATATGTATTTGTATATGTATATATATATACAGTATATATATATATATATATATGTGTGTAATATTGAAAAATGAGCCCCATTCAACTACATTTTCTCTTTGAGAATCAGGAGTGTCAAATATTTATTAACATTCATTGGCTTAAGTTCTGCATTTTACTGATATGTAGCTGTTGAGTACTAATGAGCAGGGTTGTTAAGGAAAAAGATGGAACCATTTGATATACATAGACTTTTATTATATATCTTTACGGGTCTGAATTGCAGCCAGAGAGGTCTTGTATATTAGATAAAGAATTGTCAAATTACTGAGAACTTTTTGCTCATACATATTGATGTGGTCATCCAAGTATGAAACTATTGGATACAGTCAGTGTGTGTGTGTGTGTTTTAGGAATCACAAAGAAAAAAATGGTTTTATAATAGTTTCAGGCTGTCAATGGTTGTTAAGGAAGCATCTGGTGCTTGGATCTACAGATTTTTTGCCAACCACTGACAATACCCAGCCCATGCACTTACATGGCCGGGAGTCCCCATGGCCATATTTGAGCAATGATGTCCCTTTCTTTATATAGCTTATCAGTGGTTTGCAATTAAGCTAGTTACAGTATGTGCTGCCCTGGATGGGACAGTGAGGGTTAATGTTTTTTGTGGGTTTTCTTTGGGTCTGACCCACTGATCCTATGATATAATAGAGAGATAGTGGACCAGAGTGGAGAGCCTGAAGGGTAGAGAGTCGGAGAGCCGCACTAATGAGGAAAGAGAGAAAGTTGTAATTGTCTGTAACTGCTGTGATATAGGAGGTCATGGGGACCTGGGGTTCATTCCTGAAGACACCAGCCACTGTAAAGTAAAATAAAGCTTTTGAAACTTTGTTCCTGCTTGGTCTGAAGTTATTTAAGAGGTGCAATGCAAGTAACTGGCGCATTGCTACAGCTCAGATCACTAAACACATTGGGATATGAAGACATCAATACAAAGAGTTTTTACAGCATAAAGATATAAGTGGTTACCAAGTAGCCTGTTATAAAGTGTGTGCCTGTGACAGATGGGACAACCTCTTGCAGCAAGGACTGTGACAGGTGGGACAGCCCCTTGCAGTGAGGAAGTTATCGGCACTCTCTTCATGCACGGTCCATCTCCCATAGTAACGGGAACAGATCAGCGTCATAGAGGTCCTCAACCTGTGCACAGGTATAGAAGAGCAATACTTAAGGAAGTGCATGTAGGGACCCCATATTATTACTGGGAGTAAGGCAGAGGTGAAGCCCTTGACGGCTAGATGTGGACAAGGCTCAGCATGTCCCTTATAAATGCAAGTTACAGTGAGGGTGTACAATGTCATGGAGACAGAGAGTTAACTGGAGAACAGTTATGGTGCAATTGTATGTAGTGTACGTTCATCTCTAAAAGCAGAGGCCCACCTTAAGATCAAGTGTTCCCCTATGGCGGCCTCAGCCTGATCCCAGGACATTGATGAAAATGGCACATAAGTAAAGGTACCCCAGATGTAGTAAAGTAATCCTGTTACAAGTACCTAGCTTTGCCCAGAAAAACCCACCCCAAGGGTAAGCTGCCTATGTGACCTATACTTGGCACCCAATAAAGAGGGAAACACAGAGGACATGAAAACAATCACCTACCTACCCTTACAAGCTTATGACAGCTCAGAGAGCTTTAATTCAGCTTTATCTACTGTCAGGATTGGTCATGTGTGGGGGATGATCAGATTTTTTTTTTCAGCGAGTTTGGTGGGCAGCAGGCATCGTGATGGAATTACAGTGAGAGACTTTCTTGGGTATTCTTTTTTTTTTTTAAAAAGGATTTGCTAAACATTTGGGTATCTTCATTTCCAGGTGACATTTTTTTTTTGAATGAGCAGGGGACTATGTTCCCCAATACTCATTCACATGGGAGGGGAAGTATCTGGGGGCTCTTTATTACTAAAGCCCCCTGACCACACAACTACCAGAAAGGGTTGTGGGGGAGAAGCCTTTTACTCATCAAAATGGGGACAAGGTGCTTTAACAGGGGTTCTGATTGGCAAGGCAACCCTCACATTGAAGGCACATGGCCTAGCATTTTTCAGAAGGGGGGGGGGGGGGCTGGCCAGCCAAGCTGATTTCTCAAGCGTGAGTTTTGAAGGCATTTTTTTATTCTTGCTGTAAGATGAACTACAATAAAAGTAAAATTAACAAATAAAGAAACACCACATTAACACCACCCAACGTCAGTCTCACGTGTGCTTAGGGATGGGCGCGTGCCACCAGTGGCACGCTACCATCCCCTAGGCAGCGGGGATGCCGATGTATGGAGCTGGCGGCCACGATTGTCACCGGGCACCCGCGATTGCTCCCCACTGAGAGAGAAGAACAGTCAGCTGTTGTAAACACAGCTGACCGTTTCTCTCTCTGAAATGATCACAGAGTGCTTGTGATCCTTCTATATAGGATCCCAGGTCTCTATGATCATTTCAAAAGCCCATCCCCCCACAGTTAGAAAACACTCCCCTAGGCTCACACTTAACCTTTTGATCACCCCTATGTTAACCCCTTCCCTGCTAAAGTCATTATTACAGCAGCAGTGCATATTTTTAGCACTGATTACTGTAGTATTGTCACTGATCCCCCCAAAAGTGTCAAAAATGTCAGTTAGGGGCCTGATCTGTTCACCACAATGTCACAGTCCCGCTAACAATCACAGATCGCCGTCAATACTAGTAAAAAATAAATAAATAAAAATGACATAAAGCTTTGCCCTACTTTGTGGACGTGATAACTTTTGTGCAAACCAATGAAAATACGCTTATTGTGATTTTTTTTTTTTTTTACCAAAAATATGTAGCAGAATACAAATTGGCCTAAAATAATGAAACATTTTGATTTTAAATTTTTTTTGGGAATGTTATATAGCAGAAAGTGAAAAATATTGTTTTTTTTTTTTTTTTCAGAAATATCGCCCTTTTTTTGTTTATAGCACAAAAAAATCAAAATCGCACAGGTGATCAAATACCACCAAAAGAAAGAGTTTTTTTTTTTTTTTAGATTTGGATAGGTGGGTTAAAACACCTTGTTGTCTGTGCCTCCATTGGGGAAATTCACCCTCTCTATATTTGTCCTGTTTACCTTTATCATTTAAAGTAATAACAAAATCCTCAATTTTGGGTTGTCCCCAATAAATAATAGGGGAGGGGAAATTCTCCAACGGGACACAGTTGAAAAAAAAAAACTGACAGGGGTTATAACCCTCCTTTGCTCTATCCAAAATGTAAAAATATGTTGTGCCTATAGTTCTACTTTAGGGCAAATAGACTGTGCAGTTTGCAAGTTCCTCCAGAGCTTAGTACATGAGGTAAAGCTTCACTTTACAAAGGATAATTTTTGCGTGCACATGATTGGAGATTTCCCTCATTTACTAAGCTCTGGAGTAACTGCACTTGTAAAAGTCCTCAATCTATGTGCCCTTAGCAAATCCACCCCATTACTTGTAAAGAAATACAGTTTGTCTATTTTCTCTGGTCATTTCGTCAGATTTTTGGAGATTTTTTTGTGTATATACAAGCATATAAATCATTTGCTGCAACCCTCCCAATTAGAGATGGACTGAACATCCCCTGTTTGGTTCGCAGCAGAACTGAACAGCGGAAAAGTTCTAACCCGAACTGCGAACCCTATTGAAGTCTATGGGAGCTGAACAGGAAAAATAATTCCCTGTGCCCATTTTGAAGGCTTATATGCAAGTAAATGCCCATAAAAGGAGTATGGGGGTCCGGGTAGTGCCCTGGGGGACATGTATCAATGCAAAATTTTTTAAAAAATTATTGTTTTTTCAGGAACAGTGATTTTATTGATACGTAAAATGCAACAATAAAAATGAAAAATTCCTTTAAATATAGTGCCTGGGGGGGGGGGAGGGGGGGGGTGAGAGGGTCCCCTTAGCCTGTCTGTAAAATGGTGCTTCTGTAGCATATATAGAACATGCTGCAGCAAAAATGAAATTTCTAAAAAAATAAATAAAAAAAAACGAGTCAAATCACATTTAAATTGAGTTGCGGTTGCAATTGCTGGCACCTAGATATAGAAAAATGTAATAAATAAATAAAAAACGCGTGGGGTTCCCCCCAAGATCCATAACATACCCTTATCCAAGCATGCAGCCCAGCAGGTCAGGAAAGGGGGGCAGTGTTGACCCCCTCCTCAACCATACCCTTCCATATGCCTTTAACATGGGGGGGTGGGGGCTCTGCCCCAAAGCATGTTGATGGGGACAAGGGCCTCATCCCCACAACCATGGCTGGTGGTTGTGGGGGTCTGGGGGCAGGGGGCTTATTGGAATCTGGAAACCCCCTTTACCAAGATGCTGCCCCCCCATGTGAATGATAATGGGGTACATAGTACCTCTACCCATTCACCAAAAAAGTGTCAAAATGTAATAAAAACACAGAAACAGTTTTTGACAATTCCTTTATTAAAAAATAAAAGAACAGTGTCGCCTAATGTAAATCCATTGTCAAACATGCCGCCCGCTGCACCCGAAAAAACAAAAAAGGAAACGCTCCCGCCGTCCATGAAGGCTGGCCTCCTACTGCAGGCTCCGCTGTTTAACAGTTCTTTTATAGGGAAGGGCAGAGCCACCTGGGGACATCACCTGGTGGCACTGCCCCGATACAGCTTGCACCGGTCTGTGATGTCACAGGGGGGGTGGTGCCACCAGGTGACATCAATAGATGGCCCCACCCTTCCCTATGAAAGAACTGTAAAACGGCTCCCAGCAGTAGGCGGCCAGCCTTTATGGATGGCAGGAACTTTTTTTTTTTAGTGCTAGTGCGGCGGGAGGCGTGATTGTCGATGGATTTACATCGGGGGACACTTTTTTAAAATTTCCACGATAGTGTTTGGAAATCATTTTTAGCAATAGTGCTTTGTTTTGTTTTCAATTAACAGTTGGAAAACTCATGCACACAGACGTTTTTCTCCATAAACATACACTCCCCTTTCCTATTGTACTTTTGAAAGTATACATGTCTGTGATTGGTTGTGTTGACTCCACCTCCCCTGTAAACCCCTTTTTTCTCTGACTATAAAAAAAACTAGAGATCTGCCTTTAGCAGAACTGCTACTATGGACTAGGGATGATCGAACGGTTCGGGTCGACCATCGGTTCAACCCGAACATTGACTGTTCGAGGTTCGGCCGAATTTAGAACTTTTTGCAGAAAAAGTTCGGAATTCGGCAACCAGAACCGACCAAAATGCAATGGGACAGGAAATGGGCTTTAAAAGCCCATGATTGGACCAGAACCATTAGCAAAAGCCAATTGAGGGGGCAGGAGAATGCTAGGAATGTGATTGGAGTGACTAGGGGGTCCAGAGGCCAATCAGTAGTGAATACGCCACCCAGTATATAACATAGCCCCGCCAAATCTCTAGCACTTTAATACTGGGGCTGTGGAAGAGAGGGGAAGCAGTTCTGTTACTCCTGCTTCAAAAGTGTCATTTAGCAATTATTAGTGTGAGGAAAGGGATATCTAGTGTAGTTAGGGTGCTATTTTCCACTATAGTTAGCTTCAAAAATCTAGTTTCTGTAGGGAAAGTGTTAAGTGCCAGGGTGACCGTAGTGTAGTGTAGGGTGAACTGACACTGACTGCTATGGCAGGGTGACCAAACCCTTCCATTTCAGGGTGACCGCTATAGAGAAAAGATCATTTCTCTTATGTGACTTACAGAGCAGCGATATGGCTTCTCGCCGGTCAGCCTGCTTTTTGCTGCAGGCGTTTATTGGGCTTTTTTGAGGACATGTTTGGAGTCAGGCATGACATCTGAACTTGTGTATAGGGGTATATATACACACACATGTATGTATATATACACCTACACATATATAGGTGTGAAAAGAGCAGAACACTATGCTTGCGCTAATGAAATAATTAACAGGCATATGGCTCCGCTCCTATCACACCTATATGTGTGTATGTGTATAATACATATAAGTGTGTGTGTATATATACCCCTATACACAAGTTCAGATGTCATGCCTGACTCCAAAGACCCCAAAAAATGCCCAAAAAAACGCATGCGCCAAAAAAAACGCCCAGGTGTGTTATTGCAGGTGTTTTTTTGGGCATTTTTTTGGGGTCTTTTTATACCCATACACACATATAGGTGTGATAGGAGCGGAGCCATATGCCTGTTAATTATTTCATTAGCGCAAGCATAGTTCTGCTCTTTTCACACCTATATATTGTAAGGGATTAGCTCGGTGGTAGGCGTGGATGACCCCTTTGGGGGTGCGTTTTCACAGAGAGATAGCCGAGCAGAGGTTGAAAACAAGACTGATTTATTCATGCAATTTACTTCACACAATTGCAAGCGTCAAAACAGCCAAAATAAAATAAAAGACAAAATAAATCCTTGCCTCTGTGGGCGGCTACCTTCTCACGCTGGAACCTACCTAAGAAGTCTTCCCAACCTACTGTTGGGCCGACACTGCTGATCCTACAGCAGACACTCAAATGTCCATTTGTTTGCTTTTCACACAGCACAAACATTGTCCATTGAACATGTCCCTTTGTTTTCTTTCACACAGCACATGTTCATTTATAACAGGATCCTTTACTCTTCAGATTCTTCACATTGAACACAGTTCATTTAACAGGTCCCTTTACTCTTCACACTCTTCACATGGAACACTTTGTCTTCTCACCTTTGAGACGTCTTCACTCGTGGTTACCCTCCTTAGCTTCACATCGGGAGGCACACATCCGACTGTCCCCCTCTCCCAGCCCACACGGCGACAGGAGGCAGCAGTCCTTCTCCCATGCCCACACGGCGTCGGGAGGTACACGTATGTCTGCCTTCCTCTCCCAGCCCACACGGCGACAGGAGGCAGCAGTCAATAGATTTTCTCTGGACAAATTATAGAGGCCTTGATCTCCTCATTCTGAACAGCTGAATGGTTTTCAACTTCCTGCTGGCTCTTTTTGCAGCCAACACCCTATAGTATCAGTGAACTTTTCAAAGCAGGTGGGAATGTGTCTCCTCTCAGTGACTACATTCCCAGATTTACCTGACTTCCTGTCACATACCCCCCCCTCTTGTTTCAACCCTAGGGTTGGGACACATATTTCCAGGCACGCATGTGTCAGGCACTGCTGACTCACTGATAAGCCTCCTATTATCCTCAAGCTTCCGGATGAAACTGTTTCTGTCATCTTCACTGACAGATTTCTCATAAATGCCACACAGTTTGTCTCTCATCTCATATACACATTCTTCAACTGCATTTTTGGCATAATTTTGCTCCTTCTCGTTTCTGTCATCTTCATTGACAGCTTTCTCATAAATGTCAGACAGCTTGTCCCTCATAACCGTCTGTCCAATCCACCATGGAGGACCGTGATCCATAGGCAACTCAATTGGGCTAGTCTTAATGTCTTCAACATTCTTAAGACGCCTCTCTCTGCAATCCATAAATGTTTTCCACAAAACTTTGAGAACCTTTGCTTCACTAAGCTTTGTTCCAAGTAGGGACTCTTGACATCCCTCTGTGACTTGAGTTGCCTCTCCATACAGCTGTACACAATCATTGACTTTTTGTTGTAAAAGGGAATGATCTTCCTTCTTGAGCTTTGCTTGCTCTAAGATGCTGTGCAGAGGATTTTCCAATTGAGACAACAGGCTGTCACACATTTCTTCAAAGTGACCCCTGTTCCTTTTCCCAGAGATATCAATATCATTCAAACATTTCATATTCATAGGCAGATCTGAAGCATTTGCACTCATCAACTTCTTAAACTTTTCGCCCTCCTGAGCGAGTCGCAGTAAAGGCCTACTATTTGATTTGATATTCAGTTTATATTTCTTGCCAAACTCTTCACAGAAGTAGCCAACCAGAACATCATCAACTTTCCTTCCACCAACATAGGGGTTAAAGGCAACAACACAGTTGAACCCAGCGATCTGGGTGGTATCCATTATAGACCTCCTCTCTGCATCAGTGAAGAAGCATGGAACTGCAACACATTCTTTTACAGGTTTCTTCAATGCACTTTCTGCTGAACTATTTGACCGCTCAAGGTCACCTAGTTCCTTTTCTCTATCTGAATTCCACATGGAATGTATCTCAAGATCACGATCAAACTTCTGCCACCCGTCTTTCACCAGTTCCATTTTGGAAACACTCCCTGAAAGGCACTTATTCATTTGCTTCACGTTTTCACCAACAGCCTTAGTTTTCTCCACTAGGTGGCATTTGCTTTTTTCTCCCAGATTTATATCACTTGCTTTAGTTTTCTCCGCTTTAGTTTTCTCCACTAGGTTTTCAGCCTGAACTGAGAAATCATCACATTTCTTACACAACTCTTTTGTTTGCTGAAGCTCTAATGATACATTTTCCAATGCTTGAAGTTTTTGAAGGAACGGTTTATTCCAAAGGGGTGATTCAAGCCACGTGTCATCACATTTCTGAGGCTCACTCAGGACAGACCCCAAAACACTGATCCTTTTAAAAACTGCATCAGGCACACTATCCCCTCTTTGGGACAGATCCTCTGTTGCCTGGAATTCCTCTTCCAGTTCCTGCAACGGAATCTTCATCTCTTCTACTTGCTGTTCTAAGGCTCGCTTAGACTTTTCTAGCTCCTGAACTCTTTTCACAACATCATCCTTGGAGCGGACCAAATCTTCCATTTCTGTACACAGCTGTTGGTTAACTCTTTCTAGTTCAGCCTTACACTCTAGAGCTTCCTCCAAAGAGCGAGCCAAGAACAGGGCTTTGCTCTCGTTATCACGCACCTCCGTTTCTTCACGTGCGCGTTCTTCTGCATATTTTGCAGACACAGTCTTCTCTTCACCAAGCATCTGATCAAACTTCTTTTTCACATCTTCAACACATTGTAATGAACCAACGCTTTCTTCCATGCGTTTTTTCATATCCGCTATCTGAGCTTGCAATGTTGCGACTTGCTCTGATAGGTTTTTCTTTGCTTCCGCCTCCTCTTTTAATTGTTCCAGGAAGCCATTTTTCTCATCTTCCATTTGTTTGAGCTTTGTGCTAAAACTCAGCCTTTGACACCTCTCTTCCTGTAAGAGTTCCTGCGTGTCTTGCAGCTGCGATTCCAAGATAGAAAAATCTTCCGCAATTTCTCTAGATTTGCTGTCTGCTTGAGAAAGCTGATTTGTAACATTGTCCAACTCAACCTGCAGTCGGTTTGCCTTCTCTAACAGCTTAGCACACAATCGGTCACCTTCTGACACCTTGACTTGCGATTCCAGAAGCCGTGCCTCTACTTTTTCCCTCTTATGTTCACAATCTCCTTTTCCCTGCATAAGAGCCTTCACCTCATTGGCTAGTTTCTGGGAATGAGACTGTAATTCTGCCACACAGGCTTCTTTCTCCTTTAACTGCTGCTGGAAACGTTGGGCTTCACCTTTCCAACTTTCACAGTCTGCACGTAATTCATCTACCACATTGCTCAAAGTGGTGAGCTCATACACAGTACTCAGTAATTTAGCCTCTCTTTCACTTTTCTCGTTGTCGCTGAGAGACAATGTCGTTTTCAGAGCGACATTCTGTTCCTGCGACTCCTGCAGGTCTATTTTTGTAACTTCCAAACACTGAAGACTTTTTTCCAGCTGATTACGCAACTCCAACATTTCACACATACTTTGCTTCTGCAAAGTCTGAATTTCAATTTCCTTTTCCATGAGGATGGTATCTTTCTCCTTTATAGTGTCTTGACATTTTTGCAACTCGACCAAAAGAAGAGCAGTGGATTCTTCCCACTGTAACACATGAGACTTGAGTAGTTCATTCATTTCCTGCAAGTTTCTATGCTCCATTTTAAGCAATTCCAAGGCTTGTTCCTTTTCTTCCATTTTCCGTTGCAAGGCATCCAACTCAGCCCTGCACACATACTCGGTTTCCTCCAAACCGATGGCCTCCATTGGCTGCTGGCGTCTCTGTTTCCAGCCTGCCATGCTCTCTTGATGAGCCTTTTGTTGAGCTGCAAAGCTCCGTTGTTTCAGCATCTCCCCCATTTTGGGTTTACTTTTCATCTGAGCACACTGAGTCTCCATAGCAGTTTCATCAGTGTTGCTAGGGACAACAACCTTCCTCTTTAGTAGACTCTCTTTAGGCATGGATGGGGCTGGTTCAGACGGTAACATCCCCTCCATCCATAGAATCCGGTCTCTCATTTCATCTATCTTTGCATTTTTCAGGCGTTTGGATCGCCCCATCTTCAATAACTCCACAAATTTTTCACAGTCCAGCAAAAAATTTTCAGACCACTGTCTCTTTAACACATGTAGTTTTTCTCTCTCTTGCAAGATCTCTTTTCCTGCACACACAGTTTGTGCAGTCACTTGCACCAGACACCACAAAGTTCATCAAATAATTTTGAGACCCCTGTCTCTTTAAAACACTTTTTTTTTTTCTGTCAGGATCTTCTCTCCTGCACACCTAGATTGTGCAATCTCATGCACCAGATAAAGTTCATCAAACATTTGCACTTCCTTGCAGGGATCTTGCTGCTTCTGCCCGCATCCTCCACCATATGTAAGGGATTAGCTCGGTGGTAGGCGTGGATGACCCCTTTGGGGGTGCGTTTTCACAGAGAGATAGCCGAGCAGAGGTTGAAAACAAGACTGATTTATTCATGCAATTTACTTCACACAATTGCAAGCGTCAAAACAGCCAAAATAAAATAAAAGACAAAATAAATCCTTGCCTCTGTGGGCGGCTACCTTCTCACGCTGGAACCTACCTAAGAAGTCTTCCCAACCTACTGTTGGGCCGACACTGCTGATCCTACAGCAGACACTCAAATGTCCATTTGTTTGCTTTTCACACAGCACAAACATTGTCCATTGAACATGTCCCTTTGTTTTCTTTCACACAGCACATGTTCATTTATAACAGGATCCTTTACTCTTCAGATTCTTCACATTGAACACAGTTCATTTAACAGGTCCCTTTACTCTTCACACTCTTCACATGGAACACTTTGTCTTCTCACCTTTGAGACGTCTTCACTCGTGGTTACCCTCCTTAGCTTCACATCGCTGTAGGGGGTCTTCTCCCATGCTCACCAGCTTGTCGGGAGGCACACATCCGACTGTCCCCCTCTCCCAGCCCACACGGCGACAGGAGGCAGCAGTCCTTCTCCCATGCCCACACGGCGTCGGGAGGTACACGTATGTCTGCCTTCCTCTCCCAGCCCACACGGCGACAGGAGGCAGCAGTCAATAGATTTTCTCTGGACAAATTATAGAGGCCTTGATCTCCTCATTCTGAACAGCTGAATGGTTTTCAACTTCCTGTTGGCTCTTTTTGCAGCCAACACCCTATAGTATCAGTGAACTTTTCAAAGCAGGTGGGAATGTGTCTCCTCTCAGTGACTACATTCCCAGATTTACCTGACTTCCTGTCACAATATATGTGTAGGTGTATATATACACATACATGTGTGTGTATATATACCCCTATACACAAGTTCAGATGTCATGCCTGACTCCAAAGACCCCAACAAAAAGCCCAAAAAAAACCCGCCTGCAATAACACACCTGGGCGTTTTTTTTTTTGGCGCAGGCATTTTTTTGGGCATTTTTTGTGGGTCTTTGGAGGCAGGCAAAACATCTGAACTTCTGTATAGGGGTATTTATACACACACATGTATGTATATATACACCTACACATATATAGGTGTGAAAATAGCAGAACACTATGCTTGCGCTAATGAAATAATTAACAGACATATGGCTCCGCTCCTATCACACCTATATATGTGTATGCGTATAAATACATATAAGTGTGTGTGTATATATACCCCTATACAGAAGTTCAGATGTTTTGCCTGCCTACAAAGACCCACAAAAAATGCCCAAAAAACGCACTGACTTAGTGAGTTGTCATTTTTCTATGGTTTTAACCCTTTTACCTCTTTAAGAGCAATAAAAACTAACAAGGGTTGTAATTCTTCTCCACTGTGTCCATCCCACTGGATATCTCATGAGATAAAATACTGCATGGTTTCAAGAGATAAATACTGCATATTTTGATAAAATACCACATGCGGTATTTTAGTAGCATTTTTTGTGAATGCCAAAAAAGTCTTGATAAACGTTGAATGGTATTTTACTGCATTTCTTAAGGTTCTCAATACCACTTAATAAATGGAGCCCACTGTGCTGGATTAAGTGTAGGGATGAATACAAAATTACCATTATCCTTTCTAAAAGAATTGCAGCCTGCAGAATACATATTGCTGATTTATTTCTCTTGGATCATCAAGTGTGCTCAGAGTCATGGAAGTCCTTGTCCTGGGTCAGACGGCAGTATTCATTATCCCCTATCTGGAAGTTCATTACTACCTTGGGCTTTCAGGAGTGAATTGTCTGTTCTTCCATAGTAGTTGATCAATGCAATGATCCAACAGCGCCACCTATATGGGCTTTAATAAGGACGTTTCATAAAGAATTCTTCTACAATTTCATAAGCAGTTCCTTTAACAATACAGCAAAACAATTTCTTTATACAGGAGACCTATGTTGGAGACATTTGTCAGGCCATCTTCTCATCACCACCTTTGACGTTGCTTTACATCTGTTTTTCTTTTTGTCCACTTTCTCTGGATCCTTCTTCCATCTTGATTTGGTCAACTTCTCAGGAAACAAATGTATGTTTGCATATTGAATTCCTTTGCTCACACCCCTGATGAAGGGTATTCCCGCAACACGTAGGGAGTCGGGTGCCCATTGGAAATCTATGCTCCACAACCATTTTGTCTCACCATGACACATTTTTACAATCCAATATTGTGCTATATGTATTCATCTCTTTTGTTACATTGATTTTATTGTTATCCATTAAAATTATGTTTTAATTTACATTTGTGGTGTTATTTTCGGCCCTTAAAGTCCCGTTCTCTACTAGGGTTTTTTTTCTTTGATATTTATTTGGGATGTTGGCCGTATAACACCCTGCTCTACCTAGATGAGTGCCCCTTCTATCTTGTTTATAAAGAGCGTGCTCCTGAATCCATATGTTGACATCTTCAGAGCATCCATGCAACCTAGCAGAATGCAGATCCAACTCACATGTGTCACTGATGGAAGTGTTTTTTTTTGGGGAGAGGGGAGGTTGAAATAAAGTGTTCAGATACTTTGCTTAGATTGTCTGGCTAAAACCTTTTAGGTTTTAAAGCAGGGGTGGGGAACCTTTTTTCTGCCAAGGGCCATTTGGGTATTTGTAAAATCATTCAATCATCAACTTAAAAATTAGCCTGTTATATTTGGTCAAACATTTAATTAACTCACCCCTAATGTGATGGCTGCAAT
This sequence comes from Pelophylax lessonae, assembly GCF_965119305.1. NCBI lineage: Eukaryota > Metazoa > Chordata > Amphibia > Anura > Ranidae > Pelophylax > Pelophylax lessonae. The sequence goes on from NC_138768.1 coordinate 724,688,957, forward strand.
TGCTTCTCTTTGGTGAGGTGTGTGATGTTAGCTGGTATTGATGATGTTGCTACTCGCAACTGGTTTTACAGGTTTGCGTCGGTCAGTCTGGAGCGCACTCGACTTTTTGGGGTGGTAAGTTTTGAAAAGAACTGCTGGCGGGTACTGCTGGTTGGTACTGCTGGTGGGTATAGCTGGCTGGTACTGCTGGTGGGTACAGCTGGCTGGTACTGCTGTGGGTATTGCTGGCTCAGGCTGGTACTGCTGGCTTGTACTGCTGGCTGGTACTGCTGGCTTGTACTGCTGGCTGGTACTGCTGTGGGTACTGCTGGCTGGTACTGCTGGCTCTGGCTGGTACTGCTGTGGGTACTGCTGGTTCTGGCTGGTACTGCTGTGAGTAATGCAGGTACTGCTGGCTCTGGCTGCTACTGTTGTGAGTACTGCTGGTTCTGGCTGGTACTGCTGGCTCTGACTGGTACTGCTGTGGGTACTGCTGGTTCTGGCTGCTACTGCTGTGAGTACTGCTGGTTCTGGCTTCTACTGCTGTGAGTACTGCTGGCTCTGGCTGGTACTGCTGTGTGTGCTGCTGGCAGGAAATGCTGGCTAAGAGAAGTGTAGCAGCGCCACGCTGGAGGAAGAGGTGATGTTTCCTGTATTTGTCACAGGCAGAGTGCATTTGATAGCTCTCCGCCTGTGACTCACTCAGACTGTCATAACGAAGCACGAACTATACAGGAAGCATCGGCTCCATTCTGACATATCAGCTGAGAGAGACACAGACACAGCTGCACAGGGGGCCGGACAAAATGACTTTGGGGGCCGCATACGGCCCCCAAACCATAGGTTCCCTACCCCTGGTTTAAAGTGATAATAATGTCACTTTATCGGCTGAGATGTGTTGAGGAAGGTGGAATACTTTACTCTGTCAAAGGTTATCCTCTGCAGAATTCCCTTTATACAATACTTCCAGCCACCCAGCAGATCTAGGGGAATCCAAATTAGCATTTATTTAAAATGTTTCTTCATAGTGTGAAATTTGTGGTTTTAAAGGCACAAAGGTTTTTACCTTAATGCATTCTTTGCATTAAGGTAAAAAACCTTTCAGAAGTTTCTTCCCCCAGCCCCCTCCCCCCTTTTAACAACTTACCTGAGCCCAATATTGACTCAGTGCTGTACCCATCTTCAGCAGCTCTTTTCCACTATCTCTCTTTTCACCAGAGACTCGACAACAGTGGGAGCCAGTGGCTCTTGCTGCTATCAGTCAAATCCTGTAAAGGAGCAAGGCCGAGCCATGCTATATGTGTCTATAGATGCACATTGCCTGGCTTGGGATCAAGCCTTCATGAGTGCATGTGGCATGCTTGAGGGGCACTCAGGGAAGAGATTGCAGCCAGATTGCTGGCAGTTGACCCCATAGGGGGGGTTGGGCCCTTTCTGTGCAAAACAATTGCACAGTACGGATAAGTATGGCATGTTTGTTATTAAAACAAAAAAAAAGCAAAAAAAACCTTTACAATCACTTTAATTTGTTTAAGAATAAATGTGGTGTTCCATCTTAAACCTAATGAGCCTTAAATGCCCCCTCTCCCCAACACCTATGCTGACTAACATGTGTAAAAAAGATGTATGTACAGTGGGGATTGAAATTTTGGGCACCCCAGGTAAAAAATTGTATTAATGTGCCAAGGAAGCCAAGGAAAGATGGAAAAATCTCCAAGAGGCATCAAATTACAGATTAGACATTCTTATAATATGTCAACAAAAGTTCGAATTTATTTCCATCATTTACACTTTCAAAATAACAGAAAACAAAAAAATGGTGTCTGCAAAAGTTTGGGCACCCTGCAGAGATAATATCTTGTACTGCCCCCTTTGGCAAGTATCACAGCTTGTATAAACGCTTTTTGTAGCCAACCAAGAGTCTTTAAATTTTTGTTTGAAGTATCTTTGCCCATTCTTCCTTACAAAAGTCTTCCAGTTCTTTGAGATTTCTGGGCTGTCTGTCCCGCACTGCTCTTTTAAGGTCTATCCATAGATTTTCAATTATGTTGAGATCAGGAGATTGTGAAGGCCATGGCAAAACCTTCAGTTTACACCTCTTGATGTAATTCCCAGTGGATTTTGAGGTGTGTTTAGGATCATTATCCATTTGTAGAAGCCATCCTCTCTTTAACTTCAGCTTTTTCACAGATGGCATCAAGTTACCATCAAAAATTTGCTGAAATTTTATTGAATCCATTTTTCCTTCTACTTGTGAGATGTTCCCTGTGCCACTGGCTGCAATACAACCCCAAAGCATGATTGATCCACCCCCATGCTTAACAGTTGGACAGAGGTTCTTTTCATTAAATTCTGTGCCCCTTCTTCTCCAAATGTACCTTTGCTCATTCCGGCCAAAAAGTTCAATTTTAACCTCATCGGTCCACAGAACTTGTTTCCAAAATGCATCAGGCTTGTCTATATGTTCATTTGCAAAGTTCAAACGCTGATTTTTGTGGTGAGGACATAGAAGAGGTTTTCTTCTGATGACTCTTCCATGAAGACCATATTTGTACAAGTATCTCTTTATAGTGGAATAGTGTACCACAACTCCAGTGTCTGCCAGATCTTTCTGGAGGGATCGTGCAGTCAAACGTGGGTTTTGAATTGTTTTTCTCACAATCCTGGGAGCTGTCCTGTCTAACATTTTTTTTGGTCTTCCTGATCTTGCTTTAACTTCCATTGTTCCTGATGACTGCCATTTCTTAATTACATTCCGAACAGAGGATATTGACATCTGAAAACACTTTGCTATCTTCTTATAGCCTTCTCCAGCTTTGTGAGCATCAACTATTTTCAGTTTCAGTTTTCTAGAAAACTGCTTAGAAGATCCCATGGTACTGATTGTTGGGGCAAGGTCAGATGAGTCTGGGTATTTAAAACCTTTGAGATTGACATCACCTGGTCTTCCCAGACAATGATTGAGAACAATCCATGACACTGGCAGGTGTCAGCCTTGCAAAGGGGGCAGTGCATGCTATAAATTCTGCAGGGTGCCCAAACTTTTGCAGACGCAATTTTTTGGTTTTCTGTAATTTTTAAAGTGTCAATGATGGAAATAAAATCTAACTTTTGTTGACATATTATAAGAATGTCTAATCTGTAATTGATGCCTTTTGTAGATTTTTCCATCTTTCCTTGGCTTCTTTATGCACATTAATACAAATTTTTACCTGGGGTGCCCAAACTTTCAATCACCACTATAAAGATGGGGCCTGGATTATTTTTATTTTGCATTTTAAGACTTCTTATGTCAGATAAAAGGAAATCAGTCCGTTCCTGCCTTCTCTTCTTAACCCCAGACCCAAGTTTAATAAAGATACCCCACATAAAAGATTTATGATCATTCCACAACACAAATGGATCAGAGACAGATCCAGAATTCTGCTGGAAAAATTCTACTATATTTTTTTCAAAGAGAATTCTGGTGTCCAGTTTTTGAAGCAAAGATTGGTTGGTTCTCTGTAGAAAAGTTGATTTTGGGGCAAGAGAGTTAGCAACTGTAACGGAATCGTGACCCACACTGTGTTTGTGGGCTTCCGTCAGATTACTGCTTCCTTCAGTCTTGTACATAGGTATCAGACATTACAGCTCCCCCCATACAAAACTAGCTGGAACTTAGCTTGTATATATCTGGAACAACTGTTATTGAACAGACTCACGCACAATATATACCACACGAGGACATCCCCCTCCTGATCAGATTACCCCACTAGGTCAGGTGCCTGATTACATTATCATATGCAGATTAACTTTTGTTCAGAAACATAATTAACATATCTAAGGAAAAACCAACACAAACAGTATACTACTTTCCCCTCAGCAACTAACAGATGACAGTTATTTAATTAACTTGAGTTAATTAACTAGCAGACTTGCTGTCATAGAGCACACAAAGTACAATACACATCATTATAAGTGTAAACACATCCCCACAGTGGACAATAGGTGAGTAAATTAGCACAATTAACAATGTGTGGAAGACAGATGGTTGAGCTGATATTAGCATTTGCAATCAGTCTGACTCTGTGGAGCAGTCACCTATTGGCAATAGGCAGCTAGGCCTTTAACATGGATCCTAGGCCTAGAGTCCCAGAGTCTTCTTATATTCCATCAGGTATATTGTTGATAAATATTACTGTCCCATGTGAAGTAATCCAAACCATATTCTCAGTGTCCATTAAGTAGCTGTCCAATTTTTTCTTAGTCACCCTGTGGCCCTAATAGACACAGTGTGACTTACACATAAGAGGGGCCTAGGAAACTGAGAGAGGAATTTCTCAACCTCTCGAAGGTAAGCTGGGATCCACAGGCCCCCCAACCAAAGTGACTCCCGTCACAGCAACTGATAAAGGTATGCAGGTGTGATCAGACCATGAAATGTCTGTATCAGACAAGTCTCAGATCTTTTGTAAGCGCTGCTTGTCTGTCAAGAATAAATCTATCCTTGAGTATGATAAATTGGGGGGTTCCTATGTGCTACTAAAATATCAGAAAACTGAAGACTATAAAAACTGCAGCTTCTAGCATTAATTAAATGTATCCCCACATTGAACTAAAAATGTAAAAGAAAAATACAATGTTTATGTTGAAAATAAACCTAAAATGTGTATGCCAGATCTCACAAAATGATTTATACAAACATCCACTTAATGCAAGGCCATAACATAAAATGTAATATTAACTTCTTCATTGCTGATTATTAATATTTTAATAACTGATGAAGGTTCCCCTAATCAAATATTATTGTTCTTTTACCACCACAATGTTATTAGTTCATACAATAAATATCCCTTACTATACAATTTTCCCTAATGGATTAATTGAATTTCGTTGGTTTGAAATAATATTTTAAAATTGATGGGATATTCCCACCTGGACTATGGTGACATATTACTATATTTATATGCATATATATATATATATATATATAGGATTTATGTACAAATTAGCTACATCAGAGTATATTTTTTTACACTCTTCAGAGGTTGTTGATAGATCACCTTTTAGAAGTTTCGAAGTGAGAACATTTACATAATCAAGCCACTGTAGGGCAATATTTTAATGAATTAGGTACCATAGCAAATGCTGAAGGTTTTATGTAAAAAAAAACATATTTTTCATTTGTCCAATCCATTTTTAATGTGTTGTTGTATTTGTTATTGGCCTCTATCTTATCAGTAACCTGGTTCTTGTTACAAAATGCAGCTTTAAATATGGAGTAGCAATGAATATTGACTGGATTTTTGCACAACTATCAGTGTGACTGATACTGTAGAATTTTTCAATAATTTATTTGTTAGACTTAATGGATCCAAGGATGTGCTTAAATGTATGTATAACATCAATTTGCTATTGGAGCAATGATTATGCAATGGCAAGTGATTTCCAACAGCGCATAAGGATGTAGATAGTTAAATCACTAATCGCCATAGAGTATAAGTAGATGACTCGTATACACCCGACTCCAGCCCTGATGAAGTCATATGTTTAGTGATGCAACGCTTCAGAAGGCGTTTGGGTAACATCAGCCCCCGTGTCTCGGCAGGAGTAGCTGTTGGATCATGAGCAGACTTTTGTGATATTATATGTGAGTGTTACTATATGTTTTTAATTAAATGGTTACAATTTTACATGAAGGGAGTTTTTTCTTTTTATATATGGTGATGCGTGGTAGACAAAGTGGAGAGGTATTGTGGAGGAGATCCTACACTGATTAATTAGCGTTGTTTGGAGGTTTGTGCTGACAGGCTTAAGTGATCTATATCAGAGTATAGATCCCATCCTTGAGGTGAGCTGCCATCCACACATTAGGAATCACTGCATGTGATGGAGAATGACAACAGCAGCATGTTAAAAGATTGAAACAAGTCACGATACTTTGAAAGAATTAACTTGGGCATGGAATGAAGAGCACAGAGAACCAATTTAGGTTTTGGGACTTTTTAATACTTTAAAACAGTGTTTCACCTTATAAGGAGCACTTGATAATATATATGTATATTCATTCTCACATTAACCACTCGCTGACCGCCCGCCGCAGTTTTACTGTGGCAGGCTAGCTCGGCTGTGCGAACCGATGTAGTACTAGCACTCCCGCCCCCACTGGGCAGCGGGGATGCTGATGAATGATGCCGGAGACCGATCCCCGCTGAGAGAAGGACAGGCAGCCGTTGAAAACACAGCTGACCGTTCTTCTCTCTGAAATGATCACATAGCGCCTGTGATCCTTCTTTATAGGATCACAGGTCTCTATGGTCATTTCAAAAGCCCCCCCCCCCCCCACCCCACAGTTAATAAGCACTCCTCTAGGCTTAAATTTAACCCCTTGATCACCCATTAGGTTAACCCCTTTCCTGCCAATGTCATTATTACAGTAACAGTGCATACAGTATTTTTAGCACTGATTATTGTAGTAATGTCACTTCTCCCCCTAAAGGTGTAAAAAAAGTCAGTTAGGGGTCTGATCTGTCCGCCACAATGTCGCAGTCCAGCTAAAAATTACAGATTGCCGCCATTTCTAGTAAAAAAAAAAACATAAATCCTTCCCCTAGTTTGTAACTTTTGTGCAAGCCAAACAAAATACGCTTATTGGGATTTTTTTTTTTACCAAAACTATGTAGCAAAATACAAATTGGCCAAAAATTATGAAAAAAATTTGATTTTTACATTTTGGGGGGGGGGGGGGTGTTATATAGCAGAATGTGAAAATCATTGTTTTTTTTTTTTCAGAATTATTGCTCTTTTTTTATTTATAGCACAAAAAATAAAAATTGCAGATGTGATCAAATACCACCAAAAGAGGTGCTATTTGTGGTAAAAAAGGACATCAATTTTATTTGGGCACGACTGCACAATTTTCCATTAAAGTAACGTAGTGCCGAATCGCAAAAAATGGCCTGGCCATTAAGAGGCAAATCCTTCCTGTCCAGAACTGGTAATATATTTTTTTTACAGGATTGACACATTAATTTCACTTTTGATGTGTTTACATTAAGTGGATGTTTGTATTAATAATTTTGTGATATCTGGTACACACATTTTAGATTTATTTTCAGCATAAGCGCTGCATCTTTCTTTTCTTTCTTTTACATATCCTTGAGTAGGCGTTGAGAGTTGTTGAGAAGAAGATGAAGTCTTTCTCCGTATAGTGAAGACAGCGCCAAACGTCATAAAGGTTGTAGGCATGCAAAAAAGACTTAATATTAATTACTTTTTTACACCCTTAAAGAGCAGTTTACATGAATAAATAAAAAATCTTACATTTAACAAAATGTGTAATTTTTATTAACTGCTTCATGCTGCTTCAAATGTTTAGAAATTTTGCCAGTGTCAGAAAAAGGTCAGGATTCACTTGGAACACAAAAACAAAATTAACATCATGGAGCTTTATAGAAAAATTGTATATTTATGTAAAATGTTAAAGTTATTTAAAATTAACATCACATATGGAAATCAGTTACGGTATAACGAGTTGCAAACAGACCTAATTTTGGTAATTAAATTTGCATTATTTAAATTAGCTACTTAGAATTTATCTACATTAACCTTTTTTTTTTCAAGAACTGAAGCTGTAAATCTTTAGAAGCATGGACTGAATTGTCGTTGGCAGTGTCCAGTATATAAAATAAGTGTGTAAAAAAAGAAAAAGAAATACATTTTCTCTTTAGCAAATACATAATATCAACGCTTGCTATCTTTTAGTGCAATATTTTTTTATGTAGTGGTTGTGGGTGGGTTCTGACAAGCAGTGCAATAATATAAAAGATGCAGGAAACAGTAGTGTGGGAAGAGAGGTCAAAGAGGTGACAGCAGAAATCAGCCATTTCACATCTTCAGCATCGTATACGGTACTTTAATGCAGCAATATTTTATTACTTTATTGTTTACAGGTGCATCTCAAAAGAATTAGAATATCATCAAAAAGTTTATTTAATTCAGTAATTCTATTCAAAAAGTGAAACTTAGAAATTCTATAAAGATGTGTTACACACAGAGTGATATAGGTTAAGCATTTATTTCTTTTAATTTTGATGATTATGGCTTGCAGCTAGTGAAAACACAAAATTTAGTATCTCAGAAAATTAGAATATTACATAAAATCAATACAAAAAAGGATTTTTAATACAGAACTGTTGGCTTACTGAAACGTATGTCCATGTACAGCATAGTATGCATTCAATACCTGGTTGGGGCTCCTTTTGCATGAATTACTGCATCAATGCAAAGTTGCATGGAGGCAATTAGCCTGTGGCACTGTTGAGGTGTTATAGAAGCCCAGGTTGCTTTGATAGTGGCCTTCAGCTCATCTGCATTGTTGGGTCTAGTGTCTCTCATCTTCCTCTTGACCATAGCTCACAGATTCTCTATGGGATTTGGGTCAGGCGAGTTTGCTGGCCAATCAAGCACAGTGATACCATGATCATTAAACCAGGTATTGGTACTCTTGGCAGTGTGGGCAGGGGCCAGGTCCTGCTGGAAAATTAAATCAGCATCTCCATAAAGCTGGTCAGCAGAGGGAAGCATGAAGTGCTCTAGAATCTTCTGATAGAGGGCTGCACTGACTTTGGATTTGATAAATCACAATAGACCAACACTAGTAGATGACATGACTCCCCAAATCATCACAGACTGTGGGAACTTTTGCATTTCATTTGAAAATCAAGGTCCCAGAGTCTGGAGAAAGAGTGGAGAGACACAGAATCCAAGTTGCATGAGGACCAGTGTGCAGTTTGCAGTCAGTGAGGGTTTAATCATTAAACCAATACATGGTTTAATGATCATGATATCACTGTGCTTGATTGGCCAGCAAACCCACCTGACCTAAACCCCATAGAGAATCTATGGGGTATTGTCAACAGATGAGAGACACCAGACCCAACAATGCAGGTGAGCTGAAGGCCGCTATCAAAGCTTTTATACCACCTCAGCAGTGCCACAGGCTGATTGCCTCCATGCAACGCCACATTGATGCAGTAATTCATGCAAAAGGAGCCCCAACCAAGTGCATACTACTACTGTATATGGACATACTTTTCAGTAAGCCAACATTTCTGTATTAAAAATCCCTTTTTTTTTTATTGATCTTATGTAATATTTGAGTTTTATGAGATATTCAATTTTGGATTTTCACTAGCTTTAAGCCATAATCATCAAAATTAGAAGAAAGAAATCCTTGAAATCTATCACTCTGTGTATAACACATCTTTATAATAAATATTATAATAATTTTTGAATTTAATTACTGAAATAAATTAACTTTTTGATGATATTCTAATTTTATGAGATGCACCTGTATATATCCTGGCCCAATAGTAATACTTAGATTAACTATTTAAAATTAATCTGTGCTTGCAATAATAGGGGGGATGCTTATGTTGACCTCTCAAACAGGCTTTCCTGGCTTGAACCGAACACATGCCAATTCAGTTCATGCCTATTTAGGAGATAATCTGCAATGGCAGCCCTCATGCCTCTCTCATAACAGTTGTCCTTAATAAGCACAATTTTGTCCCTAGTGCTGCCACCTTACATAAAGAAATAGCATTTGTGAAAAAAGATCATTCTTTCCTAAAGAGCATTATCATTTTTTTCATTTAATGTAAATATATTACTAATTATGTAATGTAAAAAGATGCTACCTTTAAGTTTTAGCATCTTTTTGAATCTCACCAAAATACAAAGCAAATTGAGTTTGCGTGTTCTTGTGGGTTTTTATTTTAACCACTTTGTTTCCAGGCCAATTCTGACACTTCACCCCTACATGTAAAAATCAAATTTTTTTCACTAGAAAATTACTTAGAACTCCCAAACACTATATATATATATATATATATATATATATATATTTATATATATATATATATACATTGTTTTTTTTTTTTAGCAGAGACACTATAGAATACATTGATGGGTGTTGCAATTTTTTATGGCACACAGTATTTGTGCATTAGTTTTTGAAACACAATTAAAAAAAAAAAATACACTTTAATGAATTAGAAAAAAAAACACAATATTTCCCTCACTACCACATTATATTTTGTATAATGTGAAGGATGATGTTATGCTAAGTAAATAGATACCCAACATATCAAGCTTTAAAATTGCGCGTGCCCGTGGGATGCCAGCAAACTCACTTAAAATGCTTCATAGGCAACATTGTAAATGCCTTCACAGGTTACCAGTTTCGAGTTACACAGGAGGTCTGGTATTAGAATTATTGCTCTCGCTCTGATGTTCACAGCGATATGCTTGCAGGAGTAAGGTATGGTTTTGCATTTGCGCATCAGCACGGGGGGGGGGGACAGGGGTGATTTATAGTATCTCACAAAAGTGAGTACACCCGTCACATTTTTGTAAATATTTTATTATATCTTTTCATGTGACAACACTTTGCTACAATGTAAAGTAGTGAGTGTACAGCTTGTCTAAATTTGCTGTCCCTTTAAAATAACTCAACACACAGCCATTAATATCTTAACCGCTGTCAACAAAAGTGAGTACACCCCTAGCAAAAAAAATGTCCAAATTGGGCCCAAAGTGTCAATATTTTGTGTGTCCGCCATTATTTTCAAGCATTGCCTTAACCCTTTTGGGCATACATGGCATTCACCAATGCTTCACAGGTTGCCACTGGAGTCCTCTTCCACTCCTCCATGACGACATCACAGAGCTGGTGGTTGTTAGAGACCTTGTGCTCCCCCACCTTCTTTTTGAGGATGCCTCACAGTTGCTCAGTAGGGTTTAGGTCTGGAGACATGCTTAGCCAGTCCATCATATTTACTAGGGATAGACCGATTATTGGCAAGGCCGATATATCGCCGGCCGATATGCACCTACCCCAATATATCAGTCTCGGCCCCCGAACTGGCCGATATTGCCGATATGTTTGTGACGTCATTCTGCCATCTTACGCCACCTCCCTCGCCTTGGACAGCCTCGTCTGGAGTCGGGACTAGTTTTGCGGGAGTGTATCACAGCCATACACCCACCCACAGCAGCCTGGTGCCAGCCAGCCACCCAAATCCACAGGCCCTGTACCAGCGAGCCAGACAGCCAACCACAGGCCCTGTACCAGCTAGCCAGCCACCTACAGGCCCTGTACCTGCCAGCTACAGGCACTGTACCAGCCAGCCAGCCACCCACAGGCCCTGTACCAGCCAGCCACCCACAGCCCCCGTGCCAGCCACCCACCCACCACAGGGTGCCAGCCAGCCACCCATCACAGTGTGCCAGACAGCCAGCCACCCACCACAGGGTGCCAGACAGCCAGCCACCCACAGACAGGGTGCCAGACAGCCAGCCACCCACAGGCCCTGTACCAGCCAGCCACAGGCACTATACCAGCCAGCTGCCCACAGGCCCTGTACCAGACAGCCAACCACAGCCCCTGTGCCAGCCAGCCACCTACCACAGGGTTCCAGCCAGCCAGCCACCCACCACAGGGTGCCAGACAGCCAGCCACCCACCACAGGGTGCCAGCAAGCCAGTCATTAAGCATTAAACAAAAATTAACATGTTCAGTATCAGATTTGTGTCAAAAATTGTCTTTATTTTTCAAAACTTTAAATGTACAAAATATCGTCTGATACTGATACGCTGTGACCAAAATATCGGTATTGGTATCAGCCCTGAAAAAAACATATTGGTCTATCCCTAATATTTACCCTCAGCTTCTTTAGCAAGGCAGTGTTCATCTTGGAGGTGTGTTTGGGGTCATTATCATGTTGGAAAACTGCCTTGCGGCCCAGTCTCCAAAAGAAGGGGATCATGCTCTGCTACAGTATGTCACAGTACATGTTTTTCAGATCCTTAGAGAGTTCTTTGCCATGAGGTTCCATGTTGAATTTCCAGTGACTGGTATGAGAGAGTGAGAGCGATAACAGCACATTGTAACGCTCATGCGTTTTTGTTAGTGGATGGATTTGCAGCTGCAGAATTGTCACACTCAGTAGTCGTGTAGAGATTCTGTTGAACAAACATATGCAACTCTCAGGACTTCATCACTGTGCACAGCCTGTTTATGCAATATACATACACTCAATCTGATGTTAATGGAGGGATAGAATATGTGAGAGTATATAGGTGAGAGACAGGCTATAGTATGGTGAGCACCTAGGAGTAGTATTAGGAGATGGTAGTAAGCAGATAGGTTCTAATGTCAAGTATAGTGCAGATGGTAGGGGACAGCAGATGGAGTATACAAGACAGAGTAACCTGGTGCAAGGATAGTTGATGGTAGTCCCAAGAGCTAACAGTCTATGCAGATGATAGGAAATAGCTTAGATAGAGATAGTCCTGGTATATGCAGTAGATGACAGTAGAAGTGCAGGTTAGTAAGGAATCCCCTGTGGGGTACTTATCACTAGATAGGTAGTAGTAACAAAGTTCAGTAGTGAGAGGTGATCCAGTAGCGAGATACGGATCGGCAGCGAGGTTCCGGTTCAGTTCAGGCAAAGGGAATAGCCAGCAGCTCCAGCTTCACAAGAGAAGGTGCGGTGAACATGCGGTTTGAACGAGCAATGAGTGAGAGAAAGCCGGCGATTGAAATAGCCGCTCATAGCGGCGCTCGGCGATGATGTCATTGGCCTTAAAGGTGTATGCGTCCCATTTGGATAGCAAGATGGGACGCAATATTAAGAGAGAAATGTGGAAATTAGGGTACCAGAGGTACCAGAACATTACAGTACCCCCCCCCTTAAGGCCGGCTCCGGAAGGCCTCTAGAACTGGTTTTTCCGGGTATTTCGAGTGGAAATTGCGAATCAGTCTAGGGGCATGTATATCGGAGGTATCCAGCCAGGTGTCATCTTGGGGCCCATAGTTCTTCAATCGTACTAGATATTGGAGTCTTCTTCTATGGATACGGGAATCCAGAATCTCCTTTATCTCAAATTCTTCTCCACCTTCAACTTGTACAGGAGGTGGAGGTGATATGGTAGGCCTTATTCCTTGGTTAGGAACATGGTGCATTAGTAGCGACACATGGAAGATGGGATGTATCTTGAGGTCTGTTGGTAATGTGAGTTGTACTGCAGCTGTTCCAATAAGCTTCTTTATTGGGAAAGGTCCCAGGAATAGAGGTCCAAGTTTTTTACTAGGGATCTTTAATCTCAGATTTTTTGTAGAAAGACAGACAAGATCCCCAATGGGATATTGGGGAGAGGGTTTCCTACGGAGGTCGTAGTACCTCTTTTGTTGGCTATGAGCATGTGAGATGGTATTGTTGAGTAATCCCAGGGAATCCTTTATCTGGGTAAGATAATCAGATGCCACTGGATTACTTGATGGCAAGATACGTGGTGGAAGGAGTGTGGGATGAAACCCATAATTTAAGTAGAATGGACTTTGTTTAGTAGTGCTGTGGGTCGCGTTGTTATAGGCGAATTCCGCCAGCGGGAGGAGATCCACCCAATCGTCCTGTAGATATGAAGTATAGCAACGTAGATATTGCTCAATGCACTGGTTAACTCTCTCTGTCTGTCCGTTGGTCTGAGGGTGGTAAGGAGAAGTAACTTTACGCTCTATTCGTAGTATCTGACATAGAGCTAGCCAAAACTTTGAGATGAATTGTGAACCACGGTCAGACAGCAGTGTTTTTGGAATACCATGTAACTTGAAGACATGTTTTTACAAGTAATTCCGCTGTTTGTTTGGATGAAGGTAGTCTTCGGATAGGAGTGAAATGTGCCATCTTGGTCAGATGGTCCACTGACACTAAGATGGTGTTGAATCCTTTGGAAGGTGGTAGTTCCACTATGAAGTCTAAGGATACCACTTCCCACGGAACCTGGGGTATTGGTAAACTACAAAGTAGACCCGATGATTTCGTATTGTCAATTTTAGACCTTGCACAGATATCGCAAGATGAAACGAACTTTTTTACGGTTGTCTTCATGTCTGGCCACCAAAACTGCCTAGTAAGTAGATTGAAAGTTTTAGTCATACCCATATGTCCTGCCATAGGTACATAATGCGACAATTCCAAGATCTTGGTTCGCATAGTAGGGGGTTTGTATAATTTATCGTTGTAGTAAAGGAAGCCTTCTGCGTCAGCATTTAGTTGTGGTGGAGGTGAATCCAGTCCTATGCTGTGCAAAATCTCCTCCTTCAGGGAACGAACGACGCCGACAATACGTTCATGTGGTATTATAGGAACTGAGGGAACCTCGGTGCAATCATTCTCGGCTAATCGTGAAAGCGCATCCGCTTTTTTATTTTTGTCTGCAGGTGTGTAGGTTACTAAAAAATTTAATCTCAAAAAGAATAACGACCACCGTACCTGCCGGTGGGAAAGAGTTCTATTAGTCTGAAGGTATTGAAGGTTTTTGTGATCAGTATATATAAGGATTGGCAATTGAGTACCCTCAAGTAGATGTCGCCAATTCTCTAGTGCCAGTTTTATGGCTAGCAACTCTTTCTCACCTACTGGGTAATTCACCTCGGGGCTGCTTAATGACTTTGAGAAGAAAGCAACTGGGTGAAGAGGTGAGGTGTTTGTTGGTCGTTGTGAGAGAACTGCTCCTACTGCCATATTTGATGCATCTACCTCCAAGATGTATTGAAGGGATGGGTCTGGATGGCGTAGTATGGGAGCAGAAGTAAAGCTTGATTTCAACAGACAGAAAGCTCCATTTGCTTCCATGACCATTTGAATGATTTTTTTGTGCTTGTGAGTTATGTGAGAGGTTTCACAATCGCAGAGAAGTTCTTAATGAACTTCCTATAGTAGTTAGAGAATCCGAGGAACCTTTGTAATGCTTTGCGAGTGGTTGGCACAGGCCAATCCAGAATGCAGGATATTTTGCTCATGTCCATTTTGATTCCATTTTTAGATATAATGTATCCTAGGAATAGTACTTCCTCTTTATGGAATAAACATTTTTTTGATTTAACATATAAGTTATGTGCAAGTAGTCTTGACAACACAAGTCTTACATGTTTTATGTGCTCAGGTAAGGAATGAGAATAAATAAGTATATCGTCCAAATATACTACAACACAAACATCAAGCAAGTCTCTGAATATCTCATTTATAAAACGTTGGAAGGCTGCGGGAGCATTACACAACCCAAATGGCATCACGAGGTACTCAAACAGTCCGTATCTGGTTCTGAATGCTGTCTTCCATTCATCCCCCTCACGGATTCGAATTAAATTGCATGCCCCTTTTAGGTCCAATTTTGAAAAGTAGGAAGCTCCGCGCACCTGTTCGATAAGTTCAGGAATAAGAGGTAAAGGATAACGATCCTTTATTGTAATGGTATTTAATTGTCTGAAATCAATGATAGGCCTAAGACTAGAATCCTTATTGCGGACAAAGAAGAGTCCAGCAGCAGTGGAGGAAGTAGAAGGTCGGATGAATCCTTTTGCCAAGTTTTCATCCAGATATTCCTTGAGATGAGAGAGTTCATCTTGTGAAAGAGGATAGACGTGACCGAAAGGCAACTTACTATTAGGGAGTAGATCGATACAACAATCATAGTCCCTATGGGTAGGCAACACTTGAGCGTTTTTCTCAAGGAAAACCTCCGATAAATCCTGATAACATTTTGGTATAATGTCATCCGACACCACAGACAGGATCCTACCATATGGGGGGAGATTACACGTAGTTTCGCAATAGTGAGAAGAGAAGGCTAGCGTTCTTGTTTTCCAATCGATGATTGGTTGATGTATGTGTAACCAGGGAAGTCCCAAAATAATGGGAAAATGTGGTGAGGTTAATACATCAAAGGTGGTGGTCTCCACATGAGACTTGTCAGCAGTTACAAGGAGTGCCTGTGTCTGATTGGTGATGGGACCGGAGGATAAAGGGGTACCGTTAATAAAACTAACAGAGACAGGTTTGGGTTTTGGAACAATAGGTATTTTAATTAAGGAGACAAAACAAGTATCAATGTAGTTTCCACAAGATCCAGTGTCGATCATAGCCTTGGTGGTGATCCTAGTTTGGTCCCACTGCAATGTCAATTGAACAAAAAGATAAGGATTAGAAAAGGAAGTTGTTAGTCCCCCTAGCAAGACATTTGAACACTCACCCTCTTTTTTGCGGACAAGGGGACAGCCGATTATCAAATGATCCGAGGATGCGCAGTACATGCAGAGATGTTCGGTTTTCCTCCTGGCACGTTCGGAAACGGTCAAAAGTGGGCGTATCATTCCCACCTCCATAGGAGTAGGGTCAGCAGGCGACATCCGAGAAGGACTGGAAAATGGTAAGCCCATCTTCTCAGCCTTTCTTTCTCGCAGTCGTCTGTCAATATTGATACTGGTCTGCATCAGGCCATCCAATGTGCCAGGTAAATCCGCTCGGGCGAGCTCGTCTTTAACGGCCTCTGATAGGCCGAGTCTGAACTGCGTTCGCAAAGATGTGTCGTTCCACCCTGAATCAGGGGACCATCTTTTGAAATTTGCCACGAAATCTTCAACAGGTCTCCTTCCTTGTTTTAAAGCCCTCAATTGGGTATCAGCAGTACTCTGACTATTGGGGTCTTCATATAAACTAGCGAGTTGCGCTAGGAATAAAGGATAGGAGTTAAGGAGTGAGTCATCTTTCTCAAAGAGAGCATCTGCCCAGGCCCGGGGTTCACCCGTCAGATAGGAGATAATGGTACAGACTTTAATTTGGTCAGTGGTGTAGGTCAGAGGTTTTAACAAGAAAAGCAATCGACATGCGTTTCTAAATTCACGAAATTTACTCCGATCACCAGTAAACACTAGAGGAGGGTTTATCTTAGGCTCACGGGGCTGAGCAGCAGAAAGCTGCGTGAGACGGCCAACCTGCTGTCTTAAAGCCTGATTTTCATTTTCGTTTTTTACCTCTGTAAGAGCAAGGATCAATGCATCTACTTGCTGTTTTAATTGTAGTATCTGAGTGAGTAATTCTGCTGAATCCATAATTTTTTTAAGGCTCGTTCAATCTGTAACGCTCATGCGTTTTTGTTAGTGGATGGATTTGCAGCTGCAGAATTGTCACACTCAGTAGTCGTGTAGAGATTCTGTTGAACAAACATATCCAACTCTCAGGACTTCATCACTGTGCACAGCCTGTTTATGCAATATACATACACTCAATCTGATGTTAATGGAGGGATAGAATATGTGAGAGTATATAGGTGAGAGACAGGCTATAGTATGGTGAGCACCTAGGAGTAGTATTAGGAGATGGTAGTAAGCAGATAGGTTCTAATGTCAAGTATAGTGCAGATGGTAGGGGACAGCAGATGGAGTATACAAGACAGAGTAACCTAGTGCAAGGATAGTTGATGGTAGTCCCAAGAGCTAACAGTCTATGCAGATGATAGGAAATAGCTTAGATAGAGATAGTCCTGGTATATGCAGTAGATGACAGTAGAAGTGCAGGTTAGTAAGGAATCCCCTGTGGGGTACTTATCACTAGATAGGTAGTAGTAACAAAGTTCAGTAGTGAGAGGTGATCCAGTAGCCAGATACGGATCGGCAGCGAGGTTCCGGTTCAGTTCAGGCAAAGGGAATAGCCAGCAGCTCCAGCTTCACAAGAGAAGGTGCGGTGAACATGCGGTTTGAACGAGCAATGAGTGAGAGAAAGCCGGCGATTGAAATAGCCGCTCATAGCGGCGCTCGGCGATGATGTCATTGCCCTTAAAGGTGTATGCGTCCCATTTGGATAGCAAGATGGGACGCAATATTAAGAGAGAAATGTGGAAATAAGGGTACCAGAGGTACCAGAACATTACACACATTTAACACACACTCCCCATTCACACCTAAGACCTTGTAACACTAATGAGTTACATGACAACGGGGAGAGAAAATGGCTAATTGGGCTCAACTTGGACATTTTCACTTAGTGTACTCACTTTTGATGCCAACGGTTTAGACATTAATGGCTGTGTGTTGAGTTAATTTGAGGGGGACAGCAAATTTACACTGTTATACAAGCTGTACACTCACTACTTTACATTGTATTAAAATCCCCTCCACTGAGATGTATACTGACAGTAGGGACTCTTCTCTGTCAGAATACACTGACATAGGTGTTCACACACTACCGATCACTCATTCAGAAAGGGAGGGGGCCGGCATGTACACTGATCAGTACTGCAGCTGTTTGGTGCCAATCATTGAAAATCGATCACACCTAATCATACCTGATGTAGCGACGGCCTATCTAATTTCTTGAGGCCGTGAAATGTCAGGACAGTACAAATACCCCCCAAATTACCCCTTTTTGGAAAATAGACATTCCAGGGTATTTAGTAAGAGGCATGGTGAGTTTTTTTAAGTTGTAATTTTTTTCCCACAATTCTTGGGAAAATTAAGAAATATACAGTATGTCTTTTTTACACAAAATTGTCATAATAACAAGTTATTTCTCACGTACAGTATATGCATACTTGCAATTACACCCCAAAATATATTCTGCTAGTCTTCCCGAGTATGGGAATACCACATGTGTGAGACTTTTACACAGCCTGGCCACATTCAGAGACCCAACATGCAAGGAGCACTGTCAGGTGTTCTAGGAGCATAAATTACACATATACAGTATCTCACAATAGTGAGTACACTCACATTTTTGTAAATATTTTTTTATATCCTTTCATGTGACAGCACTGAAGAAATTACACTTTTCTAGAATGTAAAGTAGTGAGTTTACAGCTTGTATAATAGTGTAAATTTGCGGTCCCATCAAAATAACTCAACACACAGCCAGTAATGTCTAAACCGCTGGCAACAAAAGTGAGTACTTAGTCGAAATGTCCAAATTGTGCTCAATTAGCCATTTTCCATCCCCAGTTTTATGTAACTCATTCGTGTTACAAGGTCTCAGGTGTGAATGGGGAGGAGGTGTGTTCAATTTAGTGTAATCGCTATCACTCTCTCATACTGGTCACTGGAAGTTCAACATGACAACTCATGGCAAAGAACTCTCTGAGGATCTGAAAAAAAATATTTTTGCTCTACATAAAGATGGGCTAAGCTATAAGAAGTTTGCCAAAACCCTGAAACTGAGCGGCATGTGCTCAGTGTCAAACCCAGAGGTTGTCTTTGGGAAATAGACATATGAGTGCTGTCAGCATTTCTGCAGAGGTTGAAGGCGTGGGGGGTCAGCCGGTCAGTGCTCAGACTCTATGCTGCACACTACATCAAATTAGTCTGTATGGCTGTCGTCCCAAAAGGAAGCCTCTTTTAAAGATGATGCACAAGAAAGCCCACAAAAAGTTTGACTAAGGACATGGATTACTGGAACCATGTCCTGTGGTCTATTGAGACCAAGATAAACGTATTTGGTTCAGATGGTGTCAAGCGTGTGTGGCGGGAACCAGATGAGAAGTACAAAGACAAGTGTGTCTTGCCTACAGTCAAGCATGGTGGTGGGAGTGTCATGGTCTTGGGCTGCATGAGTGCTGAGGGCACTAGGGAGCTAAAGTTCATTGAGGGAACCATAAATGCCAACATGTACTTTGAAATACTGAAGCAGAGCATGATCCCTTCGTAGACTGGGCCGCAGGGCAGTATTCCAACATGATAACGACCCTAAACACCCCTCCAAGATGACCACTGCCTTGCTAAAGAAGCTGAGGGTAAAGGTGATGGACTGGCCAAGCATGTCTCCAGACCTAAACCCTATTGAGCATCTGTGGGGCATCCTCAAATGAAAGGTGGAGGAGCGAAAAGTCTCTAACATCCACCAGCTCCATGATGTCCTCAAATAATGGTGGCCACACAAAATATTGACACTTTGGGCCCAATTTAGACATTTCCACTTAGGGGTGTACTCACTTTTGTTGCCAGCGGTTTAGACATTAATGGCTGTGTTGAGTTATTTTGAGGGAACATCTACACTACTTTACATTGTAGAAAAGTGTAATTTTCTGAGGGGTGTACTCACTTTTGTGAGATACTGTAATTTTCTAACGACCTAACACACTATTGAAGGCCCCATTTTGGAAAGCAAACACCCCAACATATATTCTATGAGGCATTATGAGTCTTTTGAATATATCATTTTTTGGCACAAGTTTTTGGAAAATGTGGAAAGAAATTGAAAACATATATTTTTTTTTTTTACACAAATTTCTCAATTTATAAGATATTTCTAACACATAAAATCAAGAAAGGGGGGCATGGTTTAGCACCGGACCAGGATGGCCGCTTAAGTGAAGAGCTCTGCATGTTGGGAGACTTTTTTTTTTTTTTCCAACAATTTTATTGTTTTCCAATACATTACATATTATACATTTATACAATCATCTACATCATATACAATCCCATTCCCATCGCCCTCCCTCCCCATTGCTACAATTTATACTCAAAAACTCACATAAAAAAAAAAAACCCAAGCCCATACACCAAAGTCTCAGTGCTACTAAGATTCCAATAACCACACATTTGTGTACCCTTCACATCCCCTTACGTATTCTTCTTAGTACAATATATAATAATCATATATTCCCCATACACTTCTGAGGGGAAAAAAAAAAAATTAAATTATATTCCATAG
Organism: Pelophylax lessonae; assembly: GCF_965119305.1. Taxonomy (NCBI): domain Eukaryota; kingdom Metazoa; phylum Chordata; class Amphibia; order Anura; family Ranidae; genus Pelophylax; species Pelophylax lessonae. Next base: position 724,709,461 of record NC_138768.1, read on the forward strand.
TGTACTCTGACCTTCATCCCGTAAGGGTAAAAGGATTCCCGTGCTCGCTACCACAACACTCCAAAAAAAAAAAAAAAAGAAACCCCCCCCCCCCCCCCAAGCCCATACACCACAGTCTCCGTGCTACTATAATTTCAATAACCACACATTTGTGTACCCTTCGCATCCCCTTACTTATTCTTCATAGTACAATATATAATAAACATGTTTTTCCCCATACACTTCTAAGGGAAAAAAAAAAAATTTAAGTTACATTCCATAGTGTTCTCTGACCTTCAGCCCGTGTGGGCGAAAGGATTCCCGTGCTCACTGCAACTACACTCCAAGAAAAAAAAAAAAAAAGGAAAACGGGGGGGGGGGCTAATCCTCCCCTTGCTTCGTCTGCTTCCTATAGGGGGGGGGGGGGCGATATGTCCACACATTACCAACAAATACCCCAAAACCTCACAATACAATATACAATACACAGATATTACACATACGCTCTCCTGTTCTTCAGAGCCTGCCCTCCATTACTACCTCCACTGTCACACCACCGAAGAGAGAGCCCGAGGGTACAAACATAAAAGAAAAAAAAAAAAAAGGAAGAAAAAGGGGGGGGGAGAAAATAAACCTCCCTTTACCCCCCTCTCCATACCCCCCCTCCCCCCCACACCCCCAACCCCCTCCCCTCCAGACCCCCGTCTCCACCTAACTCATCACCTGTAAATATTCTTCAGAGCATGTAAAGTTCGTCCACGCCTGCCACCTCAACCTATGTCGTTCTTCCGTGTTTAATCGTGCCGCTGTCAGTGACTCCATCCTATGGATCTCCCTAATTTTGGCATACCATAATCTTAATCTTGGTGTTTGTGTAAGTCTCCACATAGCGGGTATACATGCTTTAGCCGCGTTCAATAGATGAATCAGAATAGAGTTTCTATATCGCTTAATTGAATTGCTCGTACAATGTAGTAAACACAAAGCCGGGTCTTCTCTCACCCTATTTAATGTCAATTTCTCAACTATTCGAGCCACCTCATTCCAAAAGTCCCCAATATCGGGGCATAGCCAGAATATATGAATCAAGGTTCCTCCCTCTTCCCCACACCTCCAGCATTTGTCCGGGTGTTTTGAATCCATTTTATGGAGGATCCTTGGCACCCTATACCATCTGGTTAAGATTTTGTAGTTAACCTCTTGGTATCTACTGGCTAGTGAGGCCTTGTGTGCGAGTTTTAGAATTTTATTTACTTGCTGTTGATTGAAGGAGACTGCTAAGTCCTGCTCCCATTTTTGCACGAAACTCGGGGGGTTTAACTCCTGTATTCCCCCCAGGATTGAGTACAGATAAGAAAGTACATGCGGAATTCTCTCTTCTCCCTTACACAGGGCCTCAAATGGTGATAGCGGGCGTGGTGTATAACCCTGATTCTGTAGCTGCTTACAATAATGTCTAAGTTGGAACGCACTAAAAATATCTAGCTTTCCTTCGGGCCATGATAACATCTCCTCCAAAGTGGGAGGGTCTTTTTGAGTCCACACATCACATAATCGTGCTCTGCCCTCTTTGGCCATGTCTATAATTCTCGCATTAGTATTCCCGGGGGTAAAGAATGAATTCCCTACCAAGGGGGTCAGCGGAGAAATCGACGGAGCTACTGTTTTATAATTTTGTATTTTTGAAGCTTCATGCAGCGTTGCCCCAATTGTCGGGTGCCCACAGACCGTCTCTGATTTCAAAATGGGGGTCCATGGAGCCACTGGTAATGGAGAGTTCATAGTTTCCCTTTCCATCTGTACCCACTGTTTGTGAGAATGATTGCAGTGCCAATCATACACTCTCATGAGATGAGCTGCCCTGTAGTACCGAAGCAGGTCAGGTAAGTCCATCCCTCCTTTTGCCTTAGGGAGAGTCAGGGTCTGGATGCCTATGCGCGGGGATTTCTTCGCCCAGATGAAGGAACGGAACAATACCTTCACCTGTTCAAAGAATACCATTGGTATTGCTATTGGCACAGCCTGCAGAACATACAGCAATCGGGGCAGCACATTCATTTTCAAAGCGCTGCAGCGACCAAACCATGACAGGGCCAATGTCTGCCATTTTCGTACATCGCCCCTAAGTGTCCTCAAAAGTGGAGAGAAATTTTCCTCATATAAATCCGCAGGATTTGAGGTGATATGTATCCCTAAGTATACTATTGATTGGTTATTCCACTGCAAAGGGAAAAGGGTCCATAGTTTTCTCTATTTTCCTATGGGTATGGACACATTTAAAGCTAGCGATTTTGAGATGTTTATTTTGAAAAAAGACACCTCCCCATACTCTTTGATCGCATTCAAGATTTGTGGGAGCGATTTTTCAGGCTCTGTCACAAAGAAAAGCAAATCATCTGCATAAGCTGCCACCTTATGCTGTCCTTTCGGCAGCTTGGATCCTACTATTTCCAAGTTATGGCGGATCTTGCAAAGCAAGGGCTCCAGAGCTAGAATAAAAATCAATGGCGAGAGTGGGCAGCCCTGACTCGTACCGTTTTTTATCTGAAAAAATTCAGACTTCCACCCATTGACCCTTACTGCCGCTGTGGGGCTGGAATATAATGACATAATATATGTCAGCATTCTTCCTCCTAGGACTTCACTTTGGGCCCAATTTGGACATTTTTACTTAGAGGTGTACTCACTTTTGTTGCCAGCGGTTTAGACATTATTGGCTGTGTGTTGAGTTATTTTGAGGGGACAGCAAATTTACACTGTTATACAAGCTGTACACTCACTTCTTTACATTGTAGCAAAGTGTAATTTCTTCAGTGTTGTCACATGAAAAGGTATAACAAAACATTTACAAAAATGTGAGGGGTGTACTCACTTTTTGAGATACTGTATATGATAATGCAAAAAAAGGGGAGAAGAAAGGGGCCTGTCAGACTGTACAGGCCAGAAAGGAGTACACATCAGATAATAAAATATCAAATGTATACATTTACTTGTAAAATAGATGCTAAGTGCATCTCCATAAAACATACAATACAGAACCATATGCAAAACATAGAGATCCAAGTAGTTGTGGTTACATAACAAGCCAACACGCTTCGCTTATTGTTGCTTCATCAGGGCTTGAGGAGCCAAATAGTATTCTTCTATAACAAGAAGAGTCATCATTTACACAAATACATATCAATACATATCATATGCATGTCAATCAATATAAGTAAACATGTCTATGAGATGACAGTCATGCACCACATGTGTAAGACCCACCTCAGTACCACAACCAAACAAGCGTAAAATCTCCCTCAGCGGGCGCTGAAGTTTAGTAGGAGAGGTTGACTGGAGAGATCCTAAACTTATTTTTAAAAAAATAGGTATATATTTATCCTTATGTCCTTATTAATCCTTATAAAAATATGCATATATTTATCATTGTTTTTATTTTGTCTATTCCCACCTATACTGTAACTCAGCAATTACTGGAAAAATTGAAAAGAGTTCTTACTATAACTAGCAAGTATGAAGATATATGCAGCCAGATCATCAGCACAAGAATCCAAAATATATAAGTTGTTTGAGTATCCAAGGCATCAAATGTACTAGGAATAGTATGAGGCTAACCTATAGGGCCCAGAAACATAAAACAGGTAATTATACACCAAGTACATATTCATCCAGAGTCTATATAGATATCCTACTTTGTTACATACCAATTTAATTTGTATATGTTAAGGTACAACCGTCTAGGTTATAGCTGGATCAAATCCTTAATACAATCAGGCTCCCCTTTGCTAGAAGTCATGACCATTTTACAGAGCAACTAGTGTTCCATCTGTCTATGCAGGTAGAATGCTGAAGTTACTGGACTCAAGAAGCAAAAGCTAAAACAGAAATGGCCAATCAGCTACACTGTTAGCAACACATAACAAATATCTTGGTCGGTGGGAAGAGTTACAGCCACAGTTACCTGCATCCCTGTGAATATCGCCAATCTCTCCAGTCAACTGGCAGAGACAGCCAAAATCAATCTATATACATACCCGCTCCACCTTGAAGCCGCACCTGGAGGGCACAACATTCGCCGCATCATCTATGTGCACTGTTGTGTCATGCACACTAGATGGCAGTGGTTTGCCAGCATATACTGTAAACTCCACCAGACTCGGTGAGACCAAGAGTGTGGAGTCCGCCGGCGATGCAGCAACATCAGATCCTGTGGTCTCACCCGCATCCATAGGAATCAGGGTAGATGACGATCACTAGAGGAAGACCCTAATGGGAATCAAAAGATTCTGATGCCATGCCCCAAACTCCCGCAATATGGGAAACACCACAAATGTGCGGTCATGCACGGCTGTCATCTTACACATATATGTTACCTGAACACGGACCCGAAAACTTTACTGTATATTCGGGTAAAAATCAGTGTTCGGTCGTTTTATTTCCGGGTTTTGCATGCTTTGGCGCGCTTTTCATGGCGGGCTTTCAACAGCCAATCAACAAGCGTTTAACTGGTGAACCTAAGCCATCCCAGCCATGCCTACAAATGTATCAGTAGCTGTGATTGGCCGTCTAAAGCATGTGACCAAGTCTTTATAAGTTCGAGGCAGCGCCGCTGCGGCATCATTCTGCTGTTTAGTTCAGGGAGAGAGCACACATCAACGTGCTGCCTGCTGATTAGGGACAGACAGGAAAAAAAAAACATTTGTGTCCGGATAGAATTGAGGGACAGGTCGGAGTGTGTTAGGCAGGGCGAGTTGTAGGCATTTTAGGGAGAGAGTCTGCTGATTTTTAGGGTCAGTGTGTTCTACAAACTACAATCGATATTGCTGTGTGGGGTGGGGTTTGCAGTGACCGATCTACGATCTTAGCAATCCTTTTAGGGACAGAGTCTGCTGATTTTTAGGGTCAGTGTGTTCTACAAACTACAATCGATATTGCTGTGTGGGGTGGGGTTTGCAGTGAACGATCTATGATCTTATCAATCCTTTTAGGGAGAGAGTCTGCTGATTTTTAGGGTCAGTGTGTTCTACAAACTACAATCGATATTGCTGTGTGGTGTGGGATAGGAGATAGGCAGGTGTCAGTGGTCCACATCCATTTTGCTGTGTGTGGGCTGCAGTGAACACAATCTTTTTGGGGTGCAGTGAACACAATCTTTTTGGGGTGCAGTGAACACAATCTTTTTGGGGTGCAGTGAACACAATCTTTTTTGCCCACTGAGGAGGAGGGAGAAAAGTATTTTTCTATCAGGCACTGTGTGCAGCATTTTTCATTCAGCTGTGCTGTGCTGAGTGACTGATCATACACTGCTGTGTTCAGTTCACATGTGCTAATATTGAGTGGTTTCAGAAATCATACACTTTTTTCTATTCCACTATTCAATATACAGTTTTGGGTTAAAAAAAATTAAATTGTGGCCTGCAGCAGAGCTGAATGATATTTGGGGTTTTTGGGGTTCATCTCATACTTCTGAAGATTTGAGGGTGCTGCCTGTTCCATACTCCTCCTACCCCTCATTCAGCCTTTTAGGGGTACAAACAATAGTAATTGGGGCCTAGTGTGGTTTTGTACGTGTGAGATACATACACTTTTTTTGATCATATTTCCTATTCCGCTATTCAATAAAAACCTTTGGGAATCAATTAAATTGCGGGATAGTTTGTGTTGGTACGTGTGAGATCCACCTTTCCAAGTTTTTGGGGTTCATCTCATACTTCTGAAGATTTGAGGGTGCTGCTTGTTCCATACTCCTCCTACTCCTCATTCAGCCTTTTAGGGGTACAAACAATAGTAATTGGGGCCTAGTGTGGTTTTGTACGTGTGAGATACATACACTTTTTTTGATCATATTTCCTATTCCGCTATTCAATAAAAACCTTTGGGGATCAATTAAATTGCGGGATAGTTTGTGTTGGTACGTGTGAGATCCACCTTTCCAAGTTTTTGGGGTTCATCTCATACTTCTGAAGATTTGAGGGTGCTGCCTGTTCCAAACTCCTCCTCTTCCTCATCCAGCCTTTTAGGGGTACAAACAATAGTAATTGGGGCCTAGTGTGCTTCTGTACGTGTGAGATACATACACTTTTTTTGATCATATTTCCTATTCCGCTATTCAATAAAAACCTTTGGGGATCAATTAAATTGCGGGATAGTCTGTGTCGGTACGTGTGAAATACACCTTTCCAATTTTTGGGGCGCATCTCATACCGCCGAGGATCGCAGGGCGCTTCAGTTTGCCTCCTGTTCCCAACTCCTCCTACTTCTCTTCCTCATCCTGCCTTTAGGGTACAAAAAATTGTAATTGGGGCCTAGTTGGTGTTTGTACGCGTGAGATACACCGTTTTGTAAAATTTGTCCTATTCCGCTATTCAATATACACCCTGTTTGAGTGTAAAAAATTAAATTGCGGGGTTGTCTGTATCGGTACATGTGAGATACACCTTTTTAATTTGTTTGGCGCATCTCCTTCTACCGCCGAGGATTGCAGGCCTGTTCCCAACTCCTCCTACTCCTCTTCCTCATCCTGCCTTTAGGGTACAAAAAATTGTAATCGGGGCCTAGTCTGTGTTTGTACGTGTGAGATACACCGTATTATAACATTTTTCCTATTCCGCTATTCAATATACACCCTTTTGGAGTGTAAGAAAATTAAATTACGGCATAGTCTGTATCGGTACGTGTGAGATACACCTTTTAAATTTGTTTGGCGCATCTCCTTCCACCGCCAAGGATTGCAGTGTGCTTCAGTTTGCCTCCTGTTCCCAACTCTTCCTACTCCTCTTCCTCATCCTCCCTTTAGGGTACAAAAAATTGTAATCGGGCCTAGTCTGTGTTTGTATGTGTGAGATACACCGTTTTTTTTTATCCTTTTTCCTATTCCGCTATTCAATATACACCCTTTTGGGGTAAAAAACATTAAATTGCGGCATAGTTTGCATATTTGACTGTCAGATACACCTCGTGCGATACTGTTGTTGTTTTGTTCCGCTATTCAATAAACACCTTTCTAGGGCAAGATCATAAATTACAGAAATATGAGGAGACCGTCAAATAGGGGCCGTGGCCTGGGTCGTGGTGCTGCTGGTAGAGCTCCTGTTGCAAGGAGAGGACGTGGTCGATCTGTGCCAGCTACACGCACAAGTGAAACACCTTCCTCAAGTGTTAGTAGGCGACAGAACCTGCATCAGTATTTGGTAGGGCATCATACGCCTCTAGAAGTGATGAGGCCAGAACACAGAGAGGCGATAGTAGATTGGTTTGCTGCTGACAGTGCCTCCAGTTCCTTCACATTGTCTCCCACCCAGTCTACTGCAGAAAGGTCAGAGTTGGCACCTGCAGCCGATGTCCAACCGTCTTTCACCTCACCCCCTTGCAAATCAGGCAAGCTGTCTGAGCCCCAAGCCATACAGCAGTCTCTTCTTCTTTTTGAGGACTCTGTCAGCAGGGTTTCCCAGGGCCATCCACCTAGCCCTGCCCCAGAAGTGGAAGAGATTGAGTGCAGCGATGCCCAACCACTCATTTCTCATTTCTCAAGATGAGTACATGCAAGGACCATCGCAGCACGTCTCCGATGATGACGAAACGCAGGTGCCAACTGCTGCGGCGTTCAGCATTGTGGAGACCGACAAGGAGGGCAGGGGTGAAGACTGGGTGGAAGATGATGTGGAGGACGATGAGGTCCTCGACCCCACATGGAATGAACGTCATGCAGGTGACCGGAGTAGTTTGGAGGAAGAGGCGGTGGTCGCACAGAGCCACCAGCACAGCAGAAGAGGGAGCAGGGTGCTGAAGCGGAGCGCCCGTGCCCTAGACACTATGCCCGCTACTGCCCAACGCAGCAAGGGAACGAGCGCACCAAAGTCAGCTCAAAGGAGTTCTCTAGCGTGGAAGTTCTTTAGAAAATGTGCTGATGACAGGACACGAGTGGTTTGCACCCTGTGCAGTCAGAGCCTGAAGCGAGGCATATACCTTCTCAACCTGAGCACAACCTGCATGATCAGGCATCTAAGTGCAAAGCACGAGCTGCAGTGGAGTAGACACCTTCAAAACCAAGAAACGTCTCTGGCTCATCCTGCTTCCTCTTCTGCTGCAGTCTCGGCTGCTCCAGCCACATCTGTAGTGATACCGGCACCTGCCACCCCGCAAACAGAGGATCTGTCAGCAACACCACCACCTGGGTCACCAACCATCTCCACAATGTCCCGTGGAAGCGTTCAGCTTTCCATCTCCCAAACACTTGAGAGGAAGAGGAAGTACCCCCCTACCCACCTGCGATCCCTGGCCCTGAATGCCAGCAATTCTTGGCCTTTGAAATGCTGTCATTCCGCCTGGTGGAGACGCACAGTTTTAAAAACCTTATGTCGGTGGCTGTCCCACAGTACGTCGTGCCCAGCCGCCACTACTTTTCCAGGCAAGCAATCCCTTCCCTGCACAACCAAGTGGGGGAAAAAATCAGGAGTGCACTGCGCAACGCCATCTCTGGCAAGGTCCACCTAACTACCGATACGTGGACCAGTAAGCACGGTCAGGGGCATTATATCTCCCTAACGGCACACTGGGTAAATGCAGTGGCGGATGGGCCTGAGGCGGATAGCAATTTGGCGCATGTCCTTCCACCACCGAGGATTGCAGGGCGCTTCAGTTTGCCTCCTGTTCCTAACTCCTCCTACTCCGCTTCCTCATCCTCTACCGCCTCCTCATCCGGACAGCGTAACACCTTTGACGCCAACTTCAGCACGGCCAGGGGTAAACGACAGCAGGCAGTTTTAAAACTTGCCTGTTTGGGGGACAAACCACACACTGTGCAGGAGTTGTGGAGGAGCATGGAACAGCAGACAAATGAGTGGTTGCTGCCAGCGAGCCTCAAGCCCGGCCTGGTGGTGTGCGATAATGGGCGAAATCTCATAGCAGCTCTGGGCCTAGCCGGTTTGACGTACATCCCTTGCCTGGCGCATGTGCTGAATTTGGTGGTGCAGAGGTTCCTTAAAAACTACCCCGATATGTTGCTGCAGAAAGTGCGGGCCGTCTGTGCGCACTTTCGGCGTTCTCACCCTGCTGCTGCTCGCCTGTCAGCGCTGCAGCGTAACTTCGGCCTTCCCGCTCACCGCCTCATATGTGACGTGCCCACAAGGTGGAACTCCACCTTGCACATGCTGGAAAGACTGTGCGAGCAGCAGCAGGCCATAGTGGAGTTTCAGCTGCAGCACGCACGCGTGAGTCGCTCTGCGGAACAGCACCACTTCACCACCAATAACTGGGCCTCCATGCAAGACCTGTGTGCCTTGTTGCGCTGTTTTGAGTACTCCACCAACATGGCCAGTGCCGATGACGCCGTTCTCAGCTTAACTATCCCACTTCTATGCCTCCTTGAAAAAACAATTTGGGCGATGATGGAAGAGGATGTGGCACAGGATGAGGAGGAGGAGGAGGAGGATGAAGAGGTAACATTTCCAAGGCTTTCAGGGCAGTCATTCGCAAGGGGCTCCGAGGGTGGGTTCCTGTACACACAAACGCCAGGGACACAATTGTCCAGCAGGGGCACAGTTCTGGAGGATGAGGAGGAGGAGCTGGAGGAGGAGATGGGACCATGTTCACAGCAGGGTGGCACCCAGGCCAGCTCATGGCCATCACTGGTGCGTGGCTGGGGGGATACAGAGGACACGGACGATACACCTCCCACAGAGGACAGCCTTTCGTTGCCTCTGGGCAGCCTGGCACACATGAGCGATTACATGCTGCAGTGTCTCCACAACGACCGCCGAGTTGCCCACATTCTAACTTGTGCTGATTACTGGGTGGCCATGCTGCTGGATCCCCGTTACAAGGACAACGTACCCTCCTTAATTCACTCACTGGAGCGCGATTGCAAGATGCGCGAGTACAAGCGCACGCTGGTAGACGCCATGCTGCTGGCATTCCCACCTGACAGCGGGGCCACAGTTGAAGCACAAGACAGAGGAGGAGGAGGAGGAAGAGGTCGCCAACGCAACCAGGGCACCGCCAGCACCTCAGAAGGCAGGGTTAGCATGGCCAAAATGTGGAAAAGCTTTGTCAGCACGCCACAACAAACAGCAGCACCAGCAGCTCATATGGAACGTCTTAGCAGGAGGCAGCATTTCACCAACATGGTGGAGCAGTATGTGTGCACACGCCTAGACGTACTGAATGAGGGGTCTGCCCCCTTCAACTTCTGGGTCTACAAGTTGGGCACATGGCCTGAGCTTGCCCTTTACGCCTTGGAGGTGCTGGCGTGCCCTGCAGCCAGTGTATTATCTGAACAGGTATTTAGCACGGCTGGGGGCGTTATCACAGACAAGCGCAGCCGCCTGTCCACAGACAATGTGGACAAGCTCACGTTCATTAAAATGAACCAGGCATGGATCCCACGGGACTTTTCCGTACCTTGTGCAGAATAGCGATGGATACCGACCTTACCCAGCCATTGTTCCATTTTTGCTCTTTCTCACTCTTTTGGGGTGTACCCTCATTTAAAATTTGTGAAAAGAAGCAGTGTTGGCAACCTCGTCCTCCTCAGGGCCAGATTAACGTAGGGGCTATTGGAGCTGCAGCTCCAGGCCCCGGGTTGGCCATATTCACTGTTACCGCTCTTCTGTCACTTGTAAACACAGAAGTCTGGCTTCTATGCTCGCTTCCCCAGGCAGCTCCCTCAGAACCTCCCCACACAGCACGAAGGCCGGACAAGGAGGGACAGTTGCCGATGCATGGATGTGTTTATGGGCTTCAGAGACAGCATCCCATGTGGAATTAGGCATGCATGGCTGCACCCTTCCTCCTCTGGGTACATGCCAAGGCACGGCCCTTAAGGCCCTTCAAAATCCTCAGCACCAAGCCCATGATGCTCTTAATCCGGCCCTGGTCCTCCTCCACCGCCGCTTCCACCTACACCGCCCATAGGTGTGCGCAGCCTATTGCATTATATTATATTAAATACACATGCATGTGTTTGCCTACATGTACATGGCCCCGATACAATACTCTCCCTGCTGGCAAAGAGAAATAGAGCAGAGCAGGTCCGAGGGAGATCTTTCCCATCTCCTCACTGGCAAACAGAGCGATAATGCTAATGTGCCCTAGGTGATTAGGGTGTGCCCAGGTACACCCGTCACACCCTGTGCGCACGCCTATGACACCGCCACATCCACCACCACCTCAACCTCCCTCCTACTCCATATGGGCCTCGTCCTTCAGAGATGAAGAACATTGTTTTATTTTTTGGTTTTTGTTTTTTTGTTGGTTTAAGTTATTTCCCTATCCACATTTGTTTGCAGAGCACTTGCCATGCTCTTAACAACGTTTTGCTGCCATTTGCAGCACTCTAGCCCTTTCCATTGGTGTTTTAGAGCCATTTTAGTGCCTGAAAGTTCGGGTCCCCATTGACTTCAATGGGGTTCGGTGTCCGGGAAAAGTTCGGCAAAAGTCCGGGACACGGACCCGGACTTTTTTTTAAAGTTCGGCCGAACCCGCCAAACACGGACATCCAGGTGTCCGCTCAACTCTACTTATAACTATATTATTCAAGCCCGGTGGTGTAGTAGCCCTAAGATAATAAATCCATCTTGCTTCTTCTTGTTATAGATGAATACTAGTTGGCTCCTCAGACCCTGATGAAGCAACAATAAGAAAAATGCGTTGGCTTTTGAGTACCCATAGCTGTATTGCTTGTTATGTAACCACAACTACTTGGATCTCTATGTTTTCATATGGTTCTGTATTGTATGTTTTAAGGAGATGCACTCAGCATCTATTTTATATGTGAACTAATAAATTAGATATTTTATTATCTAATGTGTGCTCCTTTCTGGCATGTACAGTCCAACAAAATCCCCCCCCCCTTTATTTTACCCTTTTTTTTGTATATATTATGGATGATGGCCTTATGATTGCCCCATAGATTTACAAAATTGTATAAGATAACCGATCTCACTGTTAAATACAGACCTCAAAATATTTGCTAAACTATTGGCTAAACGTCTGCAGAGGGTATTACCCTTTCTAGTCCAGCAAGATCAGTTGGGTTTCATCCGCGGGCGTCAAACATCTGACGCAACTAGAAGAATTATAAATGTCCTTGATATATGCTGCTTACTCTAGACGCGGAGAAGGCGTTTGACAGAATCAACTGGATGTCATCCGCTCTACGTAAATTTGGCCTGGAGGGTAATATATATTCAGCAATTATGCCACTCTACTCCCAACCTACAGCCAAGGTCTTCACGTCTGGAACACTTTCCAAACCCTTTAAAATTTCTAACGGCACTAGACAAGGCTGGCCCCTTTCACCAACGATTTTTAATTTATCCATTGAGCCCCTAGCCGAAGCAATAAGAACTTCTCCCAACATACGAGGCTTCACTATTGGCAATACAGAACACAAGATTACTTTGTTCGCAGATGACATTATCTTGATGTTGACGTCTCCAGAAACATCCCTACCCGCAGCCCACACTATCCTTACCTGTTTTAGTAAGATCTCTTACTATAAAGTAAATAACTCCAAATCACTAATCTTGAACCTGAATGTTTGTCCGGACATAAAAAAAGTTTGATAAGACATTGCCCCTTCTCATGGACGGATGAAAAAATATCTTACTTAGGCATTACCATCACACCTCGAACTTCTGACCTTATCCATTTGAATTTAAAACCCCCTAAAGTAAAAAAATCAGTGAAGACCTTAATAACTTTTCAAAAATTGACCTATCATGGGGAGCAAGAATGGCTGTAATAAAAATGACCATCCTTCCTCAGATCTTATACTTATTTAGAGCATTACACGTCCCTATGCCCAAAACACAGTTAAATGCCCTTACAAGTATTATTAGGAAATGTATATGATCAGGGAAAAAAGCCCACATAGCCTTCAATGTACTCACGGTACACAAATCCATGGGTGGAGCGGGACTGCCAAACTTACAAGCTTATTGGTGGGCCTCAAGGCTTGACCAAATAAAACATTGGTTCAACAGTAGTGAAACACCACTGTGGGCATTAATTGAGGGAGACTTAGTACCCACTGAAAGCCTAAAACTCATGCTTCTGTGTGATTTATGGATACCTTGGAACTGGCCCAATATTCCCATCACAGTCAAAGCTTCTCTGCAAGCCTGGAGAGCTATTTCCAAACTAACACCCACAGTAAACCTTTTTCACGTCTGTGATATCCCTATTAACATATTAGAATCTAAATTTAAAAAGCTTAACGTCACTAAGTTGGGGGATTATGGGCTATCACTCATTACACAACTCTACAGAAATTTTAGGCTTAAAGAAAAAGAAGAAATTATCCAGGAATTCTCCCTTCCTCGTGACCTATCACTCACCATCTCTAAAATAATTTTCATTCTTTCCAAACATCTAATATCAGAACTACTAACTAATTCCCAAACTTGGAATTTCATCTCCACAGTACCGCCCCTGCCTAAAGGTATTTCCCTCTTTTACTCCTGCCTTACTTCTGATTCCCTTAAAACTAAATCGCCACACATGCTGAAATGGGAGAAAACGCTCAATCACTCTTTCACCCTAAAGCAATGGCAAATAGCGATCAACTCGACCCACAAACTATCCCATTGTACAAACCATTGGGAAATGATGACAAAGATTGTAAATAGGTGGTATTTCACTCCCTATAGATTATCTAAGATGAATCCTTCCCTTTCTCCACTGTGCTGGAGAGAATGCGGTAGAGTGGGTACCGTACAGCACATCCTATGGGAGTGCCCCTCCCTCACAAGCTTTTGGAAAGCAATTTTCCAATGTATGGCATCCATCACTGGAATCTTGTCTCCTCCCAAACCAGAGTTGGCATTATTGAATCTAAACATTGAACTATACCCATTGACATATAGACAAATGATTGTGCAACTCCTTTCGGCTGCCAGAACTTTGATACTACGTAAGTGGAAAACCACCGACACCCCAAATCTTTCCGAGGCAATTACCCTAGTTAATGAGAACTATAAACTAGAGAAAGCTTTATCCTTCAATGCATTAACCCATCACAAATTTCAAAAAGATTGGTCGGAGTGGCCCTATTTAACACCTGGAACCTTTTATTTAGATTAGTTCTACTCATTCTGATCCTGGGGATGATGGGGGGTGTCGATGACTCATGGCTTGGTGAAATTGTTCCCCTAGGGGTTCTGAGTTGGGGTGGTTCGACGCCTCTCCTCTCCTCCCATCATCGGAATACACTATGTTAATCTTTACATGCATGATGTCAAAGTACTCTTGTACGAAGTTTATAACTAATGTTTGAACACTGTATCATCCACTTTTGGATAATGTTTTACCTTGTTGTTATCATTTTCTTATATCGCATTCTGTTGATGTGATTTTCTGCTTTTTTCATTTGTATTTGAAACTCAATAAAAATGTATTGATTGAAAAAAAAGAAAATTGTATAAGATAATGCTGTACCACACTGGTGATGGTATTTAAAAAAAAATGAAAAGTTTAATTGGATTTTATTTTCAATTTCTTCATTTTTCAACTAATTGTGTCAAAAAACGACAATTTCAAAAAACTTGCCATGCAACTTACTTGGACTTGGACCTTGGACTGTTTACTTTCCAAAAATGGGTCATTTGGGGGTATTTCTACTGTCCTGGCATTTTTGGGCCTCAAGAAATGAGATAGGGTGTCAATACATAAGGACTGATCAATTTTAAGATACTATATATACCATTCTTTGTGGACTCTATAACTTTTCTACAGACTAAATAATAAAGACTGATTTTGGGTTATTTTCACCAAATATATGTAGCAGCATAGAGTTTTACCTAAATTTTTGAAGAAAGATTATTTATTTGCAAAATAGTATAACAGAAACAAAGTAAAAAACAAAATCAAAATGTTCAGCCTTTTTTCATTTATTGAGCAAAATATAAAAAAACTCTATGGTTAAATGCCACCAAAAGAAAGCTTAATTTGTGTGAAAAAAAAAAAATGATAAAAACGTCTCATGGGTACAGTGTTGCATGCCCGTGCAATTGTCATTCAAAATGAGAAAGCATTGAAAGCTGAAAATTGGTGTAGCAGAAAGGGGGTAAAAGTGCCCAGTATTGAAGTGGTTAAACAAAATGTTATGGTAATGCCTTGAATATGCAGGTGAAACTGTAGAGCAGTACAACCTTATACTTCTTTAAAAGTGGCATTCTTTACAAATAGCATCCAGGGATCTGTCATTTAGTAGAGGTAGTACTCTAGTTGCTAAATAACTTATCTCTTGGGAGGCCTGGCCGAGCAGCACATGTAGCAGGACGTGTCCCATGAGCTCTCCGCTAAAGATCCTGACTCTTATCCTTCGGGCGGCCTATTACTGCACCCGCACTGTACTCACCACACATCGGGGATCCTTTGGCAGCGAGCGGCCAACCTACTATCGGTCTGCTGGAGCAACAGCATGGCCAAAAAGCTAAAAAACAGCCGACACGTGGCTGACATGCTGGAGCAAGATGGCATCGGCACCTGCTACCTCACTAAGGACAGCTACAGGGATGCAGCGCAGAGGCTTTTCTCCCGTGCAGCACCGAAGGACTCCTCTACCCCTACTGTTACGCTGGGGGGAGTCCTCCAGGACTCCTTCGGATGAGGATGACACAGTCCTGCTGGAAGATTCATCTGCATAACTGACAGACTGGGACACAGTGAGTACTCTGAAACAGTGGCTGAAACAGAGGCTGTACAGGCCGCAAATCATGGGGATGACCCAGAGCCCACCCTTCGTGATATTATGCTGGCAGTTAACACCTGCAATACTTCCATCACAGCTCTTACTGAGAATAAGGGGTTGAAGGCTGAGGTCTCCTTCATCAGACATGATCTACAAACGCTGAGGGAGAGAACCTCTGCCCTGGAGGGACGGGTCAGCACAATTGAGGATGTCATAGTCCCCTTGATGAAAGATGTTAAACAAAATGTGTTTAACCACTTTAAGACTGACGTTAATTTAATGGACAATTGCGCGGTCTTGCGACGATGTACCCAAAAAAAATTGATGTTATTTTTTTTGCCCCAAATAGAGCTTTCTTTTGGTGGTATTTGATAACCTGTGCAATTTTTATTTTTTGTGCTATAAACAAAAAAAGAGCTACAATTTTGAAAAAAAAAAAGAAAAACAATATTTTTCACATTCTGCTATATGACATTCTCAAAAAAAAAATTAAAAATCAAAATGTTTTAACATTTTAGGCCAATTTGTTTTCTGCCACATATTTTTGGTAAAAAAAAAAAATTAGCAATAAGCACATTTTGATTGGTTTGCGCAAAAGTTCTCACGTCTACTAACTACGGGAAAGATTTATGTCATTTTTAATTGTTTGTTTTTTTTTTAATTTTTAAATGAAATATTTATTGGTATTTCACAAACTTAACAAAAAAAAACAAAAATTACATATAATTACAAGAAACTTGGATAGATGTAACCAAACCAGACATCATAACATACACCGTAATTACACATTTGTGAAGAGGTAGCAACAACAGGGGGGGAGGAGAATCATGTAGATACTCAAACAGTATCAAAGGCTACATCACGGGAAACAGCTTCTACAGCCCCTCACGTTTGGAGGTTGGAAAGGGATAACAGTAAGGCAAATTCAGTTCAATACAGGATTATTAGCAGAACAGTGTGGCTTGGAGGGGTCCGAGTGGTATGTAACTATAATAAAACATTGCTGGCAATTTCAATACTATCAAATACAATTTTTGGAGCATGTGTGATAAATAACAAAAAGCGAGCATTGGAACTAGAGGCAAGGGTCTCCCATGAGCCTAGAGTCAGGGTGATTTCCATTTGGGCTTTGAGGAAGATGGGTGAAGTTTTGTACGGTCGAGTAGGCAGACCATTTCGTCCAGAATCTGTGGGGGTCAGCTTTGGTGAGGATCATATCTAGGTATTCCTTTTTAAGTAGAGTATTTAGATTGGATTTGACTTCTGGAACTGTTGGAACAGTGGAAGATACCCAGTGACGGAGAATGACCCGTCTAGCAATCATAAAGCATGTGACAATCCAGGGTTTGTGTTTTCTGATTGTAGAAATGTTATGCTTGTTGTGGGTCCCAGGGGCAGACAAAGGAAGACCATCCATGTATCCAAAGAGTAGAGGAAAAGGGTCTTTGGCAGGCTGTAGACCTGTGACTCTTAGTGATAAAAGCTCCACCTGATCCCAAAACTTCGAGATGAGGGGACAAGACCATAGTCTGTGTAACAAAGTGGGGCGAAGGGTAAAGCACCATGAACATCCTTGGTGAGGGAATGTAGTGGCGAAGATGAGAAAGGAGCATAGGCGTGGTGAAGGATCTTGAGTTGTTGCTCCCTCCAGAATGCATTGCATATGAATGTGCACGTGGTGTTCAATCCTGCTAGGATAAGAGGTTTTGTGGCAGGATGTGACAAAGCTTTATCCCAGGAGATTTTGAGGTAATCCTTTGATTGGGACTGCAGGGTGGCCTGAATGGGGCGGTATATTTGGGAGAGTTTTAGGGGGGACTGCAGTGGCAGTGAATCCAGAGGGTCGAGGGCAAATCGACTAAGCTTTTCTGAGCAGAGAGATGTTATGAAAGCATGAAGCTGATATATACATAGATAGTGAGCCGGGGGGAGTCCATATTTTGTTTGAAGAGTACTGAATGAGAGCGGAGATCCAGAGGTGGGGTCATAGAGTTGAGTCATGAATTGTAATCCATGAGACGCCCAGGAGGAGTATATTTGTTCCAAGTGGAGATGACTCAGGTCGGGATGTCCACGGATGGGAAGATGTTTAGATATGTGTTGCGGGAGTCCTAGTTTCTTCCAGAGCTCTTTCCAAGCAGCAACATTTTTTTACCAAAAATGTCTCTAAGAAGAACATGTTGTCAAAGAGATAATGGTAGATCACCCAGTTTGCAATGTAGGATAGCTGCTAGTTCGTAGGGCTTCACCAATTGTGATTCTAATGTGTGGTTTGAAAAATTAGATGTACCATGAATCCAGTTCATACCCACTCTCACTAGACTGCACAAATTATACAATCTGATATCCGGAAGGTTCATACCACCTCTGAGTCTGGGAGGGTATCATTTTCGGAGGGCGACACAGGGTTTTTTTGAGGACCATAAGAATGTAGTAAGGGATTTCTGAAACATGTATAGATCCTTGTGCTTGATTAGTAAGGGTAGAGTCTGGAGGACATATAATAACTTGGGGAAGGTGACCATTTTATATACAAACCCGATTCCAAAAAAGTTGGGACACTGTACAAATTGTGAATAAAAGCAGAATGCAATGATGTGGAAGTTTCAAATTTCAATATTTTATTCAGAATACAACATAGATGACATATCAAATGTTTACACTAATGTATCATTTTAAGGGAAAAATAAGTTGATTTTAAATTTCATGGCATCAACACATCTCAAAAAAGTTGGGACAAGGCCATGTTTACCAGTGTGTGGCACCCCCTCTTCTTTTTATAACAGTCTGCAAACATCTGGGGACTGAGGAGACAAGTTGATCAAGTTTAGGAATAGGAATTTTGTCCCATTCTTGTCTAATACAGGCTTCCAGTTGCTCAACTGTCTTAGGTCTTCTTTGTCACATCTTCCTCTTTATGATGCGCCAAATGTTTTCTATGGGTGAAAGATCTGGACTGCAGGCAGGTCATTTCAGTACCCGGATCCTTCTTCTACGCAGCCATGATGTTGTAATTGATGCAGTATGTGGTCTGGCATTGTCATGTTGGAAAACGCAAGGTCTTCCCTGAAAGAAACAACGTCTGGCTGGGAGCATATGTTGTTCTAGAACTTGGATATACCTTTCAGCATTGATGGTGCCTTTCCAGATGTGTAAGCTGCCCATGCCACACGCACTCATGCAATCCCATACCATCAGAGATGCAGGCTTCTGAACTGAGTGCTGATAACAACTTGGGTTGTCCTTGTCCTCTTTAGTCCAGATGACATGGCGTCCCAGTTTTCCAAAAAGAACTTCAAATTTTGATTCATCTGACCACAGAACAGTTTTCCACTTTGCCACAGACCCTTTTAAATGAGCCTTGGCCCAGAGAAAACGCCTGCACTTCTGGATCATGTTTAGATATGGCTTCTTTTTTGGCCTATCGAGTTTTAGATGGCAACGGCGAATGGCACGGTGGATTGTGTTCACCGACAATGTTTTTTGGAAGTATTCCTGAGCCCGTGTTGCGATTTCCATTACAGTAGCACTCCTGTATGTGATGCAGTGCCGTCTAAGGGCCCGAAGATCACGGGCATCCAGTATGGTTTTCCGACCTTGACCCTTACGCACAGATTTTGTTCCAGATTCTCTGAATCTTTGGATGATATTATGCACTGTAGATGATGAGA
This sequence comes from Pelophylax lessonae, assembly GCF_965119305.1. NCBI lineage: Eukaryota > Metazoa > Chordata > Amphibia > Anura > Ranidae > Pelophylax > Pelophylax lessonae. Next base: position 724,728,802 of record NC_138768.1, read on the forward strand.
ACTTCAAACTCTTTGCAATTTTTCTCTGAGAAACTCCTTTCTGATATTGCTCCACTATTTTTCGCCGCAGCATTGGGGGAATTGGTGATCCTCTGCCCATCTTGACTTCTGAGAGACGCTGCCACTCTGAGAGGCTCTTTTTTTACCCAATCATGTTGCCAATTGACCTAATAAGTTGCAAATTAGTCCTCCAGCTGTTCCTAATATGTACATTTAACTTTTCCGGCCTCTTATTGCTACCTCTCCCAACTTTTTTGGAATGTGTAGCTCTCATGAAATCCAAAATGAGCCAATATTTGGCATGACATTTCAAAATGTCTCACTTTCAACATTTGATATGTTATCTAGATTATATTGTGAATAAAATATAAGTTTATGAGATTCTTAAATTAGTCCATTCCTTTTTTACTCACAATTTGTACAGTGTCCCAACTTTTTTGGATTTGGGTTTGTAGATGACATCTGCCGATGAGGGAGAGTGGAAGTTTGGGCCAGCTATCTAATTCTCTGGTGAGTCTAGTTAGAAGTGGGGTATAGTTAAGGTGATACAAGGAGGACAAGGTTTTACCGATCAAAATTCCTAAGTATTTGATTTGGGATTTAGCTATTGGGAAGGGGGAAGAAGCTACCCATTGTGAGGAGTTTGAGGTTCCCAGTGGGAGTATCTCACTTTTAGTATAGTTTATACTAAGGCCGGAGCATAGCCTGAATCGAAAATTTGTTTGACCGTAACAACATCCTGAGCAGGGTCGGAGGTAAAGAGCAAAATGTCATCGGCGAAGAAGACCAAGCAAAGATCCTCCTGGCCGATTTTAACACAACTGTGAGAGGGGTATGGAGGGCAAGGAATCGGGAGAGAGGGTCCAGGGCCAGATTAAAGAGGAGAGGGCATAGGGAACAACCTTGGCGGGTACCTTTATGGAGTGGAATTTCTTTGGAAAGAAGGTTGGAGGTAACTACCTTTGCAGTGGGCGAGTTATACATGGTTGTGATGAGGTGCATAAATGGTCCTGAAAAAACGATTTTTTGGAGGATAAGATTAAGCCATTAAAAGGCAATACTATCTGCGCTATGGAGAAATAATTTAAATAATTTAAATAATTTAAAAAGGCTGCTGCCTACCCCTAAAATATAGACTGTGAAGTCAATATTAAAAATGTAAAAAGGAAGTGAGGTAGTTGTCGCTGCCTAAAAATGTTTTTTTAATATATGGAGGATAAAAATTAAATAAAAACCAATACCTAATATATAGAAGGTGTTCCCAGACTAAAATATATATGGATGTAAAGTGCAATTGGTCAATCAACACAATCACAAATCAATAAATATACATGTATATCTTATGTAAACATTTAAAGTGCAAAGTAGTGCAAGAAAAATGGTGCAATAAAACACACACAGTGCGCACGCCCCCCCCCCCAAAAAAAAAAAAATATATATATATATATAAGTTGTATAATAATGATTATATAAAAATAATTATATAAAAATAATTATATAAATGTGGCCAGTTGGAGGATCTGGCCTGTGAACCAACGAAAAATGGGTGTAATCTTGTGTTGAAAAATATATTATAAAATATTCCTTGGTGAAAAGTGCAAGTATAATGAAGAAATGGGGTAAAGTGCAATTACTGTAGTGAAAATAAATAATCTAAGTGCAATGTGATATAAAAACGATCACAAAGAATATAATATGACAAATAAATAAACTGGAAAAGTGCTTATATGTGCAATAAACTTAAATCAGAAATGATTAATCTGAGAACCCACACAGGTGAAGAAATTATCAATTAATCTGTATCTGTGAGAAAAAAAGGGAGGTTCAAGATTGAAAAAGTTAATTAATTAAAAGGAATTGGGAAAAAGGTCCATAAAAGTCCAATAAACTGTGAACTGTGGCGATATTCTACTCTGTGAGTGGTTATTTAGTGGTGCTCCAATAGTTCAAGTGCCGGGTGTGGAGACAGTGCTCCCCTTTTATTCCCAATTTCTCCCGCACTCACCAGATAATCACACCCCTGCAGGGGTAGCAAGCATATAGGACCAGGATCCACTATCCGGTCTTGGGGTGCTCACATATGCTGATCCTCCTGGTGTTATACTCTCGGAGCCATATAGAGCATGGATAACATATGCCAGAATGTGTTCTTGGGGAAAATGTCCAGGGCATCATAGAGGAAAAAGGAGCCTCATATAGTGATGTATCGTTTTAAAAGCAATCTTTATTAAATGTCAAAAAAACATACTCACATTTAGGCAGATTAAGCAGGCAGAATGTGTTGTAGGGACCGCGAGACCCTCTTTAGCGGTGGCTTCCGGGATGCCGGGTCAGCCAACCACCGGATCTGCATTCCAACGATGCGGAAGTGACGTAGTTACGCTTGACGCATTTCGTCATCAATGACGTCTCCAGAAGCTTTTTCCCAATTCCTTTTAATCAATTAACTTTTTCAATCTATTTGATCGATTGAACCTCCCTTTTCTTCTCACAGATGCAGATTAATTGATAATTTCTTCACCTGTGTGGGTTCTCAGATTAATAATTTCCAATTTAAGTTTATTGCACATATAAGCACTTTTCCAGTTTATTTATTTGTCATATTATATTCTTTGTGATCGTTTTTATATCACATTGAACTTAGATTATTTTATTTCTTTTCACTACAGTAATTGCACTTTACCCCATTTCTTCATTATACTTGCACTTTTCACCAAGGAACATTTTATAATATATTTTTCAACACAAGATTACACCCATTTTTCGTTGGTTCACAGGCCAGATTCTCCAACTGGCCACTTTTATATAATTATTTTTATATAATCATTATTATACAACTTATATATATATATATTCTTTTTTTTTTGCGGGGGGCGTGCGCACTGTGTGTGTTTTATTGCACCATTTTTCTTGCACTACTTTGCACTTTAAATGTTTACATAAGATATACATGTATATTTATTTATTTGTGATTGTATTGATTGACCAATTGCACTTTACATCCATATATATGTTAATCTGGGAACACCTTCTATATATTAGGTATTGGTTTTTATTTAATTTTTATCCTCCATATATTAAATAAAAAATTTTAGGCAGCGCCAACTACCTCACTTCCTTTTTAAAAAAGATTGTGTCAAATGCCTTTTCGGCATCAAGTGTGAGTGTAGCAATGTCGGAGTGTGGGTGAGCTTGTTGTTGGGATAATACTGACAATACTTTGCGTATGTTGGCAGTGGCTGATTGACCTTCAGTAAAACCTGCTTGGGATGGGTGTAAAAGTGTGGGCATAATGAGTGCGAGGCAGTTGGCTATGATTTTGGATAGTAATTTTGCATCTAGGTTGATCAGGGAGATCGGACGATATGAACCAGGCTTGGAAGGGTCTTTACCCGGTTTGGGTATGAGCTTAATAAAAGCTTGGGCACCTGTAGGTATATATCTGCCACCGTCTAGAATATGTTGGTACATGGTGGTCACAGTGGGGGAGAGGGCATCTTTAGTAAGTTTGAAAAATTCAGAGGTGAATCTATCCGGGCCAGGGGCTTTGCCCGGTGATAAACGGGAGATGGTGCTGAGGACCTCAGAGGTAGCAATTGGGGCATTGAGTTGGGAAATTTGGAATTCCGATAACATAGGTAGTTTTACTTCCTCTAGAAAGCCGTTGGCTTCCTCCACATCAATGGGGTCAGAGCCATATAGTTTTGTGTAGAAATTTTCCATAATTATGTTCACCCCTTCCAGAGTGGAAATCAGTGTTCCCGAAGAATCCTTTAAGGATTTTATGGGGTTGTTAGTGTGCGGGCCCTTACAGAGTCTGGCTAGAAGTTTTCCAGACTTGTTCCCAAATTTGTGGAACTGGATGTCCTGGACGGTTTTGTGGAACTTTTCCTGGGCCAGTGCCCATTTGTCAAAGTTTTGTTTTGCCTCTCTCCATTGTGCCACATGAGAAGGGGAGTGCTGCTGTTGGAGACGGGAGTGGGCATATTGGAGCGCCTCACTGGCTGTTTTGTAGCCAATACTTGCCTTCTTTTTAAAAGTTGAAGCAAAAGCGATGGTCCGGCCTCGTAAGACTGCTTTGCCTGTCTCCCACAGCAGAACTGGGTCATCTGCATGTTGGGCATTGTCTGAGAGAAAATTTTCCCATATCTCAGCTAGAATAATCCACAAATCCGGGTTTTCCGCTAAATAGGAGGGAAAACGCCAGGGTTTGTAATTCGATGTCGGGGTGGAGAGGGTGAGTAGGACCGATAGCGGGGAGTGATCTGAAATATCCAAATCAGCAATTTGCAAAGAGTGGAGCACGGGGGCATTGCCAAAGAAATAGTCTATCCTTGAGAAAGAATCATGTGGAGGTGAGTAATAAGTGTATGCCCTATCAATGGGGTTAGCGAGATGCCAGATATCTGTGAGGAAAAGACTATCTGCAAAATTAGGTAGGAAGGAGCAGGAAGGAGCATGTAATGGAGGTGTGTGGGGGGTGCACATTGATCTATCCATGGTCGGGTTCATCACCGCATTGAAATCTCCCCCCAGCAGGGTTGGCAAGTGGACATGCGGGGCCAGTAGCCCGGTCAGGCATTGAAAGAATAGGACAGAGGAGGGGGTGGGGGCATAGACATTTGCTAAAATGAATGAGTCAGAGTTCTTAGTGATTTTAAGTATCTGGATTCTGCCTTCAGCGTCAGAGTATATTGGGACGATATCTGATGTTATCCGTTTATATACTAGTATGAGGACACCAGCCTTACCTTTGGGAGAGGCCGAGCCATAGACGCGGCCGAGCCATAGTTTTTTCATGTGATCTAGGTCTGACTGGGCGAGATGGGACTCCTGAAGGAACGCTACATCTGTGTCTAGACGCCTCAAGTGTCGCAACACAGCCATGCGTTTGTGGGGAGATCGGAGACCCTTAACGTTCCAGCAAAACAATTTTAATTTCAAGGGGGGGTCAAGGAAGGGGATTATCACTGTGCAGATAGGTGATAGCATGGTAGGCAAGTGGAATATCACTCGGATAAGATGGACGCAGGGCTGGCAGGAAGAAGGAGAATGTGTAGGGAGTGGATTTCGTTCCATCTACATTCTAAGGGATCTGGAGAGGGATGAAAAAAACAAGTGAACAAAGGGAAAACAAAAACGTACCATAATGTATGGAGACTTCTCTTTTTTCCGCATGAAGCCTTAACCTCCGACAGCGTTACCGTGCGATAGCTGGTTCCGCTCGCTGCTACTTCAGAAAAGGTGTGCTGCAGAGGAGAATATGGAAGATGTTACAGACAGGACAACACAGATAAAAGAAGCGAGAGGAGTCAGGACTCCAGTAGGGCTGTATGGAGACATGTTGCAAAAATGCATTAACAACTTAACAGAACAATAAAACCAAAATAAAAGAAGCGGCCTGTCACTTCTATAGGCCCATTCTATTATGCCACTATACGAAATGTATTATTGAGAAAGACTCTGAACGGATAGTATTGATGCTGCTAGTTAGTAGTAGATCCGCTTATTGTAGCTTTCTCAAGAAGCAAATTGTAGAACGTGGATGTGAGTAGGAGTTCAGCTAAGTTTATCCCTGTAGGAAGAATTTCCAGAGAAGCGGCCTCTCTTGGGCGATTCTTTATGGGGACTGCGAAGGTCTCTGTGAGAGGGGGGAGACGGATGGAGCAGCAGGGGGGTGTTTGTCCATGGACAAGTGCAGGTGGGATTGGATTTAATCCATTGCCTTATCAGGATGAGTGAATGCTTTAGATTCTCCAAATTGGTCTGTGAATCTAAGGGTTGCTGGATAAGCTAGAGTGAATTTCAGTCCCTTTTGATATAAGGCGTCGCAGGAGGGTTGGAAGGCCTTGCGTCTGCGTGCCACCTCCTGAGAATAATCAGCAAAAAGTAAAAGCTTGCTGCCACCCAGGGTAAGAGACTTGGCATTTTTAAATGATTTTAATATGGCAAGCCTGTCTGCATAGTTTAGGTATCGAACGATGACTGGACGTGGGGTCTTGCGATCATTGGAGGGTGCACCCAGGCAGTGGGCTCGTTCAATGGTACATGTGGATATTATACCGAGGGCAAGTATTGCTGCGTTTAAGCAGTTGTGGCCTCATTAGTGAAAGATGACTGCAGTTCATCCTCTAGATCAGAAACCCTGTGTTCCATCTCAGAGATCATTTTGGTCTGGTCTCCCAGCTCTTTGCGGAGCTGTGAGATCCCTGCTTTGACCACCCGCTCCACGGCCTCTGTGATGGTGGGGGAGATAATGGCAGCCATCACAGAGGCCTGGAGGCTGGGGAGCGGCCTGCTGATGGATGTCCTGTTGCAGCGGCGCGGGATTACCGTCACCGGTGACAGAGCGATGCGAGCGGGTTGAGACGGTTTTATATGCAGGGTATGCCGGAGCCGCTGTAGCTCACTCCCTCTTCATACGGTGCCGGAACCGGAAGTCATTTTGTTTTTTTTTTCCTAGTAATGGCGGCTATCTGCGATTTTTAGCAGGACTGCGACATTATCGTGGACAGATCGGACCCCTAACTGACATTTTTGACACTTTTGGAAGTACCAGTGACATTACAACAGTAATCAGTGCTAAAAATATGCACTGTTACTGTAATAATGACACTGGCAGGGAAGGGGATAACAGTATAGGTGATCAAGGGGTTAAAATGTGACCCTAGGGGAGTGATTCTAACTGTGGGGGAGGACGTGGCTCCTGAGAGGACCATAGAGACATGTGAACCTATATAGCAGGATCAGATGAGCTTTGTGATTATTTCAGGGAGAAGGACAGTTAGCTGTGTTTACAACAGCTGACCGTCCTTCTCTCTCTGTGGGTGTCAGGCGGCAATCTGAGCCACCTGACACACGCATCGGCTTCCCCGCTGATGATCGGGGGTGGGAGCATGCCGTCGGTGGCGCGTCAGGGGAGTGATGTAGATCTATGTAGTTTTGCCTGTACGAGCCAGCCTGCCGCAGTAAATATAGAGGAGCTAGTCAGCAACTGGTTAACGTGGCTCAGCAGGCAGCGAGGCTGGATGATTTAGAGAACGGAATGAGACATAACAATGTGAGAGTCATAGGAATACCGGAGAGAGCTGAAGGAAATAATCCAGTGGCATTTATTTGAAAACTGGCTGCTGACGACCTTTGGTAGAGACTCTTTCACATCCATGTTCTCAGTGGAGCGTGCACACAGAGTTAAACTACTGAACTATAAGGATAGGGATGCAATCCTTGCAAAAGCCAGGGGCATGGATAACGCCAAAATCTCCGTGTTACCGGATTACTCTGCTGAAGTGCAAAAACAAAGAGCCAAGTTCGGGTAGTATGCTTTACCCTGCTAAATTTGCGAATTGTCGCTAAAGGGGAGGTCCACTTTTTTGAGAAGTCCGCCGCGCCGAACAGAGTCCTTCAAAAGTCTTTGTTTATGTAGTGCCAGAGCAATACACAGTGCCTTTAATGCAGGGTCATTGGTGTCAGTTATAGGAACCACCGTACAATGTCACCACCACCAGCTCTGGCACTACATAAACAAAGACTTTTGAAGGACTCTGTTCTTGTTTAGTTGGATGTTTTGGAATATTTATGCAATTTATGCACTTTATTTATTTGCACTGAATGAAAGGAGGGTAACACCATCCCTGTGCTACTGAAATTCTAAGAAAAATAATCTGTTTTTTTTGTGATGAATTTTAATTTATGTATAGTTGTCACTGAGGGTTTGTGTGTGTGTGACGCAGAGTAGCAAAGCCTTTTGCAGTGGACTTAACGCTTACAACAAGAACAGCCGTTAAGTTGTCACTGAGGCTTTAAGTCCACTGCAAAAGGCTTTGCTACTCTGCGTCACACACATCTGCTTTATTTAGCGACAACTTTGGGTCGCATAGCAGTGTCCGTCTTGCAGGTGATTTTCACATCACACAGTTAATAAAGCCTCAGTGACAACTATACATAAATTAAAATTCATCACAATAAAAAACAGATTATTTTTCTTAGAATTTCAGTAGCGCAGGGATGGTGTTACCCTCCTTTCATAAATTGCAAATAAATAAAGTGCATAAATTGCATAAATAATCCAAAACATCCAACTAAGCAAGAACAGAGTCCTTCAAAAGTCTTTGTTTATGTAGTGCCAAAACAATACACAGTGCCTTTAATGCAGAGTCATTGGTGTCAGTTATAGGAACCACCGTACAATGTCACTCTTTATTTATTTATTTTTTTTTCAATAATTGGCTCTCTATTAAAAACGACAATTTTTAAGAACTTTTTTTGCCTCATTCATAGCCCCTGGGGCATGACCCGGAACCCTAGGCACTTTTTAGGGGCATTTATTAGGGTTTAGGGCTTCAAAATGGTGTTTTTTGATTTCCGAAGTTCGGGTCCCATTGATTTCAATGGGGTCCGGGAATCCGAACCGAACTTTTCAATTCGGGTGTTCTGGTCGAATCGAACTTTTAAAAAGTTTGATCATCCCTAATCTTGAAAACATACTCTAGTTTGCTTAGCGCTATACAGCAAAATCCCATGGGTCCCTGCAGGGGGAGGTGGGAGAGAGATGTAGTTGATATTGAGGATGACACTTAGGAGCTAATTGTGTCAGGTGCATCGTTGGTATCGGTGTCTGCCTCACAGGGCTCTCACACCTCTTTCTATTACACAGGGCATATAGAACGCCAATTCAACTACACAAGTGGGGCAGCAGAAACACTCCTCTTTGTCCGAAATGTGAAAGGGAGCATGGAGACTTGCTACACATGCTATGGAAATGCCCCAACCTGTTTTGTTATTGGTCAGAGGTAATAGGCACCATCTCACGGGTATATGACTTTCAGCTCCCCAGGGATCCTGTGGTTTGTCTCCTGGGAGCCCTGGAGGTGGAAGTCTTGGGTCCAAAGACACAGATAGCAATGTTAAGACTACTTTTATTGCTTGTAAGTTGATAGCACATTATTTGATCACATTGTCCCATCTTGTAAATAATGGGTAGAACAGGTAAACACTAGATGTACAGAACTGTTCGCCGGCGGACAGTTCCCAGCGAACTTAGCATGTTCGCGTTCGCCGCTGCGGGCGAACATATGCGATGTTCGGTCCGCCCCCCATAATACATCATTGAGGCAAACTTTGACCCTGAACTTTACAGTCAGCAGGCACATTTCCAGCCAATCAGCATACCTCCCTCCCACACCCTCCCACCTCCTATAAATAAGCAAGGGCAGCATCCATCTTAGATCATTCTGAAGCAGTGTGTGTAGTGAGAGTAGGGAGAGCTGCTGCTGCTGCTGCTGCTGCTGCTGCTGCTGCTGTTAAGCTAGGGACAGTTAGTCAGTGTTCCTGGTCAGTGTTCCTGGTCTTGCAGTGTTCTTGGTCCACTACTGCTGTAAGGACAGCACCCCAAAAAGCCCTTCTAAGGGCTGGTATTTGTGTAATTTTTTTATATATATATATATATATATATATATATATATATATATATATATATATATATATATATATATCTATCTAGTGTCCCCAAAAGCCCTTTTAAGGGCTGGTAATTGAGGATTTTTTTTATTTATATATATATATACATATATATATATATCTAGCGTCCCCAAAAGCCCTTTTAAGGGCTGGTAAGGTAATAGAGTTTTTTCTTTATATATATATATATATATATATATATATATATATATATATATATATATATATATATATATATTGTACACTGTGACTGCAGTTGCCTGCCTGCTGTGTGTGAGAGGCCACAGACCTACCACAGACTGTACTGTGTGCACACCACACTAATTTCGGGTGGCACAGGCACAGTACCTTGCATTTTAAAAAATATTTTTTTTTCCTCTGTCATAATTGCAGTGAGTGCTGTGTCAGGTCCACAGAGTGCACTGTACCCACTGCAGTGCACTGCCCACCACTGATATATATACGGTGGCACAGCATCTTGTTGCAATAAATTGAAAAAAAAAAATATTTTTTATTATTGCAGTTGCCTGGGCTGCCAGTGACTGTCAGGTCCACAGAGTGTACTGTTCCCACTGCAGTGCCACTGTGTGCCCACCCACCACTGATATATAAGGTGGCACAGCAGCTTGCAAAGTAAAAAAATATATATATATTTTTAATTGCAGTTGCCTGGGTGCCAGTGACTGCTGTCAGGTCCACAGAGAGTGTACTGTGCCACTGCCCACCCACCATTGATATATAAGGTGGCACAGCAGCTTGCAAAGTAAAAAAAAATATATATTTTTTTTAATTGCAGTTGCCTGGGTGCCAGTGACTGCTGTCAGGTCCACAGAGAGTGTACTGTGCCACTGCCCACCCACCACTGATATATAAGGTGGCACAGTAGCTTGCAAAGTAAAAAAAAATATATATATTTTTTAATTGCAGTTGCCTGGGTGCCAGTGACTGCTGTCAGGTCCACAGAGAGTGTACTGTGCCACTGCCCACCCACCACTGATATATAAGGTAGCACAGCAGCTTGCAAAGTAAAAAAATATATATATATTTTTTAATTGCAGTTGCCTGGGTGCCAGTGACTGCTGTCAGGTCCACAGAGAGTGTACTGTGCCACTGCCCACCCACCACTGATATATAAGGTGGCACAGCAGCTTGCAAAGTAAAACAAATATATATATTTTTTAATTGCAGTTGCCTGGGTGCCAGTGACTGTCAGGTCCACAGAGTGTACTGTACCCACTGCCCAACACTCCTATAGGGGTGGCACAGCACCTTGCACTCATAGTACAACAGTAACAACACATTAAAAAAAAAATGACAGGCAGAGGCAGGCCACCCCGCAAGGGCCGTCGTGGTCGTGGTGCTGTGATTTCCTTAGGCCCTAGAATAATGCCCAGTGTTCAGAGGCCACCACAGACCCTGAACTCAAAAAATTCTGAGGCCATAGTTGACTGGCTTACACAGGACACCCAATCGTCTACAGCTTCCGCTCGGAACCTTAATGCACCATCCTCCTCCAGCTCAGCTTCGGGCACCTCTCAATTTACCACTTGCCAGCCTGCCGGCACCACCACCAACACTAGCACCACAGCCGCTTCACTTGATCCGTCAGAGGAGTTATTTTCACATCAGTTGGAAGAAATAAGTGATGCGAAACTATTAGTGCCAGAGGATGTAGATAACGGGGATATGTCTCAGTCAGGCAGCATGTAGGGGGAGGAGGTCATCGCAAGGAGCTAGTCAGACAGCATGTAGATTCGGCACCCGGGGTCAGCCAGACAGCACGCCAATCAACGCAAGCTGTTGCCACCACCAGAATGCCGTCCTTGCAAAGCTCAGCAGTGTGGCATTTTTTTTGTGTGTCTGCCTCTGATATCAGCGATGCCATTTGTAACTTGTGCCAAAAGAAACTGAGTCGTGGGAAGTCCAACACCCACCTAGGTACAACTGCTTTGCGAAGGCACATGATCTCACATCACAAACGCCTATGGGATCAACACATGAGTAAAAGCAGCACACAAACTGAAAGCCACCATCCTCCTCCTGGTCCAGCATCTTCAGCCACGTCAACCACTGCTGTCCTCCATGCCCCCTATCAACAACCCGCCCCTCCGCCTCTCACCTTCAGCAGTTCCTGCTCACCTGCCCACAGTCAGGTGTCTGTCAAGGAAATGTTTGAGCGTAAGAAGCCAATCTCACAGAGTCACCCCGTTGCCCGGCGTCTGACAGCTGGCTTGTCGGAACTCTTAGCCCGCCAGCTTTTACCATACAAGCTGGTGGAGTCTGAGGCCTTCAAAAAATTTGTCGCTATTGGGACACCGCAGTGGAAGGTACCCGGCCGAAATTATTTTTCACAAAAGGCAATCCCCAACCTGTACTCTATTGTGGAAAAGGAAATCATGTCACGTCTGGCACACAGTGTTGGGGCAAGGGACCATCTGACCACTGATAGCTGGTCTGCAAAGCACGGTCAGGGCAGGTATATAACTTACACTGCGCATTGGGTAAACCTGCTGGCGGCTGCCAAGCATGGAATGCGTGGCTCTGCTGCAGAGGAGTTGGTGACACTGCCACGACTTGCAGGCAGGCCTGCTGCCACCTCCTCTACTCCTTCTACTCCATCCTCTTTGCTAACCTCCTCGGCTGAGTCCTCTTCTGCTGTTGCGTCTTGCTCCACACCAACTGTACCCCCCCCCCCAGCTCCCCAGGGGCTATTCCACATGCCGGATACGACAGTGTCACGCTGTCTTGGGGTTGACTTGCCTGAAAGCAGAGAGTCACACCGGACCAGCACTACTGTCCGCCCTGAACGCACAGGTGGATCAGTGGCTGACCCCGCACCAACTGGAGATCGGCAAAGTGGTGTGTGACAATGGCAGCAATTTGTTGGCGGCATTGAATTTGGGCAAGTTGACACATGTGCCGTGCATGGCACATGTGTTGAATCTGATTGTGCAACGTTTTGTGCAGAAGCACCCAGGCTTACAGGACGTCCTCAAGCAGGCCAGGAAGGTGTGTGGCCATTTCAGGCGTTCCTACACGGCCATGGCGCACTTTGCAGATATTCAGCGGCGAAACAACATGCCAGTGAGGCGCTTGATTTGCGACAGCCCGACACGTTGGAATTCAACACTGCTAATGTTCGACCGCCTGCTCCAACAAGAAAAAGCGGTCAACAAATATTTGTATGACCGGGGTGCTAGGACAGCCTCTGCGGAGCTGGGTATTTTTTTGCCACGTTACTGGACGCTCATGCGCAATGCCTGTAGGCTCATGCGTCCTTTTGAGGAGGTGACAAACCTAGTGAGTCGCACCGAAGGCACCATCAGCGACATCATCCCATATGTTTTTTTCCTGGAGCGTGCCCTGCGAAGAGTGCTGGATCAGGCCGTAGATGAGCGTGAAGAGGAAGAGTTGTGGTCACCATCACCACCACCAGAAACAGCCTTACCATCGCTTGCTGGACCTGCGGCAACACTGGAAGAGGAGTGTGAGGAAGAGGAGTCAGAGGAGGAATGTGGCTTTGAGGAGGAGGAACACCAACCACAGCAGGCATCCCAGGGTGCTCGTTGTCACCTATCTGGTACCCGTGGTGTTGTACGTGGCTGGGGGGAAGAACACACCTTCAATGACATCAGTGAGGACGAGGAATTGGACATGAGTAGCTCGGCATCCAACCTTGTGCAAATGGGGTCTTTCATGCTGTCATGCCTGTTGAGGGACCCTCGTATAAAAAGGCTGAAGGAGAACGACCTGTACTGGGTGGCCACGCTACTAGACCCCCGGTATAAGCAGAAAGTCTCTGATATGTTACCCAATTACCGGCAGTCGCAAAGGATGCAGCAGCTACAAAATAAGTTGAAAAGTATGCTTTACACAGCATATAAGGGTGATGTCACAGCACAACGGGAATCCAACAGGGGAAGAGGTGAAAGTAATCCTCCTCCTACCACCACAACCACGCCGGCAAGGACAGGACGCTTTACAGACGTCTTGTTGATGGAGGACATGCAGAGCTTTTTTAGTCCTATGCATCGCCACAGCCCTTCGGGGTCCACCCTCAGAGAACGACTCGACCGACAGGTAGCAGACTACCTTGCCTTAACTGCAGATATCGACACTCTGAGGAGCGATGAACCCCTTGACTACTGGGTGTGCAGGCTTGACCTGTGGCCTGAGCTATCCCAATTTGCCATTGAACTTCTGGCCTGCCCCGCTTCAAGTGTGCTGTCAGAAAGGACCTTCAGCGCAGCAGGAGGTATTGTCACTGAGAAGAGAAGTCGCCTAGGTCAAAAAAGTCTTGATTACCTCACGTTTATTAAGATGAATGAGGCATGGATCCCGAAGGGACGGACAGTGGGGGATGCATTTGACTAAAAAAGGCCTGGTGATGACTGAGATGCCTTGGCCTAAAAATGGTCCACACGCTGCTTTATATAATCATTCTCTGCATGCCGGATGACTTACGTGACGTCTCCGCCACCAACTACGGTTCAAGCCGCAATGTTTTAGTGCACTTTCTGCCTTGAAAACCTATATTTTTCAGGCCGCTGCTACAGCAGCGGCTGCAACAATACCTGCTTTTTCATGCATGTGTACATGCTTAATTTTTCTGGCCTCTGGTGCTACACTGTGGTTGCAAAAAAACAAAAAACAAAAAAAAAGGCACATACATGTGTCAATTCCCCTTCGTGATCGTTACCTTGTCGTGGTGAAGGGGCTTGCGTATCACAATGAAGCGATCACCTCTAGGATTGTGTTGGCACACCCCAGATGATAAGGTCGTTGCTTCATTGTGTACAGACCAAAAGCGATCCGCAGGATAATTTTTCATAGAAAAAACATTCATTTTCTTTCATTCTTTCTGCGGAGCTGGGTATTTTTTGGCCGCGTTACTGAATGCTCATGAACAATGGCTGTAGGCTCATGCATCCTTTCCTTTTGTGGAGGTGACAACCCTGGTGGTCAGTCGAACCCAAGGCAACATCATCGACCTCATCCCATATGCGTTTTTTCTGGAGCGTGCCCTGCGAAGAGTACTGGATCAGGCTGTAGATGAGCATGAAGAGGAAGAGTTGTGGTCCACTCCCCATCACCACCAGAAGCAGCCTTGTCGTTGTCAATTGCTGGACCTGTGGCAACGCAGAGAGAGGAGTCTGAAGAAGAGAAGTCAGAGGAGGAAGGTGGCTTTGAGGAGGTGGAATACCAGCCACAGCAGGCGTCCCAGGGGGCTTGTTGTCACCTTTCGGGGACCCTTGGTGTTGTACGTGGCTGGGTGGAGGAAGAGACCTTCAATGATGTCAGTGAGGACAAGGAACGGGACATGGCTAGCTTGGTATCCAACCTTGTGCAAATGGGGAGTTTGCGGTTGTGCAAATGGACTGACTGACTGTTAAACGGGGAGTTTGGTCTGTCAGAGTTTGGTCTGTCACTGTGAAGCGGGCGTAACCCTTACACTACTTGACCGATACAACATCATACCTGATCGTATTCACACACTGGATGTTTTAAAGCACGTTATTCCAAACAATTTAGGAATGTTAGGTGATTTATGCCCTTTATGGATTAAAACCCGACTCTGCGTCAACTACGTAATTTTCCATGGGAGTTTTGCCATGGATCCCCCTCCGGCATGCCACAGTCCAGGTGTTAGTCCCCTTGAAACAACTTTTCCATCACTATTGTGGCCAGAAAGAGTCCCTGTGTGTTTTAAAATTCGCCTGCCTATTGAAGTCTATGGCGGTTCGCCGGTTCGCGAACATTTGCAGATGTTCGCGTTCGCCGTTCGCGAACGGCGAATTTTAGGTTCGCGACATCACTAGTAAACACATACCTAACTCATGAAAAACTGACATATCAACATCGAGGGGTACCAAAATAATTCTTCTCTATATGGCAACCATGGCTGGATACACCAGAACTAGCGCCACATCAGCTGTTTCTAAAGACTACTAACAGGCTGAGAAAGTAACAATTTGATAGTAGCTGGAGGACCTTCTATACCAGGCAACTCTTTATCTTTATTTATATTTTTTTCTTTTATATCTTTCTTTTTTGCTATTTTTCCTTTTTCCTTCCTTTCTTTATATTTTCTTTCTCTTTCTCTCCTATTCAGTACTGTTGTATAAGAGAATTATAAGCATTGAGGATAGAATTGATGAAGACATAATCTCATTATTCTAAATATCACATTGTTACTGGAACCACAATTTACTTAAGTACTATGTGTTTTTTTAGCTTCAATATTGAGAAATGAATCGGTGGAATATGTTCCACGCAGCGTGGTCTTGTTAATTGAATTACTTGTGTTATTCTCGTTGCATTTTGTACAATGTACCATTCTTGCAATAAACTTTATTTTCTTGATAAAAAAAAAAAAAAAAAACTTATCTCACCGGCTTCGGTTTGTAAAAAAAAGTTCAGGGATCCTTTCCTGGGTGACATTATTGTCTAAATATAGTCATGACCATGTTTTGATGCTGAGTTTTTGCACCAATATTATAATCAATATTCTAAATATTGGTGGACATCTTTTACCCATTGTCCACAAATATTGCAAAATTTTCACTTAATTACATGTTACCCATGTATTACTTACAAATCCAATACAAAGTTTTATTTTTAGATCTATCTATCTATCTATCTATCTATCTATCTATCTATCTATCTATCTATCTATCTATCTATCTATCTATCTATCTATCTATCTATCTATCTATCTATCTATCTATCTATCTATCTATCTATCTATCTATCTATCTATCTATCTATCTATCTATCTATCTATCTATCTATCTATCTATCTATCTATCTATCTATCTATCTACCTACCTACCTACCTACCTACCTATCTATCTATCTATCTATCTATCTATCTATCTATCTATCTATCTATCTATCTATCTATCTATCTATCTATCTATCTATCTATCTATCTATCTATCTATCTATCTATCTATCTATCTATCTATCTAATATTTTAGGTAAACACAGCAATTTAATTCTGCTGAATTTCACAATTAGCTTAAAATTCAATTATTCTTTCAACATGAATTCATAGTGTGCTATTTAGTGGGTTCATAATTAATCATAGCATAGGTACCTAATCACCAATGTCTGATACCTAATTAGCAGTTCTGGGATCTTTAAGCAAAATGTCAGAATATGAAATAAATGAAGAAAATTGGTTTCTGAATATTTGAATATTGAAAAATACATTAACAGGTTGAATATGATAGTGAAAATAACTGCGCGCCTATGGTATATGTATTATAGATACATAGATAGATAGATACAACTTTATTGTCATTGCATAGTACAGGTACACAGCAACGAAATGCCGTTTAGCATCTGCCAGAAATGCAAAATGTAGCAGTCGTGCAAGAGTGCAGATAACCATCTAGCATATTTACAAATTAAAATATATATATATACATCATATACATATATATATACACATATATATATATATACATATATATATATATATATATATATATACATATATATATACATACATACACATACACTATATACACAGATGAGTGTGAAATGTTGGGCAGAATGTACCGTAATGATAAAGATACATACAAATATAAATAGTGCAGATGTACTGAGGAGTGAAAAAAGATATACTATGTAGTATGTACACGTATAGTACAGAGGTTATATACAGTCTTTTGTTTGTGTTTGTTTTGTAGGGATTAACGGTGTAGTGTTGAGTTCAGTAGTATGATGGTGGATGGAAAAAAGCTGTCCCTGAACCTGCTGGTTCTGGTGCGCAAGTTTCTGTATCTCCTTCGTGATGGAAGGAGGTTAAACAGTTTATGACTGGGATGCGAAGGGTCCAGGGGCGGACTGGGCCGGGGGGAAGGCGGGCAATTTCCCCCCAGGCCGGTCTGATCCCCCCAGAAAAGGCCACTGCAGCATCAGCTCAGTTTATTTAGTAAGTGTCACTTACATGGTGACTGGCCGGCACCGGCCCCCGAGACCCATTTGTTCCTTTGCCCGGCCGCTATAGTCTGAGCTAGACTGGTTGCTAGAATAGCCAGCCGCTTGGCGTCTAGCAACCAGTGACGTCACGGTCCCGAGGAGGAAAACGAGGCCGAGAAGGGACCCAGCATGCAGAGCGGAGAAGGATCCCCGTGCCTATTACTGGCTCCACCCACTTCCTCCCTCCGTCTCCCACTGTGCAGGCCACTGCAGAAGAGAAGAGGAACTGTCGAAATTTTTGACTGCAGGAATCCACAAGTGAAACAGCAGATCCAACATCAAAAGCACTTCTCCAGCATGGCAAGTACAAGGTATGGGCTGAAGGATCACCCGTTCTGGGCGGGGGGGGGGCTCTGTGTTGATGCAGGCTCGCACTTGGAGCTGGAGCAGCTCTTCTACACCAGGCTAGCCACAAACAAATGCAGGGAAGTAAAGGATTAAATTGCCTCACATGATAAGCTCACTGCACATTAGGCTCTGTCTTGCTTACTGCCAGGCTGACACAGATATCTCGATCTCCGATGGAAGAGCTCTGCTATCTTGAGCTGTCCCTGCACTGCTTCTTTAACTTATCTCCAGTTGCTGAGTTATAATGTCCCCTGGCAATAAATAAGGCTGAGTCTGAGTGTGCAGTAAAGGTTCTGTTATCAGGTGAGGAGGTTAACCCTTTACTTCCCTGTATTTGTTTGGTTGGCTTCTGTTAATGCAAGTTGGAGGAGAAGGATCACCTCCTAAAACCTGGGCTGGTGCTCCATGCTTTTGTTCATAATAAGCACCTACCATTTAATAATTTGGCTTTTACTTAGGTACCTTATTCTTACAATACTTTTTAAATGCTAGTCTGTTTGGTGATCTTTTGATTGGCCTTCTTATGTGGACTTGACTGATGGACTGAAGTAATGCATACACTATGAAGACTTTCAATGAAAAGAGAGAAGGTCCTCTCCTAAACATTCCAGTCCTCACCTACATTGACATTTTTTCATTCCGGTAACACCACCGACTGGGGTACATTTTTTAATTTCAGTGACACCGCTAATGCATACAACTTTTTTTCCTTTTAGAGCCCGTTCACACTGGGGCGACCTGTCAGGCGACCTGGTCGCCTGACAGGTCGCCGTAGGTCGCCTGCCATAGAGAAGCTGTGGACCCGTTCTAATAGGAGCGTCACAAGTCGCTCCGACTTAGAAAAAGGGTCCGGAGCTTCATTGGGGCGACCTGGAGCGACCTGCATTGACTTCAATGTTATGAAGTCCGGGCCGGCCGTACCTGTGAGGTCGCCCCGGCAAGTAGCGTCGCCCCAGTGTGAACGGGGTCTTAGTGACCCACCAACCCAGGGACAATTTGTCAATATTAGTCCCATACTGGTGCATCAATTTTAAACGTTTTGGTTTGCAGTAGTGTGCCTCAAATATTGGTACTATTTAGTTGCATGTCACAAACAATACAAACATTTTGGTGCATGGCACCATATCGGCCCCACCTACTTCTCCATCCAACAGGGAGCAGGGGCTGGTGGGGGGTGATAGACGGGGGGTGCAGTTTCCCATTTTTTCCCTGGGCATTGGATGACCTTGTCCTGGCACTGCTCTCCAGAGTCAACCTGCTGCCTGAGGTGAGGTGGTCGGGAGCAGAACAGTGAGTGACAACAAATGTGTCATGTGGAGCATTGCAATATTTCCCTGCACTTAGCTACCCCTTGGCACTATATATCTGTCCCATACCTGTATATTGATGTCTAGCTGCTCCTGGCACTATATACCTGTCCCATACCTGTATATTGATGTCTAGCTGCTCCTGGCACTATATACCTGTCCCATACCTGTATATTGATGTCTAGCTGCTCCTGGCACTATATACCTGTCCCATACCTGTATATTGATATCTAGCTGCTCCTGGCTCTATACACCTGTCCCATACCTGTATATTGATGTCTAGCTGCTCCTGGCACTATATACCTGTCCCATACCTGTATATTGATGTCTAGCTGCTCCTGGCACTATATACCTGTCCCATACCTGTATATTGATATCTAGCTGCTCCTGGCTCTATACACCTGTCCCATACCTGTATATTGATGTCTAGCTGCTCCTGGCACTATATACCTGTCCCATACCTGTATATTGATATCTAGCTGCTCCTGGCACTATATACCTTTCCCATACCTGTATATTGATGTCTAGCTGCTCCTGGCTCTATATACCTGTCCCATACCTGTATATTGATGTCTAGCTGCTCCTGGCACTAGACAGGTATATAGTGCCAGGAGCAACTAGACATCAATATACAGAGTGTATACAGTCCAGTTAAAGTTATTGGGTCCCTGAGGTCCTATAGGGCTCCCCCTTGTGTCATGGGATCATGAGCTGGCAGCAGAGGAGGAGGTCACATGATTAGATCTCAGCCAGGGTTCAAGCTAGGACTTGTAGTCCTTTGCTTTTGGTGATGTAACCCCCCAAAAGTGAAGGACTACAGGTACCAGCATGAGCCTCTCAGAGAACAGCATGTGTCACACACGCCTGATCTCCCAACTAGTGAAGGACTACAGGTCCCACTCTCCCAAATGAACCACTTTCAGACCACCCACCGCATATATACTGTAACTGGGGGACCCAGCTGCGCAAAATCACGTACTGGTAGGTGATTTTGTGCATGGGTTCTTGGGGGCACACGCGTGCCGCTGGGGCGCCGCTCCCCCTATGATTAGACACTGCGGGAGCCAATCAGCAGGTCCGATGGCCGCTGGCCACCTGCGATCATGCAGGAGAATGACAAAACGGCGGTCTGCTTTTCTAAACAAGGCAGACGGCTGTTCTGTCACAGAAGAAGATGGAGATCTTGTGTTTCAGCTAAGCTGAAACATAGATCTCTCTTTTCTTCTAGTACAGTTAGAAGGCATTCCCTAGGAGCACACTTAACCCCTTGATCACCCCTGGTGTTAACCCCTTCTCTGCCAGTGCCATTAATACAGTAACAGTACATTTGTTTTAGCACTGATCACTGTGATGGTGTCACTGGTCCCTAAAAAGTGCCACTTAGTGTCAGATTTGTCTGCCGCAATGTCTCAGTCCTGCTAAAAATCACTGATCGCCGCCATTACTAGTAATAACAATTTAAAAAAGTATATAAATAAATGTATCCCAAAGTTTGTAGACGTGATACATTTTGCACAAACTAATCAATATACAATTATTAGGATTTTTTTACCAAAAATATGTAGTAGAATACATATTGGCCAAAATTGATCAACATTTTTTTATTTTTTACATTTTTTTATTGGGAATATTTTATAGCAGAAAGTAAAAAATATTAATTTTTGTTTTCAAAATTGTCGGTCTTTTTTTGTTTATAAAGCAAAACATAAAAACCGCAGAGGTAATCAAATGCCACCAAAAGGCTTTTCTATTTTCTGAAAAAGTTAAGTGTGAAGGTTTATCGATTATTCCTAAATGTATCACATATTCTTTAAATGTATTGTGTACATACATTACTTTCATTTGTTAAAACTGTAGATTTTATTTTTTGTAAGAGCCCATTCACACAGGGGCGACACGACTTGCCGGGGCGACCTGTGAAGTGTGCACCGCGACCTCGGCACGACATGCACGGACTTCATATAATTGAAGTCAATGCAAGTCGCCTCCAGGTCGCCCCAAAGTAGTACAGGACCCTTTTTCTAAGTCACACGCGCGGGGGGGTCCATGACTGCGCGGGAGCGCGCCTCCGCGGGCGCGCGCTCGCTCCCCAGAGCCTCACAGGCGAGCGACGTAGACCTACGTCACTCTGCCTGTGAGGGGCTGACTGCCGCAGTAAATATACTGTGAGCAGTCGGCAAGCGGTTAAAACCAGGCGGGCATGGATGGTGAGCTGATTTGGTGGTTCAATGGGCCACTTGACTGGACTTGCCCCCCAGGCCTAAGGCTGCCAGCCCTCCCCTGGAAGGGTCCTTGATGATGTTGTGAGCTCTGCGCAGACATCTACTGTGGTGAAGGTGCCCAATGGCAGGTAGTCGAGTGCCAGTGATGCGTTGAGCGGTTTTGACCACCCTTTGCAATGCTTTACGTTCACACACAGTGGAGCCTCCGTGCCATACAGTGATGGAGTAGGTCAGGATGCTCTCAATGATGCAGCGGTAGAAGCTCGTTAAAATCCCTGGGGACAGATGAGATTTCTTGAGACATCTCAAGAAGTACAGGCGTTGTTGTGCTTTTTTTACCAGAGCCGACATGTTCTGCTGCCAGGACAGATCCTCAGAGATGTGAACTACCAGGAACTTAAAGCTGGAGACTCGCTCTACCTCGGTTCCATTGATGTTGACTGGTAGATGTCTCCCGCTGTTGGATTTCCGGAAGTCCACAATAAGCTCTTTGGTCTTTGTGGCATTGAGAGTCAGGTTGTTGGTGGCACACCATACTGCCAGATTACAAATCTCTTCCCTGTAGGCCGATTCGTCATTGTTTTCGATCTGGCCGACCACGGTG
Organism: Pelophylax lessonae; assembly: GCF_965119305.1. Classification (NCBI taxonomy): domain Eukaryota; kingdom Metazoa; phylum Chordata; class Amphibia; order Anura; family Ranidae; genus Pelophylax; species Pelophylax lessonae. The sequence goes on from NC_138768.1 coordinate 724,750,731, forward strand.
GTGTCATCCGCATACTTGATAAAGATGTTGGATTTATACAGAGGAGCACAATCGTGGGTGAACAGGGAGTAGACCAGTGGGCTCAGAACACAGCCCTGTGGTATGCCAGTGTTCAGATTATGTGGTAAGCTGCACGTTTGAATAACTATAAATAGTTATGACAAGCAATAAATTCAGAATAAAACTGCGCTATCCCTTTCATATATATCAACCAATGTTATAGATGCAACTATTATATAAATAAATATTTTATAAGACCGGTATCATATATAGTGCGGGATATGCTTAATCACATTTAGCCAGTGATTGGTAGCAGTAAAGGTTGCCCAAACCACTATCAACATGTATAAAAGACTTCTGATAATATATAAGTAATTACAGTTCCAATTCTACAAATATTCAAATCTTAAAATCTTATTAAAATATTATTAAAATGGAAGAGGAAGACTATAGTGCAATGGTGCGGGAAGAGTCTCTGAACAAAGTGCAATAGTGCAACACAATGGTGCAAAGAAAGTCTCTGTATATAAGTGACTGTACTGTGCTCCCTCGCTGCTCACTGCTGGTGCTCAGGTGGTAAGAAAACTCACTTACCAGATGAAGTGGATTCCTGATGGGGTACGCCAACAAGGAATCAGACAGGCTTGGGTATTGTGTCTCCCGGCTCCTAACGCTCGGGTCCCCAGATCGTGGGCTGTTCTCACAGATGGGTAATGGACACACAGACTCCTTTCTCCCGAGTGGTAATATGGCTCAAACAAAGATGGCGGCAGCAAACCATGTGCTCACCTCTGTAGGCCAAAGGCTTATATATTATCAGAAGTCTTTTATACATAATGATAGTGGTTTGGGCAACCTTTACTGCTACCAATCACTGGCTAAATGTGATTAAGCAATTCCCCCACTATATATGATACCGGTCTTTTAAAATATTTATTTATATAATAGTTGCATCTATAACATTGGTTGATATATATGAAAGGGCTAGCGCAGTTTTTTCTGAATTTATTTATTACATTAACAGGTTACAAGAAAAGCTACTTAACCAAAAAGGTGTATGCATTCTTAGCAAAAGGCAAAATCATGAAGTCACATCACATACACACTGAAATATATAGTAGTAGGGAAAGTAGGGAAAGTCAAAGGGAAAAATATAGGTAATGTAATTCCTCCTGCTCTCTTTGACATTACTTACATGTAATGAAGGATTTTCCATGTCATGCATGTTGGAGATACAACAGCTTTCAATTTAGCAGATTAACTGCTGTTCACAAATAGGACACTAGATGTCGCTAATGCTCAGTGATATGCTATGCATTTCTATGATGTGTTGTAATATCCTGTACACTGTACTGAACTTGTTGGTTATCTCTTCCTGTCTGTTGTTCTTATTACAATGAGGTGACATCTTTGAATTCTGTTTTATGTTCCAATAAAGAAGCCAGTTCCTGTTTACTCCACAATGTCTGACATGAATGGACTCCGCTGCACCCAGTGATCTCACTCTGCAACAGGTTATGGGCCCAGGATCCGCATAAAGATCGACATAAGGAAGCTTTCCAGTGACATCTCCAATAGACAAGTACGACTGTTCATATATAAAGGAGGGAAAAATGTCTGGAAACTCAGAACTTAAACTCTCAGTGGCCAAGCTAAACAATGACAATTATCAGCTATGGAAGTTTAAAGTGGAAATGCTATTATCTAGAGACGACTTGTGGGAGGTTACCACTACAGAGAGGCCACAGGACAATAATCAGGACTGGGACAAGAAAAACAGACAGGCACGGGCCACCATAAGCTTACTAGTGGAGGATGATCAGCTGATACATATACGCCATGAGGACACAGCGAAAGGCATGTGGGATGTGCTGAAAAGACTGCATGAAAGATCCAGTTTAAACAGCAAGCTGTTTCTACTGTGGAAACTTTACAAAATGAGACTTAGCAGAGAACAGGACATGCAGGAGCACATGAACGCAATGCTGGAAGTGATTGCGCAACTCAGATCAATCGGGGAGAATATAACAGACAGCCATGTTGTTATGCAGTTTGCCCGATACATATACTGCACTGATCAATGCACTGGAGACACGACCCGAGACAGATCTGACACTAGCATTTGTAAAAACCAGGCTCATAGATGAGTATCAGAGAAGAAAGGAATTAGTGCATGACTCCACAGAAACTGACACCAGAACCGCTCTTAAAGCTACAGATGCAAGGTTACGCAGGAAAGAGACCAGAGTGTGTTTCAGATGTCACAAACAGGGACACATAAAGAAAGACTGTACTATATGGAAAGCAGAGCAAAGAAGACAGCGTCCCTCTTTATGCTAAACAAAAGGTCAAAGCCACAATCAATGATCCATGGGAAGGAAACTGGAATGCCACTTTTAAAGTGACAGGCAACAATAAATGTCAAGGCTGGTGCATCGATTCAGGGGCAACCAGTCACATGACGAGTGATGGAAGTTTTTTCACAGAACTTGATCTGAACAACAAAGAAACTATTTATCTTGCAGATGGAAGCAAAATACATGCAGAAGGATATGGGCATGGAACCCTTGTATGCCCTGATGATGCAGGACACATTCTAGCCATACCAGTGAAAGATGTGCTTTATGTTCCTAATCTAGAAAGAGGACTCTTATCTGTGAAGCGTCTGACAACCAGAGGACTCACTGTAACATTCCAAGGTGACAAGTGTTCAATCCTAAATGGCAACCAGACAGTAGCAAGTGCCAAGCTGGATGATCATCTATATCACCTCGACACAGTGAAGGAAAAGGTGAGACTATGTACACACAAGCACAATGACTGTATACATATATGGCACAGATGTCTAGGTCACAGACACCCAGAATGCATACAGGAACTACAGACGAGAAATCTGACAAGGGATATTACAATATCCCCTTGTCCAGTTACTGTTAAGTGTGAATGTTGCATTAAATCCAAAGCTACAAGAGCAACACTTCCCAAAGTCAGTCAGAAGAGAGCTTCAAGATCACTTGACTTAGTTCACAGTGACGTGTGTGGTCCCCTAAACCCACCTACACCTGGAGGCAAAAGATACATAGTGACTTTCATAGACGACTATTCAAGATACACAGTCATCTACCTAATGCAACACAAGAGTGAAGTTTTTGACATATTACAAGACTACATAATAAAGACCAGTAACAAGTTTCAGAGGAAGCCTCTCATACTTCGGAGCCATAATGGAGGTGAATTCATGGTATATAAGATACAAGAGTACTTAAAACAGAATGGAATAGAACATCAAAAGACAGTCCCATATAAACCAGAACAAAATGGAGTAGCTGAAAGAAAGAACAGAACTCTGACTGAAATGATCAGATGTATGCTGACAGACTCTGGACTACCACAAAAATACTGGGGTGAAGCAGCTATGACAGCTACATATTTGCAGAACAGACTTCTTTCCAGAACAATAGAGAAAACTCCATATGAACTTTTGCACAATGAGAAGCCAAATGTAAAACACCTAAGAGTTTTTGGATGCAAAGCATTAATCTACATACCTGAAGAAAAACGCACCAAACTCCAAAACAGAGCATTTGAAGGTATCTTCGTTGGATACAGTGACAATGTCAAAGGTTACAGAATCTTAAATCCCAAAACAGACAAGGTTACCATTAGCAACAGCATAACATTTGTTGAAGATTTCAGAGACAATGTAATGACAACAGTAGAAGCAAGAATAGAAGGGAAAACTGACATTGACCAGCCCATCTCTGTAACTTCTGAACAAACAGTTGAAGTGAGTGCAGACTCTACCAGTACTGAAGAGCAGACACGAGAAGGCTCAGACACAAAACTGAGACGTTCAACAAGAGAAAACAAGGGTAAACCACCTGTACGTCTCTTATACAAAGCAAGAACTACCAGTATCAACGAACCTGCAACCTGGGAAGACATATCTCAGCTTTCAGAACAAGAAGCAAGTAAATGGATAAAGGCTGCTGATGTAGAGATAAAATCCATGCATGACACTAAAACATGGACACTTACAGAACTACCACCCGGAAGGAAAGCCATAGGCTGTAAATGGACTTTTAAAGTGAAATACAATGCAGATGGTACAATTGAGTGATACAAAGCAAGGCAAGTAGCCAAGGGCTATTCTCAAAAATATGGAGAGGACTATGACGAGACATTTGCACCCGTAGTCAAGCACACTACAATAAGGACTTTACTGACAATAGCCGTCACAAGGAAAACGCAAGTGAAAAATTTTGATGTGAAAACTGCGTTTCTACATGGCGAGCTAACAGAAGAAATTTACATGGAACAGCCGCCAGGGTTCAAAGATGAACAAAGGCCAGACCTAGTTTGCAAACTTTGCAGGAGTATATATGGACTAAAGCAAGCATCCAGAGCGTGGAATATAAAAATAAATGAAGTGCTTACACATCAAAACTTTCTGAGGAGTAAAGCAGACCCCTGCTTATACACAAAGAAATTGGCAGACAGATGGGTCTATATGCTTATTTATGTGGATGATATCCTGATTTGCTTTGAGCAAGAAGGGGATGAAGCAGAAATACTAGAAAAACAAAATCAGAACTTCAACACCAAAGATCTTGGAAACATAAAGAATTACCTCGGCATCCAGATCGAGAGAGAGGAAGATGGCTACAAGGCCAGACATTGCAGCAACTGTTGGAATCCTATGCAGAAAGGTTTTGATGCAAAGTCAAAAGGACTGGAATGCTGTAAAGCGAATCATTCGCTATCTTAAAGGGACTTCGCACTACAAGTTAAAGTTACCAGCAAGTGACGAAAGCACCTTAACAGGATATGTGGATGCTGACTGGGCAGGAGACACCAGCGACAGGAAATCTACCAGTGGATACTTATTTTTTCTGTCAGGAGGTGCCATCAGTTGGACTAGTAAAAAGCAACTCTCTGTTTCACTGTCGTCTACTGAAGCAGAATACGTTGCTGCAGCGCAGGCAAGCCAAGAAGTTATATGGCTGAGACAGCTATTAACAGATTTGGGTCAACCACAGTTGGGACCAACAGAAATCTATGAGGACAATCAAGGATGTCTTGCACTTGCACGCATGGAAGGAGTTAATTCAAGAACCAAGCACATTGATGTGAAGTTCCACTTTCTTAGGGATCTTCAAGAGCAAGGTCTTCTTGAGTTACTTTATTGCCCAACCGAGGATATGACAGCAGATATCCTTACAAAGCCTCTGACCGCTGAAAGACACTCAAGGCTTACGAAGAAGATGGGTTTAATAGACTAAGCCTTAACTGTTGAGAAGGGGTGTTGGAGATACAACAGCTTTCAGTTTAGCAGATTAACTGCAGTTTACAAATAGGACACTAGATGTCGCTAATGCTCAGTGTTATGCTATGCATTTCTATGATGTGTTGTAATATCCTGTACACTGTACTGAACTTGTTGGTTATCTCTTCCTGTCTGTTGTTCTTATTACAATGAGGTGACATCTTTGAATTCTGTGTTATGTTCCAAATAAAGAATCCAGTTCCTGTTTACTCCACAATGTCTGATCTAAATGGACTCCGCTGCACCCAGTGATCGCACTCTGCAACAATGCAGGCAACTTGATCCTGGAGGAACCTTCACTGCAGGGATGCCCCATCATCTTCCTGTGGTGAACCTCCAGTGAGCAAAGGGTTAAAAGCTTTGGGCTCTGCACTGAGCTGCTGTGAAAAAGTGCCCAAAGAGGACCCGCCCCCTCATCTTTGTCCATTGAGAAATTTTCTTTCATTGCTTTCAGTGCCTGTAACACAGTAAATATTTAAAGATAAGTAATGCCACTTAAAGCTGTAGAATAAAAAAATAAATAGCTAAACTTTAGCTTTTACTCTACTTTTCTGACCAGTTTCAAAATAAAAAAAAAACAAGAAGCTGAATAGAATATGACCAATTGTCATTATTAAAATGTGTGATCGCGCTTCCTCTAAATCAACGTAAAAATAATAACTAGAAAGTGACAAAAAAATGACTAAATAGGTAAATATTTCATATATATAAAGTACCAGTTCAAATTAAATCCATAAACAAACATATAATGCAAAAAAAGGCAAATGCAATAAACAATAAAGCTTCTTATAGCTTTTGCAATAAAAAAAATCTCTATTTTTATAAGGCGCTTCATAAGGATGACACCACAATGTAAAGACAAATTTCCACTCTTGCTCTTTTCACCAGGTGAAGTGCAAGCTCACCTCCATGATAGACCTCTAAGGGTCAACAAAGCATAAATGCAGATCAATCTGATGGGCCAAACTCTGGTGTTCAGGTTTCTTTTAGAACTATTGAATTCCCTCTTCGAGGTGGCTCCACACAGCTCACACATACTTTAGGTCATAGGCAATAAACAGAAAAAACAGCCCCTAATAGTACAGCACCTGGGTTATTAAGCTCAACACACTGCACAACCTCTTCATAAAATTTACTCACATTTATCGGGTAAAAGACAAGCATATAATAAAATCCAGCTTCTCACGTGATCCAGTGAAAACACCCATTCTTAAAGAGCCCTGAACACCAGAGTTTGGCCAATCAGAATGACCTGTGTTTATGCTATGTTGACCCTTAGGGGTCTATAATGGAGGTGAGCTTGCACTTCACCTGGTGAAAAGAGCACAAGTGGAAAATAGTCATTACACTGTGGTGTCATGCCTATGAAGCACCTTCTTCAAATAGGACTTTTTTGGTTGCACAAGCTATAAGAAACTTTATTATTTATTGCATTGGCCTTTTTTGCATTGTATGTTTTTCTTATGGATTTAATTTGCCCTGGCACTGTGTATATATACAGGATATGAAACACTTACCTATTCAGTCATATTTTTGTCACTTTCTAGTTATTATTTTTACGTTGATCTAGAGGCAACGCAATCACACATTTTAATATTGTTTTATTGCGAATGTGGGAACACATTTGGTGATTGCAGCAGCTGCACCCTGTAATTTCCTAATTTCTATCAATAGGTGGCAGCGTGCTACTACCACATTTATGGACCAAATGGAATAGTTAACATTGGGGACCCTTCATTGTATGTTCACACAAGAGTTCTGCACATTCATTTCAACAGAGCAATAAAGAAAACATTAACATTTTTCATAAGCAAAAAATAATTTTCAAGCATAAGAAAAAAATACAATAAGCATAATACAAACTACACAAGCATAAAATGTTTAATGTCAAAAGGTAATAATTTATAAGGTATATTGTTCTGCTCTCTTTGCTATAGTTTTGAATTCATTTCAAATGTATACCTAATTGTTTGATAAAACATTACATTTTTGGCATGGCAAATGGTAGCCTGAACTGGCCCAAATGTAATCTTTTAAATAAATATGTAGGCGTGTACATTAGTGCAGTATATAGCTTTTATAGAAACAATATGTACTCTGTATATTAATTGCCCAGGAAGTATGCAGTAAGGGCCAGTTCACACCAGATGCAGTCCAGTGCGTTTTTTTTCTGCATCAAAAATGCATTGAAAGTAGGTTGTATGGTTTTTAAGGGCATAGTTTACACCAGTGCTTGCAGTTCCAGTGCGTTCCAGTTCCAGAAAAAAAAGTAGAACATGCTTCATTTTTCCTGGACTGGACTGGACTGTACTGGAATGCTGTAAAACACATCATAAATGCAATGGAACGCACCTAAATGCACCAAAAACACACCGGGACACACATGTCCTTATTTAAGGTTAAGAAAAAAGAAGGGGAAACATGCACTGGACTGCATCAAAAACGCACTAAAAACTAATTGGAATGCATCAAAAACGTGCATGCAGAAAAGCATCTGGAACGCATCTGGACTGCATTTCTATGGTTTGAACTGGCTCTTAGTTACTGTGAAAATGCATAGTCCATTTTTATTCATGTTATTGACATGAAAGTCTGATTAACAAGATGCAGCTTTTACATTTTATGAAAGCTAATTTGAATATGAAATATAATAAAAAAGACCATGGGATCGTGATCTGTTGTTTTTTTTATTGGAGTTTTAATCAATACTTACATTTCAAAGACATGTATTTTGACTGTAGTAATTATAGTAAAATACAATCATTAATCCTTTTAGACTGAGATCCTTAACTTGTTCCAGGTATTGAACAGTTGGTAAATGTACTAGCAGAAAATCCCTGTGCTTAATAAATGTTTACACTGAACGAGTGCAGCAAGAAAAATTAGTTTATAAGAAATAGGAGATTATCTTAGGTTTCACTGTGCTTAAATATTTGCATTTTACTTATAAAATTTCATTAAAGATCAGTTTTGGCTTGTTCTAAAATATTCAGTTAACCACTTGCTAGCCAGCCACCATAGTTTTACTGTGGCAGGTCGGCTCTATTACGCGAGGGGACTTCCTATGGGGGCACGCACATGTGCCGATTGGCCAGAGGGAGAGCCAATCAGCGGGTCTGATGGACGCGATGTCCGCGGGCCACCTGCGATCGCTCCCCATGAAGACAGAATGGCGGTCTGCTTATGTAAACAAGGCAGACCGCTGTTCGGTCAGAGATGAACACAGGGATCACCCAGTAAGTTGATCCCCCACACAGTTAGAAAGCATCCCCAAAGAGCACACTTAATCCTTTGATCTCCCTTGGTGTTAACCCCTTACCTGCCTACTTACCTGTCATTAGTACAGTAACAGTGCATATTTTTAGTATTGATTACTGTAATAATGTCACTGGTCCCCTCAAAAGTGTCAAAAGTGTCAGTTAGAGGTCCGATCTGTCCGTTGCAATGTCACAGTCCCGCTAAAAATCACTGATCACCGCCCTTACTAGTAAAAAAAATAAATAAAAATGACATTAATCCATACCCTAGTTTGTAGACACAATAACCTTTGCGCAAACCAATCAATATACACTTATTGGGATTTTTTTAATCAAAAATATGTGTCAGAATACATATTGGCCTAAACTGATAAAAAAAAAAAGATTTTTTTTTTATTGGGGATGTTTTATAGCGGAAAGTAAAAAAAAATATATTTTTTCAGAATTGTCGCTCTTTTTTTGTTTATAGCGCAAAAAATAAAAACAGTAGAGGTGATCAAATACCACAAAAAAAGATCTATTTATGGCAAAAAAGGACATCAATTTTATTTGGGTACAGTGTCGCAGGACCACGCAATTGTCAGTTAAAGTAACGCAGTCCCGTATCGCAAAAAATAGCCTGTCATTAAGGGGGCAAACCTTCCGATCTTTAAGTGGTTAAATACAGCATATAAAGAAAAGCTGATCATCCAGGCACAGAGCCATTGGGCTCTTTCACACGGTCTGCCTCCGTAGGCGGATCCGTGCTGCTCAGCGGGGGTTGATCCGCGATCCCCGCTGAGCTGGCGGATGACAGCTCCGTCTCCGCTTGCTGTGCGGAGAGGGAGGTGTCATTAGCCCCGCTGCTCTCTATGGGGAATCGGATGAGAGCGGACCGCCTGTCCGCTCTCATCCGATCCCATCCGATCCGATCCCCGGGACGGATGGAAAATAGGGTTTCCATCCGTCCGGATTTCACGGACAGGATCGGATGCGGATGGCAGCGGGTGTCAGCGGACATGTCTCCGATGACATCCGCTGCTCCATAGGGCTGAATGGGGCATCCGATTAGATCTGCCTAAAAAACTGACAGGTGGATCTGATCGGACCGCCCGTGTGAAAGAGCCCATTAAGTGTTGTAAATTCACAGTAACCCCCATGAGAGTGTCATGGCTGTTATGTCTCCTTGTGCACTTATTATAGCCCACTTCCATCAAATCCATTTTAGCCATGTTCAGCAAGAAAAAACAGTGAATAACCAGTTCTGGACCGGAAGGATTTGCCCCCTTAATGACTAGGCCATATTTTGCGATTCAGCACTGCGATACTTTAACGGACAATTGCGTGGTCGTGCGATGCTGTACCCAAATAAAATTGATGTCCTTTTTTTCCCACAAATAGACCTTTCTTTTGGTGGTATTTGATCACCTGTGCGATTTTTATTTTTTTGCGCTATAAACAAAAAAAGAGCGAAAATTCTGAAAAAAAAACAATATTTTTCACATTCTGCTATATAATATTCACAAAAAAAATAATTTAAAAATCAAAATGTTTCATCATTTTAGGCCAATTTGTATTCTGCTACATATTTTTGATTAAAAAAAAATCACAATAAGCGAATTTTGATTGGTTTGCGCAAAAGTTGTAAAGTTATCGCGTCTACTGACTATGGGAAAGATTTATGTCATTTTTATTGTTTTTTTTTTTTTACTAGTAATGGCGGTGATCTGCGATTTTATGCAGGACTGCCGCATTGCGGCAGACAGATTGGACCCCTGACTGACATTTTTTATATTTTTGGGGGGACCAGTGACATTAGTACAGTAATCAGTGCTAAAAATATGCACTGTTACTGTAATAATGACACTGGCAGGGAAGGGGTTAACAGTGTGGGTGATCAAGGGGTTAAATGTGTACCTAGGAGTGTGCTTCTAACTGTGGGGGGTGTGGCTTGTGTGTAGGCTTGTGGAATGACCATAGAGACCTGTGATCCTATAATTACAACAGCTGACCGTTCTTCTCTCTCAGCGGGGAGCGATCGTGTGTATCAGGTGGCAATCTGAGCCACCAGCCCCATGCATCAGCTTCCCCGCTAACGAGTGGGGGTGGGAGCATGCCCCCTAGCTGCAGTCGCGCGACCGACATAGACCTATGCCGGTTTGCCTGGGAGAGTTACGCTGCCACAGTAAAAAAGGTGGCGTGTGGTCAGCAACCGGATAAGGAAGGGGGAGAGAGAAGGCAGCTGAAAGATGCGGCAACCATGCCGCTCAAGGAGGGGAAAAAAGGCACTAAGGGCATTCGGTCAGGTGTCCGAAGGGAACCACTAGGCAACGGAGTGACCCATATAGGTGAGATGTAACCCAGGCATTATTTGTGTGAATGGGAGTTCTTAGTAGTGACCAGGCGCCATTCAGGGGTCACATAGCGATGGCCGCCAGCCGGCGATACCTCCCCATGTGCCTCCGGGAGGATATTCCACTGCTTGAGGAGAGATATACCTTTTTCTAGAGAGTCAATCAGATGAGTGGTACCATTGCGTGTGACTATTAGTTTCGCAGGGTATCCCCATCTGTAGGAGATTTTATGATTGCGTAAGGGCTTAGTGATGGTATTTAGGGCCCTTCTTTTTTGTAAGGTATATTGCGAGAGGTCAGCAAAAAACTGAAGACCCGCGTAGTGCGGGAGTATGTTGGCAGGATCACGAGAGGACCGCATGATTTGGTCTTTTATGTGAAAATAGTGCAGTCTCAGGATGACATCACGTGGGACCTTCTCAGGCAGATATGACGGTTTTGGCAAGCGGTGAATCCTGTCAATGGTCACATCCAGGTCTGTGGCCTCCGGCAGGATAGTTTTAAAGAGCTCTATAGCATACGCTCTTAAGCCATCTGAATTTATGTTTTCTGGCACCCCCCTTATTTTAAGGTTATTGCGCCTGGACCTATCTTCAATATCGGCCAGCTTGGCATTTACCCATTCCATCTCCTTTTCCTTCTGATCGTGAGCATCCACAAGATCATTTATCGTAGTGGCAAATTCCCCCATTTTATTTTCCACATGGTCAACTCTGCCAGTCACTGCCTGGAGATCTGATCCAAATCTATGCATGTAAGAGGCTAGGTCTGCTTGCAGGGAACTCCTGAGGGACACCAACATATCCTTCAATACTGTGTCCATTACAGGCCTGTTGTTGGTAGGAAATTCCTCTATGGTATCGGGCAGATCCCTAGTGTTCTCCCCAGAATCTCCAAAAGGGCTCACCTCCTGTCTCCTATGCGATCCATCCAGCCTGAATCTGGCTTTTTCAGGGCTGCCAGAATGTGGAGTGGAGCTGAAGGTGAGGGTGGTCCTGGCATCTACGCTGCAGGTGGCCTCAGGGGATCCCCCCTGTGAGTCCTGAGGAGAGCGGGAGGCAGCGCGTGGGGAGGAGCCAGCGCCATCTTGCCTGTCACCAGGCGCCTGTTGTGTGAAAAAAGCCATCAGTTTTTGTGGCCTCTTTTCCTCCTTTCTCTTTCTAGTCATCTCCCCAGTGGTCTAGGGGAGCGGATCGCTCACTTTGCGGGTAAAGAGTGCTGCTGGGTAAGGCGTACGAGCCGCTGTGGCACTCAGGGAAGCGGGAGCTCTGTGTTCAAGCGTCCATCGCAGTTCCCGGCCGGACATGCCCCCCTTTTTTTTTTTTTTAATTGTCGCTCTTTTTTTGTTTATAGCACAAAAAAAAAAAAAAACACAGAGGTGATTAAATACCACCAAAAGAAAGCTCTATTTGTGAGAAAAAAGGACATACATTTTATTTGGGTACAGCTTCGCATGAATTGTCAGTTAAAGTAACACAGTGCCGTATATCTCAAAAAATGGTCTGGTCATTAAGGGGTAAAACCTTCCTGGCAAAAAGTGGTTAAGGCACTTCAGCTGAACCCCTCTTTACTCTGAGGAAGCTCATTTTCACAAGCGAAACATGTCAGTATGGCATCATTACCCCTGTGACATCCATTCCTAGACCAGACCCTGCAGATTCCCACACCCACGTCATGTACCTGAGGTCCGACATTGCTCATACGGAGCGGCATAAACAAAGAGTGCTCTAAGGGACTACCTCTATGTGGATTCTGTCCATTAGGAGCCTTTAGCACAGCTGGGGAGTGGTGAGATCACACTGACTTACTTTGGGTATTCTGTCCATAAGAAACCAACTCACCCACATGCAGCTGGCCTGCTAGCAAGCTACTACACACACACACCGCTTTTACCTGCACCCGTGCCCCTGCCCACAGTTCACCCGCCCACTTTACACAGCCAGGTTAGCTGTTGGGCTACCATTCAGTACATTGGTGTACAGATCTCATTCAGCTTTTACCTGTACTTATGGCTGTACTATGCAAATGCACCACTGTCCACTGATTGACTCTGTTTTAGCGGATCCAGCCATCCATTCACCCATCCCTTGTATACTCCACATCATGTCTGGACCTGTATTACATTTAAAGTCATAGACTGGACAGCTGTGGTAAAAACCACATTATACTCCATCTGCAGCCACTTGCACTAGTGCCTCTTTGATTGAACCATCAGATTAGATGAGTGTGTGGTGGATGTGTGGTTTGTGTGGGTGTCTGCAGCTGCTTTCTTGTCTGGTTTTGACAACATTGTCATTTTAACTTTTTGTTTTGTTGGAGGTTTATGCAATTTTTCATATTCTATTTTTACCAAATGTACTTTAATAAAGCTGTTTATAATCGGCTGGTTGATCCTCTCTGAAGATTTCTTTGTGGACCTTTAGCCCTCCTTAAATATATACTTTTATATCTAGAGGATCACGCTATCATCCACTCCCTGTATTAATTGTATAGGGGTGATTTGATTTTGTATGTGGCAATCTTGAATGAGAAAGAGTTTGAGGTATCTGATTTCTAATTTTGCTTACGTTTATATTGTCATAGTGCCTTGACTTTGCATTGAGGAGACTGGTCATCTAGAGAACTGACTGGAGTAACTGATCACCCCAATAGTCCCTAGAAGTTTTAATTAGGCAGTGCTGATGTCATAATATGATGTTGTAGGAGTACTGAGAAAATAGACGTTGTGGTTCTTATGGACCCTTGGGTGCAAAAATTGTTCATAGTTGGAAATCAGCTTTAACACTGACATTTTTTAATCAAAGGAACAATTATGGCAGGCATTTTTAATTTTTTTTACAGTGATATTTATCCTTAATATTATTTATAGATTTACCGTATATACTCGAGTATAAGCCGAGTTTTTCAGCACATTTTTTGTGCTGAAAACGTCCCCCTCGGCTTATACTCGAGTAAAGGGAAAAAAAAAAAAATTCCCTGTCCGCTCCGACGGGTTTAAGGTTTAAAAATGGCGCCGCCCGTCGCATACATGTCACCGCGCACGCGCCGCCGCCGCTCGTGTAATTTCGGCTATTCCCGGCGCCGCTCGGGAGAGGCCGGGAACAGCCGAAAGTATACGAGCGGCGGCGCGTGCGCAATGACGTGTCGGCGCCGGGCGGTGCCATTTTTTAAATGAAGGCGCCTCTGGAACAGGTAAGTGAAACAGCTTCACTACCTGCCATTATGCAGGGCTGCGGGCACACTACAAGGGATGCAGTGCTGCGGGCATGGTCCACATGTACCATGCTCACAGCACTGCATCTCCTGTAGTATGCCCACAACCCCGGATCCTCTTGTACCATGCCAGTACCCTGCATTCTCCTGCACCATGCCAGTACCCTGCATTCTCCTGTACCATGCCAGTACCCTGCATTCTCCTGTACCATGCCAGTACCCTGCATTCTCCTGCACCATGCCAGTACCCTGCATTCTCCTGTACCATGCCAGTACCCTGCATTCTCCTGCACCATGCCAGTATCCTGCATTCTCCTGCACCATGCCAGTCACCCTGCATTCTCCTGTACCATGCCTGCCGCCCTGCATTCTCACCCTAGGCTTATACTCGAGTCAATGATTTTTCCCATCTTTTTGTGGTAAAAGTAGGGGCCTCGGCTTATACTCAGGTCGACTTATACTCGAGTATATACGGTAATAGCTACAAAATAAAATTAATGAGTGTACTGAATACATGTGCAAGGTATACTATAATATAACTTGAGAAATTAACTTCTTTGGGAATATAGTTTTGAAATGCTTCTTTGTTCAGCATAAGAACCTTGAGATTGCTACAAAGATTCCCGTCAGGCTTTCTGGAATGCTTGTTTTATAATGCAATGTGATAGATTGTGCTATGAAACATGAATGTAAAAATTTGATTTGTGGAACTATTTGCAAAGTTATCAAAGCAAAACAAATTGAATATGGGAACCATTTAGCTAACATATGCAATTTAGAAACAAGTAAAATAAAAAATGCACTCTTTTCCAAAACATTTAGCCAGCTATTGAAAAACAGATTGAGCAAAAACAATAGACTAAAAATTCATTAAAAATAATATTAAGAAGACAATATTGCAGTTTAACAGTTCTAGATAATTGGTTATATTTTGACCATAAGATCACCTGATCGTTGTTCTCAATATAATAAATAAAACAACTCTAGCTAGAATAACAATTTTATCTGTGGGGATTGTCTTAAGAATTATTCACCATATTGTCAGATGTTGTTAGGGGAACGAAAATCATTTTAAGAAAATAACCAAATAAAACTGTGAGGCTTGAAGTTTTGCACTGCAGCAGATGTGTAGCATTGTGTTTCATCAGGGTCAGATTGGCCTACCGGGATACCGAGAATTTTCCTGGTAGGCCGGCATGGCCACCTGCCCTGGGGCTGCTTTAAGGGTAGCTGCGCCCATAAAAATATGGCTGCGGCCAGGCCCGGACCGATATATCAACTGCACATGCGCCGCCGCCACTCAGGAAAGCTTGTACACGCTCAGCCATTCTTGGGCAAGCGGGAGTATGAGCAGTGACACAATAGCACAAGGGCGGCGGCACTTTTAAATGTAAGGCAGTAGTGGTGTTCCATCAGCACCTCATCACAGCCCAAGAAGACCCTTCTGCAGCCTCTGCATCTTCTGTACCATACCCATAGCCCCTGCATCTCCAGTACCATGCCCGCTGCCTCCTCCTGTACCATGTCCACAGCCCCTGCATCTCCTGTACCATGCCCGCTGCCTCCTCCTGTACATGCCTGCAGTCCCTGCATCTCATGTACCATGCCCGCTGCCTCCTCCTGTGCCATGCCTGCTGCCTCCTCCTGTACCATGCCTGCTACCTCCTCCTGTACCATGTCCGCAGCATCTGCCCCTCCTGTACCATGTCCACAGCACATGCATCTCCTGTACCATGCTCAAAGCCCACGCATCTCCTGTACCATGCCAGCTGCTTCCTTCTGTACCAAGCTCACAGCCTCTGCATCTTCTGTACCATACCCGCAGTCCTTGCATCTCCTGTACCATGTCCGCAGCCTCTACATCTCTTGTACCATGCCCACAGCCTCTACAACTCCTGTACCATGCCCGCAGCCCCTGCATCTCCTGTACCAACCCTGCTGCCTCCTCCTGTACCATGTCCACAGCCTCTGCATCTCCTGTACCATGCCTGCAACTCCTGCAGCTCCTGTACCATACCCGCTGCCTCCTTCTGTACCACGTCCGCAGCCCCTGCACCTCCTATATAGAGTTGAGCGAACACCTGGATGTCCGGGTTCGGCGGGTCCGGCCAAACTTGATAAAAAAGTCTGGGTTCGTGAACCGGACTTAACCCGAACTTTACCCCGATCCCAAACCCACAAAGTCAATGGAGACCCGAACTTTTGAGCACTAAAATGGCTCTAAAACAAACATGGAAAGGGCTAGAGGGCTGTAAATGGCAGCAAAATCATCTTAAGAGCATGGCAAGTGCTCTGCAAACAAAGGTGGATATGGAAATAAATTACATAAAAAACAGAAAAATAAAAAAATAATCATCTTGAATGATGTAGGAGGAGGACGAGGCCCATATGGAGTAGGAGGTTGAGGTGGCGGTGGATATGGCGGTGTAGGTAGAAGTGGCAGCGGCGGTGGAGGAGGAGGACGAGGCCCATATGGAGTAGGAGGTTGAGGTGGCTGTGGATGTGGCGGTGTAGGTGGAAACGGCGGTGGAGGAGGACGAGGTAGCAAACACTGGTTTTTGTTTTTAATTTTATTTCTTCTTAAATTAGGGTACACCCCAAAAGAGTTAAGGCCGGTATACATGTCTATTCTGCACAAGGTACGGACAAGTCCGGTGGGATCCATGCCTGGTTCATTTTAATGAACGTGAGCTTGTCCACATTGGCTCTGGACAGGCGGCTGCACTTGTTTGTGATAACGCCCCCAGCCGTGCTAAATACACGTTTAGATAATACACTGGCTGCAGGGCAGGCCAGCACCTCCAAGGCATAAAGGGAAAGCTCAGGCCATGTGCCCAATTTGGAGACAAAGAAGCTGAAGGGGGCAGACCTGTCATTCAGTACGTCTAGGCGTGTGCACACATACTGCTCCACCATGTTAGTGCTGGGTCGTGGTGCTGCTGGTGGAGCTCCTGTTGCAAGGAGAGGATGTGGTCTATCTGTGCCGGCTACACGCACAAGTGAAACACCTTTCTCAGCTGCGAGTAGGCGACAGAACCTTACAGCAGTATTTGGCAGGGCCTAATGCGCCTCTACAAATGTTGAGGCCAGAACAAGTACAGGCGATAGTAGATTGGGTTGCTGACAGTGTCTCCACTTCCTTCACATTGTCTCCCTCCCAGTTTTCTGCTGAAAGGTCAGAGTTGGCACCTGCAGCCAATGTCCATCAATCTTTCACCTCACCCCCTTGCAAATCAGCCAAGCAGTCTGAGCCCGAAGTCATGCAGCAGTCTCTTCTTCTTTTTCATGACTCTGTTAGCATTGTTTCCCAGGGCCACCCACCTAGCCCTGCCCTAGAAGTGGAAGAGATTGAGTGCACCGATGCCCAACCACTTATGTCTCAAGATGAGTACATGGGAGGACCATCGCAGCACGTCTCGGATGATGATGAAACAGAGGTGCCAACTGCTGCGGAATTCAGAATTGTGGAGACCCACAAGGGTTGCAGGGGTGAAGACTGGGTGGAAGATGATGTGGAGGATGATGAGGTCCTCGACCCCACATGGAATGAACGTCATGCAGGTGACCTGAGTAGTTTGGAGGAAGAGGCGATGGTCGCACAGAGCCACCAGCACAGCAGAAGAGGGAGCAGGGTGAAAAAGCGGAGCGGCCGTGCCCTAGACACTATGCCTGCTACTGCCCAATGCAGCAACGGACCAAGCACACCAAAGCCAACTCAAAGGAGTTCCCTAGCGTGGCAGTTCTTCAGACAATGTGATGATGACAGGACACGAGTAGAGTTGAGCGGACACCTGGATGTCCGTGTTCGGCGGGTTCGGGCCGAACTTTAAAACAAAGTTCGGGTCCGTGTCCAGGACTTTTGCCGAACTTTTCCCGGACACCGAACCCCATTGAAGTCAATGGGGACCCGAACTTTCAGGCACTAAAATGGCTCTAAAACACCAATGGAAAGGGCTAGAGTGCTGCAAATGGCAGCAAAACGTAGTTAAGAGCATGGCAAGTGCTCTGCAAACACATGTGGATAGGGAAATAACTTAAAACAACCAAAAAAAAACCAGAAAAATAAAACAATGTTCTTCATCTCTGAAGGACGAGGCCCATATGGAGTAGGAGGGAGGTTGAGGTAGTGGTGGATGTGGCGGTGTCATAGGCGTGTGCACAGGGTGTGCCGGGTGTACCTGGGCACACCCTAATCACCTAGGGCACATAGCATTATCACTCTGTTTGCCAGTGAGGAGATGGGAAAGATCTCCCTCGGACCTGCTCTGCTCTATTTCTCTTTGCCAGCAGGGAGAGTAATGTATCGGGGCCATGTACATGTAGGCAAACACATGCATGTGTATTTAATTTAATATAATGCAATAGGCTGCGCACACCTATGGGTGGTGTAGGTGGAAGCGGCGGTGGAGGAGGACCAGGGCCGGATTAAGAGCATCATGGGCTTGGTGCTGAGGATTTTGAAGGGCCTTAAGGGCCGTGCCTTGGCATGCACCCAGAGGAGGAAGGGTGCAGCCATGCATGCCTAATTCCACATGGGATGCTGTCTCTGAAGCCCATAAACACATCCATGCATCGACAACTGTCCCTCCTTGTCCGGCCTTCGTGCTGTGTGGGGAGGTTCTGAGGGAGCTGCCTGGGGAAGCGAGCATAGAAGCCAGACTTCTGTGTTTACAAGTGACAGAAGAGCGGTAACAGTGAATATGGCCAACCCGGGGCCTATATAAAGGTAGGGGCCTGGAGCTGCAGCTCCAATAGCCCCTACGTTAATCTGGCCCTGAGGAGGACGAGGTAGCCAACACTGCTTCTTTTCACAAATTTTAAATGAGGGTACACCCCAAAAGAGTGAGAAAGAGCAAAAATGGAACAATGGGTGGGTAAGGTCGGTATCCATCGCTATTCTGCACAAGGTACGGAAAAGTCCCGTGGGATCCATGCCTGGTTCATTTTAATGAACGTGAGCTTGTCCACATTGTCTCTGGACAGGCGGCTGCGCTTGTCTGTGATAACGCCCCCAGCCGTGCTAAATACCTGTTCAGATAATACACTGGCTGCAGGGCACGCCAGCACCTCCAAGGCGTAAAGGGCAAGCTCAGGCCATGTGCCCAACTTGGAGACCCAGAAGTTGAAGGGGGCAGACCCCTCATTCAGTACGTCTAGGCGTGTGCACACATACTGCTCCACCATGTTGGTGAAATGCTGCCTCCTGCTAAGACGTTCCATATGAGCTGCTGGTGCTGCTGTTTGTTGTGGCGTGCTGACAAAGCTTTTCCACATTTCGGCCATGCTAACCCTGCCTTCTGAGGTGCTGGCGGTGCCCTGGTTGCGTTGGTGACCTCTTCCTCCTCCTCCTCCTCTGCCTTGTGCTTCCACTGTGGCCCCGCTCTCAGGTGGGAATGCCAGCAGCATCGCGTCTACCAGCGTGCGATTGTACTCGCGCATCTTGCGATCGCGCTCCAGTGAGTGAATTAAGGACGGTACGTTGTCCTTGTAACGGGGATCCAGCAGCGTGGCCACCCAGTAATCAGCACAAGTTAGAATGTGGGCAACTCGGCGGTCGTTGTGGAGACACTGCAGCATGTAATCGCTCATGTGTGCCAGGCTGCCCAGAGGCAACGAAAGGCTGTCCTCTGTGGGAGGTGTATCATCCGTGTCCTCTTTATCCCCCCAGCCACGCACCAGTGATGGCCATGAGCTGGCCTGGGTGCCACCCTGCTGTGAACATGGTTCCATCTCCTCCTCCAGCTCCTCCTCCTCATCCTCCTCATCCTCCAGAACTGTGCCCCTGCTGGACAATTGTGTCCCTGGCGTTTGTGTGTGCAGGAACCCACCCTTGGAGCCCCTTGCGAATGACTGCCCTGAAAGCCTTGGAAATGTTACCTCTTCATCCTCCTCCTCCTCCTCCTCATCCTTTGCCACATCCTCTTCCATCATCGCCCGAATTGTTTTTTCAAGGAGGCATAGAAGTGGGATAGTTAAGCTGAGAACGGCGTCATCGGCACTGGCCATGTTGGTGGAGTACTCAAAACAGCGCAACAAGGCACACAGGTCTTGCATGGAGGCCCAGTTATTGGTGGTGAAGTGGTGCTGTTCCGCAGAGCGACTCACGCGTGCGTGCTGCAGCTGAGACTCCACTATGGCCTGCTGCTGCTCGCACAGTCTTTGCAGCATGTGCAAGGTGGAGTTCCACCTTGTGGGCACGTCACATATGAGGCGGTGAGCGGGAAGGCCGAAGTTACGCTGCAGCGCTGACAGGCGAGCAGCAGCAGGGTGAGAACCCCGAAAGTGCGCACAGACGGCCCGCACTTTGTGCAGCAGCTCTGACATATCGGGGTAGTTTTTAAGGAACCTCTGCACCACCAAATTCAGCACATGTGCCAGGCAAGGGATGTGCGTCAAACTGGCTAGGCCCAGAGCTGCTATGAGATTTTGCACGTTATCGCTCACCACCAGGCCGGGCTTGAGGCTCGCTGGCAGCAACCACTCATTTGTCTGCTGTTCCATGCTCCTCCACAACTCCTGCGCGGTGTGTGGTTTGTCCCCCAAACAGGCAAGTTTTAAAACTGCCTGCTGTCGTTTACCCCTGGCCGTGCTGAAGTTGGTGGTGAAGGTGTTACGCTGTCCAGATGAGGAGGCGGTAGAGGATGAGGAAGCGGAGTAGGAGGAGTTAGGAACAGGAGGCAAACTGAAGCGCCCTGCAATCCTCGGTGGTGGAAGGACATGCGCCAAATTGCTATCCGCCTCAGGCCCATCCGCCACTGCATTTACCCAGTGTGCCGTTAGGGAGATATAACGCCCCTGACCGTGCTTACTGGTCCACGTATCGGTAGTTAGGTGGACCTTGCCACAGATGGCGTTGCGCAGTGCACACCTGATTTTTTCCCCCACTTGGTTGTGCAGGGAAGGGATGGCTTGCCTGGAAAAGTAGTGGCGGCTGGGCACGACGTACTGTGGGACAGCCACCGACATAAGGTTTTTAAAACTGTGCGTCTCCACCAGACGGAATGACAGCATTTCAAAGGCCAAGAATTTTGAAATGCTGGCATTCAGGGCCAGGGATCGCGGGTGGGTAGGGGGGTACTTCCTCTTCCTCTCAAGTGTTTGGGAGATGGAAAGATGAACGCTTCCACGGGACATTGTGGAGACGGTTGGTGACCCAGGGGGTGGTGTTGCTGACAGATCCTCTGTTTGCGGGGTGGCAGGTGCCGGTATCACTACAGATGTGGCTGGAGCGGCCGAGACTGCAGCAGAAGAGGAAGCAGGATGAGCCAGAGACGTTTCTTGGTTTTGAAGGTGTCTACTCCACTGCAGCTCGTGCTTTGCACTTAGATGCCTGATCATGCAGGTTGTGCTCAGGTTGAGAAGTTTTATGCCTCGCTTCAGGCTCTGATTGCACAGGGTGCAAACCACTCGTGTCCTGTCATCAGCACATTTTCTAATGAACTTCCACGCTAGAGAACTCCTTTGAGCTGACTTTGGTGCGCTCGTTCCCTTGCTGCGTTGGGCAGTAGCGGGCGTAGTGTCTAGGGCACGGCCACTCCGCTTCTGCACCCTGCTCCCTCTTCTGCTGTGCTGGTGGCTCTGTGCGACCACCGCCTCTTCCTCCAAACTACTCCGGTCACCTGCATGACGTTCATTCCATGTGGGGTCGAGGACCTCATCGTCCTCCACATCATCTTCAACCCAGTCTTCACCCCTGCCCTCCTTGTCGGTCTCCACAATTCTGAACGCCGCAGCAGTTGGCACCTGCGTTTCGTCATCATCGGAGACATGCTGCGATGGTCCTTGCATGTACTCATCTTGAGAAATAAGTGGTTGGGCATCGCTGCACTCAATCTCTTCCACTTCTGGGGCAGGGCTAGGTGGATGGCCCTGGGAAACCCTGCTGACAGAGTCCTCAAAAAGAACAAAAGACTGCTGTATGGATTGGGGCTCAGACTGCTTGCATGATTTCCAAGGGGGTGAGGTGAAAGACGGTTGGACATTGGCTGCAGGTGCCAACTCTGACCTTTCTGCAGTAGACTGGGTGGGAGACAATGAGAAGGAACTGGAGGCACTGTCAGCAACCCAATCTACTATCGCCTGTGCTTCTTCAGGCCTCATCACGTCTAGAGGCGCATTATGCCCTACCAAATACTGCTGCAGGTTCTGTCGCCTACTCACACTTGTGGAAGGTGTTTCACTTGTGCGTGTAGCTGGCACAGATCGACCACGTCTTCTCCTTGCAACAGGAGCTCTACCAGCAGCACCACGACCCAGGCCACGGCCCCTATTTGGCGGTCTCCTCATATTTCTGTAATTTATGATCTTGCCCTAGAAAGGTGTTTATTGAATAGCGGAACAAAACAACAACAGTATCGCACGGGTGTATCTGACAGTCGAATATGCAAACTATGACGCAATTTAATGTTTTTTACCCCAAAAGGGTGTATATTGAATAGCGGAATAGGAAAAAGGATAAAAAAATGGTGTATCTCACACGTACAAACACAGACTAGGCCCCGACTAAAATTTTTTGTACCCTAAAGGGAGGATGAGGAAGAGGAGTAGGAGGAGCTGGGAACAGGAGGCAAACTGAAGCGCCCTGCAATCCTTAGCGGTGGAAGGAGATGCGCCAAACAAATTTAAAAGGTGTATCTCACACGTACCGATACAGACTATGCCGTAATTTAATTTTCTTATACTCCAAAAGGGTGTATATTGAATAGCGGAATAGGAAAAATGTTATAATACGGTGTATCTCACACGTACAAACACAGACTAGGCCCCGATTACAATTTTTTGTACCCTAAAGGCAGGATGAGGAAGAGGAGTAGGAGGAGTTGGGAACAGGAGCAAAAACTGAAGCGCCCTTCAATCCTCGGCGGTAGAAGGAGATGCGCCAAACAAATTTAAACAGGTGTATCTCACATGTACTGGTACAGACTATCCCGCAATTTAATTTTTTACACTCAAACAGGGTGTATATTGAATAGCGGAATAGGAGAAATTTTACAAAACGGTGTATCTCACACGTACAAACACAATCTAGGCCCCGATTGCAATTTTTTGTACCCTAAAGGCAGGATGAGGAGTAGGAGGAGTTCGGAACAGGCAGGAGGCAGACTGAAGCACCCTCAAATCCTCGGCAGTATGAGATGCGCCCCAAAAATTGGAAAGGTGTATCTCACACGTACCAACACAGACTATCCCGCAATTTAATTGATCCCCAAAGGTTTTTATTGAATAGCGGAATAGGAAATATGATCCAAAAAAGTGTATGTATCTCACACGTACAGAAGCACACTAGGCCCCAATTACTAATGTTTGTACCCCTAAAAGGCTGGATGAGGAGTAGGAGGAGTATGGAACAGGCAGCACCCTCAGATCTTCAGAAGTATGAGATGAACCCCAAAAACTTGGAAAGGTGGATCTCACACGTACCAACACAGACTATCCCACAATTTAATTGATCCCCAAATGTTTTTATTGAATAGCGGAATAGGAAATATGATCAAAAAAGTGTAGGTATCTCACACGTACAGAAGCACACTAGGCCCCAATTACTATTGTTTGTACCCCTAAAAGGCTGGATGAGGAGTAGGAGGAGCATGGAACAGGCAGCACCCTCAAATCTTCAGAAGTATGAGATGAACCCCAAAAACTTGGAAAGGTGGATCTCACACATACCAACACAGACTATGCCGCAATTTAATTGATCCCCAAAGGTTTTTATTGAATAGCGGAATAGGAAATTTGATCAAAAAAGTGTATGTATCTCACACGTACAGAAGCACACTAGGCCCCAATTACTATTGTTTGTACCCCTAAAAGGCTGGATGAGGAGTAGGAGGAGTATGGAACAGGCAGCACCCTCAAATCTTCAGAAGTATGAGATGAACCCCAAAAACTTGGAAAGGTGGATCTCACACGTACCAACACAGACTATCCCGCAATTTAACTGATCCCCAAAGGTTTTTATTGAATAGCGGAATAGAAAATATGATCAAAAAAAGTGTATGTATCTCACACGTACAGAAGCACACTAGGCCCCAATTACTATTGTTTGTACCCCTAAAAGGCTGGATGAGGAGTAGGAGGAGTTTGGAACAGGCAGCACCCTCAAATCTTCAGAAGTATGCGATGAACCCCAAAAACCCCAAATATCATTCAGCTCTGCTGCAGGCCACAATTTAATTTTTTTTTTAACCCAAGGCTGTATATTGAATAGTGGAATAGAAAAAAAGTGTATGATTTTTGAAACCACTCAATAATAGCACATGTGAACTGAACTGAGCAGTGTATGATCAGTCAGCACAGCACAGCTGAAGGAAAAACGCTGCACACAGTGCATGATAGAAAAATACTTTTCTCCCTCCTCCTCAGTGGGCAAAAAAGATTGTGTTCACTGCACCCCAAAAAGATTGTGTTCACTGCACCCCAAAAAGATTGTGTTCACTGCACCCCAAAAAGATTGTGTTCACTGCACCCCACACACAGCAAAATGGATGTGGACCACTGACACCTGCCTATCTCCTATCCCACCCCACACAGCAATATCGATAGTAGTTTGTAGAACACACTGACCCTAAAAATCAGCAGACTCTCTCCCTAAAAGGATTGATAAGATCGTAGATCGGTCACTGCAAACCCCACCCCACACAGCAATATCGATTGTAGTTTGTAGAACACACTGACCCTAAAAATCAGCAGACTCTCTCCCTAAAAATATTGATAAGATCGTAGATCGGTCACTGCAAACCCCACCCCACACAGCAATATCGATTGTAGTTTGTAGAACACACTGACCCTAAAAATCAGCAGACTCTCTCCCTAAAAGGATTGATAAGATCGTAGATCGGGTGACTGCAAATCCCACCCCACACAGCAATATCGATTGTAGTTTGTAGAACACACTGACCCTAAAAATCAGCAGACTCTCTCCCTAAAAGGATTGATAAGATCGTAGATCGGGTGACTGCAAACCCCACCCCACACAGCAATATTGATTGTAGTTTGTAGAACACACTGACCCTAAAAATCAGCAGACTCTCTCCCTAAAAGGATTGATAAGATCGTAGATCGGTCACTGCAAACCCCACCCCACACAGCAATATCGATTGTAGTTTGTAGAACACACTGACCCTAAAAATCAGCAGACTCTCTCCCTAAAAGGATTGATAAGATCGTAGATCGGTCACTGCAAACCCCACCCCACACAGCAATATCAATTGTAGTTTGTAGAACACACTGACCCTAAAAATCAGCAGACTCTCTCCCTAAAAGGATTGATAAGATCGTAGATCGGTCACTGCAAACCCCACCCCACACAGCAATATCGATTGTAGTTTGTAGAACACACTGACCCTAAAAATCAGCAGACTCTCTCCCTAAAAGGATTGATAAGATCGTAGATCGGTCACTGCAAACCCCTCCCACACAGCAAAATCGATCGTAGAAAACTGACCCTAAAAATCAGCAGACTCTCTCCCTAAAATGCCTACAACTCGCCCTGCCTAACACACTCCGACCTGTCCCTCAATTCTATGCGGACACAAATGAGTTTTGCCTGCCTGTCTGTCCCTAATCAGCAGCCAGCACGTATGTGTGCTCTGTCCCTGAACTAGTACACAGCAGAATGACGCCGCAGCAGCGCTGCCTCGAAATTATAAAGACTTGGTCACATGCTTCAGACGGCCAATCACAGCTACTAATACATTTGTAGGCATGGCTGGGATGGCTTAGGCACACCAGTTAAACGCTTGTTGATTGGCTGTTTAAAGCCCGCCATGAAAAGCGCGCCAATGCATGCAAAACCCGGAAATAAAATGACCGAACACGGATTTTTACCCGAACATACAGTAAAGTTTTCGGGTCCGTGTTCGGGTAACAAAAATCCAATTATTCGGTACGAACACGAATAATACAGTCCGTGTTCGCTCAACCCTAGACACGAGTGGTTTGCACGCTGTGCAATCAGGGCCTGAAGCGAGGCATAAACCTTCTCAACCTGAGCACAACCTGCAAGACCAGGCATCTAAGTGCAAAGCATGAGCTGCAGTGGAATAGACACCTCAAAAACCAAGAATGGTCTCTGGCTCCTCCTGCTTCCTCTTCTGCTTCTGCAGTCTCGGCCTCTTCATCCACCTCTGTAGTGAGACCGGCACCTGCCACCCCATAAACAGAGGATCTGCCAGCAACTACACCACCTGGGTCACCAACAACCATCTCCACAATGTCCCGTGGAAGCGTTCAGCTTTCTATCTCCCAAACACTGAAGAGGAAGTACCCCCCTACCCACCCACAATCCCTGGCCCTGAATGCCAGCATTTCAAAATTCCTGGCCTTTGAAATGCTGTCATTCCGTCTGGTGGAGAAGCAGAGTTTTAAAAGCCTTATGGTGGTGGCTGTCCCACAGTACGTCGTGCCCAGCCGCCACTACTTTACCAGGCAAGCCATCCCTTCCCTGCACAACCAAGTGGGGGAAATAATCAGGTGTGCACTGCGCAACGCCATCTGGTGCAAGGTCCACCTAACTACGGATACGTGGACCAGTAAGCATGGTCAGGGATGTTATATCTCCCTAACAGCACACTGGGTAAATGCAGTGACGGCTGGGCCTGAGGCGGATAGCAGTTTGGTGCATGTCCTTCCACCACCGAGGATTGCAGTGCACTTCAGTTTGCCTCCTGTTTCTAACTCCTCCTACTCTGCTTCCTCATCCTCTACTGCCTCCTCATCCGGTCAGTGTAACACCTTCACCACCAACTTCAGCACAGCCAGGGGTAAATGACAGCAGGCAGTTTTAAAACTTGCCTGTTTGGGGGAAAAACCACACACCGCGCAGGAGTTGTGGAGGGGCATTCAACAGCAGACCAATGAGTGGTTGCTGCCAGTGAGCCTCAAGCCCGGCCTGGTGGTGTGCGATAATGGGCGAAATCTCGTAGCAGCTCTGGGCATAGCTGGTTAGACACACATCCTTTGCCTGGCGCATGTGCTGAATTTGGTGGTGCAGAGATTCCTTAGAAATTACCCCGATATGTCAGAGCTGCTGCAGAAAGTGAGGGCCGTCTGTGCGCACTTTTGGCGTTCTCACCCTGCTGCTGCTGCTCGCCTGTCAGCGCTGCGGCGTAACTTCGGCCTTCCTGCTCACTGCCTCATATGTGACGTGCCCACAAGGTGGAACTCCACCTTGCACATACTGGCCAGACTGTGCGAGCAGCAGCAGGCCATAGTGGAGTTTCAGCTGCAGCACGCACGCATGAGTCGCTCTTCGGAACAGCACCACTTCACCACCAGTAACTGGGCCTCCATGCGAGACCTGTGCCTTGTTGTGCTGTAACATATGCAGACTAGGCTGCAATTTAATATTTTTTCCCTAAATGGGTGTTTATTGAATAGCGGAATAGAACAACAGTATCCAAAGCATGTATCTCACAGTAACATATGCAGACTAGGCCGCAATTTAATATTTTTTCCCTAAATGGGTGTTTATTGAATACCGGAATAGAACAACAGTATCTAATGGGTGTATCTCACAGTAAAATATGCAGACTAGGCCGCAATGTAATTTTTTTCCCTAAATGGGTGTTTATTGAATAGCGGAATAGAACAACAGTATACAACGGGTGCATCTCACAGTAAAATATGCAGACTAGACCGCAATTTATTTTTTTTCCCCTAAATGGGTTTGTATTGCAAAGCAGAAAGAACAGTATGCAATTGGTGTATCTCACTGTAACATATGCAGTCAGGGCCGCAATTAACTTTTTATCCCCTAAATGGGTTTTTATTGCAAAGTGGAATACAACAGTATGCAATGGGTGTATTTCACTGTAGCATATTCAGACAGGGCCGCAATTAAATTTTTATCCCCTAAATAGGTTTTTATTGCAAAGCAGAATACAACAACAGTATGCAATGGGTGTATCGCACTGTAAGGTATGAATGAAAATCTGAAAAATAATTGCCCTGTAATTGGTGCTTTTTGAATAGCAGATTTGAAATGTAGTGTCTAAACACTGTAAGTCACAGTAAAATATGAAGGAAACAAGTTTTTTCCTTTTTTAAATGCAGATTAATCAGACACACATGCACTGAGCTTGCATGAAATGGCCGCTACACACCGCACGCCTAACAGGTTGGATACTGTTGTTGTTCTATTCCGCTATTGAATAATAAAAAACCCATTTGAATGAAAAACTGAAAAAGATGTTTTTTTTCCCTAAATACTGAAAAATAATTATTTTCCCCTTACATTGGTGCTTTTTGAAGAGCAGGTTAGAAAAGCAGTGTCTGTCTAAACACTGTATGTCAAAGTAAAATATGAAGGAAAAAAGTTTTTTTCTTTTTTAAATGCACGCCTAACAGGTTGGATACTGTGGTTGTTTTATTCCGCTATTGAATAAAAAAAACCCATTTGAATGAAAAACTGAAAAAAAGTTTTTTTTCCCTAAATACTGAAAAATAATTATTTTCCCCTTACATTGGTGCTTTTTGAAGAGCAGGTTAGATAAGCAGTGTCTGTCTAAACACTGTATGTCAAAGTAAAACATGAAGGAAAAAAGTTTTTTCTTTTTTAAATGCAGATTAAGCAGACACATATGCACTGAGCTTGCATTAAATGTGCAGCACCGCACGCCACCCACCTAACAGACTGATAAAAGTTTTTTTTTTCTCCTTTCTCCTCCTCACTGGGCTCAGGTCAGGGCATAAAGATCCTGCACTGCACCCCCACACAATACAATCAATGTAGATCGCCGTCTGATTAAAGAAGATTCTTCCTATTCTTTCCCTCAAAGCAATCTCCAGCCTGACCTTACAATAATCTCCTATCTCTCCCTCCGGGCAAAAAGATTATGCACTGCACCCCCACACAATCAAATTGATGTATATCGCTGCCTGATTAAAGAAGATTCTTCCTATGCTTTCCCTCAAAGCAATCTCCAGCCTGATCCTACAGTAATCTCCTATCTCTCCCTTGGCAAAAGTATCAGGAATAGGGTTGAGCAAACCCGGTTACCCGGACTGTATTGTTCGGGTTCGTACCAGACTTTTGGGGATTCGGTACCTGGACACTGACCCGAACATTTCACTGTATGTTCGGGTACTGTCCGTTGTTCAGCAATGTTATTTGATGTTTTGCCGCGGTTTTAATGGCGCAGTTTCAACAGGTGCAAGGCAGCCAATCAGCAAGTGTTTAACTAGAGTGCCCTAGAAGCCATCACAGCCATGCCTACTAATGGCATGGTTGTGATTGGCCAGTGCATCATGTGACCCAGAGTCTATATAAGCTGGAGTCACATAGCGTCGCGCGTCACTCTGCTCAAACTATACTAGGGAGAGGTTACTGATACTTTTGCTGAGGGAGAGATAGGAGATTACTGTAGGGTCAGGCTAGAGATTGCTTTGAGGGAAAGCATAGGAAGAATCTTCTTTATCAGACAGCGATCTACATTGATTTGATTGTGTGGGGGTGCAGTGCACAATCTTTTTGCCCGGAGGGAGGGATAGGAGATTATTGTAGGGTCAGGCTGGAGATTGCTTTGAGGGAAAGCATAGCAACAATCTTATTTAATCAGACAGTGATCTACATTGATTGTATTGTGTGGGGGTGCAGTGCACAATTTTTACGCCCTGATCTGAGTCCAGTGAGGAGGAGAAAGGAGAAAAAAAAAACTTTTATCATTCTGTTAGGTGGGCGGTGTGCGGTGCTGCACATTTAATGCAAGCTCAGTGCATATGTGTCTGCTTAATCTGCATTTAAAAAAGAAAAAAACGTTTTTCTTTCATATTTTACTTTGACATACAGTGTTTAGACGGACACTGCTTTTCTAACCCGCTCTTCAAAAAGCACCAATGTAAGGGGAAAATAATTATTTTTCAGTATTTAGGGAAAAAAAATATTTTTCAGTTTTTCCTTCAAATGTTTTTTTTTATTCAATAGCAGAATAGAACAACCACAGTATCCAACCTGTTAGGCGTGCATTTAAAAAGAAAAAAACTTTTTTCCTTCATATTTTACTTTGACATACAGTGTTTAGACAGACACTGCTTTTCTAACCTGCTCTTCAAAAAGCACTAATGTAAGGGGAAAATAATTATTTTTCAGTTTTTCATTCAAATGTGTTTTCTTTTATTCAATAGCGGAATAGAACAACAACAGTATCCAACCTGTTAGGAGTGCGGTGTGTAGCGTCCATTTCATGCAAGCTCAGTGCATATGTGTCTGCTTAATTTCCATTTAAAAAAGAAAAAAACTTTATATTATTTTACTCATATTTTACTGTGACTTACAGCGTTTAGACACTGCATTTCAAATCTGATATTCAACAAGCACCAATTAAGGAGGCAATTATTTTTCAGATTTTCATTCATACGTTACAGTGCGATACACCCATTGCCTACTGTTGTTGTATTCCGCTTTGCAATAAAAATCCATTGAGGGGATAAAAAGTTAATTGCGGCCTTGTCTGCATTTGTTACACTGAGATACACCCATTGCATACTGTTGTATTCCGCTTTGCAATAAAAACCCATTTAGGGGATAAAAAGTTAATTGCGGCCCTGTCTGCATATGTTACAGTGAGATTTACCGTTTGCATACCGTTGTATTCCGCTTTGCAATAAAAAACCATTTAGGGGATAAAAAGTTAATTGCGGCCCTGTCTGCATATGTTACAGTGAGATACACCCATTGCATACTGTTGTATTCCGCTTTGCAATAAAATCCCATTTAGGGGATAAAAAGTTAATTGCGGCCCTGTCTGCATATGTTACAGTGAGATACAACCATTGCATACTGTTGTATTCCGCTTTGCAAGACAAACCCATTGGGGGGAAAATAAATTAATTGCGGTCTAGTCTGCATATTTTACTGTGAGATACACCCTTTCTATACTGTTGTTCTATTCCGCTATTCAATAAACACCCATTTAGGGAAAAAATATAAAATTGCGGCCTAGTCTGTATCTGTACATGTGAGATACACCCGTTGTATACTGTTGTTCTATTCCGCTATTCAATAAACACCCATTTAAGGGAAAAAAATTACATTGCGGTCTAGTCTGCATATTTTACTGTGAGATACATCCGTTGGATACTGTTGTTCTATTCCGCTATTCAATAAACACCCATTTAGGGAAAAAATATTAAATTGCGGACTAGTCTGCATATGTTACAGCGCAACAAGACACACAGGTCTCGCATGGAGGCCCAGTTACTGGTGTTCCGCAGAGCGACTCATGCGTGCGTGCGTGCTGCAGCTGAAACTCGACTATGGCCTGCTGCTGCTCGCACAGTCTGGCCAGCATGTGCAAGGTGGAGATTCACCTTGTGGGCACGTCACATATGAGGCGGTGAGTGGGAAGGCTGAAGTTACACTGCAGCGCTGACAGGTGAGCAGCAGTAGGGTGAGAACGCAAAAAGTGCGCACAGACGGCCCACACTTTCTGCAGCAGCTCTGACAAATTGTGGTAATTTCCAAGGAACCTCTGCACCACCAAATTCAGCACATACACCAGGCAAGGGATGTGTGTCAAACCTGCTAGGCCCAGAGGTGCTACGAGATTTCGCCCATTATCGCACACCACCAGGCCGGGCTTGAGGCTCACTGGCAGCAACCACTCATTGGTCTGCTGTTGAATGCCCCTCCACAACTCCTGCGCGGTGTGTGATTTTTCCCCCAAACGGGCAAGTTTTGAAACTGCCTGCTGTCGTTTACCCCTGGCTGTGCTGAAGTTGGTGGTGAAGGTGTTACGCTGACCGGATAAGGAGGGGGTAGAGGATGAGGAAGTAGAGTAGGAGGAGTTAGGAACAGGAGGCAAACTGAAGCGCACCGCAATCCTCTGTGGTTGAAGGACATGCGCCAAACTGTTATCCGCCTCAAGCCCAGCCGCCATTGCATTTACCCAGTGTGCTGTTAGGGAGATATATCGTCCCTGACCGTGCTTACTGGTCCATGATCCGTAGTTAGGTGGACCTTGCCACAAATGACATTGCGCAGTGCACACCTGATTTTTTCACCCACTTGCTTGTGCAGGGAAGGGATGGCTTGCCTGGAAAAGTAGTGGCGGCTGGGCACAATGTACTGTGGGACAGCCACCGCCATAAGGCTTTTAAAACTCTGCTTCTCCACCAGACGGAATGACAGCATTTCAAAGGCCAGGAATTTTGAAATGCTGGCATTCAGGGACAGGGATCGCGGGTGGGTAGGGGGGGTACTTCCTCTTCCACTCCAGTTTTTGGGAGATAGAAAGCTGAACGCTTCCACAGGACATTGTGGAGATGGTTGTTGGTGACCCATGTGGTGGTTTTGCTGGCAGATCCTCTGTTTACGGGGTGGCAGGTGCCTGTCTCACTACAGAGGTGGATAAAGAGGCTGATACTGCAGCAGAAGAGGAAGCAGGAGGAGCCAGAGACCTTTCTTGTTTTTTGAGGTGTATACTCCACTGCAGCTCGTGCTTTGAACTTAGATGCCTGGTCTTGCAGGTTGTGCTCAGGTTGAGAAGGTTTATGCCTCGCTTCAGGCTCTGATTGCACAGCGTGCAAACCACTCGTGTCCTGTCATCATCACATTGTCTGAAGAACTGCCACGTTAGGGAACTCCATTGAGCTGGCTTTGGTGTGCTCGGTCCCTTGATGCTTGGGGCAGTAGCAGGCGTAGTGTCTAAGGCACGGCCGCTCCGCTTTTTCACCCTGCTCCATCTTCTGCTGTGCTGGTGGCTCTGTGCGACCATCGCCTCTTCCTCCAAACTACTCAGGTCACCTGCATGACGTTCATTCCATGTGGGGTCGAGGACCTCATCGTCCTCCACATCATCTTCCACCCAGTCTTCACCCCTGCAACCCTTGTCGGTCTCCACAATTCGGAATTCTGCAGCAGTTGGCACCTCTGTTTCGTCATCATCCGAGACGTGCTGCGATGGTCCTCCCATCTACTCATCTTGAGACATAAGTGGTTGGGCATCGGTGCACTCAATCTCTTCCACTTCTGGGGCAGGGCTAGGTGGGTGGCCCTGGGTGGGTGAGGTGAAAGATTGATGGACATCAGCTGCAGGTGCCAACTCTGACCTTTCAGCAGAAGACTGGGTGGGAGACAATGTGAAGGAACTGGAGGCACTGTCAGCAACCCAATCTACTATCGCCTGTACTTGTTCTGGCCTCAACATTTGTAGAGGCGCATTAGGCCCTGCCAAATACTGCTGTAAGGTTCTGTCGCCTACTCGCAGCTGAGAAAGGTGTTTCACTTGTGCGTGTAGCTGGCACAGTTCGACCATGTCCTCTCCTTGCAACAGGAGCTCCACCAGCAGCACCACGACCCAGCACTAACATGGTGGAGCAGTGTGCATGCACACGCCTAGACATACTGAATGACGGGTCTGCCCCATTCAACTTCTGGCTCTCCAAATTGGGCACATGGCCTGAGCTTTCCCTTTACGCCTTGGAGGTGCTGGCCTGCCCTGCAGCCAGTGTATTATCTGAACGTGTATTTAGCACGGCTGGGGGCGTTATCACAGACAAGCGCAGCCGCCTGTCCAGAGCCAATGTGGACAAGCTCACGTTCATTAAAATGAACCAGGCATGGATCCCACAGGACTTGTCCGTACCTTGTTCAGAATAGATGTTCATGTATACCGGCCTTACCCAGCCATTGTTGTATTTGATCTTTCTAACTCTTTTGGGGTGTACCCTAATTTAAGAAGAAATAAAATTAAAAACAAAAACCAGTGTTGACTACCTCGTCCTCCTCCACCGCCGCTTCCACCTACACCACCACATCCACCGCCACCTCTACCTCCTACTCCATATGGACCTTGTCCTCCTCCTCCACCGCCGCTTCCACCTACACCGCCATATCCACCGCCACCTCAACCTCCTACTCCATATGGGCCTCGTCCTCCTCCTACCTCATTCAAGATGATAATTTTTTTTTTTTCATTTTTTTGTGTTATTTTAAGTTATTTCCGTATCGACATTTGTTTGCAGAGCACTTGCCATGCTCTTAAGATGATTTTGCTGCCATTTGCAGCCCTCTAGCCCTTTCCATGTTTGTTTTAGAGCCATTTTAGTGCTCAAAATTTCGGGTCTCCATTGACTTCAATGGGGTTCGGGATCGGGGTAAAGTTCGGGTTAAGTCCGGTTCACGAACCCGGACTTTTTTTTCAAGTTCGGCCAGACCTGCCGAACCCGGAAATCCAGGTGTTCACTCAACTCTAATCAGGAACCTCTCCCCAGTATACTTTGAGCAGAGTGACGCACGGCGCTATGTGACTCCAGCTTATATAGACTCTGGGTCACATGCTGCACTGGCCAATCACAGCCATGCCATTAGTAGGCATGGCTGTGATGGCTTCTAGGGCACACTAGTTAAACGCTTGCTGATTGGCTGCCTTGCACCTGTTGAAACCGCGCCATTAAAACCGCGCCAAAACATCAAATAACATTACTGAACAACGGACAGTACCCGAACATACAGTGAAATGTTCGGGTCCGTGTCCAGGTACCGAATACCCAAAAGTCTGGTACGAACCCGAACAATACAGTCCGGGTTTGCTCAACCCTACTTCTGTACCATGCCTGCAGCCTCTGCATCTCCTTTACCATGCCTGCAGGTCCTTCATCTCCTGTACATTGCCCGCTGCCTCCTCCTGTTGCATGTCTGCAGCCTCTGCCTTCTCCAGTACCATACCCGCCGCCCCTACATCTCCTGTACCATACCCGCAGCCCCTGCATCTCCTGTACCATGCCTGCTGCCTCCTCCTGTACCATGTCCACAGCCTATACATCTCCTGTACTATGCCCGCAGCCTACTCCTTTAACATGTTCGCGGCCCCTGTATCTTCTGTACAATTCCCACAGCCTCTGTATCTCTTGTACCATGCCCGCAGCCTCTGCATCTCCTGAACCATGCCCGTTGCTTCCTCCTGTACACTGTCTGCAGCCTCTGCCTCCTCCTGTACCATGTCCACAGCCCCTGCATCTGCTGTATAATGCTCGCAGCCCCTGCATCTCCTGCACCATGCCCGCTGCCACCTCCTGTACCATGCCTGCAGCCTCTGCATCTCTTGTACTATGCCCGCTGCCTCCTCCTGCTCCATATCTGCAGCCCCTGCATCTCCTATAGCATGCCCACAGCCCCTGCATCTCCTGTACCATGCCTATTGCCTCCTCCTGTACCATATCTGCAGCCTCTGCATCTCCTGTTCCATGCCCGCTGCCTCCTCCTGTACCATGTCTGTAGCCCCTGCATCTCCTGTACCATGCCTGCAGCCCCTGCATCTCCTGTACCATGCCCCCAGCCTCTGCATCTCCTATATAATAAAACACAAAAAATCAGGGTTCCATAAGGTAGAGCCCCTAAAGGAAAGTTGCAATTAAAGCTAAACGCCAGAATTATTGTATACACACTTTATTGAAAACTGGGCTGGCAAAACAGCTCTTTATTAGACTTGCTGGTCATTCAGTATCTGGGGGCAGCTTTCCATTAGCTCTTTTAAGTCAGCAATAGGGTTGAGCGAACACCTATATGTCCGTGTTCGACGGGTTCGGCCGAACTTTAAAAAAAAGTCCGGGTCCGTGTCCCGGACTTTTACCGAACTTTTCCCGGACACCGAACCCCATTGAAGTCAATGGGGACCCGAACTTTAAGGCACTAAAATGGCTCTAAAACACCAAAGGAAAGGGCTAGAGTGCTGCAAATGGCAGCAAAACGTAATTAAGAGCATGGCAAGTGCTCTGCAAACAAATGTGGATAGGGAAATAACTTAAAACAACAAAAAAAAAACAGAAAAATAAAACAATGTTCTTCTTCATCTCTGAAGGACGAGGCCCATATGGAGTAGGAGGGAGGTTGAGGTGGTGGTGGATGTGGCGGTGACATAGGCGTGCGCACAGGGTGTGCTGGGTGTGCCTGGGCACACCCTAATCACCTAGGGCACATAGCATTGCCAGTGAGGAGATGGGAAAGATCTCCCTGGGACCTGCTCTGCTCTATTTCTCCTTGCCTACAGGTACATGGCCCCGATACATTACTCTCCCTGCTGGCAAACACATGCATGTGTATTTCAACTTTGGGGTGCACACCTTAATGCAATAGGCTGCGCACACCTATGGGCGGTGTAGGTGGAAGCGGCGGTGGAGGAGGACCAGGGCCGGATTAACAGCATCATGGGCTTGGTGCTGAGGATTTTGAAGGGCCTTAAGGGCCGTGCCTTGCCATGCACCCAGAGGAGGAAGGGTGCAGCCATGCATGCCTAATTCAACATGGGATGCTGTCTCTGAAGCCCATAAACACATCCATGCATCGCCAACTGTCCCTCCTTGTCCGGCCTTCACGCTGTGTGGGGAGGTTCTGAGGGTGCTGCCTGGGGAAGCGAGCATAGAAGCCAGACTTCTGTGTTTACAAGTGACAGAAGAGCGGTAACAGTGAATATGGCCAACCCGGGGCCTATATAAAAGGTAGGGGCCTGGAGCTGCAGCTCCAATAGCCCCTACATTAATCTGGCCCTGAGGAGGAGGACGAGGTAGCCAACACTGCTTCTTTTCAAAAATTTTAAATGAGGGTACACCCCAAAAGAGTGAGAAAGAGCAAAAATGGAACAATGGGTGGGTAAGGTCGGTATCCATTGCTATTCTGCATAAGGTACGGAAAAGTCCCGTGGGATCCATGCCTGGTTCATTTTAATGAACGTGAGCTTGTCCACATTGTCTCTGGACAGGCGGCTGCGCTTGTCTGTTATAACGCCCCCAGCCGTGCTAAATACCCGTTCAGATAATACACTGGCTGCAGGGCACGCCAGCACCTCCAAGGCGTAAAGGGCAAGCTCAAGCCATGTGCCCAATTTGGAGACCCAGAAGTTGAAGGGGGCAGACCCGTCATTCACTACATGTAGGCGTGTGCACACATACTGCTCCACCATGTTGGTAAAATGCTGCCTCCTGCTAAGACGTTCCATCTGAGCTGCTGGTGCTGCTGTTTGTTGTGGCGTGCTGACAAAGCTTTTCCACATTTCGGCCATGCTAACCCTGCCTTCTGAGGTGCTGGCGGTGCCCTGGTTGCGTTGGCGACCTCCTCCTCCTCTGCCTTGTGCTTCCACTGTGGCCCCGCTGTCAGATGGGAATGTCAGCAGCATGGCGTCTACCAGCGTGCGCTTGTACTCGCGCATCTTGCGATCGCGCTCCAGTGAGTGAATTAAGGACGGTACGTTGTCCTTGTAACGGGGATCCAGCAGCGTGGCCACCCAGTAATCAGCACAAGTTAGAATGTGGGCAACTCGGCGGTCGTTGTGGAGACACTGCAGCATGTAATCGCTCATGTGTGCCAGGCTGCCCAGAGGCAACGAAAGGCTGTCCTCTGTGGGAGGTGTATCGTCCGTGTCCTCTGTATCCCCCCAGCCACGCACCAGTGATGGCCATGAGCTGGCCTGGGTGCCACCCTGCTGTGAACATGGTTCCATCTCCTCCTCCAGCTCCTCCTCCTCCTCATCCTCCTCATCCTCCAGAACTGTGCCCCTGCTGGACAATTGCGTCCCTGGCGTTTGCGTGTGCAGGAACCCACCCTCGGAGCCCCTTGCGAATGACTGCCCTGAAAGCCTTGGAAATGTTACCTCTTTATCCTCCTCCTCCTCCTCATCCTGTGCCACATCCTCTTCCATCATCGCCCGAATTGTTTTTTCAAGGAGGCATAGAAGTGGGATAGTTAAGCTGAGAACGGCGTCATTGCCACTGGCCATGTTGGTGGAGTACTCAAAACAGCGCAACAAGGCACACAGGTCTCGCATGGAGGCCCAGTTAAATTAAATAGCGGAATAGAAAATATGATCCAAAAAAAGTGTATGTATATCACACGTACACAACCACACTGGGCCCCAATTACTATTGTTTGTACCCCTAAAAGGCTAGATGAGGAGTAGGGGGAGTATGGAACAGGCAGCACCCTCAAACCTTCAGAAGTATGAGATGAACCCCAACAACTTGGAAAGGTGGATCTCTCTCACACGTACCGACACAGACTATCCCGCAATTCAATTGATCCTCAAAGGTTTTTATTGAATAGCGGAATAGGAAATATGATCAAAAAAAGTGTATGTATCTCGCACGTACACAACCACACTAGGCCCCAATTACTATTGTTTGTACCCCTAAAAGGCTAGATGAGGAGTAGGGGGAGTATGGAACAGGCAGCACCCTCAAACCTTCAGAAGTATGAGATGAACCCCAACAACTTGGAAAGGTGGATCTCTCTCACACGTACCGACACAGACTATCCCCCAATTTAACTGATCCCCAAAGGTTTTTGATTAAATAGCGGAATAGAAAATATGATCCAAAAAAAGTGTATGTATATCACACGTACACAACCACACTAGGCCCCAATTACTATTGTTTGTACCCCTAAAAGGCTAGATGAGGAGTAGGGGGGGTATGGAACAGGCAGCACCCTCAAACCTTCAGAAGTATGAGATGAACCCCAACAACTTGGAAAGGTGGATCTCTCTCACACGTACCAACACAGACTATCCCCCAATTTAACTGATCCCCAAAGGTTTTTGATTAAATAGCGGAATAGAAAATATGATCCCAAAAAAGTGTATGTATATCACACGTACACAACCACACTAGGCCCCAATTACTATTGTTTGTACCCCTAAACGGCTAGGAGTAGGGGGAGTATGGAACAGGCAGCACCCTCAAACCTTCAGAAGTATGAGATGAACCCCAACAACTTGGAAAGGTGGATCTCTCTCACACGTACCAACACAGACTATCCCCCAATTTAACTGATCCCCAAAGGTTTTTGATTAAATAGCGGAATAGAAAATATGATCCAAAAAAAGTGTATGTATATCACACGTACACAACCACACTAGGCCCCAATTACTATTGTTTGTACCCCTAAAAGGCTAGGAGTAGGGGGAGTATGGAACAGGCAGCACCCTCAAACCTTCAGAAGTATGAGATGGACCCCAACAACTTGGAAAGGTGGATCTCTCTCACACGTACCAACACAGACTATCCCCCAATTTAACTGATCCCCAAAGGTTTTTGATTAAATAGCGGAATAGAAAATATGATCCCAAAAAAGTGTATGTATATCACACGTACACAACCACACTAGGCCCCAATTACTATTGTTTGTACCCCTAAAAGGCTAGGAGTAGGGGGAGTATGGAACAGGCAGCACCCTCAAACCTTCAGAAGTATGAGATGAACCCCAACAACTTGGAAAGGTGGATCTCTCTCACACGTACCAACACAGACTATCCCCCAATTTAACTGATCCCCAAAGGTTTTTGATTAAATAGCGGAATAGAAAATATGATCCCAAAAAAGTGTATGTATATCACACGTACACAACCACACTAGGCCCCAATTACTATTGTTTGTACCCCTAAAAGGCTAGGAGTAGGGGGAGTATGGAACAGGCAGCACCCTCAAACCTTCAGAAGTATGAGATGAACCCCAACAACTTGGAAAGGTGGATCTCTCTCACACGTACCAACACAGACTATCCCCCAATTTAACTGATCCCCAAAGGTTTTTGATTAAATAGCGGAATAGAAAATATGATCCCAAAAAAGTGTATGTATATCACACGTACACAACCACACTAGGCCCCAATTACTATTGTTTGTACCCCTAAAAGGCTAGGAGTAGGGGGAGTATGGAACAGGCAGCACCCTCAAACCTTCAGAAGTATGAGATGAACCCCAACAACTTGGAAAGGTGGATCTCTCTCACACGTACCAACACAGACTATCCCCCAATTTAACTGATCCCCAAAGGTTTTTGATTAAATAGCGGAATAGAAAATATGATCCAAAAAAAGTGTATGTATATCACACGTACACAACCACACTAGGCCCCAATTACTATTGTTTGTACCCCTAAAAGGCTAGGAGTAGGGGGAGTATGGAACAGGCAGCACCCTCAAACCTTCAGAAGTATGAGATGAACCCCAACAACTTGGAAAGGAGGTGGATCTCTCTCACACGTACCAACACAGACTATCCCCCAATTTAACTGATCCCCAAAGGTTTTTGATTAAATAGCGGAATAGAAAATATGATCCCAAAAAAGTGTATGTATATCACACGTACACAACCACACTAGGCCCCAATTACTATTGTTTGTACCCCTAAAAGGCTAGGAGTAGGGGGAGTATGGAACAGGCAGC
This sequence comes from Pelophylax lessonae, assembly GCF_965119305.1. NCBI lineage: Eukaryota > Metazoa > Chordata > Amphibia > Anura > Ranidae > Pelophylax > Pelophylax lessonae. Next base: position 724,791,012 of record NC_138768.1, read on the forward strand.
ACCCTCAAACCTTCAGAAGTATGAGATGAACCCCAACAACTTGGAAAGGTGGATCTCTCTCACACGTACCAACACAGACTATCCCCCAATTTAACTGATCCCCAAAGGTTTTTGATTAAATAGCGGAATAGAAAATATGATCCCAAAAAAGTGTATGTATATCACACGTACACAACCACACTAGGCCCCAATTACTATTGTTTGTACCCCTAAAAGGCTAGGAGTAGGGGGAGTATGGAACAGGCAGCACCCTCAAACCTTCAGAAGTATGAGATGAACCCCAACAACTTGGAAAGGTGGATCTCTCTCACACGTACCAACACAGACTATCCCCCAATTTAACTGATCCCCAAAGGTTTTTGATTAAATAGCGGAATAGAAAATATGATCCCAAAAAAGTGTATGTATATCACACGTACACAACCACACTAGGCCCCAATTACTATTGTTTGTACCCCTAAAAGGCTAGGAGTAGGGGGAGTATGGAACAGGCAGCACCCTCAAACCTTCAGAAGTATGAGATGAACCCCAACAACTTGGAAAGGTGGATCTCTCTCACACGTACCAACACAGACTATCCCCCAATTTAACTGATCCCCAAAGGTTTTTGATTAAATAGCGGAATAGAAAATATGATCCCAAAAAAGTGTATGTATATCACACGTACACAACCACACTAGGCCCCAATTACTATTGTTTGTACCCCTAAAAGGCTAGGAGTAGGGGGAGTATGGAACAGGCAGCACCCTCAAACCTTCAGAAGTATGAGATGAACCCCAACAACTTGGAAAGGTGGATCTCTCTCACACGTACCAACACAGACTATCCCCCAATTTAACTGATCCCCAAAGGTTTTTGATTAAATAGCGGAATAGAAAATATGATCCCAAAAAAGTGTATGTATATCACACGTACACAACCACACTAGGCCCCAATTACTATTGTTTGTACCCCTAAAAGGCTAGGAGTAGGGGGAGTATGGAACAGGCAGCACCCTCAAACCTTCAGAAGTATGAGATGAACCCCAACAACTTGGAAAGGTGGATCTCTCTCACACGTACCGACACAGACTATCCCCCAATTTAACTGATCCCCAAAGGTTTTTGATTAAATAGCGGAATAGAAAATATGATCCAAAAAAAGTGTATGTATATCACACGTACACAACCACACTAGGCCCCAATTACTATTGTTTGTACCCCTAAAAGGCTAGGAGTAGGGGGAGTATGGAACAGGCAGCACCCTCAAACCTTCAGAAGTATGAGATGAACCCCAACAACTTGGAAAGGTGGATCTCTCTCACACGTACCAACACAGACTATCCCCCAATTTAACTGATCCCCAAAGGTTTTTGATTAAATAGCGGAATAGAAAATATGATCCCAAAAAAGTGTATGTATATCACACGTACACAACCACACTAGGCCCCAATTACTATTGTTTGTACCCCTAAAAGGCTAGGAGTAGGGGGAGTATGGAACAGGCAGCACCCTCAAACCTTCAGAAGTATGAGATGAACCCCAACAACTTGGAAAGGTGGATCTCTCTCACACGTACCAACACAGACTATCCCCCAATTTAACTGATCCCCAAAGGTTTTTGATTAAATAGCGGAATAGAAAATATGATCCCAAAAAAGTGTATGTATATCACACGTACACAACCACACTAGGCCCCAATTACTATTGTTTGTACCCCTAAAAGGCTAGGAGTAGGGGGAGTATGGAACAGGCAGCACCCTCAAACCTTCAGAAGTATGAGATTGTGTTCACTGTACCCCACAAAGATTGAGTTCACTGCACCCCACAATGATTGTGTTCACTGCACCCCACAAAGATTGTGTTCACTGCACCTCACAAAGATTGTGTTCACTGTACCCCCCAAAGATTGTGTTCACTGCACCCCACAAAGATTCTGTTCACTGTACCCCACAAAGATTGTGTTCACTGCACCCCAAAAAGATTGTGTTCACTGCACCCCAAAAAGGATGTTGTTCACTGCACCCCAAAAAGGATGTTGTTCACTCCACCCCAAAAAGATTGTGTTCACTGCACCCCACAAAGATTGTGTTCACTGCACCCCAAAAATGATTTTGTTCACTGCACCCCAAAAAGGATTTTGTTCACTGCACCCCAAAAAGGATGTTGTTCACTCCACCCCAAAAAGATTGTGTTCACTGCACCCCAAAAAGATTGTGTTCACTGCACCCCACAAAGGATTTTGTTCACTGCACCCCAAAAAGATTGTGTTCACTGCACCCCAAAAAGGATGTTGTTCACTGCACCCCAAAAAGGATTTTGTTCACTGCACCCCAAAAAGATTGTGTTCACTGCACCCCACAAAGGATTTTGTTCACTGCACCCCACAAAGATTGTGTTCACTGCACACCAAAAAGGATTGTGTTCACTGCACCCCAAAAAGATTTTGTTCACTGCACCCCAAAAAGATTGTGTTCACTGCAGCCCAAAAAGATTGTGTTCACTGCAGCCCAAAAAGATTGTGTTCACTGCAGCCCAAAAAGATTGTGTTCACTGCAGCCCAAAAAGATTGTGTTCACTGCAGCCCAAAAAGATTGTGTTCACTGCAGCTCACACACAGAAAAATGGATGTGGATCACTGACACCTGCCTATCTCCAATCCCACACCACACAGCAATATCGATTGTAGTTTGTAGAACACAGTTTCCCTAAAATTCAGCAGACTCTGTCCCTAACAGGATTGAGAAGAGATCGTAGATCAGGATTGAGTGCAGACCCCACCCCCCACACAGCAATATCGATTGTAGTTTGTAGAAGACACTGACCCTATAATTCAGCAGACTCTATCCCTAAAATGCCTACAACTCGCCCTGCCTAAACACTCCGACCTGTCCCTCAATTCTATCCGGACACAAATGGTTTTTTCCTGCCTATCTTTCCCTAATCAGCAGCCAGCACGTTGATGTGTGCTCTGTCCCTGAATCTAAGCAGCATAATGACGCCGCTGCGGCTGCCTCGAACTTATAAAGACTTGGTCACATGCTTCAGACGGCCAATCACAGCTACTGAGACATTTGCAGGCATGGCTGGGATGGCTTAAGGCACACCAGTTAAACGATTGTTGATTGGCTGTTGAAAGCCCGCCATGAAAAGAGCGCCAAAGCATGCAAAACCCGGAAATAAAACGACCGAACACGGATTTTTACCCGAACATACAGTAAAGTGTCCGTGTCCGTGTTCGGGTACAAAAAATCCAATTATTCGGTACGAACACGAATAATACAGTCCGTGTTCGCTCAACACTAGTCAGCAATGCTCTTTTTCCCTGGTTTGCTAATATGTGATGGACTGTCTTGAAATAATTTGATTTTGCCATTCAGCAATACAATTGAATATTCCTCTGCATCTCCTGTACCATGCTTGCAGCCTCTGCATCTCCTGTACCATGCTCGCAGCCTCTGCCTCTCCTGTACAATACCCACTGCCGCTGCATCTCCTGTCCCATGCCGCAGCCTCTGCCTCTCCTGTACCATGCCCACAGCCTCTGCATCTCCTGTACCATGCCCGCAGCCCCTGCATCCCCTGTACCATGTCCACTGCTTCCTCCTGTACCACAACCACAGCCTCTGCATCTCCTGTACATGTCTGCAGTCCCTGCACCTCCTGTACAATGCCCGCTGCCTCCTCTTGTACCATGCCCCCAGCCTCTAAATCTCCTGTACCATGCTTGCAGCCTCTGCATCTCCTGTACCATGCTCGCAGCCTCTACCTTCTCCTGTACCATGCCCACAGCCTCTGCCTCTCCTTTACCATGCCCACAGCTTCTGCATCTCCTGCACCATTCCCACAGCCCCTGCATCTCCTTTACCATGCCCGCAGCCTCTGCCTCTCCTGTACCATGCCCACAGCCTCTGCCTCTCCTGTACAATACCCACAGCCTCTACCTCTCCTGTCCCATGCCCGAAGCCTCTGCCTCTCCTGTACCATGCCCGCAGCCTCTGCATCTCCTGTACCATGTCCGCTGCTTCCTCCTGTACCACACTCACAGCCTCTGCATCTCCTGTACCATACCCGCAGCCTCTGCATCCCCTGTACCATGCCCACAGCCTCTGCATCTCCTGTACCATGCCTGCAGCCTCTGACATCTCCTGTACCATGTCCGTAGCCCCTGCATCTCCTGTACCAAGTCTGCAGCCCCTACATCTCCTGTACTATGTCCGCAGCCCCTTCATCTCCTGTACTATGTCCGCAGCTCCTTCATCTCCTGTACCATGCCCGTGGCCTTGGCATCTCCTGTACCATGTCCGCAGCATCTGAATTCTCCTCCTGTACCATGTCCACAGCCTCTGACATGTCCCTTTGTACCATGTCTGCTGTCTCTGAAATCTCCTGTACCATGTCCTCAGCCTCTGACCATGTCCTCCTGTACCATGTCCACTGCCTCTGACCTCTCCTGTACCATGTCAGCAGCCTCTGACCATCTCCTCCTGTACCATGTCCACAGCCTCTGACTATCTCCTTGTCAGGAAAGGTCTCACCTGCTGGTGACACTGTAGTTCCCACATCCAAAGGCTGCAGTTCCAGTGTCCACCAGCAGGTGTCTCTCAGCAGCCAGAAGCTGACATCCCATGCAATCAGTCATCACCTGATGCTGGTTGCAGGAAGTGTATTTAAACCCTGTGCACGCTCTTCCTCGCTGCCTTGGTGATGTCTCCAAGTGCCCCTGATCTGCATTCCTGTGTACCTGCATCCTGATCCTGAACCCTGATCCTGACCCTGCAGCCGGATTCCTTCCTACCTGCTTACTTAGTCTCCTGTTACCCTGTCCCTGTTCTGTCTTGTTCCCAGCTCCCTCTGCTTGATCTTCCATGTATAACACTGGCTCTGTTATGATTATGATTTGTTTATTCTGTTTTCTGTATATTTTTGGTTTGTGCAGTTGTTCGTTGTGTGTCACTATTGTTTGGTTATCTGGTTTGATTTACACAGTTTTAGTTTTCTGGAGGTGCGTTTACATTTGTGTTATTCACTTTTTTTTAAATAAATTATATAAATTTTCACTATATTTGTGCGTGATATTCTCTGTCGCAATCCACACATTTCTGGTCACACCTGTTACTGACACTCCTCCTGTACTGTGTCTGCAGCCTTTGGCCATCTCCTCCTGTAGTGTGTTCGCAGCCTCTGACTATCTCCTCCTGTACTGTGTCTGCAGTTTCTGACATGTCCTCCTGTACCATGTCCCCACACCCTCTGACATGTCCTCCTGTACAATGTCCACAGCCTCTGACATGTCCTCCTGTACCATGTCCGCAGCCTCTGACACGTCCTCCTGTATCATGTCCACAGCCTCTGACATGTTCTCCTGTACCATGTTCGTAGCCTCTGACACGTCCTCCTGTATCATGTCCACAGCCTCTGACATGTTCTCCTGTACCATGTCCATAGCCTCTGACCATCTCCTCCTGTACAGCCTTTGACTTGTCCTCCTGTACCCTGTCTGCACAGCCTCTGACATGTTCTCCTTTACCATTTCCGCAGCCTCTGACATGGTAGATGACATATCATGTATTTTTTTCTCAGCTTCCTATTGGCATCATCCCATAAATATATTGGTAATTTTGTGAAGCAAAAATATTGGGACTTTAAATATGCCAAATGAAAACACATACAGAACCTATAGTATATAGTAAGGAGCAATTACTTTAACTATTTATCTAGTAGGTCACTTCCTCATAATTAATTCATATATCTATGCAGTCTACCTGCATGTTTTTCAATATGACCTTGTTACATGGGTCTTTTAGATCTGAATTCTATCCCATGGGATGGTAGGCAAAACCTCGAGACAGCTATACTTATCCTCTGTATTAGTGACGAATATCTTTGACAACAAACATCTTCGAATTATATGAATTTCGATGTATATATATTTATGTATATAAATATTTTATTTGTATTTTAGTATTATTTTTTTATTTGCGTCTAATACAAGTGTTTGGTTCCCCACCCCAACACACTTTTTTGCCTCTCTGCCTCCAAGTAGTCACTGACAGTAGTTACATTTTAAGATTATGTTTTGTATAAAAATTATGTTTTGTTATTTGCATTAATTGATGTATATATTTTTTTTCTTTGATCATAGTAAGAGTCTAATGTATAACGCATTCATGATACATGTACGGTGAAGAAGTTGGGGATCCCGATCCCGCAAAACGCACACACCACACCGGAAACATGTATATACAACACTATTATAGCTTTGAACGGTTGGAAGGTTCTTTTGCACAGAAGCTTTTTAGAAAACGTGGTTTATATTTTTTATATATAAATGTCACAATAAAATCATATATTTTGTAAAAAATACTATAGATACTGTTTGTGTTCTCATTTGGCTTATTTAAGCAGTTGCTGACCACCCCACGCAGATTTATTGCAAAGTCACATAGATCTACGAAATTATTTTCCACATTTCCACAGCTCTTACGGTGAAGAAACCTTTCCGTATTTGGAGACAAAAATCTGTTTTCCTCTAGACGTAAAGAGTTCCCCCATTGTCCTCAACACCAAGTTCACTATATGGACCACTTATGTATTTATACATGTTGATTATATCCCTCCTTAATCTCCTCTTCTCAAGAGAGAATACATTCAGTTCCTCTAATCTTTTCTCATAGCTGAGCTCCTCCATGCCTCTTATCAGTTTGGTTGCCCTTCTCTGCACTTTCTCCAGTTCCCCGATACCCTTTTTAAGAACTGGTGTCCAAAACTGAATTGCATATTCCAGATGAGGTATTACTAATTATTTGTACAGGGGCAAAATGATATCTCTCTCTGGAGTCCATGCCTCTGTTAATACAAGAAAGGACTTTGCTTGCTTTGGAAATAGCAGCTTGGCATTGCATGCTATTATTAAGCTTATGATCTATGAACAGAACACCCAGATTCTTCTCCATTCCCCCAGTTCTACTCCACCTAGTATGTATGATGCATGCATATTCTTAGCCCCCAAGTGCATAACTTTACATTTATCAACATTAAACCTCATTTGCCACATAGTTGCCCAATGAAACAGTACATTAAGGTCAGCTTGTAAGTTGGACACATCCTGTAAAGAAGTTATTCCATTGCAAAGCTTGGTGTCATCTGCAAAGACTGAAATGGTACTTTTAATCCCAGACCCTATATCATTTATAAAGATATTAAAAAGTAAGGGTCCCAACACTGAACCTTGGAGTACACCACTGATAACCTTAGACCATTCAGAGTAAGAATCATTAACCACTACTCTCTGAATTCTATCATTTAGTCAATTTTCTATCCAATTACAAACCGATCTTTCCAAGCCAGTAGACTTTACCTTACACGTTAGCCGTGTGTGGGGAACTGTGTAAAACGCTTTTGCAAAATCCAAGTATACTATGTCCACAGCCACCCCTCTGTCCAAGGTTTTACTTACCTCCTCATAAAAAGAAATCAGGTTTGTTTGACAACTTCTATCTTTCATGAATCCATGCTGTCTGTTGCTTAAAATATTTTTTTTCCAGCAAGAAATCATCTATGTGGTCTTTTATTAAACTCTCCAGTATCTTTCCGACTATAGAAGTTAAACTAACAGGTCTATAGTTACTTGGCAAAGACTTTGATCCCTTTTTAAAAATCGGCACCACATTGGCTCTACGCCAATCCAGTGGTACTATTCCAGTCCTTAACAAGTCCATAAAAATTAGAAACAAAGGCTTTGAAATTACAGCGCTCAATTATTTTAGGATGCATGGGTGGAAGCCATCTGGTGCAGGCGCTTTATCCACCCTTATTCTGTCTAAATATTTCTGAACCACATCACTTTTGAGCCATTGTGGATCATTTGGGGCTGTGTCAATACCATCCTCATTATGGTCGTGAGCTCCCCCATGCTCCTTTGTATATACAGAGCTGAAGAAAGTATTTAATACATTTGCCTTCTCTTTGTCCCCAGTCACATGCTCCTGATTATTTTGTAAAGGGCCTACATGCTCAAACCTAACCTTTTACTGTTAATATATTTGAAGAATTTTTTGGGGTTTGTTCTACTATCTTTTGCAATCTGTCATTCATTTTGAATTTTTGCGTCCTTGATTTCATTTTTACATATTCTGTTATATTCTTTGTAACAATTAAACAATGATAGCGTTCCTTCATTTTTATATTTTTTAAAGGCTCTTTTCTTATTATTTATAGCTTTTTTAACTTTGGCCTTTTAAACTTATTACCCATGGGAATATACTTTGCAGTGAGTTTGCATAAATTCTTTTTGAAAATTTCCCATTTCTGTTCTGTGCTCATCAATGCCAATATTCCCTCCCAGTCTAAATCCTGGAGAGCAGCCCTCATCCTTGGAAAATTTGCTCTCTTAAAGTTAAGTGTTTTTTTATTTCCTGTATGCATTTTTTGCTTACAGCTAACATTAAAAGAAATCATATTATGGTCACTGCTACCCAGATGTTCTTTTATATGAACATTATTAATAAACTCTGCATGGTTTGAGATTAGCAGGTCCAACAGAGCATCATTTCTAGTGGAGGCCTCAATAAACTGCAAAATAAAATTGTCTTCTTAAAGGTTTATACATTTTGGCCCTTTAACCGGTTGCCGACGGCCACAAGTACATATACTGCGGCGGTCAGCCCCGGCCAGGCAAAGTGACGTACCGGTACGTCACTTGCCTGTCACTAGTTTGTGAGCCAATAGCGGGCGAGCGCGCGCCCGCCCCGGCTCATTCCCTCGGAAGTCCGTGCGTGTGACCGGCGGACCTGATGTCCGCCGGTCACTCGGCGATCGTCGGTGGAGAGGGAGAAAGGCAGGCGGCTAATGTAAACAAAGTCGCCTGTCATTCTCCCCTGTGCCCTGTGTAGGAATAGTGATTGCACAGTTCTACTATGTAGGACCGTTGATCACTGTTCCTACACCAGTAGCCACAGCCAATCACAGTTAGAAACACGCCCCTAGGGACACACTTAACCCCTCCCTCTCCAATAGATTTAACTCCTTCACTGCCAGTGTCATTTTTGCAGTAACAGTGCATATGTATAGCACTGATTACTGCAGTAATGTCACTGTTAACCCCAAAAGTGTCAAAAATGTCAGTCAAGGGTCCGGTCTGTCCGCCGCAATGTCGCAGTCCCGCAAAAAAAATAGCATATTGCCGCCATTACTCGTTAAAAAAAAAAACAACAAAAATGACAAAAATCTTTCCCTTAGTTAGTAAACGCAATAACTTTTGCGCAAACCAATCAAAATATGCTTTTTGCGATTTTTTTTACCAAACATAGGTAGCATAAAACAAATTGGCCTAAGATGTTAAAAAATTTTGATTTTTACATTTTTTTTTTGGGGGGGGGGGATTTCATATAAAAAAATGTGAAAAATATTGTAATTTTTGCAAAATTGACTCTCTTTTTTTTGTTTATAGCGCATGATCAAAAAATCCCACAGGTGATCAAATACCATTAAAAGAAAGCTCTGTTTGTGGGAAAAAAGGACGTCAAATACGTTTAGGTACAGCGTCGCACGACCGCGCAATTGTCCGTTAAAGTCACGCAGTGCCGAATCGCAAAATAGGCCCTGGTCAGGAAGGGGGTAAAATCTTCTGGGGGTTAAGTGGTTAATACTGGGAGGTCTATAACAAACTTCAATTATAATCCTTGTATTACGCACACCCATGTACATTTCAACCCATACTGCTTCAGACTCAGCACACTCTCCATCAACTAGGTCCTCTTTCACACTCACTTTGAGATCACTTCTCACATAGAGACAGACACCACCACCCCTCCATTTTACCCTGTCTTTCCGAAAGAGAGCATAGCCAGGAATATTAATAGCCCAGTCATATGAAGAATGAAGCCAAGATTCAACAATACCAATTAAGTCACAGTTCTCCTCATGCAACAGAGCTTTCAACTCACCTATTTTTCTTGGCAGACTTCCGGCATTGGTGAACAAACACTTTAAATCATTGTCACATTTTGCATATTTTAAATTTTGGTACAAATAGTACCATTTCCAGTGGTTGTTTGTAACATGGGAACCTTCTTATCCTCTGCCATATCTCTCCCCCCATCTTTCCCCAATCCACCGACCAATAGGGGCTGACCCCTGTCTGACCTGTCTGCCCCATTATAATCAAACCACCCCTCCATTTTACCCTGTCTTTCCGAAAGAGAGCATAGCCAGGAATATTAATAGCCCAGTCATATGAAGAATGAAGCCAAGATTCAACAATACCAATTAAGTCACAGTTCTCCTCATGCAACAGAGCTTTCAACTCACCTATTTTTCTTGGCAGACTTCTGGCATTGGTGAACAAACACTTTAAATCATTGTCACATTTTACATATTTTTAATTTTGGTACAAATAGTATCATTTCCAGTGGTTGTTTGTAACATGGGAACCTTCTTATCCTCTGCCATATCTCTCCCCCCATCATTCCCCAATTCACCGACCAATAGGGGCTGACCCCTGTCTGACCTGTCTGCCCCAATATAATCAAATCCCCCCCCCCCCCATCAATCTTTTTTTTTTTTTTTTTCGTCAATCCTAGTTTAAAATCTCCTCCAGTCTCCCCATAAACCTCTCCCCTAGCACAAAAGACCCCGTTCCATTTAGGTGCAAACCCTCTTTAGCATATAGGTTGCACCACACTGAAAAGTGAGCCCAGTGCTCTAAAAACACAAATCCCTCCTTCTTACACCAGGTCTTTAGCCATGCATTCAGCTCTCTAATCTCCCCCTGCCTTTCCTGTGTTGCGCATGGCACAGGCAATATTTCAGAGAATATCACCTTGGAGGTCCTTCTCTTCAACTTGCAGCCTAGTTCATTAAATTGGTTCTTAAGGAGCATCCACCTTCCATTTATTCTGTCATTAGTTCCAATGTGGACCAAAACAGCTGGGTCATGCCCAACCCTTCCCAGTAATTTATCAACCCGGTCCACCATATGACGAACCCTGGCACCAGGGAGACAGCAAACCATTTGGTTGAGGTGATCCTGGCGACAAATTATTCTATCAGTCCTTCTGATTATAGAATCCCCAATTACCACCAACTGTCTAGGCCTACCTACAGTCCCCTCACCCCCTCTACTAGACTGACTGCTCTCCCGGCTGTTAGGGATAGCAGTGACATCTAGGGCTGCCCCCTCTGAGCTTGCCACCCCCACATCTTCACCCAACATAACAAATCGGTTAGGGTGCTCAAACCCAGGTCTAGCCTCCCTTTTCTGTGAGCCCCTACCAATCCCTCTGACTGCATTAACCCATCTTCCTAACTAATAAACCTGACTTACCCCTCCACCCTCCCCATTACCCCACTAGCCACCTGCTCAGCGAGCAGAGTACCCCTTTCAAGGTTGTCAGTTCTGCCCAGTGTTGCAATTTGCTCCTCCAGATCTCTAATGTGAGCTTCCAGAAGGACAACCTGCTCACATCTGTTGCAGCGGTATCCATCCTGGAGAGGTTGCTCCGGTATTGTATACATGCGGCACACTGTGCAATGCACAAAACCTTCAATCTTGCTAGCACACATTTTCCTGGTTACAAAAATAATGCAACCAACAGAAAATTTCTGATGTTACTTACAGGTCTGAAGACTCCTGTTATAATCTCTGGTTTTTAACTCACCACTTAGTCAAGTTCTACTTGTTCAGAGTTCCAGCAAGCAAAAAGGTGGCAAGCTCAAATGAGTCCAGCAGAAATTTAAATAGCACCTGAAGCACCTGTGACCAATCAACCCCTCCCCTTAATTAGTAGTCTGACGGAAGGAAAGAAAGAAAGAAAAAAAAAGGCTATTTAAAAAGTGACAGAAAAAAGAGTAACAAAAAAAGAAAAAAAAAAAAAAACTGCAAGGAAAGAGCCCCTTAAAATGCAAACAGTCACAAGCAAAACTGTTTATCACTCTCCACTCAAATTTCCCACTCTTCAGCCTCCAAACAGCAAATCTGGTAAGCTCAGAAAGGAGTCCAGCAGAAATGTATATAGCACCTGAAGCACCTGTGACCAATTAACCACTCCCCTTAATTAGTAGTCTGAAGAAAGGAAAGAAAGAAAAAAAAAGGCAATGTAAAAAGTGACAGAAAAAAAGAGTAACAAAAAAAGGGAAAAAAAAACTGCAAGGAAAGAGCCCCTTAAAATGCAAACAGTCACCAGTAGATAAAAGCAAAACTGTTTTATCACTCTCCACTCAAATTTCTCACTCTTCAGCCTCCAAACAGCAAATCTGGTAAAAGTGATCTGGTGATCGGTTCTGGCCAATGGCATCATGTCCTCTGCCTGTGTTATGTAAACACAGGCAGGGGAAGTGATGCAATTTCTCCTGGAGCCCTAATAAAGGTTTAACCCCTTGATCTCCCCAGTTAACCCCTTCATTTCCTATCACACTGTACACTATATACAGTATATAGCTAATTATTGATCACTGTATTAGTGTCACTTGTGACCCTAATTTGCACTTGCGCTAGGCCCAGATAGGTTTAGGGCACCTGCCATAATCACCCCCAGTTAACCCCTTAATTGCCCTGTCACAGTGTACACTATATACAGTGAATACTGATTACTGTATTAGTGTCAAGGGGGACGCTAGTTAGGCTAGTTAGCGTCAGTGTCTGTTTTATTGTAGGGTCAGGGTTCCACCACATTTTCTAATAAAGTTTTAACCCCCTGATCGCCCCCCAGTTAACAGTTATTTAGCATCAGTTAGGGTCAATCACAGATTGCCAGTAACACTAACACACATACACACACTATACACCTCCATTACTAGTATAGTGTTTGAACAGATCAATATCTTTGATCTGATCAGAACTATACTAGCGTCCCCATAGTTTAGTGTTCCCAAAATGTGGTGTTAGCACGATCAGCACTAATTCCTACCAGCTCCTGCGTTTAGCCCCTCTGCCCAGCCCACCCCACCCCACCCAAGCAAGTGCAGTAATCAATAGATTACTGTCACTTCCAAAACACACAACACACAAAACCGCAGCGTGGCAGAGTCAGGCATGATCTCTGCTAGCACTAGCAGTCTTTTTTGTAGCGGTTGAAATGATCCTCGACAACCAGGTGCTTTTTTACCTGTGAGTCGCACTAGGTACCTGTAAATTTATTGGCCAAAATGTCAAGTCAGAGGTACACTAGTGAAGAGGCCTACAGGATACTGAGTATGACTGATTAGAGCGATGGGGAAGCCTCACGGTTAGAATCAGGCTCAGTATACGAACATGTAGAGAGCAGCAGCACCCTGACAAATAGCTCTGACGATGGAGTGGTCCCTGCTAAGGTCAGGCATACCCAACCCTGTTCTTCTTGCAACAACCACATTGTTCTCGTATGCAGCAGAGTGTCGGTACTAGTGCTTCTCAACCTTCTGGTGAACTGGCAAGCAACAGCGGCCTAGTACACACGGGTCCTAGACATACCAGCACTGCAGTAAGACTCAGTGACATGGAGACTCCCATAAGTGCAGTTCAAGCTGGTGCGGTGGCTAGCACAAGTAGTATCCCGCAGCCACCAAGAATTCAAAGACAGGCCCGCAGAGCCCATAGTGTCCTTCCTGATGCACTTGCAAATCCCAATTGGCAGGCCACAGATTCTGCAGTGCCAGTACTTCCCCCATTCACTGGCCAACCCGGAATTCAGGTGGAAACAGCTGATTTTAATTCCTTTAATTTTTTTGAGCTGTTTTTCACTGAATATCTTACAGATCTATTCTGGATCAAAGCAATTTGTATGCTAACCAATTCATTGGCGCCAATCCAAATTCGAACCTTGCCAGACAATTTGGCTGGAAACATATAACGGTTCCCGAATTTAAGACCTTTCTGGGCCTATCCCTCATGGAGTTGCAGTCATATTGGTCCACTGTCCAAATTCACCATATGCCCGTGTTCTCTGTTGCTATGGCCAGGGCTCAATATGAGCAAATATTGAAGTTCATGCATTTCAATGACAATGAACTCTGTCATCCTCGGGGTGACCCTGGATATGACCGGCTCCACAAAATTTAGCACCTCGTAAGCCATTTCAATCAAAGATTTGCAGCCTTGTTTATCCCCCAACAAGATGTCTGCATTGACGAGTCCCTAAATACCTTTTCTGGCCATCTTGCTTTCAAGCAGTTTCTCGCCAGCAAGAGTTTCAGATACAGGGTCAAGATGTATAAGCTCTGTGACAGGGCCACAGGCTATATATGTAGTTTCTGGGTTTACAAGGAAAAAGACAGCAATGTGGACCCCCAAACTGCCCAGACTAGTAGTGGCAAGATTGTTTGGTACTTGGAGTCACCCTTATTCGGAAAGGAGTACCACTTGTATGTGGACAATTTTTATTCAAGCGTGCCACTTTTTAGACATCTCTTTCAATTAGGAATTGGTGCATGTGGCACCGTGCAATCTAATCGCCAGGGCTTCCCCCAACGGCTTGTAAATACCCAACTTAGTCAGGGGGAGAGAGCCTTGAGTTAAGTGGAGGGACAAACGGAACGTTTTCGTTCTGTCCCCCATTCACCCAGACATGGCAGTCCAAAATATACAGTCACTGGTGTTGTTGAGAAGCCCCTCTGTGTCCATGACTACAACTGTAAAAAATGGGAGGGGTAGACTTCAACGACCAGATGATGGGACCATACTTAATTGCCCCTAAAGGCCAGACGCTGGTACAAAAAAGTATCTGTGTACTTATTTCAATTGGCTCTTTTTAACGCTTATGTGTTATACAAAGCATCTGGATGAACTAGAGCCTTCCTAAAATTCCAGGAAGAGATCATCACAGCCCTTCTGTCTCCAGAAGATGCTATGGCCCAACTTCCTGATCAAGATGCAGTGAGCCGGTTGCATGAGAGGTGTTTTCTGAATGTCCTCCCGAGTACCCCTACCCAAAGATGCCCCCAAAAAAGATGTGTCATTTTTGTCCCTCCTGTCCTGGCCAATCTGGTCTTAGCATCGGTGGCTGTTTCCGTCACTACCACACACTAGTGGATTATTAGTATTGGGTACAGCACGGGGCAGTCTAGGGCACACTTACACAGGGTCTCGAAAGATGTTAGATGGCTATCGCATTTTTACAGACCCTAACCTGGAACTTTTTACAGTTGAAAATAAAAGTGTAAAAAAAATAAAAAAAACATTAAAAAAAAAAGCCAAAAATAGTTGTCATTTTATTCTTCTGTCATTTTATTCTTCCTACTGTTTTACTGTATTTTCTGCTATACTCTAATGTTTTATTGTTACTTTGTTTTATTGTTTGCTTTGCAGGTATGTCATTTTACAGTTTTACTGTACTGTTACTGTGTTTTATTGTTAACTATTGTTTTCTTTGCAAGTGCGCCATTCGACTGCAGCACTGATTTGCATATGGTGATCAAAAAGAAACAAATCACCGCTCTGAAAACAATCAGCTGAGCCAAATGGATCCCAAGCAGCTGTGGCAGTCCTGTAGGAATGGGTGCTCACCAAGGTCCGTGACCTGAGGAATCCATGTGAATGAAGAAGAAGGTGGCACTTCCAGAACCAGGAACTTGGAAACTTGAGTTTATTTCTTCAAATCATAAGTACAACATCAGACAAGACCACAAGACAGACTGGACAGCAGACGCGTTTCACACCTTGTGCTTATTCATTGCTAGCAATGAATAAGCACAAGGTGTGAAACGCGTCTGCTGTCCAGTCTGTCTTGTGGTCTTGTCTGATGTTGTACTTATGATTTGAAGAAATAAACTCAAGTTTCCAAGTTCCTGGTTCTGGAAGTGCCACCTTCTTCTTCATTCACTTGCATATGGTGATAGCAACCTGGTTTGCTCTCACAATAAGTAAAATCAGCGACTCCAGTGCTGAAGAGGGTGAAATTACCACCAAAGTTAAAAAAAGAGCAAATATGGTGAAGCATACGGGGGGGGGCGGGGTGGACATAGGGGCGGATTGCCCCTATGCTTCTTCATATTTTTTTTTTTTACTCTTTTTTTGGCACAGACTAAGTTAAGGTTTTATTGATACTGTGTTTTATCATTAACTGTTGTTTACTTTGTAGGTATGCCATTCGGCTACAGCACTAAGTTATTCATTTTGGGAGCAACATGGTTTGCTCTTACGATACATAAATCTGTAACTCCAGCACTGTAGGAGGTGATTTCACCACCACAGTTAAAAAAAAAAAAAAAAAGCATACATGCCAAAGCATAGGGGATGGGGTGGATCTCCCCTATGCTTTGGCATACATTTTTAATCACTTTTCTTGGCAGAGATTTCTTCATTCAGGAATCTGTTTGTCACTAAAAGATATATTGCTCACACATGTCATGGATATATGTGGAATGACACCCCAAAATACATTCGACTGCTTCTCCTGAGTACAGGGATACCACATGTGTGAGACTTTTTTAGAGTCTAGCTGTGTACGGGACCCCAAAAACCACTCACCGTCTTCATGTTTTCTAAGGGCGTAAATTGTGCATTTTACTTCCTCATTGCCTAACACACTTTCAGAGGCCCTGAAATGTCAAGATAGCACAAAACTCCCCCAAATGATCCCATTTTGGAAAGTAGACACTCCAAACTATTTGCTGAGAGGCATGTTAAGTCAATGGAATATTTTATATTTTGCCACAAGTTTTGGAAAAATTACAATTTATTTTTTTTTAACACAAAGTTGTCACTAAAAGATAAATTGCTCACACATGCCATGAGCATATGTGGAATGCCACCCCAAAATACCTTCTACTGCTTCTCCTGAGTACAGGGATACCACATGTGTGAGACTTTTTGGGAGCCTAGTTGTGTACAGGACCCCAAAAAACCAATCCCTGCCTTCAAGCTTTCTAAGGACGTAAATTGTGCATTTTACTTCCTCACTGCCTATCACAGTTTTGGAGGCCCTGAAATGTCAAGATAGCACAACCCCCCCCCCCCCCCCCCATCAAAATGTCACCATTTTGGAAAGTAGACACTCCAAACGATTTGTTAAGTCCATGGAATATTCTATATTTTGCCACAAGTTTTGGAAAAATTATTATTATTTTTGTTTTACACAAAGTCAGATTAAATGCTATATTACTCACACATGCAATGGGTATATGTGAAATTACACCCCAAAATACATTCTGCTGATTCTCCTGAGTACAGGGATACCCCATGTGTGAGACTTTTTTGCAGTGTAGCCGCGTACAGAACCCTGAAAACCAATCACCCGCCTTCAGGCTTTCTAAGGGCGTAAATTGTTGATTTCACTCCACACTACCTATCAGTTGCCATGAAATACCAAGACAGCACAAAACCAAGACAGCATGTTGAGTATTTTGCAGATCTTGCTTTTTTATCACAAAGTTTTGAAAATTTAAAACCGAAAAAAAAAAAGATGATGTTTCTTTTCTTTCTTCATTTTCCAAAACAAATGAGAGCTGCAAAATACTCATCGTGCCTCTTAGCAAATATCTTGGGTTGTCTACTTAATGAAAAGGGGTATTTTTGGGGGGGGGGGGTTTGCTATTTTGGCATTTTTTGGCCTCCGAAACTGTGATAGGTAGTGAGGAGTGAAATCAACAATTTACGCCCTTAGAAAGGCTGAAATGAGGCAGTCATAAACTAAAAGCTGCGTAAATTCAAGAAAATGTACCATAGAAAATGTACCGCTATAACTTTTGTGCAAACCAATAAATATACACTTTTTGAATTTTTTTTTTTTTTAACCGAGACATGTGGCTGAATACCTTTTTGGCCTAAATGTTTGACAAAAATTGAGTTTATTGGATTTTTTTTATAACAAAAAGTAGAAAATATAATTTTTTTTTTTAATTAGATTTTTACATTAGATTTGACACAATTTGCAAAGCAGTGACTAATGTAAATGATAAAAATGAAGCCAAGTCTTTGCTGTCATTGCTGTCATCATTGTCGATGCCTATTCACAAACAAACATATATTCTAGCTGGTTCATTGATATTGTTTGCATTGCATTCTTTATCCTGACTTGACTTCATCCAGACTTTGATGATACTAATAGGGCTACATCAGGGGAACGCAGTGTCCAAGTAATTTTTTTTATTTTTTATTCATACCTTACCAAAGCATATAGTGTATATACAGTATCTCACAAAAGTGAGTACACCCCTCACATTTTTGTAAATATTTTATTATATCTTTTCAGAAAAAACGAATTGAAAAGGATTAAAAGAGGTGCATGGAAGCCAGCCAGCCCCCAGTCTGATGTACTCACCCTCCAGTCTGCCACCAACCAAGTAGACCTGTCTCAATATACATAAAGAACAGGGGTTTAGTTGACACGCATTTGCAAATGCATATGTAAGTTGCAGAGCCACGACACGGCACCCTGTTATATCTGCAGTCCCTAACACTTTTAAATGTAAGTGTCTCCACTCTGGGAGCACATGGTTGCTAATGGGTGGATAGGAAGCAGGTGGGAGGGAGCAGCCCAAACTTCCCCCACCCACTTCCGTCCACGACTGGTATGGTATCTCAATGCTCTAATAGCAATGTTCTTAAGATGGTACAAACTGAAAACGACCAGCTGAGAAGCATACACCTCCAATCCCTTGGCGGATGCAGTGTAAAACACAGATTGGGACTTTATATGAGGCAGTTTACCTGTATAGCTCAGTGCCTCCATCCCTAATTTCATAAAGTATTTGGGACTTTACATGAGACAAGCAGGTCATGCTATGGTCTCCATCCCTGTATATGAAAAAACTGGGGTCAAATTAGACTGCATCCACCAAAAACACACGAAAATCGCACGGTGGGACTTTAAATGAAGCACCAGCCTGTAGGCGAGGTGCCTCCATCCCTAGTTGCATTATATCTTTTCATGTGACAAAACTGAAGAAATTCCAAGTAGTGAGTGCATAGCTTGTATAACAGTGTAAATTTGCTGTCCCCTTAAAATAACTCAACACACAGCCATTAATGTCTAAACCCCTGGCAACAAAAGTGAGTACACCCTAAATGAAATTGGGCAAAAGTGTCAATGTTTTGTGTGGCCACCACAAAAGTGAGTAAACCGCTAAATGAAATTGGGCAAAAGTGTCAATGTTTTGTGTGGCCACCATTATTTTCCAGCACTGCCTTAATATCATGGGCATGGAGTTCACCAGAGCTTCTCAGGTTGCCACTGGCGTCCTCTTCCAATCTTCCATGATGACATCACAGAGCTGGTGGATTTTAGAGACCTTGCACTTCTCGATCTTCCATTTGAGGATGCCCCACAGATGCTCAATAGGGTTTAGGTCTGGAGACATGCTTGGCCAGCCCAGAACCATGTGCTTCCTTCTGGGACGACAGCCATGCAGACTAATTTGATTCAGTGTGCAGCGTATGGTCTGAGCACTGATAGGCTGAGCACTGATAGGCTGACCTCCCTACCCCTTCAAACTCTGCAGCTGCCGGCCCTGAAGCGTACAAGTGTTCAGCAGTGCAGTAGTGTTAAAGTAGCTACCTCAGCAAGGAGTGCCAAATGGAGCTTTAAAATGGACTTTGAGTCACAAGGAGGTGATCAGAAGTCAGTTCAGTGTTAACCACTTAAGCCCCGGAGGATTTGGCTGCTCAAAGACCAGACCCTATTTTGCGATTCGGCACTGCGTGACTGTAACGGACAATTGCGCGGTCGTGTGACGCTGTACCCAAATGAAATTGACGTCCCTTTTTTTTCACAAACAGAGCTTTTTTTGGGGGTATTTGATCACCTGTGGGATTTTTACTTTTTGCGCTATGAACAAAAAAAGGGCAACAATTTTGAAAAAATAACAATATTTTTCAAATTTTTTTATATGAAATTCTGAAAAAAAAATGTAAAAATCTAAATTTTTTTACATTTTAGGAAAAAAACATTTCTGCTACATATTTTTGGTAAAAAAAATTGCAATAAGCGTATTTTGATTGGTTTGTGCAAAAGTTATCATGTTTACTATCTACGGGAAAGATTTATGTCATTTTTATTGTTTTTTTTTAACTAGTAATGGCGGTGATATGTGATTTTTTTTGCGGGACTGCGACATTGTGGCGGACAGATCGGACCCCTGACTGACATTTTTTACACTTTTGGGGGTATCAGTGACATTACTACACTAATCAGCGCTATAAATATGCACTGTTACTGTAAAAATTAAACTGGCAGGGAAGGGGTTAACTTTATTGGTGAACAGTGAGTTAAATGTGTCCCTAGGGGCGTGATTCTAACTGTCAAAGGGCGTGGCTTGTTAGATCATAACAGAGACATACGATCCTACATAGCAGGATCGCATAGCCTCTGTCATGATCTAAGGGAGAATGACAGATGGCTTGTGTTTACATCAGTCGTCTACCTTTCTCCCTCTCCTGCGGGAGATCGCGAGTGGCCGGCGGACATCGGAGCCGCCGGTCACTTTCGTGGGGATGTCAGTGAACAAGCGGGGGCGGGAGCGCGCGCTCACCCCCTACAAGCTACTGGGTGAGTTTGCCCAGGAGCGGCTGACTGCCGCAGTAAATATACTGTAGGCGGTCGGCAAGTGGTTAACAGGCAGCAGGCCACCGTTAACCAGCGTTAACCGGCGTTAACCGGCATTGACTGACGTTGACTGGCGTCAAGCCAGCATCAAGTCAGCTCCAATAGGCATTTTTCAGTTGTCCCCAGAAAATTGTGCATAGTTGAGCCAAAGGAGTATCCCACTAATCCCTTCTCCCATCCAAGTTCTCAATAAATATAAAAACCCAAAGATACTGGACTGGTCATTGTCTCAGTGCTCACACTTGGAGAATATGCTTAAATGTGCTGCTGTTGTTAGTGGTAACCCAGGCGGACCCACATCCAGCACAATGCCTGGGAATTCTGCTACATATAAAATATACAATATATATAATTGGTGCATGGCCACTTTGATACTGAAGCTCACTCTGGAGGTAACTCATATTGCTGGTGCTAGTGAAGAGGGCGCTGAAACTTTATGCACTTAGAGTTGCCAATGTAGGGGTAGAATCAGCCATCTTGTACTGGGCCTGGAATCAGTAATTCATCAGGGGAGCTAGAGAAACTGTATATCCTTCTGATGTACTTCTGATCCCTGCACTCTGTACAAGTTTTAGGCGTCTCCCATTGTTGCGCTGATTCATTTTACTGAAACTACACCTCTGAGTGGCCATGAAAGGGTGGGGGGTTGCTCCATCATGTAAGCTTTCTGTAATCAATATCAATTATAATAATCTGTCACCTGCTGATCTGTACATACTACACTCCCTCCCCTAAATTACAGATGTCCAGAAAGGTATTTTACATTTACTGTCAGGAGCCCAGCTAAATGTGCTGGCTGTTAGGGAGTCAGCAGCCACCAGTGTCCTAACAATCAGTAATATTTCTGCACAGCACATTTAACTGGTTTAACAACGGTAAATGTAAAATACCTCATCTGGAAATCTTTTGTTTAGTGGCAGGAGTTTAGTATGTGCAGATCACCAAATGACAGATTTTCAAAACTGATGTGGATTACATTGCTGGACATCATTACTGATGTGGATTATCTTACCTAGTATGATTTGAATTTACTGCTGGGGACAGTAATAAGTGTTTGAGTTTTTTATTTAAAAGATTTTACAATTATTCATGTGGTTTTTTTTTTCTTTTACTTCTTTGTCAGAATTAGTCAAGGGTACTAAAGTACCCATGTACTCATTTCCCTGGGAGGAAGGGGATATTTGATTACCACGGTATTAGGAAGGGGGTTTTCAGATTTCACCAAAAGTCTCCTAAGTGACTTTACCTTCTTGTCAGACTGGAACAGCATTCAGGCCATTGTAACTGGCTTGTTAATAAAGAAACTCTGAGATCGAAACTTTGTAGGGTTTACATTCCCTACCCACATCTCTCTGCTGCTGGGACAGGAGCAGTCTGGGTAGTAGGTGGTTGGGCGTGTAATATGGTGGCAGAAAAATGTGGGTAGGGGCCAGGTATACAAAATCTGCACAGACCCTATCCTGGAAAAAAAAAAGTATAGCGGTTAATTGGGCGCATGCACAAGGCTCGCTGAAGACATACATCTTTCCCTAAAGCTCCACCCTGCTCAGGGAACACATTTGGCGTGCAGCAATTTCACGACTCTCCTTCTCCCACATACCTCCTACACACCAGCTGCACCTGATGCATTGGTTCTAGTGGATTTAAGCCTCAATCAAAAACGATTAGGGAAGCCCTAGCCCGGACCTCCTCCAAGATGGCGCCTTTCCCTTCTCCCAGTGCAGCTTCCTCATGCCACCACCCTTCAGCACAGCAGGACACCATTGAAGAGGGGAAACTAAACCTGATGCTTCCTTTTTCATAGCCCAACTACAGGGGGACTCCCACACCATTCACTGCTATAACAGTTTGAAAGCATGCTACAAAAAAACATTAAAAGTGACCTCAGACCAAATTACAGACTGCCTCCCAAGTGAGGGTTATGATCTGAGGCACTACTTGGAGGACTTGGAGGACTTAGAGACCCATGCAGAGGACCTGAAAACCACTGTGCAGACCCACAATGTGGAAATGAAGACCCTCAGGGAAGAAAACATTACCCTCCAAACTCCTCTGGGAGAAATTGTAAATAGATCTCAGCAGTCTAAACTGACAATTCAAGGCATCCCAAAATAAATGTCAGGTCTGCAGTGCACAATCACAGCTGTCTTCCAAGAACTATCACCTTATATCCTGATTCAATGCCTTGAAATAGATATGTTACATTGAGCTCTCACCTGTCATTCCCCAGATGGGTTCCTTAGGGATATTATAACCAAGTTACACTTTTTCCACACAAAAGAACAGTTACTGGCAGCAGCACAAGAAAAGACTCCCTCATCTTCCAGGAACATGAACCAACTATTTGCTAACCTTGCCCCTCTTACCTTAGCTAAATGTAGAGCAATGAAGCTCAGGAAAAGCAACATACCTGTCATATCCCTGATGACCTGCAATCCACCCTGAAAGGCCTTCAGCTCTCCATTCCAACCACACCTCTTGCTACCCCATGAAGCAGATCATGATTTCAGCAAAAGTCAATGCTAGCCTCCACTGAGCGAGGAAGCCATACTTCACAGAAGAGGGGCTGTTTTACATACACCCTAGAAGTCCTTATGGGCTAACCTGGGATGATTTGCCACCCCTCTTTTTACTCTGTGAATTTCCTTTTTTTGACTCAGACACATAAACCTCTATGTTTCCACAGTATCGGGCTAGCGGCTCCTAAAGTCCCACTTGCTAGCAATCTTGCACCCATGAGTTGTTGAATATATGCTGTCACTAGTACTGTTCATTTTACCCTGTCTTTAACAGTAGCTGTTCCAGCTTTATGGACATCGGGGTGTACTTAGCAATCAACTTTCTACAGTTCTCCACTCCTTTTCCTTTGATCACCTTAAAAGTGATTTTTTTTTTTTTTTTGCTGGATTACTTATTGCTCCCTGGACACTACAAATTTAAGCCTTCAATAATGTATGCAATGCTTTATCACTTACCTTACGGTTGGGTTTGTCCTCCCACATACTTTATCGATCAGTGGCTGTGTAAAACCTCCCATAATAATGTTGGCCTTCTGCATTTTACATGATCTGTTTTTTCTTGAAACATTACCTGTGATTTACATTTTCTTCCCTTTTTCCTCTTAGGTTGCTAGACATATTGCCTACATGCTTCCCTGCAATGCACCTTTTTGAACCCCCTTCTGCAATCAACACTTGCTAGAGTCCCCCTACTGTCCTTCTGCAAGCACATAGGCCATTTCTTCACCTTCCCTCGATCCCATTTGGGGCTCATCTCACTGTGCTCCTGTGGACCATATATAACTGGGTTTGTGTCTTATTCTACTATATTTCTTTAACATATTGTTTGCCTGATTTTCCCCAGGTAGCAATCACTGTGCTCCCACTCTGTTTTCTCTTTCTGAGCATCAGATTTCAACGAAACTGAATTCCCTCAGGCCCTCTCAATTCATGGCCAGCCATGTTCCTTACAGTAGTTCTTTATGTTTGTAAGTTTGAGTTTCTTTCCCTCCCCCTTCATATACTATTACCTTCCTTGCCCTCTATCCCCCCAGAAGCCCACTGGCCCAGGCTTTAAGGCTGTCACCCACCTCATTCCCTAATAATACCTAATATTTGCGCCCCTTTACATCTTGACCCTTGATGTTAAGGGCCTGAAATCTCCAAATAAGAAAGTTAGAGCTTTCAAAATCTTTGCTTCCCTTAAAGTGATACTAAAGGCTTTTTTTTCTGTTAAAATAACAAACATGTTATACTTACCTGCTCTATGTAGTGGTTTTGCTCAGAGCAGCCCAGATCCTCCTGTTCTCGGGTCCCTCTTCGGTGCTCCTGGCCCCTTCCTCCTCTTGAGTTCCCCCACATAATGCAGCTTGCTATAGGGGAACCCACGCAGAGCTGCAGCTCCCTGTTCCATTCAGACACAGAGCCATAGCCCAGGCCCTGCCTCCTTTCTCCCCTCATTGGCCCACTAACTATTGTTGGCAGCAGTGGGAGCCAATGGTGCCACGCTGCTGTCCCAGCCAATGAAGAGGGGAGTCCCAGACAGCCGACTCTCTCATGCAACATTGCTGAATTGAGATGGACCTTAGGTAAGTTTAAGGGGCTCTGGGGGGGGGACTACTGTGCACAGAAGGATTTTTATCTTATTGTATAGAATGCATTAAGATAAAAAATACCTTCTGCCTTTACAACCACTTTAAGGTCAACACTGTCTGCCTCCAAGAGACTAATTTTTTCCACCAGCTCTGCATCTAAATTTGTAAGTTCTCAATACCCCCCGAGTTTTCCAGGCATCCACCCAAGCTAAGCACATGGGTGTCCTTATTGCATTTCTGTCAGGACCCAGGTCTGAACCTCTGCTGTGTCTGGAGATGTAACCCTGTCTGATCCATTGGATAATCCTGCCTTGTGCCCTATTTTTGCTGAACCTTGAGTTCCTTGCTCCTCTCATAAACTTCCTATTTAAGCCATGCTTTTGCACCTCCTGTTTTCTAGATAATTGTGCTCTATTTAGCCAATAGTTTGCACTTGTCACTCCTGCTGTCTTCCGTATCTCTGATACCACTTGCTACAGACATTTGGCTTGTACCACGACAGCGCTTCTGCCTAATACCAACCTGCGACCACTTCTTGCCGACCTTTGGCTTGTTTACTAACTATGTTAGTGATTGATCCCTACTTGCAGTATTCAGTACTGGACCCCGGTTGCTTACCTCCTGGTGGGGCAATGCTGAGGACTGCGACCTGATATTAACAAGTATCAGGAACTCTGTTGAATACCAGTTAGAGCTTAGACTCCAAACCTTGGGGTGACATGTTGCTGCACCAGCTGGTCTGTGGGAGCCTCCTTGATGCTACAGCTACTGGCCTCTGAGCCTAACCACTGACCATGACAGCTTCACCTCTCTTCCTTTTACTCCCCAAGTGGAATTCAAGGATCCATAGGGTTGATATCTACTCCTAATTGGCTATCTACAAGACTCTGAGGTTACGGTGGTTTCCTACTATGCTTCCAATTTCACAGATCGGGGGTAAGGGCCATTCACAGTGACGCTTTGCCAGGGAATCAGCTGTGTCCAATGACAGCTGATTACAGATGTAAACACAAGTCAGCTATCAGCTTTTCTTTCCTCACTCTGACAGCACGAGGAGAGAAGAGAGATGATAACCGACTTGTGTTAAAGGGACATCGGCACTAATTATCAGTGTCCTGATTATCAGTGCAGTCCCAACAGTGCCCACCAGTGCAGCCAATCAATGCAACTAATCAGTTCTTATCAGTGCTTCCAATCTGTGTTCATCATTACTGCCAATCAGTTCTCATCAATGCCTCCTCATCAGTGTCACCTGTCAGTGCCCATCAGTGCCACCTATATGTGCCCATTAGTGCCGCCTATTAGTTCCCACCAATACCACCTCATCAGTGCCCATCAGTGCTGCCTCATCAGTGCCCATTAGTATAGCCTCATCAGTGAAGGAGAAAAATGCCCTGTTTGCAAAATTTTATAATAAGCTAAGAGAATTATTTTTTTTTTCAAAATGTTCAGTCTCTTTTTATTTGTTTAGCAGAAAAAAAAACAGCAGTGAAATAAATACCACAAAAAAAGCTCTATTTGTGTGAAAAAAATGATAAAAATTGAATATAGGTACACATTTGCATGACCGCGCAATTGTCATTCAAAGTGTGATAGCGCTGAAAGCTGAAAATTGGCCTGGGCAGGAAGGGGGTAAAATTCCTCAGTAGGCAAGTTGTTAAGCTTTATCTATTCTTTAAAATGTCTGCTGAGAAGGATATTTCCCGTTCTAACCACATATATTTTTTAAGTCAATAAACCTGATGCCTTCTTAGCTCTTGCACTTCCCAAGCTGGATCATTCTCACAAACTTATCCACCTCATGTGCTCTAAAAATGCTTACACCATTAACCCTATTTAAATATTGCAAAAACTGGGAAAACACCTTTTGCAACTCTTTGAGGCCACAGATGATTTTGATGTCTCGCCACACTCCCCTTCCTATCTATATGCCAGCAAGACCAACTAGATTGCCCCAACTTCTCAGAGGAGGTGCTCCTTGCCATTATTCCCTTAAACCTAATAAGCAACCAGGCCCTAATGTTCTGACAGCCACCTTTTGTAAGAGTTCTCACAAAACTACAAAATACAAAAGAGTGCAGCTAACTAATGTAAAATTATAAAGTGCCACAGTGCATAATACAGTATATATATGTATATATATATATATATATACACATATATATATATATATATATATACTCATATATATATATATATATATATATATATATATATATATATATATATATATATATATATATATATATATATATATTATACAATTACGTCCACATATAATTACAAAAGTGCAAAAGTTGATATAATAAAGTATACAAAAAAGATAATCCATGCTTAAAGCGGATTAGAGCACATTAGAGCAATTCACTGCTAAGTGCTTCTTGGTGCAATTAAATAGATTTAAAGTGCATCCACAGTATGCAGATTCCACCACCACTATGCTCTCACTATCAGCCTATTAAAGCTTTCCCATCTTATAGAACCACCGTCCTGATTCCCACGATGGGTTCCACAGTGTTAGTCTAGTGTGGCTGGGTGGCTTATTCTATATGGAAAATTGCTCACCACAAGGAGCCCCAGAGTGGTATTATAGTGTAGTAATTTATTGTATATGTATAAAAGCATACTACATAAAAATCCACATGGAGTAAACAATAAATAAAGCTGCCGAACATACTGTACCAAGATGACCACCGATCTGGGACCCAGAGAGGTTCCTGACTGCTGCTGCTGAGGGAGTTTACTGTAGGGCCAGGCTGGAGAGATTGCTTGTAGGGAAAGCATAGGGTAGGAACAATCTGCTTTAATCAACAGCTATCTACATTGATTGTATTGTGTGGGGGTGCAGTGAATGATCTTTATGCCCTGACCTGAGCCAAGTGAGGAGGAGAAAGGAGAAACAAACATTTTTTATCAGTCTGTTAGGCGTGCGGTGCCTCACATTTCATGCAAGCTCAGTGCATATGTGTGTGCTTAATCTGCATTTAACCACTCTACTACCGCTCACAGTAATACTACTGCGGCAGAGTGGCTCGTTCCCGTCCAGTCACGTAGTATTAACGTGACTGGACTCCTCCCCTTCTGGGCGGCGCTTGCGCGCCGCCGGAGGCTCGCTCCCGCTGTTTTCATTCACAGCGGGAGTCGGGCCAGGGGAGGAGCAGCGGCGATCGCCGCTGCTCTTACCCGATCGTCGGGGATCGAGTCTGGAGATCCGCCCGCTGTGTGTAAACACAGCGGGCGGATCTCCATAGTGACAGGGAGTGACAGATCGGACTGTTTAGCATAGCTGGACATCCGATCTGTCCATGAATCACATAGTCACCTCCCCCCCTACACGTCAGTAAGCACCAGGCATACATTAACCCCTCCCTCTCCAATAAAATTAACCCCTTCCCTGCCAGTGTGTCATTTTTACAGTAACAGTGCATATATATAGCACTGATTACTGCAGTAATGTCACTGGTACCCCCAAAAGTGTCAAAAATGTCAGTCAGGGGTCCGGTCTGTCCGCCGCAATGTCGCAGTCCCGCAAAAAAAATCGCAGATCGCCGCCATTACGCGTTAAAAAAAAAACACCAAAAATGACAGAAATCTTTCCCTTTGTTAGTAAACGCAATAACTTTTGCGCAAACCAATCAAAATACGCTTATTGCGATTTTTTTTACCAAACATATGTAGCATAAAACAAATTGGCCAAAAACTTTTAAAAAAATTGGTTTTTACATCTTTTTTGGGGGGAATTTCATATAAAAAAATGTGAAAAATATTGTTATTTTTTCAAAATAAACGCTCTTTTTTTGTTTATAGCGCAAAAAGTAAAAATCGCACAGGTGATCAAATACCACCAAAAGAAAGCTCTGTTTGTGGGAAAAAAAGGACGTAAATTTCGTTTGGGTACGGCGTCGCACGACCGCGCAATTGTCAGTTGAAGTCGCACAGCGCCGAATCGCAAAAAGTGGCCTGGACGGAAGACAGCAAAATCCTCCGGTTGTAAAGTGGTTAAAAAAGAAAAAACATTTTTTACTTCATATTTAACTTTGACATACAGTCTTTAGACAGACATTGCTTTTGTAACCTGCTCTTCAAAAAGCACCAATGTGAGGGGAAAATAATTATTTTTCAGTATTTAGGGAAAAAAAATAATTTTTCAGTTTTTCATTCAAATGTTTTTTTTTTCAATTCAATAGCGGAATAGAACAACAGTATCCAACCTGTTAGGCGTGCGGTGCTGCACATTTCATGCAACCTCAGTGCATATGTGTGTGCTTAATCTGCATTTAAAAAAGAAAAAACATTTTTTCCTTCATATTTAACTTTAAACTTTAACTCTTTAAGCTTTTCTAACCTGCTCTTCAAAAAGCACCAATGTGAGGGGACAATAGTTATTTTACAGTATTTAGGGTAAAAAAAGATATTTTTCTGTTTTTCATTCAAATTAGTTTTTTTTTTTATTCAATAGCAGAATAGAATAGCAGTATCCAACCTGTTAGGCGTGCGGTGTGTAGCGGGCATTTCCTGCAACCTCAGTGCATATGTGTCTGCTTAATCTGCATTTTAAAAAGAAAAAAAAGATTTCCTTCGTATTTTATTGTGACTTACAGCGTTTAGACAGACACTGCATTTCAAATCTGCTATTCAACAAGCACCAATTAAGGGGACAATTATTATTCAGTTTTTCATTCATACATTACAGTGCAATACACCCATTGCATACTGTTGTATTGCGCATTGCAATAAAAAAAAACATTTAGGGGCAAAAAAAGTTGATTGCGGCCCTGTCCGCATATGTTACAGTGAGATACAACCATTGCATACTGTTGTATTGCGCATTGCAATAAAAAAAAAACATTAAGGGGCAAAAACAGTTGATTGCAGCCCTGTCCGCATATGTTACAGTGAGATACACCCATTGCATACTGTTGTATTGCGCATTGCAATAAAAAAAACATTTAGGGGCAAAAAAAGTTGATTGCGTCCCTGTCCGCATATGTTACAGTGAGATACACCCATTGCATACTGTTGTATTGTGCCTTGCAATAAAAAACATTTGGGGCAAAAAAAGTTGATTGCGGCCCTGTCCGCGTATGTTACAGTGAGATACACCCATCTCATACTGTTGTATTGTGCATTGCAATAAAAAAAACATTTAGGGGCAAAAAAAGTTGATTGCGGCCCTGTCCGCATATGTTACAGTGAGATACACCCATTGCATACTGTTGTATTGCGCCTTGCAATAAAAAAAAAACATTTAGGGGGAAAAAAAAGTTGATTGCAGCCCTGTCCGCATATGTTACAGTGAGATACACCCATTGCATACTGTTGTATTGTGCCTTGCAATAAAAAAACATTTAGGGGCAAAAAAAGTTGATTGCGTCCCTGTCCGCATATGTTACAGTGAGATACACCCATTGCATACTGTTGTATTGTGCCTTGCAATAAAAAACATTTGGGGCAAAAAAAGTTGATTGCGGCCCTGTCCGCGTATGTTACAGTGAGATACACCCATCTCATACTGTTGTATTGTGCATTGCAATAAAAAAAACATTTAGGGGCAAAAAAAGTTGATTGCGGCCCTGTCCGCATATGTTACAGTGAGATACACCCATTGCATACTGTTGTATTGCGCCTTGCAATAAAAAAAAAAACATTTAGGGGGAAAAAAAAGTTGATTGCAGCCCTGTCCGCATATGTTACAGTGAGATACACCCATTGCATACTGTTGTATTGTGCCTTGCAATAAAAAAACATTTGGGGCAAAAAAAGTTGATTGCGGCCCTGTCCGCGTATGTTACAGTGAGATACACCCATTTCATACTGTTGTATTGTGCATTGCAATAAAAAAACCATTTAGGGGCAAAAAAAGTTGATTGCGGCCCTGTCTGCATATGTTACAGTGAGATACACCCATTGCATACTGTTGTATTGCACCTTGCAATAAAAAAAAAACATTTAGGGGGAAAAAAAAGTTGATTGCAGCCCTGTCCGCATATGTTACAGTGAGATACACCCATTGCATACTGTTGTATTGCGCCTTGCTTAAAAAAAAAAACATTTAGGGGCAAAAAAAGTTGATTGCTGCCCTGTCCGCGTAGGTTACAGTGAGATATACCCATTGCATACCATTGTATTGCGCTTTGCAATAAAAAAAAATACATTTAGGGGCAAAAAAAGTTGATTGTGGCCCTGTCTGCATATGTTACAGGGACATACACCCACTGCATACTGTTGTATTGCGCATTGCAATATAAAAACACATTTAGGGGCAAAAAAGGTTGATTGCGGCCCTGTCTTCATATGTTACAGTGAGATACACCCATTGCATACTGTTGTATTCGGCTTTGCAATAAAAAACAATTTAGGTGAGAAAAAGTAAATTGTGGCCCTGTCTGCATATGGTACAGTGAGATACACCCATTGCATACTGTTGTGTTGCGCATTGCAATAAAAACCCATTTAGGAAAAAAAAAATTGCGGGCTAGTCTGCATATTTAACTGTGAGATACACCCTTTCTATACAGTTGTTCTATTCCGCTATTCAATAAACACCCATTTAGGGAAAAAATATTACATTGCGGCCTAGTCTGTATCTGTACCTGTGAGATACACCCGTTGTAAACTGTTGTTCTATTCCGCTATTCAATAAACACCCATTTAGGGAAAAAATATTACATTGCGGCCTAGTCTGTATTTGTACGTGTGAGATACACCCGTTGTATACTGTTGTTCTATTCCGCTATTCAATAAACACCCATTTAGGGAAAAAATATTATATTGCGGCCTAGTCTGTATCTGTACATGTGAGATACACCCTTTGTATACTGTTGTTCTATTCCGCTTTTCAATAAACACCCATGTAGGGGACAGAAAGATATTAAATTGCGGCCTAGTCTGTATCTGTACGTGTGAGATACACCCTTTGGATACTGTTGTTCTATTCTGCTATTCAATAAATACCCATTTAGGGGAAAGAAATATATTAAATTACGGTCTAGTCTGTATCTGTATGTGTGAGATACACCCTTTGGATACTGTTGTTCTATTCTGCTATTCAATAAACACCCATTTAGGGAACATTAATAATTTTGCAGCGTTTGCTGATTATGTTACTGTGAGATACACCCTTTCAATTTGTTTGGTGTATCTCCTTCCACCACCGAGGATTGCAGGGTGCTTCAGTTTGCCTCCTGTTGCTAACTCCTCCTACTCCACTTTAGAATCCCGGTCCCTGGCAAGACCAGTGCAGCCCCATCCCTACCAGAAGGCCTCAGAATTTAGACAGCTTTGGGAGAGCCTGGCCCACAACCAGGGACACATACCTTTTCCAAGGCCAGACTCAACCCAGAAGGGAGAAAAAAGCCCCCCTCCGCCACCATCACTGTTCCTTACCATACACCATATACAGTTTCTTACCGTTCCTTACGTACTCGTACACGTACACGTACTGAATGACGGGTCTGCCCCCTTCAACTTCTGGCTCTCCAAATTGGGCACATGGCCTGAGCTTGCTCTTTACGCCTTGGAGGTGCTGGCCTGCCCTGCAGCCAGTGTATTATCTGAACGTGCATTTAGCATGGCTGGGGGCGTTATCACAGACAAGCGCAGCCGCCTGTCCAGAGCCAATGTGGACAAGCTCACGTTCATTAAAATGAACCAGGCATGGATCCCACAGGACTTGGCTGTACCTTGTGCAGAATAGACATGTATTCCAGCCTTACCCAACCATTGCTGGATTTGATCTTTCTTACTCTTTTGGGGTGTACACGAATTTAATTTTTTTTCTACTAAAAACCAAAACCAGCGTTGGCTACCTCGTCCTCCTCCTCCACTGCCGCCGCTGCTTCCAACTACACCGCCATATCCTCCGCCACCTCAACCTCCTACTCCATATGGGCCTCGTCCTCCTCCTACATCATTCAAGATGATTATTTTTTATTTTCCTGTTTTTTATATTATTTTAAGTTCTTTTCCTATCCAAATTTGTTTGCAGAGCAGTTGCCATGCTCTTAAGATGATGTTTCTGCCATTTGTAGCTCTCTAGCCCTTTCCATGTTTGTTTTAGAGGCATTTTAGTGCTCAAATGTTCGGGTCTCCATTGACTTCAATGGGGTTCGGGATCGGGACAAAGTTCGGGTTAAGTCCGGGTCAAGAACCCGCCGAACCCGCCGAACCCAAACATCCAGGTGTTCGCTCAACTCTACACACAATACCACCCCCGATCCTCCCACCACAACCACCACCACCACCACGCACAAACAGCACAGAAAACTCTCACCTGCATTACATTTCTGTTTATCTTCTTCCTCCTTGAGCTTCTCATCGAGCTGTTCTTTTTGCTCACCATAAATGCGGTCCAGACAAGAGGCAGTTCTGTCTTGTTTTCCTCCTAGTGGCCATGTGTTAAGGTATCATGTACTGATATCCTGATGAGCAAATTTGACTGAATATGTGGAGTTATCCAGAGGAGACTGGAATTAAAACTAAGTGAAAAAGCAATGTTTTTGAGCAAACTACCCACGTGAAAAACAGCATAAACATACAATCTGTACAACACCAGTGAAAACCCATGCAAAGAGGAAATCAGGTAAACCAGAGCCAGGCAGAGGTTTCAAGAAGCAGTGTGTAAAACAGGTCAGGAATAATGAAAGAATGGCAGTTAAGTTCACATAGAGTTCGTACAGGTAGAAAGTTTAGGATTAGGATGTTCACAAGTGTAGGGATGAGCCAAATCTACCTGAGTTTTTTTCAAGGCAGATTCACAGAACATGAGTAAAGTTTTGGTGCCAGATCCAAATCCCACTGACGTCAATAGGAGTTGAGAGTTATAGAGAAGTGGTCAAGAACCCCACTTAGATGATAGAGCAAGTCTGTCCCACATATTGAACTTCTTAGTAAGATGTTGGAAGGTGTTATTACAGTGAAAACTTGGGTGCTGTGAATGCCAAATTTGAAGTGGAAAGAGCCAGACAAGAATTAGATACAAAGGTTGGGCAAGGATTTCTGCCACAGAAACAGACTTGACTGGAGCAGCTAGAAATAGAACAGGCTGGATGGGATCTGCAGACACATGGACAGCCTGGACTAGGTCAATGGACACAGTAAACATGCTGCACTGGAATTGCTGGTACAGGAACAGGCTAGACAGAGATTGATGGCACAGAAACAGGCTGAACTGGAGCAGCTGGCATAGGAACAAGCTGGACCAGGGCAGCTGGCACAGGAAGAGGCTGCACTCAAGCAGATGGCAGATATAGGCTGCACTGAAGCAGCTGGCACAGAAATAGGCTACACTGAAGCAGCTGGTACAGGAACAGGCTGTACTGGAGAAGCTGGAACAAGAACAGGCTAAACTGAAGTGTCTAAAACAGAACAGATGAAACTAGAGCAGCAGTGATAGGAACTTGCTGGATTGTAGCAGCTGCCATGGAGTGCTGGCACAGCTGGCTCTGTATTACTGCATCCAAGGTGTAGAATCTAAGTGATGACTGGTCTCCACCAGGGCACCCTGTAAGGAGTAATAGGCTGAAGACCCTCTATATCCCTAGGCTATTTTTTTTGTAACCTGACCCCAGGTCAAACCCCTTTAAGACAGCTTACATTCTTCTAAAAATTGGACCTGCCTATTGATCACAAATAACAGCAGGAAACCAATTATCACGATTGTGGGTGCCACTTTGATAGGAGTCCGCAAGAGGTAGTCATCACACACATAAAATGAGTCTCCAATAGGCAATCACACCTTATTTCTGCACAGCATTGGGATGGGCTGACATCATCAACACGCACCCTGCCTGTGCAAGTAATCCTCCTCTCTTTACCTCATTCATCTAGCATATTTGCTTACATACTGTATGTCTGGAAGCAACGGAGGCAAATTACACTTAAAAAAAAAACAAATTAAAAATGTGTTATCCTGCCGACTTTTTTAGGGAGCTTTTCATTTAAAAGTCAAAACATATACTTTTTATCATTCATCTATATGTACACTTTATTTTACAATGCAAATTTAAAGAACACCACCGTTTGATAAATTTAACTGAAGTATCAGAATGAAACTGTGGCTAAATAAAGAGTAAATAATATTAAATAGCTCATTGATAAATATGCTCCATAATATTATACATCCATTGACATAAATACTATGGTAACCTGATAAAATAAACTATAAATAATGTATTATTTTTCTTTTAAATTATATCCATATCTCTTTTGAATAGACGAATTTTATTTTCTATCCCCTTTAAATAGGTAAATATGAAATTTTGCACATTATTTATGTTCAACATTTTGAGGCAACATAAATCTTAATGTAAAAATAGAAGTTGCCTGTAGACTGAGAGAAGCTAAACTGAAGTAAAAAAGGATGTTAATGAATCAAAAGACAAAAACAACGAACCTAAACATGAGGCACATAATACAAGATAATACACCCCTGCACATATATTTTTAAGCATTGCTAAGCAGAATCATGTTAACTATTTCCATGACTGTTTTTGCTGAAATGTGTGCTTTTAACAAGTATACTCGTTAAAAGCTGCTGGTGTATGAAATTATATGGAGCTCAAAGGTTGAATGTTTTGATGAATGCAACCGTGCTGTCTTCCTATTTTGAGAGTGCATTGTCAAGGAATACAATTATGTGTACATCTTGTTAAAAGAGCAGTTGCTCTCATATTATTGTTCGTAAAAACATATCTTAAACATTATGCAGAGTTGGCAGCTGTGGATTATAGATAAGAAAGGCTTTGTAATGCTAAAGGAAGTCATTTTCCTTACTAATACTTCCAAAATAAAATAGAACCCTGAGCATTTTTAAGAAATAATTGTAATGATTGTGAGTATGGATTCTTTATCAGATGAGCTATAGTTTCTATAGATATACTGTTTCTATATTTTATATTTGCTTATACACCAAAGATGTACTTGTTTTAAGAAAATTACTGTGCTCAAGTTTTCATGTAAAACAGATGCATATTTACCTGAAGCAATTTATATTCCTTTTTAAAGGCCTAAAGGCAATTTTATTATTCATTACAAATTGGATATTTAAAAGCATAGGGGAGTAGAAATAATGTCTTTCTAGCACAAATACATGCATAAAATTTCATACAATTATTTAAAATAAATACCACTGAAAGTCAACATGAGTTATTAGACAGATTTACCAGTTGTCAGGAACTAGTTATTGTTAATGTATACAGGACTAAATGCATTACATTTTGTCATGGAATCGTTATGTATTTTGGTAGCTACTTTTATACTACATAATCTTTTACTAAAGAACTCTAGAACTGCCTGGTGTAATGCTGAGGAACTCAAGTTTATACATTCATTTTCATACTCATATAGTCATGTTTCCAATAGGTGCAAACAAATAAAATAAAGATATAAAAAGAGATATTTTACTGATTAAAAATAAATAAATAAATAAAATGATCTGAACAGCTTTGTAGTTTGGGATCATTGTGGTGGGTCATAGAGAGATCACACATGTAAACAGTTGGGTGTTTACATTTTTCAACCTTCCCCTTACTCTCACAATAGAGAAATAGGAGGAAAAGCAAACAAAGGAAAGAATGGGTCATCCATTAGTTCAGATTATATCATAATGTCTCTTTTGTGTCCTGTATACCCCTTTCCTGCACAACTGCATATTAACCCCCTCATCTCCATCCTGCCACTGTATATGGCCAGTAAATTAACCCCATTCACTACCTGCTCCACCTGTGTCTGGCCTGTATGCACTAGAGAACAATTACTAAGCTGTTTTACCCACCTCAATATACTCATGTTACTTAATTTACAAAAGAAATTGTGGGAAAAATGAATTCCCACTGGGGTCATTTTTGGGGTGTTTACCCAGAAAGTAAAGGAAACAGGTTTTCTTTTCAAAAGTGTTGGTCCTTTTCCCTATATACAACAAAAAGTTGTTAATAAATACCTCCAAAATAAGTCTCTGTCTAAACAATATATAAAATTAATTTAAAAAGGGCCTGGGAATGAAGGGATAATACAGGCTGATACTCAATTGGTGAAAGCACACATGTGTTCAGAAAATGGAAAACACCAAATATTACCCCAATGAAATGGGCAATGATTTGACATAAAAAAAAACATGAGGATAGTATTGCACAACCCCAAACTTTTACTCTGTGAACTTTGTACAGCAAGTAAATACTGCCATGTTTAATTAATTTGGTAGTGCTCTACATGCTATATTAAAGCAGCCCTCTCCATACACAACTGAAACCAATTTGACTGACACTGAGACATCCTCTGTTTACAATAAATACAGTAGGTTGTAATGGCAATCACCAAAAATGAGAAGAAAGCAGAGATGAAAGGGCTGCAGAGTCACAGATGGGATGGGGAAACAAATGATGTTAGCAGTTCCAGTGTGACTATGTCACTGTAGCTGTGAAATTTTACCCAGAGTTCCTTTACAATGCCTTGAGTTTTAAAGGCATAGTAATGTGTAATGTCCATATATCATTAATTAATTGTTCAAAACCTGGCTACATGTATATTTCAAAGCCTAACTCAAGTCAGATATTTTTAAGTGTTAGATAAAGTGGGGAAGCGTATACTTCCTGTCAGATTTTTATTTCTGTCTGTGATGACATTGAGCAGATCCTCTTGTGATTTCTGTAAAGCCCATACAAAAAATAGGAGGCACAGTCATCACTCATACACCACCTAGAAAATAGTCTTGACTGAGGTTTTTACTACTTTATGTCCCATACCTATTCTAGTAGAAGTTGGGCTTGAAACCTTCTCTAGATTCCTCTCCTACAAATTGAACAAATAAAGATTCCCATACCACAGCATCTAATATTTAATATTTTCACTTTCCACGACCCACCATACCAGCCTCAATCCTCCATTATGTAACGCTCCTGCGTTTTACGTATGATGTGGATTTTCAGCTGCAGAAATATTCCACTTCAGTAGTCATGTAGAGAAACGCTGAGACACCAATCCCAACTCCCAATGACTCATCATGTGTGGAGGATCTCAATTCAGCAAGTAAATACACACACTCAATAAGATGTTTCCTAGAGTGACTTATGTATATAGTAACACAGTGATGATAGGCTGAAGAGACAGGTTGGGTAGAGATGGTAGATGACAGACACTTGAAAGGAAATGTTCTTGAAAGTAAGATAGTAGCAGATGGGATGCAGATAGGTTTAGTAATCATGTATGGTAGCAGATGACAGAGTAGCAGGTGGACATACAAGAGAGATCAACCCAGTGCAAGAACAGGTGGTAGTAGGCTCAAGAGCTAGCAATCATTAGATAATGCAGATGTAGTAATAGTCCTTAGTATGCAGAGCTAGATAGTGTAAGCTTTAGTATAAAGGTTATAGAGGTTTCCCCTGTGGGGTACTTATCACTAATAGCAATGTAGCAGAGGAGAGGTTCGGCAAGAGCGGATGATCCGGTAGCGGGATACAGGGATCAGCGCAGCGTGGTTCCGACAGCGAGGTATGCTTGCAAGCATGAGAGCTTCAAGACAGGTTAGCATCAAGGCACAAAGCAGTTTGAACGAACACATGTGAGTGAGAGCCGGCGATCTAAATAGCCATCCAGTCCGGCGCTCAGTGATGACAGCATCAGTCTTAAAGGTGTATGCGCACCTTACCAAAAGAGAATGGTGGGGCGCATACACTTATGAAAGAGTAATTAGGGTACCCAAAGGTACCAGAACATTACAGTACCCCCCCCCCTTAAGGCCGGCTCCTGAAGGCCTCTGGAGCTGGTTTGTCTGGGTACTTCGCATGAAAATTGCGGATTAATCTAGAGGCATGTATGTCAGAGGTGTTTAGCCAGGTGTCGTCTTGGGGCCCATAGTTCTTCCATCGAACCAAGTACTGAAGTCTTCCTCTGTGGATAGGAGAATCCAGAATCTCTTTTATCTCATATTCTTCTCCACCTTCAACTTGTACAGGAGGAGGAGGTGGGATAGTAGGCCTTATTCCTTGGTCAGGAACATGGGGCTTCAGTAGCGACACATGGAAAATGGGATGTATTTTGAGGTCTATTGGCAATGTAAGCTGTACTGCAGCTTTTCCAATAAGTTTCTTGATTGGGAAAGGTCCCAAGAACAGAGGTCCAAGCTTTTTGCTAGGGATTTTCTGTCTTAAATTTTTTGTTGAGAGCCAAACGAGGTCCCCGATAGCGTACTGAGGAGAAGGTCTTCTGCGAAGATCATAGTACTTCTTTTGTTGACTATGAGCGTGTGCAATGGTAGTATTAAGCAAACCCAGAGAGTCCTTTATTTGGGTAAGATAGTCTGAAGCTACTGGGTTATTTGAAGGAAGGATGCGTGGTGGAAGAATAGAGGGATGAAACCCATAGTTCAAGTAGAACGGACTCTGCTTGGTCGTACTGTGGGTTGCGTTGTTGTAGGCAAATTCTGCCAGAGGGAGAAGTTCAACCCAATCATCCTGTTGGTAAGAAGTGTAACAACATAAATATTGCTCGATGCATTGGTTGACTCTTTCAGTCTGTCCGTTGGTCTGCGGATGGTAAGGAGAAGTGAGCTTCCGCTCGATCCGTAGTATGTGACATAGTTCTTGCCAGAACTTGGAAATAAATTGTGATCCACGGTCAGACAGAAGAGTTTTTGGGATACCATGTAACTTAAAGACATGTTTCATCAGGAGTTCTGCCGTTTGTTTGGACGAAGGTAGTCTGCGAATAGCAATGAAATGTGCCATTTTTGTCAGATGGTCCACTGACACTAAGATGGTATTAAATCCTTTGGAAGGAGGCAATTCCACTATAAAGTCCAAGGACACAACTTCCCATGGAGTTTGGGGTATTGGTAGACTGCATAGTAGACCGGATGGTCTCGTAGTGTCAATTTTGGACCTGGCACAGACATTGCATGAAGAGACAAATTTTTGTATAGATGTTTTCATGTCAGGCCACCAGAATTGCCTGGTAATCAGATTAAGAGTCTTTGTCATACCCATATGTCCTGCCATAGGCACATCATGCGATAATTCCAAGATCTTGGTGCGTATGGTAGGTGGTATGTAAAGTTTGTCGTTGTAGTAGAGGAAGCCTTCTGCATCAGTATTTTGTTGTGGTGGGGGTGAATCCAAACTTATACCATGCAAAACCTCTTCCTTCAAGGAACGGACAACTCCAATAATGCGTTTGTGAGGTATTATAGGAACGGAAGGGATTTCGAAGTAGTTTTCTTCAGTTAGTCGTGATAGTGCATCCGCCTTTTTGTTCTTATCTGCAGGTGTGTAGGTCACTAGGAAGTTAAACCTTAGAAAGAATAGTGACCATCGTACCTGTCGGTGCGAGAGAGTTTTGTTAGTCTGAAGATATTGGAGATTTTTATGGTCCGTGTATACAAGTATTGGTAATTGGGTGCCTTCGAGTAGATGTCACCAATTCTCCAGAGCCAATTTTATAGCAAGCAGTTCCTTTTCACCCACGGGGTAATTTATCTCTGGACTGCTTAGGGATTTAGAAAAAAAGGCGACTGGATGAAGTGGTGAAGTGTGAGTTGGTCGTTGGGAGAGTATTGCTCCTACTGCCATGTTTGACGCATCTACTTCACGCATCTACTTCCAGAATGTATTGGAGGGATGGGTCTGGATGGCGTAGTATGGGAGCAGAAGTAAACCTTGTCTTTAACAGGTGAAAAGCTTTATTTGCTTCATCTGACCATTTGAATGTTTTTTTAATGCTAGTGAGCTGTGTGAGGGGTCTCACAATGGCAGAGAAGTTTCTAATGAACTTCCTGTAGAAATTCAAAAATCCAAGGAATCGCTGTAGCGCCTTGCGTGTGGTTGGTGTAGGCCAATCCTGAATGCAGGATATCTTACTCATGTCCATCTCGATTCCTGTTTTGGATATGATGTAGCCTAGAAACAGTACTTCTTCTTTATGAAACAAGCATTTTTTCAGTTTCACATAAAGGTTGTGTGCAAGCAATCTCGATAATACTAGTCTTACATGTCTTATGTGTTCAGACAGGGATCGTGAATATATAAGTATATCGTCCAGATATACCACAACACAGACATCTAGTAAGTCTCTGAAAATATCGTTTATAAATCGTTGAAAAACTGCAGGGGCGTTGCATAGCCCGAATGGCATTACAAGATATTCGAACAATCCGTATCTGGTTCTGAATGCAGTCTTCCACTCGTGTCCATCACGGATTCGAATGAGATTGTATGCTCCTTTCAGGTCCAATTTTGAAAAATAGGTAGCTCCACGCACCTGCTCAATGAGCTCAGGGATAAGCGGTAGAGGATAGCGATCTTTTATTGTAATAGCATTCAATTGCCTATAGTCAATGATAGGCCTGAGACTTCAGTCCTTATTGCGGACAAAAAAGAGTCCTGCTGCTGTGGAAGAAGTGGAAGGTCTAATAAAACCTTTTTCCAAATTCTCATCCAAATAGTCTTTGAGATGGGAAAGTTCATCCTGTGAAAGAGGATAAACATGACCGAACGGCAATTTGCTATTTGGGAGTAGATCAATGCTACAATCATAGTCTCGATGGGGAGGTAGTGCTTGAGCATTTTTCTCAAGAAAAACCTCAGAGAGATCCTGATAACATAGTGGTGCAATCTCATCTGTCACCACAGACAGGATCTTCCCGAAAGACGGGAGGTTACACGTACCCTTGCAATAGCAAGAGAGGAAGGTCAGGGTCCGTTCCTTCCAATCTATGGTTGGTTGATGTGTGTGCAACCAGGGAAGTCCCAAAACAATGGGAAAGTGGGGTGAAGGTATTAGATCGAAGGTAGTGGTCTCCATATGAGACCCGTTAGTAGTGACTAGGAGTGCCTGTGTCTGATCAGTGATCGGACCAGAGGATAAAGGAACACCGTTAATAAGACTCACTGAGACAGGTTTAAGTTTAGAAATAATAGGAACTTTATTTAAAGCAGCAAAACGTATGTCAATATAATTTCCACAAGATCCTGTGTCAATCATGGCCTTAGTAGTAATCCTGTTCTGGTCCCACTGTAATGTTAAGCAAACAGAAAGGTAAGGGTTAGTGATTGAAGTTGTCAATCCCCCTAGGAGGACATGTGAACACTCACCCTTCTTTTTGTAGACTAGGGGACAGACGTTTATCTTGTGATCCGGGGATGCACAGTACAAGCAGAGATTACCAGATCGTCTTCTGGCTCTTTCCATAGTTGATAGAGGTGGGCGTATGGTTCCTACCTCCATAGGAACGGGGTCAACGGCCGAAATCCGAGAAGAACTGGATAATGGCATTCCCATTTTCTCAGCCTTTCTTTCTCGTAGTCTTCTATCTATGGTGATACTGAGTTGTATCAATGCATCCAGGGTTTTTGGCAGATCCGCTCGGGCGAGCTCGTCTTTAACGGCCTCTGATAGGCCAAGCCTAAATTGGGATTTCAGAGATGCATCATTCCATTCTGAATCAAGGGTCCATCTCTTGAATTCTGCGACAAAGTCTTCTACAGGTCTCCCACCTTGTTTCAAGGATCTTAATTGAAGATCGGCAGTACTCTGCCTATTGGGATCATCATATAGGCTAGTGAGTTCTGCTAGGAACAAGGCATAGGAGTTGAGAAGCTGGTCGCTTTTCTCAAAAAGAGAGTCTGCCCAGGCCCGAGGATCGCCTGTTAGGTAAAAAATAATAGTACAAACCTTAATGTGATCAGTAAGGTAGGTACGGGGTTTTAGCAAGAAAAGTAACTCACATGCGTTTTTAAATTCGCGAAATTTTTTGCGATCGCCTGTAAATACCAAAGGAGGATTTATTTTGGGTTCAGGGGACTGAGCAGTGGTAAGTTGTGTCAGTCTAATTACCTGCTGCGACAGAGCCTGATTGTCTTCTTTTAATTCAGCAAGTGCGTGTATTAACGCAGGTACTTGCTGTTTTAATTGTGTCATCTGAGTGGTTATTTCTGCTGAATTCATTTGTGGTTCGTTCAATCTGTAACGCTCCTGCGTTTTACGTATGATGTGGATTTTCAGCTGCAGAAATATTCCACTTCAGTAGTCATGTAGAGAAACGCTGAGACACCAATCCCAACTCCCAATGACTCATCATGTGTGGAGGATCTCAATTCAGCAAGTAAATACACACACTCAATAAGATGTTTCCTAGAGTGACTTATGTATATAGTAACACAGTGATGATAGGCTGAAGAGACAGGTTGGGTAGAGATGGTAGATGACAGACACTTGAAAGGAAATGTTCTTGAAAGTAAGATAGTAGCAGATGGGATGCAGATAGGTTTAGCAATCATGTATGGTAGCAGATGACAGAGTAGCAGGTGGACATACAAGAGAGATCAACCCAGTGCAAGAACAGGTG
The DNA here is from genome assembly GCF_965119305.1 of Pelophylax lessonae. Classification (NCBI taxonomy): domain Eukaryota; kingdom Metazoa; phylum Chordata; class Amphibia; order Anura; family Ranidae; genus Pelophylax; species Pelophylax lessonae. Next base: position 724,833,936 of record NC_138768.1, read on the forward strand.
GTAGTAGGCTCAAGAGCTAGCAATCTTAGATAATGCAGATGTAGTAATAGTCCTTAGTATGCAGAGCTAGATAGTGTAAGCTTTAGTATAAAGGTTATAGAGGTTTCCCCTGTGGGGTACTTATCACTAATAGCAATGTAGCAGAGGAGAGGTTCGGCAAGAGCGGATGATCCGGTAGCGGGATACAGGGATCAGCGCAGCGTGGTTCCGACAGCGAGGTATGCTTGCAAGCATGAGAGCTTCAAGACAGGTTAGCATCAAGGCACAAAGCAGTTTGAACGAACACATGTGAGTGAGAGCCGGCGATCTAAATAGCCATCCAGTCCGGCGCTCAGTGATGACAGCATCAGTCTTAAAGGTGTATGCGCACCTTACCAAAAGAGAATGGTGGGGCGCATACACTTATGAAAGAGTAATTAGGGTACCCAAAGGTACCAGAACATTACACATTACTAAAAATCCTACATATCATTATGTATTCAAAATGTGCATAAAGTGTAAGTAAAGCTAGGAACAAAAATTGTATATATTGTTGCTTGTTGTTGTTATTGTTGTTCAGTAATTTAGTCATGTCTGACTCTTCCTGGTCTCATGAACCATAGCGCACCAGGCTTTTCTGTCCTCCACTGCCTCCCAGAGCTTTCCTAACTTCATGTTCATTGTTTCGATGATGCTATCTATCCATCTTTTTTTCTTTTGTCCTCTTTTCCTTTTTCCTTCCATGTTTCCACGCATCAGGGTATTTTCCAATGAGTCGTCTCTTCGCATTAGGTGGCCAAAGTGTTTGAGGTTCAGCTTCATGATCTGTCCTTCCAGTGAATATTTAGGAAAAATTTCCTTCAGGATTGACTGGTTTGATCTTCTTACCATCCAAGGGATGTTCAAGAGTCTTTGCCAACACCATAGTTAAAAAAGCATAAATTCTTTGGTGTTCAGCCTTACTTATGGTCCAACTTTCACAGCCATAGGTAACTACTGAAAATACCATAGCTTTGACTATACGGCACTTTGTCAGTAGGCAGATGTCTATGCTTTTTATAATGTTGTCTAGGTTTGCCATTTCTTTCTTCCCAAGAAGCAAGTATCTCTTAATTTCATGGCTACAGTCACCGTCTGCCCGGATCTTGGAGCATAGGAAGATAAATTCTGTCACTGTTTCCATTTCTTCTTCTACTGTTTGCCAAGGAGTGATGGAACCAGTTTCCATGATCTTAGTTTTCTTAATTTAATGTTCAATTTCAGGCCAGCTTTTGCTCTCTCCTCTTTCGCCTTCATTAGGAGACTATTTAGTTCTTCTTCCCTTTCTGCCGTTAGTGTGTTATCGTCTGCATATCTCAGAATGTTGATATTTCTCCCTGCGATCTTAATTCCGGCTTGTGATTTATCAATGCTGGCATTTAGCATGATGTACTCTGCATATAGGTTAAAAAGTAGGGTGAAAATATACATCCTTGTCGCACTCCTTTCTCAATTTTGAACCAGTTAGTTGTTCCATGTCCTGTTCTATCTGTTGCTTCTTGATTTGCATACAGGTTTTTCAGACGACAGATGAGGTGGTCTGGTATTCCCAATACTTTCAGTATTTGCCACATCTTGTTGTGATCCACACAATCGAAGGCTTTACTGTAGTCAATAAAGCAGACTTGTGGTAGCTCTCAGTTCACGTGATGCTGAAGCCTAGCTTGTAGAATTTTCAGCTTAACCTTGCTTGCTTCAGCATAATCTTGAGATGAGTGTGATCGTACGGTAGTTTGAACATTCTTGGTGCTGCCCTTCGTTGGTATCGGAATGTAAACAGACCTCTTCCAGTCCTGTGGCCATTGTTGAGTTTTCCAAATTTGTTGGCTTATTGAGTGCAGCACTTTAACAGCATTGTCTTTTAGGATTTTAAATAACTCAGCTGGGATACTATCACTTCCACTAGCTTTGTTATTAGCAATGTTTTCTAAGGCCCACTTGACTTCACTCTCCAAGATATCCGATTCAAGGTCAATGACTACATCATTGTGGTTATATGGAACATTCAGATCTTTTTTGTATAGTTCTTCTGTGTATTCTCGTCTTTATTTCTTCTGCTTCTGTCAGGTTTTTTCTATTATCGTGCCCATCTTTGCACAAAACTTTCTCTTGATATCTTTAATTTTGTTAAAATGCTCTCTAATCTTTCCCAATCTGTTGTTTTTCTATAATTCTTTCCATTGATTGTTTAAGAAGTTAATTTTGTCTGTTCTTGCTATCCTCTGGAAGTCTTCATTCAGTTGGGTATATTTCCCCCTTTCTTCATTGCCTTTACCTTCCTTCTTTGTTCAGCTATTTGTATGGTCTCGTCAGATAGCCACTTTGCTTTCTTGCATTTCTTCTTCTTTGGGATGGTTTTCATTGCTGCATCTTATACAATGTCACACACTTCCTTCCATAGTTCCTCAGGCACTCTGTCTATCAGATCTAATCCCTTAAATCTGTTCATTGTCTCCACTGAGTATTCACAAGGGGTCTGATTTGGATCATATCTGAAATATCTAGTGGTGTTTTCCACTTTCTTCAAATTAAGCCTGAATTTTGCAATAAGAAGCTCATGGTCTGAGCCACAGTCCACTCCAGGTCTTGTTTTGACTGACTGTATGGAGCTTCTCCATCTTTAGCTGCAAAGAACATAATCAATTTTATTTCTGTATTGTCCATGTACAGAGTCATCTCTATTTTTATATTGTTGCTTACCAGTCCTCAAATGTGGTTTTTGCCTAATTTTTTCTATTTTTTTTAGAGGGTTTTCTTTTCTTTTCATTACACTTCATGCCCTAGGGTGAAAATGCTCACTCACTGTGCACTAACTATAGAGAAGCAGCCTTGTGACCCTAGGAAAGGACTACAAGCACCTCTTCATTAGGGATGATCGAACTTTTGAAAAGTTTGGTTCGACCAGAACATCCGAATTTCCCGAAAGTTTGGTTCGGATTCCAGAACTCCATTGAAATCAATGGGACCTGAACTTCTAGAATCTGTGTATTTATATATATATATATATGTATGTTTTATATATATATATATATATATATATATATATATATATATATATATATATATATATATATATATATACATATGTGCGTGTGTGTGTATATATACATATACATACACACATATATATATATATATATATATATATATATATATATATATATACCCCTAACCAAGAATCTGCATAGTGGGTTCCCCCTGACATGGCAGAGTTCGGTCACCCTGACATGGCAGAGTCAGTTCACATTAAACTACACTACGGTCACCCTGGCATGGCAGAGTCAGTTCACACTAAACTACACTACGGTCACCCTGACATGGCAGAGTTCGGTCACCCTGACATGGCAGAGTCAGTTCACACTAAACTACACTACGGTCACCCTGGCATGGCAGAGTCAGTTCACACTAAACTACACTACGGTCACCCTGACATGGCAGAGTTCGGTCACTTTGACATGGCAGAGTCAGTTCACACTAAACTACACTACGGTCACCCTGACATGGCAGAGTCAGTTCACACTAAACTACACTACGGTCACCCTGACATGGCAGAGTAAGGTCAACTAAACTACACTACGGTCACCCTGACACTTAAAGCTATCCCTACAAAAACTAGATTTTTGAATCTAACAATAGTGGTATATAGTAACCTAACTACACTGCATATCCCTTTCCTCACACTAACAATTGCAAAATGACACTGGAGCTTTACAAGCAGCAGGAGAAACACAAATGCTTCCACTCTCTTCCACAGCCCCTGTATTACAGCGCTAGAGTTTTGGCGGGGCTATGTTATATACTGGGGGCGTATGGGGGGCGTATTCACTCCTGATTGGCCTCTGGACCCCGTAGTCACTCAAATCCCATTTTACTGATGTTTCTGGGCCAATCACGGGCTTTTAAAGCCCAGTTCCTGTCCCATTGCATTTTGGGCGGTTCTGGTGGCCGAAATTCCGAACTTTTACCGCAAAGAGTTCGGAATTCGGCCGAATTTTGAACAGCCAATCTTCGACCCGAACCGTTCGATCTTCCCTACTCTTCATCTTCATAGCTTGGGGGGGGGGAAGGGTTTGTGTAGTCATCAGAGATATCTGTCAAGAATTCATTAAAAGCAGAATGGGTACAGGAAGTAATCAGGCCAGGATCAACATTTTTTTTTCCTTTTTTCACACAGATATACCACAATTTCAGTTCTAACAATCGGGACCTGGAACTCCTGATTCTTGGTCACCTGATCACTGTGATAGCTAATACAGTGATCAGCCACTGTGAAGCCCCGCCCCCGTGTTTTCTGTCTCTGTTGGTGGACAAGACAACAGATACATTGTATCTTTCTCTGTCCTTGCAGAGACAGAAAAAAAAGTGTATGTAGAAAAAAATAAAATAGATAATAAAAAAAAACCTAGATCAAGATTTGATCTAAGTCAGCCCAAGTGTTAATGTTTGGGTTAAGGTCAGGGTCAAGGTCAAAGATCAAGGTCAGGGTCAGTATTATTTGGACAGAAAAGTGTATTTTAATTAGTATCAGTGTACTTAGTATCAGTGTCGGTGTGTATCAGTCAGTGTCGGTGTGTTTTAGGCAGGATTAAAAAAAAAAGCAAAATGCGCACTATTGTTTCTGGACTGTACTATGGGCACAAACAACAACTAAGAAACATATATCTGGTATCACTGCAATCGCCATGAGCAGGAGAATTTATTTTGGGTTGTTTTTTGGTGGTGGGTTATGGTAGTAACAAGAAAAATACAGTAACATTTAAAAAAAAATAGTTGTTTTTCACTATTTTGGGCCACTTTTCCTCAGCTGTTATAAAAAAATAAAAAAATAAAGAGATATTCAATTCAGCCCAATTTGTCCTGAAAAATACAAACAAGGTATAATCCATCTGGATGCACAAGGTAGATGTGATTATATGTACAGGTTTACTAACACATGTCAAAGTTGCAAAATGGGGCTTAGGCATTAGGATTTGTTTAACTAGGCGCAAAGGGGTTAAGGTTTACATACCCTTAAAGTGGATGTAAACCTGATTCATGAAATGTGACCTAAGCACAAATATCTGTAGTGTTTTCTTATCTCTCGCCAAAGCCCCGTGTATTCTGCTGTTTCATTGCTCTGTTATCAGCATGATAACTTCTGATACATTCTTCGTCAACCAAGACAAAACCAGGTTGAAATTTGTGTATTGGGAGGTTTCTATAAATAGATTAGCAGAGAGCTTGTCTTGTCACAGCACAGCTCTGCAAGTCTCTGCTTATGTTGAGGGGGTGTGCCTTTTCTCTAGTCAGCTATCTTCACTGTATACCAAAAATCCACTCTCAGTGCTGAACAGAAAGAGAAAATCTCTAACACAATGTGTACTTTTTAAAGAATATATAAGGCCCCTTTCACAAGAGCGATCCAATCAGATCCGCCTGTCAGTTTTTTTAGGCGGATCTGATCGGATCCCCCATGCATCCCTATGGGGCAGTGGATGTCAGCGGAGACATCTCCGCTGACACCCGCTGCAATCCGCATCCGATCTTGTCTGTGAAATACGGACGGATGGAAACAATATTTTCCATCCATCCAGGGGATCGAGTGAGATCGGATGAGAGCGGACAGGCGGTCCGCTCTCATCTGATTCCCCCGTAGAGATGCATGGGGCTCTGACATCTCCCTCTCTGCACACAGAGCGGAGAGGGAGATGTCACCTTCCTGCTCAGCAGGAATCTGTGTTTACGATCCCTGCTGAGCAGCACGGATCCGCCTACGGAGGCAGACCATGTGAAAGAGCCCTAAAGCTGAAGACAGCAGATATACATGTAAAATGTATGTAGGGAGATTGTTTCATCTCTATGTATAAGCTAAGGCAGTTCACTTCACTGTCTTTATGTGAGGGTTTACATCCACTTTAAAATATAACTGTCATACATGCATGTCTGTCTCAAATTTACACATACATTTATTTACATGAAAATGCAAAAAAAAGGGAAGTAAAACATGACAATTTAACATGTACCTGCAGTCAGAGATGAGTCAATACTAAAATGTATTGTTTGACTTGCTTGCAATGTAGTGTTTAGTTTAAAGTCAGACAAGATAATAATATGTCTTGTCATGGATCTTATATATTGATTATACATTTGTAATAAAATGGATGATGTATTAGATACTAAAACAGTTTTTATACTTTAATGCTCACTTAAAACAGGTACAAAAACGCTAGATATATTATCGTGTTACATTTGTAGCTTATTGGAGAATTTTGTAAGAAGTATGAAAGCTTCTTTATATCTGTTATTGATTACTACATTGCATAAGATAGCTTATGTATAGACTACTGTGTATTACAACTGAACTTACATTTTACTATACATTTAAAAGTGTGTTATGCCATATTTTCATGAATATATTATAAGGTGGGTGCTTAGGATCTGTGCTCTGAGTACAGCACAGGTGTTTTACAAAATACAGTAAAACATTAAAGGGTTTGTAAGCCTAAATTTTTCTTTGCGGCCAGCCCTTCTTTTTCAAGCTCCCATCCTGCACTGCAAAAGTGTTTGCAAAAATTGAAGGCACTAAATACCATTTTGAGATGTGTCTTCAGGCCGGTCACGTGACTCCGGGCCACTCTGCTATTACTATCCAGGGCTACAGCAGGAGGAGCCTAGCTCTCTCTCTCTGGCATCAGCTGGGAGTCACGTGACCACGTGACCGGCTCCTCCTGCTGTAGCCTCGGATTGTGTTATCAGAGCAGGCGGGAGCCACGTGACCGGCCTGAAGCTACTTCACAAAAAGGTATTTAGAGCCTTCATTCTTACAAACACCTATACAGTGCAGGATGGAAGCTTGAAAGAGAGGGGCTGGCAGTTACATTGTACTTTTTTTTATTAACAGCAGCGGGGGGGGGGGGGGTTGATTTGTCGACAGAGATACAAACTCCCGAGCTGACAGGCTGAGAGAAAAGCTGCAGATGATGGAGGCACGCAGGCAGACCACGGTAGTCAGGGCTCAGCAGCCATGATTATGGTGGTCAGGACACAGAGGGGAGAGCAGAAACTGGCACGATCAGTCAGGTTTTTAATAGTTTCCAGTGGGGCAGGTTAGACCACACAAGCACTGTGCTGTGTAACCTGCTATAAGGAAACAGGATCTCTATTTTTTTTTTTAAAGTAACAAACACTTTAACACCATTTTACAAATTCTGGTTCTAAAGTATCCTCTTTAAGCCCCATTCACACTTTTGCGACTTAAAATTATGCGACTTTACCCTGACACGACCGATACTATCGCCGATTATGGCCATTTACACTAATCCCTCTGCCCAAGTTCACGCCTACGGTATGCTGTCCAGACCATTCATAATCATGAATGGCACATGCCAAGGATGCCCATTGTCACCGGCTATCTTTAATTTAGTAATTGAACCCTTAGCAGAGGTTATTAGATCTAATAAGGATATCCAGGGTTTCCAAATAATGAACACGTCTCATAAGATCAATTTATTTGCTGACGACATCATATTATTTATATCCCAGCCTCAGTCCTCTCTACCTGCATCGCATCATACTCTAAGTGGCTTTGGGAATATATCCTACTACATGGTAAACCAAGTCCTTAATTTTGGATTTAGGCTTGGATAAAAGCACGAGACAATCCCTCCAGAAGCTGTTGCCCTTCACATGGGCAGATAACGGGGTCCCATATTTAGTTATTACTCTCACACCCTCCATACAGTCCCTAACCCTGACAAATATTAAATCTCTCCAATCTAAAATATCGCGAGAATTAAACAATGTATCCAAACACGAGATATTGTGGTACGGTAGGTGTTAGGGATATAAGTAGTAGCCTGATGGCAGAGGAAGGCCCCACGTGTGCTGGAGGGCGGAGCTTAGACGGGACCCCCCAAGGTAAGTGACACAGGCTAACCTGAGGTGCAGAATCTAAGTATCCACCGGTTTTCGCCAGGGCCTCTAGTGGTGAGGATGGACTTTGCTGCGTGTGGATACCAGGTCGCAGTCCTCAGGGTCGCCCCACCAAGGGAGAAACCGGTCAAGATCCGAAGGCAGATAAGCAGACAAGGGAGATCCAAGAGAATGGTCAAACAAGCCGGGGTCAGGACGGGCAGCAGGTCAACAAGGTCAGGAACAAGCCAAAGGTCAAACGGATATCAAACAGGTAACAGGAATCAGGCTTCAGGAACACAGGAAGAGCTGCAGACAAGACAGCGAAGACACAGTGCTTCTGAGCTGTTTAAATAAGGCAGCCTGTTTGCCAATTACTGCAATTAGTCTGCTCTAGGTTAACCCTTTGCATTGCAGAATCATGACAGCACATCAGTGTGCTCAGGAAGCATTCCTAACAGTAGGATTGCCGCGACCAAGATGTTTGTTCTCCCCCAGATTCTATTCCTCTTCCGCTCACTGCCTTTATCTATTGTCAACCGTTATTTACATACTCTCATGGGGACCATAAAGACGTACATATGAAAAGAGAAAAAAGCACGCTGCACACACTTTACTCTTTCCCGAAGCATGCAAGCAAGCTTCCCAGATATTGTAAAATACTATTGGGCCAACCAAATGGACCAACTTAAACATTGGCTCCCGAGAGCTGAAACCCCCAAATGGGTAGGACTGGAAATGGTCATGCTAGAGAACAAGGACTTGTTCTCTTTGCTTCTGGCGGATATGTGGCAGGAGATCCCCTTGGGACCCCTGCCGCCTACCACCAGGGCATCCTTATTAATGTGGATGCACTTCGGCTCCCACGCTACTGCCCAGATCATGACGTGCCCTATATTGAGGAAGATTGATATCTTTCTTCATCTGATCCCCAATTTATCAGTCACATCAATTAAAAACCGGGGTATTGAGCACTTGGAGGACATTATTTTGGACAACAAACCCATGACACTGGAAGCCCTGACATCTAAATTCACTTTACCCCCCAGACCAATTTACATGTATGAGACTTCTGCATCACCTCTACACCCATGGCGTACCTACACACGCTCTTCAAACCGACCTATGGACCTTCCTTACGTCAGAACAACCCAAACGTAAAACCATCTTCCTTTTATATAACAATTTGAATGGTAGCACGCTTTTCACGAAAACTGAGGCTATGATCAAGTGGGAGAAGGACATAGGTAGGACATTTACACCCCAAGATTGGCAACGCGCCTTGAAATTGGCGGGTCAAGCCTCACACTGCACTTCCCACAAAGAAATTGTGATGGTGCTGGTGGCTGAGCCTGACGTGCAAAGGTAGCCTCGTGGGATTCGGTAAAACAGGAAAACAGACGGGTCACACTGGTGGTAGACACGGGCTAGCCCAAGGTGCGGAGTCTAAGTGACAGCATGTCTTCACCAGAGCCTCTGATGGTGAGGATGGATTTTGCTGCGTGCTGAACACCAGGTCGCTGTCCTCATGGTTGCCCCACCAGGAGGTGAACAAGTCCAGAACTGGAAGCAGATTAGCCGACAAGGATAAGGCAGGAGAGTGGTCACAGGAATGAGCCAAGGTCAGGGCGGGCAGCAAGCCAACGAAGTAGTGGACAAGTTGGGAGGTCGATAAGGAAGTCAACAGGAAACAGCAGATTCAGGATCAGAAGTACAGGTAAAGCTGCAGACAAGACAGCAAAGACACAGTGCTGCTGAGGTGTTTAAATAAGGCAGCCTGTTGCCAATTACTGAAATTAGTCTGCACTAGGTTAACCCTTAGATGGCAGATTCATGACAGCATTTCAGTGTGCACAGGGAGCGTTCCTAACAGAAATATCCATGAAAATTGTATTTCGTTGTTATTACACCCCCTACTGACTGTCTAAATTATCACCCTCATATTCCTCCCTGTGCTGGAGTGACTATGGACAAATCTGAATGATCTACCATTGCCTATGGTTGTGCCCCAACCTCACCAGCCTCTGGAATCAGATTTTTAAACTGATAAGCTCTTGTACAGGTCTAATACTCAAACCGGACCCTGCTCTGGCATTACTGGGACTAGGTATGGACAAAATCCCTCCAGCTCTTAGAACGGTCTCCTCCCACATGTCGACCCGCCTCCTAATCCTCAAAAATTGGAAGTCCAAGTCTACTCCCAATAGATCCGACGTTGTTCACACCGTTAATCAAAACTGTATCCTTGAACATATGTTAGCTATGTTTAAAATGACCAAAAAAGTAAGGTATGTAGCGCCAAAGGATAATAAATTAAAACAGAGTGAATATCAAATATCAAAAAATCAGTGATATAAAAAATCCATAGATAAATATATAAATGAATGTATGAATATTTATCACAATCAAAAGTGCATGTGCTCTTAAATAATGTGATAAAATTAATATCCGTGATAAATAAAATATAACTTAATGAATGATTATTATTATAGTAAAGTGCTCATGCTAATAATATCTATTGATAAAACATTAGCATACACAAGTGGGAAAAAATATAGTGCAAAGTCCATAAACAGATAAATCAATAATTTCTTCTGTGCTGTGCTGTGCTGATATCCAGTGACCAGGTGCTGCTGCTTAAATATTATAAAGTGACTTGGTGCATCAATAGTAATGATGGCCACTCACCTCCTGGTTTGGCTCACAAATTATAATGAGCCAAACCCACTTTTCCACACATAGGTGCTATATAGTAAGGGATAGGTAACTTCGTCCTGTCCTCCATCTGGAAAAAGGTGCTTCAGGTAGGGTATAACTGCCAGTCCCACAGTGCCAAACGACACAGTAAAGGGGATAGGATGGTCACCTCATCATACTCATCTCATAAGCATATTGATTTATAAATAAAATTTAACTTAATGAATGAGTATTATCAAGGTAAAGTGCTCGTGCTAATAATATCTATTGATAAAACATTAGCAAACACAAGTGGGAAAAAATATAGTGCAAAGTACATGAACAGATAAATCAATATGCATCTGAGATGAGTATGATGAGGTGACCATCCTATCCCCTTTACTGTGTCGTTTGGCACTGCGGGTCTGGCCGTTATAACCTACCTGAAGCACCTTTTTCCAGAGGGAGGACAGGAGGAATTTACCTATCCCTTACTATATAGCACCTGTGTGTGCAAAAGCGGGTTTGGCTCATTATAATTTGTGAGCCAAACCAGGAGGTGAGCGGCCATCATTACTATTGATGCACCAAGTCACTTTATAATATTTAAGCAGCAGCACCTGGTCACTGGATATCAGCACAGCACGGAAGAAATTATTGATTTGTCTGTTTATGGACTTTGCACTATATTTTTTTCCCACTTGTGTATGCTAATGATTTATCAATAGATATTATTAGCACAAGCACTTTACTATGATAATAATCATTCATTAAGTTATATTTTATTTATCACGGATATTAATTTTATCACCTGGATTATTTTTATCACATTATTTAAGAGCACATGCACTTTTTATTGTGATATATAGTCATACATTCATTTATATATTTATTTATTGATTTTATTATATCACTGATTTTTTGATATTTGATATTCACTCTGTTTTAATATATTATCCTTTGGCGCTACATACCTTACTTTTGTGAACATTTTTGAGTGTTAGGTGAATGCACTTTATGTTAGCAGCCTTTAGTCCCCTTATCTATCTATTCAGCAATTAATTGGGGTTATCAGTTGTTTACCGGTCAGCACTGATTAATCATTTGTATACACACCACATGTCTAAAATGACACTCCCGAAACATAACATCACTTGGTCCATCTGGCACAAATATATGACCCAATCTAATTAGCAGGTACGGTATTCAAGACATTATCCATGGTAACCAAATTACATCACAATACTAGAGGAGGGGATGTTGAATCTCTGGACCCTCCCGAGGAGGTGATAAGGTCCCGGGCACAGGATGTTCCCACTGGGATGCCCGGAGCTGGATCGCCTCTAAGGTGAGAGCCCCGTGATTTACTATCTTGACTCTCTCTTTAAGGAGCCCCTCCTCTCCCTTGGTATCTCCTTGATTGTATATTTGTTCTGTCTGCAACTGCAGCTCAGAATGTATATACTCCCGAATGGAAGCATATCCTCAATTTTAATGTTATATCCAATGTTCATTTTCCCCCTGTTATGCATTATCTGTTATGATGGTATTATTAACGTGTATCAGTTAATATTGAAGATTCATGTTACAATTGTGCATGTCTCTGTTCCACTTCTCTTGTTGTTTCTTCTTGTGACACTTAAACTCTCAATAAAAATTTACTTTGAAGAAAAAAAAAAGTGTGACATTACCGTGCAACTTTATGTGACTTTGATGTGACTTTTATGCTATTTTTAAGCAACTTTGGATGAGTGCGACTTTGTTTACAATTTGGTTTTGACCAATGTGATTGTTTTATTTTTGCTCTACAAAGTGGTTAGACTTGTGCAGACCAGAAAAATGAATTTAGTTTTGTTTGGTTTCTCTCATTTCTAACGAATTACACATTTTCAGAAGTATTTAAATTTGCATCGGGAAGCTGGCCACCGCATCCTTTACAACCAATGACTTATCAGCTGTCAGCGGGTTTTCCCACTGACAACTGAATGTAAAAAAAATTAAATGGTAGCAATGAAAAATAAACGAAAAAAAAATAAAAATTGGGTCCCCCCAATGCAAATCAGGTTCTTCGGGTCTGGTATGGATTTTAAGAAAAATCCCATGTCAAATAAAAAAAAAAAAAAAAATGTTGTGACATCCCCCCAAAATTCAAAGGTCATACCATACCCTTATCCAAGCATGCAGCCCAGCAGACCAGGAAATAGGGGGGGGGGGTGAGCGAGTGTCCCCCTCCTTAACGATGCCAGACCACATGCCCTCAACATGGGGCTCTGCCCCCCAAAGCACCTTGTCCCCACCCTGTACAGTGGTTGTGGGGGTCTGTGAGCAGGGGGCTTATCAGAATCTGGAAGCCCTCCTTAACAAGGGGGCCCGCAGATCCCAGCCCCCATGTTATTTGAGTGTGGGGTACCCCTACTCATTACCAAAAAAAGCGTGAAAAGTAAATTAAAACACAACACAAATTTTGACAAATTCTTTATTAAAAAATCAAAAATCAAAAAAATAAATAGATCCATCGTCAATCATGACGCCCGCTGGCACTGACATTGCCAACGAAGGCTCCTGCCATCTGCCCATTAAGCCCTCTGACAGCTTCTAAATAACTAATGGACATTGCCACCCAGTGACGTCGCCAGGTGACACCGCCCTCTGTGACATCATCAACCGAGGGCATGCTGGGTCAGTGATTTCACAAGAGGGCAGTGCCACCCAGTGACATCACCAGGTGGCCATGCCCCTTGGTTATTTAAGAGCTGTCACACAGCAGAGCTGCCAGACAATGGAAGCCTTCATCAGGGACAAGGGATTTTTTTTGTTTTTTCAGTTGGTGGTAGCCACAGACATCGTAATTGACATTGGATCTACATTGAGGGACATGTTTTTATTTTTTTATTTTTTTTTAATAAAAGAATTGTCAAAAAATGTCAGTAGGCAGTTTTTGACAATTCTTTTATTAAAAAATAAAAATGCACTTTTTTTGGAGAATGAGTAGGGGGGTGCTATGTCCCCCTTACTCATTCACATGGCATGGCGGGGCAAAGATCTGGGGGTACCCTTGTTAAAGGGAGCTTCCAGATTCCAATAAACCACCCACCTGCAGACCCCCACAAACACTGCCCAGGGTTGTGGGGATGAGGCCCTTGTCCCCATTAACATGGGGACACGGTGCTTTAAGGGGCAGAGTCCCCTGATCCAAAGCACCCCAATGTTGAGGGCATGTGGCCTAGTATGGTACTCGTCCCCCCTTTCCTGACCTGCCAGACTGCATTCTCGAATAAGGGTGTGGTATGGATTTTGGGGGAACCTCATGCCATTTTTTTACATTTTGGCATGGGGTTCCCATCAAAATATGTACCAGACCCAAAGAGCCTGGTATGTATTAGTGGCGGGGACCCCATGCCAATTTGTTAATTTTTTTTCAAAAGTCCAACACAAGTCACACCCAAATCACATCTACAGCATATAATGCAGGTATGACTTTCATGCAACCTTTGTGGGTTTGAGGTCTGTGGAGCTCAAGTCGCATGACAGATAGCCCAATGTAGTGCAGAAACTACTTTGAAGTCGCTGTGACTTGAAGTTCTATAGATATGGACAGTTATCTTAGGGAAACGGGAGTTATCATAGGGAAACAGGGGGGTTGCACAAATGTGAATGGGGCCATATAGTGAACAAAAAAGTAGCTGACTGGAGCTGTTACACAATAATTTATGTTCAGAACAATCAAACAGAGACTGTCACATTGTGCAGAAATATCTTGTAGATTGTTTAAAGAAATATCACCGCTAAAAATGTTAGAGTTTATTTAACACCAGAATCGGTCCTAGACAGATAAAGGGTTTATACATTTTTCCAAGATAAACTGAAAGGTATATCTGCTTATTATAGCACTTGGTGGTTGAGATTTAATCTTCTATAGCCCCTTATAATCCAAGATTGCTTACATAAAAGTCTTTGGGTGGGTCTGCGCTCCTGTGAGGCCCTATGCAAAGATGCATAGTGTCCCTTCATTAGCATGGACTTACAAGAAAAAGTACCTAAGGCTGACACTAAACATGCTTTTACAACGTTGCTTCCTTTTGTTACACCCTTGCTAATTGAGTCACCAAAAGGGTACATCTCTTTTTTTTTTTTTAAATTCTTTGTTTATTTAATAAAACATGAAAACAAGAAAGCATACAGTAAAACACCAATGGACATGAATATAAAAAGTACAATCACGAGAAAGATAGCAGTGGTCCATTTTCACAGCAGATACCGTATCTCTAACATCGAGCAATGGTGCAAAAATAGGATTGCATTGAAGACCCTGTCAGATACATATTTTATCCGGGGACCCCAATGGTAGAAGGTGCGATGACTAACGGTTGACATAGGAGCTCGTCGGGCATATCTAGGGAAGTCCACCCGTCCCACCGGCATCCAACTGTGGGCCGGTATCAGGGGGACGGGACGTACCACCCCAGAGTCCCAGAGCCCAGGATAGGTACCAAGGGGTCCGGCACAGGCATAAACGTGAAGTCATGCCAGTAATACCAGCGTTTCATAAATTTGTCCCTGGTACCGTGCTCAGTGGCAACCAGATCCTCCATTTCATTGAGACAGGCAACCTTGCGGAGCCACATCGCCACCGTAGGAGGCTGACTCTGTTTCCAGAGCGGGGGAATGCAACTCTTCGCCGCCGTAAACAGGAGCGGAAGTAATGATTTGCGATAGGATGCCCACAGAAATTCATGATGGTGGAGGAGAAAGAGGGCTGGGTCTATCGAGAGGGTATGGTCTGTAAATTTTTGAGCGATACGAAGAACAGATGTCCAGAAGGGCTGTAGTTTAGTACAGGAACAGAACACGTGCAGATAAGACCCTACTGCGTCTCCACAGCGCCAGCAGATGTCCGAAGCAGTAGGGAACATCCAATGGAGTTTAGTCGGGATATAGTGCCAGCGAGTGAGACATTTATAGCCAACTTCCTGGTACCGAGAACAACGAGAGGTCTTATATGCAAAGAACAATAATCTTTCTACCTGGTAGTCCGTGAACCTTATATTCAAGTCCCTTTCCCAAAGCGATATGTACGGGGGACGGAAAGACTCGTCCGACGTCACCAGCATACGGTAAATGAGAGAGATTGTGTGGCGCAGGGGGGAGGGGTCAGAACACAGGTCCTCAAAATATGTAAGCCGTTGAGTGAATAAGGGCGCCGAAGGCAAAGCTTGCAAGAAATGGGCGAGCTGTATCCGTTGCCAAAACGCCAGAACAGCAAAGGTCGCACTGGAATTCAGAAGAGACCTGGAGATCCAGGTCCCCGCTCTCACGAAATGCCGGGCCTGATGACATCCAGCGGCCTTCAGAGAGCGAAAACCCGGTTGGTCAACCCCCGGCATAAATGCCGGGTTATCAATCACCGGAAGGAGAGGCGAAGGGTAGGTGGCTAGGACACCATTATGGCACAAACGTCGGCCAATAAGGAGAGTGGAGCCAATAGTCGGGTGGGCCGACAGATCCCTGGGCACCGGGGTGGAACACCACAAAGCAGACTCGAGGGAGGAGCTCACAGAACACCGCTCCAGTCTGACCCATTGCTTCAGGGCCCCATGACGATACCAGTCCAGTATGCGTGCGAGATGGCAGGCCTCAAAGTAGAGGACAGCGTCAGGTAGTGCCATACCTCCGCTTAGCTTAGGTAGCCGCAGAACCTTCAGAGCCAGGCGGAGAGGACCCCTAACCCAGAGAAACTCCCTAAACACCTGGTTCACCTTCTTAAGGAAGGAGGACGGAACGGAGATAGGCAGAGCTTGGAGTGCGTATAGGAGGCGAGGCATCACATTCATCTTGATAATATTGGAACGACCAAACCAGGAGAACAGTCCTCTGCGCCTATCCTCCAGGTCTTTTTTGATACGGGCCAATAAAGGCCGAAAGTTAAGCTCAAAAAGTTTGTCGGGGCAGCAGGGAAGAGAAATCCCCAGATACCGAATGTGTGACTGACCCCATTTGAAAGGGAAATCAGCCCTGAGGAGGGATGCTAGAGACGGTGGCAAGCCCACCGCAAGCTCTTCCGATTTCGTCTGGTTTATCTTGTAGTACGACAATGATTCAAAGATGCGGAATTCCTTCAAGAGATTGGGAAGAGAAGTAAGCGGCGTAGTCAAGAAGAAGAGAAGATCGTCCGCGTACGCTGCTACCTTGGGGGTCTCTCCTGCCGCAACCGACAGGCCAGCGATGTCAACATTAGCACGTACCGTCCGTAGAAAGGGCTCCAGGGTAAGGACAAAAATTAGCGGAGAGAGGGGGCAACCCTGACGAGTGCCATTGGTAATGTCGAGGGGATCCGAAAGGGACCCATTAACCTTAACCCTTGCCGAAGGACTAGAATAAATAGCCCTAATCCAGGACATCAGGGGACTTCCCAAGCCCACGTGTTCCATGGTTGAAAAAAGAAAGTCCCAGTTCACCCGGTCAAACGCCTTTTCGGCGTCCGTCGAGAGAACTAGCATTGGGATACGACGGGAATAAGCATGGTAGACCAAGTCAATCGCTTTAGTGGTATTATCACGGGCCTCTCTCGTAGCGATGAAACCCACTTGGTCATTGTGTATTAGACGTGGCAGGTGAGGGGCTAGTCTAGAGGCCAGGATCTTGGTGAAGAGTTTCAGGTCAATATTGAGAAGAGAAATCGGCCTGTAGCTCGCACAGGACAGGGGATCCTTGCCTTCCTTGGCAATCACTGTAATATGAGCACTAAGTGAGTCTGTTGGGAGGTGCGCCGATTCCCCAGCAGCATTGTATGCTGAAAGAAAATGCGGGGATAGGAGATCTGCAAAGTGAACTCCCCTGGGCGCAATGGCTCATCCAATTCCTTGACCGCCTCCGTGGAAAGGGAAGGGAGGCCGGAAGCCGAAAGGTACGAGCGGATTGCCTGCATCCTCGTCTCCCGCGCTGAGTCTGGAGACAGATTGTAAAGTGAAGAATAGTAGAGACGGAAAGCTTCGGCAATGTCACCTGTGGAGTGCACCTTGCGGCCCGTCGAAGTGGAGAGTTCAGGCATGAACGCCCTCGCCCGCTGCTGACGGAGAGCCCTGGCGAGAAGCTTCCCACACTTATCTCCATGCTCATAGAAAACGCGGCGACATTTAGCCAAGGCAGCATTCGCCCGAAAAAGGACCAAGGAACGTAGTTGGTCCCTAAGGACGGTCAGTTCCTGCAGGGCAGCGGGAGCCTGTGACCGTTTATGCACCACCTCCAACTGGCCGATTTTATTTAGTGGGTCGGAAATTTGAGCCAATCGTTCCTTCTTCCTCCCAGCACCCAACTTTATCAAAACTCCACGTAAATAGCTCTTATGGGCCTCCCAGACCATCAGGGGTGGAGCATCAGGCGTGGCGTTGGAGGCAAAAAATTCCGCAGCTCCGCAGCAAGTTCTCCTACTACCGCTGCATCCTGCAGCAGAGAATCATTAAGCCTCCACTGCCACTGCGACATTTCAGGGGAACCAAGGTCCAGGTCCAGAAGAACAGGAGCATGATCAGAAATAGTAATAGATCCAATTGACGCGGTACGTACCCTGGACAGCAGTGACTGTGGGAGCAAGAAGAAATCAATACGGGAATACGAGTTGTGGGGCGGGGAGAAGAAAGTATAGTCTCGACCATCTGGGTGTAGGATGCGCCAAGGATCCACTAGGCGAAAGGCCTGTAACAGCTTTTTAAAACGTCGCAAAGCAGCATAGGACAGATGGGAGGAGCCCCTTGAAGTGTCCACTAGGGGGTCAAGGGCCAGGTTGAAATAACCTCCCATAAGGATCTGCCCAGTGGCGAAGTCGGCCAGCTTGGAGAGCAATGATTCCAAAAAGGAGATCTGAGCCACGTTGGGCAAGTAGAGATTCACCAATGTAACCGGTAGGACGCCCAACCTACCCTTCACGAAAAGAGCTCGGCCCGAGTCATCAGACCACATATCCGAGAAAGTCCACGGGGAGCGGCTATTTATCAAAATGCTAACCCCTTTGGATCTGGAATCAGAGGAACAGCCATGATAAACCGTGGGGAACCGCCGGTCGCACAGCCTGGGGCCTTGACCCAACTTGAAATGAGTTTCCTGTAGGAAGCCAACCTGAGCACGGAGACGATGGAGATCAGACAGAACAAAAGAGCATTTCTCAGGGGTGTTCAGCCCCTTCACATTTAAGGAGACCAGACGGACCGGATCAGTACACGGGACGGCCATCCCCACCCCCCTATCCGGAGGGAGGAACTCCGCGACACACAAGGTAACAGTTAAAAGGGGGGCACCAGAAAAGGGAGGGAGAGAGAGAAAAAAAAAAGGGGGGGAGGAAAAGAAAGAGCGAGAAGGAAGAGGAAAGGCGCACCACAGACGCCTAAGGAAACAAAACTAAAGTGCCGTAGCACGGGAGAGACCAAGTCTCAAAGAACCCCGAGGTTCGTGCCACCACACCCGAAAACAGGGTGCAAATGACAAGACCCCAGGGAACACCCTACGAAGGGAACGAGGAGGGCCACCGCAGATAGAGGGAGGTGCCCCCTCCCCGGTCCCCCAAGATCAGCAACATAACTACAATATATCACATGAGAGTAAGTATAACCAGCAGCTGAAAGCTAAACAGTGCAAAAATCAACATAGGAGCAACGGTAATGGCCCACAAAGGGCAGCGCAAATGCCCCGTCAACAACAATAAAAGAACAGCAATAAGGTAAGGACAACGCAGGTTCCATCTACCAATGAATTCTAGGGAGAGGGGGGGGCGGATCAAAAGTGAAATCAGAGAGCTACCCTCGGCTCTCCATGTCCGGTAGCGCCTCGCATCCCCTCATCCGCAGCGCGGGGCAACACCCGGACCCGGTATGCAACCCAAGCAAGCACAACCAGGCTGAGGCACTCCCATAGCAACCACAGAAGAGCAGACGCGCATACACATACAAAGCAATTAATCTATGCATACAGTCAGCAGGCAATAATGGAAGAAAAAAATAAATAAATAAATAAATCCACTATACAGAGAGCCACACTAGAAGGAAATAATCAGGCATGTCAGTTACTCAGGCATGGAGGTGAGGGCAGAGCACAGCACCGGTCCGAACTGCTCCAGGGCCCCCGCAAGTCAGCACTAGGGGGAGCAGGAGGCAAGGAGCCGGTCCAGGGGAGCCAAAATCCAAAAGAGGGGGATAAGGGGGGGACAGATGACAGGAGCTTCGGAAGTTCAGCATTGGCAAAAGTCAGCGGCACCCGGGGACATTCGGGATCAGCCGGAAAGCCGGCAGAGATCTTGGGGCCAATGCATTACAGAACCAGCCAGGGAGGCAGTCATCACAGGGCAGGACAGATAGCCATCAGGGAAGGGTAGGTGAAGCTCAGGGACAGGACCCGGGACAAGCAGGGGCGGTGGAACAAGGGGCTAGTTCAGAACTCACGGAACCTTGGCAATTCTGGATCAAAACCCCCGTGGAAGCCAACGAGGGGCTAGTAGACCGCGCCACTGGAGCACTGCGATGTCGACGATGTCCCTCGGATCGGGGCCGCGATGGTCCACCTCCAGGAGAGCGAGCGTCCCTGTCTGGAAGCCTGGCCAACCAGTCCGGGATCTCCATAGGAGCGATGGCTGCAAACCCGAACAGGGCTGGGAGGTCAGCATGTCTGCGGAGGACGAAAGTGGAGCCATTCCTGCGGACGATCAGATGGAGAGGAAAACCCCATCTGTAAGTGGCACCCTGACTTCGGAGACGCTCCAGCAGGGGCTTCAGCATTGCTCTGCGGATCAGAGTGCCTCTAGAAACATCGGGGAAAACCTGGATCTGTGCCCCATCGAAGTCTATCGGGCCCTTCATCCACGCAGCCCGCAATAACTGTTCCTTCACTGAATATCGATGTAGGCGGCAAATGACGTCACGAGGTCTCGTAGCGTCCGTCAGCTTGGGGCTCAAGGCCCTATGTATCCGGTCGAATTCGAAGGTAACAGGGGGGTCCGATGGTAAGATCCGTGCGAGGATGGCCCGAACCGTCTCCATCAAGTCCTCTTGTCCGGTGGCCTCGGGCAGGCCCCGGAGCCGCAAGTTGTTACGGCGGCTCCGGTTCTCCATGTCCTCCATGGCGAGCTGGTGTTCAGCAAGGACATCTGCGTGGGCAGCCTGCGTCTGCTCCAAGGGCTCCACCCTAGTCTGGAGATCTCCGATCGCTGACTCCCCGGTCGCCACCCGCTCCCGAACGTGGGACACTTCTGCAGTCAGCACTTGAAAGTCCCTCTTATGCTGCTCTGTAACTTGTGCCACTAAAGCCTCCATGTCCATTTTAGTGGGGAGGGAGCGCAGCAGAGCCCTGATGTCTTGCTCTTCGCTTGGGTCCCCAGCCGAGGATGACTGGGACAGCTGTAAGGGGCTCAGGGAAGCCATAACAGGCAGGGGAGCCGGAGGAGAGGCCGCCTGGACAGACAGGGATGTCGCAGCCGTATCGACAATGCCACGTGGGCCCGCCACCAGCTTCCGCAGCACCGGGGTAGCAAGGTCCGGAAAGAATGGACGGATCGGAGCCGACGGAGTAGCCTTGGAGGTGGGTTTGGTCTTCCGCCGTTTGTAGGAGCTCATGACCGCTAGAAAACAGCCGGTTAACGAGCGATATAGCCGATCAGGGGGGCCAGGGAGCGGGAGCACCAGAATCAAACGTCCTCACACCTCCATGACCTAGCCACGCCCCCCAGGGTACATCTCAAGTACTAGAGAAACTGGTAAACTATAAAACTACTGTAAGAATGAGCCAGGAAGATTTCAAATGTTTTTATATAAACAATCTATAAAGGTATATTCCAAAAGTCTAAACCCAAAACAAAATTAAAATATTTTGTAGTGTATGTGTGCTTCAATGTGTTTGCTGCGTTCGTTTTCTTTTTCATGATTTTCTTTTTTTTTTACAATAGTTTTTATAAAATTTTTCTCATACAAAAAAGAAATACAAATGGGTAGGATGATGGGAAAACATTGGTACCTTTCTGTGTTAGATATAACCTAAGGTTGTATATATAAATATATAAGAGCGTTGTCAAAGAGGAGTCACAATCGAACTTGAACAGTGAATGTTAGTCTTATTGTAAGAACATTGACCGCCCCGCCCAGACACCCCCAATGGGAACAAACTGTGTCATTGGTTGGAGGGCTATGGAACCTACTTCAATTTAATATTGTTTAGTATAGTTTGTCATCAATAGTAACAATTTATGTGAAGAAAATAGCATTCAAAGAAAACCTTGTGACTAACATGCAAGATAAAAGAAAACTAGGATCCATCCTGAGAGGGAGGGGTGGAAAATGGAGTATCACCATACAGTGAGCTGAAGTATCTAAGCAGTGGGGGCTAAGTGTTAAAAAAAAATTATAGAAGGAATAGAAACTTTGAAGGAAAGGGATGGGTAGTAACGGGGGAGAGAGAAGGGAAGAAGAAAAAAAAAGGTGGGGGATAAGGGGGGGATAAAGGGTGTCAGGGGAAAGGTGAGGAAAGAAGAGGGGTGGGGTGGAGGGAAGAGGAAGGGAGAAGAGCAAAGGAGCTGATCAATTTAGGGTTGTAGTGTAGGATCTGAAGGAGGGAAGGGGGTAAGGGGAGGGGGGAGGAGTAGGGCACAGTGCGTAAGATTTTTTAGACGTTTGTAGTGTCTAGCCTTTCCATGCCCCTCCGTAGGAACGTTTTTGATGTTCGTAAAAACCTTTTTCATGATTTTCTTCTTTGGGCTGACATTTAAGCCAGGTATCTCAGGATGCCACCCTGCAACAGATGGCAAGTAGTTAAGAGGTGCATATTATTGTGTGTGTCAAACTTGCTACACCAGTAAAGAGATATGCAGGCATCTGCATGCTTTATTTTATACATACTAGATACAGTACCTGTGACTTTCATTTGTATTAGAGTTATATAATTAACTTAATATACATGATTTTTATTTTTAATAATAGTAAGCATCTCATGTTCACTGATGATATATAGATATGTCTATCTATGAGAAGGACTGTGAATTCTCCTAGGTCAAAATTCTTCAGTTAGACCCAATGGCGCTTAATCATTGACAAAAAAAACATGTACTGTAAATGTAATATATTTTTTCAAAGCTTTTGTTAATAAAGATTGGCTTACTGGTTTCATGCTTATGTGAATACAATTTAACAAGTGTTAAAAAAATAGCAATCAGTATTTGCAGAAAGTTAAACATCTAGATAAAGGCCACATACGCACCTTCTCAGCCATTGGTTTTGAAACACTACGGCTATAAACTTCCCTTCTTCTGCTAATCTGATGGGTTGCATTTTACTAAACGAAAAGGTACAGAAAGAAAGAATATTTTTGCTGAATTTTCCAAAATGTGTATCTGAAAAGATTGCAGTTAAAGAGTAACCAAGAAATGTTTCTGGTGGAGTCATTTTGGTGGCCTTCAGAGGAAATAAATATTTGTGGTTGCTCTGTAGAACGTACAGTAAACTATGATTTCAGGCTTGGAATAGCAGTCACTCATTACAAGTCTTTTAATAGTAACAGAAATTCCTGTCTATATTATTCTGGCACATATTTGTAGGATGTCAGTATATAAATTAGTACACACACTTTTTGAGGTTTGTCATAATGTTAGCTTGCCAAGCTAAAATAGCAGATTTCCTTTTCAGACTCCATCCTTTTGATTTAAGTGTAAACCCTCTAACATAAGGTTCTTGTTTGGGGTGTTTTGTTGAATTCATACTGTTTCTAAATTGCACATTATTGATTTCTTCTGACTTGGATAAATGAAATATAGAAAAACAAAAGGTCAACATAGATATGAGAGATTTGTTGTTTTCCGTTTATCTTAGGAGACAACACCTTATACATCACTGATAGTTCCAGTGCATTCAAACATTTGTAGTGTGTACGTTTTTTTTTTTTTTTAATTGTACCAAGCAGGCAATGCAATTCATCTATACTACTGTATGTTAAAATAAGACCCTAACGTAAAACAAAAGATACCCCACCAGAATATAGATATCATTTTAAAGAGAGACCCTCAGTTTGTGTATTAAAAGTCTCTCTTTAATCCCCTTGGGGTGCCTGGGGTGTGGGGGTCCAACCAAAGAGTTTTTTAAGGGAAAGAAGTGGAATGTTATGCAATGGCCAAGTCAATCACCTGATCTGAATCTGATTGAGCATGCATTTCACTTGCTGAAGACAAAACTGAAGGGAAAATGCCCCAAGAACAAGCAGGAACTGATGACAGTTGCAGTAGAGGCCTGGCAGAGCATCCCCAAGGATGAAACCCAGTGTCTGGTGATGTCTATGCGTTCCAGACTTCAGGCTGTAATTGACTGCAAAGGATTTGATTTATGATTGTTAATCTGTCCCATTACTTTTGGTTCCTTAAAAAGTGGGAGGTACATATACAAACGGTTGTAATTCCTACACCTTTCACCTGATTTGGATGTAAATACCCTCAAATTAAAGCTGAAAGTCTGCAGTTAAAGCACATCTTGTTTGTTTCATTTCAAATCCATTGTGGTGGTGGTGTATAGAGCCAAAAACATTAGAATTGTGTCGATGTCCCAAAATGTATGGACCTGACTGTGTATATATATATATATATATATATATATATATATATATACTGTGTATATATATACTGTGTATATATATATATATATATATATATATATATATGGTAAATAATATTAAATATTTCCTACCTTAAACCGCATCCACTATCCCACTGTGTGTGTTAAAGTGTATTTCACATTTTGCAGACAAATTTCAGAAAACCTTTTCATATGTATGCTACAGTATCTCATAAAAGTGAGTACACCTCTCACATTTTTGTAATTATTTTTTATTTTATATCTTTTCATGTGATAACACTGAAGAAATTACACTATGCTACAATAGAAAATAGTGAGTGTACAGCTTGTATAACAGTGTAAATTTGCTGTTCCCTAAAAATAACTCAACACACAGCCATTAATGTCTAAACCGCTTGTAACAAAAGAGAGTACACCCCTATGTGAAAATGTCCAAATTGGGCCCAATTAGCCATTTTCCCTCACCGATGTCATGTGACTCTTTAGTGTTACAAGATCTCAGGTGTGAATGGGGAGCAGGTGTGTTAAATTTGGTGTTATCGCTCTCACTCTCTCAGACTGGTCATTGGAAGTTCAACATGGCACCTCATGGCAAAAAACTCTCAGAGGGTCTGAAAAAAAGAATTGTTGCTCTACATAAAGATGGCCTAGGCTA
Source organism: Pelophylax lessonae (assembly GCF_965119305.1). Taxonomy (NCBI): domain Eukaryota; kingdom Metazoa; phylum Chordata; class Amphibia; order Anura; family Ranidae; genus Pelophylax; species Pelophylax lessonae. Next base: position 724,858,764 of record NC_138768.1, read on the forward strand.
TAGGAAGATTTTCAAGACCCTGAAACTGAGCTGCAGCATGGTGGCCAAGACAATACAGCAGTTTAACAGGACAGGTTCCACTCAAAACAGGCCTCGCCATGGTCAACCAAAGTAGTTGAGCATCATATCCAGAGATTGTCTTTGGGAGATAGACGTATGAGTGCTGCCAGCATTGCTGCAGAGGTTGAAGTCTGTCAGTGCTCAGACCATACGTTGCATACTGCATCAAATTGGTCTGCATGGCTGTTGTCCCAGAAGGAAGCCTCTTCTAAAGATGATGCACAAGAAAGCCCGCAAACAGTTTGCTGAACACAAGCAGACTAAGAAAATGGGTTACTGGAACCATGTCCTGTGGTCTGATGAGACCAAGATAAACTTATTTGGTTCAGATGGTGTTAAGCGTGTGGCGGCAACCAGGTGAGGAGTACGAAGACAAGTGTGTCTTGCCTTCATTCAAGCATGCTGATGGGAGTGTAATGGTCTGGGGCTGCATTAGTGCTGCCGGCACTGGGGAGCTAGAGTTCATTGAGAGAACCATGAATGCCAACATGTACTGTGACATACTGAAGCAGAGCATGATCCCCTCCCTTCGGAGACTGGGTATTCCAACATGACACCGACCCCAAACACACCTCCAAGATGACCACTGCCTTGCTAAAGAAGCTGACGGTAAAGGTGATGGATTGGCCAAGCATGTCCCCAGACCTAAAATCTATTGAGCATCTGTGGGGCATCCTCAAACAGAAGGTGGAGGAGCGCAAGGTCTCTAACATCCACCAGCTCCATGATGTCATCATGGAGGATTGGAAGAGGACTCCAGTGGCAACCTTTGAAGCTCTGGTGAACTCCATGCCCAAGAGGGTTAAGGCAGTGCTGGAAAATAATGGTGGCCAAACAAAATATTGCCACTTTGGGCCCAATTTGGACATTTTCACTTAGAGGTGTACTCACTTTTGTTGCCAGCGGTTTAGACATTTATGGCTTTCTGTTGAGTTATTTTGAGAGGACAGCAAATTTACACTGTTATACAAGCTGTACACTCACTACTTTACATTGTAGCAATGTGTCATTTCTTCAGTGTTGTCACATGAAAAGATATAATAAGTATTTACAAAAATGTGAGGGGTCTACTCACTTTTGTGACATACTGTATGTGTTCCCATCCATTGGCATGGCATAGCTAAAAAAGGTATTATATATATATATATATAGATAGCAGATTTTCCAGGCATTTGGCCTGAAGTGGGTCTGCCATTGTTACCGCTGACACCTTCAACCCATTTAAACTGAATACCCAAGTGTGAGATTGGAGACAATGACTGTTCCGGCATCTTTGATTTGTTTTGTTTATTTGATAATGGGGATGGGAGAAGGGAATGAGTGGGATACTCCTCTGGCTCAACTAGATACAACTGGGACACTTTGCAGAAAGATGCCTGCTAGCGCTGTCTTGACGTCAGCTGAGTCCCAGCCAATGCTTGCTGGTGCTTAAGAAATACTGACTTGCTTAACTGTACTTGAACTTGACTTTTGACACTCTGATTAGCTCAAAAAGTCCTGGACTGTACTGAGACTTGACCCTTGACACTCTGGTTAGCTCAAAAGTCCTGTAAAAAGCTCCCTCCAGTCCTTCCTGACTGAGGTAGCTCCTGTCACTGCTTGTGCTGCTGCAACTCTCAACACTGTACACTGCACACTGCATGCTGTACACTTTAACACTTCAGGGCCCAACCGCTGCCGCCCCCTTTACACTTCACGGTCCTCTCGCTAGGCACCCCCTCTACCTTCAGGGTCCTCTCGCTAGGCACCCCCTCTACACTTCAGGGTCCTCTTACTAGGCACACCCTTTACCTTCAGAGTCAACACTGGCACCCCTTTACAGCTAGCTGGCTCCTGGATCCCTTGGACCTTCACCGGAGTGGTCCCCTCTGCAGTACTCACAAACTGGGAATGCTTTCCTGAAACTGGACCCCCTTTGCTCTGCTGGTTCTCAGGGACACCGGATCCTCTCTGCAGCTCAGCTCACTCCGTCCCCTCAGGCAAGCCACCCGGGACACCCGATCCTGCTGACAGGAGGAGAGACAGCCGTACTGTCATGCGCTCCCCTCAAAACTTATACCCACTCCCAGAATCTTGTGCAGCAGAATCTGCCTTTCTGGGGTAGATACAGGCCTGAGTGTGCCATTGGCTGGGTTTCCTCCACTGCCCAATGAGAACCCTCTCATGGAGCACAATGGGGAGACTCCCCAGTCTCAACAGCTACACCTGGGAGACATGACAGCCCAGCTGAAAATCCTGGCCCTGTTGTTAGGCAGCTAAGGCCCACTATACTTTGCCTAGCACCTACCTTGTAGGGTGCTATGTATATATATATATATATATATATATATATATATATATATACACAGTATCTCACAAAAGTGAGTACACCCCTCACATTTTTGTAAATATTTTAGTATATATATATATATATATATATATATATATATATATATATATTTTTTTTTTTTTTTTCATGTGACATCACTAAAGAAATTACACTTTGCTACAATGTAAAATAGTGAGTGTACAACTTGTATAACTGTAAATTTTCTTTCCCCTCAAAATAACTGAACACACAGCCAATAATGTATAAGCCGCTGAAAACAAAAGTGAGTACACCCCTAAGTGAAAATGTCCAAATTGGGCCCAATTAGCCATTTTCCCTCCCTGATGTCATGTGACTCGTTAGTGTTACAAGGTCTCAGGTGTGAATGGGGAGCAGGTGTGTTAAATTTGGTGTTATCGCTCTCACTCTCTCATACTGGTCACTGGAAGTTCCACATGGCACCTCATGGCAAAGAACTCTCTGAGGATCTGAAAAAAAGAATTGTTGCTCTATATAAAGATGGCCTAGGCTATAAGAAGATTGCCAAGACCCTGAAACTGAGCTGCAGCACGGTGGCCAAGAACATAGAGTGGTTTAACAGGACAGGTTCCACTCAGAACAGGCCTCGCCATGGTCGACTAATGAGGTTGAGTGCAAGTGCTCAGCATCATATCCAGAGGTTGTTTTTGGGAAACAGATGTATGAGTGCTGCCAGCATTGCTGCAGAGTTTGAATGGGTGGGGTGCCTACACTCAAGCATGGTGGTGGGAGTGTCATAGTCTGGGACTGCATGAGTGCTGCCAGCACTGGGGAGCTAGAGTTCATTGAGGGAACCATGAATGCCAACATGTACTGTGACATACTGAAGAAGAGCATGATCCCCTCCCTTCAGAGACTGGCCACAGGGCAGTATTCTAACATGATAATAAATCCTAAACAAACCTCCAAGATGACCACTGCCTTGCTAAAGAAGCTGAGGGTAAAGGTGAGGGACTGACAAAGCATTTCTCCACACCTAAACTCTATTGAGGATTTGTGGGGTATCCTCAAACGGAAGGTGGAGGAGCGCAAGGTCTCTAACATCCACCAGCTCTGTGATGTCATTATGGAGGAGTGGAAGAAGACTCCAGTGGCAACCTGTGAAACTCTGGTGAACTCCATGCCCAAGAGGGTTAAGTCAGTGCTGGAAATTAATGGTGGTCACATAAAATATTGACACTTTGGAACCAATTTGGACATTTCCACTTAGGGGTTTATTCTCCTTTGTTGCCAGTGATTTGGACATAAATGTCTGTGTTGAGTTATTTTGAGGGGACGGCAATTTTACACTGTTATACAAGCTGTACACTCACTACTTTTTGTAGCAAAGTGTCATTTCTTCAGTGTTGTCACATGAAAAGATATAATAAAATTTTTCCAAACATGTGAGGGGTGAACTCACTTTTGTGAGACACTGTATGTGTATATATATATATATATATATATATATATATATATATATATATATATATATATATATATTTAGCAGACCACACTCAACTGTTTGAGAAATGCTTGCAGTCAAACGGTAATACATACTATATATACAGTATCTCACAAAAGTGATGAGTATACCCCTCACATTTTTGTAAATATTTGATTTTATCTTTTCATGAATTAAGGAGATTATCGAGCAATGAGATTCCTTTAGTGGAGGGATCGTTATCTGTCCAAAAGGACCATGCCCTTTTAGATATAGTTGTAGTAATTACATTTTGCTTCTGGAAATAAGATACTATTTGGGCATAGGTGAGATATTCCCTGGCCACCTGGGTAAATGGCAGGAATTGGTTACCTGTCATAACTTCTGTGATATTATGGTCAAAGCAAGATCTCCAATGTTTGAGAGATAATTTAGGTATTACGAAAGGTAAAGAGGAAAAAAGGAATGGAAGGTTATAGGATGTATTTTTGCAAATACCCCTGCAGAGAAAACTTTTTCAGGACTGAATGGTCACCAAAATTGTAGGGTGGGAACATTTGCAGGCTGTCAATTGATAGAGTCATGCTAAAGCCCCGTACACACGTACCGATTGTCGGCCGTAAATATTCGGCCGACGACCGATCGGCCGACTGTAGGCTTGTTAGTATGATGCTTCTGACAGCCGACAGCGCATTTTCGGCCGAACAGAATCTGTCGTGCAGGCATTAAAATTTTTGTTGGCCAACACCAGAACGGCCGATTGTTCGCCAGTCAGTACAGATTTCGGCCGACAGACAGCAGATTAGCAAGACCGGGCATGCTCAAAAAAGAAAAAAGACAAGGAAAGTTAACCATCACATGACATCACTTCTGCAGTCGGCTGTTGTTGGCCGACAAAATTGGTGTGCAGTCTTTTGCAGTTTTCAACAGACACGACAGCCCTTGACAAAAGACGGCCGATCGTTCGGCCGACGATCAGTACGTGTGTATGGGGCTTAAGAGTAGGGACCGTAGGCTTCCTAGTGGAATAAAAGTATGTTCCATATAGCACCAATATTTGGAGAAATAAGGGCTGATCCAGTATCTCGCTTGGTCCAGTAAGACTGCATCAAAGTAATCTTTCATATCTCACAATCTCATGCCACCAATGTTTTTCTGTTTGATCAAGATTGCATATGGACATTGAGCCCTTTTTCCTTGCCAAAGAAAGGTAGCAATACGTTTCTTTAGAGTTGAGAAAAAGGAGGATGGAACAACAAGTAATGCCCTAAAGAGGTACAGATTTTTAGAAAGTAGGGCATTCTTAAATGCTGCCAATCTTCCCAATATGTAATATCTAGCCAGGCTGTCAAGTTCCTGTCTAATGTTTCTTAATAGAGGGGTATAAGTGGTAAGTTGAATACCTAAGTACATCATAAAGGATTCAGACCATCTGAAGGGAAATTGGTCACTTAAAGTTCTTACTGTACTGTGGTCCAAACCCCAGTATGGCAGATAGCTGCCATAACCCCAGTATTTTTGAAAATGGCGGGCGATCGGCTTTCAGGTAAAGGTGGTCCCAGCAGCAGATTTGCCGCGGGATCACCCTTACGGTGCAGCAGAATAGGTGCCCGCCGTCCCGGTCCTTTTCCCTGCTTACCGGACTTGCCGGATCCGGTCCCGGATCCTCTTAGACAGGAAGTCGAGTGAGGGCAAGATGACCCTCACTTGACTCTATGGTCTTGGAGGACCGGAGTGATGTCAAGCACCGTTGCCTAGCAACCGGCTTAAAGAGCCGATTATTTTTAACCATTTGTTTTCCTTTTTTAGTGTACTTGTGAGATCTGAGGACTTTTTGACCCCAGATCTCACAATAAAGAGGTCCTGTCATGGCTATTTCCATTACAAGGAATGTTTACATTCCTTGTAATGGGAATAAAAATGATCAAATTTTTTATTTTTTTTAAAAACTGTGTAAAAAACAAAAATAATAAATAAAATAAATAGAGAAAAAAAAATGAAAGCACCCTGTCCCCGTTAGCTCGCGTGCAGAAGCCAATGCATACAGAAGCCCCGCCCACATATTTAAACAGTGTTCAAACCACACATGTGAGGTATCCCTAAGATCATTAGAGTGAGAGCAATAATTTGAGCCCTAGACCTCCTCTGTAACTCTAAGCTGGTAACCTGTAGAAATTTTTAAAATGTCGCCTATGGGATTTTTAAGCACCAAAGTTTGTCGCCATTCAATTTTGAAGCATGATATGTTGGGTATCTATTTACTCGGCATAACATTATCTTTCACATTATGGAAAAAAATTGGGCTAACTTCACTTTTTTCTTATTTTTTAATTAAAAAAATAGATTTTTTTCCAAAAAAATTGTGTTTGGAAAACCGCTGCGCAAATACGGTGTGATAAAAAATATTGCAACAATCTCCATTTTAGTCTCTAGGGTCTCTGCTAAAAAAAAATAATAATGTTTGGGGGTTCTAAGTAGTTTTCTAGAAAAAAAAAAAACTGAATTTAGCTTGTAAACACCAAGTGTCAAAAATAGGCTTGGTCTTAAAGTGGTAAACAATGGTTATTATTATAATTTATAATTTTTAATTTAATTTATTTTACATACCAATTTTTTTCCATCATTATTAATTTAAAAAAAAAATTCTAAATATATAATTTTCTATATTTTTGTCTGTTCTAAGTTTTATAATCGTGGTCAATGTATTAACCCAATCTATTAATATGAGGGAAGTGCTACAGTTTGCATGTGCTTATTTACATATTTTTTTCACCATCATGGGTTATACTAATTAATTTATTTATTACTAGATGGTGCCCTTAGGCAATTTTGCAGTCCGCTCTTCCATTTTTATTTAGGATTGATATTAATCATTCTTAGGACGATGTGTATTACAGTTTTTTCGACATCAAGAGTCATCACTGTTTTATTTCAAATAGTTTTTATTGGGTTTTTCAAAAAAAGACACGAATTAGAAAACACGCTCTCGGACGCAGCCGCAGAGCCAGAATGAACAATGTTTGGAACAAAAGAATAATCATGAATAACACGATCAACAAACGTACATACAAGCGGTCATGGGTTACAGCTATATACCAACGTAGGCAGGACAACGGTAATCAACAGGTAAGTAAGTAAGAAACAATTGTACCACAAATGTCAAAGGAGAGGGGGTTAAGTACTCATACCGGTCTGAAGGTGGAGGGATGTGTAGATGGAATGAGGGGAAAAGGAGAGGGGAGAGGGGGGGGGAGGCTCTGCTCTATGGATGGTGGTTCCAGAAGGGGGAGGACTGAGGCTTCCCGGGAGGGGGACCTGAGGTGGAAGCGGCGGCGGGGGGGATCCAGTCCGCCACTGCCACCAAGGGCTCCAGGTGGTGTCAAAGGTTTTGAGGGAGGAGGTTCGCAAGGCTAATAGGTGTTCGTAGTGGCCATTAAGGTGGATTTGGGTGATCACCTCCGAAGGATTGGGAGGTGACAAACTGCGCCAGTGACGTGCAATAGCTAGCGTTGAGGCTAACAATATGTGTGAGGTCAGTGTTCTTGCCTTAGGTGGGATGGCATCAAAGCCCAACAGGAGAAGTGCTAGGGCTGGGTCGGGGTCCACCATCGTGCCTGTGATTTGGGAGACAATGGAGAAGATTTTCTTCCAGTAACTAGTCAGCGATTTACAAGACCAGAAGAGATGGAATATGGTCCCATGTTGTCCACATCCTCTCCAACAAAGTGGAGACAAGGAAGGGTAGAACCTGGCCAGTAGTTGGGGGGTCCTATACCATCTTGTCAGGATTTTCTGGAACGTTTCCCAGTGATTAATGCAGTGGGAGGAGGAGTAGGCAAATTTAAAGGCCTGAGCCCATGTGGCAAGGGAAAATTCTCTACCTAAATCTGTTTCCCAGTGATGCATGAAGGGAGTCTTACAGAGTTGCGTTTTATGGTGGAACAGGGAGTAAAAGAGGGAAATGCCCCTCGTGTGTGGCTTTGGTTGAGTGAGGTGGTTCCAAGCTTGAAAATTAACAGTGATAGTCGGGGGGGATGCCTCAGTAAGAAGGAAGAGATACGGGAATGAGAGAACCTGGCCTTGGCCGGGAGACCATACTTGGTGGAGAGGGATTCAAAGGTCATCAATTGCGTGCCTGTATAAAGTTGATCAACCCAAAGAATGTCCCCTGTCTTGAGATGGTTGAGGGATAGGTGGGGGATCCGTATTTCCAGGGTTGGGATAGGTATTCTAACCTTGGTGGTGTTAGAGTCTGATTGTGAGTGGGATATCAGTGACCTCCAGGCAAGGATGGAAGCTTTGGTGGGGGGTGGGAGGTTGGAGAGGTTAATCGGGATCCATGAGTCCGCCAACAGTAGGAGGGAAAGATCGGGGGTGTGCGAGCAGGATGCCTCCAATGAAGCCCAACAGGAGTGATTCGGGTCCTTAAACCAGCATGAGAGTTGGGTGAGTATAGAGGCTTTATAGTAGTCCTCAATATCGGGGAGGCCAAGGCCATCCACTCTCCTATGGAGAGAGAGGTATTTTGCAGCACATCTGGCTCGCTTCCCCTGCCACAGGAAGCGTCTCATGGATGAGGACAGTCTGTTAAGTTGAGGGGCGGATAGGGGGATTGGAAGGGTCCGGAAAAGGTAAAGGATTTTGGGTAGTAGGAGCATTTTAAAGGTGGCTACTCTACCCACCCACGAAATCTCGTGTTTAGCCAGGGACGCCACATCTTTGTTTAGTTGGGTCAAAAGGTGGTCCAGGTTAAGGGAGGACATTTTGGGGGCAGTGGGTGCAAGGAAGATCCCTAAATAGGGTATACTCTGATCCGTCCAAACGTAGGGCAAAGAGGTAGATAGGTGTTTTTTGGCCGAGGCCCCCACCCCCAGGTCGAGTATGACTGACTTGGCGAAGTTCACCTTGTAGAAGGAGACATTACTAAATTGCTGTAGGAGGTCATGGGCAAAGGGGAGGGATACTGTCGGATTTGATAGGGAAAGTATTATGTCATCCGCGAACAAGTTGATAGTGTGGGATTGTCGGTTCAATTTGAAACCAGTTATATGCGGGTGTGAACGCACGGCTTCAGCCAGTGGTTCTATGGCCAAATTGAAGATGGACGGTGACAGGGGGCAGCCCTGACGGGTCCCGTTTGTAATGGGGAAAACTTTGGAGAGCATACCGTTGGTCAAAACTTTAGCCGAGGGGCAGGAGTAAAGGGCCAGGATGGATGACATAATTGGGCCCTGGAACCCAAATTTGTGCAGTACTGCCCTGAGATACCCCCAGTGGACCCTGTCGAACGCCTTCTCTGCATCTATGGACAGAAGAAGAGAAGGCGTCCGACTGGCCCCAGCATGGTGGATCAGATTAAGCATACGTCGTGTAGCGTCCGATGGCTGTCTGCCCTGCATAAAGCCGGACTGGTCTGGGGCAATCAAAGAAGGGAGAATACGTTGAAGTCTGAATGCTAAGAGTTTGGCATAAATCTTAACATCAAGGTTGAGGAGGGAAATAGGGCGATAATTGGAAGGGGAGTCTGGGGACTTGCCAGGCTTGGGGATAGTAACCACATGGGCCAACAGCATCTCCTTGGGGAAGGAGCCACTGACAGCTGCGGCTTGGAACGTCGTTAGGAGGTGTGGGGACAAAATAGGGAGGAAGGACTTAAAGTATTCCGAGGATAGGCCGTCCGGGCCCGGAGATTTGCCAAGGGGCAAGGAGCGGACCACAGCCGAGATCTCCTCGGTAGTGAAGGGTTGGTTCAGGGATTCCAATTGCGTGGAGGAAAGGGAGGGAAGACGTAGCTTGGACAAGAAGGAGTCTATAGTGGTGTTCGTGGGTTGGGGTGTAGAGGTGCAGGACCCTAGATTGTACAGGGAGGAGTAGTAATCAGCGAATGCATCAGCAATTGCTTGAGGGTTAGTCAGAGTATCGTGGGTATGTGGGTGGGTAAGGGACGGTATCTTGGTCTTGGTTCTACGGGCTTTCAGGCGGTTAGCCAAGAGCTTGCCAGCCTTGTTGTTGTTGGCATAGTAGTTAAGCTTCAGCGTGCGCATGTAGCGGTCATGTTGGGAGGACAAAAGTTCCTTAAGCGAGTTGCGAAGGTTAGAAAGTTTGTCGGCCAAGGCAGGGGAAGGGGAGGATTGATTCTGGGCATCAAGGGCACGGATATCTGTAAGGAGGGTATCAAGTTTGGAGCGGAAGGACTTACGGAGCCTGGAGTTCAACTTCAGGAGGATACCCCTAATAAATGCTTTGTGGGCGCACCAATTATTAAGGGGGCTCGTGTCTGAGGGTAAGTTTAGGGAAAAGAACTGCTGTAGGTGTTGGGAGACCTCATCGCGAGTGGCGGGATCATGGAAGAGAGATGCGTTGCATCTCCACACTCTTGCTAGGGAGAGGGAGTTACTATCCTCGAGTGTGAGGGAAATCGGGGCATGATCCGACCACACGATGTCGTGAATAGAAGAGCCAGAGACTCTTTGTAGTAACCATTTGTCCACTAGGAAGTAATCTAGACGGGAGTAGGAATTGTGACTGGGGGAGTAGTAAGTGTACGACCTATTTGTGGAATTTAGACAACGCCAGACATCGTACAAATCCTCAGACTCAAGCAGGTCCGCCAAGGCGGCGGGCCTCCTGTTGTGAGAGGAGGAGGTGTCGAGGTCAGGGTTGACAGGCGCATTCAAATCCCCACATAATAACAGGTTACCATAGTTGGAGAGGGAAACTTTCTTCAACAAATTACGCAGAAATTTCTTTTGACGCATGTTAGGGGCATATGCAGCTACCAAAGTGAGAGGCATGTTATTAATGACACATTTCAAAACAATATACCGACCGTTCGTATCAATGGTAGAATCTGTGAGGGTGAACGTGACAGTGTCTCTTATCGCTATGAGAACTCCTCTCTTCTTCTCTGCGGCGGAGGCTCGGAATACATGGGGGAAGGCTGGATGGGAGCATTTCGGAGATGACTGGCTGTTGAAGTGCGTTTCCTGAACTGCAAGGACATCCGCATGGAGGTCTAGAGCTTCCTGCCAGAGGGACCTCCTCTTTGCCGGGTGGTTGAGACCACGGGCATTTATCGAAACAAATTTAACCCCCATGGGGAGAAGCCAACAAAAGATTTAGCAGCCAAAGGTGGTGGAAAACATCAACTTGCAGCAGGCCAATAGTTCGCAGAGCACAGGCAGGCCGGTCCGAGGAGTAGTAGTGGATCGGAAGGATGGCAGTCCAGTAGTGACGGGGTATGAGCAGAGCTACAGTCCAGGAGATAGGGACAAAAGGTAGAGCACAGTCAGCAAAAGGGAGGGTGGTACCAGAACTGTGGTGGGTAGGATACAGGCACGGGAGCAAGGGGTAGCCATAATGACCTTGTATGGTACATCCAAAAAAGATTAGGAACAACCAAAAAAGGGGTAAAAAAGTGGCCCCAGTGAGGCCAGAGCAGTAATCACTGCGAGCAGCGGGGGGAAACGGGTACATCAACAAGTACCCGCAAAACACTCAGGATTCAGGTCGGTGGTGGGAGGAAAGAAGCATTCCTGGTTCCCTTGGTTTTCTTGGGCGGTTTCTTGTAGGAGACTGTGTGCCATTCTTGGCGGAGATGTTCCGGAGAAGGAGCAACAAAGTTGTCGCGGGCAGGTTGCTCTTCAGGCAGAATGTTCCAGGTCCGCAATAGGCGGATGCCGTCTTCTAGGGAGGAAACATAATGTCTCGAGCCCTCACGGGTTATTTCAAGCTTGGCCGGGTACTTCCAGCGGTAAACAAGCTGGTGGTTCCGCAATGCCTTCGTGATAGATGAGAGGTTGCGGCGCCTCTGCAGGGTAAACTGGGAGAGGTCTGGCAGGACTTGGAGATTCGCAGCCTGGGGGGGTAGTTCCGTGCGTTTGCGGAAAGCTGAGAGGAGATGTTCCTTAACTTGGAAAAAGTGGACACGCAGCAGCACGTCACGGGGAATCTCAGAAGGCAGAAAAGAGGGTTTGGGTACTCTATGGATCCTATCAATCGTGAGATCCGCATTGGAGAGGGATGGGAGTACCGCTAGGAAGAGGTCCTTGGCAAAGTGTGGGAGTTGGTGAGGCAGGATGGTCTCCGGGACTCCCCTGATTTTCAGGTTATTCCTGCGGGACCTATCTTCTAAGTCCGCAATCTTTGCTTGCATGGAGGAGATGATGTTATGGTGAGAGGCATGAGAGTCCACTAAGGTGTTGAAGGAAGAGGTGAATTCTCCCATATGCTGCTCAACAAGGTTAACCCTTTCACCAAGGTGGGAGATGTCTGCCTTGCATTCTCTAATACAGGATTGCATGTCCAACTGGATGGATGATCTGAGGGTTCTCAGCATGTCCAGCATGAGGGTCACTGAGAGAGGCTGGTCAGATGGGGTGAAGTTGCCAAAGGGATCCGGAGAGGGGGCCGCAACCGTGTCCATAGGGGATGAGTAGGCCTCATGGAGCTGGTGGTCAAACCGCGGCCTAGATTTGGCCGGGCTCCTCGATGTAGGGGAAGACGGCTCAGACGTGGGGGAAGGAGAGGAGGGCAGAAGACTTGCCTGGAGTAGAGGATGCCGTTGCTCCTTGTCCGGTCCGTCCATGGATGGATGCGCCTGTGAAGTCTGAGGCGGAGGGCCGGCCGCGGCGCCATCTTGGCAGCGATCGCGCTGCATGGGAGAGAAGAAGGTGGACAGCTTCGGTATGTGCAGCGGATCGAGGCGGCGTCTCCGCATAGCAGGAGTCCCGGTAAGCGGAGGGTGTCAGGCAGCAGCAGCTGGCGTGGAGATCGGGAGCTGGAGGCTTGATATGTGCCGATATGGTCCTGAGTGGAGCGGAGCTCAGAGACTATGCGGCCATGCTAGACGGCGGTCGCCATGCCCCCTGTCATCACTGTTTTAGACATGCACATTAATTTGAAATATTACTTTTAAAGTCTTTTTCTTTTCTTCTGTTACAGAGGACTGTGCCTGTGTAATATGGAGCACTTGCCCTCGTAATGGATTGGGAGTTAATATGTTCACTTCCGTCCCACCTCTATGTATACAAATAGCGTGGTGCACATCTGGTAGCTACACCCCTGGCGACGTCAAAAGTATGACGAAACGCGTTGGATGGGACCTGATGTGACGTCACCACACTTTCCAGACAGATTGTACACATTGGGAATGCTGCAACCAAATTTTTTCGCTCTTTGGATAGATTTACGTGCTGTTATGCATATAATATTTGTGAGTGCACTTTTTTAATAATAAATTTACTGGGTTACGCTATGATCCTTTGTTCTTTTATATTTAATGGAAATGATAATGCTTGGATATTCGCCAGAAGTAATATTGCCAATGTCTTTCATACTGTGGACATTTACCTCATTTACCTGATCAAGCGCCGTGGGCCTTTCCATTAATTTGGAGGCCATTTGTTTCTGGTAAGCGGCCACGTTTCTTCTACTTGAGTGTTGGTGGTTGCACCTATGAAGGTGGATGGATTGGTGATCATTTTCTTTCTTACACACATCGGGATTTGTGGTGCCTTGTGATCACGGAAACTGTTTGTTCAATTATATTTTTTCGAACACTAAATTCAATTATTCAATGTAATCTTTTATGGACTTTTTATGACCTTCTTTTTTAACTTGGACTTTTAAGTTATATATCATATATTTTTTTTCACATGTTTATATATTAATTATGTACTTTATGATCCTGTTTATTTACCTATTTTTTAGATACTCATCATCTTTTCACATTAATTTTTGCAATTTTTGATCATGTTGCATTTTATTTGTTTATTCTGTATGGGTTTGTCTATTGACATGTGCTAGCTGCTATTTATTGAAATTTTTGGTACTATTTATTGAGCACAGGCTTTTCTGGTTTTTAGTAAAGAAGGGATGTCTTTTCCTGAATTCCCCTGGTGTAATGATGTTTGGACTCACCTGTAGCTGTAGCTTCCTGGTGTGTCATTCTGGTTCATTGATTTGGCTGGACTGGAGGATAGTGAGGAGGTGTGGGATGCAAATTCCCCTTCGGATGGTGTGTAAGAGCTGTTGCTGCAGCCGCCGCCTCTGTCAGCTCTACCTTCCATGTTTAGCCATGTTGCTGCTGACACAGACCCGGCGCAATCTTTGCTGGAGTAGCAGAGGGCAGGGGGGGGAAGAATTTGGTCCATTTTCTGAGTTTCCCTAATCCTTTATCTTCCTAGTCATGACCTTTCTGGTAGTGCAATGTGCCATCCTGTTTGGCAGCCATCCCAATATGTATTACCTTTTGACTGCAAGCATTTCTCAAAAGGTTCAGTAGAACCTGCTGAACTTCATAAATATAAAGGCTTAGAGATAGGGTGAGCTCCCATGGAAATATTTAACCCAGAGAGATCTACTAACACAGTACAGACAGGAACAATTATGGCAAACACAGGGGTTGACCGCACTCCAATCTTATGGAAATTTGATGCTTTAGTTATTAAAATCCATGTATGACATAAAATATCAATGATACAAGAGGACAAAGGCAGCATGGTTAACATGCTTCACAAACCAAATTGCTTAATCATAACCCTCAAAGCACATGTGCAGTTAACCCTTATATACTCAGATGACAGCTAGATCAAATCGAACTAATTAGTGCTTGGAGTTTAAACAAAACAAATACAAATGACATGAAAAAAAAAAAAACACTAGGTGAAAATTTAGCTACATGCAATATGTTAAACACAATAAAAGTTGTAAAATGGAAAAAATGTAGCAACATTCAAAAAAAGTTTGTCCAAAAAAGCTGACATAAATGCAGTCCACGGAAGGAGACATACAAAAATCCTCAATGGATGTCACTCACCGTGACCGGACTAATGAAGACACAAAAAAAAAACAGTCATTGTTTAGTGAATTAATTGAATAAGTTTATCTATCTCTATCTATATGAAATATGATATATGTATGTATATATACATATAGCATATAGCAACAATAACCAACTATTGATTAAATGAACAGTGTCATATGAAAAAAAATAAAAAAGTAGGGATGGGAGAACAAGTGCCTGTTCAGCCATTCGCCCAACACCCAAATTTGCAGGTCATCAGCTGTCAATAAGTTTACCCCGCTGACAGCTAATTAAAAAAAAAAAAGTGATGTCAGAAGGAGGCAGAACTACCGAGTGATGTAACCAGGTAGCCCCGCCCCTTTCCTATATAATAAATATCAAAGCATGGAGTGGAAATACGGTGGGAGGTCTCCAAGGAGCCAAGAGCATTTTATTTTCTATTTTTCGGGTCGGCGGGCGACGTGATTGACAATGGATTTACATTGAGGAACACTATTTTTTATTTTTTAATAAAGGATTTGTCAAAAACTGTCTCGGGTGGTCATTACTTTTGTACACTTTTTTGGGGAATGGGTAGGGGTATGTACTCCATATCCATTCACACAGGGGGGGGGGGCAGGATCTGGGGACTCCTATTTAAGGGGGCTTCCAGATTCCGATAAGCTGCAGACCCTGACAGCCACAGTCCAGGGCTTTCGGGAAGAGGCCCTTGTCCCCATCAACAAGGGGAACAATGTGCTTTGGGGTGGTGGGGGCAGAGCCCCCCCCCACCCATAATCACCCACCCACCTTGTTGAGGGCACGTGGCCTGGTATGGTTCAGAAGGGGGGCGCTCGCTCACCCCCTCTTTCTTAACCTGTCAGGCTGCATGCCCAGATAAGGGCCTGGTAAGAATTTTGGGGGTCCTTTTCAGAAAAAAATTGACATGGGGTTCCACTTAAAATCCATACTAAACCTAAAGGGCCTGGTGTTGACTGGGGGGGGGGGGGCCCTACACCGTTTTTTTCTTGCTGGGTGACGGCAATTGTAACCAGGAGTAATTTTCAAATGGGATTTGACTCCTGACCCTTTGTCTGGGCAGTGCTGATCACATGCACCCTTCAAAAAAAAAACTCTCTAGCCATACACACCTGAGCATGTGCAACTTGTCCCCTAGCCTCTGTTCTATCAGGAGATGAGTTGGGGACTGTGGAAGAAGGGGAGGGACAGGGAAGACAGGATCAAACAGCCTTTATACACAATGCAGAGGATTAACCCCTTAGGTTCCATGGTGAGTAAAACAAGCATTCCTTACTGCTTATGCAGATTGATTTTACTGTTTTGGGTTTAGTAACACTTTAAGATTTGACAAAATAAAAACCTGGATGCTGATTGGTTTCTGTTCACAGCTGCACCAGATTTTGCACTCTCCAGTATTTGTAAATCAACCCCACAGTGCCACAGCCCCATCCAAAAATGTAAGTTGTGAAATGAATATGTGAATGGGAACATGTAACAAATATAAAGAAGGTGTTGCACCCTATTTGGCTGAAAAAGTGGAAATACACTTGAAAACAGAAACAAACTCACTGAATTATCAGAGTACCCTGGATTATAGCAGTGTTCATAGAAATGATTGCACCACATATGCGTTCATCACCTTACCTTAGTGATATGTTGAAATAAGGGACCTACTACACCAGTTGATGTTAACAGACCTCCAGGGCATCGGTTTATTATTTGTGTGTGTTTGTGTGTGGGCTTCTCGTAGCAACCATTTGTGTGGGAATTCATAAAGGTAAAACCAATGGACAAGACTAATATTCCAGAAATAGGTAGAACTCTTTCAAAAAAAGCAACTCTTTTATCTTTCTCTAAAGACTATATCTAACACCTCGCTGCAAGCTTTTATACTGGGTTCCTTATATGTGTGATTTCAGGTTAACCAGATAATGCTTTTACTGAAGTCTTTATAAAGAACATGCATTAATATACATGCAAATGGAGAAAACTTTAGCAGATAAAGGGAAAAAAATGTAAATGAAGGTCTGATGACCTAGTACTGTCTGAAACAGACACCAAATGGTAATATTAGTCTGGAACTATAAACTTTTATAAACTTTTAACAGCAAGAAAAGTAAAACTGTGAAATTAGAGTTACTTTAAAGTGATTGTAAAGTCTTGTTTCTTTTTTTTTTTCAATAAAAAAAAAACAAACATGTTATACTTGCCTCCTGTGTGCAGTGGTTTTGCACAGGGCAGCCAGGATCCTCCTCTTCTCGGGTCCCTGGCTGGAGCTCCTGGTCCCTCCCTCCCTTTGAGTGCCCCACAGCAAGCAGCTTGCTATGGGGGCCACCTGAGAGTCACAGCTCCGTGTATCCATTTAAACATGGAGCTGCGGTTTGGGCCTGCCCCTTATCTCTCCTCATTGGCTCACTGACTTTGATTGACGGCAGCAGGAGCCAATGGAGCCGCTACTGTGTCTTAGCCAATAAGGAGGGAAGTCCCGGATGGCTGAGACAGTCGTGGACATCCCTGGATTGAGAGGGAGCTCAGGTAAGCATTGGGGGGGGGGGGGGGCTGCTGAACACAGAAGGTTTTTTTTTATCTTGATGCACAGAATGCATTAAGATAAAAATAACCTTCTGACTTTACAACCCCTTTAGGTTTTGGTGGAGCTGAGAATCAATGAATATTTTTCACACTTATTAGTATCACTATTCTTAATGCCTGTGGCATTTTATATAACACAGGGGAAAACAAATGTACTGACATTTTTTTAAAAATCCAGTTTGCCCCTTTAGCTGTGCAGAAGCTGGCTTTGCAGAATGAAAAAAAAAAGCAATGTTACAAACCTTAAGCAAACATTTTGATATGACAGGTAAAATCATGGTTTGTTGATTTTGTTTTATATTTAGCAATTAGACCTGAGATTAGACATTTGTAGGTATTAAAGCGGAACTCCAATTTTTAGATATAGCTCTTACCCTCTAAGGCTTTTTTTGTACCTAAAAAAGTTTAGTGGAATCATATCACTAAACTTCCTTTTCTCCTTGCCAAAGCCGCTGATAAAGTCGGAGGTGGTAGCAGTGTTTCCTTCAAGCAGAGTGATAAGGCACATGGTTGAAAGAGGGCATATACAATGTGATTCAGAGGTCCTGCCTCCTTTGTCAAGTATACCCAATGGTAGATCAGAGGTGTCTTTTATACCAGCCAGTAAAAAATGACTTATGCTTCCATTGAAGTTTGCGCTGTGGCTCCCCTCTGTTTCTCCACATGTCCTAATGATCTTCCCTGGTCTGACGAGCCCTTCTGATCCATGAATTAAGCCTGAACCAATCTATCCATCCATCCCTGATCACATCCATCCCAGTGATACATCCTGCTATTGTCTCACTACAAGGCTGCTGTCCTTTGCATCCCTTTTTAGTTTTCTTCACGTGAATCTGGACCCTAAAAAGCACTATGGATAGATCAAAGTACTTCCTTTTTTTAATCTTTTCCTAACATATTTTATATGTATGATCAATTGAGCGCAGAGAGACTTGTTTTTCTTTTGTGCTCTATTTCATGAAATAGTCCTTTGAGCACACATCAACTTTATGAGACACCCCCAGGGAGCAAAACCATGGCAGAATGGGCTCAGAGGAAGTGGGATGAATGCTAGCCATCATTCAACCCAGTACTCAAGCCACATCTAGTTGTGAAAAGAATTACCTTGGGGGGGGGGGGGACTGGTATGAAATATCTATGATATATATATATAGATATATAGATATATTTATACACACTGTATATTAATTATTTGAAAACAAAGAGACCCCTGTTTTTTTTGAAGGAATATTGAATAAATCTAGGCTACAGCTACCGGCCGTTTTACTGTGGCAGGGTGGCTCTCCTCCGCAAACCGACGTAGACCTACATCGGTCGTGCACGGGAAGCTAGGGGGCAAGCGCGCAGCAGGGAAGCCAATGCACGGGTCAGATGGCTCCCATTGCCGCCTGACACCCACGATCGCTCCCTGCTGAGAGAGAAGGACGGTCGGCTGTTGTAAACACAGCTGACCGTTCTTCTCCCCGAAATGATCACTGAGCTCATGTGATCCTTCTATATAGGATCACACGTCTCTATGGTCATTTCACAAGCCACGCCCCCCCCACAGTTAGAATCACACCCCTAGGCTCACATTTAACCGATTGATCACCCATAGGGTTAACCCCTTTCCTGCCAGTGTCATTATTACAGTAACAGTGAATATTTTTAGCACTGATTACTGTAGTAATGTCACTGGTACCCCCAAAAGTGTAAAAAAAGTCAGTTAGGGGTCGATCTGTCCGCCGTGATGTCACAGTGCAGCAAAAAAAAAAATCGCAGATCGCCACCATTACTAGTAAAAAAAAAAAAAAACAATAAAAATGACATAAATCTTTCCTGTAGTTAGTAGATAACTTTTGTGCAAACCAATCAAAATACGCTTATTGAGATTTTTTTTACCAAAAATATGTAGCAGAAAACAAATTTGCCTAAAATGTTAAAACATTTTGATTTTTTAATTTTTTTTTTTTGAGAATGTCATATTGCAGAATGTGAAAAATATTGCTTTTTTTTTTTTTTTCAAAATTGTCGCTCTTTTTTTGCTTATTTCGCAAAAAATAAAAATCACACAGGTGATCAAATACCACCAAAAGAAAGCTCTATTTGTGGGAAAAAAAGGACATAAATTTTATTCGGGTACAGCGTCGCACAACCGCGCAATTGTCCGTTAAATTAATGCAGTGGTGAATCGCAAAATAGGGCCTGGTCATTAAGGGGGCAAATTCTTCCGGTCTTAAAGTGGTTAAACATGGTTTAGCAACAGGCCAAAAAGAAATGCACTAATATTAATTTAAAAGACAGGTTAAAGTGACAGAATTGCCACTAGGATACTAAAGCAAGCAAGCACAGCAAGCACGTACAGATATACATGCCAGACTGTCTTTTCTACTAGTTACCCCAGGGGCCCCTAGGGGCTCCTAGGGCAAGCTAATAGATAAACTGATAAGCATTTATTTTTTCTGCAGGGATGATTCTTTGTGGTTGCTTAATCTAGCTGCAGAGTTGCTTTAAATTTTTGTGTCCCTCTGTTAACAATATGCACCTGTAGCAATGGTTAACCTATGTACAACGTGAGTTAAAATGCATCGGCACGAAAAAGTCCTTAATGTTTTTTGTTATTATAAACATGTGGCACTGAAATGGTATATATGATAATATTACTCAACTAAAAAAATCGCGTGATACTAACCTTGTATATTTTTATGCAGTACTGAGATAGAATACAATAATGTAGCTCTAAACTGGTGTATATTATTTCAACATGGATCTGCTATATGCAAATCGTACACTAAGCTGGTATATACGGTATTAATGTTTTACTGACATTTTACAACAGATGTAAACTTGTATATAGCAACGTGAACCTGAGCAGATCGATAATATTGTGACACTGAGCTAGTATGTTGCAATACGCTCTGAAATAATAATTCAGTATTCAGCTGATGCTCTTAACCTTCCTATCTAAAGCCTCATGCACACTGGCTGTTTAAAACCGGTGCATGAAATTCTAGCCTGTGTCGGATCAAGGCAAAGGTGCATTCTGCAGCCCCACTGTGGCAACCTGTAAAAAATGAGAGTCCGAAAGCTGCTGTGTCTGGACAGTGCACCAAGTGGTGCTAATATTTAGGTCAAAATACCCCCAGGGACAAATCCCTGGAACACAAGAAGTTTTCATTCCATGCATTAATCCCTGAGCAAATACTGCTTAAATGCTAGTACCACTCACTGCATTGTCCAGCCACAGCAGATTTCAGCCTCTCATAGAGCTTTACAGGGTAACGGCAATGGGCTGGATGGTACACCTGCGCCTTCCACCCACACAAAAATGCCAAAATCTCATGCACAGGGGCTAAAAACCCAGTGTGCATAACAAGAGCCATATCATCTACCTAAGAAAACCTTCTACAACCCTCTCTACATAATACAATTTGTACTTGGTTCTACAGTACTTGGTGGGGAATGCCATGCACTTTGCTACTGCTAAAAGGTATTAACCACTTAAGCCCCGGAAGATTTTACCCCCTTCCTGACCAGGGGGTATTTTGCGATTCGGCACTGCGTGACTTTAACGGACCATTGTGCGGGCGTGCGACGCTGTACCTAAACGAATTTGACGTCCTTTTTTTCCCACAAACAGAGCTTTTTTGATGCGATTTTTTGATCATGCGCTATAAACAAAAAAAGAGCGAAAATTTTGCAAAAATAACAATATTTTTCACATTTTTTTATATGAAATTCCCCCCCAAAAAATGTAAAAATCAAAATTTTTTAACATTTTCGGCCAATTTGTTTTATGCTACATATGTTTGGTAAAAAAAATTGCAAAAAGCGTATTTTGATTGGTTTGTGCAAAAGTTACCGCGTTTACTAACAAAGGGAAAGATTTCTGTCATTTTTGTTGTTTTTTTTTTTAACGCGTAATGGCGGCGATCTGCGATTTCTTTTGCGGTACTGCAACATTGCGGCAGACAGATCGGACCCTTGACTGACATTTTTGACACTTTTGGGGTTACCAGTGACATTTCTACAGTAATCCGTGCTATACATATGCACTGTTACTGTAAAAATACACTGGT
Source organism: Pelophylax lessonae (assembly GCF_965119305.1). Classification (NCBI taxonomy): domain Eukaryota; kingdom Metazoa; phylum Chordata; class Amphibia; order Anura; family Ranidae; genus Pelophylax; species Pelophylax lessonae. Next base: position 724,880,051 of record NC_138768.1, read on the forward strand.
AGTGAAGGGGTTAACTTTATTTGAGAGGGAGGGGCTGTGTGTGTCCCTAGGGGCGTGATTCTAACTGTGATTGGCTGTGGCTTGAGGTGTAGGAACAATGATCAACGGTCCTACATAGTAGAACCGTGTGATCATCCTTTCTACACCGGGGAGAATGACAGGCGGCTTGTTTACACTAGCTGCCTGACTTTCTCCCTCTCCCCCGACGATCGCCGAGTGACCGAGCGGGAGCGGGAGCGCACCTCCGGCGGCGCGCACTCGCTCCCCAGAGTCTCACAGGCTAGCGACGTAGACCTACGTCGCTCTGCCTGTGAGGGGCTGACTGCCGCAGTAAATATACTGTGAGCAGTCGGCAAGTGGTTAACTAGCTTAAATGTATATGTGAATATACTTCAATCACTATAGAAGTATTTTCATACTATATACACACAGCTAGATGTGAGGTTTCTTGGGCAAAAGGGGTAGTTCAAACAGCAATATACATTAATTGATAGGATTAAATATCCAGTACAGTTTAAGCACGGTGAGTTACTTGATATTTACAAATTACTCACAAAACCATATTTATACAATGTACATTACAAGTGTAGCACCCTCCTAGTCAGGTGCTAGGTAAAAGCATTAGGTTGCTTTCCTGCTTATCAGGGAGCAGGATTTCTAGTTAGGCCTGTTACATGTGTTCAGGTGTGATTCACTTGGTCTGAGGGAGTGTCCCCACTGTATCCAATAGGGGAGCCTGTTGGACAGTGGAGGAAACCCAGACAGTGACACACAGGCTTTTGTGGCAGTCCCAGTGGGGGGGGGGGCACAACAGTGGTGTATCCTGGGATTGACTATAAAAGCCAAGGGCACATGTAACAGGGTGTCTTTGGGCAGGAAGCCAAGTCCCAGGAGGGCATGGCTGTTTCTCCTTCTGCAGCTGGGAAAGGTGGTCACAGGCAGTTGGCCTGGTGAACCTGGAGGGGTTGCTGAATGCAGAGGTCCATTGGATGCTGACAAGTGGAAATTGGAGGCAACGGTGACTCAGGAAAAACAGTGTCCGTGAGTACAGAGGAATTTGCCCAGGGCTCTGCCAGGAAGGAGACCACTCCCGAAGCTAGGGTCAGCGGACAGGTATCAGCACACCAGCATTAAGAGTAAAGGGGGTGCCAGTTTCAGAACCCCTGAAGAGAGTAACTAAAACTGGAGCTTTTCTAAACATCTTCACCTTAGTGGCAGGGTGAAGCAGCGGCCTTGAACACACACTACAGCTAGTTGTCCCGAAGATTGTGCATAGTTCATAGTTGGAATATCCCCCTCATCCCTTCTCCTATCCCAGTTCCAAATCGAATATACACAAAAACCAAATCCCCTGGACTGTTTACTGACTGATCCAAGGACTTAAAGTAATAAGGATTTACAAGTTGTCGCTATGGATAACCCAGGGGAACCCGCTTTCAGCAGCTTCCATGGGAGTAGTGCTACACAAGTATAGAGTTAAGCAGCACATACATTATGCATTTGCTGTGAACTGAATGAAAGAAAATGCTCCATGTGGATGGGGGAATCCCTCCTGCTGTGTTATTGTATTCTGACAGCAGGAAGCCCTCTGTGCCATCAGAATACAATGATAAATTTTGCCAGCTATAGCCAGAGGCATTGATCATTCAGGAAACAACCTGACAGGTTGATCGATAGATTGACTTGTTTATGACTAGCCTTCCCATACATGGATAAAAATTCATCTGGTCCCTGCTGAAGTAGCCGTATTTCGAACCATATATGGCTGGATTTAGTTTACCTTTCAATTTCAGGTCTGGTCATAGTGACTGATTTTATGTCCCAGCATAAAGAGTTTACTGCTTGGTAACAATTCATTATATCCCCTTCTCCTTTCTGTACAGTCTGACTGGAGGATTCAAAGAAGACTACTGTTTACAATGGCCAGCCCTTTGAAGTAGAACAATATTTACAGAAACACCAATTCGGAAGATAGGAGTGGAATAAGGAAGAAGCACACTCAATGGCTTAACCACTTGCCTCCTATAGATTTTACCCCTTTCATAACCAGGCTATTTTTTGCTGTTCGGCACTGCGCTACTTTAACTGGTAATTGCGTGGTCATGTAACACTGTGAAAAGAAACAAAGGAACCACGCTCTTCCATCATTAAATACAAATCACCATAGTGAATAAACAATAGTGAATAGATAAAAAAATAAAAACATCTTCATTTAGATGATAGAATTTACATAAAAATTGTGAAGTCCATGTATAATCCCACACATGAATAACATCCTCAGTGAGTATAGGAAAGGTTCCTCTCCACCCACACGCAGACACATTATACACTCACCAGACTTACCGTAATTGACTCCTATTACAGAGAGTCAAATTGTGCATATGGGAAAATCCAAGATGTCATACATGAAGTCACAGGAATTAATTCAAACTGCTGCTATCATCCATTCAATATGTATATAAATAGCGTATTCAAAGCTCCAGTGTTGCCATATATAGAGAGGGAGAGGAAGAAACACTCTCATGGTGCATTATTTCAAATTATTTATTAAAAAAAGAAGGTTGTATTGCACTTACATCAAAGTAGACAGGGATCAGCATGTATTCTAAAGGATTTGCCGGTTTGCGCTCCACCTGCATTCCTCCTGACCGGAATTGACGTATCCCAATTCCGGTCAGCTGGAACACAGGTGGAGCACAAATGGGGAAATTTCCCTACTAACTCATATGCCTGGGTAATTTCTTGGGCCCTTCTAGCAGCACAAACAAGCTCTCGGTCTTACAATTTCAAACTGATTTCTCTAAGTAAAACCTAAGTGCACACATTACATCAAGGGAATGCAAAAAAACATTTTCCTCCTCTGAGTAAGGATCTGGAAAACAGGAAGGTAGTATAATGTCCTGATTCAAATGAAAGGCGGACACCACCTTGGGCAAAAAACCTGGGTGTGGACAAAGAATTACCCTATCTTGATGAAAAATCAAGAATGGTTCTTTACAAGAAAGAGCTGCTATTTCCGATACTCTTCTAGCTGAAGTTATCGCAATCAAAAAGACCAGTTTTATGGTCAAACGAATCAGGGGAACCTGTCCCAGAGGTTGAAAAGGCTGTTTTTTGTAAAACTGCCAGCACCAAATGTAGGTCCCAAGGACACAATGGTGGCTTCACAAGTGGAAGCAAACGTAACATTCCCTGGATGAAGGCCTGAACCAATGAATGGGAAACAATTGGTTCTTGGAAGAAAACCTATAAGGCTGAGATTTGCCCTTTAATAGTGTTTCAGGTTAATTTCATATCTATCCCTGCTTGAAGGAAGCTAGACTGTACAGCAGGGTGGAATATCGGACCTTGGGAGACCGGACGCAGTGGAAGAACCCAAGGCCTCGTCACTGCCAACCTTTGGATTTGTGCATATCAAACCCTCCTCGGCCATGCAGGAGCTACCAGAATTATTGGTTTCCCCTCTAGCTGGATCCTGCGCAATAAACGCAATATAAGCTGTACTGGAGGAAAGGCATAAATCAGGGAATACTCCTCCCAAGGAGGCACCAAAGCATCCACTCCGACTGCAAGTGAATCCCTGGTCCTGGACATAAATCTCTTCAACTTGTTGTTGAACCTGAATGCCAACAGATCTACGTCTGGGACCCCCCAGCGTAGGCAGACTGATTGAAAAATCTTGAGATGCAGGGACCATTCCCCTGGATACATCTGTCGACGGCTCAAAAAATCTGCCTGCCAGTTCTCTATTCCTGGAACAAACACTGCTGTCAGGCATGGCATGGCGCATACACCTCTGCCCGAGACAGGATGATAGCCACCTCTTTCTGGGCTGACTGACTCCTTGTGCTTCCTTGATGGTTGACATAAACCACATCGTGGCATTGTCGGATTGCATGCAGAAGTGACCCCGAAGTCTGGGCTTCGAGTATTTCAAAGCCCAACTACTCAGATTTCCAGAATGTTGATGGGGAGGCGTCTCTACCCAAGACCATTTTCCCTGGACAGTGGCTTCCTCCAGAACCGCTCCACAGCTGTAGAGACTGGCCTCTGTAGTCACCACTTTCCATGTCACTGGAAGAAAGGATTTCCCCTTCTCCAGATAACTGGTCAACAACCACCAATTCAGACTCTGGCATACTCTTGGTACCAGAGACACGGACCAGTCCAGAGACTGAACCCTTCCATTCTATGTAGACAGAATGTTGTTCTGTAAGGGTCTGGCATGGAATTGAGCATAAGGAATTGCCTTGAATGCAGACACCATCTTTCCTAGTAACATCATGCAAAGACGTATAGAAGGACATCTCTGCCGTACTATGGACCAAACCAGATCCTTTAGGTCTGAAACCTTTCTTGCTGGCAAGAATATATTTGCCTGTACTGTGTCCACAAGAAGACCCAGGTATTCCAGACGCTGGACTGGCTGTAATGCCAACTTTACTAAGTTCAGTATCCAACCCTGACGTTCTAGAAATTGTACTGTCTGGAAGACATTTCGGCTTAGAGCCAAAGCCGATCGATCTTATTAGTAATAGATCGTCCAGATATCCTATTACAGATATCTTTCCAAATACTGAAGCTAGGATCTTTGTAAACACTCTGGGAGCTGTGGCTAACCTGAAAGGCAGGCCACAAACTGAAAATGATGGTTTCCTGTCGCAAAGCGTAGAAACCTTTGATGGACCTGGAAAATAGGGCACGTGAAGATATGCTTCCTTGATGACTATGGATGCTAGAAATTCCTCTCCCTGCAGGGAGGCTATGACTGAATAAATTGACTCCATACAGGAAGTACGAACATTCAGAAACTGGTTTAGAGCTTTGAGATCCAATGTCAGAATGAGAGACCTTTTTAGGGAACCCAGATGGTTGAGGCCGTCGCCCCCATCTGGAATTAGAAGCACTGGTAGTATGAGTGCTGGGGATCTTAACATAGAGAGGCTTGCTCTTCCTTTTTACAGGTAGCAACATATCCCCCCCCCCATATCTTTTGGATATACTTATCCGCAGACCAGCTCTTTAACTAAAGGATACTGCACATACATCAGAACAACTCGTGACATTTGCCTTATGGAGTCCGTAAGAGCATCCACTGCAAAACATAAAGTGTGAGGTAGATATGATAGATATTTCACAGACTTTCTTTGAGAAGGAACTGTCTTGGACACTCGCTTTATGTGGTCTTTTAAAGATTGACAAACTCCTATGGTCACTACTGCTGATTGCGTCACAGATCCTGCAACTGCAAAAGAGGCTTTCTATAAAGATTTCAACTTATTATTTGCTGGATCTTTTAAAAATCTGGGCATTAGCCACAGGGCAGGGTAAACTCTTGTTAACCAAAGAAATGGCAGCATCCACAGTAGGTATATACCATTTCTTGGTAAACTTTTTCCTCCATAGTATACAATAGTGAAAACTTTTTAGGAGGAACAAACAAATCGTTACAAGATGGTCCCAATCATTATACATTTCTTGCTCCAAGAGCAGATGTATGGGAAATATCTGAGGACTATGAGGAGGGCACAATGAGCCTAGAGAGGAAAATAAACTTCAGCCGTCTCTAAGGGAGGAAATTTGTGTCCAGACCAGACCATTTCAGTAAAGAGACTGAACCAACAATCTCTGGGTTTGAGAGGCTGACAGAGACTCCTCTGAACCTGATTCCCCAGAAGTGGAAACTGAAGGAGTGTGCTACTCCATTTTGTATAAAATAATTGCTAATTGTCTGAACTTCATTTCAGACTGTCTTTGATGCACATAGCACGCAGTTAGCACATAATGGCGTGTCAAAACTATCTGTTTCCTGTAGATGTTTTTGTCTTTAGTTCCTCTTTCTTAGTATGATCTCAGAATTGTTTTCTTTCTTTATATTAACCAATAGAATCGACAAACTAAGTTTGTCTCCGTATAAGGAATATATCCTATAGCTTACAGTTTTAAAACTAACTTACCTAGTTTTATACCTGTATAAGGAATTTACCCTAGACCACCCCCTTTTGTCAATGCATGTATAAATACTTATGATTGTAATAAACATATGAGAAAATCCTTTGAACCACACGCTGACTAGTTCGATTTATTCCAGTGGCAAAGGTTTCTCCCGGAGACTCCGCCCTTGCACAGAACCGACTTGACTTAGTTAGTCAGGGACTACCAAGTGGTGGGGTTGAGCCAACCACCTTTAGCTGGGGGCTTAAGTCTGGGATCGGAAGGCCACTCCTAGTCACCGGGTAAGTAGATATTTTATTTTATCTATCTACCTGCCCGGGAGACCTGGACTCTGGCCGTGGTTCGGATCTCTGAACCATACACCATATGCTCAGGGAGCATGATAGATATAGAGCAGCTCTGGGAGACGCTCTGGGTTTCTATTTGTCTATATATATATATATATATGTATATATATATATATATATATATATATATATATAGAGGCTTCAGGGAAGCCAGAATAATATTTTTTCAGGGAAAAATATTATGTCAGTCTGTTCTGTGTAAAAAAACTCCCTTTTTGCTTATATCTTTCTATTGCATAGAACTGTAAGATTTAGAGTGTAAGATAATCTGTTTGTGTGACCCAGAGGTTCAGTTCGTAGGTGAATGAACCGATTTGTCACTTATGTGTAGAGATTTAAGTTCATTTACTTTATGTCTGATGAGAGGAAGTGAGTTGTCACGATTACTGGTTTGACATATATTGAAGCCGTATATGACTTGCATAAATTGCGCCTGCAGACTGTTAATACAACATACCGGACCTGACAGCGACAGTCACACTAAAATTGACTGACCGATCGTAACCCATGAGACTCAGATTTTTTTCTTTCCTTCGTTTATCTTTTCTGTCACATAGAAGTATAAGATAAATGTTTATTATGTGTATTGTTTGTCTATAATGGTAGGAAAACCTTCTTGATAGCCACTATACCAGGGAGTATCAGTCAAGACTCGGAAAGGCCCCAGAAGGGACACCCCGAGTCCAAAAGTATAAGGTTTGATTTATATACATCAGTGGCTTTTCAGAAGGGTTTAGCCATAAAGGGTCTCAGGACCCAAGAACATTTGAGTAACAATGATTTTGTGATTTGTCCTAAATCCCTTGAATGTGTAAATCCGAGAGACATATTTTCATTAAGTGAGAGAATATTGGGATTTATTTATGTCTTATAAGTGTGCCGATTGTCAATTTGTTTATTGTTTTGTTATGGAAATGGCTGGGAATATTTATTAAATAATATTTATGGAAGTAAATTAAGGTAGAGGTAAATCACAGGAAAAAGAGTTTTGTAGTGCGTCCGCATTCTCTTTCAATAAAGGTTATTTATAATATCTTTAGAATGAGGAAGAATCAGATCAAACCAATCCCATCCCCCGATCCAGGCGAGACGTGCAGGTCATATGTCGCCTGGGTCTCTGGTGGATGCACATATATTAACCCTTGGATAGATAACCTAGCAGTATGGTCAGAAAAGATAAGGAGTTGTAATCCCTTTCTCCAAGATGGGGACAGTGATATTTTCTTTATGGTAAAGAGACTCTCTAGGTGACAGAAAGGTTTTCCCGTATTTTTTGAGAGACCCGCAATAAAATACGAAGTACATGGAAAAGGCGGGGAGAATTGGTTTACTTATGCCCCATATTGGTACAATAGAATAGAAAAAAAAAGCTACTTAGAGCTATTGAAAATGAAAGTGAAAGGTCTTTAACCACAGCAATTGCCTGTAGACAGAAGACGGGTGAAACTGTTTTAGAGTTTTGGACTCATGAGGCTGAGGTAAAGTGTCACTGCTGAGTAGCACAGTCTTATGATTCAAACATTTGTCGGTAATTAAAAGTCACAGTACATGTTAATTGTAAAACAGCAAGTTTCTGATTGGGCCACTAAAACCATGGAAGGTTTATAAAAAGCCATAGCAGAAAAAGATGCGGCTGGCTGTTTTGATCTGCCTAAAGGAAAAAAAAACAGCCTGTCAGCGCACATTTCCAAGGACGTTATTAGAGAGGCAAAGCACAGGGTAAGACATTTTCAACCTAGGCCCCCCTACAATAATAAACCACAATTGAACAGCATCACAACAGCCTTAGATAAAGTTACCTGCCAACTGGCAACCACAGCAACAACAACAATAATGGTAACTGCCACATCAGAGGGTGGATTGACAGTGACATTGGAAAAAATGCCAATTTTTGTCCCGAGTCCAGAGAATACATATATCCTTTTAGATTCTATACCCCTCTCAAGAGGAGGATGGAGTCAGGCCTATGTTAAACAGATTTTTGGCTGAAGGTATATTTAAAGAAATAGTATTACCTTACAAATACCCCCGACCCTTGTTACTCCAAACACCTGCATCCCACGGTTTCATTTTCCAAGGCAGATGTCGTTTTCTTCGCAGCCATTATATTATCTCAGACAAGCAGAGATTTTTGTATGTGCTTCTCTGAGACCTTATCAGATACGCTTGAAGCTAGTACATTTTCTTCCGTGAGGGGAAAAGAGGGGGGTCACTTCTGCAATCGGAGCTAGCAGAAGTTTCTAATTCAAAAGTTGTGGGACTAAGGATTTCAGCATTCCCACACATATACAATTATTTTTATAGAATTTTCTTGAAGTTTTTCCATTTATACATTTGTGCCTATCTTGTATGAGCGTAGTAATAATGAATAAAAACACTATTTTATTAGGCAAAACATAAATTGCCGTAGTCGGCAGGATACTCTGAGGTTATTTTTTATAGAATTATAGATAATGAAAAATTATATTTTGCAAATGGTTCTCTATGTAAAGGGGAGCCTTGCCGCAAAATTTTGAAAATTGTCTACTTGCCAAGAAAGGGTTCAAATGTAAATATATTTGTTCCTGTTATAGTTATGGAATTTATTTTGGACAGAAAGGGTTATTGCAATTAGTGTGGCTATTGGACCCTGTTGGCACCGAGCCAAAAGTTTCAAATCAGATTAACTTTTTATCTGATTATAGTTTTTGAGTGATATTTTAGGGGTATCCTCTATTGAAAGAGGGGAACCTCTGGCCAGATTTTTGTAGATTGGCATGAGGCCAAAAGTTTTTTGTAAGATTGGCACTGAGCCAAAAAGTTTTTAGCTTTTTATCTGATTATAGCATGCAAGTGGTATCTGATGTGCCATCTCTACTGACAGCCATACCATCCGATGCTACCCACTTTACAGTGATTGGTTTAAGTAATGCATTTTTTTTAGCATCCTAGTGGACGAGGAGACACAGCCATCTTTGCTTTCTTGTTTTTCAGTTTGGGTAACTGACCTGGTGTAAAATGCCTCATGGCTATGTGGACAGTTCAGTTGTCTGCTCTATAGTTCTCCAGACCACGCAAGAGGGGATGGACACCTGCTCATGGGTCAGTCCCACTACAATATGTGGATGACATATGTAGTCACTCTGTGGAGACCAGTCAGAGCGAGTGAGTTTATTGAGGAGCGTACATGTATGTGGACACAAAGTGTCACAGGAATAATGACTATGGTGTAAGGAAAGTGTTGTTTACCTTGGTTTTGTTCTCACAGAGGGAGAAAGGAGAGTAAGTAACCAAAGAGCTGCGGCTACAGTGGGTCTTGCCTGCCCACAAACCAGGATCATTGATTGTTATGGATCCAGGACGGCTCCTATCTATAAACATAGACAAACCACAGGTCCAGAAATGTCACAAGAAATGTTAAATGCGTTTATGTATCTGAAAACTGCTATGGTTATAGTGCCTGCATTGGGCCTCCCACATTATGGAAAAATGTTTTGTGTTTATGCAAGGGACAATTGTAAGACCATGACAGGTGTACTTGCCCAGGAGTATGGTGGTAAACTTTGCCCTATTGGTTTTTTTCAAAGATAGTCGCAGTCCAGGTCTAAGGCATGCCTGAAGTGACTCCAAGCATAGCATCTTGTGCAATGGTACTTTGGATGGCCACATCATTTACCTTAGGTAGGCCCCAGTTCTATATGGGTTACTGGGAGTAAAGGGTGTGTTACAACACAATATGCTTGTGTTAGGGGGGATGGGTGCGCTGATAGTGTGTTGAAGCTGCTCCCGGTATTCAGTGCTTGGTGAATATGTGAAATAAATGAAATGTAATGGGGTGCGCTAAACAACAATAAATCCAAACATATGAATAAAAAATTAAAACATATGACAGAACATAAATACACAGTGATGTTCGTGAATAATCAATAAGTGCATAAACACAAAAGTTCATGAGTGTCCATAAATAGGTGATGATATTGAATACAGATTGAAGAAAAAATAAACTTGATTCCACATTCAAAGTGTATCCACCACCAAGTGAAATTTCTCCTTACCGAACGGAAAAAGGTAAGGTGCAAATATTAAACTTATGTGCTGAACAAAATTCAATCTCAAAACACCTGGGTTGGCCTCTTACCAGATGGCAATCAATACACGCTTGTATCTGCAAAGACACTGCCTTCCCCTTCTCCTAAGATCCACAGAGTCTGTCACAACAGCCACGCTGATGGTTTCAGCTCCACCATATGACAAAGGAACAGAAGACTGATAGTGTATTACCCTTTAAAATGTATTAAAGCAAGCAGTATTGCACTTACAATTAAGATGCCTTGAAAATCAGCATAAGTAAATAGTGCCAGAAATCCCTGAAGAGGCTTGCGTCCGGCTGCAGCACGGACCGCAAGTATCTGTGTGACGTGTACGCCTCCTAATCTGACCGGTTTCTTCCGATTGGACTTCGACTAAGACAGTCTCCTGTCTCAGTCGAAGTCCAATCGGAAGAAACCTCTTCAGGGATTTTTTCTTCAATCTGTATTCAATATCATCACCTATTTATGGACACTCATGAACTCTTTTGTTTATGCACTTATTGATTATTCACGAACATCACTGTGTATTTATGTTCTGTCATATGTTTTAATTTTTTATTCATATGTTTGGATTTATTGTTGTTTAGCGCACCCCACATCACAATATGCTTGCTGATGTGTCCTCCACAGCCATAGAGGGAGCAGAGGATGTTTCTGTAGATAATTCCTGCTCGAGGCCAAAAGATCACACATTGTTAGAGCTATAAACGCATGCTACAGAACAAGTTTTAAGGAATTGCGTGATGATTTAGAAAAAGTTGAGAATGGCCTTTTTCTAAAAGAGGGGAGCTCTTGTGTGTATCCCCGCAGCTAGCGCCCCACTGTTTATTGCCTAGTATTATGGAATAGGACACAGGGTGGGAAAGAACATATGAAATATTACTAACAGTTTTTTTTATATTTGCAGGCCCACCTAAATTAGTGCAAGTACTGTATATGTTGCTAGATGCATCACCTGTATTAGGAACAAACAATCCAAACATATAAGGCCAAACATGAGCATCTCCAATACCCATCAAACCCATTCACACATCTACAAATAGACTTCACACATAGGCCCAAAGCAGGGAAGTAATAAGAGTTATTTTTAGTCAATAGTGGACGTGTTCAGCAGATGAGTGGAAGCTTTTAGGACCACAAAAGGAGATGCCCACACGGTGGCACGCATTCTCAATCAGAAGATTATTCCTGGGTGGGGGTGCCTGCTTTGAATTAGTTCTAATAATGGTCCAGCTTTCATATCAAAAATATTCCAGGAACTAGTTAAAATCCTGAAAAAAGTTTGGAAGTTCCACATTCCCCTATTATCCACAGAGTTCAGGTATAGTGGAAAGGATAAATAGGACAAGTAAAGACAAATTAAAAAAAATAGTAATTGAAACTTCGAGTCAAGTGGAACGGAACGAAAAGTTGCTCGCACCTTTCTTTTCTCTTCACAGGTACTAACCCATCCCTTGAAGGAGGGAGATGAAGTAGTGATCAAGCTGTCGCCACATCACAAGACCAAGGCTGGATTTTGTTTTGGATCAAAAGACAAAGGTAGTTGCAGTGACCAGAATTGCTGTCCTTGTGGAATCGCTGTCCTTTTGGAAGATCAACAAGCCCGGATCCATGCCAGTCGAGTAAAAAGGTCAAAGTGGATTGTGCGAAGCAAGACAAAGACAGATAAAGACACAGACAAAAGGACAAGCAGGTGTTGAAAATCCTCGAAGAGCAAGTGAAGCAGGTGTTATAGTCTCTAAAAATTAGCAAAATGACTGTATTCATAGCAAAGAACTCGGGCAAGCTGTGGATTGTTGGAGGCACTAGTATTTTTAGTGTTCATCCCAACCTGGAATTATAATTAACTGTATATATTACCCAGCGGATCTGGGGCCCCTTGGAGGAATTTGTGGGACCCCTAACGCCACCAGCCCAGACATAGTTTTAGAGACACCTCAGAAAAGGAATAAAAGAGCCCTGTCCCATAGTTCACCCTCCCAGATAGCCATCACACAAACAAATGGCATGACACAATTTTAGTTGAATTCCTCTAACACACAAGTAGCTACTTTTATAGTGCCTTATGAAGCGATACTCCCTGGTAGTGATGATACCATATGGTATAATGATAGGAGATTAGGCCCAGGAACTATATTTATATGTGTCACAGACAAATATTGGGGAGACAATTGTGACTATTGGGGATCAGTGGGTTGGAACACGGGAGACGATTGGGAGTGCAAATCTACCTAAGGGGAACACTGGAACTACAGGGAAACAAAAGAGAGAGGCTCCCATAGGAAGTTTTGACCCACATATATATATAGATGCCATCGGGGTCCCAAGAGGGGTCCCTAATGAGTTCAAGGCAAGAGATCAGGTTAAAGACAGTTTTGAGTCCTTTATCTCTCCCCTTGTCACCATAAATAAAAATGTGGATTGGATAAATTATATCTATTACAATCAGCGAAGATTTGTTAACTATACAAGGAATGCCCTAAAGGACATAGCAGAACAAGAAGAAGCCTGTAACATCACCCATAACTGGGACCCCTTTGGAAATATGGGAGGTTTTGGGTTTGGAGGGATGTTTTCCTGGTTAAAAGACATTGCTGTGACAATTGTACTGATTTTACTTTTTCTATTATTTTTACATGCATGCTTTAAGCTCATTATGTGCCTAATGGCTAGAGCCACAAAAAAACCCAGACTCAAGTAGTAGAGGAGGATCTTATGTAAGCTTGTATTTTAAGAGAGATACTGAGAATGTTGACACACTTTTAATAACTGAACAAGGTGTACTGTTACAACAGATTCAAACCCCCCTTGATTATCATGAATATGTAAAGTTCTATAAGGACAAGAAAGCTAAGTCTGTCATTTAGGTGGGCAGGTTGGGTCCTTTATTATAACAAGGAATCCAAAGGCAATTGTTGCCCAACCTACTGTTTCCATTCCAGAGAGACTGTGTGTACCCTGATGACACCATAAAAATGACAGGAACAATCATGTAGATAAAGTTATGATTTTTAAGAGGGGATTTAAGGAGTGTGCTACTCCATTTTGTATAAAATAATTGCTAATTGTCTGAACTTCATTTCAGACTGTATTTGATGCATGTAGCATGCAGTTAGCACATAATGGCGTGTCAAAACTATGCCATCTGTATCCTGTAGATGTTTTTGTCTTTAGTTCCTCTTTCTTAGTATGATCTCAGAATTATTTTCTTTCTTTATATTAACCAATAGAATCTACGAATTAAGTTTGTCTCCGTATAAGGGGTATATCCTATAGCTTAGAGCTTTAAAACTAACTAACCCAGTTTTATACCCGTATAAGGAATTTACCTTAGACCACCCCCCTTTTGTCAATGCATGAACCACACACTGACTAGCTCGATTTATTCCAGTGGCAAAGGTTTCTCCCGGATACTCCGCCCTTGCACAGAACCGACTTGACTTAAGAGGTGGGGTTGAGCCAAACACCTTCAGAAACCTCAGCTTGACCTTCTATAGAGTCATCATCAGCTACTTCTTCCACTCCTCTGCCCTATCCTGAACTGAATTCAGGGGGTGACTCAGGTGAGGGTGATCTATCACATTTATTCCCTCTTTGTGATGCTGCAATCTTACCCTCAAGGCGGCTAATGCCGATGCCAAATTGTCCTTAGTGATGTAGGTTGCAGCAGAAGCACCAGGGGTAGCTACTATGCCTGACAACCATAATGGCTCAGATTGACTAGTTGCCTCTGGCTGCTCAGGGGGAGTAGACACATAGAAAGCAAGGCTAGGACCTTCAAGGCTTGACAGTGGCATCACAGTGCCCCTTCCAACTGTGCCCCAGCCCTCTTTGGGGGCAGACATTGCTTTATAGCAAGACAAACTTGAGGTACTAACTTCAGTGTACTCAAGGCTTGGGCCAAGCTTATACAGCTTATCACACACAGCACTGATTATTCCAAGATACAGGACCTGTTTGTGCCAGTAATCATAAACCCACAGTGACTCAAGCAACCCAGATGCTGCTGCTCTGTGTCCCCTTCAGCCTCAGCAGAGGCTAGTGCGTTGGAAACAGTACCTTCTAAATTGTGCCCATTTATGTTGTACTGTGCATGTGTGGCATGCTATGGGGTATCCATGTGCACGCCAATTGCGTTCAAACATGCCCTCCATGCGGCGTACGCCTGTACTTAAAAACTAAGATTCTCACATACATGCAAAAAAGCCTTCGCTACAGACACGCTATCAAGGGAGGAGATGAACATGCGGGCGCTTATGCGCCAAGGTGAAAACAGCAACCACATGGGGTGAGAGCAGCTTAGGCTGAATTTTGTTTGTCACAGCTGATATCTTTCAGGTGATCCGCCCAGGGCAACAAAACAATGTGAAAACAATAGGCAAGGAAATAATGTTTAAACAAACTTTGCATCATCCCACAATTGCACAAGCTCATAAAACCACCATTGATATAAATAGCACATTTTAATCCCTGAGAAAAAGCCAGAGTTTTCAACAAGATGTATTATGCATAGCTTAACATCCACAGTCTCATGCACACACTGGTTTGCCACAGCTGATACCTTTCAGATAACCAGTACAGGTGAAAACAGCGTGTCAGAAAAACAAGCACAGACAGGATGTATTTTACCTAGACCTTAACATCCATAGTCTCATGCAGAGACTCACTTGGCACTCGGCCTCTGTTATCTTTTTAAAGGGAACAGTTCAAAAAATATTTACAATCTGCAATTATGCCAGCAATTTTTACCTTCAAGGTTTGCTGTATGTGTAAATATTTTAAATTTGACTCACTAGTCCTACTGCAGGATTCTGTATGAGACAGGAATTCAATCATCACCATCACGGCAAGCTTTGTCTTGGAGACCTTCAAGGACTGGATCCCCTTATTTTAGAGGGGCCACAGCCTTGGACTTGTAGAGCACCCTGCATGGATCCCAGGGTCTAGTGCCTAAAAAGGACAGCATTACAGGCAAAACCTTGTATCTGCTCTCTGAGGCTCAGGTATCATCTTTTTAGTCTGTTGATTGTTTAGGATGGATCTGATAGCTAACCCCTTAAATTCAGTGATCTTTGATCGGGGTATGTAGCATATTCTTCTTTCTTCTTCTTTAAAACATAGGAGACACTAGCGAAAAAACGGAGGCACGTCCTGTGTGGGAGGGGTTATATAGGGGGGACATCCTTTCTGATTGGTTACCAGTGTCCTTCACCTGAAGTTGGCTACAGTGGGGATCGAAAGTTTGGGCACCCCAGGTAAAATTTTGTATTAATGTGCATAAAGAAGCCAAGGAAAGATGGAAACATCTCCAAAAGGCATCAAATTACAGATTAGACATTCTTATATGTCAACAAAAGTTCGATTTTATTTCCATCATTGACACTTTCAAAATTACAGAAAACAAAAAAATTGTGTCTGCAAAAGTTTGGGCATCCTGCAGAATTTATAGAATGCACTGCCCTCTTTGCAAGGCTGAGACCTGCCAGTGTCATGGATTGTTCTCAATCATCATCTGGGAAGATCAGGTGATGTCAATCTCAAAGGTTTTAAATTCCCAGACTCATCTGACCTTGCCCCAACAATCAGCACCATGGGATCTTCTAAACAGTTGTCTAGAAAACTGAAACTGAAAATAGTTGACGCTCACAAAGCTGGAGAAGGCTATAAGAAGATAGCAAAGTGTTTTCAGATGTCAATATCCTCTGTTCTGAATGTAATTAAGAAATGGCAGTCATCAGGAAAAGTGGAAGTTAAAGCAAGATCTGGAAGACCAAGAAAAATGTCAGACAGAACAGCTCGCAGGATTGTGAGAAAAACAATTCAAAACCCACATTTGACTGCACGATCCCTCCAGAAAGATCTGGCAGACACTGGAGTTTTGGTACACTATTCCACACTATAAAGAGATACTTGTTCAAATATGGTCTTCATGGAAGAGTCATCAGAAGAAAACCTCTTCTACGTCCTCACCACAAAAATCGACATTTGAACTTTGCAAATGAAGATATAGATAAGCCTGATGCATTTTTGGAAGCAAGTTCTGTGGACCGATGAGGTTAAAATTGAACTTTTTGGCCGGAATGAGCAAAGGTACGTTTGGAGAAGAAGGGGCACAGAATTTAATGAAAAGAACCTCTGTCCAACTGTTAAAGAGGAAGTAAAGTCCAAAAAAAAATCAGAGAAAAAAAAAGCCCTGTAAAGAGAAAGGCATAATGAGCTAGTATGCATCGCATACTAGCTCATTATGTAGTACTTACCTTAAAACGAAGCCCCCGCCGTGCCGCCACCTCAGCGACAGGACGGCGACATGTCCTGCCGTCCCGCTTCCGGGTTCGCGTCCTCCGGCCATCTGATTGGCCGGAGGCGCGATTACATCACTCCCGCGCATGCGCGCGGGAGCCGCCGTTCACGGCACTGAGCTCTGAAGGAACGGCACGGGTGGCCGTTCCCTCAGAGCGCCTGCGCCGATGACGTCATCGGCAGTTTGCGCTGTAAATATCTCCTAAACGGTGCAAGTTTGGGAGATATTTATAGCACCTATAGGTAAGCCTTAATATAGGCTTACCTATAGGTAAAAGTTATACAAGAGGGTTTACAACCTCTTTAAGCATGGGGGGGGATCAATCATGCTTTGCAGTTGTATTGCAGCCAGTGGCACAGGGAACATCTCACGAGTAGAAGGAAAAATGGATTCAATAAAATTTCAGCAAATTTTGGATGGTAACTTGATGCCATCGGTGAAAAAGCTGAAGTTAAAGAGAGGATGGCTTCTACAAATGGATAATGTTCCTAAACACACCTCAAAATCCACGGGGATTACATCAAGAGGCATAAACTGAAGGTTTTGCCATGGCCTTCACAATCTCCTGACCTCAAAATAATTGAAAATCTATGGATAGACCTTAAAAGAGCAGTGCGTGACAGACAGCCCAGAAATCTCAAAGAACTGAAAGACTTTTATAAGGAAGAATGGGCAAATATACCTCAAACAAGAATTGAAAGACTCTTGGCTGGCTACAAAAAGTGTTTACAAGCTGTGATTCTTGCCAAAGGGGGCAGTACAAGATATTAACTCTGCAGGGTGCCCAAACTTTTGCAGACGCTATTTTTTTGTTTTCTGTGATTTTGAAAGTGTAAATGATGGAAATAAAATCTAACTTTTGTTGACATATTATAAGAATGTCTAATCTGTAATTTGATGCCTTTTGGAGATTTTTCCATCTTTCCTTGGCTTCTTTATGCACGTTAATACAAATTTTTACCTGGGGTGCCCAAACTTTCGATCCCCACTGTATATAACCTTTATGTTATGATTTAGGGCTCTGTGTCCCATGATGTATGATAAAGAAAGGGGTCAATTAAGTCTAGTGAGTGTATAGTGCGTCTGCATGTGGGTGGAGAGGAACCTTTCCTATACTCACTGAGGATGTTATTCACGTGTGAGATTATATATTGACTTTAACATTTTTATGTATTTTCTATCATCTAAATGAAGATGTATTTATTTATTTGTCTATTCACTATTGTTTATTCACTATGGTGATATGTATTTTATGATGCAAGAGAGCTGTTCCTTTGTTTCTTTTCACGCTATAGGTATTTTTTACACTTTAAAACATGCAGCTCTTTATTGTAGTTTATTTGCTTTTTGGGTATTTTCTGATGTACCCAAACAAAATTTATATAATTTTTTTCCCACTTATAGAGCTTTTTTTTATCACCACTGTTTTTTTTTTTTTTTTTTTTTTTGCGATAACATGAAAAGACTATGAATAAAAAAAAAAATGTAAAAAAAAATTTTTTTTTTAACTTTCTGCTATAAAACATATTCAGTACAAAATTTAAAAAAAACTCAAATTTTTTCAAAAAATTTGGCCAAAATGTATTTTGCTACATATCTTTGATAAACAAAAACCCCAATAAGTGTATATTAATTAGTTTATGTGACAGTTATGGTGTCTACAAACTATGTGATACACAGTATCTCACAAAAGTGAGTACACCAATCACGTTTTTATAAATATTTTAATATATCTTTTCATGTGACAACACTAAAGAAATTACACTTTGCTACAATGTAAAGTAGTGAGTGTACATCTTGTATAACAGTGTGAATTTGCTGTCCGCTCAAAATAACTCAACACACAGCCATTAATGTCTAAACTGCTGGCAACAAAAGTGAGTACACCCCTAAGTCAAAATGTCCAAATTGGGCACAAAGTGTCAATATTTTGTGTGGTCACCATTATTTTCCAGCACTGCCTTAACCCTCTTGGGCATGGAGTTCACCAGAGCTTCACAGGTTGTCACTGGAGTTCTCTTCTACTCCTCCATGATGACATCATGGAGCTGGTGGATGTTAGAGACCTTGCACTCCTCCACCTTCCATTTGAGGATGTCCTACAGATGCTAAATAGGGTTCAGGTCTGGACTTGTCCAGTCCATCACCTTCACCCTCAGCTTCTTTAGCAAGGCAGTGGTCATCTTGAAGGTGTGTTTAGGGTCATTATCATGTTGGAATACTGCCCTGCGGCCCAGTCTCTGAAGAGAGGGGATCATGCTCTACTTCAGTATGTCACAGTACATTTTGGCATTCATAGTTTTCTCAATGAACTGTAGCTCTTCATTGCCAGCAGCACTCATCTTGGTCTCATCAGACCACAGGACATGGTTCCAGTAATCCATGTTGTTAATCTGCTTGCCTTCAGCAAACTGTTTGCTGCTTGCGAACAGAAGCTTTCCAATCATGTGACTGCAGTGACAGCCAATAACGGTGGTCACATGATCATAAACCCCACACCACCTCCCAGCATCAGAAACCCCTTAAAGGGCCAGGAGGAGCTGGCTCAAAGAGGTTAAACAATAGTAGTTTTCATATTTGTTAAGAAAGTACATATTGAAAAGAAATGATTAGATAGTATTTATCTTTTAGATGCCATTGTCTTGAACTTCATTGTTGTTTCATGTCTGTGTCTTCAAATTGAGACTTTAATTTTACACCTATAAGTAGAGAACATATACATATTTTTTATTTGAAAAGTATGAGCTGAAATGTCTGTAAAACCTTTTGAAAAGTAAGCCTAGGGCTAAAGGGGCCAATACAGTATAAAACAGGTCTCTGGAAAAATCATTACTTAAGCCTGAAGTATGACAAAACAGCTACAACATTAGGTATGTTGCCAAAAAAATCATATTATTCACAAGAGGTCCTTAACAAGTGGAAATACTGCATTATGCATTTTACTATGCTGCTAAGAGATTTTAGGCTCATGCAGTATAGCACAATTACAAGCCAGAACAGTACTGTTACAGCAAATGTGAGTTTTGCTGAGCCAAATGTTTGGACCATGGGATGATCACTTCCAAAATGATTCTTACAATGCATTTTTTGCTTTAACCGCTTCCCGACCGGCCCATTGTAAAAATACGGCTGCAGTGTGGTCTTCTAGTTCTGGGAGGGCGTACATGGACGTCCTCCCAGAATCGGGCTCCTGCGCGCCCCCTAGGGCACGCACACGGGAGTGCCCATGCTCCCCGGGTCCCAGGGACCCGACGCATCATGGATCGCGGTAAAGGGCCAATGAGAGCGGTCCTTTACCACGTGATCGCTCCGTCCAATAACAAACCGGTGCATGTCTGGTTAATTTCTCTTCTCTCCTTGCACGCTGTACATAGCAATCGGTACAGCGTGCGAGGAGAGGAGAGAAACTGCAGCTGCACGCCTCCTCTGCCTCATCGGTGCCCCATTAGTGCCCCATCAGTGCCCCATCAGTGCCTCATCTGTGCCCCATCAGTGCCCCATTAGTGCCTCATCTGTGCCCCATAAGTGCCTCATCTGTGCCCCATAAGTGCCTCATCTGTGCCCCATCAGTGCCTAATCAGTGCCTCATCCGTGCCCCATCCATGCCTAATCTGTGCCCCATACATGCATCATCCGTGCCACCAATGCCACCTCAGTTCTCATCCATGCAACATCCGTGATCATCTGTGCCACATCCAAGCCACATCTGTGCCCGCCCATGCCACCTCAGTGCTCATCCATGCCACATCCATGCTCATCCATCCCACGTCAGTGCTCATCCGTGCCATGTCAGTGCTCATCCGTGCCACATCTATGCCATGTCAGTGCTCATCCGTGCCACATCCATGCCACGTCAGTGCTCATCCGTGCCACACCCATGCCACTTCAGTGCTCATCCGTGCCACGTCAGTGGTCATCAGTGCCTCATCAATGCCACGTCAGTGCTCATCCACGCCACATCAGTGCTCATCCATGCCACATCAATGCCATGTCAGTGCTCATCCGTGCCACATCCATGCCACGTCAGTGCCACATCCATGCCACGTCAGTGCTCATCCGTGCCACATCCATGCCACATCAGTGCTCATCCATGCCACGTCAGTGCCACATCAATGCCACATCCGTGCCACATCCATGCCATGTCAGTGCTCATCTGTGCCACATCCATGCCACGTCAGGGTGCTCATCTGTGCCTCATCCATGCCACGTCAGTGCTCATCCGTGCCACATCCATGCCATGTCAGTGCTCATCCGTGCCACATCCATGCCACGTCAGTGCTCATCCGTGCCACATCCATGCCATGTCAGTGCTCATCCATGCCACATCCATGCCACATCAATGCTCATCCATGCCACATCCAAGCCACATCAATGCCACATCCGTGCCATGTCAGTGCTCATCTGTGCCACATCCATGCCACGTCAGGGTGCTCATCTGTGCCTCATCCATGTCACGTCAGTGCTCACCCGTGCCACATCCATGCCACGTCAGTGCTCATCCGTGCCACATCAGTGCTCATCAGTGCCACATCCATGCCATGTCAGTGCTCATCAGTGCCACACCCATGCCACGTCAGTGCTCATCAGTGCCACATCCATGCCACATCAGTGCCACTACAATGCTTATCAGTGCCCTACAGTGCCTCACAAAATTGTAATGGGAAGTCAGGAAATGAGGGTGCTCCTTGCATGTTAGGCCTCTGTATTTGGTCAGGCTGTGGAAAAGTCTCACATATGTGGTATCGCCATACTCAGAAGGAGTAGCAGAATGTATTTTGGGGTGTAATTTTTTGCTAAAAAACTTGTGGAAAAAATTACACGTTCAAAAGATTTATTATGCCTCCTAGATTATGTGTTGGGGTGTTTTCTTTCCAAAATTGGGTCATTTTGTGGGCATTTCCATTGTCCTGGTGCTCCAGGGCCTTCAAAAGTGTGATAGGTCGTCAGAAAATTATTTGTGTCATTTTTGCTTCTAGAACGCCTGATGGTGCTCCTTGGATGTTGGGCCTCTGTATGTGGTTAGGCTGTGGAAAAGTCTCACACATGTGGTATTGCCATACTCAGGAGGAGTAGCAGAATGTAGTGTGTGTAGTGTGTGAGAAATAACTTTGTAATAGGACCATTTTGTGAAAAATATATATTTTTTTAAAAATCTTCATTTTGCAAAGAATTGTGGGAAAAAATTACAACTTCAAAAAACTCACCATGCCTCTTACTAAATACCCTGGAATGTCTACTTTCAAAAAGGGGTAATTTGGGGGGTATTTGTACTGTCCTGACTTGTTAGGGTCTCAAGAAATGAGATAGGCCGTCAGTACATCAGGTGTAATCAATTTTCAATGATTGGTACCATAGCTTGTAGACTCTATAGCCTTCACAAAGACCAAAAAATGTATACTTATTTGGGTTATTTTTACTAAAGATATGTAGCAGTATAAATTTTGGCCAAAACTTATGAAGAAAAATGACTAAATTTGCAAAATGTAAAACCGAAATGAAGAAAATTACATTTTTTTTACAAAATTTTCGGTCTTTTTTCATTTATAGCGCAAAAAATAAAAAACCCAATTATGAATAAATACCACCAAAAGAAAGATCTGTTTGTTTGAAAAAAAGGACTAAAATTTCATATGGGGACAGTGTTGCATGACTGAGTAATTGTCATTCAAAATGTGAGAGTAGGGATGATCGAACGGTTCAGGTCGACCATCGGTTCGACCCGAACATTGGCTGTTCGAGGTTCGGCCGAATTTAGAACTTTTTGCTAAAAAAAGTTCGGAATTCGGCAACCAGAACCGACCAAAATGCAATGGTTCAGGAAATGGGCTTTAAAAGCCCGTGATTGGACCAGAACCATCAGTAAAAGCCAATTGAGGGGGCAGGAGAATGCTAGGAATGTGATTGGAGTGACTAGGGGGTCCATAGTCCAATCATTAGTAAATACGCCCCCCCAGTATATAAGATAGCCCCCGCCAAATTCCTAGCATTGTTATACAGGGACATGGAAGAGAGTGGAAGCAGTTCTGTGACTTTTGCTACAAAGTGTCATTTAGCAATTTTTAGTGTGAGGAAAGGGATATCTAGTGTAGTTATGGTGCTATTTTCCACTATAGTTAGCTTTAATTATTCAGTTTCTGTAGGGAAAGTGTTAAGTGTAAGGGGACCGTAGTGTAGTGTAGGGTTAACTGACTCTGACTGCTATGGCAGGGTGACAAAACCCTTCCATATCAGGGTGACCGCTATAGAGAAAAGATTGTTTCTCTTGTGTCACATTCAGAGCAGGGATATGGCTTCTCACCGGTCAGCTTGCTTTTTGGTTGCAGGCGTTTATAGGGCTTTTTTTAGGAGATGTTTGGAGTCAGGCATGACATCTGAACATATGTGTAGGTGTATATATACATACACCCATGTCTGTTTATATACACATACACATATATAGTTGTGAAAGTAGCAGAAACATATGCTTGCGCTAATTAAATAATTAACAGGCATATGGCTCCGCTCCTATAACACCTATATGTGTGTATGTGTAAATATATACAAGTGTGTGTGTATATATATAACCCTATACAGAAGTTCAGATGTTTTGCCTGCCTCCAAAAACCCAAAAAAATGCCCAAAAAATGCCTGCGCCAAAAAAAAATGCCCAGGTGTGTTCTTGCAGGCGTTTTTTTGGGCATTTTTTGGGGGTCTTTGGAGGGAGGCTAAACATCTGAACTTCTGTATAGGGTTATATATACACACACACACTTGTATATATTTATACACATACACACATATAGGTGTTATAGGAGCAGAGCCATATTAGTGTGAATTAGCGCAAGCATAGATTTCTGCTATTTTCACACCTATATATGTGTATGTGTATATATACATACATGGGTGTATATACCCCTACACAGAAGTTCAGATGTTATGCCTGTCTCCAAAGACGCCCAAAAAATGCCCAAAAAAATGCCAGCTACAAAAACGCCCAGGTGTGTTTTTGCAGCTGGCCAAAAAAATGCCAGCGCAAGACCGGAAGTCCGTAGATGGCCGGCCGAGGAGTCACCCGGAAGCTGAGGAGAGCGGAGGACTGGATACGTTCACTTCTGTGGAGCCTCCCGATTGCCACAACGACATGTTTCGCTACGATTGTAGCTTTGTCAAGTTGTGGCTGGAGGCAATCGGAGGCTCTAAGAAGCCAAGGGATGGGCGGGGTTAGGCTCACTAGCTAATGGAAAAACCCCCATAGGCTGAATCAGAAAAAAAACAAAAATGATAGAAAATGTTATGGGGGTTTTTCCATTGGCTAGTGAGCCTAACCCCGCCCATCACTTGGCTTCTTAGAGCCTCCGATTTCCTCCAGCACATCCATGCCACGTCAGGGTGCTCATCTGTGCCTCATCCATGCCACGTCAGTGCTCATCCGTGCCACATCCATGCCAAGTCAGTGCTCATCCGTGCCACATCCATGCCACGTCAGTGCTCATCCATGCCATGTCAGTGCTCATCCATGCCACATCCATGTCACATCAGTGCTCATCCATGCCACATCCATGCCACATCAATGCCACATCCGTGCCATGTCAGTGCTCATCTGTGCCACATCCATGCCACGTCAGGGTGCTCATCTGTGCCTCATCCATGTCACGTCAGTGCTCACCCGTGCCACATCCATGCCACGTCAGGGGTAATCCATGCCACATCAGTGCTCATTAGTGCCACATCCATCCCATGTCAGTGCTCACCAGTGCCACATCCATGCCACGTCAGTGCTCATCCGTGCCACATCAGTGCTCATCAGTGCCACATCCATGCCATGTCAGTGCTCATCAGTGCCACATCCATGCCACGTCAGTGCTCATCAGTGCCACATCCATGCCACATCAGTGCCACTACAATGCTTATCAGTGCCCTACAGTGCCTCACAAAATTGTAATGGGAAGTCAGGAAATGAGGGTGCTCCTTGCATGTTAGGCCTCTGTATTTGGTCAGGCTGTGGAAAAGTCTCACAAATGTGGTATCGCCATACTCAGGAGGAGTAGCAGAATGTATTTTGGGGTGTAATTTTTTGCTAAAAAACTTGTGGAAAAAATTACACGTTCAAAAGATTTATTATGCCTCCTAGATTATGTGTTGGGGTGTTTTCTTTCCAAAATTGGGTCATTTTGTGGGCATTTCCATTGTCCTGGTGCTCCAGGGCCTTCAAAAGTGTGATAGGTCGTCAGAAAATTATTTGTGTCATTTTTGCTTCTAGAACGCCTGATGGTGCTCCTTGGATGTTGGGCCTCTGTATGTGGTTAGGCTGTGGAAAAGTCTCACACATGTGGTATTGCCATACTCAGGAGGAGTAGCAGAATGTAGTGTGTGTAGTGTGTGAGAAATAACTTTGTAATAGGACCATTTTGTGAAAAATATATATTTTTTTTAAAAATCTTCATTTTGCAAAGAATTGTGGGAAAAAATTACAACTTCAAAAAACTCACCATGCCTCTTACTAAATACCCTGGAATGTCTACTTTCCAAAAAGGGGTAATTTGGGGGGTATTTGTACTGTCCTGACTTGTTAGGGTCTCAAGAAATGAGATAGGCCGTCAGTACATCAGGTGTAATCAATTTTCAATGATTGGTACCATAGCTTGTAGACTCTATAGCCTTCACAAAGACCAAAAAATGTATACTTATTTGGGTTATTTTTACTAAAGATATGTAGCAGTATAAATTTTGGCCAAAACTTATGAAGAAAAATGACTAAATTTGCAAAATGTAAAACCGAAATGAAGAAAATTACATTTTTTTTACAAAATTTTCGGTCTTTTTTCATTTATAGCGCAAAAAATAAAAAACCCAATTATGAATAAATACCACCAAAAGAAAGATCTGTTTGTTTGAAAAAAAGGACTAAAATTTCATATGGGGACAGTGTTGCATGACTGAGTAATTGTCATTCAAAATGTGAGAGTAGGGATGATCGAACGGTTCAGGTCGACCATCGGTTCGACCCGAACATTGGCTGTTCGAGGTTCGGCCGAATTTAGAACTTTTTGCTAAAAAAAGTTCGGAATTCGGCAACCAGAACCGACCAAAATGCAATGGTTCAGGAAATGGGCTTTAAAAGCCCGTGATTGGACCAGAACCATCAGTAAAAGCCAATTGAGGGGGCAGGAGAATGCTAGGAATGTGATTGGAGTGACTAGGGGGTCCATAGTCCAATCATTAGTAAATACGCCCCCCAGTATATAAGATAGCCCCCGCCAAATTCCTAGCATTGTTATACAGGGACATGGAAGAGAGTGGAAGCAGTTCTGTGACTTTTGCTACAAAGTGTCATTTAGCAATTTTTAGTGTGAGGAAAGGGATATCTAGTGTAGTTATGGTGCTATTTTCCACTATAGTTAGCTTTAATTATTCAGTTTCTGTAGGGAAAGTGTTAAGTGTAAGGGGACCGTAGTGTAGTGTAGGGTTAACTGACTCTGACTGCTATGGCAGGGTGACAAAACCCTTCCATATCAGGGTGACCGCTATAGAGAAAAGATTGTTTCTCTTGTGTCACATTCAGAGCAGGGATATGGCTTCTCACCGGTCAGCTTGCTTTTTGGTTGCAGGCGTTTATAGGGCTTTTTTTAGGAGATGTTTGGAGTCAGGCATGACATCTGAACATATGTGTAGGTGTATATATACATACACCCATGTCTGTTTATATACACATACACATATATAGTTGTGAAAGTAGCAGAAACATATGCTTGCGCTAATCAAATAATTAACAGGCATATGGCTCCGCTCCTATAACACCTATATGTGTGTATGTGTAAATATATACAAGTGTGTGTGTATATATATAACCCTATACAGAAGTTCAGATGTTTTGCCTGCCTCCAAAAACCCAAAAAAATGCCCAAAAAATGCCTGCGCCAAAAAAAAATGCCCAGGTGTGTTCTTGCAGGCGTTTTTTTGGGCATTTTTTGGGGGTCTTTGGAGGGAGGCTAAACATCTGAACTTCTGTATAGGGTTATATATACACACACACACTTGTATATATTTATACACATACACACATATAGGTGTTATAGGAGCAGAGCCATATTAGTGTGAATTAGCGCAAGCATAGATTTCTGCTATTTTCACACCTATATATGTGTATGTGTATATATACATACATGGGTGTATATACCCCTACACAGAAGTTCAGATGTTATGCCTGTCTCCAAAGACGCCCAAAAAATGCCCAAAAAAATGCCAGCTACAAAAACGCCCAGGTGTGTTTTTGCAGCTGGCCAAAAAAATGCCAGCGCAAGACCGGAAGTCCGTAGATGGCCGGCCGAGGAGTCACCCGGAAGCTGAGGAGAGCGGAGGACTGGATACGTTCACTTCTGTGGAGCCTCCCGATTGCCACAACGACATGTTTCGCTACGATTGTAGCTTTGTCAAGTTGTGGCTGGAGGCAATCGGAGGCTCTAAGAAGCCAAGGGATGGGCGGGGTTAGGCTCACTAGCTAATGGAAAAACCCCCATAGGCTGAATCAGAAAAAAAACAAAAATGATAGAAAATGTTATGGGGGTTTTTCCATTGGCTAGTGAGCCTAACCCCGCCCATCACTTGGCTTCTTAGAGCCTCCGATTTCCTCCAGCACATCCATGCCACGTCAGGGTGCTCATCTGTGCCTCATCCATGCCACGTCAGTGCTCATCCGTGCCACATCCATGCCATGTCAGTGCTCATCCGTGCCACATCCATGCCACGTCAGTGCTCATCCATGCCATGTCAGTGCTCATCCATGCCACATCCATGCCACATCAGTGCTCATCCATGCCACATCCATGCCACATCAATGCCACATCCGTGCCATGTCAGTGCTCATCTGTGCCACATCCATGCCACGTCAGGGTGCTCATCTGTGCCTCATCCATGTCACGTCAGTGCTCACCCGTGCCACATCCATGCCACGTCAGGGGTAATCCATGCCACATCAGTGCTCATTAGTGCCACATCCATCCCATGTCAGTGCTCACCAGTGCCACATCCATGCCACGTCAGTGCTCATCCGTGCCACATCAGTGCTCATCAGTGCCACATCCATGCCATGTCAGTGCTCATCAGTGCCACATCCATGCCACGTCAGTGCTCATCAGTGCCACATCCATGCCACATCAGTGCCACTACAATGCTTATCAGTGCCCTACAGTGCCTCACAAAATTGTAATGGGAAGTCAGGAAATGAGGGTGCTCCTTGCATGTTAGGCCTCTGTATTTGGTCAGGCTGTGGAAAAGTCTCACAAATGTGGTATCGCCATACTCAGGAGGAGTAGCAGAATGTATTTTGGGGTGTAATTTTTTGCTAAAAAACTTGTGGAAAAAATTACACGTTCAAAAGATTTATTATGCCTCCTAGATTATGTGTTGGGGTGTTTTCTTTCCAAAATTGGGTCATTTTGTGGGCATTTCCATTGTCCTGGTGCTCCAGGGCCTTCAAAAGTGTGATAGGTCGTCAGAAAATTATTTGTGTCATTTTTGCTTCTAGAACGCCTGATGGTGCTCCTTGGATGTTGGGCCTCTGTATGTGGTTAGGCTGTGGAAAAGTCTCACACATGTGGTATTGCCATACTCAGGAGGAGTAGCAGAATGTAGTGTGTGTAGTGTGTGAGAAATAACTTTGTAATAGGACCATTTTGTGAAAAATATATATTTTTTTAAAAATCTTCATTTTGCAAAGAATTGTGGGAAAAAATTACAACTTCAAAAAACTCACCATGCCTCTTACTAAATACCCTGGAATGTCTACTTTCCAAAAAGGGGTAATTTGGGGGGTATTTGTACTGTCCTGACTTGTTAGGGTCTCAAGAAATGAGATAGGCCGTCAGTACATCAGGTGTAATCAATTTTCAATGATTGGTACCATAGCTTGTAGACTCTATAGCCTTCACAAAGACCAAAAAATGTATACTTATTTGGGTTATTTTTACTAAAGATATGTAGCAGTATAAATTTTGGCCAAAACTTATGAAGAAAAATGACTAAATTTGCAAAATGTAAAACCGAAATGAAGAAAATTACATTTTTTTTACAAAATTTTCGGTCTTTTTTCATTTATAGCGCAAAAAATAAAAAACCCAATTATGAATAAGTACCACCAAAAGAAAGATCTGTTTGTTTGAAAAAAAAGGACTAAAATTTCATATGGGGACAGTGTTGCATGACTGAGTAATTGTCATTCAAAATGTGAGAGTAGGGATGATCGAACGGTTCAGGTCGACCATCGGTTTGACCCGAACATTGGCTGTTCGAGGTTCGGCCGAATTTAGAACTTTTTGCTAAAAAAAGTTCGGAATTCGGCAACCAGAACCGACCAAAATGCAATGGTTCAGGAAATGGGCTTTAAAAGCCCGTGATTGGACCAGAACCATCAGTAAAAGCCAATTGAGGGGGCAGGAGAATGCTAGGAATGTGATTGGAGTGACTAGGGGGTCCATAGTCCAATCATTAGTAAATACGCCCCCCAGTATATAAGATAGCCCCCGCCAAATTCCTAGCATTGTTATACAGGGACATGGAAGAGAGTGGAAGCAGTTCTGTGACTTTTGCTACAAAGTGTCATTTAGCAATTTTTAGTGTGAGGAAAGGGATATCTAGTGTAGTTATGGTGCTATTTTCCACTATAGTTAGCTTTAATTATTCAGTTTCTGTAGGGAAAGTGTTAAGTGTAAGGGGACCGTAGTGTAGTGTAGGGTTAACTGACTCTGACTGCTATGGCAGGGTGACAAAACCCTTCCATATCAGGGTGACCGCTATAGAGAAAAGATTGTTTCTCTTGTGTCACATTCAGAGCAGGGATATGGCTTCTCACCGGTCAGCTTGCTTTTTGGTTGCAGGCGTTTATAGGGCTTTTTTTAGGAGATGTTTGGAGTCAGGCATGACATCTGAACATATGTGTAGGTGTATATATACATACACCCATGTCTGTTTATATACACATACACATATATAGTTGTGAAAGTAGCAGAAACATATGCTTGCGCTAATTAAATAATTAACAGGCATATGGCTCCGCTCCTATAACACCTATATGTGTGTATGTGTAAATATATACAAGTGTGTGTGTATATATATAACCCTATACAGAAGTTCAGATGTTTTGCCTGCCTCCAAAGACCCCAAAAAAATGCCCAAAAAATGCCTGCGCCAAAAAAAAATGCCCAGGTGTGTTCTTGCAGGCGTTTTTTTGGGCATTTTTTGGGGGTCTTTGGAGGGAGGCTAAACATCTGAACTTCTGTATAGGGTTATATATACACACACACACTTGTATATATTTATACACATACACACATATAGGTGTTATAGGAGCAGAGCCATATTAGTGTGAATTAGCGCAAGCATAGATTTCTGCTATTTTCACACCTATATATGTGTATGTGTATATATACATACATGGGTGTATATACCCCTACACAGAAGTTCAGATGTTATGCCTGTCTCCAAAGACGCCCAAAAAATGCCCAAAAAAATGCCAGCTACAAAAACGCCCAGGTGTGTTTTTGCAGCTGGCCAAAAAAATGCCAGCGCAAGACCGGAAGTCCGTAGATGGCCGGCCGAGGAGTCACCCGGAAGCTGAGGAGAGCGGAGGACTGGATACGTTCACTTCTGTGGAGCCTCCCGATTGCCACAACGACATGTTTCGCTACGATTGTAGCTTTGTCAAGTTGTGGCTGGAGGCAATCGGAGGCTCTAAGAAGCCAAGGGATGGGCGGGGTTAGGCTCACTAGCTAATGGAAAAACCCCCATAGGCTGAATCAGAAAAAAAACAAAAATGATAGAAAATGTTATGGGGGTTTTTCCATTGGCTAGTGAGCCTAACCCCGCCCATCACTTGGCTTCTTAGAGCCTCCGATTTCCTCCAGCACATCCATGCCACGTCAGGGTGCTCATCTGTGCCTCATCCATGCCACGTCAGTGCTCATCCGTGCCACATCCATGCCATGTCAGTGCTCATCCGTGCCACATCCATGCCACGTCAGTGCTCATCCATGCCATGTCAGTGCTCATCCATGCCACATCCATGCCACATCAGTGCTCATCCATGCCACATCCATGCCACATCAATGCCACATCCGTGCCATGTCAGTGCTCATCTGTGCCACATCCGTGCCACGTCAGGGTGCTCATCTGTGCCTCATCCATGTCACGTCAGTGCTCACCCGTGCCACATCCATGCCACGTCAGGGGTAATCCATGCCACATCAGTGCTCATTAGTGCCACATCCATCCCATGTCAGTGCTCACCAGTGCCACATCCATGCCACGTCAGTGCTCATCCGTGCCACATCAGTGCTCATCAGTGCCACATCCATGCCATGTCAGTGCTCATCAGTGCCACATCCATGCCACGTCAGTGCTCATCAGTGCCACATCCATGCCACATCAGTGCCACTACAATGCTTATCAGTGCCCTACAGTGCCTCACAAAATTGTAATGGGAAGTCAGGAAATGAGGGTGCTCCTTGCATGTTAGGCCTCTGTATTTGGTCAGGCTGTGGAAAAGTCTCACATATGTGGTATCGCCATACTCAGGAGGATTAGCAGAATGTATTTTGGGGTGTAATTTTTTGCTAAAAAACTTGTGGAAAAAATTACACGTTCAAAAGATTTATTATGCCTCCTAGATTATGTGTTGGGGTGTTTTCTTTCCAAAATTGGGTCATTTTGTGGGCATTTCCATTGTCCTGGTGCTCCAGGGCCTTCAAAAGTGTGATAGGTCGTCAGAAAATTATTTGTGTCATTTTTGCTTCTAGAACGCCTGATGGTGCTCCTTGGATGTTGGGCCTCTGTATGTGGTTAGGCTGTGGAAAAGTCTCACACATGTGGTATTGCCATACTCAGGAGGAGTAGCAGAATGTAGTGTGTGTAGTGTGTGAGAAATAACTTTGTAATAGGACCATTTTGTGAAAAATATATATTTTTTTAAAAATCTTCATTTTGCAAAGAATTGTGGGAAAAAATTACAACTTCAAAAAACTCACCATGCCTCTTACTAAATACCCTGGAATGTCTACTTTCCAAAAAGGGGTAATTTGGGGGGTATTTGTACTGTCCTGACTTGTTAGGGTCTCAAGAAATGAGATAGGCCGTCAGTACATCAGGTGTAATCAATTTTCAATGATTGGTACCATAGCTTGTAGACTCTATAGCCTTCACAAAGACCAAAAAATGTATACTTATTTGGGTTATTTTTACTAAAGATATGTAGCAGTATAAATTTTGGCCAAAACTTATGAAGAAAAATGACTAAATTTGCAAAATGTAAAACCGAAATGAAGAAAATTACATTTTTTTTACAAAATTTTCGGTCTTTTTTCATTTATAGCGCAAAAAATAAAAAACCCAATTATGAATAAATACCACCAAAAGAAAGATCTGTTTGTTTGAAAAAAAGGACTAAAATTTCATATGGGGACAGTGTTGCATGACTGAGTAATTGTCATTCAAAATGTGAGAGTAGGGATGATCGAACGGTTCAGGTCGACCATCGGTTCGACCCGAACATTGGCTGTTCGAGGTTCGGCCGAATTTAGAACTTTTTGCTAAAAACAGTTCGGAATTCGGCAACCAGAACCGACCAAAATGCAATGGTTCAGGAAATGGGCTTTAAAAGCCCGTGATTGGACCAGAACCATCAGTAAAAGCCAATTGAGGGGGCAGGAGAATGCTAGGAATGTGATTGGAGTGACTAGGGGGTCCATAGTCCAATCATTAGTAAATACGCCCCCCAGTATATAAGATAGCCCCCGCCAAATTCCTAGCATTGTTATACAGGGACATGGAAGAGAGTGGAAGCAGTTCTGTGACTTTTGCTACAAAGTGTCATTTAGCAATTTTTAGTGTGAGGAAAGGGATATCTAGTGTAGTTATGGTGCTATTTTCCACTATAGTTAGCTTTAATTATTCAGTTTCTGTAGGGAAAGTGTTAAGTGTAAGGGGACCGTAGTGTAGTGTAGGGTTAACTGACTCTGACTGCTATGGCAGGGTGACAAAACCCTTCCATATCAGGGTGACCGCTATAGAGAAAAGATTGTTTCTCTTGTGTCACATTCAGAGCAGGGATATGGCTTCTCACCGGTCAGCTTGCTTTTTGGTTGCAGGCGTTTATAGGGCTTTTTTTAGGAGATGTTTGGAGTCAGGCATGACATCTGAACATATGTGTAGGTGTATATATACATACACCCATGTCTGTTTATATACACATACACATATATAGTTGTGAAAGTAGCAGAAACATATGCTTGCGCTAATTAAATAATTAACAGGCATATGGCTCCGCTCCTATAACACCTATATGTGTGTATGTGTAAATATATACAAGTGTGTGTGTATATATATAACCCTATACAGAAGTTCAGATGTTTTGCCTGCCTCCAAAGACCCCAAAAAAATGCCCAAAAAATGCCTGCGCCAAAAAAAAATGCCCAGGTGTGTTCTTGCAGGCGTTTTTTTGGGCATTTTTTGGGGGTCTTTGGAGGGAGGCTAAACATCTGAACTTCTGTATAGGGTTATATATACACACACACACTTGTATATATTTATACACATACACACATATAGGTGTTATAGGAGCAGAGCCATATTAGTGTGAATTAGCGCAAGCATAGATTTCTGCTATTTTCACACCTATATATGTGTATGTGTATATATACATACATGGGTGTATATACCCCTACACAGAAGTTCAGATGTTATGCCTGTCTCCAAAGACGCCCAAAAAATGCCCAAAAAAATGCCAGCTACAAAAACGCCCAGGTGTGTTTTTGCAGCTGGCCAAAAAAATGCCAGCGCAAGACCGGAAGTCCGTAGATGGCCGGCCGAGGAGTCACCCGGAAGCTGAGGAGAGCGGAGGACTGGATACGTTCACTTCTGTGGAGCCTCCCGATTGCCACAACGACATGTTTCGCTACGATTGTAGCTTTGTCAAGTTGTGGCTGGAGGCAATCGGAGGCTCTAAGAAGCCAAGGGATGGGCGGGGTTAGGCTCACTAGCTAATGGAAAAACCCCCATAGGCTGAATCAGAAAAAAAACAAAAATGATAGAAAATGTTATGGGGGTTTTTCCATTGGCTAGTGAGCCTAACCCCGCCCATCACTTGGCTTCTTAGAGCCTCCGATTTCCTCCAGCACATCCATGCCACGTCAGGGTGCTCATCTGTGCCTCATCCATGCCACGTCAGTGCTCATCCGTGCCACATCCATGCCATGTCAGTGCTCATCCGTGCCACATCCATGCCACGTCAGTGCTCATCCATGCCATGTCAGTGCTCATCCATGCCACATCCATGCCACATCAGTGCTCATCCATGCCACATCCATGCCACATCAATGCCACATCCGTGCCATGTCAGTGCTCATCTGTGCCACATCCATGCCACGTCAGGGTGCTCATCTGTGCCTCATCCATGTCACGTCAGTGCTCACCCGTGCCACATCCATGCCACGTCAGGGGTAATCCATGCCACATCAGTGCTCATTAGTGCCACATCCATCCCATGTCAGTGCTCACCAGTGCCACATCCATGCCACGTCAGTGCTCATCCGTGCCACATCAGTGCTCATCAGTGCCACATCCATGCCATGTCAGTGCTCATCAGTGCCACATCCATGCCACGTCAGTGCTCATCAGTGCCACATCCATGCCACATCAGTGCCACTACAATGCTTATCAGTGCCCTACAGTGCCTCACAAAATTGTAATGGGAAGTCAGGAAATGAGGGTGCTCCTTGCATGTTAGGCCTCTGTATTTGGTCAGGCTGTGGAAAAGTCTCACATATGTGGTATCGCCATACTCAGGAGGATTAGCAGAATGTATTTTGGGGTGTAATTTTTTGCTAAAAAACTTGTGGAAAAAATTACACGTTCAAAAGATTTATTATGCCTCCTAGATTATGTGTTGGGGTGTTTTCTTTCCAAAATTGGGTCATTTTGTGGGCATTTCCATTGTCCTGGTGCTCCAGGGCCTTCAAAAGTGTGATAGGTCGTCAGAAAATTATTTGTGTCATTTTTGCTTCTAGAACGCCTGATGGTGCTCCTTGGATGTTGGGCCTCTGTATGTGGTTAGGCTGTGGAAAAGTCTCACACATGTGGTATTGCCATACTCAGGAGGAGTAGCAGAATGTAGTGTGTGTAGTGTGTGAGAAATAACTTTGTAATAGGACCATTTTGTGAAAAATATATATTTTTTTAAAAATCTTCATTTTGCAAAGAATTGTGGGAAAAAATTACAACTTCAAAAAACTCACCATGCCTCTTACTAAATACCCTGGAATGTCTACTTTCCAAAAAGGGGTAATTTGGGGGGTATTTGTACTGTCCTGACTTGTTAGGGTCTCAAGAAATGAGATAGGCCGTCAGTACATCAGGTGTAATCAATTTTCAATGATTGGTACCATAGCTTGTAGACTCTATAGCCTTCACAAAGACCAAAAAATGTATACTTATTTGGGTTATTTTTACTAAAGATATGTAGCAGTATAAATTTTGGCCAAAACTTATGAAGAAAAATGACTAAATTTGCAAAATGTAAAACCGAAATGAAGAAAATTACATTTTTTTTACAAAATTTTCGGTCTTTTTTCATTTATAGCGCAAAAAATAAAAAACCCAATTATGAATAAATACCACCAAAAGAAAGATCTGTTTGTTTGAAAAAAAGGACTAAAATTTCATATGGGGACAGTGTTGCATGACTGAGTAATTGTCATTCAAAATGTGAGAGTAGGGATGATCGAACGGTTCAGGTCGACCATCGGTTCGACCCGAACATTGGCTGTTCGAGGTTCGGCCGAATTTAGAACTTTTTGCTAAAAAAAGTTCGGAATTCGGCAACCAGAACCGACCAAAATGCAATGGTTCAGGAAATGGGCTTTAAAAGCCCGTGATTGGACCAGAACCATCAGTAAAAGCCAATTGAGGGGGCAGGAGAATGCTAGGAATGTGATTGGAGTGACTAGGGGGTCCATAGTCCAATCATTAGTAAATACGCCCCCCAGTATATAAGATAGCCCCCGCCAAATTCCTAGCATTGTTATACAGGGACATGGAAGAGAGTGGAAGCAGTTCTGTGACTTTTGCTACAAAGTGTCATTTAGCAATTTTTAGTGTGAGGAAAGGGATATCTAGTGTAGTTATGGTGCTATTTTCCACTATAGTTAGCTTTAATTATTCAGTTTCTGTAGGGAAAGTGTTAAGTGTAAGGGGACCGTAGTGTAGTGTAGGGTTAACTGACTCTGACTGCTATGGCAGGGTGACAAAACCCTTCCATATCAGGGTGACCGCTATAGAGAAAAGATTGTTTCTCTTGTGTCACATTCAGAGCAGGGATATGGCTTCTCACCGGTCAGCTTGCTTTTTGGTTGCAGGCGTTTATAGGGCTTTTTTTAGGAGATGTTTGGAGTCAGGCATGACATCTGAACATATGTGTAGGTGTATATATACATACACCCATGTCTGTTTATATACACATACACATATATAGTTGTGAAAGTAGCAGAAACATATGCTTGCGCTAATTAAATAATTAACAGGCATATGGCTCCGCTCCTATAACACCTATATGTGTGTATGTGTAAATATATACAAGTGTGTGTGTATATATATAACCCTATACAGAAGTTCAGATGTTTTGCCTGCCTCCAAAGACCCCAAAAAAATGCCCAAAAAATGCCTGCGCCAAAAAAAAATGCCCAGGTGTGTTCTTGCAGGCGTTTTTTTGGGCATTTTTTGGGGGTCTTTGGAGGGAGGCTAAACATCTGAACTTCTGTATAGGGTTATATATACACACACACACTTGTATATATTTATACACATATACACATATAGGTGTTATAGGAGCAGAGCCATATTAGTGTGAATTAGCGCAAGCATAGATTTCTGCTATTTTCACACCTATATATGTGTATGTGTATATATACATACATGGGTGTATATACCCCTACACAGAAGTTCAGATGTTATGCCTGTCTCCAAAGACGCCCAAAAAATGCCCAAAAAAATGCCAGCTACAAAAACGCCCAGGTGTGTTTTTGCAGCTGGCCAAAAAAATGCCAGCGCAAGACCGGAAGTCCGTAGATGGCCGGCCGAGGAGTCACCCGGAAGCTGAGGAGAGCGGAGGACTGGATACGTTCACTTCTGTGGAGCCTCCCGATTGCCACAACGACATGTTTCGCTACGATTGTAGCTTTGTCAAGTTGTGGCTGGAGGCAATCGGAGGCTCTAAGAAGCCAAGGGATGGGCGGGGTTAGGCTCACTAGCTAATGGAAAAACCCCCATAGGCTGAATCAGAAAAAAAACAAAAATGATAGAAAATGTTATGGGGGTTTTTCCATTGGCTAGTGAGCCTAACCCCGCCCATCACTTGGCTTCTTAGAGCCTCCGATTTCCTCCAGCACATCCATGCCACGTCAGGGTGCTCATCTGTGCCTCATCCATGCCACGTCAGTGCTCATCCGTGCCACATCCATGCCATGTCAGTGCTCATCCGTGCCACATCCATGCCACGTCAGTGCTCATCCATGCCATGTCAGTGCTCATCCATGCCACATCCATGCCACATCAGTGCTCATCCATGCCACATCCATGCCACATCAATGCCACATCCGTGCCATGTCAGTGCTCATCTGTGCCACATCCATGCCACGTCAGGGTGCTCATCTGTGCCTCATCCATGTCACGTCAGTGCTCACCCGTGCCACATCCATGCCACGTCAGGGGTAATCCATGCCACATCAGTGCTCATTAGTGCCACATCCATCCCATGTCAGTGCTCACCAGTGCCACATCCATGCCACGTCAGTGCTCATCCGTGCCACATCAGTGCTCATCAGTGCCACATCCATGCCATGTCAGTGCTCATCAGTGCCACATCCATGCCACGTCAGTGCTCATCAGTGCCACATCCATGCCACATCAGTGCCACTACAATGCTTATCAGTGCCCTACAGTGCCTCACAAAATTGTAATGGGAAGTCAGGAAATGAGGGTGCTCCTTGCATGTTAGGCCTCTGTATTTGGTCAGGCTGTGGAAAAGTCTCACATATGTGGTATCGCCATACTCAGGAGGAGTAGCAGAATGTATTTTGGGGTGTAATTTTTTGCTAAAAAACTTGTGGAAAAAATTACACGTTCAAAAGATTTATTATGCCTCCTAGATTATGTGTTGGGGTGTTTTCTTTCCAAAATTGGGTCATTTTGTGGGCATTTCCATTGTCCTGGTGCTCCAGGGCCTTCAAAAGTGTGATAGGTCGTCAGAAAATTATTTGTGTCATTTTTGCTTCTAGAACGCCTGATGGTGCTCCTTGGATGTTGGGCCTCTGTATGTGGTTAGGCTGTGGAAAAGTCTCACACATGTGGTATTGCCATACTCAGGAGGAGTAGCAGAATGTAGTGTGTGAGAAATAACTTTGTAATAGGACCATTTTGTGAAAAATATATATATTTTTAAAAATCTTCATTTTGCAAAGAATTGTGGGAAAAAATTACAACTTCAAAAAACTCACCATGCCTCTTACTAAATACCCTGGAATGTCTACTTTCCAAAAAGGGGTCATTTGGGGGGTATTTGTACTGTCCTGACTTGTTAGGGTCTCAAGAAATGAGATAGGCCGTCAGTACATCAGGTGTAATCAATTTTCAATGATTGGTACCATAGCTTGTAGACTCTATAGCCTTCACAAAGACCAAAAAATGTATATTTATTTGGGTTATTTTTACTAAAGATATGTAGCAGTATAAATTTTGGCCAAAACTTATGAAGAAAAATGACTAAATTTGCAAAATTTAAAACCGAAATGAAGAAAATTACATTTTTTTTACAAAATTTTCGGTCTTTTTTCATTTATAGCGCAAAAAATAAAAAACCCAATTATGAATAAATACCACCAAAAGAAAGATCTGTTTGTTTGAAAAAAAGGACTAAAATTTCATATGGGGACAGTGTTGCATGACTGAGTAATTGTCATTCAAAATGTGAGAGTAGGGATGATCGAACGGTTCAGGTCGACCATCGGTTCGACCCGAACATTGGCTGTTCGAGGTTCGGCCGAATTTAGAACTTTTTGCTAAAAAAAGTTCGGAATTCGGCAACCAGAAACGACCAAAATGCAATGGTTCAGGAAATGGTCTTTAAAAGCCTGTGATTGGACCAGAACCATCAGTAAAAGCCAATTGAGGGGGCAGGAGAATGCTAGGAATGTGATTGGAGTGACTAGGGGGTCCATAGTCCAATCATTAGTAAATACGCCCCCCCAGTATATAAGATAGCCCCTCTCATGGAAGAGAGTGGAAGCAGTTCTGTGACTTTTGCTACAAAGTGTCATTTAGCAATTTTTAGTGTGAGGAAAGGGATATCTAGTGTAGTTATGGTGCTATTTTCCACTATAGTTAGCTTTAATTATTCAGTTTCTGTAGGGAAAGTGTTAAGTGTAAGGGGACCGTAGTGTAGTGTAGGGTTAACTGACTCTGACTGCTATGGCAGGGTGACAAAACCCTTCCATATCAGGGTGACCGCTATAGAGAAAAGATTGTTTCTCTTGTGTCACATTCAGAGCAGGGATATGGCTTCTCACCGGTCAGCTTGCTTTTTGGCTGCAGGCGTTTATAGGGCTTTTTTTAGGAGATGTTTGGAGTCAGGCATGACATCTGAACATATGTGTAGGTGTATATATACATACACCCATGTCTGTTTATATACACATACACATATATAGTTGTGAAAGTAGCAGAAACATATGCTTGCGCTAATTAAATAATTAACAGGCATATGGCTCCGCTCCTATAACACCTATATGTGTGTATGTGTAAATATATACAAGTGTGTGTGTATATATATAACCCTATACAGAAGTTCAGATGTTTTGCCTGCCTCCAAAGACCCCAAAAAAATGCCCAAAAAATGCCTGCGCCAAAAAAAAATGCCCAGGTGTGTTCTTGCAGGTGTTTTTTGGGCATTTTTTGGGCGTCTTTGGAGGGAGGCTAAACATCTGAACTTCTGTATAGGGTTATATATACACACACACACTTGTATATATTTATACACATACACACATATAGGTGTTATAGGAGCAGAGCCATATTAGTGTGAATTAGGGCAAGCATAGATTTCTGCTATTTTCACACCTATATATGTGTATGTGTATGTGTATATATACATACATGGGTGTATATACCCCTACACAGAAGTTCAGATGTTTTGCCTGTCTCCAAAGACGCCCAAAAAATGCCCAAAAAAAATGCCAGCTACAAAAACGCCCAGGTGTGTTCTTGCAGCTGGCCAAAAAAATGCCCGCGCAAGACCGGAAGTCCGTAGATGGCCGGCCGAGGAGTCACCCGGAAGCCGAGGAGAGCGGAGGACTGG
The DNA here is from genome assembly GCF_965119305.1 of Pelophylax lessonae. Classification (NCBI taxonomy): domain Eukaryota; kingdom Metazoa; phylum Chordata; class Amphibia; order Anura; family Ranidae; genus Pelophylax; species Pelophylax lessonae. The sequence goes on from NC_138768.1 coordinate 724,920,095, forward strand.
ATACGTTCACTTCTGTGGAGCCTCCCGATTGCCACAACGACATGTTTCGCTACGATTGTAGCTTTGTCAAGTTGTGGCTGGAGGCAATCGGAGGCTCTAAGAAGCCAAGGGATGGGCGGGGTTGGGCTCACTAGCTAATGGAAAAACCCCCATAGGCTGAATCAGAAAAAAAACAAAAATGATAGAAAATGTTATGGGGGTTTTTCCATTGGCTAGTGAGCCTAACCCCGCCCATCACTTGGCTTCTTAGAGCCTCCGATTTCCTCCAGCAATCGGGAGGCTCCACAGAAGTGAACGTATCCAGTCCTCCGCTCTCCTCGGCTTCCGGGTGACTCCTCGGCCGGCCATCTACGGACTTCCGGTCTTGCGCGGTGAAGTCATCAGTGTGCGCCTCCCGGTGCTCACGGCGGGCACCGAGGGAGCTTAACGCAGAGGCTCCAGTCTAGGAACACGGCCGCATACCGGACCGTCTGAGCCCCCCCACTTTCGACCTAATCCGTTTTTCCATCTGCCAGCCATATTCTTTTTCACCAATCACTAGGTCCCCAGGAATACACCAGGGATCCCTGTAGTAATCAGTGAGGAGTGAGTCTCCATTGGGGTTATTCATCAGCATTATGCATATCTGAGCGCCATCTCTCATTTTTTCCGGATCTACTTATATGCTGTCCTGTGTTTGGGATTGGGAGAACAGTGTTGCCACAGACATTTTCCTTACATGCTATTGTGCATTCTCTGTGAAAGGACATTTCAGGATCTTCCAACTTTTGGATTAGCGCCAGAACTTCTGTTTGGAATCTTTTTTTTATGGTTCTGGACATGCTACAGAGCTTAAACTTCACAGGTACACTTTTTAGACACTAAATCCAAAGTCAAAATCCAAAAACCTCTTTTTTTTTAAATTTTTTCAATAATTGTCTCTCTATCAAAAATGACAATTTTTAAGAACTTTTTTAGGGCTTCAAAAGGGTGTTTTTTGATTACCGAAGTTCGGGTCCCATTGATTTCAATGGGGTTCTGAAATCCAGGCCGAACTTTCGGGAAGTTCGGATGTTCTGGCCGAACCAAACTTTTGAAAAGTTCGATCATCCCTATGTGAGAGCACTGAAAGCTGAAGATTGGTCTGGTTAGGAAGGGGGTCTAAGTGCCCAGTGGGCAAGTGGTTAATTAATTCCATCAGCTCCACCAAAACAAGCTCCAATTTCATGGGAAAAAAATAGAAACTTAAAAAAAATAATATATAAAAAATAAAAAATAATATAGCATATACAATTGCTACACAAACCATATTGTTATTGGATTTTATCAACAATTACTTTTTCTTTTTAAACTGCAGCACTGTAATTTGCTGGAAAATTATATGCATTACCATAGCAACCTGAGGCCTTCTGTAAACAGTTGTTGTACAGAACCTCTCAAAAAATTTAATTTCCTGTTTAAGTGATTTGCTTACTAATTTTCCCATAAGTCTGCACTAAGATATAAGTGAGATTTTAGGCATCCTCTGCAACAAAAATATGATTTCTAGTAACATACTCCCAATGGATTAATTTTCTCCTTAGGACTCTGCAAAATCATCAGGGTATTATTATTGAAACTGTTTCTCAAATTCAGAAACGGTATTCAAAGCACACACAGCTTTTTCTTTAGAGCAGAATCCCCTATACTTCATCATTGAGGCAAACTTTGACCCTGAACCTCACAGTCAGCAGACACATTCCAGCCAATCAGCATACCCTCCCTCCCACACCCTCCCACCTCCTATAAAAAAGCAAGGGCAGCATCCATCTTAGATCATTCTGAAGCAGTGTTAGTCGTGAGAGCAGGGAGAGTGCTGCTGCTGCTGCTGCTGTTAATAGGGACAGTTGTTAGTCTTATTAGATTATAGATAGTGTTCTCGGTCCACTCCTGCTGTAAGGACAGCATCCTGACAGCACCCCAAAAAGCCCTTTTTAGGGCTGGTATTTGAGTATTATTTATATATATATATATATATATATATATATATATATATATATATATATCTATTGTGCAGTTGCCTGCCCGCCGTGTGTGAGAGGCCACAGACCCACCACAGACTGTACTGTGTGCACACCACACTCATATCGGGTGGCACAGTACCTTGCAGTTTAAAAAATATTTATTTTTTTCCTCTGTCATAATTGCAGTGAGTGTCAGGTCCACATAGTGTACTGTGCCCACTGCAGTGCCCACCACTGATATATACAGTGGCACGGCAGCTTGCAAATTGAAAAAAAATATATTTTTTATAATTGCAGTTGCCTGGCCTGCCAGTGACTGTCAGGTCCACAGAGTGTACTGTGCCCACTGCAGTGCCCACCACTCATATATATGGTGGCACAGCAGCTTGCAAATTGAAAAAAATAAATATTTTTTATAATTTCCACACACTGGATGTTTTAAAGCATGTTATTCCAAGCAATTTAGGAATGTTAGGTGATTTATGCCCTTTATGGATTAAAACCCGTCTCTGCGTCAACTACGTAATTTTCCATGGGAGTTTTGCCATGGATCCCCCCTCCGACATGCCACAGTCCAGGTGTTAGTCCCCTTGAAACAACTTTTCCATCACTATTGTGGCCAGAAAGAGTCCCTGTGGGTTTTAAAATTCGCCTGCCTATTGAAGTCTATGGCAGTTTGCCCGGTTCGCCCGTTCGCGAACATTTGCGGAGGTTCGCATTCGCCATTCGCGAACGTCAAATTTTAGGTTCACGACATCACTATTGCAGACACACACATGCTCTGGCTGCCACCTACAGCCTCTCTGACTCCTGGAGAGGATTGGAGTCCTCCTGACTGCCCATGCACAGACCCCCTGTCTGTTAGGTAGAGCCCTGAGGTATTCCTATACCTCCATTATAAGGCCTATGTGCACCTGAGCACACACTCTGCTGGTCATCCACAAAACCTGGATGCAGGGTTCAAGATTCCATTCCACCCAAGCCACTATGGAATCTCTACACTTCAGAGCCCCATTCAGGTATACCAAAATATGGAGAAAGCTGCAAAAGCAGTTTTCTCCCCTCCACAGCTACACTCTATAGTACTGCACGGAGCCAATGTGCACACTCTGTGTCCTTTAAATTACCAATTTTACTGTGACAGCGTCTCGTCCTGTCCAATGATACCGAAAACTGACCAGGGCTACCCCGGACCACCACAGCAGAAATGCTTTTTGTCTGACTGGTATAGGAAAGGACCATTTTTGACTTGTCTTTTACTAATAAAGTTGGTAACATACCATTACTTAATACCATATTCCACACTTGTTTACACATTTCAATGTCACAATTTCTGATATCATCAGTACCATATGTCAGAGTGTCTCCAGGTACGTAAACTTTTACCTTATTGCAGGTGACAGACAAACTCCCCTCTTTTGCTGTGTGCATATCAGGCCCTTCCTTCTTTGGAGGTCTAGCTGATGAGGCAGTATGCGGGCCATTTACTAATTCTCTTTCCCACTAGAGTGGCTCCACCGTTGTCCTGGGAAACCATGTGCCCCATGGGAGGTTTCCCTAGGCATCTCTGCAGCATCTCTGCAGCACCTATCACCTGGACAAAAACCAAAAACCTGGACACAGGGCCGAAGATTCCGTCCCAAGCAAGACACTATGGAATCTCCAAACTACAGAGTCCCATTCAGGTATACCAAAGCATGGAGAAACCTGCAAAAGCAGTTTTCTCCACTCCACAGTTACGCTTTGTAGTCCTGCATGGAGCCAATGTGCACTCTCTGTGTCCTTTAAATTACTAGTTTTACAGGGACAGCGTCTCGTCCTGTCACAATTTTCTGTATATATATATATATATATAGATATATATATTTATATGTGTGTATATATATATATATATATATATATATATATATATATATATATATATATATATATATATATATATATATACACACACACATATGTTCATATATATATATATTTATATATTTATTTTGTTATGCATATAGTGGGGCTTTCTCAAACAGTACACTTTACGATCGGGAAACATATCTTGGCAGCCTGTAGTGCAAAAATACACTGTCAGACCTAAATAGGAAAACCATGCTAATGTCAATACAGTGCTCAAAAATAACAGAGTAAAACGAAAAATAACTGTACAAAGCAGAAACGAAACCATATGATATCAGCACAGTAAAACAAATATAAATCCACAAAGTCATTTTACATATAAATCATTTTAAAAATGCGATATAATGTCCACATGAAATGGTGAAAAAAATATTAAAGCAATCTTCTTTAAAAGTTAATTCAGAGCTCCAGCCCCTCAAGTGAAAAAGACTGTTTATGTGGATACCACCACCTCTGATAAAAAGGGGGGGGGGTGACCAGATCTTATTGACCTTCTGTCTCTAGAAAGGTCAAACAAGCCATAATCACAACAATCGGTGAGATATTATTTGCCCCTCTATGGACCGTGGACTGTCTCTCATCAACTCCAGACCAGCCACGTCAATTTCCAAAAGTGTAAAATTGTTTATTAATTTACTAAAACAATTAAAAATTAAACTTACATCCAATAAGAGATATATATGCCAACTGTGCAGTCTTTCTTGCAGGCAAAACAATACACCTACATTTCCGGGATCAGTGTACATGCGATCCTGGAAGCACAGGTGTATCGTTTTGGCGGCGAAAAAGACTTTACAGTTGGCGTATATATCTCTTATTGGATGTAAGTGCAACTTTTAATTGTTTTAATAAATTAGTAAACTATTTTATACTATTGGAGCATCTCTTTCCATTCATACAGTACATTCTTTCATGTGAATTGACATGGCTGGTCTGGAGTTGAGACACGGTCCAATATTCATAGAAGGGGCATATAACATCTCACTGATGGTTGTGTTTATTGGTCGCTTGACCTTTCTAGAGATAGAAGGTCAATAAGATCTAGTAAGTGCCCTTATTATCAGAGGTAGTGGTATTCACATAAGAAGTATTTTTTCACTTGAGGTGCTGGGGCTCTAAATGAACTTTTGAAGAAGATTGCTTTAATATTTTTTTTACTTTTCATTTGGACTTTATCCATTATATTGCATTAATATAATTTATATGTAGCGCAACTTTGTTGGTTTATAAATCGAAATACACTGGTTTTTATTTTTATATTGTAGTCATGCTAGTAGTCATGCTAGGATGTAATTAGGCTGATTTACTAAAGGAGTTGAGAATTGTTTATTAAAAAAAAACTTGTGTGAATATGCACTTTAATAATCCAGTTATCTGAAAAGCATCTGCATATGTCTGGGTATTTAAAATTAACAGGAATTTGCTTTTTAAATTACAGGATAATTAAAGTGAATATTCACACAGCTGAGTTGATTCTTAACCCCTTTAGTAAATCAGCCCCGGTATCTCATCTGTATGAAAAAAAAATAATTGCAACTCCTTGATAAAGCTGCAGAAAATGAGAACACTTCTCTAGAGGAATTACAATAAACATCAATCCTTGAAACCTTTATATTTTGTTATATCCATGAATTTAGGATGTTACTCCTATAAATGGAGGAGCAGTGTCCCCTTATTTGCTTAGAACCCTACCATGCTATAAAATATATTTTTTTGCCCACTCCTCCCACTTTTAAGAACAGCAAGACTCCCATGTCACTCACACTTTGAAGCAGTTGGGAGACCTTAAAATACAATTACAGAAAGGGCACTGTAGTTTAAAGTAATCCTGTTATGAGCAAAATATGGAGGCTGCCATTGTAAGCCTCTACTTCTGTCAGTGTTAGATGCTTACTTCCCATTAACATGTTTACAGATAGACATGTCTTTTTACCTTTTACCTGATGTACATACCTTTTCGAGATGGGAAAAAATATAAAAAAAAATATGTTAGCATTCCAGCCTGGCAGATAGCAAATTAAGGTCAGCAATGGGAGTCCTGTACTTCTCTCAAATTTCGCTGTCCTGAGAAATTCCAGAGGAGAAGGAAAACACTCAATCTTGCTATACTGTGCAAGAAATCTTGCAATGAAATTAAAATATATGGTGGGGTTCTTGCTTTGTATTGTCATTATAAAACAAAACTAAAAATAATATGTGTGAATGAAGCTTTTGTGTCAGTCAACAATAAAATCTTTCTAAAATGATATGCTTTACCTCTATAGGAGGTATTCATTTAACAGATAAGTTGCTTTAGAATGCAAAAGAAGGATTAGTGGTACCATGACAACACAGTACAGCGTTTCCTGAATCTCAGTCTTACAATATATTTTAAAGAGTGTAAGATGGGAAAACTGGAAATGGATTTTGGCTAGAGAAAATGTTTTCACAGCATTTATCATGTGGAAACTCTGAACTGTGAAAATAGTTTAGATTGTTATTCCCTTATGGTTGCCAGAAGGGATTATGAATAAAAGTCAGTGTTGCAGGAAGTATTACCTGCTTTTCCAAAGAAAGAAAAAAAAAATAATACTAAAAGGTCTTTGTTCTAGAACCAACAATAACAATACTCCAGTCTATGTGTAGCAGCATGCTTACCAATGACTTTTCTGTGTCATGGTCCAGAAATTACAACTGGACATCATTTTTTTTTACAATTTTTTCTTTTCTATTTTCTGCTAGAAATCTATTTTTGAAGAATGCATTCTGAATTTTAAAATTGAAATTAAATAGCCATTCTTCTGTATGTTTTTTTTGTTCTGCATGCTGCTTATAGTTACATTTTCTGAAAACTCCTCAGAAGACATAATATTTGTATGATGATCACATCATATCACATCCAATCATTGGAAAACACAGATTTATATTGTAATTTTAAAAAAAATCGAATATTTATAATTAAAAAAAAATTGCAATTTTTCATAACAAATAGCTTACAAAAAAGGCAATGCCGATAAGAATTTTATCTGCAAATATTTTCATCCAGTTTAGAAAGTCATATCTGTATTTTCCTTTAACTCTTTAGCTAGGCTCAAAGTTTTTCCTTCCTCAGGCCATCCTCAGGAAGGGCATAGTGAATCTCCGAAGCCAATGGATGAGAGTAGCGCTTAGAGATGTTGCACGTGCTGGAAATCTCCCACAGATGTAAAAGCTAAAATTACACCATCCTGTCCCTGAGCTTTCCTGCTTTTCTTCAATTCCTGCTATTTCCTAAGGTAATCAGTCATTAACTGCTCAAACTTCTTCTGTCTGAGAGTAATAGGTGTCCTTTGTTTACACCTACTCAGCAATCTGCCAATATGTAACCAGAAAAAGCTCTTTCTTTCTATGCTCATCTCACACAGGCAAGAGCAGGTCTACTTACATAGTTATTTTGTTTTTCTTCAAGGCTATTATAGAGTGCTTTAAATAGATTGTGAACTTTTCAGCTGTCATACACTGTCTATAGTTTTAATTAGGGCCGCTAAGCACTGCATTTACTTTTTATCACTATGTCTATTTCAGATATTATGTATTTTACTTTTTTCCCCCAATAATAATTTTTTATTGATTTTACAAGTCTACAAAAAAACCCCCCAAAGAAACACAAAAAAAAAAAAACAAACACAGAGAAATAAGAGACAAAAGAAGAAACCCAGGAGGGTCATAACCAAACATAGAAAAATAATTCTGCATAACAAGAATGTGATACCTTGGGGGAGATTTACTAAAACTGGAGCACTCGGAATCTGATGAGGCTGTGCATGATAGCCAATCAGCTTCTAACTTCAGCTTATTCAGTTAAGCTTTGACAAAAAAAACTGGAAGCTGATTGGTTTCTGTGCAGAGCTGCACCAGATTTTGCACTCTCCAGGTTTAGTAAATCAACCCCTTTGAGTTAGTATAACACAACGTTCATTAGAATCATATTGATAACAAAATGAAAATAGAAAAAGGTGCACTGATTAAATAAAATAAAGCTGCTATCAAAGATACAATAAACTGATTGGACAAAAATTATGTGAAAAAATGGTCTGGTGCGCTAAATTAAATGAATTATCCTGGTGTACAAACACAATAAATTCAAACAAAGTGATCACGTGTGTACAAAGTGAATATGAACGTGACAAATTACAAAGTTCATGTAATTCAAATGAATATTCTAACATAAAAAGGAATAAACGTGATATCATTCAAAATAAGTCCATATGTCCACGTGACTGGTGCATACGAATCTTCAAAATATATGTGGTTAAACGTGATGTTATTCAAAAAATAAAGTCCATTAAACCACGTGGCTGGTGCATAAATCCCACCACCTTCCAAGTTATGTTCTTACCAGACGGATATGGTTAAGTGCAAATAACTCCTCTCAAGTGGCCTCCTATGCTGTGACAGTGATATGGGTGCTCCACTGCACACGGGTGAAACATGTATTCAAACAAGCCTCTTACCAGATGGAGATAGGTATTAGGCATGGATACATCTCCTCAATGGATGTATACCCACCTAAAACGAGCAATCGTCATTACACAAGTTATTGCAGATTGCTCGTTTTAAGTGGGGAAAATGTAAGTGCACTTCTATTTATTTATTTAATAAAGTTTGTGAGGTAATGCACTATTGTCTGCCACTTCCATCTTTTCTTAGGGGGAACATCTGAGAGGTGCTGCCAAGGGGAGAGTGGAGGAGGAGAAGTGGAGGAGGTAACCAGACTTCCTAGTCAACCCTTTACGTCTCAACCTATGCGGGTTTAACATCCATTGAGGAGATGTATCCATGCCTGATACCTATTTCCATCTGGTAAGAGGCTTGTTTGAATACATGTTTCACCCGTGTGCAGTGGAGCACCCATATCACTGTCACAGCATAGGAGGCCACTTGAGAGGAGTCATTTGCACTTAACCATATCCGTCTGGTAAGAACATAACTTGGAAGGTGGTGGGATTTATGCACCAGCCACGTGGTTTAATGGACTTTATTTTTTGAATAACATCCCAGTTAACCACATATATTTTGAAGATTCGTATGCACCAGTCACGTGGACATATGGACTTATTTTGAATGATATCACGTTTATTCCTTTTTATGTTGGAATATTCATTTGAATCACATGAACTTTGTAATTTGTCATGTTCATATTCACTTTGTACACACGTGATCACTTTGTTTGAATTTATTGTGTTTGTACACCAACATAATTCATTTAATTTAGCGCACCAGACCATTTTTTCACATATTGATAACAAAGTTATGAATCAGACAAATGTAGGAGATACAAATTTTGATGAACATATTCTATCCTATGAAATATAGTAGCTTAGAATTAGGTGAAAAGGTATAGAAGTACCATACGTTACAGAAATAAATGTGAGAAAACACTCTCACTCCCACTGTGTTAACCACTGGGAGATGATGTTTAAAATAATCCACAGATGGTACTACACTCCTTCCAGGCTAGCCAAAATGTTCCCAACCTCATCCCCAGATTGCTGGTGCGGCTGTGGAGGTCATGGGTCACTGCTACACATATTATGGAGTTGCCCTGTCCTCTCCAGCTACTGGAGACGCATCTTCCACATACTAGCAACAACAACGGCTGTCCTACACATTGGCATTGATGCCTACCCATGCCACATGAGACCTGTGGTAACCCACATTCTCCTGCTAGCCCGCAACCTCCTCCTTAGGAAATGGAAGTCGTTAGAACCCCCAAGTATATCAGAGCTAATCTACACGGTCAACACCCACCACCAGTAGGAGCGAGCACTGGCGATCAACAATTCCACCTGTGCCTGTTTCGACAGAAACTGGTCTATATGGATATCTAAACATTCTTAATGACACACTCTCCGTTTCATGCTGACATACCTTCCCCCCTCCTCCCCCCTTTTTTCCCCCTTGTCCTACCGATCCTTAAAATGTCAGGTCCTCCTTACTTTCCCCTTGGTTGACACTAAGGTGAGCCTCCTGGCCATATTGAGAGACCAGAAGAGGCTCACACAGGACCATTGTTGTCTGAGCTACTGTACATTTCTTACTGTCCAGTTATATGAAGTTAAATACTGTTTTGAATGCTACATTACCTGTACCTGCTTCTCCGTGATTGTTTATTTGTATTCTGTTTAACATATATACCAAGAAATATATTGAAAAAGAGAATATGAGAAACAAAGTCTCAGGATGTATTTGTAGAAGACATAAGGTGGGCACCGCAGGCTCAAAACAGCTTTAAGATTAAACAGATATTATTAATGAGATACAGGTAGTCTTAGTTTTAGGACAAAAATCATTTAAGTACCGATCAGCATTTTAGAATAAATGAAAATGAACCAAGCATTCCACATTTTGTGATATTTGGACAAGCAATCATGTGTCATAGCCACAGTTTCCTTCACATAATGGATATTGTCTACTTCTCACAACCAATCCCCTATTGCGGGGGTTTGGGCAATTTTCCAAAATGTAGGAATTAGAAAATTGGCTGCATTAAGCAGATGTTTTGTTAAGGAGTTCTTATAGCCTCTGGATGAGCATGGACAGATACAGTATCTCACAAAAGTGAGCACACCCCTCACATTTTTGTAAATATTTTATTATATCTTTTCATGTGACAACACTGAAGAAATTAGACTTTGCTACAATGTATGTAGTGAGTGTACAGCTTGTATAACAGTGTAAATTTGCTGTCCTCTCAAATTAACTCAATACACAGCCATTAATGTCTAAATCGCTGGTAACAAAAGTGAGTACACCCCTAAGTTAAAATGTCCAATTTGGACCCAGTTAGCCATTTTCCCTCCTCAATGCCATGTGACTCGTTAGTTTTACAAGGTTTAAGGTGTGAATGGGGAGCAGGTGTGTTAAATTTGGTATTATCACTCTCACTCTCTCATACTGGTCACTGGAATATCAACATGGCACCTAATGGCAAAGAACTTTCTAAAGATCTGAAAAAAAGAATTGTTGCTATACATAAAGGTGGCCTAGGCTATAATAAGATTGCCAAGACCCTGAAAGTGAGCAGCAGCACAGTGGCCAAGATCATACAGCGGTTTAACACAACATGTTCCACTCAGAACAGGCCTCGCCATGGTCGACCAAAGAACTTGAGTGCACATGCTCAGCATCATATCCAGAGGTTGTCTTTGGGAAATTGATGTATGAGCACTGCCAACATTGCTGCAGAGGTTGAAGGGGTGGGGGGTCAGCCTGTCAGTGCTCAGACCATATACCACACACTGCATCAAATTGGTCTGCATGGCTGTCGTCCCAGAAGGAAGCCTCTTCTAATGATGATGCACAAGAAAGCCTGCAAACAGTTTGCTGAAGACAAGAAGACTAAGGACATGTATTACTGGAACCATGTCCTGTGGTCTGATGAGACCAAGATAAATGCATTTGGTTCAGATGGTATCAAGCGTGTGTGGCAGCCACCAGGTAAAGAGTACAAAGACAAGTGTGTCTTGCCTACAGTCAGGCATGGTGATGTGAGTGTCATAGTCTGGGGCTGCATGAGTGCTGCCACTACTGGGGAGCTACAGTTCATTTAGGGAACCATGAATGCCAACATGTACTGTAACATACTGAAGCAGAGCATTATCCCCTCCCTTCAGAGACTGGGCCGCAGGGCAGTATTCCAACATGATAACAACCCCAAACACACCTCCAAGACAAATACTGCCTTTCTAAAGAAGCTAAGGGTAAAGGTGATGGACTGGCCAAGCATGTCTCCAGACATAAACCCTATTGAGCATCTGCGGGGCCTCCTCAAACGGAAGGTGGGGGAGCATAAGGTCTCTAACATCCACCAGCTCCGTGATGTCATCATGGAGCCGTGGAAGAGGACTCCAGTGGCAACCTGTGAAGCTCTTGGGAAACTCCATGCCCAAGAGGTTTGAAGCAGTGCTGGAAAATAATGGTGGCCACACAAAATATTGACACATTGGGCCCAATTTGGACATTTCCTCTTAGGGGTGTACTCACTTTTGTTGCCAATGGTTTAGACATTAATGGCTGTGTGTTGAGCTATTTTGAGGGAACAGCAAATTTACACTGTTATACAGGCTGTCCACTCACTACTTTACATTCTAGCAAAGTGTCATTTCTTCAGTGTTGTCACATGAAAAGATATAATAAAATATTTACAAAAATGTGAGGGGTGCACTCACTTTTGTGAGATACTGTATGCAATCAACAACAGACTGCATCTAGTGTCAGTTTGGTTTCAGTAATTATTTAAGAGCAAAAACCTGGTCCCAAAAGGTAGAAATTAAAGGAAATTGCCACCAGATATGTAATAGAGTGCCCCTGTCAACATGCCATCTCCAGCACACATCTGAACTAGTTTGAGGATGCCATTTATGTATTTTGTCAGGTGTGGTATGAATAATTTGTATGATACCTCTTGCAGCATCATACAAAGAGAACACTTATGTGCCAATATGCATACATTTTGCCATTGTTTATCTGAAATGTTCAGGTCAAGTGAATTTTCCCACAAATGTCAGAAATTGTCCTGTTTCTCACTGGTCTTTAGTCATAGCCATGAGTAAGCCAGAGAATTAATTTTCCTTATCTCAGAACTCTTGAGGCTAATTGCCTCTAGTTGAGTAAGAGCATTGGAGAATAAATGCTTTTGTTTGTGGTTAGAAGAGTGATCACGCAGTTGGAAGTTGGTCCATTGGGGCAGTATGGTACCACCACAAATGTCCCTCAGTAATCTCGAGATTTCATTCTATTTGATGTAATACAGTGTGTTGCTAATAAAGGAAGTCCCTTTTCAGCATGTGGTATTAAGTTAGTATGTAGGCCAGGCGAGAACTCAGGGTTGTTAGCTATGGGTGTCAATGGACCTGGTACAGTCACCAAACCCCATGTGCATGTTAATTTGTGAAATACCTCTAGAGTGGTGCCAATTATTGGATGCTGCTTAACCTGTTTGGGGTAGAAAGGTTGACCAAACCAAGGTAAAATCTTCCACCGTCACCACAGACATGTATGTTCAGAGGATTCTTACTATATAGTAGCATTCTTCAAGAGACAGGGATTCTTTTTAGTTTGCATTAAAAGCGTTAGAGACAATGGTAACACTTTTCAAAACAGGGTTTAATAATGGACAGGTACAAATAAAATATTAACAGAAAAAGGGTGCTGCAAAGAAATTAAGAGACAATAATGCAACAGAGAAATAAAGAGGAGTTGAAAAGGAAGAATACGTGCAAATCCTGGTTTCAGCAGAGTCTAATGAATAAGCAAAAATGGTACAAGGTGTTCCTTGGTTTGATGTTAACGAGACTTATCAAGCTGTCCTAGCATTCCCTTTTTTCTCTGGGATCAAAGGGGTGTTGACAGAGGCCATCTGACCAATTGAGCATCTGAGGAATGGCTTCTGGTCATTATGTTTATGACTATGATCTAAATACAGTTTTCTATGGGTACTCATATCTCTGAGTACCTACCGGGTACCGCCTGCTAACATGCAGATTATTGTCCAGCTTGAATGTAGCTTTACATTTTAATTAATTTAAACTTGACAGTTTTCGGATGCCCAGTTCGCTTAGGAGATGATTTGGACTGGTTCTGCTCCCAGCCCAGTACTGCTAGGGCAGTGGTGTTTGAACTCAAAACACTATGAATTAACTGGGGGAGGTAAATATGTTAAATTCTGGCTGTGCTATTATTTTTTCTTGGGTTATGAAACAAGATGAAGTTCCAGAGCTACAACTGCTAACCCATCTGCAGAGATGTGTATTGGCCATCCTCTTCAACTGAGCTATTTACGACCAGTATCTGTTAGTTCTCTGGATTGCTCAAGCTTGCAAGCGTGACAGTTTTATTCGAGTTTCTAGACCTAATTGTGGATGGGGTAATGGAAAGGTCTGTGTGTAGGATTATTGGATTGATAAGGTCCTGGCATCAGTTAACAGTTTGTGTATTGTATAAAGTGAAGGAAGGAGGGGGTAAAGGTCACTGTGACTATGCATTCTTATGACAAAATGACAGGGAAGACTTGTGATATGAACTACTGAAAATGGCTGCTACACACACAGGTATTCGGGTACCCAGTACACAGGACAATTACAATACTGCGAAGTCAGACCATCAGGTCCTGGACTTTCCCTGATTTTAAGTCTTTTATAGCAAGTGATAATTCCTCTTCTGTGAAATTGTGCTCTAAGTCATTAGCATCTTCCTGAGCTAATGTGGGTAAAATACACTGCCTCAGAAAGTGCTTAATAATTTGGTCTCTTTTACCTTGTAAGGTGGCTGATTTATGAGAAGTTGGTAAATTATACAACATAGAGTGTAAATTATGGAATTGCCACACAATTTTATCACATGTACTGTTTACTGTCTGCTGTATTAATACAGAAGATGTTTTCTTAGAGTCCTTCAGGGCTTTATCAAGAAACTTTCCACTTTTATCTACATGCTCATGATAGTCTTTTTTGAAATAGAGCAAATGTTTGGTTTTTTTGATCTAGAATGTTTTGTAAGGCTATTCTAGCTTCTAACAATTTCATCACTGATTGAATAGAAAGGAAAAGTTTATGTAGAGATTCAGGATGGGCAAGTTTAGCAGAGAGGTCATTCATTAACCACTTTAGCCCCGGAATGATTTGCCCCCTTCCTGACCAGACCCTATCTTGCTATTCGGCACTGCGTTACTTTAACGGACAATTGTGCGGTCATAGGAAATTTACGTCCTTTTTTTCCCACAAATAGAGCTTTCTTTTGGTGGTATTTGATCAACTGTGCGATTTTTATTTTTTGCGCTATAAACAAAAAAAGAGTGACAATTTTGGAAAAAAACAATATTTGTCTTTTATATGACATTCTCAAAAAAAAAAAAAAAAATTAAAAATCAAAATTTTTTAACATTTTAGGCCAATTTGTTTTCTGCTACATATTTTTGGTAAAAAAAAAAATCACAATAAGCGTATTTGATTGGTTTGCGCAAAATTTATTGCGTCTACTAACTACAGAAAAGATTGATGTCATTTTTATTGTTTTGTTTTTTTTACTAGTAATGGCGGCGATTTGCGATTTTTTGCGGGACTGCGACATTGTGGCGGACAGATCGGACCCCTAACTGACATTTTTGACCCTTTTGGGGGTACCAGTGACATTACTACAGTAATCAGTGCTAAAAATATGCACTGTTACTGTAATGATGACACTGGCAGGGAAGGGGATAATACTGATTAAGGGGTTAAACCTAAGCCTAGGGGAGTGATTCTAACTGTGGGGGGGTTGGGCTTGTGAAATGATCACAGGGACATGCGATCCTCTAAAGCAGGATCACATGGTCTCTGTGATCATTGCAGGGAGAAGGACGGACTGCTGTGTTTACACCAGCCGACCGTCCTTCTTCCGCAGCGGGGAGAGATCGCCGGTGTCAGGCGGCAATTGGAGCTTCCTGACACATCCGCTGGCTTCCCCGTGAATGAGCGGGGGTGGGACCTCGCTGCCCCCTAATGGCCTTCAGGCGATTTGCCTGTAGGAGCCAGCCTGCCGCAGTACATCTGCGGCGGCTGGTCGGGAATCGGTTAACTTCTCTTTTTCTTTTTTGCGTCTTGAATCCCATTTAATTAGTTATCCTTTTACAACATTTTTTTGTTAATGGGGAGAGTTTGTCACATAAATTGAGGGTGAAATAGAATGCATAAAGGTAAAAAACCTTGTGCTTTTACAACCACTTTAATGGACCCTGTCACATGTTCAAAAATGGTGGGATCAGTGAGTAGTGATGGGTTCAGTCTCCAATTACAAGCTTTTAAAGCGGTAGTAAACCGCTTGCAATTTTTAATTTTTTTTTAACCTGCAAAGCAAAGTTATAATGTGCTGGTATGCATTGCATCACATACCACCACATTATGTGAAACTTATCTTAGAATGAAGCCCTTCCAGTGGAGAGCTGTCACCGCTGACAGGACTTCCATCTTCACCTGTCTTCCTTCTCGGTTCACGGACTCCGGCTGTGTGAGTGGCCGGAGCCGCAATGACATCACTCCAGCATGGGAGCCGCTGTTTACAGCATACAGCTCTGATGAAATGGCTTGGGCGGCTGTTCCTTCAGAGTGCATGTGCCAGTAATGTCACTGGCTGCATGTACAGTAAATATACCCAAATGGTGCATGTTTAAGAGATATTTACAGTACCTATAGGTAAGCCTTATTATAGGCTAACCTATAGGTAAAATTCATGTATAAGAGTTTACTCCCACTGTAAACGCTGTTCTGAGATATCTAATGTTAAATAAATTGGCACATGATCATAAAAGGATTGGATTCCTATCTTGGTGTCTATTAAAATAGGGAGATCTCTCTGAGAGATGAAAAGATAATCTATCCGAGAGTAAAGATCATATGGAGATGAGTAGAAAGTAAAATCTTTGTTTACAGGGTGTAAAGTCCTGCAGAAGTCAACCACTGTCAGATACCTCAGTGGACTTTTAATTCTTTTGAGTACTCTATAAGAGATACAAGTTTTTATCCTGGAGCGGGTTAAGAAGAATAATAAAACCCCCTCCTAGGATTGCGCATCCTGTAGCAGATCATTTTATTTCATCTACAATTTGTTTGCAAAAGTAGATATGGGTAGGTTTGCCTTCCAAAATCCCTTTGAGAAAGAGATACCTTCCACCTGGGTCTATTAAAGTGGTCTCTGCAATAAACTCCCTTGATAGGTTCTCTTATGGGGCAATAGTAAGGACAGTGTGTGTGTGTGTTTTTTTTTTTTTTTCAAACAATATAATCTCTATATACCTTTTCCCAGCAGTGCTCCCGTGCAGTCACATGGCTTACCCTAGCAGAGAGACTCCAGTGGGAGGGGCTCATATCCCTCTGTTGGTTTTGTTTCAGTTTCAGGAGGGGAGAACCTGGGTGGGGAGAGAAGGGGCTTCACACAGACTACAGAAATGACAGGAAGGGAGGGGAAGAGAAGGAAATAGGGAGATACAGATGCTGCAGAGAGAGGAGGATGACACATAGTCAGTTTATTGACAGAAACAGGCAGGATCAACCAGGTCTTATACTATGTGGAAAATAATTAATAACATTGCAATATATTATTAGCGCAAGAATAATGAAGGAAGGACAAATCAAAGATAGGAAGGAAGGATCAATCGAAACAAGGAAGGATCAATTGATTCAAGGAAGGATTGGTCAAAGGAAGAATTGTTCAGTCGATCACAGGAAGGATCAAAGTAAGTAAGGATCGGTCAACCCATCACAGAAGGATCAGTCAGTCGATCGCTGGAAGGAACAGTCAGTCGATTGCAAGAAGGATCATTCAGTCAATAGCAGGAAGGATCGGTCAGTTGATTGAAAGAAGGTTCTGTTAGTCAGTCGCAGAAAGCATCAGTCAGTTGATCGCAGGAAAGATTGGTCGGTCAATCACAGGAAGGATCAGTCAGTGGATCGCAGGAAGAACCGGTCGGTTGACTGCAGGGAGGATCAGTCGGTCAAAAGCTGGAAGGATCAATTGGTTGATCACAGGAATGATCAAAGTAAGGAAGGATCGGTCGAATGATTGATGGAAGGATTGGTCAAAGGATGGGTCAGTCGGTCAATTGCAGGAAGGATCAGCCGGTTGATTGTTCATCCTTTGTGAAAGCAATACAATTGATCAAAAAAAGTTAGAGACAGTCTAAAAAAGTTTTTGAATAAAATAAATAATTAAAATAAAAAAAAAAGTAAAACACCCCCTCCCCCAGTGCTTACGTGTGAACACAAATGCATACTTTAGTCGTTCACAAATATGAAAACATTGATTGCACCACACGAGTGAGGTAGCACCACAAATGTCAGAGCAAGAGCAATAATTCTAGCACCAGATGAGGTAGGTGCACAGAGGTTGAAACGACGCTACCTGTGAGTGGCTGAGTGCCAAATAAATTAGTGTACCAAATCAAATGGTGATACCCAAAGTTATTAAGGTATATAAATAAATTAATCAAAATAAAGTGCACAAGTGATGTTGTGTACCCAAATGGTCTAAAGGAATGACCAATTATTATCCTGAACCCAACAAGGTGCAGTGACAAAGTGCAAAGTGCTGTGCAATAAATAGACAGAAATGGAGAAGTAGTGATAATTTTTTCCAAATCAAAAAAAAACAAACAAAAACACTATACAGTGCAATTACCAGTGAGAAAATAATACTTACTGGAAATAAATTGTATAATTTATATAAGATTGTGATGAAAATAAATTAGATCAATAAATATAAGAATTCCTCCTGAGAAATTATTGTGTGCAAACAATCAAAAGGAAAGGAAATTCCAATAAGTGAAAGAAAAGGTTGCATCCACCAGTGTGGCCACTAGGCATCGCCACTAAGCTTTGCACAGTAAAAATGCCTTACTATCAGTTGGTGGGGAGTAGGACTAAAGAAGAAAAAGAAAAACAGGGGGGCGGAGGGATGAAGAGTATAAACATACTGTTAGTGTGTCCTGATAGAGGTATCACAACATTTAATATAGGCATATCAATATTTTTTACTGAGCTTAAACGTTAGCCCATTAGTGCAAGACAATGTAATTGGATATCATTACCAGTAATAACAATATTTAGTTCTCTTCTCCATCAGTTATATGATCTGTGGAAAAACTCCTAGCTGGTGCACAACTGTGCACTTAGATGGGGATTCATAACTTGCGTAAAATAATTGTACATGCTGGTAGAATAACCGGATAAGGATATCATAAGGCATTAAGTATAAGTACATCAATGTCTTATCCTCGAACATTATCGTTAGCCCATATGAGCAGAACAATTTAAATCAGTAGCACTACCAATAAAAAACAGTAATACAGCCTCCTATTTTTTTATTATATATTTTAAGTTGAGAAACCCCTAACTGATGTATATGTGTGCATCTAGATAGGGTTAGGGGTTTCATAATCTTCAGAAAATGTCATGTCCTGATAAGTGTATTTCCAACCTGAGGTAGTAAAACAGAAAACTCAGGTTAATGTCAAAACAAGAGGCAATTAAAGCAAAGTTGGCAGCCAGCTACACCTGTAAAGTTACTAGATGAGTGTATGGAAGACAGGCTCAATGACAAACAGTACAGTCATAGTTGTAAAAAGAGAGAAAAAATGACCACAATTGTCCATATGCGCAGACGTCCAAATAACCCTTAATCCATAGGGGAACACAATGAGTTAACAGGTCACCTCCATGTTTAAACGTCAAGTGTCCGCTCCAAATTTAGGTAGTTTTGTTCTCAGAGAGGACAGTGTAGATCCAAAAGTAGAAGGTTAGTAATGTCTGCTTTCTTTGTGAGGCATTTTGTTAGGGGAAGAACAAGAAGAATCTGAAGGGCTAGAAATAGGTTCAGGGAGTTGAAACTCCTGGTATCATTCTGGCAGGTCAGTGTACAGGATTTGTAACGTGTCACAAAAGTCATACAGCTTCCCAGGTGTTTTAAGCATGAGTTGTTTTCCAATGAATGTGGCTTGCAGTGCAATGGAAAAATGGATCTATTTATGATGCCTTTTTCTCTCAGAACATCCAGCAGGGAGTGCAAAGCCATTCTGTTATTTAATGTGACAGGCGAGAGGTCTTAAAAGAGCTTAATGGTATTTTCATTGAAAAAGATAGGATCACTCTGTCTGGCTGTGGTGAGGATGTCCTCTGTTAGACAAAAGTTGGAGAGAAAGCAGATGATATCTCTAGGTCTCTTTCCAGGATTCCATTAAAGATCTTTTGTAGTGCTGGTTTAATCTGCTCTGTGATCCAGTGACCCATCTCACTCTAATAGTATTCCTCCTGCCCTTGTTGTCTAGATCAAGGGACTCCAAACTTTCTAAACAAAGGGATAGTTTACTGTCCTAAAGACTTTAGGGGGGCCAGACTGTGGCCATTGGGAGTAGAAAAGGTCCCAGCACTAGTGGGAAAAAATAATGCCCCATAATTTGTTTAAGTGGAAGGAATTGCACCCCATCATTGGTGTCAGTGGGAGGAATTGTGCCCCATTGTTGATGTCATTGTACCCCATTGTTGGTGTCATTGGGAGGAATTGCACACCATCATTAATGCCATTGGGCTCCATCGTTGGTGTCATTGGGAGGAATGGCACCCCATCATTGATGTCATTGGGCCCCATTGTTGGTGTCATTGGGAGGAATCGTGCCCCATTGCTGGTGTCATTGGGAGGAATTGTGCCCTCTTCTTTGGTGTCAGTGGGGGGGGGGATTATGCCCCATTTATGCCCCATTGTTGGTATCAGTGGATGAAATAGAGCCCCAAAAGCCAGATGAAGGCAAGCAAAGGGCCCCATCTGGCCCCTAGGCTGCAGTTTGGAGACTGCTGGTTTAGATCTTACAGATGTCTATTCAAATCAATGAATATATTAAGACACAGGGATTTCCTGCCATTTGGAGATAGCTTTCCAAGGAGATCTGTGAAAACGCCATCACTGTCTATCCTTACTTTCACATTTACCTTGAACATTCACATTTTAATATGCATAGTGATTTATCCACTTAACGACTGCCTACTGCAGATTTACTGCGGCAGGCAGCCCCTCCTTTGCAAAGCGGCGTAGGTCTATGACGCTCGCTCTCATGAGGCTAGGGGGTGAGCATGCACCGCCGGCGGCAAGCTCCCACCCCCACTCGTCAGCGGGGAAGCCGATGCGTGTGTCAGGTGGCTCCAATTACCGAATTACACCCGCGATCGTTCCCTGCTGACAGCCAACTGTCCTTCTCCCTGAAATGGTCATAGAGATCATGTGATCCTCCTATATAGGATCACATGTCTCTATGGTCCTTTCAGATGCCACACCCCCCACAGTTATAATCACTCCCCTAGGGTCACATTTAGCCCCTTGACCACCCAGTGTTGACCCCTTCCCTGCCAGTGTCATTATTTCAGTAACAGTGCATATTTTTGGCACTGATTACTGTAGTAATGTCACTGGTCCCCCCAAAAGTGTCAAAACTGTCAGTCAGGGGTCCGATCTGTCCATTGCAATGTTGCAGTCCTGCAAAAAATCACAGATTGCCGCCATTACTAGTAAAAAAAAAAAAAAAGACATAAATCTTTCCCGTAGTTAGTAGACAAGATAACTTTTGCGCAAACCAATCAAAATATGCTTATTGTGATTATTTTTACCATAAATTTGTAGCAGAGAACAAATTGGCCTAAAATTTTAAAAATTTTTGATTTTTCAATTTTTTTTTTTGAGAATGTCATATAGCAGAATGTGAAAAATATATATATATATATATATATATATATATATATATATATATATATATATATATATATATATTTTCAAAATTGTCGCTCTTTTTTTGTTAATAGCGCAAATAATACAAATTGCACAGGTGATCAGATGCCACCAAAAGAAAGCTCTATTTGTGGGAAAAAAATTTTGTTTGGGTACAGTGTCACATGACCGCACAATTGTCTGTTAAAGTAATGCAGTGCCGAATCGCAAAATAGGGCCTGGTCATTAAGGGGGAAAATCCTTCCGGTCTTAACCACTTGCCGACTGCCGCAAGTACATATACTGCGGCAGTCAGCCCCTCACAGGCAAAGTGACGTATGGGTATGTGAGGCTCTGGGGAGCGAGCGCACGCCACCGGAGGTGCGCTCCCGCTCGGTCACGGACCCCCCACGCGTGTGCCCGGCGGACCCGATGTCTGCCGGCCACTCGCGATCGTCCGTGACAGAGGGAGAAAGGCAGGTGGCTGATGTAAACAAGCCGCCTATCATTCTCCCCTGTGTAAGAACAATGATCACACGGTTCTACTATGTAGGACCATTGATCACTGTTCCTACACTTCAAGCCACAGCCAATCACAGTAAGAATCACGCCCCTAGGGACACACATCACCCCTCCCTCTCAAATAAAGTTAACCTCTTCACTACCAGTGTCATTTTACAGTAACAGTGCATATGTATAGCACTGATTACTGTAGTAATGTCACTGGTAACCCCAAAAGTGTCAAAAATGTCAGTCAAGGGTCCGATCTGTCCGCCGCAATGTCGCAGTCCCACAAAAAAAATCACAGATCACCGCCATTACGCGTTAAAATAAAAACAACAAAAATGACAAAAATCTTTCCCTTAGTTAGTAAACGCAATTACTTTTGCGCAAACGAATCAAACTACGCTTTTTGTGATTTTTTTACCAAAAATATGTAGCATAAAACAAATTGGCCTAAATGTTAAAAAATGTAGATTTTTACATTTTTTTGGGGAATTTCATATAAAAAAAATGTGAAAAATATTGTTATTTTTGCAAAATTTACACTTTTTTTTTGTTTATAGCGCATGATCAAAAAATCGCACAGGTGATCAAATACCACCAAAAGAAAGCTATGTTTGTGGGAAAAAAAGGACGTCAAATTCATTTAGGTACAGCGTCGCACGACCGCGCAATTGTCCGCTAAAGTCACGCAGTGCCGAATTGCAAACTACCCCCTGGTCAGGAAGGGGGTAAAATCTTCCGGGGCTTAATGGGTTAATTAAAGTGGTTATATAGTGAAAGTACATATACATTCATCCTGTACAAATGGCCCAAAAAGTAGCATTAGGCTACTTCCTGGGGTGGTGGGATGATTTAAGACAGAGAATGCTGCATTTGGGCACTAGGTGGCACTAAGAATTATATCATCTCTATAATACTGTTCTTAGGGCCATCTAGTGCACAAATTTAAATCAATAAAAAACATGTAACCAGCACACGGCATACTTCAATATCTTTCATTTTTTTCACCATTAATGCAGAATGATTGTACATGTTCTTTTACTTAACAAATTGCTATGCAAATCTTTTATAAATACACCCCTATGTGTCTTATTTAACTGACATGGAAAAAAATGGTATGGAAACTGCTGAGATGATTATTAAATGTAAATCTATTCAGTTGCTATCTAACTCAAATATATAATAGAATAAAAAATAATGACATGTGTGTGTTTTTTGCAGCGATCCAAATGATAAATCCATCAGCAGTCAGGAACTAGCAAATGATGCATTCCATTACAAAGGATATTGTGCTAATTGTTGGATATGTCCACAAGGGAATAAACAAAGAAGTAATTTAACAAATAATATTTGACAAACGTGCATGAAACGCAATTCAGTTACAAATCCCCTCTTAGAAATGCTTTATGTAACATGCAATACTTTAAGGGTCAGTTCAAATCATGGCTGCACATGAATCACACACATGCTGTTATGTGCTGTTCAATTTCAGCACAATTAATTTGAAAGGGCTAAAATTGCACTGCCCTGCACCAAAGTAGTGCATGCACCTATTTTTAAAATGCACTGTAACCGGATCACATGGTACAGAAGTGCTATTTGGTGCGGGCAGGTGCAGGCAAATGCACTGCGCTTGCAACCTGCATTTGGGTTGCTGTTCATCAATAGAAGAGAAAGGTGCTATTACCCCAGAATATGAAGAAATCCTCCTGAGCTGGTGGGTGCAGGATGTGCAGTCGCTCAGCTACCAGTGAAGTAAATGGATAGAAGATGATCCGCAACTCCTTACGTGCTCCTAAATAAGTCCAAATGTATTGTAACTCCATAAAAGAATGAATATATACAGCAAATGTTAATGCAGTTTAGCTATAGTGGCCTTGTTCACAACCATTTGGTGTGTTGTTAACTTTCCAATGTGCATTTTGATGCAGCCTAAACTACACAGGAACAATTCATGCATTTTGTGAACCGCCCCTAAATGTAAGTGTTAATGTGATGAATAATAAAACAGGTGCTTTTAAAACATTTTAAGACCTCCCCCACCCCACATATGGATTACTACATAATAATTTGTTGATAATTATTATTACATGTTTATATTATTTTAAAGGAGGGAGGCCGAAAACAACTTTAGCAATGCAAGAATAAATTGCTTTCCCTTTGTAAGAGAACAAAATATAAATTATTTGGCTTTATTAAGTAACAGATCCTCATTAAAAAAAAAATGTATCCTGCTTTTTTCATTGTATTTAATTCATTTTATTTTAGAGTTTTTAGCTAGATGTTTGCATTGCGCTTTGATTAGACAAAATGTTTTAATTCAAACTCTAAAAATTGCATTTTCCCCTGAATCTGATTATTGATAGTGAACACAGAATGGAGTGAAGACTGCTTCCTTAGTGAATAAGGCCCCCAAACACATTGTACTGAACATTTTGTCCTTGAGAAAATGATCACATGATCAATTTGGCTAAGAACTTTTTACTTTTCGCAACACAGAAACTTTCCGATTCTGTAGCTGTGAAAAACTGACTGTTAGAGAAGTACAATCTTTTTTTCAATTTCTAAAGAGATTTGTTAAAAGTGTGAAAAAGTAAAAAGAAAAAAGTAAATTTGATAAAAGTTGAATTACAGAGACAGCTGAATCAGTTTTGATAATACAGCAGTCGGAACGATTTAGTTATCAGGCTTTTTTTACGTTAATGTGAAAAGTAAATTAGTGTGTTATTTGCTGTAGTTCACTGTGAACCCTTAATAAATATAAGCATGTTTTATGCTACCAAAAAAATAGTTACTCCCCTAGACTGAGTTAGGTTAGGCCGGGTTCACAAATGTGTGGCTGCGGGTCCGGTGGGTGTCTGTTCACCGGTTCAGGTGCGATTCAGGTCCAAATTTTTGCCTGAATTTGTACCTGAACCGGACCCAAACACACACAGGACCCTTTCGCAATCCGCTCTGTGGCCACCCCAGACATGTGTGAACCGGCTCCATTAAGAGCACCTCATTTGAAGTGGATATGGGGAAACCCGTATCCAGGTTGCACATATGTGAACCAGGCCTTAGGGGTTCTGTAGAGAGTCCAAACCCTTGGCTACTCCGGGATCTACTTCAGGTGAAGCTAATATATACATTTGTAAAGCATACCAGCAGTTAAAGCATATCTAGTTCATTCACAAAAAAATGCAGTCTACCGGTTATTGGTGCAGTGGCTTCATAAGTGCCTTTACTGTACATTACTGTAACTACTGAGGAGCAGCGTTGTCACTCTTGGATGGGACCTGTGTGAGGATTACAGAACATGCCCTCCTCTTCTCCACAATATTGCAATGGGGCGCTATAATTCACATACATAACTGGGCAGAGCTGATATCATTGTTTGAGAAAAGACTGCAGATTGCACAGGATAGCACCTGATGTAATCAACAAGTATTTGTTTGCATTAATTGAGTAGATATAATAACACTTTTAGAGCCGGTTCACATTAGCGCGACACGACTCCTTACTACTTCGGGGGCGACTTGTGCATTACAGTGCACCATGACTTCGGAGCGACTTGCAGGGACTTCACATAATGGAAGTCTATGCAAGTCGCTCCGAGGTCGCCCCGAAATAGTACAGGACCCTTTTTCTAAGTCGGAGCGACTTGTGTCGCTCCTATTAGAATGGGTCCTGTAGCGGTCAATGGACCGCGAGGGAGCGCGACTTGTCAGGCTGACAAGTCGCCTGACAAGTCGCGCTAGTGTGAATGGGCTCTCAGTAGAATATTTAACAGACCAAAAGGGAGAAAATAAATAAAAATTCATTGTTAGGGTTTACCTGCATTGTACCTTTTTATTGTGGGGTACTAGTGTTGGAAATGCAGTTACGAGAATATTTTGCCAGTATACATCAATAATTTGTCAGGTTAAAGAATGATAAATATGTCGTATGTCCAGATTTTGTGAAGAGTACATAAAGCAAATAACAGATGTTATTTTGCCAAATACCTTAACCATTTTATCCCCTTCATGACCTGGGCATTTCTTTCTATTCAACACTGTGGTACTTTACCTAGCAATTGTGCAGTCATGCAACACTGTATGTATATTCATTTTATATTATTATTTTTTCAATAAATAAATACTTATCCAATAAGAAGGAAAAAAAAATCCTCATAAATTTAGGCCAAAATGTATTCTGCTCTTGTAATCCCAATAAGTGTATAATACTTTGTTTGTGTGACAATTATAGCATCTACAAACTGTGGTATACTGTATGCACTGGAATTAAGGCAGCTATAGCCGCTATACTGTAATGGAGGTCATCTGCGGCTTATAGTGGGACTCTGATGGGTTGGCGGGCAATCTGATGCTAAACAGACAGTGGCTGGGAGGATCATTAACTTACACTGACATCACTAGTGACACTAATACAGTGATTAGTGTTAATACTGTACACTGACACTGTACTAATGACACTGGCTGGGAAGGGGTTAACATCTAGGAGCAATCAAGGGGTTAACTATGTGCCTAACCATGTGTAACGTATGGTAATTTAATGTATTGTAATGTATGAGTGGCTATACAGCTGTCCAATCTGTTTTACAGGGGGCAGAGGGGGATTCTTGGATGTTGGTCAATTTACCATAGAGATGAAGGAGGAACTTCCATTCCCTGATTGTTTCTAGGAATTCCATCACTTCTGGTTTCTGTTTGTCATTTACAAGCTGTTATTTGCTTGTAAAGCATCTGATCAAACCGATCTCAGTTTGATCAGAGCTTTTTAAGGGCAAAGGAGAGATCTGGGGGTCTCCAAGATCTCTTAGTAAAGAGTACCAGTCACTGCCCAAGTTATCACAAAGTATTATGTTCATCCCTTGTGATAAAAAAATGTAAAGAGAAAGTGTAAAGAAAAAAAAAAAATTAAAACCCCTGTCTCCCCCTTCATGAGCAAATGCGAAAGCATACGTAAACACATGTGAGGTTTTGCCACAAACTTTAGAGTGAGAGCAATAATTCTAACACCAGACTTTCCACTTCCGGGCCGCCAACTGTGTATGTACGTCGATAGTTTGACGTAAAATACAGGGTTTTGGCAGCAGCTAGCCTGTTTTTTTTTATACAGTTGTTGATCCAGAATCTAATAAAAGTGGTTCCGGTGGCGGATTCACCACGGGATCACGTTTATGGGCAACAGGAGAGGTGACCCCTCCCCCTTGTGCCACTTCCAGGTCGTTTCCTCCGCTTACCAGAGCCGTCGATAGCAGCAGAAATGATTGGATCTGGTGTAGTGATAGGCAGGAAGTCAAGTGAGGGCATGATGGCCACCACTCGACTCTATGCCCCTGGAGGACCAGAGCGACGCAAGACGTCACTTTCGCCTAATGCCCTTAAAGGCCTTTTTTTTATAGGTCAATGTAAAATTTAATTTTTTATTTATTTTTTGCTTTTAAGTGTAATTGTGAGATCTGAGATAAAAGTGATAAAAAGAAAATTAAAGGGACAGTGTAAAAATAAAAAATAAAAAGTAAAATAAATAAGGAAAGAAAAATTGAATGTGCCCTGTTCCCTCCGATTTTGCGCACAGAAGCGAGCACAGACATAAGCAAGTCGCGCCCACATATGTAAATGGTGTTCAAACCAAACATGTGAGGTATCGCCACAATCGTTAGATCAAGAGCAATAATTCTAGCACAAGATCTCCTCTGTAACTAAACAGGTAATCTGTAAAACATTTTAAAGCATCACCTATTGAGATTTTTTAGGAACTAACATTTTTCGCCATTCCACGAGCGTGCGCAATTTTAAAGCATGCCATGTTAGGTATCAATTTACTCGGTCATCTTTCACAATATACAAAAGATTTGGCTAATTTCACTGTCTTTTAATTTTAATTTTTTAAAAAGTGTATTTTTCCCAATAAAATTGTGTTTGTAAGACCGCTGCGCAAATATGGTGTGACATAAAGTATTTTAGTGATCTCCATTTTATTCTCTAGGGTCTCAGCTAAAAAATATATATACTGTAATTCTGATCCCAGTCTTTATTGTCTCAACAGTTTCTGGTTTCTGTATGGTCTTGGAAGGATCAAAGTGTTAGTTGTGTGCCTATAATCTGTGCAGAGAAAGGCATGTATAATGAAAGAAGTTCATTTTTATAAAAGATTCTTTATGCTGGGGAATATTTGTATGCCCGTGAGACACTCATTTGTGTCTCTGTAATCAAGGAATATGAGTGAGTATAAGGAATGTGGCAAATTTGTGTGGTGTATATGCAAGTAGGCTTAGATTCTTTTAAGTCATGCCCAGCCACAACCACAACCAATATTTAGCAAATTTTAGCTATGCCTAATTTTTTGTCCTCCTCCCCCTGAGGTGTCTCTTTCTCCAGAAAATCCAAAGTTCAGAGGTATGCTGACAGGACCTGACAAGTACACCCACCAAACGGAATATGGCACAAGAGCAAGCACTGAAATTGCCCTTTTGCTAACTTTTCCAAAGTTGTTACATGTATTTTTTGGAGCCTACCTTGTTTATGGCTAAGCCTTAGCTTTTTAAATATGAAAGTCTAAATCAACAGGATTTCAAATTTTATCACATTTTTTTGTAAACTGTTGAATCCAAAGTCCATGATAAAATGGCTTTAGAATACATAAATAAAATTATTTTGCCCTCTCTTACCCCATCACCTCACCATACTTTCTCCACCTCCCCTCCGTTGAAACATCGACCCTTTCTTAGCTTCCCTCTATTTCAAATACTCCAACCCATGAAATGAACAGATTGAATGTTAATCTTAAGAACAGTCCAATACATGCTTTTTAAAACTGGTGCGCTGCAATGAAACACTGAAAGTATTCTCAAGATGTACTAGGGTAACCCATTCAGACACACTCACCCAGTAGACACCACAAAATCTGAAACATAGACATAAGCCCAGGTCTATGACCAGCTTACGCCCACAGAATACGTTATATCACTAGAAAGCCAGTCAAACTAATCACATTGACGCTGGCTTAGGTCATTAACCGCTTAAGCCCCGGAGGATTTGGCTGCTAAACGACCAGGGGGTATTTTGCGATTCGGCACTGCGTGACTTTAACGGACAATTGCGCGGTCGTGCGACGCTGTACCTAAATGAATTTGACGTCCTTTTTTTCCCACAAACAGAGCTTTCTTTCGGTGGTATTTGATCAACTGTGCGCTTTTTACTTTTTGCGCTATAAACAAAAAAAAGCGTAAATTTTGCAAAAATAACAATATTTTTCACATTTTTTTATATGAAATTTCCCCCAAAAAAATGTAAAAATCAAAATTTTTTAACATTTTCAGCCAATTTGTTTTATGCTACATATGTTTGGTAAAAAAATCGCAAAAAGCGTATTTTTATTGGTTTGCGCAAAAGTTATCGCGTTTACTAACAAAGGGAAAGATTTTTGTCATTTTTGTTGTTTTTTTTTTAACGCGTAATGGCGGCGATCTGCGATTTTTTTTGCGGTACTGCGACATTGTGGCGGACAGATCGGACCCTTGACTGACATTCTTGACACTTTTGGGGTTACCAGTGACATTTCTACAGTAATCAGTGCTATACATATGCACTGTTACTGTAAAAATACACTGGTAGTGAAGGGGTTAACTTTATTTGAGAGGGAGGGGCTGTGTGTGTCCCTAGGGGCGTGATTCTTACTGTGATTGGCTGTGGCTTGAGGTGTAAGGACACTGATCAATGGTTCTACATAGTAGAACTGTTTGATCAGGGTTTTTACACCGAGGAGAATGACAGGCAGCTTGTTTACACAAGCCGCCTGACTTTCTCCCTCTCCCCCGACGATCGCCGAGTGACTGGCGGACATCGGGTCCGCCAGTCACACGGGCGGGGGGGTCCGTGACCGCGCGGGAGCGCGGGAGCGTGCCTCCGCGGGCGCGCACTCGCTCCCCAGACCCTCCCAGGCTAGTGACGTTAATTAACGTCACTCTGCCTGGCCGGGGCTGAACGCCGCAGCAAATTTACTTGCGGCGGTCGGCAAGCGGTTAATAACAACAGTAAAAATATATGTTATCCACCTTAAGCCAACTATTACAATACTAAATACTAACTGCATTCAATAAACAAATGACCAATTCCTCATTACGCTGATATCTTCTTACCCAATAAAGAAAGAAGATAAACGTGTTGCCCCCCTGCCTGACACAGTTTGCGCCCAAAAGGGGTGTTTGGAAGGGGTGACCAACACAGTTAACATAAATCCCACATTATTTTTGTTTTGTTTGTTTAAAATGTTTATGTACTTACAGTATCTCACAAAAGAGAGTACACCCCTCACATTTTTGTAAATATTTTATTATATCTTTTCATGTGACAACACTGAAGAAATGACACTTTGCTACAATGTAAAGTAGTGATTGTACAGCTTGTATAACCGTGTAAATTTGCTGTCCCCTCAAAATAACTCAAAACACAGCCATTAATGTCTAAACCGCTGGCAACAAAAGTGAGTACACCTCTAAGTGAAAATGTCCAAATTGGGCCCAATTAGCCATTTTGTGTCATTTATGTGTCATGTGACTCGTTAGTGTTACGAGTGCTGATTGACCTGAGGGAACCATGAATGCCAACATGTACTATGACATACTGAAACAGAACATGATCCCCTCCCTTCAGAGACTGGGCCGCAGGGCAGTATTCCAACATGATAATGACCTCCAAGACGACCACTGCCTTGCTAAAGAAGCTGACGGTAAAGGTGATGGACTGGCCAAGCATGTCTCCAGGTCTAAACCCTATTGAGCATCTGTGGGGCATCCTCAAAGGGAAGGTGGAGGAGCGCAAGGTCTTCAACATCCACCAGCCCTGTGATGTCATCATGGAGGAGTGGAAGAGGACTCCAGTGACAACCCGTGAAGTGCTGGTGAACTCCATGCCCAAGAGGGTTAAGGCAGTGCTGGAAAATAATGTTGGCCGTACAAAATATGGACTCTTTTGGCCCAATTTGGACATTTTTCACTTAGGGGTGTACTCACTTTTGTTGCCAGCAGTTTAGACATTAATGGCTGTGTGTTGAGTTATTTTGAAGGGACAGAAAATGTACACTGTTATACAAGCTGTACACTCACTACTTTACATTGTAGCAAAGTGTCATTTCTTCAGTGTTGTCACATTAAAAGATATAATAAAATATTTACAAAAATGTGAGGGGTGTACTCACTTTTGTGAGATACTGTATACTGTTATGACTAACGCTGGTTACAAATGTTAACAGTGGCACCGAGATCAACACTATATGTATAAGATGTTCACTTTACCTGTTTATACCCTGATTTTCTATGTAAATTATTAAATAAACTTTTCTTGAAAAAAAAAAGAAAAATAGAATTATTATGCAAATTCCAAGGCAATCCCTCATATTATACTTGCTGCATGATTACCTATACATTATAGCAAAAATGTTGTATTTTGTGATTGCATAGAAATAAAACATCTTCATCTTTTTTTATTTATTTATTTATTTATTTTTTATTTCATATGTCCATATTTATAATTTTCTCCTCCTTTGCATGCAAGCAAAGCGGTAAAACTAATAGTTAGAGGTGTTCAGAACAATATAACACTGTGAGTGATGCTTACAATGGTCAGGCTTTATTCGTATAAATTAAACCTTTTCCAAAAGAAATGTTACTGTAATTGCTTTAAAAATGTGATAAATGGAGTTAGGCTTTAATTTGTTTTTAGCTTACATAAAGTCTTCCTAAGACTAACAGGTTCACAGGTTCACAGGGTGACAACATGCAAATATTTCACTACAGGATAGATTCCAGAATCACTAATGACCGAGTGATGCTTATGCTTCGAGACAGCAGAGCGAACATGGTGAAAGGAATGAGACTTGCTGAAGTGTCAGACCTCAGTTGCATGGCACACACCCTCCAACTTGTGGTAAATGATGGTCTGTAAAACCAGAGAGCTTTTCTTGACTTAATTAGCATGCTGAAGAGGTGCACAGGCCATTTCCATCATTCAATCCTTGCCAAGCAGTGACTGAGGTGCATTCAGGAAGATCTTGGCCTACCCAAAAACAACTTTATTAAAGCTGTTTCAACACGATGGAACTCAACACTTCACATGCTGCAAAGAATGCTGGAGCAGAAGGGAGCTCTTACCATATATTTAGGGGAATATGGAGGATATTCTTGTCCTACTGCTGATCAGGGGGACATTGTAGCCAAAGTCATTGAGACCCTCCTCCCCATAGAGGAAGTGACACTAGAGGTGAGTCATTATGACTCATCCGTGTCCTCTGTCATCCCATGGGTGAGAGTGCTGAAGATGCTTCTTCAAGAGAATGAAGTACCCAACCAACACACGTGACACTAAAACATGTAGGCAGGCCATGAGGGACAGCCTCGCTAAACATTTTGAGAAGCATGAAAAGAAAAAAAATGTTGTGCTTGCATGTCTTTTGGATCCTCGATACAAGAACCATCCTTTCTCTTCTGATGATGTATTGGCCAAGGCAAAACAATGGCTGACAGAAGATATTCAACAGGAGGTGCGGGAGGCTCCTGCCAAAAAGAAAAGTCAAGAAGAGCAGGTTTCTAATGTGGAAGAGCAGGATGCTTCAAAAAAGAGAAAAATGTCCAAAAAGACAACGGACAGAAGAGAAACTTCAGCGTGGTCGAATAGATGCCAAACTGATGCCCCTGCAAGTGTGGTTTTCCTATCAGTTTTCATGCAGTTAAGGTGTGAAGAACAAGCCCTTAAGGTTAAAAATGTTAATAAACAAACATTAACATGTTCAGTAACAGATTTGTGTCGAAAATTGTGTTTATTTTGCAAAACTTTAAATGTTCGAAATATCGGCCCATATCGGCCGATACCAATATGCAATGGCCAAAATATTGGTATCGGCAATGAAAAACCGATATCGGTCTATCCCTAATATACACACACATCTATTTACAGTTGCTAATGGAGATTGCAACTAAACTCCTCATAAGGCAACACTATACAGAATTTATAAAAAACAAGGGATGACATTACTGCAGAGACAGGTATCTGTAATTTAGTAGATACCTAAAGAAAGGTGTTTTTGTTCCCACAGTATTAAATGTGAGGTTTATTATAATTTGCTTTACATTTTGTACATCTTTCTCTCTTTTTCTGTACCATGGTTTTCCTGAATAACCACTTTAAAGCACCACTAGAGGTCACCATTGTCCCTCCTGGGTGAATGCACGAGTGTCAATATTTGGGGCCTATTCATCCCTGCCCCTTTACAGATGGAATTGGGTAGAAGTGCCCACCCACACCATTATCAGCATCCTCAGCCACCACCCTTGCTCTTTTGCAGCCCTTATGGGTTGAGGATATCTGCCGAAGCCAGAGCTGTGTCACATGTCACTTTGCTTCAGCGCAGAGCAGGGATATTTAAGGGAAAATGTGGGACCCCCTTAGGCAGGGAAGGACTGTGTTTTTACTCAACCTAGGCTAGATATTGAACTACCTTGGATTTTTTTAGAGTGAGATAAATATTCCCTGATTTTAGCCTATATACTTGCTGATAGCTTAACAAGGAACACTAATGATTTCTAATATTTTTTCTATTTAAATTGTGTGTATGTGTTTTTTTTTTTTTTTTTGGGAGGGTGGGCGCTCAGATTTTTTTGTCCTATATTTATATTTACCTTGTTATAGCTTGTTGCTTACATATGGTCTGCCTAAGACTATCAAGTTCACAGGGTGACAACATGGCAAATGGTTCACTAGAGGATGGATTTAGATTTGTGTGCCCTACATTGATATATAAGGCATGTACAGGGGCGGACTGACCAGTCGGGCATTTCGGGCATTGCCCGAGGGCCCGGGGGTCAGGGGGGGCCCGGCAGCGCAGTCTTTCTGCATGGACACACTGGCAATTTGCCCGGGGGCCCCACTCAGGGTGACAATATCCCTGATCTGATCTCCCAGGACGCCGCAGCAGCAGCTTTACTGTGTGCTGGACTGGTTGCTAGAATGGCCAGCCGACTGGCGTCTAGCAACCAGTGACGTCCTAAGAATGAAAACGAGGCCGATGAGAGAACCCAGGATGCAGAGCAGAGGAGGATCTTCCTTGTCCTCTGCGCGTATATGTCGGGAATGTCTGGAATGTGTGGAATGTCACTCACGTCCTCCCTTCATCTGCAGCGTGCGGCTGAGAAACTGTCAGCAGAAGACTTCAGAGCAGGACCGAGCAGAGGCAAACTGTTGCTTGAGGTGATCTCTCTCATTGTAAATGTCGTTTATCTAGTTTTTTTTTCCTCTCTCTCTCTTTCTCCCTCTCTCCCTCTCCCTCTCTCTCTTTCTCCCTCTCTCTTTCTCCCTCTCTCTTTCTCCCTCTCTCTCTTTCTCCCTCTCTCTTTCTCACTCTCTCTTTCTCCCTCTCTCTCCCTCTCTCACCCTCTCTCTCCCTCTCCCTCTCTCTCTCTTTTTCCCTCCCTCCCTCCCTCCCTCCCTCCCTCCCTCCCTCTCTAGCCCTCTTTCTTTCTCTCTCTCACCCTCCATACCAGACAGTAAGGACATTGTAAGGGGAGAATGATCAGCCCAAATTCTTATAATCATCTCCAAATGTATTATATCTAATGTGTCTTCAAAAGAAGAAATGCAAGTGTTGGCAAGTGCAAACAATATGAGAAATATTACCCCGTGTGGTAATTAAATAAATATATGTAAAATTATGAATATAGTACAATCAATTATGGCCAGTTCCCTGGCAATTATATGTAGTGTCAATGAAAATGTAAGTATAATATGTCCTCACTAAAAGAAAAAAGGAAAAAGTGCTAGTGCATATGTGACCTTATGAAAAAAAGAAAAAAAAATTATTGTATACAGACAAATTATATGGTGATCCACAGTAATGAATTCTAGAAAAAATATATAAATCCTAAGAAAACAACTCCCCAATAATATGAAGTGCAAATTATACATAAATAAATATATAAAAACGTGAAAAAAAAATATATTAAGGATAAGTGAATTAATAAATAAAATCTAAAAAAATCTTTTTAGTCCATAAAAGAAATTTTTATAAAAAAATTGTCCATAGTGAATCTTCGCAAGTGACAAAGAAAAAAGTGCAAACGTGCAAAAAAGTGCCACTATCCAATAACTGCATGTATTCAATGTCCACACGTGGGGATCCTACCTTCCGTGCACCACTATTTCCCCTAAATGGACTCACCGGAAATTAAGCTGGTGGAACCAGCAATCACATTTTCTTAATAACTTTCCAGCCTGGTGGTCGGTTTCCTCAATAATAGTTATCCCGATTGGTCAGTGAGAAGAATGTCCCTTACATTGATGGTCAATGAAAAGAATGTCCCTTACATTGGGGGTCAGTAGGAAGAATGTTTGTTACATTGGTGGTCAGTGAAAAGAATATCTCTTGTATTGGTTAGTTAGAAGAATATCTCCTTACATTGATGGTCACTGAGAAAAATGTCTCCTTACATTGGTGTTCAGTGGGAAGAATGTTCCTTACATTGGTGGTCAGTGGGAAGAATGTCTCCTTACATTGGTAGTCAGTGGGAAGAATGTCTCCTTACATTGGTGGTCAGTGGGAAGAATGATCCTTACATTGGTGGTCAGTGGGAAGAATGTTCCTTACATTGGTGGTCAGTGGGAAGAATGTTCCTTACATTGGTGGTCAGTGGGAAGAATGTTCCTTACATTGGTGGTCAGTGGGAAGAATGTTCCTTACATTGGCGGTCAGTGGGAAGAAGGAGGAGGACACACCCAAGGAGCTCTCTGTGAGATCCAGCCTTTTTTCAAGCCTGGGCCTTGCTTGCTAGCTTGGCCCAGGAACAATGCCTGATCCTGGGGGAGGCCCTGGGAGGGATCCCCCTGATGACACAGGGCCTAGTGAGGAGGAGGTGGAGGACCTGT
The DNA here is from genome assembly GCF_965119305.1 of Pelophylax lessonae. Taxonomy (NCBI): domain Eukaryota; kingdom Metazoa; phylum Chordata; class Amphibia; order Anura; family Ranidae; genus Pelophylax; species Pelophylax lessonae. The sequence goes on from NC_138768.1 coordinate 724,955,634, forward strand.
CTGTGGGTCCAGGCCCTGGTGAGAATGCGGATGTCTTCAGCCAGAAGGTTATCAATCGTTTTAGGGCGATTGGGAGAGCAGAAGAAAAACTTAAAGTTTTGAAGGCTGAACACAAATCCTTCAAAACCAAGTATTTCCAGGCCTGGAGTAAAAATCGCACAGCCATGAAGCCTGAGTTACAGGAATTGGAAGAAAAGGTAAAGGAACAATCTTTATTATTGGAAAGGCTGAAAGATAGAAGTGGAGCATTTAAAGAAAAGTTTGACAATGAGAGGCGTTTTACCAGCCAAGCATCAGCAAGTTCTGTGGATCAGCAGGCTCAGTTAATGGATGACCAGGCTCCATCTGCCTCTGCACCTCTCCCCCCATTCCAGAACTGGGAATCACCAGCGGCAACCAGCCAGGGGGTTGAGAGTGGACATGGATCCCTGACATTCATCCAGCAGATGGAGTCACCCCTGAAAGCAGACAAGTTTGTCTTTTCTGATGATCCATCAGAAATCCCTGAGGATGGGCAGAGGAGATACAGGCCAGCAAAGCCAGTAATGGTGGAGAAATCCCAGTACACCATGCTGCCATCCAACATGTCTGCCCCATCTGCTGTAGTGGATGGTGTCCCAGGTGAGAAGGAGCTCTGCATACAGCTACCTATGGGAGTTACCGCTGTGGAGAAACCGACAGACATGCAAGGAAAATCCCTGACCGTGGAATCCCCGGACCATCAGATGAATGTGGATGGACCTGCATTAAACACCCCAGGCATGGATTTTGCTGGTCTGGCTGAGACCAGTAGTCCCACGGCAAGCAAAATGGCTGCCAGCTCCAAAGAGCCTGCTTCATGTTCACCTGAGCCTCCCAGTCTTCCAGTGCTGATTGACCAGCTGAGTGCTGATGGGGGAGGGGATCAACATGGTTCTGGAAGTGGAATTGAAGTAGCAATGGAAATATCCTGCAATGCTTTACCTGCTGCTGTGTTAAAACAGAATGCTATTTCCACAGCTGAAAACCCTGTCCTAGTGGAAGAGAAGATGACAGCTGGAGTTCTTACCAGTGCAGCAGCAGCTATGGATTCTGCTGTGAAGACAACAGCAATAATAAATATCCCAGCAAGTATAAAAAATTACATTAATGTTAAAGCAATGAATGTGGTGGGTGGTGGTGAAGGGGTTAGTAATGCTGGGAAAAATAAAAATGACATTTCTCCTCCTGCTCAGCAGAGGAAAGATTCGATTGCACAGATCAATCCCGAATCTGTGCAATCGTTATCTGCTAAGTGTGTGTCAGATAATTTAAAAAAAACTGATGGATTTTCTGCTGGGAGGAATGTTGGAAGCTATGCTTCAGCTTTGGGGAGTCACACCAGGGTGGGTGGTGGGAATTCTGTTATTGGTCAAAATTCAGGGAGGTTTGGTGGGTATAGGAGGAGGAATGTGGTACAGTTGAGGTGGGTGGGGGATGGAACTCCACCAGTAAGGGGGAGGGTGGCTGAGTTGATTTTGGAAATGGGGTTTAAAGTCTGTGATATTTTTGCTTTAATTTGCCCGGTGGGGAGTTATGAATTTGATTTGTCGTTTGTAAAACCTGAAAGTTTGGATCTCTTCTGGGAGAGATTTAGGAGGTGCAAGGGCCTTCAGCAGTGGAGTGGTTTGGTGCCAAAAGTGATTTCAAGACAGCCTCTGATAAAATCAGTGACCATTTTGGTGCGTAACGAATCCATACCAGAGGCTGATTTATTAGTATGGCTACGCCGATATGGCGAGGTCCTCACTCCACTGCGGAAGGTCCTTGATGAGCATGGGATATGGACAGGGGCCTGGACAGTGTCACTAAAATTGGGGGTGCTGGGCGATGTAGTTCAGCACCTTCCCTGCTCAGCCTTTCTGGGTAGGGATAGGCTGACCATTTTCTACCAAGGTCAGCCTAAGGTGTGCAATAAATGTGGTGATAAAGGCCACTTTGCATCGTCCTGCACCCACAAGAAGTGCTCAATGTGCCAGGATTTAGGCCATTTGGCCAGAGAATGCACCCAGATTCGGTGCAATTTGTGCCAGCAGCTGGGTCATCCATATAGCCAGTGCCCAGAGGCACTGCATAACTTGCCAGGATTGGAGACTGAGCTGCAGAGGCTTGATAAAGAAGATGAAGCAGCTGAAGTTAGAGAGGAAATTGTTGCTGCCCCTCCTGTGTCTGTTGTGTCAGATTCTGTTTCCCCTGGTGATGTGGTCCCTGAGTCTGTCCTTCCTGTGTCTGTTGTGTCAGATTTTGTTTCCCCTGGTGATGTGGTCCCTGAGTCTGTCCCTCCTGTGGTTGTTCCTACATCTACTGTGCGTAGATCCTCCAGACTAGCGGAAGCTGCTGGGGGGGCGGGTATAGTGGATCTTCCCCCTCGGCCTACTCCACCTCCAGTCCCTGTCTCTCGACACCGCAAACGCGGCCAAGAGGGTGCAGGGGTGCTGGATGGTGGTGGGGTCGATGGGGTTGAGGGAGGGGTGTCCATGTCCCATGTCTCACCCTCTGTTGTGGAGGATTCGGATGAGGAGGGGTGGGAGAGGACAAAGAGGAAGAAAAAGAAGAAGAGGAAGACCAGTAAAGCGGTCATTTCTTCCTTACAGTTAGAGCCAGGAGGGGTTCCTCTTGGCAACACATTTTCGGTTTTATCAGGGGAGGAGTTGGTGTCGGATTTATCTATTTGTTTATCATCTATGGATGAGGGGGAGTCACATAGTGTAAAGAGAGCTGTTTCGGGTGATGAGAGTGTGGTGGAGGTTAAGAAACGACTACCCCAATCATCCTGATGGCAGTGCCCGCTCTGATAAAGGTGGCGACCATTAATGTCGCCAGCGTGAAATCTGCAAGAGCTCGTGATATTGCCTTATTTTTGCTCAGTGAGTTTGATGCTGAGATTTTATTTTTGCAAGAGACCTGGCTCAATACTTTGGCCGATGTCCATCTAGCAAAAAGGGAGTGGAGATGCGGTCCCTCCTTTTGGTCTCTTGCGGCTGAGCCTTGCAGCGGAGTAGCGGTTCTTTTTAAAACCGATATGGTAACGTGCCGGCGGATAATTGAGGTAGAAATGGGGAGATGCATGGTCTTAGACGTCTCTGTTAGGGGGCAGGACCTGCGCCTGATCAATATCTATGGACCGCAGTCAAAATGGGACAGGAAATGCCTCCTCACAAAGATCAAGCCCTTCCTTTTTACATCCCAGCAGGTTGTCTTTGGAGGTGACTTTAACACCATAATTAGGCCTGAAGACAGGAGGGTCTCCATAGACAGGCTGGGTTATGATAGCGTTTTTCTTAGAGATATGGTTAGACAAGCAGGCCTGGTAGATGTGCACATTAAGCACTGCCCTGGCAGCACGGGATTCACATTTCAGAGAGGGAATAGTCAGAGTAGGATAGATAGGTTTTTTTTAAAGGAGAACTCTGCTTTCTCGGCTCCTGAGTTGAGGGCGGTGGAGTTCTCTGACCACTGTATGCTGTCTGTGACTCTGAATGCCTCGGACACTCCACCCAGGGGAAGGGGTACCTGGAAACTGAATTCGGCTCTCCTGGAAGATGTAGAGGTAAGACAATCCTTTGAGGATTTTTTTCAGGCACAGGTTTCTATTCTGGACTTTTGCAGCAGTAAGTCAGAGTGGTGGGAGCTTGTGAAACATAGGGCGATTGGACTTTTCAAGGCCATAAGTAAGAAGAAGCAGCTTGGTATGTATATTGCCTACCAGCATTTGCGGAGGAAGCTTGATCGTCTTGTCTCGTATGGAGGAGATCCAGGGGAGATCTCGGAGGTAAAGCTTCTTCTTAGGAAGTGTCAATACGACCGGCATGCCTCTTTGGTTCTGGAGAGAGATTATGGGAAATATCACTCGCCTGATCCTTACCAGAACTGTAAGCAAGGCATAGCAGTTAAGACGGTCATAGGTCTGAGGGATAGTACGGGTTCCCTGGTGAAGTCCAGATCAGGGATCCTGGAGATCTTCAGGTCATATTACGCAGACCTTCTGGGAAGAAAGGACCTTAGTCGGGACAGGATGGAAAGCTTTCTGGATTCTACTCCAGGATTGGGAAATGATACATTGCCTTTGATGGATTTGACGGAACCAATTTCAGCGGATGAGGTAGTTCGTGCTATAGAGAAGCTGGCTACCAAAAAGTCGCCTGGGCCAGATGGGTTGACAGCTGAATTTTACAAGTGTTTTAAGTCCATTCTGGCTCCCTTTTTAGCGGAGGTTTATAACAGCTGTTTAGAAGAGGGTTCTCTCCCTCCCTCCATGAGGCAATCCGCTGTGATTCTTCTGTCAAAAGGTAAAGACCCCTCAATAATTGAGAACTGGCGCCCCATCAGTCTTCTCAATGTTGATAGAAAGATCTTGGCGAAGATTCTTTTTTGGCGCTTGTCGTCAGTAGCAGGCGATTTGTTGTCCAATCATCAGCACTGCTCGGTCCAGGGCAGAAGTACCTTTTCAGCAATTTTAGCTGTCCGGGAGGCTTTGGAGCGATGCAGGGCTGCTGAATGGAGAAAGTACTTGCTGGCATTGGATCAGGCGAAGGCTTTTGATCGAGTCAATCATGAGTACCTGTATTTGCTACTTGGTAGATACGGCCTGCAGGGGAGGTTTATTGATTGGCTGAAAACATTGTATAAAGGGGCTGAGAGCTTCCCACTTGTTAATGGTTGGGTTGGACGGCCTTTTGAGGTTGGCTCTGGTGTGCGCCAGGGGTGTCCTTTGAGCCCCCTGCTATATGTATTCGCAATCGACCCCTTCATAAGAAGGTTAGAGAGTGGATCGTTGTGTGGGGTGCCTTTGGGCATTGCTGGTGTGCCACCTTTGAAGGTCGTGGCCTATGCCGATGATGTGTCTGTTATTATCTCTGGGATGGAGGAGGCGCAGGAGGTGGTCTCTGTGATAGAGCAGTACACTGAGGCTTCTGGCTCTAAAATCAATCATGAAAAGAGTGAAGTTTTCTGGATGGGTGAGGAGGGTGAAAGCTTCGAACTTCCGGATGCCTTCCCAGAGCCCCAGCAGGAAATTAAAGTGTTGGGCATCAAATTTGGTCCTGGTGACTATGGTCATCGAAATTGGGAAAGCAGGTTGTTGAATGCCAATGCCAAGGTGGCAAGCTGGAAGAAATGGAAACTTTCCTTGAGGGAAAGGGTTGACTTGATTAAAACTTACCTGATCCCAATCTTTTTATATGTCAGCTTTGTCTGTATCTTGCCAGAATCTCTCTATGCAAGGGTGTACAGCTGCTTTTTCCAACTGTTATGGGGAAATAGGCTGAACCTGATCAAACGCAATGTAACTTACCTGTCCAGGCGGGAGGGTGGTCTAGGAATGGTCAACCCTATAGTTTTCTTTTCTCTGCTTTTTTTAAAGTATAATCTTGGTAATATGTTAGCAGAGACCCCGCCGGGATGGGTGGGTATTTTTCAATCTTGGTTTAGGCCTTTTCTGCGATGCTGGGAAAATGGCGGGCCAGTGAAAAGTCTGAGAGTCCGACATGGCAAGCTTCCGGCTTATGTTGCCCCGTGTCTGAAAATACTTAGGCAGTGGCAGGTGACAGTGGGGGATATCAAGTCCCTCCCCAGAAAGCTTCTGGAGAAGAGGATTTTGGGCTCTGCTTTCAGTGTGTCGCTGACCTTAAGGGATTGCCCAGGCCCCGCAATGAGGGAGGGGTTGCGTTTAATTAACTTAGGAAGAATCCCTTTGAAGTTTAGGGATCAAGCCTGGCTCGCTTTCCATGGAAGGCTCTATGTGAGAGGGAACCTGAAGCATCGCCCTGTGGATGATCGGGATTGTCCTAGAGCGGAGTGTGTTGGTAAAGTGGAGTCTATGGACCACTTTTTGCTCCAGTGTCCCTTTAACATAGAGGTGTATAAAAGGGTGGGGAGGGCTCTAGGCATCCCCTTTCTCTATCGCATGAGTTATGCGGAGTGGGTGTACGGGGCATTCCCGACTCGCTGGGATTTTGATTTGGATACACTTTTTCTAGTTAGTATAGTTGTCCGTTACTTCACGTGGAATGCACGGTGCCAGATTACCCTGCGGAAGAAAGTCCTCCCTGTCGAGGTGGTGGTGTACGATATTCTGGGTGAGGTTGGGAAGATTCGGGGTCTTGAGAAGGGCAGGGAGCCTCGAGCGGTCTGGATAAGGGCGTGGAGGAATATCAGACCTGCTTTTGGTGAACTGTCCATCTCTGGGTGAAAAGCTTTTTTCCTATGCTATTTCTTTCACGCCCTTAGCTTTTGTTAGTTAATATCTTCATTTTTGAAGAAGGGCTGCATGCATAATGGGGGTGGTTTTGTTTCTTGACCTCGCAGGTTTGATGTCTGGTGTGGTGGTGTGAGTCTTATTAAGATTATTTTTCCCGGTAATGATGTGTTTCATGATGTGAGTTTTGTTTTTGCTGTAAAGGCAGTCTTTATTTGAGAGCAGAATTTGCTATGTATTTTTTTTCCCCCCTTTTCATGTAAATATGTATATATTTATTTATGTATATTGATTTTATGCTTATTGATTGCAAGACTTTTAATAAACAAAATTGGGAAGAATGTCTCCTTACATTGGTAGTCACTGAGAAAAATGTCTCCTCACATTGGTGGTCAGTGGGAAGAATGTCTCCTTACATTGGTAGTCACTGAGAAAAATGTCTCCTTACATTGGTGATCAGTGAGAAGAATGTCTCCTTACATTGGTAGTCACTGAGAAAAATGTCTCCTTACATTGGTGGTCAGTGAGAAGAATGTCTCCTTACATTGGTGGTCAGTGAGAAGAATGTCTCCTTACATTGGTAGTCACTGAGAAAAATGTCTCCTTACATTGGTGGTCAGTGGGAAGAATGCTCCTTACATTGGTGGTCAGTGGGAAGAATGCTCCTTACATTGGTAGTCACTGAGAAGAATGTCTCCTTACATTGGTAGTTACTGAGAAAAATGTCTCCTTACATTGGTGGTCAGTGGGAAGAATGCTCCTTACATTGGTGATCAGTGGGAAGAATGTTCCTTACATTGGTGGTCAGTGGGAAGAATGTCCCATACTTTGGTGATCAGTGGGAAGAATGTCCCATACTTTGGTGATCAGTGGGAAGAATGTTCCTTACATTGGTGGTCAGTGGGAAGAATGTCCCATACTTTGGTGGTCAGTGGGAAGAATGTCCCTTATATTGTTGGTCAGTGAACAAAATGCTCCTTACATTGGTGGTCAGTAGGAAGAATGCCCCTTACAATGGTGGTCGGTGGGAGGAATGGCCCCCTTACATTGGTGGTCAGTGAAAATTATTTAAAGTAAATAAAAATTGTTAAAAAAATGATTGTAAAGCACATCCAGGTAGAGTGCTATTTAGGATGAGCACACGTATGTGAACAGTTATGGTGGAACATATGTATGGTATCTTCGGGGACGTCGGAGTGAGAGCAATTCTAGGGCCATAATTTTGTAACATGCTGGTCAGAGCTTTTTATTTTAAATTTTTTGATATTTTTTATTAAACTGTTCAGCTAAGAAGACATTTGTTGCACCTATTATATTGTGCTTATTCAGGAAAACCTTAATTTTGGAAATGTACCATTGTTACACGTTAATGTAAGTTTATTTTTCTTTTTTCTATAATAAACATTTATTTTGAACATAGTGTAGAGAAATTCTGTGACGAACAAATGTAATGTGGGCAGTGCAAGATGTAGGCGGGGCTTTGTGTGGGTGGGGCTTGAGTGTGGGCGGGGACACATGGGGGCCCATGATCTCTTATTGCCTGGGGGCCCCATGAGTTGTCAGTCCGCCCCTGGGCATGTATTTTACTGGCCAATAACCTTCTTGTCAGTATTAGGTTCAGTTACAACCTGTTATACTCTAATGTGTGACACCCTCCCCTGAAAGATGTCACTAAACTACCAGGCTTTGTTTTAACTTATATATGCAACTGATATGAGATTTATTATTGTACTTTTATGGCAGAAGTAATTTGATTTTTAGTGGTTCTATCTGGTCTAGTTGCACCATCAACTCAATGTTGATGAATCTCAAAGAATCCCTCAATGTGACCTTTATATAAATAAGTATAATTGACATTTCTGTTGTCGTCTGACTTCTACTTTTGCTTAGATATTCTGATATATGGATCCTCATCTGGTTACATCATGTATTTATTTATAATATACATTATCTAAATCTTTTCCCCAGTTACTACAATAAGTCTAGGATCCTTGATGTTTTGCTCTTTCTTTGCCTCCCCCTATATTCTTCATTGGGCATTTTTTTTTTTTTTTTTTTTAAAGAAACTTTATTAAAGTCAATGAACGGTACAAAGAGAAAGTTATAACATTGTACAACACATTTTAACATTTTTTCGGGGTCAAAAGCTGAGCAAAAGAAAGAGCTCAATTCTGACCCGGAAGAGCAATAAGGGTAACCATGTCAAATACAGAAATACAGAATATACTAGAACCCTAGTTGGATGGATCTTGATTAACTAGGGGGGATTGGTGCCATGGGGGGGGAAGTTGTAACTGGGGGGGGACAGGGGAGGATTAGAGGTAAGGAGGTGGGGGGGGGGGACATGAAGAGGGGAGGAATGCCTGTGAGATATACTACTCAGATTTTGACACATTTCCTACAGTATTGATTTCCACTACCCAGTATCAGCATATACAAAAGTGTCCGCAGTCAGTGCAGAAACGGCATTTGTGGGTAGTGAGGCAAGGAAGTCCTGCCATTTGCTGGAGAAACGAGCAGAAGAGGATGAAGAGTCGGAGTCCATGTTAAGCCGGTCTTTAGTCATAAGGCTTAGAAGCTCACGATGTACTTGTGAAACAGTAGGGCCCTCGTTTGCAATCCAATTGGCAAGGATAACCCTGCGGGCTATCAGTAAACAGGTTAGGATCCATGTCCGAGGGTGAGGTAGAGGACGGCTAGTCCATATTTGGAGACGTTTGTCCCAGTATCCAAAGACAAGTAACAGAGGGTCTTTAGGGAGCTGAAGGAGCGTGATTTGGTGGATGAACGCCAGCACCTGGTCCCAAAATGTAGATATAAATGAGCATGACCAAAATCTGTGGCGTAGTGATGGACGGGTAGTTTTGCAAAGGGGGCATAGACGCGCTGAGGGGGACTGTTCGTTTGACGTGAAAGGAATATAGGCTCTGTGCAGTATTTTCAGCTGCGTCTCCCTCCACGTTTCATTAGGTGTCAGTCGCACAGTGCATTTGTATCCTTGGAATAACTTCGTGACCAAATTCTCCATGGGAAAGTCCTTGGCCCAGTTGGCGGCCGATGACCCAGCGAGGTTTGAGGACGTAAGTTTCTGAAAGGGCTTGTATATGTCAGAGATGCTATAAGTGCCGGATAACAACAGAGGGTCCAGCAAGGGATCACTGAACCTTTTGGTAATCGAGGCACCCGATGAACGAAGAAAACTAAAGCACTGCATGATAGGAAAAACGTGCGAGGCCGGAAGGTGGTAATCATCCAGAATATCTTGAAGTGGTCGGGGCTTACCCGTAGCGTGGTTACAGAGATCAGAGAAGTTCGATAGGCCTTTTCGACGCCATAGAGCAAAGTAGTCCGAATGCAGTCCGGGAGTAAATGCAGGGTTGCCCTGTATAGGCAAGTGCTTGGACATGGAGGGGGGGAGCCTCAGAAGTTTCCTGGACTCCCTCCAAGCGATCACTGTGTCTCGCAGGAGAACATTGTGCTGCAGTTGAGAGGGCATAGACTTCCATTTAACATGGAGGAGGGCTGCCAGCGAGAAGGGAGCAGACATTTGCGATTCAAGTACAAAATTGGAGTAGAGAGAAGCCCTCGAGAGCCAGTCCAGGGAGATTCTGAGTAGGCATGACAGATTATATAATCTAATATTAGGAAGACTAGCTCCCCCCTCGCCCCTGGGAAGACAGAGTTTGCTGTAGGAGATGCGGGGCCTTTTGCCTCGCCACACAAATCTAGAGATACTGGAGGTCAGCGACTTGATATCTTTGTGTTTTAATAACAGAGGAAGCGTTTGTAGAGGGTATAAAAGTCGCGCAAAACTGACCATTTTCACCAGATGACATCTTCCCAGGAGCGAGAGAGGCAGATCCATCCAACTATCTAGTTCACGAGAGATCTTATGGAAAAGAGGGGGATAGTTCAGAGTATAGACAGAAGAGGGGATTTTGCCTATTTTGATACCCAAGTACGTTATGTGGGATTGCGCCACGGTGAAGGGAGAAGAGGAGACCCATGCGGGTTTGGGTGCGTTGCCCAGGGGGAGGATTTCGCTTTTAGCGTAATTTATCCGCAGGCCCGAACATAGTTTAAAGTTATCAAAGATCGATATGATGGTGTGCATGTCCGAGGAGGGATTTCTGGTAAATATTAACACATCATCGGCGAAAAGGGATATTCGTAATTCGTGACTACCAATCAGGATACCATGGAGAGGCGCCTTGTCCAAAAGAAACCTGGACAATGGTTCTAGGGCCAGATTAAAGAGGAGAGGAGACAGGGGACATCCCTGTCTCGTGCCCTTGAATAAGCGGAACTCGTCGGTAAGGGACCCCGCTACCCACAACCTGGCCGCAGGAGAAGCATACATGGCCCCGACAACGTGAGTGAACGGCCCCGAGAAGCCAAAAGAAGTTAGAACCTTGGATAACCAGTCAAAACTCACGTTGTCAAAGGCCTTCTCCGCGTCCAGGGTGATGATAGCCAGATCCCCCCCCGAGGAAGCCGCGGCCTGGTCTAAAGCCAAGAGAACCTTACGGATATTAGAGGCAGCTGACCTCCCCTTGGTAAACCCCGACTGGGCTGGGTGTATCAAGGACGGCATGATGAGTGCCAGTCGGGATGCCAGTATTTTTGACAGGATTTTAACATCCAAGTTTAACAAGGAAATGGGTCGGTAGGATCCTGGTTCCAGAGGATCCTTCCCTTTTTTCGCTAATAATTTTATTATGGCTTGGTTGCCAGTGGGAGGGTAGCAACCCCCATTCCACAAGGCTGAGTACACCTCTAGAAGTGTGGGGCCGATTATGTCTATGGCGTTTTTATAGAATTCCCCGGTGAGGCCGTCAGGGCCTGGGGCTTTGTTGGGGGCAAGGCTTTTTATCGTGTCATGGATCTCTTGAAGGGTCACTGGAGCGTTTAGTGTCTCTAGTTGTGACGGAGAAATTTTAGGAAGGGTGACATTGTCTAGGAAGAAACTGGCTAGTCGGTCATCAAAAGGGTCTGGGGAATACAGAGAGGCATAAAAGTCTCTCATTGTTTTCTTCACCTCCGGGGGGGTGGATACAGTAATGCCTGATGAGCTACGGAGGGAAGCAATATGTGTGGGTTTGTAGGGAGTCCCGCAAAGTCTCGCCAAGAGCTTTCCTGCTTTGTTCCCATATTTATGCATCAGGGCCGAGAAACGAGCGCGTTTAATGTTTTCCAGGTTGTCTGCCCACGAGTCAAAGGCCTGCTTGGCTAAGGTCCATTCCTGCCGATATTCGGGGGAGTCTGCGGTCAGCAGCAGCCGTTGAGCTACCTGAAGCCTCTCGCTGGCCCGTCGGTAACTTTCAGAGGCGTTTTTCCTATAGGCCGAGGCATAGGATATAATTTTACCACGAAGGTAAGCTTTGCCCGTCTCCCAGAACAGGTTGGGCTGCGAGACGTGCGAAGCGTTGAGCTCTGCAAATTCCTCCCATGCCTTAGCCAAGTACGCCTGGAATCCTTTGTCAGTGTGGAGACAGCTCGGAAATCGCCATAGCCTGGTGTCAGCCTGCTTATCAGGCGGATCTAGCGTCAGGGATATGGGAGCATGGTCAGATATAACAATATCATGGATGTCTGGATCCTCAATTCTGTGAAGAACATCGGTCGAGGAGAAAAAGTAGTCTATTCTGGTAAATACCTTGTGCGGGTGGGAGTAGAATGTAAAGTCCCTGTCGGTAGGGTTGTGGAGGCGCCATACGTCCGTAAGGTGAAGGGAATCTATTAATTGCGCCAGGGGACCCGGGGTCAGAGGGGCCGAACCCTTGCGTCTATTTTTTGTCAAAGACTTGTCTAAGAGTGGGTCCATGAGGGCATTAAAGTCCCCCCCTATGAGATGTGGAACTTGGGGATACTTGAGAAGATGTGCGGAGAGGTCTCTATAGAAGGACTGGTCTGGGACGTTGGGAGCGTACACGTTCGTTAGCAGTATTTCCCTGTCATTTATTTTTAAATGAGCGGAGACATAGCGTCCTTTAGAGTCAGCGGTAACGGATAGGACGTCACAGGAGAGCCGTTTATGCATAAGTATTAAAACACCTGCTTTGCGACCTAGGGCGGCCGAACCCACCACCGTGCCAACCCACAACTTCCGCATCCGGAGGAAGTCATCGGAGGAGAGGTGGGACTCCTGCAACAAGGCAATGTCAGTCTTGAGCCTTTTAAGATGTCTCAAAACCTTCATCCGTTTGATCGGGGACCTCAGACCCCTGACATTCCATGACAGAATCCTCATGGAGGGTCAGGGGGGAGGGGGTGTGTAGCTGACATTGGGGTACCCGTGTAGGCAAGTGCGTCCGGCAGGGTAGCATAAAGGGAGATGAGAGCTGTAGGGAAGTAGTGGCAATAGGGTGACATGTGACACTTGATAGGAACCGTCCCCTTCCTCGGAGCCATAGGTAAAGGTGAGAGGAGAGGTATAAAGGAAAGGGTTAGGGGTAGTGGGAGAAGGATAAACAAATGGATAAACAAAAAAGCATAAAGCATGGACCTCACTTTTTTCCGAATGCTGCGACCGTATCCACCGGCGAAGCCCTAGGTGCGGACCCGAGCAGGTCTGGCACCGCCTCATCCCCGGCCCCCCAAATGTGGGGGGGGGAGGGGGAGTGGTAGTTTGGGCTCCCCAAAAACATGGCCCGTATGCGAGTAACTTAATGCCAAAAGCAGGCACAGTGCAGCATCTAGGAAACCCAGACGTGAAGCCAAAGATGACATGACAAAACATTTCAACCCATGATAACAATAACCGTCTGAAAAACATTAATACATCATATGTATGCATATAAACATTAAGAGCGATAAGGAGGAGGGTGGGATCACCACACGGCCCCCAGGATGGACCTGGGGGGACATATGGCAGGAGAGAATAACTATGCAAGGGGGTGATACTTTACGTGATCCCAATCAACGCCCTCAGAAGAGGAGAGAGACACACGCAGGGGTCCAGGACTCCTCAGCGGTTCGGGAGGAAACGGCTGCCGCCAACAACGTCCGAGTACTTCTGCCTCTTGGGGGGTTCCTTGCGAGGGCTCCATGGGACCAGGGTGCGCTGGGTTGGAGGGGTTTTAGATGAACAGGTGTCCGACCCACCCGCCTGGAGAGAGCGAGCGAAAGCTTCCGCCTCCGAGGGGTCTTGGAAAGACAATTGTTCGCCAGAGGGTGCGCGTAGCCGAAGTGTCGCCGGGTATGCCAATGTGAATTTGATTTGAGCTTGGTGCAGCTTTGAGCATACAGTCTGGAAAGCCTTCCTCTTCTTGGCCACTTCCACCGAATAATCAGCAAAAATCAGGACTTTAACACCATCGATCTGAAGAGATTTGGATTGTCTGAATTTTTGGAGGATAGCGGATTTGTCGGCGTAATTTAAGTATTTAGCTATGATCGGACGCGGCGTGGTTCTGTCAGAGGAGTGAATCCCCATGCGGTGGGCCCTTTCAACCACGCAGATGCCATGCAGACCCAGCGCCTCCGGGATCCGTTTGGAGCAAAGGTCCGGGATGGATGATGGCGGCACGGATTCCGGTATTCCAATAAAGCGGAGGTTACTCCTACGCGCTCTATTCTCCAAGTCCTCCACCTTTTGCAGCAGAAACTGGTTGGTTTTATCCTGGGTTATTTCGAAATTGTGGGAGCTGTATATCTCCTCCTCTATGCTGGCCACCCGAGTTTCCACCTCATTCAGCCTGTGCGATTGAGCAGCAAGCTGCTTTTTGATGTCCTGCATACCAGCTGCTACAGCCGACTGAACTGCAGCAGAAATAGTGGGGGAGAGAAGGGCCACCACAGTCTGGGCAATGCGGTCCGACTGTGGGTCTCCCAGGGATGGCAGTTCTGGGGATGGTGGAGCCGCTATGTCCATTTGTGAGGCCTCCGCCGCGGGGAGGGCCGAGACCGGGGCCTCGATTTGCGGCTGGCCCGGCGGAACGCGCGGGCCGCTTTTTTCCAAAAATTTGTCCATTGCGGCAATATAGCTGGTCCTGGGGGTTGCCCGGAGGTGGGGGAGCCGGATGCGGACTCTTATTGATCAAATAGGCCGATTTTTTATGCCGATTACGGGTCCGACCGCGGGAGCCGAGGGAGAGCGCTCCTACCTCATTCGGCGCCGGAAACCGGAAGTATCATTGGGCATTTTTATGGTATTACCAATGTTGTATTTGACTGACAGACATGTATTTTATGTATGTACTGTAAAAAAAAAATGATTAACAATACTGTCAATTTGTTTTACTGCTTATGTACATCTAATATTTTTCCAAGTATGCCATATATTTCCCCCATTACACTATTGATGAACCAAAAATTGTTGTGTCTGGGAAATGTGTGAAGCCACCATTATTCCAAAAGATCAGCATTATGATGTGGGAGTCATTTCTATGTAACACCTCTGGATAATCCAATTAAAAGAACTATTGCTGACTGGTTATGTGTAGGGTACTGTATATGGAGGTCTAACACCATGGGGTTGATTTACTAAAACTGGAGAGTGCAAAATCTGGTGCAGCTCTGCATATAAACCAATCAGCTTCCACATTTATTTGTTTTGAATTATTTGAACAAGCTGAAGTTAGAAGCTGATTGGCTACCACGCACAGCTGCGCCAGATTTTGCACTCTCACGTTTTTTGTAAATCAACCCCCATGTATTTACATTGCTTTATAATGCTATATCCTGTTATTTTATATAAATCAAGCACCAAGTGCTCTTAATGCAGATCACCTCTCATTGTGTCATCTACTCTTACCAGATATAAAATTCCATTTGGCACATACCATATGTTCTCAGATGGTTTCTTCTCACCAAATGCTCTTAATGATAAAATCCTCATAGTCAAAATACCAAAGAGACAAAATTCAATAATAGCGTAATAACATTAATAAAGGTGTCAATATACTTCATCATCTTATTTTAAAACATACGTTTTTTTGTGATAAAATACATTTTAAATATTTCTTTCTTGATTTAGTATCTCAAAAGTTAGATTCTTCTATTTGTAAAAGGTTTATACATTCAGAGATCTGGCATCCTGTATTGTCACCCCGCCTACCATTTTTCTATTTCCATCAGCACAAAAATAAGATAATAAAATAAAAGGCATAAAAGAGGTCGATTGCCCAAAGAGCTACCGATCCGCATTAATGTACAGTACTAACTATTATCTTCCACTGTGCTATGTTTAGCTTTCTGCATATTTTCCATACAGCATACAATGACATTACAATGACACTAATATTGCTTCATGCCCTCCATTTTATAGTGAAGGAGGTGAAGCATAACAAAACCTCTATAATCATCTCTTCTAAGTTAGCTAACATAAGATCAAAGGACATTACAATGCATTAATATTTAGAAAGACTTTGGGTGGCCAAACTAACATGGTAATTCACCAGGACTGCCACAAACAGGCTTAATTCATCCTGGACCTATGGTTTATCTGACTCTCATCCCTAGCTGTGACAACATATGACACAGATATAGAGACAAAACCTATCTGCCCCACTTGTTCCCACTCCTGGTACAGGTTTATCTATGCTGGAGCACATATCTGAAGCCAGGGATCACCCTTACATACAAACACAAGGCTTTAATAGCACTATTGGCATGCCTAAATAATATTTATTTCTTGATTGATATTTATTGATTCCTTTTATGGGGTACATTTGTTTTTAAAGTGAATTGAAGACAACCTCTGGTTGCCTCAAAACAATAAATTATAAATTTGTATATTCCCCTTAACATATTTGTTTTCAGTGAACACAGATTAACACTACTGTGTTGCATCTGATGTGTTTTGTTTGTATATATTATACATGAAGATGTAGTGTATACGTATTTGATATGTATATGATATGTATATGTATGTATATATATATATATATATTTTTTTTTTTTTTATCTCTTTTCATATAACAACACTGAAGAAATTACACTTTGCTACAATGCAAATTAGTGAGTGTACAGCTTGTATAACGGTGTAAATTTGCTGTCCTCTTCAAATCCGCAGGCAACAAAAGTGCGTACATCCCTTTAGTCTGCTTGTCTTCAGTAATAATGTCCAAATTGGGCCCAAAGTGTCAACATTTTGTGTGGCCACCATTTTGTTTCCAGCACTGCCTTAACCTTCTTGGGCATGGAGTTCACCAGAGCTTCACAGGTTGTCACCTGAGTCCTCTTCCACTCCTCCATGACGACATCACGGAGCTGGTGAATGTTAGCTCCTCCACCTTCCTTTTGAGGATGCCCCACAGATGCTTAATAGTTACATAGTTAGTCAGGTTGAAAAAAGACACAAGTCCATCTGGCTCAACTAATAAAAACAAACAAACAAAAAAAAACAGTAATGAAAACCCAACCATACAATCCCATATACACAATCCTATGCCTGCAGTTAAACCAGAGGAAGGCAAAAAAACCCCCAGCAAAGCATGATCCAATTTGCTAAAGCAGGGGCAAAAAAATTCCTTCCTGATCCTCCGAGAGGCAATCTAATATTCCCTGGATCAACTTTACCTATAAATATTAGTACCCACTTATATTAAGTCCACCAAGGACAGAATCCAGAAACAACATTACACTGGCATAAAAGGACAGAATTAAGGACCCACTGGTTCCACAGAAAGTGATGATAATAGTAATAGTACTGTACAATAAAAAGGACTAATAGCTATTAATAAAGTCCATGGGTAAGCTAAAACAAAAAGTCCATATGGAAAAAAGCGAAATCACTTACACAAGGATTGTGCCTTATTCCACTAGTAGGCATGTATCAATGTCGCAAGACACTTTGCCTTACTTGCAAACATGTGCCTCATGGGCAAAAGGATTTTACAGTCAATGGTAAAACCTACCCCATTAAGAACTTTTACAACTGTTCTACGGAATTTGTAGTATATTGCCTCACGTGCCCTTGCAACCTTTTTATGTGGGGAGAACCATCTGCACTCTGAGGAAAAGATTCGGGGAACACCGTTGGTTCGTGGAAGCTGGAGATGACAAGCACAGTGTCCCCCAACATTTTTTACAACATCATGAAAAATCTTCTCTTGGACTCAGAGTGTGGATCAAAGAATCCATACCAGCTACTCTCCTGACAGCAGAACATTTTAAACGTTTATGCCAGAGAGAGACATAGTGGATATATAGTTTGAATACTTTGGTGCCTGGAGGACTCAATTAGGAAATCAAACTGAATTCCCTTATATAATATATACGTTAATTATTTGTTCATTTGTACTTTCCCAAATTTTTATTTATTTTTTATTTTATTTTATTTATTTTTATTTATTATTTATTATTTTTTATTTCTACTTTCATAATTCACTACGATCTTTCAATACATTTTTTTCATCTTAATCTTTTCATTTTAATCATTCATTGTTATTATTTTCCTTTGTTATTATTTTTGTTTTTTATTTTTATACTAATTCCAAATGTGTGGTCAAACTCTACTTTTTTAAATAGAGCTTTTAATATTTTTAACATATGCCTTTTTTAAAGGAAATCTTGGTATCTGTATGTATATGTAAGTTGTTGCTGTAGAGATATAGATCATAGTGTCTCTATTTAGAGAAACCTTATGACCCAGCGGCTTCTTGCCAGTTCTATAAAAATCCCCTATCCAAAATTGTGCCATATAGGCCTGAGGAAGGAGCAACAGCTCTGCAAATGCGTCTCCTGCGCCATTGCATCACATCTGGGAGGTGACGACAGGAGGAAGCCACCATGCGTTCCGGGACCCAGAAAGTGCCGGCAACGGCCAGGACTTTGGGAGCCGTGACCGCTGGAGGCCATCCTGAACACATTACTGGATTGACGGTTTATATTTATGGACATCATGCATATTATGGATCATGCTTTATATCATCTATGCTTGTGAGTACCATAGCCTGTTTTAAGGCTGCTAAGTTGCTGACAACCTGGAAGTCTGGGAACAAATGTCCCAAGAAAAAAAAAATCAGACGAGAAATTTCGTGAACATTTATACACTGTCAACTAAAAACGGTAATGGACGCTGAGCAAGAGAGAGAAAAATTGGTGGATATTTCGTCCGATTTCCGTCAAGTGTGTACGGGCCTTTAGTCTGCTTGTCTTCAGTAAACTGTTTCCAGGCTTTCTTGTGCATCATCTTTAGAAGAGGCTTCCTTCTGGAACGACAGCCATGCAGACCAATTTTACGCAGTGTGTGGCGTATGGTCTGAGCACTGAAAGGTTGACCCCCCAGCCCTTCAACCTCTGCAGCAATGCTGGAAGCACTCATACGTCTATTTTCCAAAGACAACCTCTGGATATGACACTGAGCATGTGCACTCAACTTCTTTGGTTGACCATGGCGAGGCCTGTTCTGAGTGGAACCTGTCCTGTTAAACCGCTGTATGGTCTTGGCTGCAGCTCAGTTTAAGGGTCTTGGCAATCTTCTTATAGCCTAGGCCATCTTTACGTAGAGCAACAATTCTTTTTTTCAGATCCTCAGAGAGTTCTTTGTCATGAGGTGCCATGTTGAACTTCCAGTGACCAGTATGAGAGAGTGAGAGTGATAACACCAATTTTAGCACACCTGCTCCCTAGTCACATGACACCGGGGAGGGAAATGGTGAATTGGGCCCAATTTGGACATTTGCACTTAGGGGTGTACTCACTTTTGTTCCCAGCAGTTTAGACATTAATGGCTGTGTGTTGAGTTATTTTGAGGGGACAGCAAATTTACAATGTTATACAAGCTGTACACTCACTACTTTACATTGTACTAAAGTGTTATTTCTTCAGTGTTGTCACATGAAAAGATATAATAAAATATTTACAAAAATGTGAGGGGTATACTCATATATATATATACATATATATATGTATATATATATATTTTTTTTTTCTTCCTTGTGACTTTCCCAGCCTCACACACATTCAGGCTTGGTGTGTTTGCTTAGGCTTTCTGCAAGTGGACACTCTGCTACCATTATTTATACAGGTGTCCTTGTCAACTATAAATATCTAGCTTGACCTTTTGCTATATTTGACATCAGTGTAAAAAGGCAGAAAATGATACTCCCAGGTGGAATGGTTATCTCAAAAATGTTTTTATTTTTTGGGGGTTTTTTGGGGCCTTGGCTACACCGGAACATTGTCCCATTTCTCTCAACGTCTGGGCTGGTCTGTGATCAATTTGGATGTATACTTTTGTTTGATTTATTAAGTGTATACTTTTATTGTTGTTTTTTGTTCCACGGCGGAAGGTCTCTGCATCTGTGCCCCCTTTCCCTGATTTTGATTAAGTAGATGGGGGCTGCCCATTGTTTTCTCTTTTGTGGTGGTCCCTCTGGATACGTGGGACTACTTGTTGGCTGTTTGTCCGTTGGCTGAGCTTGGTTAGAGAGAGGCGTTTTGTACATGCTCCTCTCCTCCGACCTCCGCCGTTGTCTGTGTGGTGCGGCCGCCGGGGGTTTACTCCAGCTGCGCTGTGAGCCGCTAGACACGTAATTTCTGGGTATGCACATATCGGAACTGATGTCGGAGGATATGGGAACATCTCCCCACACGCACGCACCCTGCGGCGATTGGCGGGGGGTGTGGGGGCGGTAGTCGAGTGGGAGAGGAGGATCCTTCTCCTCTATTTAAATCGTAGGAATCTCTGAGCGTGTTTCCATTCCATTTCTGGGTGATGCCTACTGCATAGGCTGTGATAAGATGATATGCAACCCTTTTTGCCATGATAAGCTCTATTGGGCTTAACAGATAGGTTTTCCCTGAAGGACTTTTTTGAGCATTTTGTATTTTTATTTACTTCCCCTTGTTTTTACTTTTATTCTTGGCAGTTTATCTAGAAAGCTTGCGTCTCTGTAAACCATTTGGGTTTTCCCCTCATTCCACCGTTTGATTTCAGATTTGAGTTTCTCAATCAATCTCCTGCTCTCTGCTTTCGGGCTTTGGATCAGCTGTTTTTTCCTCTCTATCAGGTTCTGCTGTATTCATTTTGGGATAATTTTTTATTCAAGTGGAATGTTTTAGCTGGTGAGTTGTTGCAATGTGTTTTTATTGTTGGTTATGATGTGGTATCTATGGTCTTCCCCCTTTTTTCCGCTCACTGGCTCGGGTGTCTTCTTTTACTCTCTTCTCTTCACAACTGTTGGTGTGACACATCTTTGGTTTCAGGTGCACACCCATATATCACCTTCCCCTATTTTGTTCATTTTGTGCAGTTTTCTTTATGGTCACTTTTTTCTGATACATATGTATCCATGTCACTGCGTCACTTTCGGTAACTAATTCTGGGTTACTCTGCATTTTGTTGCCTTGACACTTGTTTTAATAATATATATATATATATATATATATATACAGTATATGTGTGTTCTTCTTGCACTACCACTTGGGTCTCCTTTTGCACATTTTTCTTCTGTATGACTATGTATAATTCAAGCCTGTTTTATTCAGGCACTAATGTCATATCATCTACTACCCAACTATACTTGAAGCCCGCTGTCTGCTTTTATTGATTGGTAAGAATATACATATACGATATATTTTATGACATATGTTAGTTGATTCTTTTCCCTCCCCCGTCCTTCAACTTTGAAGTCCTCCCCCCCTTTGATCCGCTGCGGCCTGACTCCTCACATCCCCATTATTATTAATTTATTTATTTTTAAAATATATATATATTTTTTTTCTCTTTCTTTCTTTCTTTCTTTCTTTCTTTCTTTCTTTCTTTCTTTCTTTCTTTCTTTCTTTCTTTCTTTCTTTCTTTCTTTCTTTCTTTCTTCCTTGACTTTTGTTATGATATATTAATTTATTTTGGGCATGATAAGTGTTTATTTTTGAAGTATTATATATGCTGTATACTGAATTGTATTGTTTCATTTTAGATATCATGACATTTTGACTGTCTGTTTACACATAATGTGTGGATCCTGAGGAAGCTATTGTAGCGAAACGCATTGATCCATTAGCGTTTCATGTGATACATTTCAGATATACATTGTTTTATGGATATGATTGTTGAAGAAAATATATATAGATATATATATATATATATCTATATCTATATCTATATCTATATATATATATATATATATATATATATATATGTATTTATAATGTATCTGTAATTGTCAATAAATAAACTATATTTCTCCATATTTCTCCTTTCATTTTGGGTTCTACTTTTTGAAATATAGGCACAATTAAATCCCCATTTCCAGGGTTTGGTAGAATTATTCCCTTTTTGTCCTTTCCCCCTCCCCTCCCTATTGCCACTAGTCGCCTACCAACCTGGACACATATACTATTTTATGGTTATCTCAAAACTTTCAAAATAAAAAGCCAGGAACAGAGATTGAGAGCAGGACTTTGTAATGATGTAACACCAAGGAAGGTCTCTGCCAGAACCTAAAGACGATTTGCACCCGTCACAATCTCCTTGGCTCTATAATTGTAGTTGT
This sequence comes from Pelophylax lessonae, assembly GCF_965119305.1. Lineage (NCBI taxonomy): Eukaryota > Metazoa > Chordata > Amphibia > Anura > Ranidae > Pelophylax > Pelophylax lessonae. Next base: position 724,977,291 of record NC_138768.1, read on the forward strand.
ATATACAGAATATTTGTTCAGTAAAAGCACATACTACAGAGGTCTAAGAATCCTTGTTTTTTTACTGCAACAACGTTTAAAAAGACAGAAGTAAAACATTTGGGGGGGGGGTGTGGCTCGGACATGGCCTTGTAAGGACGTGCTTTCCCTGAGCTCCGGCCCAGCTCCTCTTCAGCCTCGCCAAACCACACTATGATCTAGGATAAAAAGAGGAGAGCAAAGAGTGCTTCCAGGGCTACCAGGTCGGCCAATACTGCTGAGAAAATTAGCTGCTTTTTCCCTCTTTCTAGGCCGCCCTCCCTGATACCAACATGGTGGCGCCACACGGCTTGCCGTCTGAGGCCCGGCCTCCCGGGACACGCCTACCTCCTCTGCATCAGACACTGGCTCCGACCTGCTTACGCTTCCTAGATTGGGAGTCCACTCCGCTTCTCAATGGCGACCTCTTCAGCAGGTGGATTCAGAGTTCCGCACATTGCTTCTTGCCTTACCTACCAAGGTGGACATTGAATCATTGCTAGGCCACATTGAGGAAAGCCACCGGAGGGAACTCCAGGAGCTGACCAAAGAGGTACGCTTGGTCTTGGACCGCATAATATCCCTCTAGTCTTCCCAGAACGCCCACGTGAGGACTGCCATCTCCCTGCAACTAAACATGGAGGACATGGAGGACCGCAGTCGGTGTAACAATCAGAGGCTGCGTGGGGTACCAGATGCCACTCGCATGGAGGACCTTCTATCAATGGCAACTGCAGTCTTCCAATGAGTGGCTGGATCTGATGCTCCAGCGAACTTACAAATTGATTGGATCCATAGAGCATTGGGCCCGAGATCCCCTCATCCCCTGATCCCAACAGGCCAAGGGATGTCATTTGCTGGATTCATCATTATCCCCACAAGGAGATCATAGAACAGAGGGCCTGGGAATCTGGGGATGTAGAGTTCGATGGAGAAATGATAAAGATCCTTCCGGACCTATCTAAAGCTACTCTGCAACGACGGAGTATCCTTCGACCGCTTTTGGAGCAGGCTTGTGCCCAGGGCTTCACTTACCGCTGGAGATATTCCATCTTTGTAAATTTCCATAAGGGCCGTCACTCCTTCACCCTCCGTGCTCCCTCGGATCTACCGTCGCTTTTTGATTTTTTGGATACCGAGCCCTTCCCGATTCAGGACTGGCTCCTCTTTATCCCTCGGATCATGGGATCTAATTCTGTCTCTACACCTTGGGAAAGCCGTCCCCCAAGACTGCAACGCACAGGTCAGAGGCCCAGAGCAGTCTCACTGGAGGATGTACGTGAGTCCTGATGATACTTTTATCAATAACTTGTCCACCTATTGTTCCGTTATACCCTGCAGTTGCTCGGCTTAACCCGCTGGCAATTTTCCGGATCCCCCCATTTACTGTTACAACATAGCTGAGGGCTCTGGTCCCTAATTTTTTTTTGGACTGCAGCCTATTTCTGAAGTCCAAGCTGACCCCCGCATCCCTGTCACTGCTCACTCGGAGCTCACCACCCGTGACGTACCATGCCGATTGTCGTGAGGGGCAACCATACCATGGACCATAGCACATTGGAAAGGTTTTAACGTTTTCATTTTATTTTTACTACTGACCCAGTGTACTCTCAGTAACTTGTCTTATTTGATGACTCCACCTTGTGTCCTTTTTGGGAACTTTTGCAGCGACACCCTGACAACGCTACACTGGCCCACTGTCACTTTCAGATGTCCTTGCATAATGTGGGGGGTCTTGAGTGGGTCGGCTTGGCGGATGCTCACGCCTGGGAGAGGCTTTTTTTTTTACATGGAATAGCTACCTATTGCTCCCTGGGTTCTTCTCCAATATGTAAGGGGTGACGAGTTTGCTCTTAAGTTGTATTATCTGTTCAAGGTTTTTTTTTTTGTTTACCTTTTCTGGGATGTTTTCCTCATATTCGTTACCTAGGACTGTGTACTTCTTGCCAGACCTCAGTGGGTGGGCCGGTCGCCTCTGCTCCTCGAGGGGCGGGGTTGTGTGTCTCCACTGACAATAACTACTGACTGTAGTCTGTGTGGCGATTCTGGAGGGATTGCCGGGCCTGGGTGGGTGGTCCCTTGTTATTAGTATGTGATTGCATTCACCCTCTGTTTCATTTGCTGCCTTTCTAGGCTATTTCGTTTTTTTGCATGCCAGATGCGGCTGTGGGGGAGTGGACGGAGTGAGACCTCCTTCAGGCCACCTCCTTCCACGACAAATGCGTTTGCATTTACTTTCCCCCTAGAGTTCCTTTCACCCTAGCTCCTTTCTTTCCTCCCATTTCCTTCCTCTATCTATTCCTTTTCACCTCCTCCTTGTACTTCGTCTCTGCTAACCTTATTTCCCCTCCTCCCCCCTCCCTGTGATTGTAATAGATGATCTAACCATTTTCTCCATTTTTGAATGGTGGTGGGAGAAATATCTGCAAAGATTTGTACTTTGTGCCCCATGATCAATAATTGCTCGGCATTCCTGGATAGTTTCATTATTTCCTCCTTGACTTCATAATGATGGGGTTTGACCACAATGTCCTTGGCAAGGCCATCCACTCTAGGAGGTTGAAGTGACCTGTGGGTCCAGTTCCAATCGATGGCTCGGTTTATACTTTGTGCCCCATGATCAATAATTGCTCAGCATTCCTGGATAGTTTCATTATTTCCTCCTTTACTTCATAATAATGTCATAATAATGGGGTTTGACCACAATGTCCCTGGGAAGGCCATCCGCTCTAGGAGGTTGAAGTGACCTGTTGGTCCAGTTCCAAACAATGGCTTGGAATATTAGGAATTAGATCTGTGATAAAGGCTCTCACTGCTTCTCTGACGTCTTTGATGGATTCTGGAAGGCCTCTGATTCTGAAGTTATGAGGCCTGGACCTTTTTACAAATCATCAATTTTAGAAAAAGCTATTTCTAGTTTTTCTTAAAGATCCTCTATTCTCGCGCGGTTTTGATTTGTTCTCGCAATGATGCGATCTGTCTTTTGCTCTATCGCTTCAATTCGGCATCCTAAATTTTCGTTTCAATAATTTTTATTGAATTTTCACAATAATAACAAAGGTATACGAGACATAAAGTACAATGTTGTATCAAAAGTACAATATCGATAGTCACAACCGTATAACAAAAAAACGTATATAACTCAGATAACATTTGATTGGGGATCAAACATAGGGTGGTCATTGTAAGTAGTCATATAGTATTTTATCTTCAGAAAACACAGACAAAACATCAGTGAGGAACAGGAGATAGAAGAGAGGGTGGGTGTGAGGGATCCAGTCCGAGGGGGATCTTAAGATGGGGGCTTAGAGGAAGGGGAGTGGAATCTGCTTTGTGTCCAAGGTTGCCATTTGGCATGGAAGTTGGAGCTCTTGGAAATAGAATAGGCATAAGCTTTTTCAAGGGCGAACTGAAGGTTGGTCTGCTGTATCACCTCTAGGTGAGAGGGAGGGGACGACTGTTTCCATCGTCTAGCGATAAGCGTTTTAGCTGCGAGGAGAATATGAGTCGTCACCACCCTCAGACCAGGGGGTACACAGTCCATACCCAAGAACAGTAACGCTAATGCTGGGTTGGGGGTAGTGATCACTCCAGTAGCCTCTGAGAGGATCTCGAATGCTCTTCTCCAATAGCCTGTGAGGCTTTTGCAAGACCAGAAAACATGCATGAGGTCAACAGAGTGGATTACTTTGGGGGTAAAATTTGGATAAGCGAAGGGGAGTTAGATACCATCGGGTGAGAAGCTTTTGTGTTTGTTCCCAGTGAGCAGTACATTGGGAGGATTTATAAGTGCTACGAATGGCTAATGACCATTGGGCCTCAGAGAAGGTCATTTGGAGATCCTTTTCACATTTCAACATGGGGTCAGTTTTAGAGAAGGCCTATTTGGATTGCATAAGATTATAAAAGACGGAGATGCCCTTCTGGGTTGGTTTTGGAGAGGTAAGGAATTGCCATACTGAGGCGGGCAAAGTCAAGGGGGGGGGGGGGGTAACAAAGTAAGAAGCTAGATACACTGTTATATGTATACATGGCAGAGTTGTGGAGTGAAAATTCAGTTTGGAGTAATTGAAAGCTTTTGAGAGAGCCATGTGCATATAGTTGATCGACAGTAAGTATGCCGGCCGAGATCAGTTTAGTCAGGTTGGTGTAGGGTAGCAAGAGTCCTAAAGTATCCATGGGCAGGGATATTGGTGTGTGAGGGAGGGAGGTGGCTGAGGAAGCCAGGAAAAGTGACCCGGCTTTTATAGTGGCCTTAATGGGGAGAGAAAGTAATGAGAGAGGCAAGGGTCGCCACATGTCAGCCAACAGCAGGAGGTAAAGGTCTTCCGTCTTGGCCAAAGATGACTCCACCATATTCCAAGGGAGGCAGTGGGATCTTGAGAACCAAGAGGGTAGAGGCGATGATTGCGACGCCAGGTAGTAATCCTGGATGTCAGGAAGACCCAGACCTCCTACCTTTCTGTGTCGGATTGAGTGAGCATAGCTGCACCTGGCTCTCCGCCTCTGCCATACAAACTTGCGGAGGGTCTTGGTAAAGGTTGTGAGGAAGCGTTTTGGGATTGGGATGGGAAGTGTATGAAAGATGTATACAATTTTGGGGAGGCACATCATTTTAAAGGTGGCAATCCTACCAGCCTAAGATAGTTCTGTCTTCTGAAAGGCGCGAGTGTCCGCGAGGATGGTGTCTATGAGAGGGTTGAGGTTGGAAGATAGGAGTTTGGATGTAGGGAAGGTCAAATTAATACCTAGATAGGGTATAGTGTTGGTAGCCCAGGCGTAAGACAGTGAAGTAGAGAGATGTGCCCGCGCTGTTGGGTGCATACCCATGTTTAGAATCAATGATTTAGTATAGTTCACTTTTTAATAAGAAACCTCGCTGTACGAGCAGAGAACCTGGTGGGCAGCCGGGAGTGAAATGAGGGGGTTAGTAAGACTAAGTATTACATCATCTGCAAACAGGCTAATGCAATGATGGGAACCTTTAAATTTGAATCCTGAGATTAGAAGGTGAGAGCGAATTGATCGTGCGAGGGGTTTGATCAATAGGTTAGAGATTAAGGGTGAAAGGGGGCAACTCCGACGGGTACCATTGGTGATGGAGAATGGTTTTGAGAGAAGACCAGCGGCCATGACTTTGGCAGAGGGGGACGAGTAGAGTGAGAGTATAGCCGATAGGATGGGACCTGTGAATCCAAATTTGAGGAGGACAGCCTTCATATATCCCCAGTGAACGCGGTCGATCGCCTTCTCCGCGTCAATAGGGAAAAGCAGAGAAGGCGTTCGAGTGCGCTCAGCATGGTGGATGATATTAATTATGCGTCGTGTTGCGTCTGGGGCTTGCCTGCCCTTGAGGAACCCCATTTGGTCGGGTGCGATAAGGGAGGGGAGGATGGTGGCTATTCTGTTGGCTATAAGTTTCCCATAAATTTTGAGATCTGAATTTAATAGGGAGATCGGTCTAAAATTAGCCGGAGAATCCGGGGTTTTACCTGGTTTTGGGAGGGTAGATATGTGTGCCTGAAGCATTTCTGCGGGGAGATTTTGTGAAGTCGTGGCTTTAGAGAAGAGGCGAAGCATGTATGGGGAGAGGGTATCAGAGAGTGTTGAGTAATATTAATTGGTAAGGCCATCTGGACCCGGGGATTTGTTTCCCGGGAGGGTGCGCAACGTTCGGTTAAGTTCTGCCAGTGTAAAGGGACTATTGAGAAGTTCTGCAGATGCAGGGGAGAGTTTCGGAAGAGAGAGATGGTGCAAGAAGTTATGGATAGCAGCATCTGGGGGCTGTGGTGTGGACGGGTCATCACGTAAATTATAAAGGGAACTGTAGTAGTCCACAAAGGCGTCTGTTATTTCTTGTGGGTGTAAGAGTTTAGCTTTAGTAAATGGGTGGTACAGTGAGGTGATTTTGGTGGAGGACCGTTTGGCTTTAAGTCTGCTGGCTAAAAATTTACCAGCTTTATTGTGTGATGCTTAAAAGTTCATACGAGTTCTGGCAAGCAGTCTATCATGGCAGTCACAGAGTAGTTGTCGTAGGTCCGAACGAAGGGCAGTGAGGCGGGTTAAAGTGGGATGGGAAGGAGCCACTTTGTGCAAGGTGTCCAGAGATTTAATCTTGGAGAGTAATTTATCTAATTTGGCGGAGAAGGCCTTTTTCAATCGAGAGCCCAATTGGATTAAGATACCTCGGGCATATGACTTGTGGGTGGTCCAGAGAAGGAAAGGGTCAATGTCGGAAGAGTCGTTATGGGAGAAAAAAATCTGACAGTTAAATTTTCAGGGATTGGAGTGTGTCCGGGTTAGATAGCAGTGCGTTGTTGCACCTCCAAATTAATGATGAAGGAAGGACGGGACCATTTGCTAGCGTTAAGAATATAGCCGTGTGGTCAGACCAAGTGATCGGGGAGATAATCGTGTCCTGAACATAAGGCAGGGTGGATTTACTGACTAGAAACATGTCGATTCTGGTATAAGAGTTATGCCTAGGGGAAAAATAAGAATAATCTTTTTCTTCAGCATGTTGGTAGCGCCACACATCATGGATGTCCTCGGAGGCGAGGAGGTTTTTGAAGGTTGGTAGGTAAGATCATTGTCTAGAGGATGAGTCCATGATGTGGTCCACCACCAAATTGAAATCGCCACAATACACCACATTAACGGATTTAATTTTGGCAACCTTGGAGCATAGTTTACGGAGGAATCTCAGTTGGTGAGTGTTTGGGGCATACACATTTACTATAGTATATTGGGTATTATTTATAGTGCAAACAAGAATTAGATATCTGCCCTCTGTGTCTGCCACCACCTGAGAGGGGGTGAAGGAGACAGAGTCTCTTATGGCGAGTAATACCCCTTGTTTCTTGGCTGAGGCTGAATACGTAAAGATGTGAGGGTATTTAACATGAGTACAATGCAGGGATTTGTCCTTCATGAAATGGGTTTCTTGCACCGCTAGGATATCGACTTTGGCATTGGATGCTTCAGTCCAAAGGGAATAGCGCTTAGCCGGATGGTTAAGACCTCTGGAATTCAGTGACATCAGTTTAAGCGCCATTCTCGTAGGTAGGAGAAAAAGGGTGTGCGGTAAATACCTGTCGATTCCAGATGGGAGTGGGCAAAGTCCATCAGGAGAGCAGAAGCAAACGGACAACCTGGGAAGGCGGAGGAGGCGTAAGGGACGGTGAGGGATCACTGATGATGTCCAAGCAGGGAAGTGTTGAAGAGAAGTCCAACATCTTGGAGAAGAGGAATTTTGCAAGACGGCTGCGGATTTGCTGCAGGGACGGTAAAAAGGAGGAGACAACACAAGATACAAAAAAAACAAAAACAGTTTGAAAATAGGCATAGGTAAAAACAAAGTCACGTGGGACCAAAAGGGCAGCATCTGCTGCAAATTGGTGGGGGAAGAGAGTACGGTGGTTAGTACTCATATGAGGCAGCTGGACCTAGTGAGCCCAGAGGTAGGAGAAAAAAAGAAGAAGAAAAAAAGCTTTCGGTTAGCGTCTGCGATTGGAGCCCCTGGAACTTCTTGAGACAACTTGCCAGTCAGATTGGACATGCGCTGGTTGTTGCGGTTCCCATGATGGAGGAATATCGTTGGGATCGGGGACAATACCCTATTGGCGCAGAAGCCGGATGCCTTCGTCAATTGTGGTAATAGTGGAGAAGTGGCCCTGGTGGGTGACACAAAGCTTGGCCGGGTACTTCCACTTGTACACTATTTTATGATTTCTCATGGCTTCCATAATTGGGTTGAGATTGCATCTCAATTGCAGCGTGTAATTAGAGTAGTCGGGGAGAACTTGAATACGAGCCACATTCTCAGGAAGCTGCGCCTTGTTACGGAACAAAGATCCTTTCTTTCACCGGAAAAAAGTGAATCCATAAAAGAACGTCAAGGGGCACTGCCTGGGGTAGGGAGGAGGGCTTAGGCAGCCTGTGGACCCTATCAATGGTTAAATCTTCAGCTGTGAGATTAGGGTCAGCTGCTTTGAACAAGTCCCGCACATAGTGTGGAAGTTGATTGCTGGAGACAGATTTGGGGATACCTCTAAGTTTTAGGTTATTACGGCGGGATCTGTCTTCAAGATCCGCAAGTTTGGCCGTAATTTGCTGAATGTCCTCTTCCTGGGAATTGTGAGAATCCACAAGGACATGGTGAGAGGCTGTGAACTCGCACATTTTGTGTTCGACTGTGTCCACTCTCTCTCCAAGGGCATGGATTTCTCTTAGTGAAAGAGAAGAGAGAATGTCTTGCTGTATGGAAGTGCGCAAGGAGTAAAGCATGTCCTTGAGGGTGGTATCAGAGACCGGTTGGCCAGTGGTTTGAAATGAGGCAAAAGGATCTGAGTGAGACAATACAGGGTGCAATGTGTGGTTATCAGTGCTCACCTCCATGGCTGCTGCATAGGAAGCTGGAGCTGACCCCTCTCTCCTGGGCTTTGATTTTACTGGGCTCTGGAAGGATGGTGATGGAGATGATGAATTTCCTGAGTAGGTGGGGGCAGGATGCTGAGGTTCTCCCTCTGAGGTGTCAGCCGATGCTGCTGGGCGAGCAAGCAGTTCCCCTGTGTAGTGGCGCTCAGGCTGTAGAGGGCCGGGAGCTGGATGTGCACAAGTGTCTCCGCCGCCATTTTGGCGGAGACCAGGCGCTGCCGAGGGAAAGAATTCTGACATTTTTTTTCACAGGTAGCGGGTCCGAGCGGCGGCGAAGAGGTGAAAACTCCGGGCACCCTCAGGAGCAGCAGAACTAAGCGGCCATTACTGTCGGCGGTCGCCACGCCCCCCCCGGGATCCTAAATTTTGAAGGTCACCTTGAATAGTGGATGTAATTTGTGAAGCAGTTTGAGAAAGACCCCTTGCTAGCATTTTATAGAAGGTGGAGAGTAAATTATTAGTGCCTGTGGGGCTGTTAAGTAGAGGTGTACCGAACTGTTCGCCGGCGGACAGTTCCCGGCGAACTTAGCATGTTCGCGCTCGCCGCTGCGGGCGAACATATGCGATGTTCGGTCCGCCCCCCATAATACATCATTGAGGCAAACTTTGACCCTGAACTTTACAGTCAGCAGGCACATTTCCAGCCAATCAGCATACCTCCCTCCCACACCCTCCCACCTCCTATAAATAAGCAAGGGCAGCATCCATCTTAGATCATTCTGAAGCAGTGTGTGTAGTGAGAGCAGGGAGAGCTGCTGCTGCTGCTGCTGCTGCTGTTAAGCTAGGGACAGTTAGTCAGTGTTCCTGGTCTTGCAGTGTTCTTGGTCCACTACTGCTGTAAGGACAGCACCCCAAAAAGCCCTTCTAAGGGCTGGTATTTGTGTATTTTTTATATATATATATATATATATATATATATATATATATATATATATATATATATATATATATATATATCTATCGTCCCCAAAAGCCCTTTTAAGGGCTGGTAATTGAGTTTTTTCTTCTTATATATATATATATATATATATATATATATATATATATATATCTAGTGTCCCCAAAAGCCCTTTTAAGGGCTGGTAATTGAGGATTTTTTTTTTATTTATATATATATATACATATATGTATATCTAGTGTCCCCAAAAGCCCTTTTAAGGGCTGGTAAGGTAATAGAGTTTTTTCTTTATTTATATATATATATATATATATATATTGTACACTGCAGTTGCCTGCCCGCTGTGTGTGAGAGGCCACAGACCTACCACAGACTGTACTGTGTGCACACCACACTCATTTCGGGTGGCACAGGCACAGAACCTTGCATTTTAAAAAATATTTTTTTTTTCCTCTGTCATAATTGCAGTGAGTGCTGTGTCAGGTCCACAGAGTGCACTGTACCCACTGCAGTGCACTGCCCACCACTGATATATATACGGTGGCACAGCATCTTGTTGCAAATTGAAAAAAAAAATATTTTTTATTATTGCAGTTGCCTGGGCTGCCAGTGACTGTCAGGTCCACAGAGTGTACTGTGCCCACTGCAGTGCCACTGTGTGCCCACCCACCACTGATATATAAGGTGGCACAGCAGCTTGCAAAGTAAAAAAAAATATATATATTTTTTAATTGCAGTTGCCTGGGTGCCAGTGACTGCTGTCAGGTCCACAGAGAGTGTACTGTGCCACTGCCCACCCACCACTGATATATAAGGTGGCACAGCAGCTTGCAAAGTAAAAATATATATATATATATATATATATATATATATATATATATATATATATATATATATATTTTTTAATTGCAGTTGCCTGGGTGCCAGTGACTGCTGTCAGGTCCACAGAGAGTGTACTGTGCCACTGCCCACCCACCACTGATATATAAGGTGGCACAGCAGCTTGCAAAGTAAAAAAAATATATATATATTTTTTAATTGTAGTTGCCTGGGTGCCAGTGACTGCTGTCAGGTCCACAGAGAGTGTACTGTGCCACTGCCCACCCATCACTGATATATAAGGTGGCACAGCAGCTTGCAAAGAAAAAAAATATATATTTTGTTTATAATTGCAGTTGCCTGGGTGCCAGTGACTGCTGTCAGGTCCACAGAGAGTGTACTGTGCCACTGCCCACCCACCACTGATATATAAGGTGGCACAGCAGCTTGCAAAGTAAAAAAAAAATATATATATTTTTTTATAATTGCAGTTGCCTGGGTGCCAGTGACTGTCAGGTCCACAGAGTGTACTGTACCCACTGCCCAACACTCCTATAGGGTGGCACAGCACCTTGCACTCATAGTACAACACATTAAAAAAAAAATGACAGGCAGAGGCAGGCCACCCCGCAAGGGCCGTCGTGGTCGTGGTGCTGTGATTTCCTTAGGCCCTAGAATAATGCCCAGTGTTCAGAGGCCACCACAGACCATGAACTCAAAAAATTCTGAGGACATAGTTGACTGGCTTACACAGGACACCCAATCGTCTACAGCTTCCGCTCGGAACCTTAATGCACCATCCTCCTCTAGCTCCGCTTCGGGCACCTCTCAATTTACCACTCGCCAGCCCGCCGGCACCACCACCAACACTAGCACCACAGCCGCTTCACTTGATCCATCAGAGGAGTTATTTTCACATCAGTTGGAAGAAATAAGTGATGCGCAACTATTAGTGCCAGAGGATGTAGATAACGGGGATATGTCTCAGTCAGGCAGCATTATACACATGGACGTACATTGTGATGATGATGATGATGTTGTACCTGCTGCTGCTGCCTTTGCTGAGTTGTCAAGTGAAGCGGCTGATGATGACGATGTGTCTGTGGATGTCACCTGGGTGCCTGCTCGAAGAGCAGAAGAAGAGGGGGAAAGTTCAGATGGGGAGACAGAGAGGAGGAGGAGACGAGTTGGAAGCAGGGGGAGGAGGTCATCGCAAGGAGCTAGTGGCGCAGTCAGACAGCATGTAGATTCGGCACCCATGGTCAGCCTGACAGCACGCCAATCAACGCAAGCTGTTGCCACCACCAGAATGCCGTCCTTGCAAAGCTCAGCAGTGTGCCATTTTTTGTGTGTGTCTGCCTCTGATATCAGTGATGCCATTTGTAACCTGTGCCAAAAGAAACTGAGTCGTGGGAAGTCCAACACCCACCTAGGTACAACTGCTTTGCGAAGGCACATGATCTCACATCACAAACGCCTATGGGATCAACACATGAGTAAAAGCAGCACACAAACTGAAAGCCACCATCCTCCTCCTGGTCCAGCATCTTCAGCCACGTCAACCACTGCTGTCCTCCATGCCCCCTATCAACAACCCGCCCCTCCGCCTCTCACCTTCAGCAGTTCCTGCTCACCTGCCCACAGTAAGGTGTCTGTCAAGGAAATGTTTGAGCGTAAGAAGCCAATCTCACAGAGTCACCCCCTTGCCCGGCGTCTGACAGCTGGCTTGTCGGAACTCTTAGCCCGCCAGCTTTTACCATACAAGCTGGTGGAGTCTGAGGCCTTCAAAAAATTTGTCGCTATTGGGACAACGCAGTGGAAGGTACCCGGCCGAAATTATTTTTCACAAAAGGTAATCCCCAACCTGTACTCTATTGTGGAAAAGGAAATCATGTCACGTCTGACACACAGTGTTGGGGCAAGGGTCCATCTGACCACTGATAGCTGGTCTGCAAAGCACGGTCAGGGCAGGTATATAACTTACACTGCGCATTGGGTAAACCCGCTGGCGGCTGCCAAGCATGGAATGCGTGGCTCTGCTGCAGAGGAGTTGGTGACACCGCCACGACTTGCAGGCAGGCCTGCTGCCACCTCTTCTACTCCTCCTACTCCATCCTCTTTGCTAACCTCCTCGGCTGAGTCCTCTTCTGCTGTTGCGTCTTGCTCCACACCAACTGCACCCCCCCAGCTCCCCAGAGGCTATTCCACATGCCGGATACGACAGTGTCACGCTGTCTTGGGGTTGACTTGCCTGAAAGCAGAGAGTCACACCGGACCAGCACTACTGTCCGCCCTGAACGCACAGGTGGATCAGTGGCTGACCCCGCACCAACTGGAGATCGGCAAAGTGGTGTGTGACAACGGAAGCAATTTGTTGGCGGCATTGAATTTGGGCAAGTTGACACATGTGCCGTGCATGGCACATGTGTTGAATCTGATTGTGCAACGCTTTGTGCAGAAGTACCCAGGCTTACAGGACGTCCTCAAGCAGGCCAGGAACATTTCAGGCGTTCCTACACGGCCATGGCGCACTTTGCAGATATTCAGCGGCGAAACAACATGCCAGTGAGGCGCTTGATTTGCGACAGCCCGACACGTTGGAATTCAACACTGCTAATGTTCGACCGCCTGCTCCAACAAGAAAAAGCGGTCAACGAGTATTTGTATGACCGGGGTGCTAGGACAGCCTCTGCGGAGCTGGGTATTTTTTTGCCACGTTTACTGGACGCTCATGCGCAATGCCTGTAGGCTCATGCGTCCTTTTGAGGAGGTGACAAACCTAGTGAGTGGCACCAAAGGCACCATCAGCGACATCATCCCATATGTTTTTTTCCTGGAGCGTGCCCTGCGAAGAGTGCTGGATCAGGCCGTAGATGAGCGTGAAGAGGAAGAGGAAGAGTTGTGGTCACCATCACCACCACCAGAAACAGCCTTACCATCGCTTTCTGGACCTGCGGCAACACTGGAAGAGGAGTGTGAGGAAGAGGAGTCAGAGGAGGTATGTGGCTTTGAGGAGGAGGAACACCAACCACAGCAGGCATCCCAGGGTGCTCATTGTCACCTATCTGGTACCCGTGGTGTTGTACGTGGCTGGGGGGAAGAACACACCTTCAATGACATCAGTGAGGACGAGGAATTGGACATGAGTAGCTCGGCATCCAACCTTGTGCAAATGGGGTCTTTCATGCTGTCATGCCTGTTGAGGGACCCTCGTATAAAAAGGCTGAAGGAGAACGACCTGTACTGGGTGGCCACGCTACTAGACCCCCGGTATAAGCAGAAAGTCTCTGATATGTTACCCAATTACCGGCAGTCGCAAAGGATGCAGCAGCTACAAAATAAATTGAAAAGTATGCTTTACACAGCATATAAGGGTGATGTCACAGCACAACGGGAATCCAACAGGGGAAGAGGTGAAAGTAATCCTCCTCCTACCACCACAACCACGCCGGCAAGGACAGGACGCTTTACAGACGTCTTGTTGATGGAGGACATGCGGAGCTTTTTTAGTCCTACGCATCGCCACAGCCCTTCGGGGTCCACCCTCAGAGAACGACTCGACCGACAGGTAGCAGACTACCTTGCCTTAACTGCAGATATCGACACTCTGAGGAGCGATGAACCCCTTGACTACTGGGTGTGCAGGCTTGACCTGTGGCCTGAGCTATCCCAATTTGCCATTGAACTTCTGGCCTGCCCCGCTTCAAATGTGCTGTTAGAAAGGACCTTCAGCGCAGCAGGAGGTATTGTCACTGAGAAGAGAAGTCGCCTAGGTCAAAAAAGTCTTGATTACCTCACGTTTATTAAGATGAATGAGGCATGGATCCCGAAGGGACTGACAGTGGGGGATGCATTTGACTAAAAAAGGCCTGGTGATGACTGAGATGCCTTGGGCTAAAAATGGTCCACACGCTGCTGTATTTAATCATTCTCTGCATGCCGGATGACTTACGTGACGTCTCCGCCACCAACTACGGTTCAAGCCGCAATGTTTTAGTGCACTTTCTGCCTTGAAAACCTCAATTTTTCAGGCCGCTGCTACAGCAGCGGCTGCAACAATACCTACTTTTTCATGCATGTGTACATGTCTAATTTTTCTGGCCTCTGGTGCTACACTGTGGCTGCAAAAAAACAAAAAAAAAGGCACATACATGTGTCAATTCCCCTTCGTGATCGTTACCTTGTCGTGGTGAAGGGGCTTGCGTATCACAATGAAGCGATCACCTCTAGGAGTGTGTTGGCACACCCCAGATGATAAGGTCGTTGCTTCATTGTGAACAGACCAAAAGCGATCCGCAGGATAATTTTTCATAGAAAAAACATTCATTTTCTTTCATTCTTTCTGCGGAGCTGGGTATTTTTTGGCCGCATTACTGAATGCTCATGAACAATGGCTGTAGGCTCATGCCATGCGTCCTTTTGCGGAGGTGACAACCCTGGTGGTCAGTCGAACCCAAGGCAACATCATCGACCTCATCCCATATGCGTTTTTTCTGGAGCGTGCCCTGCGAAGAGTACTGGATCAGGCTGTAGATGAGCATGAAGAGGAAGAGTTGTGGTCCCCATCACCACCAGAAGCAGCCTTGTCGTTGTCAATTGCTGGACCTGTGGCAACGCAGAGAGAGGAGTCTGAAGAAGAGAAGTCAGAGGAGGAAGGTGGCTTTGAGGAGGTGGAATACCAGCCACAGCAGGCGTCCCAGGGGGCTTGTTGTCACCTTTCGGGGACCCTTGGTGTTGTACGTGGCTGGGTGGAGGAAGAGACCTTCAATGATGTCAGTGAGGACAAGGAACGGGACATGGCTAGCTTGGTATCCAACCTTGTGCAAATGGGGAGTTTGCGGTTGTGCAAATGGACTGACTGACTGTTAAACGGGGAGTTTGGTCTGTCAGAGTTTGGTCTGTCACTGTGAAGCGGGCGTAACCCTTACACTACTTGACCGATAAAACATCATTCCTGATCGTATTCACACACTGGATGTTTTAAAGCACGTTATTCCAAACAATTTAGGAATGTTAGGTGATTTATGCCCTTTATGGATCAAAACCCGACTCTGCGTCAACTACGTAATTTTCCATGGGAGTTTTGCCATGGATCCCCCTCCGGCATGCCACAGTCCAGGTGTTAGTCCCCTTGAAACAACTTTTCCATCACTATTGTGGCAAGAAAGAGTCCCTGTGTGTTTTAAAATTCGCCTGCCTATTGAACTCTATGGCGGTTCACCCGGTTCGCGAACATTTGCCGATGTTCGCGTTCGCCGTTCGCGAACGGCGAATTTTAGGTTTGCGACATCACTACTGTTAAGGCCCCCCTGGTATAGCTCACTGGCTAGGCGTGGGCTTGCAGACATGTCTCCCATGGGTAAGATTAAAAGCTCAAGGAGAGGGGGGGGGTTTTCCTTTTGATCACAAGTCTATTAGTCGGTTTCTGCCACCGTCCCTATTTACATGTATGGGGTTGCTGGTGCCTCAAGCCAAAGAAGGGGTGGGACTTTATGGGCAGGTATATATATGTATACAAGGAGATAAGTAAAATGTAAAAAACATTTATTCGAAAATTCTAATAATCGTATATAATTACATACACAGAATAGATTAAGGTGATGGTGTGCTTGGGAGAAGAGCCCAAGTGTGAAGAAAGTAAAGGTGATTCAAAAGAATCGGTGACAATAGTGAATATTGTGACAAGCAAAAAGGATTTTTCTCTCTGTGTTTCCTATCGGGGTTCATAGGAAGATGTTCCCAGAGAGAGATCTCAAATTGCTAATGCTGACGCGTTTCGGCTCTATCGTGGGCCTTTTTCAAAGCGTTTATGTCACACAGTAAATGATCTATGAAAATAATACAGGGATTATTAAAAATCCTCTCAGAAAATAGATACAAAGTGTATTCATAGTATTTGGTAGGTACATACATAGGTATAGCCCTATTTTTTGCGCCAGGGTTCCTATGTCCAGTAGCAGTCACAGCGGGAATCGTATATTTGCGCGTAGCCTATGGGTTATATAAGGAAAGTATTTTAATATAAGTATTCATTGATGGTAGGGAGCTTTTCAGTTTTAAGTAGGAAGTATTTCTTCACTTACAGTTTTTTGAGGCTGGTGGAGTGAGTTTTCTCCAGAGTCCTGGGGATATAAATATTTCCCCTTTTCCTCAGCCAAAATCCTTTATCTGTAGTATATAAGGTATGATGATCAGGTGTTTTTACAGTAATTTTTGTGACTTTGAAAAAAACATAAAAAGTGGTTGTGGTAGTAGGTTCCCTCCAGCGGGGGAGGGGAGACCTGGTGGCCACTTGCACTTACATGGATTAGCTGTGTGTCTGCTTACTGTGGAAAGGTTCCGTCGGCTGGCGCAGGGTATGTCCTTCCTCTTCTCTCTCCATGAGAGAAGTGCGGATAGACGCTCGTTCCCCGGCCTTTTAAACCCCTCGCGCATGCGCACATTGCGCTATGTGTGAGCGGGCTTCTGGTGAGCGTGACGTGGCGTGCACTGTCTACGCCTGAGTCGGATGGATGCGCGCGCAGGTCTGCCCGTCATTTGGACGCTCACTGGCCGCCGACACGTAGAGGAGGGGCCGTCTTCTCCCCGAGAGGAGTAGTTGGTCCCAGTTAACCCTTGCGTTGCAAGGGCTTTCCGTGCCGGGTGTGACTGCTGAGTTGTGGGAACCCAGGGAACAATAAAATGCGGCATATACCTCTATTTTTTGATCATATAAAACATAATTTTGAACACTTCTCAAATGTTCACAGTATATCATAGTGATATATGGGAAAAGTAGGAAAATAAAGAAAAATACAAGGGATGAGCATTTTAACAGCAGTAATATATAAACCATCATGGGTAGCAGTAGGTTGAAGGATGGGATAGGTCCCGATTTGCTGGATGTTATCATGAAGGGTCACTCAGATGTCATGTCTACATATTATGAGACCTATATTGGGTGTATCGGAAGTACTGTATCATTTGCTTTTTTTGGCAAAACGTAGTTGCTCAAAAGGTCATAGGTGGTAATTGTATGACCGAAGAAAGGTTAACAGGTGCATGATCATGGGGGGAGGAGAGGTGTGTGGAGGCATGGATGGATGGTTTGTTAGTCTGTTTTGCCCGATGCAAAACCTTCAAGGAATGGGCGAAATTTTTCGTTTTCGTTTAGTCCGGGTGGAACTGTGGCCCTTAGGCGTCTGAATCACCTCATTTCCAACTGTAGTAATTTTTTGTTCCAATCCCCACCACGGTGCGGGATATGGATCCTTTCCAGTGCTATAAAAGTTACATTGGGCATCCTGTTTTTATGATAGTTGGTTACGTGCCTGCCCAGAGGTACATAAAAGTTGCAAAGTTGCATACTGTTGATGTGTTGGTTAACCCGTTGGCCCAGTTCTTGTTTGGTTTTTCCTACGTAGTAGGATCCACATTGGCACCGCATGAGGTATACGACCCCTCTAGTCTTGCAATTTACAAAATGTCGGGGTTTAAAAGCCTCCACTCAAGAACGCTATTCCATATAGTCAATTTCTTAGAGTGAAAAGAAATTGTACAACCGACCAAGATTTCCAGCAAGAGGCGAACCTCCTCACGGTGAGATTGGCTAAAAGGGGTTACACAAAGACAACCCTTAGAAAAGCGTTCAATAGGGTAAAAAAACAGGAGAGAAATGAGATCTTATTCAAAAACAAAAACAAACAAAAAACCACTGAACAGGAAAATAAAACCCGGATAATAATGAGGTTCACTAACGACCCGGACTAAACGAAAACAAAAGCTTTCGCCCATTCCTTGAAGGTTTTGCATCGGGCAAAACAGACTAACAAACCATCCATCCATGCCTCCACACACCTCTCCTCCCCCCATGATCATGCACCTGTTAACCTTTCTTCGGTCATACAATTACCACCTATGACCTTTTGAGCAACCACGTTTTGCCAAAAAAAGCAAATGATACAGTACTTCCGATACACCCAAAATAGGTCTCATAATATGTAGACATGACATCTGAGTGACCCTTCATGATAACATCCAGCAAATCGGGACCTGTCCCATCCTTCAACCTACTGCTACCCATGATGGTTTATATATTACTGCTGTTAAAATGCTCATCCCTTGTATTTTTCTTTATTTTCCTACTTTTCCCATATATCACTATGATATACTGTGAACATTTGAGAAGTGTTCAAAATTATGTTTTATATGATCAAAAAATAGAGGTATATGCCGCATTTTATTGTTCCCTGGGTTCCCACAACTCAGCAGTCACACCCGGCACGGAAAGCCCTTGCAACGCAAGGGTTAACTGGGACCAACTACTCCTCTCGGGGAGAAGACGGCCCCTCCTCTACGTGTCGGCGGCCAGTGAGTGTCCAAATGACGGGCAGACCTGCGCGCGCATCCATCCGACGCAGGCGTAGACAGTGCACGCCACGTCACGCTCACCAGAAGCCCGCTCACACATAGCGCAATGTGTGCATGCGCGAGGGGTTTAAAAGGCCGGGGAACGAGCGTCTATCCGCACTTCTCTCATGGAGAGAGAAGAGGAAGGACATACCCTGCGCCAGCCGACGGTACCTTTCCACAGTAAGCAGACACACAGCTAATCCATGTAAGTGCAAGTGGCCACCAGGTCTCCCCTCCCCCGCTGGAGGGAACCTACTACCACAACCACTTTTTATGTTTTTTTCAAAGTCACAAAAATTACTGTAAAAACACCTGATCATCATACCTTATATACTACAGATAAAGGATTTTGGCTGAGGAAAAGGGGAAATATTTATATCCCCAGGACTCTGGAGAAAACTCACTCCACCAGCCTCAAAAAACTGTAAGTGAAGAAATACTTCCTACTTAAAACTGAAAAGCTCCCTACCATCAATGACTACTTATATTAAAATACTTTCCTTATATAACCCATAGGCTACGCGCAAATATACGATTCCCGCTGTGACTGCTACTGGACATAGGAACACTGGCGCAAAAAATAGGGCTATACCTATGTATGTACCTACCAAATACTATGAATACACTTTGTATCTATTTTCTGAGAGGATTTTTAATAATCCCTGTATTATTTTCATAGATCATTTACTGTGTGACATAAACGCTTTGAAAAAGGCCCACGATAGAGCCGAAACGCGTCAGCATTAGCAATTTGAGATCTCTCTCTGGGAACATCTTCCTATGAACCCCGACAGGAAACACAGAGAGAAAAATCCTTTTTGCTTGTCACAATATTCACTATTGTCACCGATTCTTTTGAATCACCTTTACTTTCTTCACACTTGGGCTCTTCTCCCAAGCACACCATCACCTTAATCTATTCTGTGTATGTAATTATATACGATTATTAGAATTTTCGAATAAATGTTTTTTACATTTTACTTATCTCCTTGTATACATATATATACCTGCCCATAAAGTCCCACCCCTTCTTTGGCTTGAGGCACCAGCAACCCCATACAAGATTAAAAGCTCCTCCAAAATTCTTTCAATGAGGGATTCCATGGAGGCTGGTGAATATGGTGCAGGGACAGGAGTACTCACATTTAGGCTCCATGTACACGGGACGTTGTAAATGGCCATTTAGGAACAGTTGGGCATTTTTTTTAGAAGCCCCTGAACCCATCTGCATTTTATCTTATCTGTCCATGTACACAGGGTCGTTTACAGTCATTTGCAGGCAGTTGAGTTCAGGGACGTTTTTTGGAACGCAATTATTTGCGTTCGAACGTGTGTTTCCTGGCGTTCCAAATGCAGAAACGCGGCTGAACTTGACCAAACGTGACCTAACGTGATGAACATATACGTTCAGCCACGTTATACCTTTTTTCTGCCTCCATTCAAAATCAATGGTTCCCTATGGGAGCCTATTCATTTAAATGGAAGTTGCACCGCAAGTTGGATCAGGATTCTCCGACTTGCGGCGCGACTTGCGCTGTGAGAATCTTAAGGGGGAACTCCATGCCAAAAATGGAAAAAAAAACGGCGTGGGGTCCCCCCCCCAAATCCATACCAGACCCTCATCCGAGCATGCAGCCCAGTAGGGCAGGAAGGGGGAGGGGACAAGTGAGCGGCCCCACCCCCCCTGGACCATGCCAGGCCACATGCCTTCAACATGGGGGGGTGTTGGTGCTTTGGGGCAGGGGGAGCTCTGCACCCCCACCTCAGAGCACCTTGCCCCCATGTTGATGAGGACAAGGGCCTCTTCCCCACAACCCTGGCCGGTGGTTGTGGGGGTCTGCGGGCAGGGGGCTCATCGGAATCTGGAAGCCCCCTTTAACAAGGGGGCCCCCCAGATCCCAGACCCCCTCCCTGTACCCCTACCCATTCACCCCATAAAAGGCAGTGTATGTAAATAACGACAGGAGACGTTTTGGAAAGTTTATTAAAAATCTTCATCTGGTCTTCTCCCTCTCCGGTCTTCTGGTCTTCTACTCTTCTGCTCTTCGCCTTTCTGCTGTCCAATCTTCTGCTCTTTTGCCTCCTCTGGTCTTATTCTTCCTCCGGTCCTCCTCCGGAGATGTCTCCGGTGATTATGCCGGGCTCCGGTCTCTGCAGCTTGTTATATAGCCATTGTGGGCGTGGCCTCCTGGTGACATCACCGGAAGGGCCCCGCCCCCAGATGAAGATTTTTAATAAACTTTTCAAAATGTCTCCTGTCGTTATTTACATACACTGCCTTTTATGGGGTGAATGGGTATGGGGTACAGTGTCTGTGGCAGCCAAACGAATAGAAAGGACAGAGAGCTATACCCATTGGATTTTGGTCCAAGCAACTGACAGGGGCACAGAGGAGATATATGCTCCTAGAGAAGTACTTGTTTGGGGCCTACACAGCACTTCAACATGTAGAGACCTTTTACAGGAAAGGACACCATCCATACTGCACTGCCAATAGCAGGATGGATGGGAGATAATGGACTGACCACTAGGGCAACTGTACCCCAGAAACAGACACTGATGAAATGGAAGTGGTACCTTTAAGAAAGAGGGGGTATTGCAGTTGGGGATGTCAGAGACATTTGAAAACAGTTGGCAGGGCTTGTCACTTTTACTAGCTCCCAGCCAGAAAAATAAATTCCTGTGCTGTTTTCATCCCCCATTGAAGAAGCTCCACCCTTTGAGTCTCTGTCAGAAGACATGAAAGAGTCAGCATAGTCCACTGATGGTTCAGCCATAGTCACCTCATCTGGTTGTCAATGGACAGCAGCATTCTACAACCCGAGTACAGACACAGTCCTGCAGGAGACTGGAAAACGAGTGTCCAGTCAGTATGCAGAGTTAAAAGCTGTAGTAATAACTCTTCAGGAGGATCCTTCTTCCCATGTCACCATCTACACTGACAGCTGGGTGGTTTTTAAAGAACTGACAACTTGGATGCCCATGTCGAAAACCAATAACTGGATGATTCATGGAAAGGTGGTGTGGGGAGGCAAGGAAGTCTGGGACTACATTTGGAAGGGAGCTCACTCCCACACCATAAGTGTGGGGCATGTTGACTCACAAGTGCCCCTAGTCCCAGACTTCTAAAACTACAATAGATTGGCAAGTTAAATCACCAAAATGAATGCAGTTGTGCCAACTGATCCTGTCTTGATGAACTTGGCCAACTGGGCCCACAAGCAATCTGAACATTTGGGGCAAAAAGTGCAAAAATACTCCATGAGGTTGATAAAGAGGGGTGAGAGGCCTGCAGAGATTTGGCAGGTTGACTTCATCAATCCCCTGCCCCGGGGAAACAATGGACTGAACTGAAGTATTGCTGCACTGCAGTGGACACCAATTCAGGACTTTTGTTTGTTCATCCTTGCAAATGAGCAGATCAAGCCGCAATGCTTCAACCGCAACAGAAGATTATTGTTGAAGCGTTGCGGCTGTCCCAAACTAGTTCAAAGTGATAACAGTTGCATTCACTGCATCAACCGTACAACAGTGGGCCCAAGATTCTGGAGTGTACTGGTTGTGCCACAATCCCATACCATCCACAGGCAGCTGGTTTGATTGAAAGATACAATGGGCTATTGAAGGATCATATACGCAAACTTATACCCACACATACACTAAGGGGGTGGGATTGGGTCCTCACACAGGCAGTCATGTTGTTAAATTCTAGGCCAATAGCCAAAAGTACCCCATATGACATGATAGCCAATCAGCTTCTAACTTCAGCTTGTTTAATTGAGCTTTGACAAATAACATCTGGAAGACGATTGGTTTATTTTCAGAGCTGCACCAGGTTTGCACTCTCCAGTTATAGTAAATCAACCCCATAAAATTATTCAAATTATGTCAGAATAGGACATAAAGAGAACATACACAAATTTGTGTTCAACGATTTAGGCTAGTGTATTTTCACCAATCACAATTACTATTTACTAATAGTTGCAGTATTTGCATGTTGGTGGTTTTGGAGCATTTTCAAACATGTCTTGCATTTTAATTATGCTGTTAGTGACAGCAATTATTGTATTTTGCCAGTGGGCACTTGCAGTATGTCAGAATATGTGATGAGTTGCCATAATGCCAAAGATAACTGCTAATAAAATAATGAAGTTATATGATCGACCTTGTTGAAGAAAAAAAAAAGGACCTAGCCCCCCTATGAAATATAACATTAATTAAGCAAAAGGAAAATAAATTTGAATGTCAAATGTCAATGGTATCTACGAGTCAATGGTTTAATATGAACTGAATCCAGAAAACCAACTGATTTCGGTTCCAAGAATATAAAAGCTTTTATGTTTCTCCAGGAAATCAGCTAAAGTTAAATCAATAATATTTTCTGGTTAATGTTTTCTTTCTGATCTTAAAATACAAACATGAATATTTATCAGCACAGAAATGTGTTTTCAAAAAGTGTTGATAAATTTTACATGTTTCTAAGTCGAATTAAAGATATTGCTGTCATCATACACAGCAGTTAATTGGCAGTAATATTAAATACAATATGTAATTTAAGTTTTTTTTATTAAACATGCATTTTGTTAAACCAAACGGCAATGTAAGAAAGGTAAGCAGGGTTAAGGGGATATTAGCAACTATGGTAGTCTTCCAAGCAGGTTTTTAAAAAAACAAAAAGTATTTATTCCTTTAAAGGAAAGCAAAACAGTGCTTCCAGCAGGCAGCAGCATGCAGAAAATAGCTAAATTTAAGCAAAACAAATAAAATTCAGTTTATATTCCACACAATATCATAAACAGTGTTCCACCCACAGTAAGTATAGAACAGTCCAAGAACATTAGGCAGCTCCCAGTCATGTTCAGCCTTATGCAGTTATGTAGACACTGGTCCACTCTTACCTTCTCACTTCACGCGTGGATTGTCAGTGCCTAGGGCAAGGCAAGTAATTTGCACCCCCTAGCCCGTGGACTTACCTATTTTCAGCTTGCTCCAGTGGATCTCCAGTTTAGTCAGCGGTGGCTGCAGGGGAGAGGATGGAGGGCTTGACAACAGCCGATAAAGCCTGGCATGGAGACATCACCTATATGTTTCTATGTCCCATCTGTTGTTGGCGCTCCCTCCTCTCCACTGGATATATCGCTGGCTCACACGAGGGATAACATGACCAGACTGGAACAGCCTACAAATAGATGTATACATCTTTTCTACTCCGGTTACTCTTCATAAGTGTTAGGAGGGATGGGAGAATTTTTAAGGCCAGTTAGGTTTAAACTGGAAATTCTACTTTACATCCTTCCCACTGGTGGGCATTGACTGAGTTAATTAAACCCTTTGTGCTGCATTAGTAGCCACTGGCAGTGTTTTTTAACCCCTTCATAAAGGAGTTAATTAACACTGACACTGGTGCCACTAATGTAGCACAAAGGGGTTAAGTACTGTAACTGTCACAGGTCACTAATGCATCATTGACCAGTGGTAGCACATTAACCCCAGTCCAGTTCACAGGAAAGAGAGACAGAGGTGAAAGAAAGAGAAGGAGAGGAATAAGAGAGAGAAAGGAGGGATGATAGAGAGGGAGGAGGTGAGGAGGGTGAGAGACTAGGAGGGTGAGGGGGAGCTGAGAGAGAGATCCCTGTCTCTATCTGCAGTCCCTCCTCTGTCCCCCTGTCCCAGTCTCTGTCTGCAGGAAGGACTGTGAATGATGCCTGGTACCTTCTATGCCAGTCTCCTTCTTGATCCGGGGGTGCTCTGCTTCTTACAGCAGTTCCCTGGCAGCCTGTGTCTCCCACCCATCCTTGTCTTCTGGGCCACCAGTCAGCCTGTCCCCTTGGCCTTACT
Source organism: Pelophylax lessonae (assembly GCF_965119305.1). Taxonomy (NCBI): domain Eukaryota; kingdom Metazoa; phylum Chordata; class Amphibia; order Anura; family Ranidae; genus Pelophylax; species Pelophylax lessonae. The sequence goes on from NC_138768.1 coordinate 725,001,691, forward strand.
GTTGATGTTGGAACAGAGAGGAGGTTGGAGGAGTCCAGGCTCAGGAAGGTGCCAGGGATGCTGCACCTGCTGCAGCTCGCCTCTTAGGGTGTCAAGGAGGCTGTGGAGCTCTTCTCTCTTTTGGGCTCTCAGGCATATCTGTCCCCACTGTTCACCTACCCTGTGGCCTATGTATGTGCATCTGCCCACTCCCTGTGTGGAGATAGATGCCCACACCCCGAGGAAGCTGCTATTTGCTGCCATGTTCTCGCTGCCACCAAACCTGGACTCTCTGTGACAACAAGGGGCTTTTTGCCCCGAGTTAAAGATGACCTTGGGATGAAGGACACTCAGGACAGTGCCCCTATAATTCTTGTGTACAGGGCGACCGCCCCAGCTGCGCCTGAGCCTTTGGATTCCAGGTCCCTTATACAGGCTTACCATTTCTAAGAAAACAGCCAACCAGTCCTATCCTCTCCAACTGGACTACCCCAGAACCCCTCACCCTGCATTAGTGAGAACCCCTGGGTATACCAAACATCTATTATCATCCCCTCTTAAAGGGACCACAACCCAAATATAGAGTCTTTCCTGGACCTATCTATAGAGAGTCCAATGTCCGGCACCATGCTCAGATAAGAGCAAGGACTGCTTGAGTGCTCTCAAGGCAAGTAGTAGATATAAACAGTTCAGTGGAAGAGGTACTTGTGGTTCTTGCACTGAAACAACACAAACAGGCTCATTTCTCAAGACAAACAGGGCTTTATTGAAATGTCTACTAGGGTTGAGCGAACCGGAACTGTAAAGTACCGGACTTTAGGGTTTTTGGTACCCAGACCCGAACCCAAACATTTTACTGTATGTTTGGTATTGAGTTCAGTGTTTGGCAATTTAATGGCGCATTTAAAAAAGCTGCAGGGCCGCCAATCAACAAGCGTTTAACTTGTGTGCCCTTAGAAGCCATCACAGCCATGCCTACTAATGGCATGGCTGTGATTGGCCAGTGCAGCATGTGACCCAGCCTCTATATAAGCTGGAGTCACGTAGCGCCACACGTCACTCTCCTCTATCTAGTGAAGGGAAAGGCTGCGGCTGCTGCTTTGAGGTAGAGAATAGGAGTGGACAGAATTAGAGTTGAGCAGACACCTGGATGCTTTATTCTTTAATCAGAACTCAGTCAGCGTGCAATCTGAATAGATTTTGTTGTGTGGGTGCAGTGCACAATCTTTTTACCCTGCCCTGAGCCCAGTGACAGAGAAAAATTTCTCTGTCTGTTAGTTAGGTGGTCGGTGGGGGGGGGGGGGGGGGGACCAGGTGATGTCAATCTTAAAGGTTTTAAATGCCCAGACTCATCTGACCTTTCCCCAACAATCTGCACCATGGGATCTTCTAAACAGTTGTCTAGAAAACTAAAAATAGTTGATGCTCACAAAGCTGGAGAAGGCTATAAGAAGATAGCAAAGCATTTTCAGATGTCAATATCCTCTGTTCGGAATGTAATTAAGAAATGGCAGTCATCAGGAACAGTGGAAGTTAAATCAAGATCTGGAAGACCATTAAAAATATCAGACAGAACAGCTTGCAGGATTGTGAGAAAAACAATTCAAAACCTACGTTTGACTGCACAATCCCTCCAGAAAGATCTGGCAGACACTGGAGTTGTGGTACACTATTCCACTATAAAGAGATACTTATACAAATATGGTCTTCATGGAAGAGTCATCAGAAGAAAACTTTTTCGACGTCCTCACCACAAAAATCAGCGTTTGAACTTTGCAAATGAACATATAGACAAACCTGATTCATTTTGGAAACACGTTCTGTGGACCGATGAGGTTAAAATTGAACTTTTTGGCCGGAATGAGCAAAGGTACGTTTGGAGAAGAAGGGGCACAGAATTTAATGAAAAGAACCTCTGTCCAACTGTTAAGCATGGGAGTGGATCAATCATGCTTTGGGGTTGTATTGCAGCCAGTGGCACAGGGAACATCTCACGAGTAGAAGGAAAAATGGATTCAATAAAATTTCAGCAAATTTTGGATGGTAACTTGATGCCATCTGTGAAAAAGCTGAAGTTAAAGAGAGGATGGCTTCTACAAATGGATAATGATCCTAAACACACCTCGAAATCTATAGATAGACCTTAAAAGAGCAGTGCGTGACAGACACCCCAGAAATCCTAAAGAACCTGGAAGACTTTTGTAAGGAAGAATGGGCAAAGATACCTCAAACAAGAATTGAAAGACTCTTGGCTGGCTACAAAAAGTGTTTACAAGCTGTGATACTTGCCAAAGGGGGCAGTACAAGATATTAACTCTGCAGGGTGCCCAACCTTTTGCAGACGCCATTTTTTTGTTTTCTGTTATTTTGAAAGTGTAAATTATAGAAATAAAACCTAACTTTTGTTGGCATATTATAAGAATGCCTAATCTGTAATTTGATGCCTTTTGGAGATTTTTCCATCTTTCCTTGGCTACTTTATGCACATTAATACAAATTTTTACCTGGGGAGCCCAAACTTTCGATCACCACTGTATCTCCCTAACAGCACACAGGGTAAATGCAATGGCGGCTGGGCCTGAGGCAGATAGCAGTTTGGCAAATGTCCTTCCACCACCGAGGATTGCAGGGCGCTTCAGTTTGCCTCCTGTTGCTAACTCCTCCTACTCCATTTCCTCATCCTCTACCGCCTCCTCATCCGGTCAGCGTAACACCTTCACCACCAACTTCAGCACAGCCAGGGGTAAATGACAGCAGACAGTTTTAAAACATGCCTGTTTGGGGGAAAAAACCCACACCGTGCAGGAATTGTGGAGGGCTATGAAACAACAGACCGATGAGTGGTTGGTGCCAGTGAGCCTCAAGCCTGGCCTGGTGGTGTGTGATAATGGGCGAAATCTCGTAGCAGCTCTGGGCCTAGCCGGTTTGACGCACATCCCTTGCCTGTCGCATGTGCTAAATTTGGTGGTGCAGAGGTTCATTAAAAATGAGCCTGATATGTCAGAGCTGCTGCAGAAAGTGCGGGCCATCTGTGCGCACTTTCGACGTTCTCACCCTGCTTCTGCTCGCCTGTCAGCGCTGCAGCGTAACTTCGGCCTTCCCACTCATCGCCTCATATGTGACGTGCCCACACCTTGCACATGCTGGCCAGACTGTGCGAGCAGCAGCAGGCGATAGTGGAGTTTCAGCTGCAGCGCGCACGCGTGAGTCACTCTGCGGAACAGCACCACTTCACCACTAATAACTGGGCCTCCATGTGAGACCTGTGTACCTTGTTGCGCTGTTTCGAGTACTCCACCAAAATGGCCAGTGTCGAATGACGCCGTTCCAGCATTACTATCCCACTTCTATCTTTACAAAAAGTGCAGCGCTAAAGTAATTTGAATAATAATGTGGCAAGTGGAGAACCACAAAAAAACATATACAATATAAGCAAAATAGTGTCCAAAATACTGAATAAAGTCCCAAAACAGAAATGCAAATGAAAATGAATCCGCATGCAAGGTGTTGAGGAGAACAATCCTTTTCAGTGACACCCAGGGAAAAGTGGAGGATGGGGACACCTCTGTGCACAAGTATCACAAGCAGCTTACCAGAACTCCTTGGCTACTCAATTTAATGAGACAGCCTCTCCCAGCAAGATGTTATACCAATGTCACCAGCGGTTGTCAAGCTCCAATGCTTCATAATCACTCCATCATATAAGCATGAGTATATAAAAAGAATAAAAGCCCATAGCGTAATTCCGTAACATATAAAATCCAATTTATTAAAAGAATACTACTCACAGTGAGAAGGTAAAAAACAGGTACATAGAACAGTGCGGCGTCCCGCAATTGTCCAAAACAGCATCAAGCAATGTAAAGCAGCCGGCTCCGTAAGGGGGCGTGTGGACTTTGCATCTGGAGTCGCCAACGTTTCGTCATCAAAAGACTTCGTCTGGGCGTGACTCCAGACACAACTCACACGCCATTTGTACCCCCACATCTAGGTGAGTGACAACCTCGTCCACCAATGATGAAGCAGCGTGGAGACAAAGGTTGTATACATCCAACAATGATGGCCGACAACCCGGAAGTGTAAGCAGTGTCATCACATCTGCCAATGGTAACCACCAACCCGGAAGCGGAAGTAGTATCATCACATGATCTCACTCAATAGGAAGTGATAGACTACCCTGCACTCCATTCCTCTCTATGGTAGCTTAGTGCAAACTAACCACTGCGGGCTATATCATGCACCCACCACTAGAGACAGTATACCTCGCTCATGATTAAAAACTATAAGAAAATAGGGAGGAGTACAGTGTATTAATCACAAAGATTGAGGAGAATTACACAATTTAAAAATACCTATATTGAAACATAATACTGTCCTTCATCGTGGACTAAAATTTGCACCTCCGAAGGCGCTGAATAAATTTGGCGTCTTCATGGATGTGCAGAAGTACGTCAGAAAACTGAACATTCAGAGGTACATCATCTCCAATCCTACTCGTACTATAGCCAACTCTGATCATAGGTTTGTACATACATCCCTGGCCAATGCTTCTTTATTTAACCCCAAGTTGCCCCCTCAGTCCAAGTTTTCAAGGACTTGGTTTTGAGAGATATAGAAGATATTAGAATAAAAAGGCCCCCCACTAATGATGGGTTACACACAGGGCTTCAGAAACTCTGTGACAACAAGGACATTGTAATCCGCCCTGCTGACAAGGGGGGCGGCATAGTAGTTTTAGACAAAGTCGACTACATTTCCGAAATGGGAAATATTTTAAGTGATAGAGACACATACAAAGTCCTTGCTTCTAACCCTACTCCCAAGTACAAAAAGGAGTTGCAATCCCTAGTGGATAGGGCCCATGGAGAGGGAATTATTAATAAAAAAGAAAAATTGTTTTTAATACCCTCTGCGCCCCGTTTGCCAATTATTTATTTTTTACCCAAAGTCCATAAGAACCCTGCTAAACCTCCGGGACGTCCCATAATTAGCGGGATAGATTCCCTCTGTTCCCGAATAGGCAAATACGCAGATGAGTTCTTACAACCACTTGTCAAACAGATCCCGTCTTATCTTAAAGATACTACTCACGTCCTGAATATTCTACAAGACATTTCTTGGAAAGAAGGGTATATTATGGCCACAGCGGACGTGGCGTCGCTGTACACCATAATTGATCATGGACAGGGATTAGAAGCTGTACAGCACTATTTGGATCTGTGGAGCTCCTTACCCTGTGAACAAAGGACATTCATAATTGACATTATTAAATTTGCCATGTCTCATAATCTGTTCTGGTTCAACAACACCTATTATCTACAGAATAGAGGAGTCGCGATGGGGGCTAAATTTGCCCCCAGCCTAGCGAATTTGTTTATGGCCAAGTGGGAGGAGGATGTCGTCTTTGTCAATCGACCGCCGCAGCTAATACTGTGGCGGCGATACATCGATGACATCCTCCTCCTATGGGATGGCGATACCCCCTCGCTGGACTCCTTCATTTCCAGGCTGAACACCAATGATAGGGGCATTAAATTGGACCATACCAGTAGCTCCACCCATATTACATTTCTTGACTTGAATTTGGTAGCACAGGGTGATAGAATTACCACCACCACTCACTTCAAGAAAACGGATCGGAACAGCTTTATTCCTCATGACAGCTGTCATCATCAGTCATGGCTTAACGCTGTTCCCAAAGGACAATTTCTGCGATTACGCAGAAACTGTACCCGACAAGAAGATTTTTTACAACAAGCTAACACTCTCAAAATAAAATTTGTGGAGAAGGGGTATGATGCTACCCAATTGGACGCGACCATTAGGGACACAGCTGCCATTGACAGGTTGTCTCTACTACGCCCGAGTCTGAAAGGGAATGACAACCAGAGCTTCAAAAACTCTTTTGTCACCTCCTACTCCACCCAACATTTCTTAATCAAAAACATTATTAAAAAACATTGGCCGGTCTTAAAAAATGACCGCATTCTGGGCCCTATTTTATCTGAACACTCCAAAGTTATTTTTAGGGGAGTCCCCTCCCTAAGACATAAAATAGCTCAAAATGTTATTGAGAGACCCATTCAACCCTCATTTTTTGGTGATTTTAAAGGTTTTTACCCTTGCCACAGATGTCAGATCTGTTCTCTCAACTCTTTTAAGGGGAGAAAAATTGAAAGATTTACATCCTCTTCCACAGGACGTGAATATAAGATTGATTCTTTCATTACCTGTGCGTCCACCAATGTTGTCTACATGCTGCAATGTAAGTGTGGTCAGCAATATGTTGGACGAACAACGAGGAAATTACAGATCAGGCTAGGGGAGCATGTGGGAAACATTAGGAAAGGTTTCCCTGGTCATAGTGTGTCTAAGCACTATGACCAGTGCCACCACAAGAACCCTAAAAACACATTGTTTATAGGGATAGATAAGTTCTCACCTCACTGGAGAGGATCCAACATAAGACGAGAGATATCAAGGATGGAAACCCGTTGGATCTATTTTTTAAAGACTTATGTCCCTCATGGGTTGAATGTGGAATGGGATGTAAACTCTTTTATTAATAACAGTTGATTTTTAATATTTTTAACCTTTTATTATTTTTATTTAACATTTGTGATGATGACAACTGTGATAAATATATGTTTGGTATAGATTTGGGATTGTTATAGGACACACATCCTGCTAATATAATTTTTTATTAGCACGACACACTTTATAGTATGATGCTTGGTGATTCATTCAGAATTTTCATCATTTATTAAGAATAATATGTTTATGGATACTTTTTTCCATACATGTGTTCATTCACATGCACTACTTCATATACACCTTTCATGTATATATTTTTATATATATATTTTTATATATATATATTTTTCTTTATTTCATATGATTAAATATTAATTTCATTTTTTAATATATTCTTAATATTACACTGTTTTCACCAACAGCCTTTTTTGTATAAATTTTTAAAGTTTTTAGTAATTTTTCACTGTTTTTTCACCTTTTCATCATTTTTCTTATTAGATGTTTCACACATTTTTGGCCACAAGATGGCGTTTTATTTATTCACAACAGGATGTGTGTTCATATTAGCCCAATCTATGAATAACGATGTGTAAAGTTTTATGAAATACATAGTGCTTAAATAAGTATTATGTTTCAATATAGGTATTTTTAAATTGTGTAATTCTCCTCAATCTTTGTGATTAATACACTGTACTCCTCCCTATTTTCTTATAGTTTTTAATCATGAGCGAGGTATACTGTCTCTAGTGGTGGGTGCATGATATAGCCCGCAGTGGTTAGTTTGCACTAAGCTACCATAGAGAGGAATGGAGTGCAGGGTAGTCTATCACTTCCTATTGAGTGAGATCATGTGATGATACTACTTCCGCTTCCGGGTTGGTGGTTACCATTGGCAGATGTGATGACACTGCTTACACTTCCGGGTTGTCGGCCATCATTGTTGGATGTATACAACCTTTGTCTCCACGCTGCTTCATCATTGGTGGACGAGGTTGTCACTCACCTAGATGTGGGGGTACAAATGGCGTGTGAGTTGTGTCTGGAGTCACGCCCAGACGAAGTCTTTTGATGACGAAACGTTGGCGACTCCAGATGCAAAGTCCACACGCCCCCTTACGGAGCCGGCTGCTTTACATTGCTTGATGCTGTTTTGGACAATTGCGGGACGCCGCACTGTTCTATGTACCTGTTTTTTACCTTCTCACTGTGAGTAGTATTCTTTTAATAAATTGGATTTTATATGTTACGGAATTACGCTATGGGCTTTTATTCTTTTTATATACTCATGCTTATATGATGGAGTGATTATGAAGCATTGGAGCTTGACAACCGCTGGTGACATTGGTATAACATCTTGCTGGGAGAGGCTGTCTCATTAAATTGAGTAGCCAAGGAGTTCTGGTAAGCTGCTTGTGATACTTGTGCACAGAGGTGTCCCCATCCTCCACTTTTCCCTGGGTGTCACTGAAAAGGATTGTTCTCCTCAACACCTTGCATGCGGATTCATTTTCATTTGCATTTCTGTTTTGGGACTTTATTCAGTATTTTGGACACTATTTTGCTTATATTGTATATGTTTTTTTGTGGTTCTCCACTTGCCACATTATTATTCAAATTACTTTAGCGCTGCACTTTTTGTAAAGATTTTGGTTATTGATCACTGTTAGTTGATTTTGGTGCTAGCTGCTCACATAATTCATATCGAATACACTGTCATTTATTTAACTTAGCGCAGGAATTTTTTTCTCTCCCTTTATATCCCACTTCTATCCCTCCTTGAAAAAACAATTTGGGCGATGGAAGAGGATGTGGCACAGGAGGAGGAGGAGGAGGAGGAAGAGGGATCATTTCCAAGGCTTTCAGGGCAGTCATTCACAAGTGGCTCCAAGAATGGGTTCCTGCACCCACAAACGCCAGGTACACAATTGTCCAGCAAGTGCACAGTTCTGGAGGATGACGAGATGGAGGATGAGGAGATGGAGTAGGAGGAACTATGTTCATAGCAGGGTGGCACCCAGACCAACTCATGGCCATCACTGGTGCGTGGCTGGGGGGATACAGAGGACACAGATGATACACCTCCCACAGAGTACATGGAGAGGGGTTCCCCTGAGTGGGACTTTTTAGGCACAGAAAGATCTAGTATTGTAATAATCAAAGGTGATTTAGATAATAATGGTGATTTTTATTAAATGTGTATAAAAAAAAAAAAAATTTAAAAACATATACAAGCTATACCAAATGACACCAATTTTCAACCAAATAACAGAACTTTAACCCGACATGTTTCGAAGATAATAAACTTTCTCTTCTTCTTCAGGGGAAGCTCAAGTAAGTATTCTATTAACAGAAAAATATATATATGAATATTATATAATAGATGTATAAAAAGCACATTTAAAGATATTGTGTTAACATTACTTACAGGGTTGATAGTGTCTAGACTCAAATAGCTTGTACAAAGGGTTAAAACCAAGGAAGCTGGGCTTGATCTGACTGGCGGTGTAGGCTGCTGATATATGTATGCAGCTTGGATGGTATGATAGGGTAAGCTGACCTGAGACCTCCAATATGGGCGTCTGAAGTCCAATAAGATTAGGAAGCCAAAAAAGGTGCCATATCCTATCCCTTTTCATAAATGATGTTTAAGCCAGACAGCTGGTAAAAAAAGATCACAAAAAAGGATTGGGTTTGAAATTCTAATAGTTCAATGTGTGGCAAGAAGAATGAGTATTAGAATTGCTCAAACTTTAGATTGCCAGATAGAACATAGGTTAGAAAAAATTATTACTTGTACCTTAAAGGAAATGTGGATGGGCAGATCGATCCTCTCCAGCGAGCAGACAGCAGCTACTGTGCTGCCTGAATGCTGGGAGGGGGTGTATAAGAGGCCATGATAATTGGGGAGAAGGAGGCATCAGCTGGCGTCCAGGACTGGGCTTCCTGGATCGCGAGCGCCGGGCCCGCCCCCACCCGACGTGTACGCCGCATAGCGGCATGACGCGGAGTGGGCGGGGCCGGCGTCTGCGTTCCACCGGCACGGCGTGCGAAAACCGGAAGTTCAGAAGAACATCCGGTCTTCGTTGGTGCGCACACACCCAGAGGGAGTGGAGCTGGAAAAGCACCAATGAGAGACATCGCATAGAAGCGATGTGTCTCCACCGTGCCGGGACGCCCACAGGGGAGGACCCGGGAAGCAGCTCACAGATAAAAAGGCTGATAGGATACAAAATAAAAAAGTTTTATTTGTGCCAGAAACATTTAATCAGCCAATATACTTGGGCGTGTTGATATGTGTATATTATAGGTATGTAATAGCACCGCTAGAGATCAAGATCCAGACCAAGGTGTTGTAATGAGAACCACCTAAAGAACACAAATGGAACAAGAGCATCAATAACACAAATTGGAAATATTTATGTTGTACAATACAGATGTGGACATTGACATCATGGAGACAAAAAAGCATATATTGTGATCAAAACAAGATAACAATAAAACACAACAGTGAAATTCATTATATGTTGCTTATATGTACAGGATAATAAAGTACAATACATATGTGGACATATTACTCTGTATTTATCATTTTTCCATTCCTCCTGACTCAAAGCCTTCCAGGAATGGCTTGAAAGACAACATGCTTGTATATGTTTTTAATTTTTTTTTTTTTTTTTTTTATACACATTTAATAAAAATCACCATTATTATCTAAATCACCTTTGATTATTACAATACTAGATCTTTCTGTGCCTAAAAAGTCCCACTCAGGGGAACCCCTCTCCATGTACTGCTTATTAGGGATGTGGCACATTTGAACACTGGTCATACACACCCTTTCTTCACCTCCCACAGAGCAGCCTGGCACACATGAGTGATTACAGTGTCTCTGCAATGACCATCGGGTTTCCCACACTTTAACTTGTGCTGATTACTGGGTGGCCATGCTGCTGGATCCCCATTACAAGGACAATGTACCGTCCTTAATTCCCTAACTGGAGCGTGATCTTAAGATGCGTGAGTACAAGCGCACGCTGGAAGACGCGCTGCCGGTGGAAGCACAAGGCGAAGGCAGAGGAGAAGGAAGAGGTAGCCAAGGCAGCCGGGGCATCGCCAGCACCTCAGAAGGCAGGGTTAGCATGGCCAAAATGTGGAAAAGCTTTGTCAACACGCCACAACAACCAGCACCACCAGCTGATATGGAAGCAGGAGGCAGCATTTCACCAGCATGGTGAAGCAGTATGTGTGCACATGCCTAGACGTACTGAATGACGGGTCTGCCCCCTTCAACTTCTGGGTCTCCAAATTGGGCACATGGCCTGAGCTTGCCCTTTATGCCTTGGAGGTGCTGGCCTGCCCTGCAGCCAGTGTATTATCTGAACGTGTATTTAGCACAGCTGGGTTCGTTATCACAGACAAGCGCAGCCGCCTGTCCAGAGCCAATGTGGACAAGCTCACGTTCATTAAAATGAACCAGGCATGGATCCCACAGGACTTGTCCGTACCTTGCGCAGAATAGACATTTATACCGGCCTTACCCAGCCATTGTTGTATTTTTGATCTTTCTCACTCTTATGGGGTGTACCCTAATGGGATAGTAGACAGGACTCCCTAGATTATTAATAAATAACAGATAATAAATTTACAATAATGAGACACCATACAACATCTGGTTGGAAAATTTTTAAGGCCGCGGCCATTTCTTATTTGTTTATTTAAACAAACGTGTTAAAAGATTTTCAACAATATTATAAAACACTGAAAACAACCCTGTCACCACAACCCAGGTTGTAAGAATAAACAAATTCAACTTAATAAAATTATCCAGAACAACATTAATACACATAACAAATCGTATATATATATACATTGTCCCCCTTTGCATAACACAAAGATGACCCTACAAATAATAATACTGACAGCGACAAAATAAGGGAGGGAGGGGAACACCACAGCTCCGTTCCAGTGAGGTGGCTGAGCCCTTTGCAGCGGGGGAAAATATTGTTATTTTTTTCAAAATTGTCGCTCTTTTTTTGTTTATAGCGCAAAAAGTAAACATTGCACAGGTGATCAAATACCACCAAAAGAAAGCTCTATTTGTGGGGAAAAAAAGGACATAATTTGGGTACAGCGTCGCACGACCGCGCAATTGTCCGTTAAAATAACGCAGTGCCAAATCGCAAAATATGGCCTGGTCAGGAATGGGGTAAAATCTTCTGGTCTTGAAGCGGTTAAAAATACACTCATTGAGAATTTTTTTGTCAAAGACATGTAGCTAAATACATTTGGCCTTAATATATGACAAAAATTGAATATATTGGATATTTGTTAACTGTCAAAGTAGAAAAATATTGTTATTTTTTCAAAATTGTCGCTTTTTTAATTAATATTGTAAAAATGAAAATCGCACAGGTGATCAAATACCACCAAAATAAAGCCCTGTTTGTGGGAAAAAAAGGACGTAAATTTTGTTTGGATACGGCATTGCATGACCGCGCAATTGTCAGTTAAAGTTGCACAGTGCCGAATCGCAAAAAGTGGCCTGGACGTAGGACAGCAAAATCCTCCGGTGGTAAAGTGGTTAACCACTTGCCGACCGCCGCACGACTATCTACGTCGGCGGTCAGCCCCTCACAGGCAAACTAACGTAGGGCTACGTTGCTTGCTTGTGAGGGTCTAGGGAGCGAGCGCGCGCCCCCGGGGGCGCGCTCCCGCTCCCGCGTGGTCACGGACCCCCCCGCGCGTGTGACCAGCGGACCCGATGTCCGCCGGTCACTCGGCGATCGGCGGGGGAGAGGGAGAATGTCAGGCAGCTTGTGTAAACAAACTGCCTGTCATTCTCCTCGCTGCAAAGACACTGATAAAACGGATCTGGTATGTAGATCCGTTGATCAGTGTCCTTACAGCTAGAGCCACAGCCAATCACAGTAGAAACCACGCCCCTAGGGACACACACAGCCCCTCCCTTCCAAATAAAGTTAACCCCTTCACTACCAGTGTATTTTTACAGTAACAGTGCATATGTATAGCACTGATTACTGTAGAAATGTCACTGGTAACCCCAAAAGTGTCAAAAATGTCAGTCAAGGGTCCGATCTGTCCGCCGCAATGTCGCAGTACCGCAAAAAAAATCGCAGATCGCCGCCATTACGCGTTAAAAAAAAAAACAACAAAAATGACAAAAATCTTTCCCTTTGTTAGTAAACGCGATAACTTTTGCGCAAACCAATCAAAATACGCTTTTTGCGATTTTTTTTACCAAACATAGGTAGCATAAAACAAATTGGCCGAAAATTTTTAAAAATTTTGATTTTTACATTTTTTTTTGGGGGAATTTCATATAAAAAAATGTGAAAAATATTGCTATTTTTGCAAAATTGACGCTCTTTTTTTGTTTATAGCGCGTGATCAAAAAATCGCACAGGTGATCAAATACCACCAAAAGAAAGCTCTGTTTGTGGGAAAAAAAGGACGTCAAATTCGTTTAGGTACAGCGTCGCACGACCGCGCAATTGTGCGTTAAATTCACGCAGTGCCGAATCGCAAAATACCCCCTGGTCGGAATGGGGGTAAAATCTTCCGGGGCTTAAGTGGTTAAATAGCCCTAAACCAGGGGTTTAGGCAGGATTTTTCAGCGGGAAGAGGGGAAAACTCAACTAATCTCCCCAGATACAAGGGAATTTGAGCGGAAAGAGGGGGAACCGGCCCAATCTCCCCAGATACAGGGACAAATTTGAGCAAGAACAGCGGCTGAATAACCCCAGGTCATAAAGGTCAACTAAACTTTCCCCAGCAACAATTTTACCTCACCCTGTCACTGCTAATAGCTAGCCTACACCAAGTTATAATCCCTGTCCCCATCCCATGAGGAAAAGGGGGCACAAAATGATGTCCTTTTTCCTTTCATTTAAAAAAAAATAAAATTAAAAACAAAAACCAGTGTTGGCTACCTCGTCCTCCTCCACCGCCACTTCCACCTACACCGCCACATCCACCGTCACCTCAACCTCCTACTCCATATGGACCTCGTCCTCCTAGATCAAGATTATTATTTTTTATTTTTATGTATTTTATGTTATTTTAAGTTATTTCCCTATCCACATTTGTTTGCAGAGCACTTGCAATGCTCTTAACAACATTTTGCTGCCATTTGCAGCCCTCTTGCCATTTCCAAGAATTTAGAGCCATTTTTGTGTTCGAAAGTTCGGGTCCCCATTGACTTCAATAGGGTTTGGGTTTGGGGTCAAGTTCAGGTTAAGTTCGGGTCCCGAACTCAAACTTTTTTGCAAAGTTCGGCCGAACCTGTCGAACCCGAACATCCAGGTGTCCGCTCAACTGTAATGCCTACCAATAAACCAGTTTATGTTGCTTTAATGTAAGACCCATGAGTGCCCCTTCCACATTCGTTTGGTAAATATGAATCTTTTTATATGTAATAATTGGTATGTACATGAATAACTAAAATAAAACAATGAATACTGACTATAACAAATGAACAATACCAATTTATACAAAATACCAGGCATTCTATTAAACAGGGACGTATGTAAAAAAGAATCCAAAACCCAAAATATGTTTAATATACAAAGAAATATTAGCTAATTTGTTTGATTTCTCCAGCTACTGTTTACATATAAATTGCATCTAGCAATGATGAGTTGCTAAAACCTTGTCAGGGTTTTATTGCTGTCTTAACTCTCTTTATTTGTACTGATGGACACTGTCACTGGGGCTGAAAGTGATGATGTCAGAGACTCAATACCCTGCGCAACGCTTCCTGAGCACACTGATGTGCTGCATGAGTCTGCAACCTAAAGGGTTAACCTAGAGCAGACTAATTGCAATAATTGGCAAACAGGCTGCCTTATTTAAACAGCCCAGCAGCACTGCACTTTGCTGTGTTGTCTTCAGCTCTCCTGTATCCTGTGCCTGTTATATCTGCTGTTCCTGTTTACCTGACCCGGCTTGTCTTTGGATTCCGATTGTTCCTGTTTACCTGACCCGGCTTGTCTTTGGATTCTGATTACCTGCTGCCCGCCCTGACCTTGGCTTGTCCTGACTATCCTCCTGTCTCATCCTGATCTGTTTACCTGCTACCGGCTATTGGTCCTGGACCTGTTCCTGGCTCTCCCAGGGAATCAGGGGGACCGTGACCTGGTGTTAGCAAGCAGCCAAATCCATCCCCACCATCTGGGGCCCTGGTGAAAACCGGCTAACACTTAGACTCCGCGCCTCTGGTGAACCTGTGCCACGCCAGTTACCCGGTAAGCCACTCCTCTTACGTCAGGCTCTGCCACGTTACCCCGTGACAGTACAACACAACCATGACTGAGCCTGCTAGAGGAGCCTCTCCTATGGATGACATCTGCCAGCACCTTGCGGCCCTTACCCAAGCCGTTAAGTCCTTGCAAGAGGGCTATACCCAGCTGGAGGGACGCGTTCAGTCCCTAACCCCCTCCACGGACCCTACAGTTCCTGCTGCTTCCATGGCTCCCTCCGGGAATCCCTCCGGTCCGACGGTGGTGATGCTGCCTCCTGAGCCAAGGGTCCCTACGCCGGAAAGGTTTTCTGGGGATCGGAGCAAGTTTAGAGCCTTCCGCAATGCCTGCGATCTGTACTTCTCCCTGCAATCCGAACCTTCTCCTTGGAAGCAACCAAAGTGGGGTTCATCATATCCCTGCTTCAAGGTGAACCTCAGTCCTGGGCTCACCACCTGTTTGAAGAGCGCAGCGACCAGCTGGACTCCATGACGGCTTTCTTTAACGCAATGGCGCAGTTATACGAAGACCCGCAGCGCACTGCTACCGCAGAAACCGCGCTCACTTCACTTCAACAGGGCCGTAGAGCCGTAGAGGATTACGTCACTGACTTCAGGCGTTGGAGTACAGACACTCACTGGAACGACGCAGCCTTGCGACATCAGTTCCGCCTGGGTCTTTCAGAAAACTTGAAAGATGAACTGGCCCGAGTGGGTATACCCGAGACCTTGGAGGCATTAATCACCCTGGCCATACAGATAGACCGCCGGCTCCGTGAGCGTAGAGCAGAGAGGTCCACGCAGCAGATCCGCCCAGTCTGGATGTTGCCACGGGTTCCTAATCCCATCCACACCTTCTCCTCTGGTGCCCGTTCCAGCAACACTGCTCCGGTTACTTCTGAATAGGATACGTCAGAGCCGATGCAACTTGGGCTTATGCGTCCTTCCTTATCAACAGAAGAACGCTCACGACGACGTCAGAACAACCTGTGTCTGTACTTCGGAGAGACCGGACACTTTGTACGCTCATGCCCAGCAAAGATGCGTAAGTGTCTTTCTATATCCCCCTCAAGTTATCCAGTTTCTGTCAACAATACCACTCACCTGATTCCTGATCGGCCTGATTCCGGTCACCGCTATTATTGATTCCGGGGCATGCAGCTGCTTCATTGACCTTACCTTTGCTGCCCATCAACGCATCCCACTTCAACCCAAGTCGCAGGGACTCTCCATCTTCCTAGCGGATGGGTCCCACATCAAGTCTGGGCCAGTTACCCAAGAAACCCCTCCATTGCCCGTGGCCACTCTCGAAGGGCACAAGGAGTTGTTGTGCCTGGATGCCATCTCTTCTCCCTTGTTTCGTGTTATTCTGGGGTTACCCTGGTTGCAGGCACACAACCCGAAGATTAATTGGACTTCTGGAGACATCAAGTTCCAGTCCCCTTACTGCCAGAATCATTGCCTGCCAGTACGCCATAGTGCTCCTAGCACCCTACTCTGTATGGACGCTGATAAGGAGATACGTTCCTCTGTCCCAGTATCTTATCACGAATACTTGGATGTCTTCAGTAAACAGGGGGCTGAGACCTTACCCCCCCCCCCCACCGCCCCTATGATTGTCCAATTGAATTGCTTCCTGGGGCCGAGATCCCTTTCGGACGTATCTTTCCTTTATCGGAACGAGAATTGGGTACCCTTAAAGACTATGTGATGGAGAATCTAGAGAAGGGATTCATCCGACCCTCTACTTCTCTGGCAGGAGCTGGGATCTTTTTTGTGGAGAAAAAAGACCATTCACTTCGGCTATGTGTCGATTACCGTGAGTTAAATAAAATTACGGTCAAAAACCGGTACCCCCTACCCTTGATTCCTGAATTCTTCCAGAGACTAAGAACCGCCTCTGTATTCACCAAACTGGTCCTACGGGGAGCCTACAATTTGGTCCGTATTAGGGAGGGGGATGAATGGAAGACAGCATTCCGCACCCGATTCGGGCATTATGAATATTTGGTGATGCCTTTCGGGCTCTGCAATGCCCCGGCCACCTTCGTCAACGACATCTTCAGAGACTATCTGGACATCTTTGTAATTGTCTACCTGGACGATATCTTGGTCTTCTTTTCCTCACTGGCCCAGCACCGAGAACACGTTAAAAAGGTACTCCACCGACTCCGGCTACACCGGCTCTATGCAAAACCCGAGAAATGCGAATTTGAACAGCAGAGTATCCAATTCCTCAGCTTAATAATCTCCTCTGAAGGGGTCAAAATGGACCCTCAGAAGGTCTCCGCCATCCTGGATTGGCCCGCACCGGTGGATAAAAAGGGGATTCAGCGTTTCATAGGATTCGAAAATTTCTACAGGAAATTTATCAAGGGGTTCTCTTCCATCTTCGCCCCTATTACCCTGCTCACCAAACTAGGTACCCGCTTCCACTGGTCTCCCGAGGCGCAAGTCGCATTTACAGCCCTGAAGGAGCTGTTTACTTCTGCCCCTATCCTTAGCCACCCGGATCCCGCCCTGCCTTACATCCTCGAAGTTGACGCCTCGGAAATCGCAGTAGGAGCAGTCATCTCCCAGCGTCAAGGTCTCAAGGACCTAATTCATCCGGTAGCCTTCTTCTCCCGTAAGCTTTCTCCTGCGGAGAGGAACTATGATGTAGGGGATCGGGAGCTCCTTGCCATCAAGACCGCCCTGGAGGAGTGGAGGTATCTAATGGAAGGGGCGGCACATCCCATACTCATCTTCACGGATCATAAGAACCTGGAGTATTTGAGGACGGCCAAACGCCTGAGACCTCGCCAAGCAAGGTGGGCACTTTTTTTTTCCAGATTTACGTTCCATATAACGTACCGACCGGGTTCCAAGAATACCAAACCAGATGCTCTCTCTCGAATGTACGACAGCTCTAAAGAAATCATTGTACCTGACACCATCTTTACACAAGGTAACTTTCTGCTATTACAGTCTGACCTTCTTACCGCTCTGAGACAAGCCACAGTAAATGCTCCCCATCCTGCTGGAACTATACTGGTACCCAGAAATGGACTGCTATGGAAAGGGGATCAAATTTTCGTTCCAGAAAGTGCTCGTGTGTCCATCCTAGGACTGTGTCATGACCACCCGATGGCTGGCCATTTCGGGTTCCATAAGACCCTGGATCTTGTGCAGCGCACGTTCTGGTGGCCCGACTTAGAGAAGTGTTGTAAACAATATGTTTCCTCCTTTACTGTTTGAACATGAAGCAAGGCAACCCGAAATAAGGCATGGGGCCTGCTCAGACCACTACCATTCCCTGACAGACCATGGAAGATGATTGCCATGGATTTTATCGTGGAACTTCCTCCATCAGACGGTTATTCTGCAATCTTCGTGGTAGTAGACCGTCTGTCGAAATTGGCTCACTTCATACCACTAAGAGGTAAACCCTCCGCGCTTGAGACAGCGCAGGTCTTCATCAGAGAAATTGTAAGACTTCACGGGGTCCCAATGAACATTGTGTCGGATAGAGGTGTCCAATTTACTTCTCGCTTCTGGAGGGCTTTATGTGATTCACTGAAAATCAAGCTGTCAATGTCCTCCGCATACCATCCCCAGACTAACGGGCAGACTGAGAGGACCAACCAGACCCTCGAGCAATATATCCGATGCTTCACCACCTTTGTTCAAGATGACTGGGTCTCGCTACTACCATCAGCAGAGTTCGCATACAATAATGCCAAACACTCGGCTACAGGTCAGTCCCCATTCTATGCTAACTACGGGTTTCACCCATCTTTCTTGCCCTGCTTTATTCCTGAACCTACAGTGCCAGCAGTCCGGGATATCTTGGAGTTTCTTAAGGAGAACAACAAAATCTTACAGGATGCCATGACCAAGGCTCAGACCGCCAATAAAGAGTTCTTTGACAAAAGGAGGAGAGGTGAGTTGGTTCTCCAGCCTGGCAACCTGGTATGGTTAGCCACCACCAATCTCCAATTGGCATCCCCTTCCAAAAAACTGGCACCCAAGTTTATTGGCCCATTCCCTGTGAGGAGAAAATTAAATGAGGTATCTTACAAATTGACGCTTCCCGATTCCCTCAAGATCCATCCAGTCTTCCACGTTTCACTCTTGAAACCTGCAGTACCTGATTCCTTTCCTGGTAGAAGTTTGGAACCACCTGCTCCTGTCACAATCAACGGGGATGAAGAATTTGAGGTGGAGGCCATCCTAGACTGCAGAAGGAGGAACCAGCTACAATACCTGGTTAAGTGGAAAATTCCTGGGAACTGGTACAGAATTTCCATGCCCAGGACTTAATCCGGAAATTCTTCCGCAACCATCCCCACAAAAGGAACCTTTTGGGCACCCGGAGGTTGCCCTTAAGGGGGGGGGGCAATGTCAGAGACTCAATACCCTGCGTAACGCTTCCTGAGCACACTGATGTGCTGCATGAGTCTGCAACCTAAAGGGTTAACCTAGAGCAGACTAATTGCAATAATTGGCAAACAGGCTGCCTTATTTAAACAGCCCAGCAGCACTGCATTTTGCTGTGCTGTCTTCAGCTCTCCTGTATCCTGTGCCTGTTATATCTGCTGTTCCTGTTTACCTGACCCGGCTTGTCTTTGGATTCCGATTGTTCCTGTTTACCTGACCCGGCTTGTCTTTGGATTCTGATTACCTGCTGCCCGCCCTGACCTTGGCTTGTCCTGACTATCCTCCTGTCTCGTCCTGATCTGTTTACCTGCTACCGGCTATTGGTCCTGGACCTGTTCCTGGCTCTCCCAGGGAATCCGGGGGACCGCGACCTGGTGTTAGCAAGCAGCCAAATCCATCCCCACCATCTGGGACCCTGGTGAAAACCGGCTAACACTTAGACTCCGCGCCTCTGGTGAACCTGTGCCACGCCAGTTACCCGGTAAGCCACTCCTCTTACGTCAGGCTCAGATGATAAGTAGAGGTGGGTAGATCTTTCTGGATTCAATTTGCCAAGAGTTCAGGGAAACTAGTTCAAAATGCATTGAACCTGAGCTTATCTGGGAATCCGATAATGTATATGGAGGATAAATCGTGCCACTTGCTTACTAGGCACATATAACCCCTTCCTGCCCAGGTCAATTTTCAGCTTACAGAGCTGTCACACTTTAAATTACAATTGCATGGTCATGTAACACTATATCCATATGAAATGTTTATAATTTTATTCACACAAATAGAGCTTTCTTTTGGTAGTATTTACAGTAATCAAACAAAAAAGGACCTACAATTTTGAAAAAAAACAAATAGGTTTTATAGTTTGTTATAACATTTTCCAATCAAGTAATTTTTCTCCTTCATTGACATGTGCTGATGAGACTGCACTGATGGGCACTGATAGGCTGAACTGATGGGCACTGAAAGGCTGCACTGATGAGCACTGATAAGGCAGCACTGATGGGCATTGATCGGTTGCACTGATGGGCAATGATGGGTGGCACTGATGAGGTGGCACTGGTGAGCACTGATCAGGAGGCACTGATGAGGCTGCACTGATAGGTGGCACTGACAGATGGCACTGATGGACACTGATAGGCGGCACTGCAGAGCACTGATAGGCAGCACTGAAGGGCACTGATAGGCACTGATAAGGCAGCGCTGATGGACACAGATAGGTTGCACTAATAGCCACTGACAGGTGGCACTGATAGGCACTGATAAGGCAGCACTGATGGGCACTAATGGGTTGCACTAATGGGCACTTTTAGGTGGCACTGATGGGCACTGATGAGGTGGCACTGGTGGGCACTGATCAGGAAGCACTGATCATGAGGCACTGACAATGCTGCATTAACAGATTGCATTGACAGGTGGCACTGATAGGCACTGAAAGGCAGCACTGAAGAGCACTGATAGGTGGCACTAAAGGGCACTGAGAGGTGGCACTGATAGTTGTCACTGATAGGCACTGATAGGTGGCACTGATGGACACTGGTAGGTGATGCTGATAGACACTGTTAGGTGGCACTGATAGGCAGCACTAGTAGGTATCAATGATGATGAGGCACTGGTGGGTACTGATTGGTGGCACTGATAGGTGCCACTGGTGGACACTGATTAGCAGTACTGATGGGCACTGGCAGGTGGCACTGGTGGGCACTAGTTAGCAGCAATGGTGGGGACAGTGTGGGACCGATGTCCCTCTTACAGAAGGCAGCGATCTGCTTTATTTTTTTCTCCTCACATTGTCAGGCTGAGAAAAAAAAAAGTTGATGACCAGCTTCTGTTTACATCACGTGATTGTAACGCTCCTGCGTTTTTGTTATAGGCTGGATTTACAGCTGCAAAATCTCCACTCAGTAGTCATGTAGAGATGTGTTGAATACCAGATCCAACTCTCCAAGACTCATCACCGTGGGCCTGTCAGCTTCAACATACAGATATATACACACTCAATGAGATGTTCCTGGAGTGATAGGATGTATATGATAGTATGAAGGTGATGTGCTGAAGGGACAGGTGTGAACAGTGACAAGGATGGTAAGCACTTGATAGGTTTGTACAGGAGAGTTCAAGATGGTATTTAGGAATGCAGATAGGTTAGTATCGAGTATGCTAACAGGTGGTGAGGACAGCAGATGAAAAATACAGGATAGACTAACCCAGTGCAAGGATAGATAGTAGTAGACAGGAGAGCTAGCAATCTATGCAGCAGTGCAGATGATAGATGGTAGTAGACAGGAGAGCTAGCAATCTATGCAGCAGTGCAGATGATAGATGGTAGTAGTCTCAAGAGCTAGCAATCTATGTAACAGTGCAGATGATAGGATAGTATGGATAGGTAGTAACAGTCCTTAATGCAATAGTAGTAGTGTAAGTTATGGAGGTTTCCCCTGCGGGGTACTTATCACTATAGTATAGTAGTAGAAGGGTCCGGTGATGAGGAAGTGATCCAGTAGCGAGATACAGGGATCAGTAGCGAGGTTCGGGTCTGAGGAAGTGATCCTGGTAGCGAGATACAGGGATCTGTAGCGAGGTTCCACAGCGAGACACGCTTGTAAGCATAGATGCAAGGCAGGTTGAACGAACATGTGAGTGAGAACGCCGGCGGTTGAAATAGCCGCTCTGCGGCGCTCAGTGATGACAGCATCGGTCTTAAAGGTGTATGCGCACCTA
The DNA here is from genome assembly GCF_965119305.1 of Pelophylax lessonae. NCBI lineage: Eukaryota > Metazoa > Chordata > Amphibia > Anura > Ranidae > Pelophylax > Pelophylax lessonae. The sequence goes on from NC_138768.1 coordinate 725,023,595, forward strand.
CCAGAAGAGAATGGTGGGACGCATACACGGAATGGAAAGTGGAATAAGGGTACCAGAGGTACCAGAACATTACAGTACCCCCCCCTTATGGCCGGCTCCGGAAGGCCTCTAGAACAGTTTTTTCTGGGTATTTCGAGTGAAAATTGCGAATCAGTCTAGGGGCATGTATATCAGAGGTATCCAGCCAGGTGTCGTCTTGGGGCCCATAGTTCTTCCATCGTACTAGATATTGGAGTCTTCTTCTGTGGATACGAGAATCCAGAATCTCCTTTATCTCATATTCTTCTCCGCCTTCAACTTGTACAGGAGGTGGAGGTGGGATGGTAGGCCTTATTCCTTGGTTAGGAACATGGGGCTTCAATAGCGACACATGGAAGATGGGAGGGATCTTGAGATCTGCCGGTAAGGTGAGCTGTACTGCAGCTTTTCCAATTAGTTTCCTGATTGGGAAGGGTCCCAAGAATAAAGGCCCAAGCTTTTTGCTAGGGATCTTTAATCTTAAATTTTTTGTTGATAGCCAAACGAGGTCCCCAATAACATACTGAGGAGAAGGTCTTCTACGAAGGTCGTAGTACCTTTTTTGTTGACTATGAGCGTGTGATATGGTAGTATTGAGTAAACCCAAAGAGTCTTTTATTTGGGTAAGGTAATCCGAGGCTACTGGGTTATTCGATGGCAGGATGCGTGGTGGAAGAAGAGTGGGATGAAACCCATAGTTCAAGTAGAACGGACTTTGCTTCGTAGTACTGTGGGTTGCATTGTTGTAAGCAAATTCCGCTAGAGGAAGGAGATCCACCCAATCATCCTGCAGGTATGATGTGTAGCAGTGTAGATATTGCTCAATGCACTGGTTGACTCTTTCAGTCTGTCCGTTGGTCTGAGGATGGTAGGGAGAAGCGAGCTTTCGCTCAATGCGTAAAATTTGACAAAGTGCTTGCCAAAATTTAGAGATAAATTGTGAACCACGGTCGGACAAAAGAGTCTTTGGAATTCCATGCAACTTGAACACATGTTTCATCAGTAGTTCCGCTGTTTGTTTGGATGAAGGTAGTCTACGGATAGCGATGAAATGTGCCATCTTTGTCAAGTGATCCACTGACACTAGGATGGTATTAAATCCTTTGGAAGGTGGTAGTTCTACTATGAAATCTAAGGACACAATTTACCATGGAACCTGGGGTATTGGTAGACTACAAAGTAGTCCAGATGGTTTTGTAGTGTCAATTTTGGACCTTGCACAGATGTCACATGAAGAAACAAATTTTTGTACAGACGTCTTCATATCAGGCCACCAAAACTGCCTGGTGAGCAAATTAAAGGTTTTCGTCTTACCCATATGTCCTGCCATGGGTACATCATGCGATAACTCCAAGATCTTGGTGCGCATAGTAGGGGGTATGTAAAGTTTGTCATTGTAATAGAGGAAGCCTTCTGCATCAGTACTTAGTTGTGGTGGAGGTGAATCCATTCCTATACTGTGCAAAATCTCTTCCTTCAAGGATCGGACAACACCAATAATGCGTTCATAGGGTATTATGGGAATGGAAGGGATTTCGGCGCAGTTATCTTCGGTTAGTCGTGATAGCGCATCCGCTTTTTTATTTTTGTCTGCAGGCGTATAGGTCACTAAGAAATTAAATCTTAAAAAGAATAATGACCATCGTACCTGCCGGTGGGAAAGAGTCTTGTTAGTCTGGAGGTATTGAAGGTTTTTATGATCTGTATATATGAGTATTGGTAACTGGGTACCTTCGAGCAGATGTCGCCGATTCTCCAGTGCCAATTTTATGGCAAGCAACTCCTTTTCACCCACTGGGTAATTCACCTCTGGGCTGCTTAGTGATTTTGAAAAGAAAGCAACTGGGTGGAGTGATGAAGTGTTTGTTGGTCGTTGGGAGAGAACTGCTCCTACTGCCATATTTGATGCATCTACCTCTAGAATATATTGGAGGGATGGGTCTGGATGGCGTAGTATGGGAGCAGAAGTGAAGCTTGATTTTAACAAGCAGAAAGCTTGATTTGCTTCTTCTGACCATTTGAATGTTTTTTTTATACTTGTTAGTTGTGTGAGAGGTCTCACAATGGCGGAAAAGTTCTTGATGAACTTCCTATAGAAGTTCGAGAATCCTAGGAATCGCTGTAGGGCCTTACGAGTTGTTGGTGTAGGCCAGTCTAGAATACAGGATATCTTACTCATATCCATCTTAATTCCAGTTTTGGATATGAAGTATCCTAAAAATAATATTTCTTCTTTATGAAATAGGCATTTTTTTAATTTCACGTATAGACTGTGTGAGAGCAGTCTGGACAACACAAGTCTTACATGTTTTATGTGTTCAGGCATAGATCGAGAATAGATAAGTATATCGTCTAGGTATACTACAACACAGACATCACGTAAGTCTCTAAAGATGTCGTTTATGAATCTTTAGAAAGCTGCGGGAGCATTACATAGCCCGAATAGCATCACAAGGTATTCGAATAGTCCGTATCTGGTTCTGAATGCTGTTTTCCACTTATCCCCGTCACGGATTCGGATTAGGTTGTATGCCCCTTTCAGGTCTAATTTGGTGAAATAAGTAGCCCCACGCACTTGTTCAATAAGTTCAGGGATAAGCGGCAAAGGATAGCGATCCTTTATCGTAATCATGTTTAATTGCCTATAATCGATAATAATCCTGAGACTGGAATCCTTATTGCAGACAAAGAAAAGTCCTGCAGCAGTGGAAGAAGTAGAGGGTCTAATGAACCCTTTTGTCAAATTCTCATCCAAGTATTCCTTGAGGTGAGAAAGTTCATCCTGTGAAAGGGGATAAACATGACCGAAAGGCAATTTGCTGTTAGGGAGTAGATCGATAGTGCAATCGTAATCCCTATGGGGAGGCAACACTTGAGCATTTTTCTCAAGGAACACTTCGGACAGATCCTGATAGCATAGTGGTGCAATTTCATCTGACACCACAGACAGAATCTTCCCATAAGATGGGAGGTTACACGTATTCTCACAATAGTGAGAAGGGAAAACCAAAGTCCGTTTTTTCCAATCTATGATTGGTTGGTGTGTGTGTAACCAGGGAAGTCCCAAAATAATAGGAAAATGGGATGAGGATAGTATATCAAAAGTGATGGTCTCCACATGTGACTCGTTGGTAGTGGCAAGGAGTGCCTGTGTCTGGTTGGTGATTGGACCAGAAGACAGTGCAATACCATTAATGAAACTAACAGAAACAGGCTTAGATTTTGAAATAATAGGTATTTTATTTAAGGTAACAAAGCGTGTATCAATATAGTTTCCACAAGATCCAGTGTCGACCATAGCCTTGGTGGTGATCCTAGTTTGGTCCCACTGTAATATTAAATGAACAAAAAGATAGGGGTTAGAAAAGGAAGTCGTTAATCCTCCCAGCAAGACATGTGAACACTCACCCTCTTTTTTGCGAACAAGGGGACAGGTGCTTATCAAATGATCCGGGGATGCGCAATACATGCAGAGATTTCTGGATGTTCTTCTAGCTCGTTCAGTAGTCGTTAAAGGTGGGCGTATGGTTCCTACATCCATGGGAGTAGGGTCAACGGCCGAAATCCGAGAAGGACTAGACAATGGCATTCCCATCTTTTCAGCCCTTCTTTCTCGCAGTCGTCTGTCGATGTTGATACTAAGTTGTATCAAGGCCTCCAAGGTGCCAGGTAAATCGCCCGTCTTTAACAGCTTCCGATAACCCGAGTCTGAATTGAGTTCGCAAAGATGTGTCATTCCACCCTGAATCAAGGGTCCATCTTTTGAACTCAGATACAAAGTCTTCTACAGGTCTCCTTCCTTGTTTCAAGGCCCTCAACTGCATATCAGCAGTACTCTGCCTATTGGGGTCATCGTATAAGCTGGTGAGTTCCGCTAGGAATAAAGAATAGGTGTTGAGAATCTGATCATTATTCTCAAAGAGAGAGTCTGCCCAGGCCCGTGGATCACCCGTCAAGTATGAAATAACGGTACAGACTTTTATTTGATCAGTGGGGTATGTACGAGGCTTTAACAAAAAAAACAATTGACATGCGTTTTTGAATTCCCGAAATTTTTTCCGGTCGCCTGTAAACACTAGAGGGGGGTTTATTTTAGGTTCAGGAGGCTGAACAGCAGTAAGCCGTGAGAGCTGGGTTACCTGCTGTGTTAAAGTCTGATTCTTTTCTTGTACGTCAGTCAGAGCAAGTATTAACGCTTTTACTTGTTGTGTTAATTGTGTCACTTGAGTGGGTAATTCTGCTGAATCCATTTTTATGGTTCGTTCAATCTGTAACGCTCCTGCGTTTTTGTTATAGGCTGGATTTACAGCTGCAAAATCTCCACTCAGTAGTCATGTAGAGATGTGTTGAATACCAGATCCAACTCTCCAGGACTCATCACCGTGGGCCTGTCAGCTTCAACATACAGATATATACACACTCAATGAGATGTTCCTGGAGTGATAGGATGTATATGATAGTATGAAGGTGATGTGCTGAAGGGACAGGTGTGAACAGTGACAAGGATTGTAACCACTTGATAGGTTTGTACAGGAGAGTTCAAGATGGTATTTAGGAATGCAGATAGGTTAGTATCGAGTATGCTAACAGGTGGTGAGGACAGCAGATGACAAATACAGGATAGACTAACCCAGTGCAAGGATAGATAGTAGTAGACAGGAGAGCTAGCAATCTATGCAGCAGTGCAGATGATAGATGGTAGTAGACTGTAGGATATGGGCAAAGAGGGATTGTGCACCACGTCTGATAGTTTGGTAAGGCCCAGAGCCATCCAATCCACAGTGCGCAATGACGGAATTAAGTGTGCTAACGTTAGCAACGGAATGGGGAATTGGGTAAAGGATTGGGCTTGGGGTTTGAGGTTAGCAATATGTCTCCAGGCAGATATAGATATCTGCATAGAGGGCAGAAGGGAAGGAAAATGAGAGGGTCTGAGAAGGCTGGCGCAAAGCAGGGGACGAAGACCTCCCATACCCACAACAACCCCCTCAATTTGGACCCATGATTTATCAGAGCTTTGATGAAACCAAGCTTGAAGCTGATCTAAGATTGCTGCTAAGTGATAATGCTTAAGCACTGGTAAGCCAACCCCTCCCATAGATTTATGTTTACTGAGCATATTAAAGGATATTCTGGGGCGTTTGCCATGCCAGATAAACTTACGTAGGTCTTTGTCCAGGGAGACAAACAGGGAATCAGGTAGGGCGAGAGGGATGGTGCGGAAAAGATAAAGTAGATGGGTTAGGAGTAACATTTTTAAGGCAGCAATGCGACCTATCCAGGAAATTTCAAAGGTACTTAAGCGTTGGAGTTCTCGTCGGTACTCGTCGATAAATGTCAAAAAGTTACACTGGTACGTTTTATGGGTGGGGACCACCAGTTTGATGCCTAGATACGCCAAACCACTAGTCGACCATTGGTATTGGAAATTGGATTTAATGATCCGGGCCATGGGCTTGGAGATATTAATTGGGAGCAGGGACGATTTGAAGACGTTGAGTTTGTAATAGCAGACTAGGCTAAAACGGTGTAATTCTTTTTGTACTTCCTGCAGGGAAGAGGTCGGATCTGTGAGGGTGAGGATGACGTCATCTGCAAATAATTAAATTTTGTGGGACTGATCTGCTACAGGGATACCAGAAATGAGGAGATTTGCACGGATATTGGCAGCTAAAGGTTCAATAAGTAAAGAAAAAATAATGGGTGACAGGGGGCACCCCTGTCTAGTTCCGTTGGTGATAGCAAAGGCGTCCGACAGAGCACTAGAAGTATAGACTCTGACTGAGGGGCGAGTGTAGAGAGCCATGACGGCAGAATTGATATAACCCGTTAGTCCGAATTTTTGAAGCACCGCCTGGAGGTATCCCCAGTGTACTCTGTCGAACGCCTTTTCAGCATTGAGGGCAAGAAAGACAGCAGGCACCCTCCTATGCTCCACTAGGCGAAGCAAGTTAAACATCCGACGTGTACCGTCAGGGGCCTGCCTGCCCTTGACAAACCCCACTTGGTCAGTGTGAATAAGGGAGAGAGTGATCGTTGCTAGTCTGTTGGCTAATACTTTGGCATATATTTTCAGGTCCGAATTGAGTAAAGATATGGGCCTAAAATTTTGAGGGTGATCCGACCTCTTCCCCGGCTTGGGAAGAGTAACAATAGTAGCCTGAAGAATTTCAGGGGGAAAAGTGGAGGTACGGGCAGCTTCATTGAACAGGTCCGTCATGGCGGGAATTAGAGTGTCAGCAAATGTTTGATAATATTCCACCAGAAATCCAGCAATGAGGGACGAAGTGGGTTTTGAGGTAGTGACATCAGCGGCCAAATTATATAAGTAATGATAGTATTTTTGAAAGGTGTTAGCTATGGTGGTAGGAGAGTAGACTAGGGAACCATGAGAAGAATCTGTAATGGAGCTTAGTTTGGCCTTTAGTTGGCGTAATTTAAGGAGGGATGCCAGGAGTTTACCCGCCTTGTTCCCCTGAGAGTAAAAGGTGGCTTTACATTGCTTAAGGGAGCGTTCATGCTCACCGAAGAGATGCATTCGAAGGTCATGTCTGACCTTAAATAGGTCGGACAGGAGCTGTTGAGAAGGGGATGTTTTAGTTTGCTGCTCTAAGTGTTTAATCTTGGATAGCAAAGAGGCAAGTGTCTGCATTTTCCTTCTTTTTTCCCTTGCTGCTATTTGAATCAGCAACCCCCTACTAACAGCCTTATGAGTAGGCATTCAGATCAAAAAATTCCTTGAGATGAGAGCGCAATTTGTCTTGAGTTGCGGTCTGAGACAATAAATAGGTATTGTTGCGCCACAAAAAAGTCGGGAAGGTTGACAGTCATCACGGAGTTGTAGAGATATGGGGGCGTGGTCTGACCATGTTATGGAATGTATATTAGCTTGTTTAGTTCTGTGAAGAAGAGGGAGATCCACTAGGAACATATCCAACCGAGAGTATGTGTCATGGGCAGAGGAAAAAAAGGTGTAGTCCTTATCTGTAGGATGCAGACAGCTCCAGGGGTCAAAAAGATCAAAGGTGTGAAGTAGGGGTGTTAAAGAAGGAAGTCTGGCAGTATTTGGAGCAGTGGAATCCAAGGAAGGTTGGAGCGTAATGTTCAAATCCCCACATATAAGTAGGTTGCCCTTCTTAAGTTTGGTGACTTTCCTTAACATTTTGGGCAGGAAGGGCAATTGCCCCACATTTGGGGCATAAATATTGACAATCGTGTAAGGAACGTTGTAAATTTCGCAGATTAGTATTATGAAGCGACCATTAGGATCCAAAATGGTGTCCTGCTGGACAAAGGCTACCGTGTTGCTAACGGCAATAAGCACACCTGTTAGCAACACGCGGTAGGGTACAACTTGTGGGAACATTTGGGGACGGTGAAAAGTGAGTCTCCTGAACACACAAGACATCAGCATATAGAGAAACAGCTTCGGACCACATCAATTTGCGTTTAAAAGGGCTGTTCAGTCCGTGGACATTAAAAGAAATTATGTTGATAGCCATGGTGGTGGAAGGCTAGGGTGCTGGTGAAGGCCATGACGCTGAAGGGGTAAGTAGAATGAGCGGTGTATGAGGTGCAGGAAAACAGTACCTGGTTCCAAATGATGCAGAGACAGAGGTGGGCACCAGAAGATGAAAGCAGGCGGTCCGATGGTGAAGATGAGGATCATCGAGGACTCAGAGTTGACGGTGAGAAATACAAAAAAGGGGAAAAAAGAATAAGGGAGAATAAAAAAAAACAACAGGAATAATATAGAACAATAGAAAGAGCTGGGTAGCAGTGCATCCGCAACTGCAGGTGCGCATCAGTAGAATGAAGGGGGTCAATTCCGGTGTGATCCCTGGACATAACGGCAGCCTTATGAGTAAGCCCTAAAAAAAAAACTGAACAAAAAACAACAACTCAAGGGCTAACAGCAAAGTGACCAGGTGTGATAGCCATGATTATTCAACCAACTTTCTCCCAATCCAGCGACAGTCGGGCTTTGGAGGAGGTAGATTGCAGGGTTTCCTCAGCGGGGCGTAGTAAGTCCCACTGTCGTGCAAGTTTAAGGCCATCTTCTAGGGTTCTAATCATGTGAGAGGAGTTGTTCCTAGTGATGAGTAACTTTACCGGGTAGCGCCATTGGTAAGGTATTTGGTGATTGCGGAGGAGTTTGGTCAGGGTATTTAACTTCTGTCTCGCCTGAATGGTAAATTGGGAGAGGTCTGAGAACAGGGTAATCCCCGCATATGGTTCAGGTAGTGGAGAATGTTGTCTGGCATGTCGCATGAGATCTTCTTTAATGTGGATCTTTGCGATCACGTCCCGGGGCACTGTATCAGGGAGATGAGCCGGGCGGGGAAGCCTATGAGCCCTGTCCACCACCCATTCCCTGTACGGGGAGTCAGGAAGGAGGGCCGCGATCATATCCTGCACATAGGAGCGGAGATCTCGAGGATGCACAGATTCAGGAACTCCACGGAACTTTACATTGTTCCTGAGAGATCTATCCTCCAGGTCCGCTATTTTCGCCTTAAGTGCCATAACATCATCTTCTTTTTCATTATGAGCATCAACAAGTTCATTTTGGGCCTCAGTAAACTCCACCATTTTGTCCTCCACCCTGTTTACTCTGCTTCCCAGGTCCGCTACTTCCCCTCTGACTTGCGACAATAAAGCAGCCATATCTCTGTGTAGAGAACCTCTAAGGGAGACTAGCATCTCTTTAAGAGTGATGTCCATAATGGGCTGATTCTTGGTAGGAAAGTTATCTATAATTTCAAGATCTTCCCTGGTATCATCCTGAGAGTGACAGTCCTCCCCAATATGCTCCCCAGAGTGAAGCTGTGGCGTGGAGTATTTAATTTTACTCTTCTGGGGACTGGTACTGGGGGAATTTGGGGTGGATGGCAGCTGATTACCTCGTTTGAATTGCTGAGGTCTCCTGTCATTGATGTCGTGCTTTGGGAGAGGTGCTGTGAAGCTGCCGGCGCCATCTTGAGAGAGTGACATGCTGGGCAGAGAGAAGAACTCTGTGAGCTTCTGCGGGCTTCCCTTCTGCTTCTTTTTGCCCATGGCGGGTGTTGGATCGTTACCGGTGAGGTGCCCCATAGGGATCTAGGTAATGAGGGCTGCTGAGTGTCGCTGGAATTAGCTGCTGTGCAGGGACAAGCACCGGAGCTCCATAGAACGCGGCCATCTCCATCGGCTGCTGGCCATAAAAACAATTAGGAACCTCTATTAGCTGCTTCTACAATATACAGTAGCTGTAAACTGCTCTTAAAAAGCTGTTGTGGCCATGAGTCTCTTTACATTTTGGTAATACAAATGTATTTGTTATTACAAGTTTTTCTTTTCCATACCAAACATATTAAAAAAGGAACAAAACAAACAACAAAAAAATAAAATAAATAAATTCCCATTTTTTTTTTCTTTCCTATCCTCTTTCTCTCCCACTCTTCTTCCCTTACTACTTAATTAAGCTGATAAAACATTAACGTCTGTAACACATTTTATTGATTATTATCCAGTATTCCAAAGATTCCAAAAGTATTCCAGGGCAACTGATACACTATTTAGAAGAGTTGGATAAGACAGGCCAGCCTTCTCTTCAAGCACTACCTCTCTATATTGTGAGCTTAAGCTAGAGCAAGCTAGAGCATCTGTCCATTTCCTGGATCCAGTACCCAAGGGTAGGAGGGTTGCTATTAACTTACGATCCATAAAAAGTGACCTTATAATGGCCACTACCTGATTGTATTCTAACTCCAGCCCCTTCCCACCTGGAAAAACCTTCCAGCCGCGGAATTTAGAGAAGCGCTCTATTTGACCATAATGGTATAAATAATGAGTCTCTTTACATGCCACTACTGCCACCGATGTAGTAGTTGTGCCAATTACAATAAAAGGGATTAAACTATTCCATACTTTATTCAACATTAGTAAAATATAAACTTAAAACATTTAATTGACCAAAACCATTGCAGTTTTCCTTTAAAGAAGAAAATTTAATAGAGACATTGCTGCCAATAAATTGTTTCTTTCTTATATATATGCTTATTAAATGTGCATATGTTACTACAATATCAGTACACAGGGAAAGAGTTGTTTGCTCCAAAGTTCTTTGTTCTATGGATTTGTTGTGCATGAATTATTTTTGGTAAAGTAAATCCCAGATTTAAACAAGCAGCTTGCTTTACTACTGTGTTTTCCTGGTCTTCTTGTAATATTTACCTTGTTAAAAAAAATAGATTTTTGCAAGTACAAAAATGTCAAATAAGAAAAAAGAGAACAGTTTGCTTTCATACTGTACACTTGGTGCATCAGTAAATCGCACTTATGAAACATTTAAGACAAAATGTACCCTGTAGAATTCCTTGCCTGCTTTGTTAAGTATCTTTTTGATGCTTTGGAATCCAGCTGTGTTTTAAATGGTAATCTTGCAAACACTCCTCCTGAACATCATGAAATTGTTTGTTTCACAAGGCATGACTTTACAGTTTTTCTTTTTTCTTTAGCTTCATTTTATATGCTATATAACATGCTACTGATGAAATTTAAATGTTATTCATCATGGCTACACTTCTCAATGCGATTTTTACATTACCAGCATAACTGCTTTGTTGTAACTAATGTCACTGATGATAAATTCACAACAATTTTTACATCTAAAAGCTTTCATTTTCAAATTGGCATTCTTTGAATAGTGCCATAACATGTTATAAATAGCACTAGAAATATAATTGTAGGGTTTTCAGACTTTTGATGAGATTTTAATACATTGCTTACCAAGAATTCAATTTCAAACAGAATTACATCATTGACATATGGTTTAGTATACAAACGTTGAAACACTACATCAACATTAGAAATTAAATTTTATCACTTTAACCACTTGACATCCGGAAGGTTTTACCCCCTTCCTGACCAGAGCATTTGCTAGGTGGAGTGCAGAGAAAGGTTGTAAACGGCGCTACCTTGTGCAAATAAATAATTAGATAGTAATAAAGTGCAAACTCTTATAACCAATAATAAATGAGAGGGTGTGTCCCATAAAACCGAAAGGATTAAAAAATTATATATACTGTGTATCAAGTGGGTACAAGTAAAATATCCTGGTGTGTGATGGATAAAACCCAGAAAGTGCTAAAGTGCAATAAATAAATAACATAGACAGTGTTTTTATTGTGATATACAAATAATTAAATCGTCCACTGTGGAAATAAAATAATCAAATATTGGTGAATATTCCTGGCACTGTTACTGTCAAAAGTGCAACATGCCAGTAAAAACCATATAGGTGAAGAAAAATGAAGTCAGGGAATAATCCCGTGTGAATAAAATAGACCAAAAATAAAAAATAAAAAATAAAATGAGAAATCAGCTGCAATCACCTGTGTGACCACTAGGTGTCACGCTGTATATACAACCTGCCCTAAACAAATGTTAGGCAAGATGGGGCGGGTCCATTGCGTCACAGCGTCACTTCCGGTTTGAGACTCCACCGTCGTGGAACGCGGAAGCTTCCCGGCGATTGCAACTGATGCGAGGCAGCTACCACGGCTTCTCAGAGTGAGTGGATGCTACGTTCTTTTTCTTCAGTTCATGTTTGATACTTCACGAGGCTCCCCCTTTCTTTCTCCCCATATGGAAACTCGCCAATCGGTGCTTGGTTGACTGTGGAGGGGGACCTTTGAAGATCCATCTTGCCTAACATTCGTTTAGGGCAGGTTGTATATACAGCGCGACACCTAGTGGTCACACAGGTGATTGCAGCTGATTTCTCATTTTATTTTTTATTTTTTATTTTTGGTCTATTTTATTCACACGGGATTATTCCCTGACTTCACTTTTCTTCACCTATATGGTTTTTACTGGCATGTTGCACTTTTGACAGTAACAGTGCCAGGAATATTCACCAATATTTGATTATTTTATTTCCACAGTGGACGATTTAATTATTTGTATATCACAATAAAAACACTGTCTATGTTATTTATTTATTGCACTTTAGCACTTTCTGGGTTTTATCCATCACACACCAGGATATTTTACTTGTACCCACTTGATACACAGTATATATAATTTTTTAATCCTTTCGGTTTTATGGGACACACCCTCTCATTTATTATTGGTTATAAGAGTTTGCACTTTATTACTATCTAATTATTTATTTGCACAAGGTAGCGCCGTTTACAACCTTTCTCTGCACTCCACATATATCTTGACCCCTTTTGGGGTTTGGTTGTTGGCCGCTTACACCTGTTATTCCTTCACGCCTCACCGCACACTCCATAGCGCTGGTCAATTTTTGCCTTTACACATTTGCTAGGTGGCACTGCTCTAATTTAACTGGTAATTGCGCAGTCATGCAATGCTGAACCAAAAAAAATTAAATGTATGTCCTTTTTTCCCTACAAATAGAGCTTTCTTTATGTGGTATATGAGCACCACTGTGATTTTTATTGTTAGCGATATAAATTAACCACTTGCCGCCCGCCGTCATATGACGGCGGGACGGTGCGGCCATTATCCTGGGCGGACGTCATATGACGTGATCCAGGAATGCAGGGAAGGCGCGTGATCGCGTGCGTGCCGCCGTGCACTGCCGGTGTCGGCGTGTCCCCGGGACACAGCCGGTCACCGGCAGGGGGGAAACAGCCAATAGGCATGGCTGTTTCCCACGTGATCGGCTGTGTTCCAATGACACAGCAGATCACAATACAGCAGCCCGGAAGATGACCGCGCATGCGCGATTGGGAGCGCGCAGCGTGGTCATGTCGGTGGCGCTGTGTTCCGTAGGAACACAGCTGTCACCGGCAGTAGTAAACAGTCACTGACAGTGACTGTTTACTAAGTGATCGGCTGTGAATCCATTCACAGCCGATCACAAAATGTAAACAAAGAGCAGTAACTCACTGTTACTAGCTCTTCTCCCCTCACACAGTTTCCAGTGTGAGGAGAGCAGAGCTAGAAATAGTGAGTTACTGCTCTGTACACATGTCAAATGTAAAAGCACACAAATAAAGGTCCCCACACAGTCCTCAGCCCCCCCCCCCCCCCATATTGCACCTGTCACCCAACAGTCACCTCATCAGTGCCCAGAAATTGACACCCATAACGTTCACATGAGAGCGTAGCGATCGCGGGCAGAATCACCGCGATTCTGCCCGCGATCCGGAAATCATTGCAAATTGCGGGACGCCTGTGCGTTGCCCGTGATTTGCAATAGCACCCCAAACGCTGTGCGATGTTGCCGCGATTTCCACCTGCCGAATCGCGGTAACATCTCGCAAACAACGCATGATGCCCAAAAAAGTACAAGAGCTTCTTTGGGGCGTCATGCGTTGTTTGCGCGATGTTACCGCAATTTGGCAGGCGGAAATCTCAGCAACATCGCACAGCGTTTGGGGTGCTATTGCAAATCACAGGCAACACACAGGCGTCACGCGATTTGCAATGATTTCTAGATCGCGGGCAGAATCGCAGTGATTCTGCCCGCGATCGCTACGCTCACATGTGGACATAGCCTAAAGTTCACCGGTCACCAGAGACTGCCATCAGTACCGCCGTGCACCATCGCCTGTCACCTGTCACCCATCAGTGACCATCGCCCGTCACCTGTCACCCCATCAATCACCGTCACCTGTCACCCCATCAGTCATCGTCATCTGTCACCCTATCAATCATCGTCACTTGTCACCCCATCAGTGATCGTCACTTGTCACCCCATCAATCATCGTCACTTGTCACCCCATCAGTGATTGTCATCTGTCACCCCATCAATCATCGTCACTTGTCACCTCATCAATCATCGTCATCTGTCACCTCATCAATCATCGTCACCTGTCACCCCATCAGTCATCGTCACCTGTCACCCCATCAGTCATCGTCACCTGTCACCCCATCAGTCATCGTCACCTGTCACCCCATCAGTCATTGTCACCTGTCACCCCATCAGTCATCATCACCTGTCACCCCATCAGTCATCGTCACCTGTTTGCCATATACATGCAATCACTTACCGACCGCCTAACGACTATATACGTCGGCCATTAAAAGCTAAATACTGGGGTTATGGCAGCAGATAGCTGCCATAACCCCGGTATTTTTTGAAACGGCGGGCGGTGGCTGAATGGTTTTTGGGGTGGAATTTCACATATACCATAGCATGTGTGACAAATATATCATTTAAGTGACAACTTTGTGTAAGAAAAAATAAATAAATGTTGTCATTTTCCAGAAACTTGTGGCAAAATATAGAATATTCCATGGACTCAACATGCCTCTCAGCAAATACCTTAAGGTGTCTACTTTCCAAAAAGGGGTCATTTGGAGGGGATTGTGGGGCTATCTTTGCATTTCAGGGCCTCTGAAACTGTGATACATAGGAAGGAAGTATAATGAGGAAATAGCGCCCTTTAAAAGGCTGAAGGTGATCTTTTGATATCGGGTTCCTTTACGTGGCTAGACTGCCAAAAAGTCTCTAACATGTGGTATACACATTCTCAGGACAAGTAGCAGAATGTATTTTGAGGTGTAATTCCACATATAGCTACATATATTTAAGTGACAACTTTGTGTAAAAAAAAAAAAAGCAAATACCTTAGGGTGTCTACTTTTCAAAAAGGGGTCATTTGGAGGTGTTTGAAGTGTTTGAAGTGTCCTGTCATAATATGGCCAACATTACAAGCGTATGCCACACATCACAAACTCTTCTAACCACTTGAAGACTAAGTCTTTTCTGACGCTTTTTGTTTACATTAAAAAGTTAGGTTTTTTTTTTGCTAGAAAATTACTTTGAACCCCCAAATATTCTGTATATATATTTTAAAGCAGAGGCCCTACAGAATAAAATGGGGGGTTTGTTGTATGCAATTTCTGTTTACATACAACAAAAGACCGATGCTTGTATTCGCATTTGCACGGGGGACAGGGGTGATTTAATTTTTTTTCAAATTATTTATTTTGTTTTTTATTTTATTTTTACATTGTCCTTTTCATACTTATTTTTTTTTTTCTTTTTTATCACTTTTTTTTGTTATCCTAGGGAATTTAAATATCCCCTGTCATAGCAGTAGTCAGTGAGAGGTACTCTTTTCTGAAAAATTTGGGGTCTATTAGACTATATTCGATGAAACCAAAGTGATGAAACGGTCGTATCTTCTGGCTTGGAGATGATTTGAGCCATTCTGGTCTCTGATCAGGTCTATGGTCAGCTGGTGGAACCACTGGCTGCATTCTCGTGTTCCTCAGTGGGGCAGGGGAGCCCAAGAAAGCTGCGGAAGACGCCAGGAGTGGGGATGTTCCATCCCACTGCTTGTAAAGGCAATCTAGCGACTAATTAGCATGAAAGAAGACCACTGGCTGAAAAAAACGGCGCCATCATCTGGTCAATGAAGTCCACCCCTCCCATGTTAAGGTTGTACTTGTGAACACAGAGGGCTTCTCAACAATATTAGTCGCCATTGCAATTTGGACTGTCACATCTGCTTGAATGGAAGATAGGACAAAAACATCCTTTCACTTTACTGCAAGAAATTAATTATTTCTTAAGCAAGCTCTCTCCCCCTGGGCTCTCTCCCTGTCACGGAACCATGAACCAGACGTACAACAACAGATAAGTGAAAATAAGAAAGCTTTATTGAAAAACAAGCTATAAAGCAAAAGTCCAAACGGATGGCGAAACCGAAGCAGAGACTTTGCGAAGCCAGGGGTCAGGAACCAGCAGGGTAGTCAGACGAAGCCAGGATCAGGAACCAGCAGGGTGGTCAGACGAAGCCAGGATCAGGAACCAGCAGGGTAGTCAGACGAAGCCAGGAACAGGAACCAGAAGTAGCAGCAGTCTTAGAAGCATGTGAACACAGGAGGACCAAGCAGGGAACTGAAGCCACAGACCTCCTATATATATGAGCTAGGCATCCAGCTCCTCCCAGTGGGAAGGAGGAGCCGCAGGGTGGGAGGCTACAAGAAACCCAGAAACCAAGATGGCCACCAGCACATGTCAAACGAAGGAGAACAGCAAGAAGGTAAGACCATGACAGTACCTCCCCCTCAAGGGCCCCTCCTCCGCGGAGTAAAGAACGGTTTCTGAGGGAAGCGTGCGTGGAAGGCTCGGAGCAAGGCAGGAGCATGGACATCTGCGGAGGGAACCCAGGAACGCTCCTCTGGACCATAACCACGCCAATGAACCAAAAACTGCACCCGACCGCGGACCAGGCGTGAGTCCAGGATATTGCTCACCTCATACTCCTCACGATTGCCCACTCGGACCGGACGAGGCCGAGGAACCGAGGAAGTGAAACGATTACACACCAGAGGCTTCAACAGGGAGACATGAAACACGTTGGAGATCCGCATGCCAGGAGGAAGCGCAAGGGCATAGGCTACCGGGTTTACCCTGCGAAGCACTCGGAAGGGACCAACAAAGCGAGGCGCCAGCTTGGGAGTGGGCACTCGAAGGTTGAGGTTGCGGGTGGACAACCATACACGGTCTCCGGCCTGGTAGGAAGGAGCAGGCGCTCGTCTGCGATCAGCCTGGAGTCTCTGGCGCTGCGGAGAGACCTCAAGGGACTTCTGGATCTGTACCCAAGAAGCACGTAGGACGGAAAGGTGATCCTCCACAGCCGGAATATCCTGGGGAGAGAATACCTCCGGTAACACGGCAGGTTGGAACCCATAGTTGGCCATGAAGGGAGACGTCCCAGAGGAAGAGTTCACCGCCGTGTTCCTGGCAAACTCAGCCCAAGGCAGGAGGTCAACCCAATTGTCTTGGTGATCGGAGACATAGCAACGAAGGAATTGCTCCAAGGCCTGATTGGATCGTTCTGCGGCCCCATTGGACTGAGGGTGGTAGGCCGAGGAGAAGGAGAGATGAATCCCCAACTGGGAGCAAAAGGCGCGCCAGAACCTGGACACAAACTGACTCCCCCGATCCGACACAATCTCCTTGGGCAAACCGTGCAACCGGAAGACCTCCCTGGCAAAAATCGTGGCCAACTCCTGTGCAGAGGGTAACTTCTTGAGAGGAACACAGTGGCACATTTTGGAAAACCGATCCACAATCATGAGAATGACCGTATGGCCTCGGGATGCAGGGAGGTCCACAATGAAATCCATCCCCAGGTGTGACCATGGGCGCTCCCCGGTGGCTAAGGGTTGCAGAAGACCCAACGGAAGGTGCCGAGGGGACTTACTCTGGGCACAAACGGAGCATGCCGCTACATATGCGGCGATGTCGGAACGTAGGGAAGGCCACCAGAACAGACGTGAAACAGCCCAGGACAGCTGATTCTTTCCAGGATGCCCCGCGGTCTTGGAGTTATGGTAGGTTCGCAACAACCGAGTGCGCAACTCCTCAGGCACAAAACATCTGCCGTTGGGTCTCCCAGAGGGAGCACCAGATTGAGCCGCCAAAATCTGCTCACCCAGGGGAGAGGTCAGGCTGGTGCGAATGGCGGCCAGGATCTGATTCGGAGGTATGACCGAAGTCGGAATCGACTCCTCCCTGGGCAGGTCGGAGTACTGCCGTGATAAGGCATCCGCCCTGATGTTCTTGGAACCGGGTAGGTAGGAGACCACGTAATTAAAACGTGACAAGAACAGAGCCCATCTGGCCTGACGTGGTGTCAATCTCTTGGCCTCAGAGAGGTAGGTCAGATTCTTGTGGTCCGTCAGGATGAGGACCGGAACCACCGAACCCTCGAGCAAGTGCCTCCATTCTTTAAGAGCCTGCACGATGGCCAATAACTCCCTGTCACCGATCTGGTAGTTGCACTCCGCGGAAGACAGTTTCCGGGAGTAAAACCCACAAGGAAGCAGAGGACCCTCTGGTGTTCTACGCTGAGACAGAAGGGCGCCTACTCCCGTCTCAGACACGTCCACCTCGAGGACAAAGGGCAACCCAGGGTTGGGATGCGACAGAATCGGAGCCGACACAAAGGCGGACTTTAGAGCCTCAAAAGCTCGGATGGCCTCGGGGGGCCAGACCTGGGAATTACTGCCCTTCCTGGTCAGATCCGTGAGAGGCTTGGCTAGCATGGAAAAGTCCCTGATGAACTTCCGATAATAATTGGCGAAGCCCAAAAAGCGCTGCAGGGAGCGAAGACCACTGGGCTGGGGCCACTGTAAGACAGCCGAAACCTTCTCAGGATCCATGGAGAACCCCTCAGCGGAAATGATGTAACCTAAGAAGGTTACCTGGGATCGGTGAAATTCGCATTTCTCAAGCTTACCGAACAGCTTGTTCTCTCGTAACCGTTGCAACACTCGTTTGACATCCAGAATGTGGGTCTCCATGGACTCAGAATATACCAAGATGTCATCCAAGTAGACCACCACACACTGCTGCAACAGGTCACGGAAAACATAGTTGATGAATTCCTGAAAGACTGCGGGCGCATTGCACAGCCCAAAGGGCATAACCAAGGATTCATAATGACCGGTCCTGGTGTTAAACGCGGTCTTCCACTCATCGCCCGCCTTGATCCTTACGAGGTTATATGCCGCCCTCAGGTCGAGTTTGGTAAAGACCGTGGCCCCTTTAAGGCGATCGAACAGCTCGGAAATCAAGGGTATCGGGTAAGCGTTCTTGATCGTGATGCGATTGAGACCCCTGTAATCGATGCAAGGCCTCAACTCACCGCCCTTCTTTTTCACAAAGAAAAATCCAGCCCCTGCCGGGGACGAGGATTTGCGAATGTGTCCGCGTGAAAGCGCCTCCCTCACGTACTCCTCCATGGCCTCATTCTCCGCTACCGACAGTGGATAGACTTTGCCACGAGGAGGAACGGCACCAGATTGTAACTCGATGGCACAATCGTATGGGCGGTGCGGAGGTAGGGCAACCGCGCGCACCTTATCGAATCGAATACATCCCGGTACTCCTCGTATTCAGGGGGCAACAGAGAGTCCGAGGAAGTACACAGCAACTTGACAGGCCCATGGATGCAACTAGCCCCACACTGCGGTGACCACGAGAGGATCTCGGCCGATCTCCAATCGAAAATCCGATTATGCTTCTGGAGCCAGGGGTACCCCAAGACCACCGAGTAGTGTGGAGACGAAATAACCTGGAAGCAGACCGACTCTCTGTGGACGGCACCAATGGCTAACCCCACTGGAAGGGTCTCATGAGTCACGTGTGGCGGCAGAAGGGGTCTGCCGTCTATCGCCTCAAGAGCCAGAGGAGAGCCTCGAGCCTGCAGAGGAATGGAATTGGCGGCAGCGAACACACTATCAATGAACAAACCACCAGCACCAGAGTCCACCAACGCCTGGGTCGTCACCGAGCCCCCGACCCAGGAGAGGACAACAGTGATCAGTGGTTTGTCAACACGGGAAACTGGGGACGAGGAGACTCCACCCAAGATCTGCCCCCGACAGGATCTCAGGTGCGAGCGTTTCCCGAACGGTTCGGACATGCCAACCGAAAATGCCCACCGAGACCACAGTACATGCATCGGCCCTCGCGTCTCCGGAGTACCCTCTCCCCCTCGGACAGGCGAGCAAACCCCAGCTGCATGGGTTCACCCCCAGACAAGTCATCCCCAGGAGGCGTGGGAGGAGAGGGAGGCACGGGTGGGACAACAAAGGTAGGCGCCAATCTGTTAGGAGGCCTCCGCAGACTCTCCTTAAAGGAAGTTATCTCCCTGAGTCTGGTGTCAATCAAAATCAGGAAAGAAATAAGAGACTCGAGCTCCACTGGTAGGTCCTTAGCTGCAACCTCATCCTTCAAGGCATCCGAGAGACCATGAGAGAAAGCAGCGACCAGAGCCTCATTATTCCAGCCCACCTCTGCTGCCAGGGTACGAAACTCAATGGCGTATTCAGCTACGGATCGTGAACCCTGTCTGATGGACATAAGGAGCTTCGCAGCAGAGGCAGCACGAGCCGGCACATCGAATACCTTCCGAAGAGAAGCAACAAAACCGGAAAACTCAGCAACCACCGGATTGTTGTTCTCCCATAAAGGGCTGGCCCAGGCCAAGGCCTTGTCCGAGAGCAGCGAGATTAAGAAGCCCACCTTTGATCTCTCAGTAGGAAAGGCATGTGGCAGCAACTCGAAATAAATGCCCACCTGGTTAAGGAAACCTCGGCACTGAGTTGGCTCTCCCCCAAAGCGCTGTGGAAGGGGGGCAGAACCGGACATACCCCGAAACACCGCAGGCGCAACAACAGGTGTCGGGGTAGACTCTGGCGCAACAACCGGAGCGGCAGTAGGAGCGGGCCCAGGAGCGACAACCGACCCATCGGCAACGGGAGCGAAATGAACCGTGCGTTCAAGCAGGGTTTGCAACGCCACGGTGAACTGACCCAACAGGTGATCCTGCTGATCAAGTCTGGCAACCAGCGTGGGTAGTGAGGATGGCCCTGTACCGTCAGAATTTGTGGCCTGTGGTGCCGTGCGTTCAAGCAGGGTTTGCAACGCCACGGCGAACCGACCCAACAGGTGATCCTGCTGATCAAGTCTGGCAACCAGCGTGGGTAGCGAGGATGGCCCTGTACCGTCAGAATTCATGGCTTGGTCCTAATGTCACGGAACCATGAACCAGACGTACAACAACAGATAAGTGAAAATAAGAAAGCTTTATTGAAAAACAAGCTATAAAGCAAAAGTCCAAACGGATGGCGAAACCGAAGCAGAGACTTTGCGAAGCCAGGGGTCAGGAACCAGCAGGGTAGTCAGACGAAGCCAGGATCAGGAACCAGCAGGGTGGTCAGACGAAGCCAGGATCAGGAACCAGCAGGGTAGTCAGACGAAGCCAGGAACAGGAACCAGAAGTAGCAGCAGTCTTAGAAGCATGTGAACACAGGAGGACCAAGCAGGGAACTGAAGCCACAGACCTCCTATATATATGAGCTAGGCATCCAGCTCCTCCCAGTGGGAAGGAGGAGCCGCAGGGTGGGAGGCTACAAGAAACCCAGAAACCAAGATGGCCGCCAGCACATGTCAAACGAAGGAGAACAGCAAGAAGGTAAGACCATGACACTCCCTAAGTGGGGTATTTACAAGCCATTGGGGGAAGCCCAAGTGATTAGGTCACAGGGTGCCACATGTGCTAATTCCAAATTCAAAAATGTGTCTAAAAAGTGGCAAAATTGTCCACATACAAATGGTACCCTTTACGGAACAAGGGAGACACCAAATCCCAAACAAACTTGCCACTGCTCCCTATGTTGTCTGGGCTGTCACGGAGCTCCACATGACTATCTTTTCCCTTGTAAATCAGGAAACTCCATGTATAGCTTGCTTCCCTCTCACTGAGCTTATACATTTTGACCGCATATCTGGCACGCTTGCTGGGGAGAAACTGTTTAAAAGCAAGGCGGCCAGAAAAAATTAACGAGGGACTCATCTACACAGACAACTTGTTGGGGCGTATACAAGTCTGCAAATTTTTGGTTAAAATGATTTATGAAGGGTTGAATTTTTTGGAGCTGATCATATTCAGGGTCACCCTGAGAATGACAGAGTTCATTGTCGTTGAAGTGCATAAATCGCATTATATTCTCATGGCCATGGCAACAGAGAACATAGGCATATGATGAATTGGGTCTGTGGACCAATATTAACCCGACTCATTCTTTTTAGTAATGCCCATGTTAAGGGTTAGGCCCAAAAAAGTGAATTCGGAAACCAAGATACGTTTCCATTTGAACTGTCTGGCAAGTTTTGCATTTGGATTTGCAGTGATAAATTGCTTGGCAAATAAATTGCTTTGGTCCACAATCGATCCGTATAGATCATCAGTGAAAAACAGATAAAAAAAACAAGAGTTAAATTTGCTGTTTCCACCTGAATTCCAGGTTGACCAGTGAATAGGGGAAGTATGGGTGCCGAGGAATTTGTGGGCTGCCAATCATGACTTGGAAGTGCATCAGGAAGGCCACTATGGGGTCTACAGGCCGGAATTCAAAATCTTGGTGGCTGCAGGACACTAATTGTGCTAGCCACCGCACCAGCTTGAACTGCACTTATGGGACTCAACACATCACCAAGTGGTACTGCAGTGCTGGTTTGTCTATGACCGGGATGAACTAGGCCGCTGGTGCTCACCAGTTCACCAAAAGGTAGAGAGGCACTAGTATTGGCACTCTGCTGCATACTGGAATCATCATGTGATTGTACCACCTCAGTAACCTGGGCACGGGATCGGGTACACCTGACCTTTGCAGGGACCTCTACTTCATCGTCTGAGCCTGGGCCTGTAGACTTATCAGTACTCAATCAAATCTCAGCACCACCAGGTCGAGGGACATGTACTAGGTACATGATCTGGTGCAGAGTGGCCTCCCTGCTGCAGTAAATGTACGATGGGCAGTCCGCAACTGGTTAAGGGACTTCTTCTGTAAGGAAGCTATGGTGATATGTATGGGATATGTGTGGGATATGTGTCTAAAGTTCAAAGCTGGGAATATGTGTGCACAGTCATGCTTTCTTTTAAGTTTAAATAAGGTTAAGGTATCTAGGGAACTTTAGGAAGACTTAAATGAAGATACAAATATATTGACATACATAACTCAATGTCTGTGGTCTTATTGCTCTTATCTATCATGAGTGTACCACAATCCCCACAGTGCAAGCAATATATGGAGGCATACAGGAGAAAAACAGCTGTTCAAAGTGCCTTTCAATAGCGGTACAGGCAATTTTTTGGAATTCTATTATAGCTGTTGTTTTGGATTTGGACAAGAACAGTCCGAGATTATATCTGCTGACTTTCCTAATTTGAGATTTATGTGCGCACAGAGAATAAACCAAAAACTGACACAGGCAGTTCAGTCAAATAGTTTGTTCTGATTTTATTAGTTCTTCTTTTGTCCTTATAAAGACTGAGGAAAGTAATTTCCAGGAAATAGTCATATATAATACGTATAAGGTGGTGATTGGATGATTTGGGTATCTATGTGTCTATGTCTTCCTTCTAGGACATGAGAAGGTCTTATTTTGGGTGTAGTGTCCCTGTTCAAGCGCCATCTTGCTTCAACGAAAGGAAGGGTGATCTAGCTGCATTTTGAGTAAGGTGGTAAATCTCAGGAGTAACATATATACATATATACATAAGGTATGCACCATAAGGTGAAATAGGCATTTCACTAATATAACCAGTATTACACCCATTACACTGTGAATTGAAAGGCGCTAGTAAAAAAAAAAAAAAAAAGCTGCTTTGAAAATGTAGATTGGTGTCATCGCATTACACATAAAGCCCTCCTAGAATGGATCCATTTGTTCTTGTGTCTCAATTTAGTGCATGGTTTTTCTGTGGGACCTACATGCTTTCACAGCACATAGAGGAAGATACAAGATGATCATGGATATCAGTGCGGGTATAAATGTTTTCAGAAGAAAAAGGTCTGTTGACAGCATAGTTCAGTTCCCAGTTGTAGGAAGTGAATGGAGAGTGTCAGTTGTAGGTACATTAACCAGGCCCCCTTTGGGGAGACTAGTCTGAGCAAAGACCCCTGGTGAAGACATGGAGCTTGATTTACTGAAGGCAAATATACTGTGCACTGCAAGTGCACTTCAAGTGCATTTGCTCTTGATCTGAAGGGAAGCTGTGAAATAAGGGTCTGCTGATTTCTATAATCCAATCATGTACAAATCAAAATTTTTATGTTCCTTGCATGTGATGAAGTATTGTTTGCAAAGTAAAGTTTTACCTCATTTACAAAGCTCTGGAGCAAGTGTAAGAAAAGGGAAGTTTGTATATGGCGCTGTCTGTTTAAAGCAGTGGGAAATGGCCTCCACGCAAAGGTTCGTGCATTAAACCAGAAATACCAAAGTTATGTGCGTTGCGACAAATTAACGCAGTGATACGTGTTTAGTGTAGTGTAGAGGGTGGTATTAGCATGCACCCCTATAAATATAAGTGACTTCTTATATAAATAAATATCAATGAGTAAAAGTGCATAACGTAAAAGTGACAATTTATTGCCTGTAATAGTGCTGGTGAGGAGTGTACAGACAATACCAGCTAAGGTGAATCAATAGTGCTAAAAATTCTCATTGGTAATGGATAAAATTGATACAATGTTAAGAATAAAAACACCTTCCAAAATGTGGATATTAGTGAAATTAGTGATATTAAAAGGGAGAAGGTGTGGTGGGTGGGGTGTCCAAAAGCTGAAACCAATAGGTGACACTCTCTCACCCAATTCATTTCTCTCCTAGGCTAGGGATGTGTAGTAATCAGCCACAGGGAGAAAAAAGGTTGATTCAATCCGGAGTTCCTTCGGTCGCTAGGAGTCGCCTCCCTCTGGTGTTCAAATCTGTGGTGCTCAAACAGAGAGAACAAAGGAACCCCAATAGCGTAGTATACAGTAGATATAGCATAGGCAAGTGTAGATGACTTACTATTCGGACCGATCACATCAGCTGTTTCGCGGACGCCGGGACGCTGCTGCTTCCGCGTTCCACTGCTCCAAACCACACAGGAGTGGTTTGGAGCCGTGGAACATGGAAGCAGCAGCGTCCCGGCGTCCGCGAAACAGCTGATGTGATCGGTCCAAATAGTAAGTCATCTACACTTGCCTATGCTATTTCTACTGTATAGAAAAGTCCAGTGAACTCTAAGAAAAGCTTTCTCTGGGTCAACAGGGTAAGTAAGACACTGGTGTCTAGTGAGAA
The DNA here is from genome assembly GCF_965119305.1 of Pelophylax lessonae. Classification (NCBI taxonomy): domain Eukaryota; kingdom Metazoa; phylum Chordata; class Amphibia; order Anura; family Ranidae; genus Pelophylax; species Pelophylax lessonae. The sequence continues at coordinate 725,048,226 of NC_138768.1, forward strand.
AGAATGTCTGTGAGCATGATGATGTTTTATATTACGCCTGACAACTGGGGAAGAAAACTACTTGTTCTTTGTGAATCAAGGTAAAAATAAGGAGAGTCAAGCAATTTGTTATAACTTCTGAATATATTTTCAAATCAAACTTAATGTATAAAATTGGGTATTAATTATTGAAGTGCATCAAGTCCCTATAAGGTTTATTGATTAGTTCACAAATCGGTATTCAGCAGAAATAGCATTATAGGCTTGATGAAGAAATGGAATAAGAAGGTCTTAAAGTTGTCAATAACATTTCTTAGTCAGACCATTTGTGCTGTGTCCAGATGTAGGCTGGAAATGACCTGAAGGAAATCAAGGTCTGTAAATGGCTCAGCAAATGTTAGGTTGTCGGTGCCACAGTGGTAGAGTTGGGAGGAATATTTTATAGTAATTATGTATAAATATTTATATATATACAGTATATATATACACACACATTTCGCTTGAGAAAGAGCATCAGCACAAAACTGGTTGCTGCATTGTGTTAATGTTATGTGTAGTGGATATACAAGCAAAAAGAGCATTTATTATATGCCTGGATGAAGGGGGGTGCTGGGGTGGAGTGCGCTACTCCCCCCCCCCCCCCAGATTTTAGTTGTGCCCTCTCAGGCCAGTCCTCCCTTGGAACTTCTGGCTGGCCACTGAACTCCTTCCCCCATCCCCCAATCCGGGCTAGGACATGGGGACGGCAGCCTGGAGCAGTGAAATGAGAAGTGGCAGAAAGGAGACAGCTGGGAGGAAGTGTGCTGTGTTGTTTTCTTCTCTCCTGTCAGAACAGCTCTTCTCCATACAGCACATGAGACAGAATAGTTCTTAGAATAGTTCTTAGAATGTATCAGACTGTACACACAGTTTGATTACCCACATTTCCTGCTGCCAGGAGATGGGCAGCCCTTGGAATAGATACTGGGTGGGTAATCAAACTGTGTGTATAGTCTGATGCAATCTAAAAGCGATCCTGACTCATGCGCTGTATGGAGGAGCACTGTTCTGACAGGGGGACAACACAGCACACCTCTTCCTCAATTTGTAGTTGTTTTCCCCCTGTAAGTTTGGGGGGGGGGTTGCAGATAGAAGGTTTTGAGCTTACAGGAAAATTGTAAACAATGAAGCGGGAGGGGCATAATAGTTTATGCTTAGGATTTTTGTAGAGGAGGGGGGGATGGGTGGCTATCTGTGCTGAGAATGGGGGAGAGAATATGTGCTAGAAGGAGGAATGGGGGATATGTGCTAGGAGGAGGGTTTGGGGTTGTTTGAGTCGTTAGGGGGGAATGGGGGGGGGGGGCTTTTCATGGTAGGAGAGGATGGAGGAAGGAATTGTGCTAAGAGGGGAGGATGGGGTGGTGGGCTTGGGTGTGGAGGGAGAAATTGTGCTGGGAAATGTAATTTAGAGGCGGTTGTGCTAGAAAGAGGGATTTGGGGGGATTTGTCCTGGGAGGAGAGATTTGAGGGAGAGGATTTGTGCTGATAGGGGGGATGAGGGGGGGTTGTGTGCCAGGTGGGGGTTGGGAAATTTGGGCTAATAGGAGGGATTGGGGGAAGGGGCTTGTGCTAGGAGTAGGGATTTGTGCTATGAGATGGGATTTGGGGTTTGTGCTAGGAGAAGGGGTTGCAGGAATTCATGCTGGGAGGGGGGATTTGGGGGAAAGAATTTGTGCTACAATAGGAACTTTAACAAAAAGGATGTGTGCTACTAGGGGTGATTGTTTGGGATGATAGAGATTTGTGCTAGCAGGGGGAATCCAGATGGGATTTGAGCTGGGAAGTGGGATTAGGTAGCAAAATTTTGTGCTGGGAGGGAGGATTTGAGCTGGGAGGAGAGGGAAGTTTAGCATTTTTATTTGGGGGAGAATTTTGACTTGCAGACGTAATAAATGCTTAGGGGATGAGTGTGCTGATTAGTGCATTTTTTTTTTTTTTAAGGAGGGATTATACTGAGATAGGATACTCAAGATGTTCACACTTGAGGGGAGTGCAGTTTGTCATCTTCACCCTGGGTGCGAGATGGCCTTGTCCCGGCACTGCCCACACTACACACAGGGCACTCAACATATCTCCTCCCCACACATCACATAGTTCAGCTCAGATTCCCTTACAAACACAGCCTCAAATTGCACAGTGTATAGCTAGTGTTGCAATTCTGACCTTTGAAATTACCATATCAGAATGGCGATGCAGCTACAGTAGCCAGCTACATACTGTGCAGATTGAGGCTGTGTCTTTAAGGGAATCCGATCTCAGCTATGTTCTGTGTGGGGAGGAATAGATCATCTGAGTGCCCAGGCTATGTGCAGTATAAAGATGGGAAGAGGAGCTCTACTGAGTGTTCTGCCACCAGTATCCCTGGTCTATTTTCTGCTGACAAATGTACACTGCCCTATTGCCCCCTATCCTCTACCCTGCTGACCCCTGTACACTTTATATTTAGCAATTAAAAATATGTAAATTAAATATACAGAAGAGACGGGGGGCGTGGCCGCCGCATAACAGCATGGACGTCTGAGCACGGAGCTCCTCCAGACCAGGGAGAGAATCCACTACCATCGGTGCCCTAACACCTCGAAACTCGGCCTGCTCCTAACTGTGTGATCGCTGGACTCGCCCTGCCTTTGTTACTGATGGCCAGAAAGAAAAAGGAGACCTGCCAGCCACGGCAGCTCCAGCACTTCTTTATGGCCCAGGACAAGCAGCGCAGCCAAGATGGCGGCGGCGGCGGATCTCCGGCCTCATCCAGCGGGACATCTCACTCCTCGCCTAGCCCTCCACACACCTCGGCACAGAAGGTGGGACAACCTAGGTCCCCGGCGGGCTCCACCCGATGTCCAGGAGTCCTGTCAAAAGCAAGCCCAGACTATCAGGGGACATGTCGGCCGTGGAGGTAAGCCAGGGGGACCTTTCATCCACTAACACAACCCGGGAATTGTCCCCAAACATAGACACCTTCCCTGCCAGCGAGAAGCCGGTCTCTGAAGTTAAACTCAGGGACATGATGATGTCTCTGCGTGTTTCCATGCACGCAGATATGATGGAATGTGTTGGTGCATTCAAGGAGGAGGTGCAGGCCCTGGGAGGACGCATGGACAGGGTTGAATCCAAGATGGGGGAGTTTGCAGCTTCACACAATGAACTGATCGATGCCCACTATACTCACGAGGATGAGATTGACAAGCTCATATCTAAATTGGCTGACATAGAGGATAGGTCAAGAAGGAACAATGTCAAGATCAGGGGGGTCCCGGAGTCGGTGCACCCCGGTGCCCTGGACCAATATGCACGAGACCTTATCTTGGCGGTCCTCCCAAACACACCACAGTCTGAACTTGTTATTGACAGAATCCATCGCCTCCCTAAACCTTCTCACCTACCGGAGGAGATCTCCCGGGATGTTATTATGAGGGTGCATTTCTATCATGTAAAGGACAACCTCATGTCAGCATTTAGAAAACGGGATCCTGTCCCGGAAGCATACTCCAGACTCCAACTATTTGCAGACTTGTCACAATACACCCTGCAACAATGGAGGGTTTTACATCCACTAACAAAAATCCTCAGGAATCATTCCATTATCTATAGGTGGGGGTTCCCTGTGAAGCTCACGGTCACATACAATAACAAGCCCCACGTTGTCACCACCATGCAAGCTGGCCTGGACCTGCTTCAGTCCTGGGGTCTCCTCCCAGACCAAGACAATACCCCTCAAAGGCCATCCAGACGCATCTCACCACTGTCTGAGGACTGGCAAACGGTCACCCATAAGAAAAAGGGGAAGAAACAGCTCAAAGGGTCGCCACCTCAAGCTTTTCCGCAAAGACCCTCTCCCTGAGTCTGGCCATAGTGCCCACCCAAACCTCCCCCCATGACTATGTGCAGTAAACCTGCTCACGAGTTTGTTCTCAATTTTTTACGCATAATCCGAGCATTTCACCTTTGCTCCTTTGTTTTGTTGTTTCTCTTTTTTTCCTATCCCCTTTTGGTCAGCAGATTACAACCACGGACTACAAGCACCTCAAATGGACACTTGTTGCGGAAGGCCCCTGCCCTCTTCACCCATTGTGGCTCCACGGACAGATGTCTCTGTGCTCCCTGAGAAGACGTACTGGATCAGGTAACATCACCTCCTTCTATACACCTGAATGATGGCTATCACAATCACCTCCTTCAATGTACACGGCCTCAACCATCTGCTAAACGGGCGTCTATGTGGCGTGAGGCTCTACAGCTTAAAAGTGATCTCCTAATGTGAGTGTGGGCTGTGTATCTCCTCGCTGAACACCTCTCCCGCCGGAGCTGACAGAGACGCCGCGAGGACGCCCTAAAACAGCGGAGCTAGAGAGCCGGAACTTGGCTGTGATCCAACCGCCGACATCTGAGCAGCTCGTGCCTCGGGAGGGGAGAGAGGAGCAGCTGTCCCGTGCGTGGAGAGAGAGGTGGAACCCGGCTAGACCCCGCCGTTCGGAGCGTGGGCGGCCTGACTGGGTAGGGGACCGTGTCCCGGACCTCCCGCTGGGTGTCTCCGCCGCCAAGCTCCTTGCGGCTGGAGCGCGCCGGGGTAACGGTGTGGAGAAGACAAGGAGAGTAGAAGGAGGAAGTAGGACATCAACCTCTTGAGCTCCCGCACTGTAGAGAAAAGGAGGTGGGATACCCGGTTGGAAAAGCCGGCCCGAACAAGCACAAGATACCTATTGCAGGTCATTATATTATTTTAAAGCTCCTTAATGTGAAGGGTTTCCCCCAGAGAAAAAGGACTGTATACCTACCGAAAGAGGACAGCTTCGAACGTGGGTGAGATAATACCTTTTTGTTCTTTTTCTACTTATATCTACCTATTTCCATTGCTTGTGGGATGGCCATAGACTGTGATATCCATAGCAGGTAAAGAGGAAGAAAAAGGGACTACATCCCCTCTGTGCCGGATACCTGTTTGCCTCTTGGTGTTATTGAAATAAAGTCTACTAGAGGAATTATTGGAAACTGGGAGAGAACTGGTTATTGAACTAAAAAGGAAAGCATGACATTAACTAAAAAAAGGAAAGGAAAGAAAAACACGATAAAAGTCAAGATAAATAAACCAGAAGGAGAAATAGATAAATATTTTGCTAATAATCATAAAACGCCAAGGGAAGTAAAAATGGCAAGATGTGGAAACAGTGCCTTAACAAGCCCAGAGTCAGGGGATGTGCCGAGCTCTATGACTACTTCTCCTATCTCGGAGAATTATCTGGAAAGTCCGGAGACGAGACAAAGGGAGAATGAAATATCTTGTAATTATACGCAGAGCTTGGAGTGCAGCGCGGAGTTAAAAGCTATGCTACAAGCTCTACCAACTAAAATAGACATAGAACAGATGGTGCATAAAATAGAGGAAGCACATCAGAGAGAAATGCAGGAAATTAAGAAAGATATACAAAATATCTCGCAAGCTCTAGTAGAGGAATCAAAGGCCAGAAAAGATATTGAAGAGAGAGTAACATCATTGGAATTAACAAGAGACATACAAAGGGAGATAGATGAGAAGATACAATTACAGTTGGAGGAGATAGAAAACAGAAATAGACGTAATAACCTACGCATAAGAGGCATACCTGAAACGGTGGGAAAAGAGAGATTATTAGAAGTAGCGGAAGATATTTTTAAACAGATCATGAAGGACAAATATCCGGAACAACTAGAGATAGAAAGAATACATAGAACCACTGGCCCCAGAAATAAGGATGAGAGAAGCCCAAGGGATGTGATCTGCAGACTATTTCACTACGTACATAAAGAAGGGATTTTAAGACTGGCATGGGAATCCCAGGATATAAAAGTGGAAGGAGGGATAGTTAGGATATATGCAGACATCGCCAGAGGAACATTGAGAAGAAGAACTCTTTTGAAACCGCTATTAGATCTGGCAAGAAAAGCAGGATGTACATACAGGTGGGGGTTCCCATTCTCTGTAACATTCCGTAGGAACGGACAGTATTTTAACCTTAGGACATATCAGGACAAGACGGCATTTTTCCGGTTTATTGAAACAGATCCTATTCAAATAGTGAATTGGCTGAACCGATTGCCCAGCGAAAAACCGTCAACATACCTTCAACAAAGGGAGAAAAGATCAGAGATACTATCAAGAGAAGAAAGAAGATAAAGAGACTTAACTATTAAGAGATTGTAGTGAGGTCCCCTTATGGGAATTAAGGGTTAATAATCTCCCCCCCTTTTTTTTTTTTTTTTTTTTTTTACACAATTTTTTAAATTCTTGATGGAAGTTATTCCTCTAACCACTAATTTTACGGGGGATCTTGGGATTTTCACATAATTTTGAAACTATGATGGAAGTTATTCCTCTAATCACTAAATTTGGGGAGGGGTTCCCCCCCCCTTTTTTTTTTTACACAATTTTGAAACTATGATGGAAGTTATTCCTCTAATCACTAATTTTGGGGAGGGGTTCCCCCCCCCTTTTTTTTTTTTTTTTTTTTTGAAACTATGATGGAAGCTATTCTTCTAATTACTAAACTTATGGGGGATTGATAGATTAACAATTGGGGGGGAGGAAAGAAGGAGGGGATTGAATTAGTGAATTTGAAAATGTTGTGATGTTTAATATGTGATGAATGACGCTCAGGGGATCGGGGGGAGGGATGGTTGGGGAAGGGAGAGAAGGGAAGAGGGAGGTTACTCTCAAACCTGCTACCCCCCCACCTATCCCCAGGGCCATAAGTTAGACATTTTAATGTCCTTTGGTAATTTAATGAGAAGGGAAGGCCTCTATTTACTGGGGGAAACTGAAGAATATGAGGGGAAAAGGAAACTCCGGTAAATCTTAGAATAAAAAAAGGATAGAATAAGCACATAAAAAACGGCGGGAGGAGGTGGAGGAGAGTCCACAGAGAATCACTTCAGGGCACGACCCTATCTATAGAGTCACACAAGTGGCACGAAAGTGACCGTGTGAAATAAGGATAAGTTTTGTTATTATCCGAAACTACGGGGGAGAGGGTCGCTCTCTTGTGGAGATCGTCCCCCTCAAACCCGTAGGAAGGGGGGTAAAGGGAGGGGTGGGGGTTTAGGGAAAGCGGAGGGGTTTTTTTTTTTTTTTTTTTTTCTCTCTCTCCTCTCTCTCTCTCTCTCTCTCTCTTCCTCCTTTTGCTCGTTTTTTGCGTCACGAGCTAAGGATGGAAAATATAAAGGTGGTATCATATAATGTCAAGGGACTCAATGTACCAGAAAAAAGACACATTCTATTATCTGACCTAAAGCAGTTACATACTAGTATAGCACTGATCCAAGAAACGCATTTCAGGACGGATAAACTACCCTATCTTAAAAACAGAAATTTCCCTTATGCATATCATTCCACTTATACACAATCTAAAGCAAGAGGAGTCTCCATACTTATTGCAAACTCTGTCCCTTGGACTTTCCAAGATAAAATGCAAGACCCGGAAGGAAGATTTCTGTTTGTGAAGGGGATAATAGGAGAAATACAAATAACAATAGCAACAATTTATGCGCCCAACAAAAGACAGGAAAGGTTCATAGCTAAAGTAATAGAGAAATCTATGAGGTTTTCAGAGGGACAGTTAATTATGGGAGGAGACTTTAATTGCCCATTAACACCAGCATTGGATATATCTACAGGGACATCGACTTTTTCAGCGGGAAGGAATAAAACAATTTTAAAGACAATATATAAAGCTCAACTTATAGATGCATGGCGGTTACAACACCCCTCTGAAAAAGAATACACCTTTTTTTCTACGCCGCATAAGACTTATTCTAGAATTGATTTTTTTCTTATACCACATGCACAATTACAATCAGTTCAAAAAACAAGTATAGGTAGTATCACATGGTCAGACCACGCACCTATATCCTTGCTGTATAATTTGGTGGTGAATTCTGCACAGGGGAGGAGCTTCTGGAGGCTAAACGAAAGTCTGCTACAAAAGGAAGAGATATTAAGGGAAGTTGAGAAAGAAATGAAAAGTTTTTTTGAAATAAATGAACAACCAGACTGTAAGATAGGAATACTCTGGGAGGCACATAAGGTAGTTGTGAGAGGACTCCTTATAAAACATGGAGCACGTATTAAAAAAGAAAGGAATGAGCAATTATCACAGCTATTGGGAAAACTTAGAGAACTAGAGATAGAACATAAACAAAGACCAATAGATGTAACCTTGGTTGAGTTAAAATTAGTCAGGAAACAGATAACAGACCTGTTACAGTATAAAGCAAAAGCTGCATTACAAAGATGCCGCAAATTAAACTATGAGGCGGGAGATAAATGCGGGAAAGTACTGGCTAGAACTGTGCGTGAGCAGAGGACAAGAGCTTATATACCATCTATCACATCAAGAGAGGGAATTAAAAAGACTTTGCCAAAACAAATATTGAAAGAATTTGAGATATACTATACTTCTCTATATAATCTACAGGAGGCACCCCCTCAACAGCAAGATATGGATCAGTATCTGGTACAGTCACAGATGCCTAGACTCTCAGAGGAGGACCGGGAAAGTCTGGAAGCCGAGATTACACTAGAGGAAATAAAACAGGCAATTGGAGCCATGAATCCCGGGAAGGCGCCTGGCCCAGACGGCCTAACGGTACAATATTACCGGGTACTGTTCCATATCTTGGGACCGTATATGGCAAAGCTGTATAACGCATCAGGTCCAGAAGGGAAACTAGCGAGAGATACACTTACAGCTCACATCTCGTTAATATTAAAAGAGGGTAAGGACCCAGCGGCATGTGGCAGCTATAGGCCAATATCCCTATTAAATGTGGATTTAAAAGTACTGACTAAAATCTTGGCAAGTAGATTGGCAGAATTCCTTCCAAAATTAATACACCTAGATCAGGTAGGCTTTATGCCATCTAGAGAGGCAAAAGACAATACAACAAGAATCCTCAATTTGATGCAAGTAGCAAAAGAAAAAAAGATCCCTTATGTTGTGCTGAGTACGGATGCAGAGAAGGCATTTGATAGAGTGGGATGGCCGTTTCTGTTTTCCGTACTCAGACACATCGGATTAGGAAAAAATATGCTAGAGAAGATTACTAGGGTGTACACGGAACCGATAGCTAGAGTAAAGGCCAATGGGTTATTATCAGAAGCTTTCCCAATAAGGAATGGTACTAGACAGGGATGTCCCCTGTCACCCCTCCTGTTTGCCTTAACGGTGGAACCGTTTCTGTGCAGGGTCAGACTGAATCAGGATATTGAAGGGATAGAGGTAAAAGAAGTGCAATATAAAGTAGCTGCTTACGCAGATGATTTATTATTTTCCCTGACTAAACCGGGTATCTCACTGCCAAATCTCCTACAGGAATTTAGAAAATTTAATAACCTGTCCTATTTAAAGATTAACTATGGAAAATCAGAAGCAATGGGCGTAGGATTATCTATAGCTCAAATTAACCTATTAAGAGACAGTTTTGGCTTTAAATGGAAGAAGGACGCAGTGAGATACCTGGGGACTTATATACCAGCAAGGTTAATACAGGTGTTTGACCTTAATTTTTTACCACTTTTGGAAATGACTAGGAAACTACTTAAACAGTGGAATGGCGGGCTACATTCTTGGTTCGGTAAATGCAACTTATTAAAAATGATAGTACTACCTAAATTTTTATATCTATTACGTGCCTTGCCAGTTAAGATACCAAGCGCGTTTTTCAAGACAATACACTCTCTTTTTGTAAAGTATATATGGGCCCATAAAAGACCCCGCATAGCACGTAGAACTTTAACCCTACCGAAAAAGAATGGGGGTCTGGCTGTACCAGATGTCCGAGTCTATTATCTTGCAGCACATATGAGCAGGATATTGGATTGGTGGCATCATTCAGAAAATAAACTTTGGGTACAAATTGAACAGACTCAAACAGAAATAGACTTAAAGAGGGCGATATGGGTCTACCAGTGGTTGCCTAAGGAGTTGAAAAATCACCCAATAATAGGAAATACACTGCGGATATGCTCGCATCCGAGCATATATAGTAAACTAACGAAGAAGGAATCACCTTTATTTCCAATATTAGGGAATCCGCAGTTTACTCCGGGCTTAGACTCCAGAAGCTTTATACAGCTGAGAGAAAAGAAACAGGAACAGGCTTCATCATTTCTTATACAAAATAACTGGGTTTCGATCAGTGAATTGCTGGAGAGAGATGGTGCATATAGCTTATCTTTCTGGCAAGCAGCGCAACTACATCATTTCCTGGACTCCATACAGGACTCAGAGAAGTATGGTAGAGCATTAACAAAATTTGAAAAGCTATGTGTAGAACCAGGGAAACTACTACGTACACTGTCAATCTCCTACGATTTACTGATGGAACCAGAAGAGCAAGTTAAACCTCAGTGGGTGGGAAAGTGGGAGAAGGATTTAGGGTTTGAGTTAACAGAAGGGCAGGTGCAGAGAATAGTGAGACTAACTTTTAAACCAGCAAGATGTACCAAGACTCAAGAGATGAACTATAAGTTCATGATGAGATGGTATATTACTCCTGAGAAATTGCATAATTGGTATCCAAGAGAAACCAGTGAATGCTGGAGATGTAAAAAAGAAATAGGTACGCTAGTCCATATTCTCTGGACATGCACAGAAGTTAAACCCTTTTGGGGAAGAGTAAAGGAGGTAATCCAGAAATTTACTGAAAATAGAATAGAGGAAAAACCAGCCCTTTTCCTGCTGCACTTGTCGGATATACCGACAAAGAGTTACGAAAACTCGATCGTCCCATTTTTGATAAATGCAGCAAAGGCATGTATACCGAGTAATTGGAAAAAAGCACACCCCCCCTCGATAGGAGAATGGGTAAATAGAGTAGAGGAAATAAGGAGAATGGAGGAAATGATTGCATCCTCTCAGAATAGGCAGGGAAGATATAAGAAAATATGGGAGGAGTGGAGTCAATTCATAATCTCGGAAGAAGGGAAACAACTTACAATAGGATAAAGTAATCTGGAAAAACTTATTGATTGCTTTGATCACTTGAACATTGGCTATGGATGGAGGGGTGAGGGGGGGAGAGAGAGGAGGAGAGAAAAACTTATGGGGGTTTTCCCTTTTTTTTTTTTTTTTTTGGTCTTGATAGGGAGGGAGGGAGGGAGGGAAGAGAGAAAAAATGTAGGAATATAAGAGGTAAAAAGTGGAAGAGGAAGATTAAATTACGTGTTAAAAAATGTTGTAAATTTCACTTTGAAGTAATGTTTGTATTTTGTTTTTTGTATGAATATTCCTGAATAAAAATTTCATATTTGAAAAAAAAAAAGTGATCTCCTATGTGTACAAGAGACTCATTTCATGCAGTCCTCGGCCCCTGTACTGTCACACAGAAATTTCCCTCATATTTACACAGCCTCGGACAGCTGCAAACGCAAAGGAGTTCTAATAGCAGTAAAAGACTCTGTCGCCTTTTCCCAACACAGGGTCGTTTCAGATCCACTGGGACGATATCTCATACTGCAATGCGAACTGAACAATGCCCCCTTTACGATTTTGAACGCGTATGCCCCCAACACGCGTCAGACACGCTTCTGGCGGAAGATGTTTCGATTATTGGACAAGCATAAATATGGCTCTTTGGTAGTATGTGGGGACTTTAATTCAACAGCAGATCCCTCCTTGGACATCTTCTCCTCACCCAAGTGATCACCTCCAGCCCTACAGTCCATATTCCACGAGGTGGAGATGTTCGATGTATGGAGATGCCACCACCCGGGAGAACGGGATTATTCATTCCACTCCTCAAGGCATAATACCTACTCCCGCATTGATATGATCCTGGTCGACAAGCGTCTGTTACAAATGACTCAAACCTCGAACATTCATAACATCACGTGGTCCGACCATGCCCCAGTATCCATATCTGTGCGGGAGGCTCGTACTCCGGGCCCAGCATATCTCTGGAGAGCAAATGCACAGGTGCTGGACTCCCCTCAATTTGCCTCTCAGATAGAGCGAAATCTTGAGGAATACTTTTTGCACAATGAGGGCTCAGTTTCTGACCCCACGGTGATTTGGTGTGCCCACAAGGCCTTTATTTGGGGGGATACTTATTAAAATGTGTGCACGGCTCAGGAGGCAGAGGGCACGGCAGCTGGACCACCTCATGGCAGAGATCAGGCGCATAGAACCCCTAAATAAGACCACCCCCCACCCTCGCTTGGCCCAAAAATTAATCAAACTTAGATCGGATCTAAGAAATACTTTAGAGCCCTTAAGCTCTCCCACTACTCGGCTGGTAATAAAGCCGGGAAGGTATTAGCAAACAAACTAAAGGCCAAACGCATCGAAAACAAAATTGCCTACCTCCTAGACCCCGCCACAAACCCAAAAATCATGAATCCGCAGGAAATAGCTGACGCATTCGCTAAATATTATGAATCCTTATATAACTTAAAAGATGACCCTTCCACCCCTCAGCCAACCGACCAAATTATTTCAGATTTCTTTGCGTCTGTAGACTTACTGACACTTGACCCTTCCCACCTGCAAGCTCTGAATGCCCCAATCACAAATGCTGAGGTGGAACGGGCCATACGCACACTTCCCTCCGGTAAATCCCCAGGCCCTGATGGTCTCCCCAACTTATACTATAAAAAGTTTGCAAAGACGCTTAGCCCTCACTTAGCTTTGATGTTTGCGGCTGCTGTGGCCTCTGCCTCCATGTCAGGGGAGTTACTCCAAGCATATGTTGTCACGTTACCTAAACCTGGCAAAGAACCTACTTCTCCCCCCAATTTTAGACCGATATCCTTATTGAACACAGATGTCAAGCTTTATGCTAAGGTTTTGGCCCTTAGACTTCACCCTATATTACCGAATCTCATCAACCCGGACCAATCCGGGAATGTTCGGGGACGCCAGACGTCGGATGCCACAAGAAGGGTCATAGGGCTTATAGACAGGGCAGGGTCCGGTCGGGTGCCTTCTCTGCTGCTCTCTTTGGATGCGGAGAAGGCATTCGACCGTGTCCATTGGACATATATGACCAGGGTGTTGCAGCGGTTTGGCTTTCAGGGACCCATCTTGAGTGCGATTTTAGCGCTCTATTCCAACCCTTCCGCAAAGGTGTACACTTCTAATATGCTCTCGAAGACATTCAGACATTCCCGATCACAAATGGAACGAGGCAGGGCTGCCCACTCTGCCCCTCAATCTTCAACCTCCTTATCGAGCCTTTGGCTGAGGCGTTAGATCCTCTCCCCATATCAAGGGCCTTGTAACTCCTTTGCGCTCCCATGTAATAAACCTGTTTGCAGATGATGTTATAATTTTCATGACAGACCCAGAGGAGTCCTTAGCGGCCACACATTCACTGCTGCAAAAGTTTAGCCTGGTTTCCTACTATAAGGTTAATTTCACAAAGTCCCTGATCCTTCCCCTAGGCTTACCTCAACAACTATGTCGTAAATTACAAACTTTGTACCCCTATACGTGGAAACGGGACAATATACCTTATCTGGGGATCTTACTGACCCCAACGGTGGATCAATTGGCTGCTACAAACTTCCCCCCTTTAATAACTAAAATAACGCAGGAGTGCCAGAGAATCTTGAAAACCGAACTTACCTGGTCGGGCCGCCTCGCCTCGTTCAAAATGCTTATTCTACCCCAAATTCTCTACATATTTAGATCCTTAGTGATTCCTGTTCCCCGTCAAATTCTTGCATCACTTCAAACAGCACTGAAGGGGCTGGTATGGAAGGGGAAGAGGCCAAGAAGTGCCCACTCCCTTCTCTCCAAACACTGGACCGCCGGTGGAATGGGCATGACAGATGTCGGTGACTATCTCCTCGCTTCGCATTTGGCTCAATTAAAACACTGGGTGGCTCCAGGGTCCCATACAGTGTGGAGTTCTTTGGAGGAGGACGTCTGCTCTCCCTATCCCCTGCGGACGGTGCTCCTGGCGGATGTTTGGCGTCCTTTACCGCTAGAGAAGCTACCCATCTCTGTCAGGGCCTCGCTGCTGGCTTGGCGGGCGTTCACGACCTGTACGCTACCGTCATCCCAAAAAACAAGGGTCCCTATCCCTACGGGAGTATTGGAAATAGTTATACCTCATTCCTCCTTCAGAGTTTGGACTAGCAGGGGCATTACAAATATGGACCACATTCTGATAGGCGACACCCTCAAACCCTTCCAGAACCTACAGGCGGAATACGCGCTTCCCTCCTCTGAACATTACAGGTATCTACAGTAGAGATGTACAGAACTGTTCGCCGGCGGACAGTTCCCGGCGAACTTAGCATGTTCGCGTTCGCCGCTGCGGGCGAACATATGCGATGTTCGGTCCGCCCCCCATAATACATCATTGAGGCAAACTTTGACCCTGAACTTTACAGTCAGCAGGCACATTTCCAGCCAATCAGCATACCTCCCTCCCACACCCTCCCACCTCCTATAAATAAGCAAGGGCAGCATCCATCTTAGATCATTCTGAAGCAGTGTGTGTGTAGTGAGAGTAGGGAGAGCTGCTGCTGCTGCTGTTAAGCTAGGGACAGTTAGTCAGTGTTCCTGGTCTTGCAGTGTTCTTGGTCCACTACTGCTGTAAGGACAGCACCCCAAAAAGCCCTTCTAAGGGCTGGTATTTGTGTAATTTTTTTTTATATATATATATATATATATATATATATATATATATATATATAGCGTCCCCAAAAGCCCTTTTAAGGGCTGGTAATTGAGTTGTTTCTTCTTATATATATATATATATATATCTCTATCTAGTGTCCCCAAAAGCCCTTTTAAGGGCTGGTAATTGAGGATTTTTTTTTATTTATATATATATATATACATATATATATATATCTAGCGTCCCCAAAAGCCCTTTTAAGGGCTGGTAAGGTAATAGAGTTTTTTCTTTATATATATATATATATATATATATATATATATATATATATATATATATATATCTATTGTACACTGTGACTGCAGTTGCCAGCCCGCTGTGTGTGAGAGGCCACAGACCTACCACAGACTGTACTGTGTGCATACCACACTCATTTCGGGTGGCACAGGCACAGTACCTTGCATTTTAAAAAATATTTTTTTTTTCCATAATTGCAGTGAGTGCTGTGTCAGGTCCACAGAGTGCACTGTACCCACTGCAGTGCACTGCCCACCACTGATATATATACGGTGGCACAGCATCTTGTTGCAATAAATTGAAAAAAAAAAAGTATTTTTTATTATTGCAGTTGCCTGGGCTGCCAGTGACTGTCAGGTCCACAGAGTGTACTGTGCCCACTGCAGTGCCACTGTGTGCCCACCCACCACTGATATATAAGGTGGCAAAGCAGCTTGCAAAGTAAAAAAATATATATATATTTTTTAATTGCAGTTGCCTGGGTGCCAGTGACTGCTGTCAGGTCCACAGAGAGTGTACTGTGCCACTGCCCACCCACCACTGATATATAAGGTGGCACAGCAGCTTGCAAAGTAAAAATATATATATATATTTTTTAATTGCAGTTGCCTGGGTGCCAGTGACTGCTGTCAGGTCCACAGAGAGTGTACTGTGCCACTGCCCACCCACCACTGATATATAAGGTGGCACAGCAGCTTGCAAAGTAAAAAAATATATATATATTTTTTAATTGCAGTTGCCTGGGTGCCAGTGACTGCTGTCAGGTCCACAGAGAGTGTACTGTGCCACTGCCCACCCACCACTGATATATAAGGTGGCACAGCAGCTTGCAAAGTAAAAAAATATATATATATTTTTTAATTGCAGTTGCCTGGGTGCCAGTGACTGCTGTCAGGTCCACAGAGAGTGTACTGTGCCACTGCCCACCCACCACTGATATATAAGGTGGCACAGCAGCTTGCAAAGTAAAAAAAAATATATATATATTTTTTAATTGCAGTTGCCTGGGTGCCAGTGACTGTCAGGTCCACAGAGTGTACTGTACCCACTGTCCAACACTCCTATAGGGGTGGCACAGCACCTTGCACTCATAGTACAACAGTAACAACACATTAAAAAAAAAATGACAGGCAGAGGCAGGCCACCCCGCAAGGGCCGTCGTGGTCGTGGTGCTGTGATTTCCTTAGGCCCTAGAATAATGCCCAGTGTTCAGAGGCCACCACAGACCCTGAACTCAAAAAATTCTGAGGCCATAGTTGACTGGCTTACACAGGACACCCAATCGTCTACAGCTTCCGCTCGGAAACCTTAATGCTCCATCCTCCTCCAGCTCAGCTTCGGGCACCTCTCAATTTACCACTCGCCAGCCCGCCGGCACCACCACCAACACTAGCACCACAGCCGCTTCACTTGATCCGTCAGAGGAGTTATTTTCACATCAGTTGGAAGAAATAAGTGATGCGCAACTATTAGTGCCAGAGGATGTAGATAACGGGGATATGTCTCAGTCAGGCAGCATTATACACATGGACGTACATTGTGATGATGATGATGATGATGTTGTACCTGCTGCTGCTGCCTTTGCTGAGTTGTCAAGTGAAGCGGCTTATGATGACGATGTGTCTGTGGATGTCACCTGGGTGCCTGCTCGAAGAGCAGAAGAAGAGGGGGAAAGTTCAGATGGGGAGACAGAGAGGAGGAGGAGACGAGTTGGAAGCAGGGGGAGGAGGTCATCGCAAGGAGCTAGTGGCGCAGTCAGACAGCATGTAGATTCGGCACCCGGGGTCAGCCAGACAGCACGCCAATCAACGCAAGCTGTTGCCACCACCAGAATGCCGTCCTTGCAAAGCTCAGCAGTGTGGCATTTTTTTGTGTGTCTGCCTCTGATATCAGCGATGCCATTTGTAACCTGTGCCAAAAGAAAAGAGTCGTGGGAAGTCCAACACCCACCTAGGTACAACTGCTTTGCGAAGGCACATGATCTCACATCACAAACGCCTATGGGATCAACACATGAGTAAAAGCAGCACACAAACTGAAAGCCACCATCCTCCTATTGGTCCAGCATCTTCAGCCACGTCAACCACTGCTGTCCTCCATGCCCCCTATCAACAACCCGCCCCTCCGCCTCTCACCTTCAGCAGTTCCTGCTCACCTGCCCACAGTCAGGTGTCTGTCAAGGAAATGTTTGAGCGTAAGAAGCCAATCTCGCAGAGTCACCCCCTTGCCCGGCGTCTGACAGCTGGCTTGTCGGAACTCTTAGCCCGCCAGCTTTTACCATACAAGCTGGTGGAGTCTGAGGCCTTCAAAAAATTTGTCGCTATTGGGACACCGCAGTGGAAGGTACCCGGCCGAAATTATTTTTCACAAAAGGCAATCCCCAACCTGTACTCTATTGTGGAAAAGGAAATCATGTCACGTCTGGCACACAGTGTTGGGGCAAGGGTCCATCTGACCACTGATAGCTGGTCTGCAAAGCACGGTCAGGGCAGGTATATAACTTACACTGCACATTGGGTAAACCTGCTGGCGGCTGCCAAGCATGGAATGCGTGGCTCTGCTGCAGAGGAGTTGGTGACACCGCCACGACTTGCAGGCAGGCCTGCTGCCACCTCCTCTACTCCTCCTACTCCATCCTCTTTGCTAACCTCCTCGGCTGAGTCCTCTTCTGATGTTGCGTCTTGCTCCACACCAACTGCACCCCCCCAGCTCCCCAGGGGCTATTCCACATGCCGGATACGACAGTGTCACACTGTCTTGGGGTTGACTTGCCTGAAAGCAGAGAGTCACACCGGACCAGCACTACTGTCCGCCCTGAACGCACAGGTGGATCAGTGGCTGACCCCGCACCAACTGGAGATCGACAAAGTGGTGTGTGACAACGGCAGCAATTCGTTGGCGGCATTGAATTTGGGCAAGTTGACACATGTGCCGTGCATGGCACATGTGTTGAATCTGATTGTGCAACGTTTTGTGCAGAAGTACCCAGGCTTACAGGACGTCCTCAAGCAGGCCAGGAAGGTGTGTGGCCATTTCAGGCGTTCCTACACGGCCATGGCTCACTTTGCAGATATTCAGCGGCGAAACAACATGCCAGTGAGGCGGTTGATTTGCGACAGCCCGACACGTTGGAATTCAACACTGCTAATGTTCGACCGCCTGCTCCAACAAGAAAAAGCGGTCAACGAGTATTTGTATGACCGGGGTGCTAGGACAGCCTCTGCGGAGCTGGGTATTTTTTTGCCGCGTTACTGGATGCTCATGCACAATGCCTGTAGGCTCATGCATCCTTTTGAGGAGGTGACAAACCTAGTGAGTCGCACCGAAGGCACCATCAGCGACATCATCCCATATGTTTTTTTCCTGGAGCGTGCCCTGCGAAGAGTGCTGGATCAGGCCGTAGATGAGCGTGAAGAGGAAGAGGAAGAGTTGTGGTCACCATCACCACCACCAGAAACAGCCTTACCATCGCTTGCTGGACCTGTGGCAACACTGGAAGAGGAGTGTGAGGAAGAGGAGTCAGAGGAGGAATGTGGCTTTGAGGAGGAGGAACACCAACCACAGCAGGCATCCCAGGGTGCTCGTTGTCACCTATCTGGTACCCGTGGTGTTGTACGTGGCTGGGGGAAGAACACACCTTCAATGACATCAGTGAGGACGAGGAATTGGACATGAGTAGCTCGGCATCCAACCTTGTGCAAATGGGGTCTTTCATGCTGTCATGCCTGTTGAGGGACCCTCGTATAAAAAGGCTGAAGGAGAACGACCTGTACTGGGTGGCCACGCTACTAGACCCCCGGTATAAGCAGAAAGTCTCTGATATGTTACCCAATTACCGGCAGTCGCAAAGGATGCAGCAGCTACAAAATAAGTTGAAAAGTATGCTTTACACAGCATATAAGGGTGATGTCACAGCACAACGGGAATCCAACAGGGGAAGAGGTGAAAGTAATCCTCCTCCTACCACCACAACCACGCCGGCAAGGACAGGACGCTTTACAGACGTCTTGTTGATGGAGGACATGCGGAGCTTTTTTAGTCCTATGCATCGCCACAGCCCTTCGGGGTCCACCCTCAGAGAACGACTCGACCGACAGGTAGCAGACTACCTTGCCTTAACTGCAGATATCGACACTCTGAGGAGCGATGAACCCCTTGACTACTGGGTGTGCAGGCTTGACCTGTGGCCTGAGCTATCCCAATTTGCCATTGAACTTCTGGCCTGCCCCGCTTCAAGTGTGCTGTCAGAAAGGACCTTCAGCGCAGCAGGAGGTATTGTCACTGAGAAGAGAAGTCGCCTAGGTCAAAAAAGTCTTGATTACCTCACGTTTATTAAGATGAATGAGGCATGGATCCCGAAGGGACTGACAGTGGGGGATGCATTTGACTAAAAAAGGCCTGGTGATGACTGAGATGCCTTGGCCTAAAAATGGTCCACACGCTGCTGTATATAATCATTCTCTGCATGCCGGATGACTTACGTGACGTCTCCGCCACCAACTACGGTTCAAGCCGCAATGTTTTAGTGCACTTTCTGCCTTGAAAACCTCAATTTTTCAGGCCGCTCGGCTGCAACAATACCTACTTTTTCATGCATGTGTACATGCTTAATTTTTCTGGCCTCTGGTGCTACACTGTGGCTGCAAAAAAAACAAAAAAAAAGGCACATACATGTGTCAATTCCCCTTAGTGATCGTTACCTTGTCGTGGTGAAGGGGCTTGCGTATCACAATGAAGCGATCACCTCTAGGATTGTGTTGGCACACCCCAGATGATAAGGTCGTTGCTTCATTGTGTACAGACCAAAAGCGATCCGCAGGATAATTTTTCATAGAAAAAACATTCATTTTCTTTCATTCTTTCTGCGGAGCTGGGTATTTTTTGGCCGCGTTACTGAATGCTCATGAACAATGGCTGTAGGCTCATGCGTCCTTTCCTTTTGCGGAGGTGACAACCCTGGTGGTCAGTCGAACCCAAGGCAACATCATCGACCTCATCCCATATGCGTTTTTTCTGGAACGTGCCCTGCGAAGAGTACTGGATCAGGCTGTAGATGAGCATGAAGAGGAAGAGTTGTGGTCCACTCCCCACCACCAGAAGCAGCCTTGTCGTTGTCAATTGCTGGACCTGTGGCAACGCAGAGAGAGGAGTCTGAAGAAGAGAAGTCAGAGGAGGAAGGTGGTTTTGAGGAGGTGGAATACCAGCCACAGCAGGCGTCCCAGGGGGCTTGTTCTCACCTTTCGGGGACCCTTGGTGTTGTACGTGGCTGGGTGGAGGAAGAGACCTTCAATGATGTCAGTGAGGACAAGGAACGGGACATGGCTAGCTTGGTATACAACCTTGTGCAAATGGGGAGTTTGCGGTTGTGCAAATGGACTGACTGACTGTTGTTAAACGGGGAGTTTGGTCTGTCAGAGTTTGGTCTGTCACTGTGAAGCGGGCGTAACCCTTACACTGCTTGACCGATAAAACATCATACCTGATCGTATTCACACACTGGATGTTTTAAAGCACGTTATTCCAAACAATTTAGGAATGTTAGGTGATTTATGCCCTTTATGGATCAAAACCCGACTCTGCGTCAACTACGTAATTTTCCATGGGAGTTTTGCCATGGATCCCCCTCTGGCATGCCACAGTCCAGGTGTTAGTCCCCTTGAAACAACTTTTCCATCACTATTGTGGCCAGAAAGAGTCCCTGTGTGTTTTAAAATTCGCCTGCCTATTGAACTCTATGGCGGTTCGCCCGGTTCGCCGGTTCGCGAACATTTGCCGATGTTCGCGTTCGCCGTTCGCGAACGGCGAATTTTAGGTTCGCGACATCACTAATCTACAGGTCGCACATTTCCTCCGCTCTTTGGCATCCCCTCATATCCACTTGCCCCTAAGAGGTTGGACGTTCCTGCTGGGTAATCTTCGCTCGATTAAAGGAATCTCCCTTTTCTACAACCTTTTTCACAACAAGTTGGATTATTGTAAAATTGTCCCACTTACAAAATGGGAGGTGGATCTGGGGGATTCATTTACTGATGAGCAGTGGAAAGCAGCCTTCCGCTCGGTTAGACAAGCCTCATCTTGCACTAACCACTGGGAATTGTCCCAGAAGATAAACCTGTGATGGTATCTCACACCATACCGCCTCTCTAAGTTCGTACCAAACTATTCACCCCTGTGCTGGAGAGGGTGTGGCGAAGTAGCCCACCTTGTTCATGTGTTTTGGTCTTGCAGACACCTAACCAGTTTCTGGAACAAGATATTCTCTATAATTTCAGATATCACTGGGGTGATAACCCGCCCATCTCCAGCACTAGCGATATTGAATGTAGGGGTTGAGAAGTTCCCTGTAGAAAGTAGCTCCATTACTCATATACTACTGGCCGCCCGCAGCTTGGTAACTAGGCAATGGAAATCAGATATTGTACCCAACTCCTCAGAGGTTATTGCCATGGTCAAAACTAATTCTATTTATGAGGGCATTCTCGCACGCAAAGCTGGTCATAGCGCCAGATTTGACAGTGAATGGTCCTTATGGTCCTCTTGGCTCTCAACTAAAGGTTGATAATATTACTCTGCTGAAAATTTGCTTTTGGATTACTCTGCTGACTGGTTGTTTTTGTTACGTTTATTTATTATCCCCTAATTCCACCACTCCCCTACTTATTGCTGGATATGGCTATTGAACACGATATTCTGATGATCTGTAGACAATCCACACACAAGTTCCCCCCCCTCTCCCCTATCCTCCTACCCTGTGGCCTCCCACATCCCCCCCTCCCCCCTTCTTCCATCTCCCCCTTCCCCTCCCCCCCCCTCTCCATCTCTCTTCTTCCCTCCTTATTACGCTTTCCTCCCCATCCCTTCCCCCCTCTTATCCCCTTCCCCGCCCCGCCCTCCCCCTTGCCCCTTTCCCCCCTCTCCCGCCTTTTTCTTCTTCTACTCTTCCTCGTCTCGTCCCCCCTTTCCTTTCCCTTCCCCGCTCCTTCCTTCCAGCTATGCTTCTTCTTCCTGTCACCTATCCCTCCCCTCCTTTCCCTCCTCCCGCCCTTCCTCTTTCTCCTTCCCCTTCCTCTCTCAACCTACTTCCCTCAGGCCAATTCCCCTTCCCAATTCACTCCATCCCCTTCTCTTACCCCCCCTCCCTCCTCCCCCCCCCTCATCTCCCCCCTCCTTTATTCTCTCCTTCCCCCCCTTCCTTACGTCTCTCCTCCCCATTCTCCTTCACTCCCCTTATATTTCATTCCCTCCTTCTTCCTCCTCTCCCTCCCCCCCCCTTCTCTCCTTCTTGCCGACCACAACCAAATCTTCATATGCGCCCATGTTGGAAGACGTATACTGTAATATGTGACGTAATACACCTTGAAAGGTCTGCCCAAGACTCTTACTGGTATAATTTGTATGACAATTTTACATGTTGTACATATCCGTGTTGCAATATGTATTTCCTTTCCTTTGCTATGCTATGTCATAATCTGTACTGTTCCTTTTAAATCTAATAAAAACACTTTAATGGAAAAAAAAATATATACAGAAGAGAAATCCAAATCAAATCAATAGTTGGTGTAACCCCCCCCCCCCCCCCCTTTGCCTTCAAACCAGAATCAATTATTCCGTTCTTTTAGGTTTGCTTGCACACAGCTTTTGAAGTAACTCAGCTGTTCCAAACATTCTGGAGAACTAACCTCAGATTTTTATTCATTATTGCACCCCTCTATCAACTCTCTTTATGGTCATGAAGAAGAACGGCTTCTGAAGGCCGGTTATAGACCTCAAACTCCTAAAACAATTTCATCAAAAAGTTCAAGATAAAGACATTGTCTATGAGTCAACTGGTGGTCTAGCCAGGCTTGTTTCCATAGACCTGGGAGATGCTTACTTTCATGTGCTATTAAAAAACAAGGAGGGAATTTCTGCGCTAATAAAGTGAAATGAATAATTGATGCGTGATCAAATAGTGTACAGCCTCTAGCACTGATCTCAGACAAGAATCATAAAGCAATATAAAACAAAATGTGCAGCGCTAAAAAAAGTGAACGATAATCGCAAGTGAAATGCAAATAATGATATACCATATATAATTATAAGCAATTTTTGACAAAAAAAATATATACTGAATATGGGTAATGGTATCTAAAAGCAAAAAGTGCAATGGTGAAAAGTGACACAAACAACATTAATAAAAAATCTGTGATGTTGACACATAAATAGCAGTGGCGGCTGGTGCTCCAAATTTTTTGGGGGGGACGCAAAAAGAAAAATGTAATAGGTATTGCTTTGCGGCAAAAAACGTGGTAAAAAATTGCGTGACTTAACAAACAATCATTAGGTTGGTTCAAGATTGACCAGCATGTCCCCCATCAATGCACAGTGACCACTGACCAGCATGTCTCCTATCAGGCCATCAATGCACAGTGTATTGCAATGCATTGCATCTCTGTATGTATGCACATCTCTGCATTGCACATCTCTGCACATGTATGCACATCTCTGCATTGCACATCTCTGCACATGTATGTATCTCTGTATTGCATCTCTGCACATACATACACATGCATCTCTGCACATGTATCTCTGCATTGCATCTTTGCACATGTATGCACATCTCTGCATTGCACATCTCTGCACATGTATGCACATCTCTGCATATGTATGTATCTCTGTATTGCATCTCTGCACATGTATCTCTGCACATCTCTGCATATACATACACATGCATCTCTGCACATGTATCTCTGCATTGCACATCTCTGCACAATGTGCAATGTGTTAAAATGTATTTTAATCTTTTACCGCAAATTGATTCAAGTTTATTTGTAAGTTGCCTTTCAAAATAAATTTTACACATGCTTTCTACGGGATTACGCTATGTGTTTCCATCTTGTCTTTACACATATACGTTTTTGCATTGATGTCGGGTGGAATCTGGAGGAATATCTTTGGGGAATGATCTATATCAGCATTGGATACTGAGGTCTCCATTATCCTACAAGCCTTATTTGGCCATTTCATTAGTTTGAATGGCCATGGCTTTTTGGTAAGCTGCTCCTATATCTCCATGCACTGTGGTGTCTTCCGATTTATCTCCACCTTTCCTCACAAAAGAAAGCCCTCTTTTGGACCACTCTTCACTTGATTTTGGGACTTATTATACCCTTGGGACTTTTATACTTTTGATGTGAATTTTTTGGGATATCTATTTATGTGTCAACATCACAGATTTTTTATCAATATTGTTTGTGTCACTTTTCACAATTGCACTTTTTGCTTTTAGGTACCATTACCCATATTCAGTATATTTTTTTTGTCAAAAATTGCTCCTAATTATACAGTATATGGTATATCATTATTTGCATTTCACTTGCGATTATCGTTCACTTTTTTAGCGCTGCACATTTTGTTTTATATTTCATGTGCTATTGCAGAAGACTTCCGCAAGTGCCTTCCAGTCGCTGTATTTAAAGATCAAGATCGATGTAGATCTTATCAGCGCACAGGGCATATGCCTGCATAGTAACTTAGACAACCTTCCCCTGCTGCCCCAAGACAGAGGGCAGCTGCTGGAGCACAGAGCTCAGGTCATCTCAGTGCTCCTCAAATTCTGCTGACTGCTGGATCTGCAAAAGAGCCACCTGGAGCCCACTCAGTCTCTTGTGATACTCGTTGCTCCGTTCAATACAGACAAGAGCACCATTTCTTTACCTTTGTGAAAAGATCCCAGTGATCTGGAGCAGAGTACTCCTGGTCCTGTCTTCTTCCTGGGTGCGAGCCTCTCAGTATCTAAAATTATCGGCACTATGGTGTCTATGGCTAAAATGGTTAAATGGGATCTCTGGGGGATGTGACCCTTCTAGAAGGAGTTTCTCCTGCAGTGGGAGACAGGACGAGAATTTGGGTCATCTACATAACCTCAGCCACAGTAACCTCAAAAAGAGAGTCTTCCCAGGTGGCTACAATAAATAAAAGTACTTAATTGTCATTCCATTGCCCTCATCTCCTGGATCAAAATCACATCTGATGCCAGCAATACAGGGTCGGGGGCTCACTTTCTGTCGAAGATAAGGCAAGACAGGTGGAGCTTTCACAATCACAAGATTGTATCAAACATTCTGGAACTATGGGCAGCCTTTCAATATCTGACGAAGGGAGAGTTAGTGCTCTTAAGGCTGGACAACACTGCAGCGGACTCCTACTTAAAGAGAGAAGGGGGGACTCACAGTCTTACCCTATTACAGGAGGTAAAGCCAATTATGTCTAGGCTTAGAAGAATATAGCCAATATATCAGCAGTGGATTTTCTATTCAGAGTCCATTTGGACAACAACAAATGGTCTCTCTATGTGGAAGTCTTCAGGTTGATTCTGTCCCTGGGAGCCAGTCCAGAGGTTACTCTGTTTGCCTCGTCATGCAACTACAAGCTTGAGAAGTATTATACGAGGGCCGCTATCCAAATTTCCAGGTCTATGGGACAGATGCTCTGACAAATCATTGGAGATGCTGCAGGGCTTACGCGTTTCCTCCAGTCCAAGTCATCCTCAGGTTTCTACGAATACTCAGAGCAGAAGATGTGGAGGTAATACCAGTGATGCTTTATTGGACAGACAGGCCATGGTTCCCTTGTGCCCCTACCTCTCAGGCCAGACTTTCTGTTGCAGGGTACAATTTTACATCCATGTCCAGCACAGCTGCATCTGAGGGTCTGGTTCTTGAGAGGGGGAGATTAGAGGCCCCCTGCTGCTCCTCTGGAGTAATTTCTTCTCTCATGAATACTGGGAGAGTGAGCACAAAGTTTATGGAAAATTTAGGAATTTAGGATTTAAGAATCTGTGCAAAGTTTGTGGAGTATATGTCTGCTGCTGACGGGTTATGTAATGATCCAGATGTTTAAGTTATTCTGGGTTTCCTCCAGTCTGTCTTTGATATGGCTCTATTGGTCAGTTCTCTTAGAGTGCAAGTGTCAGCCTTATGGGCCTTTACAGGTGTATCCCAAGCTAGGCATCCCCTAACCAGACAATTCTTCATGAAAGCAACTAGGGTCAGACCTAAAGAGAAAGCTGAGGTTTCCCAATTGGGACCTCCCTCTTTTTCTCAATTCCCTCTCAGAATTTGGAGTGTAGTGGAGTGTGCTAGGTTTGTCTCTATTAAAGACTTCACTATCAAGTCAGTTTTTCTCATGGCCATCATGCCAGTGTAAAGAGCCTTGGAAATTTGAGCCATTGGTCAAAGGAGCCTTTCCTAATGCTTTTCCCAGATCGAGTTATGCTGTTACCTTAGTCTTTCATGAGAGCCCAGAAACTGTTCTACCAATCTTTAGAGTGCCTGAGAGTACTAACATGCATCCTTTAGACATGGGAGAGGTTGTGCTGTCACTTGGTTGGTTAAACCACCTGTCTAGTAAACAGGAGATCCTGAGTTTGACTCTCAGCAGTGTCTTTATTTGATTCAGTCTCAAGAAACAAAAGGTTCTAGAAATTGCTCAGAGACTCTGAAGTTATATTTACAGGCTACAGCTTCCTTCAGGCTTTTAGATCGCCTGTTCATTCTTTTTGCCAGAAACAACAAAGGGAAATGTGCCTCATCTAGAACAATTGTGGCATGGATTGTCCAGGTCATCTGACAGGCTCACAGAAAAAGGTTGGGGTATAGTGTGCAACACTCAACTCCTTAAGTCCCACTCACCAATTAGATGTCCTATAGGAAACAAAAAGAGTCAGTTAATACTGAAAGGAGTAAAGCTCCCCCCAGTAAACAACCAAGCAGGTATTTGGGCAGGAAAAATTGACAAAAGGGTTGATAATTTAATATTTTAATAAGGACATATTAAAAACACAGTAACTCAGAAACTCTAACGCTGTGCACCGCAAAAAGAAAAAATACCCTAAAAACACCTATCAATTAAAAACAAAATACAGCCATAGAGTTACGTCCGGACAAAATACCCATGTTATCCTGCCTTGATCTGTGCATTGATATCAAGGCAATGGACAGCTTGGGTCATATGACTAATTAATATATACCACCATATACTGAACTATGATGAGCCTAATTAGTGATCAAGTAATAAGGCATCTGACCGGTTAAATGGCATATGTATTCTCATAGATTAGACTTTGGTTGGATGGTGATAAAATAACACAGATAATCTCCTCATGGATAGAAGGTAGCGTATGTCCGCACATTGAATTTAAGTCACATTGACGTTGTTACACTGTATCAAATGGAAGTGAGCTCGGCATACCTCCTAATTACCAGCGTTCCATCGATTAAACCAGTCAGCAACACATCATACCAGCTCTAACTCTAGCGGTTGAATATATGTCAGTGTTGAGTGAGCGGTAGTTTGGCGATATTATGTCCTAAGATGCATATGTTAAGATGGTCAGCACAGTGTTAGGATCATCCATCCAATGTCCCCCCCGCACAGTCAATGCCTTGGCATGTGTCTCACGTTCCCGCTATACACTTTCCATTCATGGGACATAGTTCCGGGAATTCAGGGCATCAATGACATGTCTATGACCTCGATGCCTTTCGCTATGTCATATGTAGCTTGGTTAGGATAACGTGCCATCCAACCTCATCTCCTTAAGTACAGAGTTGTCGAGTAGGAGGAACTGTCCATGATCGTGTCTTAAAGTGATATGGCTACACATTACATACATTCTGAAATATCTTTGTATCATTGATTTGGTATATGTATTATTTCTCCCTCTCAAATATATCCTATCATTGAGAAGGTGTATAAACATCCCTCCATTTAAAAAAAAACAGATCACACAATACTATCTCTTCATATTAGACAAAGAGAAATCCAACAGCCAAACCATCACAGGTTAGTTCTCCAAAAAGACTTGACAATTAAATTCTGTATTTAACCCTTAGAGGGGGTCAAAGCTCCTAATTTATATATCCACCATTTTTCCTTTTTAAGGCGTACCTTATCAAAGTTTTCTCTTCTTGGGGACAATTTAAGGGCATAAATACCCTTTATTTTCATTCCTTCCGAGTTCCCAACTATGTACTTTTTGGAAATGTTTTGCCAGTGGTTTTTCTGGTTTCTTCTCCTTAATCTCCCTCATAAGCTCACCAACCCTCACCTGCAATTGTCTTTTCATCTTCCCAATGTAGATTTTTTTACAGGGTCAAGTGAGCATATAAATGACCCTACTTGTGGAGCAGTTAATAAGGTCCATAATCTTATACTCTTTTTGATTTTCAGAGTCCGTGAAGATATCTGTTCAATCCACAAAGGGGCACATTTGACATTTGCCACATGGAAACATTGGGAAGACGAAAATGTCCCGGGGGACATTGGATGGATGATCCCAAAACAGTGCGGACCATCTTAACCACTTAAGCCCCGGAAGATTTCACCCCCTTCCTGACCAGGGCCTATTTTGCGATTCGGCACTGCTTGACTTTAACGGACAATTGCGCGGTCGTGCAACACTGTACCTAAACGAATTTGGCGTCCTTTATTTCCCACAAACAGAGCCTTCTTTTGGTGGTATTTGATAACCTGTGTGATTTTTTGATCATGCGCTATAAACAAAAAAAGAGCGTCAATTTTGCAAAAATAACAATATTTTTCACATTTTTTTATATGAAATTCCCCAAAAAAATGTAAAAATCAAAATTTTTTAACATTTTAGGCCAATTTTTTTTTACCATATGTTTGGTAAAAAAAATCGCAGAAAGCATATTTTGATTGGTTTGCGCAAAAAATATTGCGTTTACTAACAAAGGGAAAGATTTTTGTCATTTTTGTTGTTTGTTTTTTTAACGCGTAATGACGGCGATCTGCAATTTTTTTGTGGGACTGCGACATTGGGGCGGACAGATCGGACCCTTGACTGACATTTTTGACACTTTTGGGGTTACCAGTGACAATACTACAGTAATCAGTGCTATACATATGCACTGTTACTGTAAAAATAACACTGGCAGTGAAGGAGTTAACTGTATTGGAGAGGGAGGGGTTAAGTGTGTCCTAGGGACGTGATTCTAACTGTGATTGGCTGTGGCTTGATGTGTAAGAACAGTGATCAACGGTCCTACATAGAAGAACCGTTTGATCACCATTCTTACACAGGGGAGACTGACAGGCAGCTTTGTTTACACTAGCCGATTGTCTTTCTCCCGCTGTCACGGACGATCGCCCGGGGGACATCGGGTCCGCCGGGCACACGCGTGGGGGGGTCCGTGACCGAGCGGGAGTGGGAGCGCGCATCCGGCGGCGCGCGCTCGCTCCCAAAACCCTTACAGGCTAGTGACGTAGCCCTACGGTGCTCTGCCTGTGAGGGGCTGACTGCCAACATAAATAGCCGTGCGGCAGTCGGCAAGTGGTTAACATATGCATCTTATGACGTAATATAGCCAAACATACGCTCACTCAGCCCTGACATTTATTCAACCGCTAGAGTTAGAGCAGGGATAATGTGTTGTGGACTGGTTTAATTGATGGAACACAGGTAATCAGGAGATTATGAAGACAGGGTAAGCTGAGCTTGTTTCCAATTGATACAGTGTAACAACGTCAATGTGACTTATATGCAACGTTTGGACATACACTACCTTCTGTCCATGAGGAGATTATCTGTGTTATTTCATAACCATCCACCCAAAGTCTAATCTATGACAATTCATATGTCATTTGATCAGTCAGATGCCTTATAACTTGATCACTAATTAGGCTCACCATGGTTCAGTATATAGTGGTATACTGTATATTAAATAGTCATATGACCCAAGCTGTTCAGTGCCATGATATTAATATGGAGAGTTCCTCCCAGCATACTCTAGGAGGCACTGCAGCTTTAACACAGAGAAGGGGAGGGGCTTTACACAGACCGTGGAAGAAAATTCAAAAAGGGTTGAGGGAGGGAGGGGAAGAGAAGGGGATATACAGATGCTGTACAGAATTGCTGATGACAGAAGAACGAAAGCTGATCACCACGTTATCCCGAATCTGCAGCCATTATAGCCTTGGTCAGTTTATAGAAAGGGACACAGGAACAGACAGGATCAACCAGGTGAGATTGAAAACTCAAAAAAAAAAAATTGCAAGATCACAATGCAGTTTATCATGTCTTGAAGAGACAGGAACATGACTTTTTTTTTTTTTTTTTAGGGTTACAAATACTTAAGTATTTGAAAATCTTGTTATTTGATCATTTGAATCTTTTGCTTCTCTTGTTTTGTTTTCAATACAAGGCAAGTTAGTTATGTAGTCACTAATTGTTAATATTTTTAAACAGGTACAGTTTATTGTACAAAAAAATGTTGTAGACATTGACAAAATAAATAGATTAATTTTAAATACATGTAAGTATATCATTACATAAGTGGGACAAAGACAAAAGATAAATACCCTTAGTCACCTAATTTTAGTTGTAGGTTTGAAATATTATAAGAGGTAAATTGAATATTCTGAACAATTCCTTTCCCGTTGTTTCTTATTTTAGGTTATCCACTTTCATGTTGAAAAAAAGAAAAGAAAAAAGCTTACACTAGTACTTAAAAAGGCTAATTTAGATACACTGTCAAGAGAGACACAGATGTTTTTAAACAAAT
Organism: Pelophylax lessonae; assembly: GCF_965119305.1. Lineage (NCBI taxonomy): Eukaryota > Metazoa > Chordata > Amphibia > Anura > Ranidae > Pelophylax > Pelophylax lessonae. Next base: position 725,078,708 of record NC_138768.1, read on the forward strand.
AAAACAGTGCCCTCTCTTGGTTTCTGTAATTAGATCAACAAAAACACTAAGGTAAATGTAAATTACTGTATATGGAATACTTTTTTACTTGAATAATCTTGGATTTTGTAACTTGTTAAATTGCCCTTGCAGTTGGTAGAGAACACAAAAAGAACAAGGAATCAGGTAACTATTTGTACTTATTTTTCCATCCTAGACAAATAAGTATTTAACCCATGCAGTGTGGAGCAGGGAACCAGAGTGGGTGCTCACTTCACAACTATAAGCCCCCGTTCACACTGGGGCGACCTGTGAGGTGACCTGGTCGCCTCACAGGTCGCCGTAGGTCGCCTGCCATACAGAAGCTATGGACCCATTCTAAAAGGAGTGACACAAGTCGCTCCGACTTAGAAAAAGGGTCCGGAGCTTCTTTGGGGTGACCTGCATAGACTTCAATGTTATGAAGTCCGTGCCGGCCACTCCGAGGTCGCGGGGCGAGCAGCGCGCCGCGACCTGTGAGGTCGCCTGGCAAAGTCGGGTCGCTGCAATGTGAACGGGGCCTAAAAAGACAAACAAGAAAAAAACAAAGAAAAAAAAAGAGATCAATTTATTCATATATTTTTATTTATTCACTAACTTTATTACCATTTTTAATATTATTATCATTATCATTTTTTATTTCATAGGATGTCATAAATTATGATTGTAATTGACATACAAAAGTTATTGAGTTTACTAACTACGGGAAAGATTTATGTCATTTTTATTGTTTTTTTTTTTTACTAGTAATGACGGTGATCTGTGATTTTGTGCAGGCCTGCGACATTGCGGCAGACAGATCAGACCCTAACTGACATTTGTGACACTTTTGGGGGGACCAGTGACATTACTACAGTAATCAGTGCAAAAAATATACACTGTTACTGTAATAATGACACTGGCAGGGAAGGGGTTATCCCTGTGGGTGATCAAGGGGTTAAATGTAAGCCTAGGGGAGTGATTCTAACTGTGGGGGGGGGGGGGGTTGGGCTTGTGAGATGACCATAGAGACATGCGATCCTTTATAGCAGGATCGCATGGACTCTGTGATCATCTCAGGAAGAAGGACGGACGGCTGTGTTTACATCAGCTGTCTGTCCTTCTCTGTCAGCAGGGAGAGATCGCGAGTGGCCAGCAGCCATCAGAGCTGCATGATACTCGCACCAGCTTCCCCGCTGACGAGCGGGGGCGGGAGCGCGCCGGCACGCGCTTTCCCCCTAGCTCCTCCCAGGCGAGCGCCATACATGTGCGGGACTTTGCCTGGGAGAGCCAGCCTGCCGCAGTACATCTGCGGCGGCTGGATGTAAAGTGGTTAAATAAAGCATTAAATATGGTTTACACTAGGAGGAGTTTAATCCCTCTTTTTCGCACACATATATATTGACCATGCCCCTTACTTCGCCTGCTTCCATATATTTTAGGTGAGGTACAATTGTGTATTTATTTATTTATTCTTCTGTCGTGATAATTTTTTTGAAGTGTGTTTTTTACCCAAATATATTTTATCTCACTCAATGCATATAATTCTATATCCCCCAATGCATATAATTTTATATATTTTTATATTATATATTAGATGTCCTTTAATCTCCTGTTATTGCCAGTATACAGTTACTCTTGCTTGATTACTATTATCCAAGGACTGTGTTACCTGCCAGCTGTGTGCTATCTTCCTCGCTAGTCTGCATATCAACGACAGTCTGTTTTTCCTATTTAAACTCCCTGAATACTACAGCTCTCCAGCACCTGATGAAAGAGCGCGCATCTCCAGCTCCCTGGTGACGTGGCTGCATTCTTCTCTCCTTCATCTCCACACAGCAGTTGCCTCCCCGGATGCCGCTAAGAGATAGCCGGCTCTCTTCCTCCCATGTGACGGACGGTGTTTCAGGGTATACTGCCTGTAGTGTGGATAGATGGCACCACCTAGAGGAGCTTCATATCATATTTGATGCAAAAAAGCCTGAATACCGTGGCACCTTGTGAGTCGCTACAGCTATTGTTCTTATTTTACAATAAATTTGTCTGCACTTAGAGCGCTCTTCTTTTTGTCTTTTTCCCCTAGTTTATAGATGCAATAACTTTTGCACAAACCAATCAAAATATGCTTATTACAATTTTTTTTATCAAAAATATGTAGCAGAAAACAAATTGGCCTAAAATGATGAAAAAATTAGATTTTTAAATTTTTGGGGTTTTTTGGGAATGTTATATTGCAGAATGTAAAAAATATTGTTTTTTTTTTCTTCAGAATTGTCGCTCTTTTTATGTTTATAGCGTTAAAAAATAAAACTTGCACAGGTGATCAAATATCGCCAAAAGAAAACTCCATTTGTGGGAAAAAAAGGACATGACCGTGCAATTTTCCGTTAAAGTAACGCAGTGCCGAATGACAAAAATTGATCTGGTCATTTAGGGGGCAAATCCTTCCGGTCCAGATCAGGTTAATGACCTTGTTAATGGCATCTCTGAGAGGTGTACACTATCGTACTTTATGCTTCCTATGCAATTATATTGTTTGTTTTTTTGCTAAATCCTAATGTTTTGTGGTCAACCTGATATGTTATCTTTACCATTGTGTGCTATGTACCCCGTCATCTCATGTTTTGCCATTTCCCCTGTTTGTATTGCAACCTTTTACTAAATAAAGAAATTACAAAAAAAAAAAAAACCCATAAAGGGTCAATTTAGTGAACTTGGTGTGGAGTTATTCACTTTAAGGTCAATACAGTGGACAAGGGGGCTCTCTCTACTTCTAGAGGAAAACAGATTTCGCCTCCAAATACGGAAAGGTTTCTTCAATGTAAGAGCTGTGAAAATGTGGACTAGACTCCCTCCAGAGGTGGTTCTGGCTAGCTCACTAGATTGCTTTAAAATAGGCCTGGATTCTTTCATAGGTGTATATAATATAAATAGGTACTAATACTTATAGGTAAAGAATGATCCAGGAAATATCTGATTGCCTCTCGGGGGGATCAGGAAGGATTTTTTTTCCCATGCTGAAGCAAATTGGATCATGCTTTGCTGGGGTTTTTCGCCTTCCTCTGGATCAACAGCGGGTATAGGATTGTACAGTTGTTTTTTTTTTTATTGTTTTTTGTTTTTTTATTGGTTTAGCCAGATGGACTTGTGTTTTTTTTTTAACGTGACTAACTATGTAACTATGTATGCACAGCTATGTGGAAGTCTAAATTTCAGTTTGTATGTCACAGTTTAATTGAAGGCTAAGAATATTGCACAAACACTGGGAGCACTTTAAATTCTGCAATTTATTTATTGTACATACAATATATGAATTGGTGTAACTTAGAATGAATATGTTGTGTACATACAGTATCTCACAAAAGTTAGTACACCCCTCACATTTTTGTAAATATTTTATTATATCTTTTCATGTGACAACACTGAAGAAATGACACATTGCTACAATGTAAGGTAGTGAGTGTACAGCTTGTATAACAGTGTAAATTTCCTGTCCCCTCAAAATAACACACAGCCATTAATGTCTAAACCGCTGGCAACAAAAGTGAGTACACCCCTATGTGAAAATGTCCATATTTAAATTGATATTTGTAAATCACATATTATGATTAGGAATAATTGATTAATTAGTATTGAACACATTTATTTGTTTATTATTAAGGTATTTATCTATAAAGCATGTAATAAATAAGCAAGGCGCTACATTTAAAACACATAATTTTTCACATGCACATGTGGGGACACGTGAAACACATGTGAGCAGCTGCCTAAATATAAACATCACAACCACCGAGTAATTCATTTAAAGTGGCAGCATATTGGATTTCCCACATTACTCTATCTGGAAGGTGCTACACTAATTTAGATGACAGAAAGGTTTAAATGTGCAGAGATTTTTTTTTATCTGCATATGTGGCCAATCCAGCTGAACATCCATTGTATTTTCCATCATTTGTGTATTTTTATTCCTCAGAGACCACCACAGCTACCTTAGGACAAACTGGATGCTATTAATGTTTTTTATTTTTCCTTTTCGGTGGGAAGAATAGTGTGTTTAATGTACTGTATATAAAACTCAGCATTGTCCATGTATTCCTAAATACATCCATAGCATTTCCTGCACTCAATAGGCCTTAATGCTCCTATGAGGCATTAGATGTATTTAAGCCTATGGAAATTTTACAACCCTATCAGGAAGAAACAGAGGAAATCTATTTATGTTAGTCCAACACAACTATAAGTTCACTGGTAGCTTGGCGGAATGTATGTGAATGTTATTTACCTATAGTTCTCTACACCTCCACTGATACATGTCTACATTTAATAAAGCCATGCTTAAAGTTCTAATGTTAATATGAATCTATTTGCTTTTATTCTGCTATGATCCCAGATATTCTAAAACTTAATAGCATAACTACATACTGGACTGGCTTATCAGCTGCAATGTATTTTGCACGTAATGATCTGCAAGGTAATGGGTGAAGCAGTTAGTACATTTTTATTACCAATTTTATAACACAATGAAAACCAAAAACAGGCTAACTAACTAACTAACAGACTAACAAGACAAACTTGTTTTTTACGTTATAATTTGGCCAGTTTTAATCGGTGATGCCTATAAATGTAATGTACACTGCCCTTCTGCAGTGATAGATCAATATGTAATTTTTAGTTCTTTGTTCTTTAAAAAATAAAGTCAATTAAAAGGAATGAAAATCATTGTACCTAAAGTGATTAAATTGACCATTTTTTGCATTATGTCATTTCAAAAACTAATTATTTTGTATATTATCTAGTTATATAATTGCAAAAATACCAACCTGGGAAGTACAGAATTTTAGCCTAATGAGTAAATTTTCTGAAGGAGCCAGCTAATCAATGAATAAATGTTAACAAAACAGGACATTTAAATGTTAAATCACAGAAACATTTAAAACTGTATTTGTGCACTGCTTTGCCAAGATCTTTCTTTCAACTGACATTTTTCTCAAGCATTACAAGCTGATGATATTTATATGATGTGCAAATATAACCTTCTAAGTTAGAAATTTGCCCATAGTAAGATGAATCACATATCCAATAATTTTAATTAGCTGCTGATAGAATTTTTCTATTCTAAGAAATTTAGTCTTGCTCATTTCTTTTACATTTTGAAGGCTGTTAAATATTAATATAGTAATACATATAAATTAAATTAATGCAGCAAATAATAGTATGCATTAAAGGGGATTATAAGTAATTTAGATTTTATTTGCTATTGCACATTGAGGTATATGTTAAAAGTATGAACTAAATATAAAACACATAAAAAGTGGGTTTCTAATATTTAAGACAGAATTTTTTTAATACATTAATATATCCATTTGTGACAAGCTTGCTGTGATTGCTAAAATAATGTTTCAATTTCTTAAACTAGCAATGATTGTGGCTCATCTACCTACATGCTAAAAATTCTAGAACTAAGAGCCTTGGCTAAGAATAATTTATTCTCAATTCATTTTTTTTTTTTTTTTACTTTTGGGAAGACAAACACTGTAATATTCCCCATTTTACTCACAGAACAGTCTCCTTTTGCCAGGCCATTGTCTCAATGTTGAAATAATGCTCTAGGATATAAACTTTTTTTTGGGGCAAAGTTAACGATCTGAAGAAAATATTATGATATTAGCATGTGGCATTTAGACATTATTAAGGACCTTAGTGTCTGTATAAAAACAAGTAAATATGTGTGCTTTAGGTCAAGTTTCTGTGAGAACCCTTCAATAGAAATGATTGGCAGAGTTTAGAAATCTGAGAAAATAATATATTGCTCAGCCAATAGATATTTTTTTTCTTAAAATATTTATTTGAGTTCTTGGTTTAATGTGAGGAAAGTCTTTCTGGGAAATCACTCCAAAACTGAGCAGAAGAGTTGTCTATTGATTTTTAATTTGACTAGAAACATTGGGGTTGATTTATTAAAACTGGAAAGTGTAAAATCTGGTGCAGATCTGCATAGAAACCAATCATCTTCCAGGTTTTTTTTTTCTTTTTTGCCAAAGCTTATTTGAACAAGCTGATTGGCTACCATGCACAGTTGCACCAGATTTTGCAGTTTTAGTAAATCAACCCCATTTGTACAAGCTCTTCAAAATACATTATATTTTCTAGTTGGGACTAAAGAAAGGATACAGCACAAAACATTTGCTTGAGCAATGGATGATCAACTGGTGAAAAGAGGCAATAATAAATTCCCTATCCTTATTCTGTTGGAACTTTCTGAATCATCCAAGTCGAATGATCATGGAATTTCAAGTGGTGATGTATTTTATTTATTTTTTAATACTCTGTGTTAGACATTATTTATTTATTTTTTTAACAATACATTTACACATGAAACACTTTACAACCACCAACAATTACAATGATGGTTTTGATTGTTTCCAGCTATCATAATAATTTCCATACGTCCCTAGTGCATTATAAACTATATATATAAAATGTATATACACACACTCACTCACTTACTATATATAAACAATCCCTCAATCTTCTAATTATACAGCTGTGGTCAAAAGTTTTGAGAATGACACAAATAATCATTTTCACAAGTCTGCTGCTTCATTGTTTTTGGATCTTTTTGTCAGATGTTACTATGGTATACTGAAGTATAATTACAAGCATTTTATGTCAAAGGCTTTTATTGACAAGTACATTAAGTTTATGCAGAGTCAAAATTTGCAATGCTGACACTTCTTTTTCAAGACTTCTGCAATTCGCCCTGGCATGCTGTCAATCAACTTCTGGGCCAGGTCCTGACTGATGACAGCTCATTCTTGCATATTCCATGCTTGGAGTTTGTCAGAACTTGTGGTATTTTTTTTTTTTTGTTCACCCGCCTCTTGAGGATTGACCAAAAGTTCACGATGGGATTACGTTCTGTGGAGTTTCCCGGCCATGGACCCAAAAATGTTTATGTTTTGCTCCCCAAGCCCCTTAGTTATCACTTTTGCCTTATGGCAAGGTGCTCCATCCTGCTGGAAAAGCATTGTTCGTCACCAAACTGTTCTTGGATGGTTGGGAGAAGTTTCGCTTGGAGGATGGTTTTGTACCATTCTTTATTAATGGCTGTGTTCTTAGGCAAAGTTATCCACTCACTTGGCTAAGAAGCAGCCCAACACATGAATGGTATCAGGATGCTTTACTGTTGGCATGACACAGGGCTGATGGTAGCGCTCACCTTTTCTTCCCTGGACAAGGTTTTTTTCCAAATTCCCCAATTAATTTAAAAAGGGATTCATCAGAGAAAATGACTTTACCCCAGTCCAATCTCTGTACTTTTCCAGAAGATCAGTCTCTCCCTGATGTTTTTTTCTGGAGAGAAGTGGCTTCTTTGCTGCCCCTCTTGACATCAGGGCATCCTCCAAAAGTCTTCACCTCACAGTGCATGTAGATTCACTCACACCTGCTTGCTGCCATTCTTAAGCAAGCTCTGCACTAGTGGTGCCCCGCAGCTTAATCAACTGTAGGAGGCGGTCCTGGCGATTGCTGACCTGGCGCTTGCTGAATTTTTTGAGGGGCCCTGAACCCTTCTTCACAAATGCAGTGAAAATGTTTTTTTAAGGGGATTGAGTTCATTTTCATGGCAGAAGGAATTGCAATACATTTGATCACTCTTTATAACATTCTGGAGTATAAGGAAATTGCCATCATAAAAACTAAGGCAGCAGACATTGTGAAAACTAATATTTGTGTAATTTTCAAAACTTTTGGCCACAGCTGTACTATTGATATATCTGCATGTGACCCATATCTTTTCCCCTATAAACCTATGAACAATTTTGACCTACATTTTGTGCTTTATTCAAATATTACTAAATTTCAGTGTTTTTTTACCCCTTACGTAGTAACCTCTCTCTAACTAATTGTAGAGGAACCACCTCTGTAGTATTCAACCATTTATAAACGTACCTATATGTTGGTTTAACATATGTTCTCTTTGTACAAATTTGTTTACTTCCTTAACCCACAAGGTCAGACAACACAAAAGCAATATGCTTTTGTGTTATCTAATGGATATTTATCAGTGATGTTAACAGCAAGCTAGGGGTGCAGCAGTTGCTGAACTAATAAAGTAAAATGTAAAAAAAAAAAAAAGTTAACACTTTCAAAACAGAAGAAAGTAGCATAGTAAAGACTTTTTAGAAAAGGAGGTATTCACATGTCTCATTTTATTACTTATCCCAACAAAAGGAAGATTATTCCTCTTTTCAGGACAGTGGGTGGAGTCATGTAAATGATTTATTTAAGCCAGATGCACCACATCCAGAGCATCCACTTAATTTTATGGAGCTGTTTATGCCAAAGAGCATACAATTGTTTCAGGCTTTTTTTTTTTGCCATCACCAGTTCAGTGTACGGATCCCATATTGCCATTAAAGTGGAGTTTGAGACCTCACATAGTCTGACCATATCTCCAGTAATTGTGAAAAGGGACTAAGGGTGCAAAATGTCCCACAAGAATATTAGTGCAAAGGCTTTTTGATTTCTTTAGTCCCTTTTCACCATAACCTGTAGGAGTAAAGCAAATAGAAGGAAAACACCTGCATACTACTACAAAGAGGAGGTAAAATAAGTAAATGATCATGTCTGGACCCAGAAAGAATACTCAGTGAATTGATTCAGGCAGAAATGGGGGTTATGGGGTCCTGTATGTAATCATGCTTTTATCCAAAATATGGGTGTAACATAAAACATGGTCTAAGGGCTGGATGTTGCCTTTAATACCAGAGGCAAAGAAAGCTAATTTCAACTTGTAAACATTTGGCCATTTTCAGTCCAGCAACCGTCAATTAGAAAACACTTATTTGTCACAATTTAAAAATAGCAATAAACCTTTTTAGACGAGTTAAAGTCTATGCATACCTAAAGAAGGAAGTGCCTAAGTATCAAAACACTCTAGGGCCAATTTACAATAAGTATGTTTTTGGATTCAGATAATAACCTGTGTGAGGTCTCCACAAACTCGCTAATGAACTTAATGTCTAAGGGCATAGTAAGTTAATGGAGTAAGTTATGTTATATAATAGCCGTTACAATTTCAGTAATTTCAGCACAATGCACAGGGAATTAAATATAAAGCAAGAAATGGAAACCACCTTGACTTGAATATTATGACTATGAGTATTAAATTCAGTTTCAGAGTATTAAACACTTTTTAGACAAATTAAGTATCTTTCTTTTGTCACTTTTCTCTTTTTTCTAATTTATAGAGCGACAATGTCATTTTATATCCCTGCTTTGAATGGAATAAGAGCTATAAAATTATAGAGAAGAGAGAAATTGTCAATTTTCTAAAGGTTAAAAGCATTGCAAGTTGAGAGCCTGAAAGGTCACACACTGTATGCATTCAGGACATGAAGGTTCTGTAGATAAGACAGAAGGATAAATTCAAAGACATTACAGACAGACGATTCTGGACTTTGTATACAGTACATTAGCCTAATTTTGGACACAAGCAGTAAAATGCAAAAACTGTATTGTTAAATGGTATAAATGTGCTAGGTTATGAGAAGGTTGTAGATAGATCATTAGTGGTTGGATCAATAGTGGCCTGCCATAACACCAAACTTGCAATGGTTTGGGCAACAGTGGACTCTGGTACATGTTCAGCACGGTGGCTTCCTAAGAGGAGAAATGAGCAAGTCTTTAACACTTTTAAATACTTGCACTATGTTCTGGAAAAAAATACAAGGACTACCTATTGTTAGTATTTTTGTATTTCAGTGAATCTACTGACTGCTTTTGATATTAAATTGTGTTGTATTACCTAGATAAGCAGATAATGTGCCTGTGATGTACTGTGCTTAACTAAATGTAATTTGTTAGCTGTTTATAGCACTCTTCTCCGCTCTGGCTTAAGCTGGAAAAATAACCTTCACTGCCAGTGCACTCGGCATGTATAACAAAGTGTCCACTAGTGAAACACCTTTTAAACAAATGAAGAAATGTTGAAATGTTACTGAAACCACTAAAATTAACCCATTTCACACTTACAAGAGATGCCTGAGATTCAAACAGAATTGCAAAAATAGCAGTAATCAGAGTGTGGAGTCATGCTTCAAAGCAACATTTAGCACTTACCTCATTACTTAGTGGTTAGCACATCTGCCTAGTTAGGGTTGTTGGTTCAAACCCTCACCATGAGGGTGCCTAAATAGAGTTTACATGTTCTCCCTGTGCTTGCATAAAGTTCCCATGCTCAAAAAACATGATCATGTTTTTATTGGTTCCTGTTTAAACTGGCTCTAGTCTAGTATATGTATATATGAATATGAGCTAGGGATCTTAGAAACAAATGTACAATATATAGGAAGGTTGCTTGCAGGAGTCTTGCTTCATAAATATCTGCACTCAACACTCTCATCTCCTTGACGTTACCTTTCACGTTGCTGGTTCCACTTCCGGTTTCCGGACGTCAGGACGCCGACACTGCCACAAATGTACACTACACCGTGGTAGTCTGCACTAGTCTTCTACGAAAGTTTGAATTTCCCCCGAATGGGGCACTGGTTTTGCAATGATTTTTTCGCAGGTTACTACTATCGGATTGCTTTATTCCTGGTACACTTGCTTTCACTGGTTTCGTTTCGGCATCAGTATGTTACGAAAATAAATATTTTTTTGCAAAAGGATTTCTTCTCATTCGCCTTTTCATGCTATCTATTCATATGATTCTAATATTCTACACATAGTATTGTTTAGCCTAACACAATCACAGTTACTTCCTTTACTTTTCTAGTGTTAAACTCCCTGAACTCTTTTTAAGTGCTTATCAAATTATGGCGACATCAATATTTACGTACAATTTCATTTTTCTTTTCATTACTCACAATATTCATACATCATATTACACATCTGCATCTCACTTACTGTATCTCTTACTTTTTGGTTATATTTGAAGCTGCAGCACTATTGGTTTCATTTGATATGTTTCTCAGCACATGCGATTTACACGTTGTTACGTGTGTCATGTCGTAACATATTTAACCACTTGCCGACTGCCGCACGACTATATACTGCGGCGGTCAGCCCCTCCTGGGCAAAGTGACAGCTGGGTACGTCACTCGCCCACCAAGCTGTAGGGGGCATGCGCGTGCCACCAGCCGCGCACTCCTGCCCCGCTCATTCACTAACATCCCTGCGCATGTGACCGGCGGCTCCGATGTCCGCTGGTCACTCGCAATCTCGTTCAGGAGAGGGAGAAAGGTAGACGGCTGATGTAAACACAGCCATCTGTCATTCTCCCTTAGATCATGACAGAGGCTATGTGATCCTGCTATGTAGGATCGTATGTCTCTGTTATGATCTAACAAGCCACACCCCTTGACAGTTAGAATCACGCCCCTAGGGACACATTTAACCCCTTGATCACCAATAAAATGAACCCTTTCCCTGCCAGTGTCATTTTTACAGTGACAGTGCATATTTATAGCACTGATTACTGTAGTAATGTCACTGGTACCCCCAAAAGTGTCAAAAATGTCAGTCAGGGGTCCGATCTGTCCGCCACAATGTCGCAGTCCCGCAAAAAAAATTGCAGATCGCCGCCATTACTAGTTAAAAAAAAACAATAAAAATTACATAAATCTTTCCCGTAGTTAGTAAACGCAATAACTTTTGCGCAAACCAATCAAAATACGCTTATTGCAATTTTTTTTTTATCAAAAATATGTAGCAGGAAACAAATTGGCCTAAAATGTTAAAAAAATTTGATTTTTACATTTTTTTTTGAGAATTTCAAATAAAAAAATGTGAAAAATACTGTAGTGTTATTTTTTCCAAATTGTCGCTCTTTTTTTGTTTATAGCACAAAAAGTAAAAATCACACAGGTGATCAAATACCACCAAAAGAAAGCTCTGTTTGTGGGAAAAAAAGGACGTCAATTTCATTTGGGTACAGCATTGCACGACCGCGCAATTGTCTGTTAAACTCACGCAGTGCCGAATCGCAAAATAGGGCCTGGTGTTTGAGCAGCCAAATCCTCCGGGGCTTAAGTGGTTAAAGGTACTGTTTGTTAACCACTTGCCCACTGGGCACTTAAACCCCCTTCCTAACCAGGCCAATTTTTAGCTTTCAGTGCTCTCACATTTTGAGTGACAATTACTCAATCATGCAACACTGTACATATATGAAATTTGTGTCCTTTTTTTCACACAAATAAAGCTTTCTTTTGGTGGTATTTAATCATCACTGGGTTTTTTATTTTTTGTGCTATAAATGTAAACATCTGATAATTTAAAAAAAAATGCATTTTTCTTCGTTTCTGTTAAGAAATTTTTGCAAATTAGTAATTTTTCTTCATAAATTTGGCAAAAATTTATACTGCTATATATCTTTGGTTAAAAAAAAACAAAATAAGTGTATAGTTTTTGATTTTTATAAAGTTTATAGAGTCTACAAGCTTTGGTGTAAATCAATGAAAATTGATCACACCTAATCACACCTCATGTACTGATTAAGACACTAACACGCCAGGAAAGTACAAATACCCCCCAAATGACCCCTTTTTGGAAAGTAGACATTCCAAGGTATTTAGTAAGAGTCAAGGTGAGTTTTTTGAAGTTGTAATTTTTTTCCCATAATTCTTTGCAAAATGAACATTTTTTTTTCTTTTTTTTTCTTTTTTTCACAAATGTATCATACTAAAGGGTTATTTCTCTCACCTGGCATGGGCATACCACAAATTACATCCCAAAATACATTCTGCTACTCTTAGTATGGCGATACCACATGTGTGAGACTTTTACACAGCCTGGCCACATAAATGAAAATGAAAACGCATTTTTTTACACATAGTGGTCGATTTATTATTATAAGATATTTCTAAGACACAGCATGTGAATACCACGCATTTCACCTCAAAATACATTCTGCTACTCCTCCTGAGTATGGTGATACCACATATGTGAGACTTTTACACAGCCTGGCCACATACAGAGGCCCAACATGCAAGGAGCACCTCCAGGCGTTCTAGGAGCATAATTTACACATATAATTTACTGACAACCTATCACACTTTTGAAGGCCCTGGAGCACCAGGACAATGGAAATGCCCACAAAATGACCCCATTTTGGAAAGCAAACACCCCAATGTATAATCTCTTAGGCATAATTTGTCTTTGGAACATATAATTTTTGTCCATACGTTTTTGGAAAACGGGGAAAGAAAATGAAAACGCATTTTTTTTACACATAGCGTTCGATTTATTATTATAAGATATTTCTAAGACACAGCATGTGCATACCACACATTTCACCCCAAAATACATTCTGCTACTCCTCCTGAATATGGTGATACCACATGTGTGAGACTTTTGCACAGCCTGGCCACATACAGAGGCCCAACATGCAAGGAGCACCTCCAGGCGTTCTAGGAGCACAATTTACACATATAATTTCCTGACAACCTATCACACTTTTGAAGACCCTGGAGCACCGGGACAATGTAAATGCCCACAAAATGACCCCATTTTGGAAAGCAAACACTCCAACGTATATTTTATGAGGCATAATGAGTCTTTTGAACATGTCATTTTTTTCCGCAAGTATGTGGAAAATGTGGAAAGAAAAGGAAAACGCAATATTTTTACACAAAAATGTCAGTTTATAAGATATTTCTAAGACTCAGCATGTGCATACCACACATTTCACCCCAAAATGCAATCTGCTGCTCCTCCTGAGTACGGCAATACCACATGTGTGAGACTTTTACACAACCTGGCTACATACAGAGGCCCAACATCAAAGTAGCACCTCACATTGTTGAAGGCCCTTTATATTTCTAACACCTAGCATGTACATATCAATATTTACACCCCAAAAATACATTCTGCTGAGCAAAAGGGTAAAGAAAATATTACCTGTGGTTTTAGTAGTGCAGTTGTCCACAGGAGAACATTGGTCCAGGCAACAGGCAGGGACGTGGTCCGCCACAGCAAATGGAATTGTCCAGGCAGCAGGCAAATATTGTCCATAGTCGGTACAGGCAGGGATACTGTCCATATACAGTCTAGGGTCAGTGCAGGTAGAGATATTGCCAGCAGTGCCTTGTATTCCTGGTATTAGTCCTGGTAGCAGGCAGGAACATGGTTCATACTACAGGTAGCAGGCCAGGAAAGAATGGGAACAGGGGTAGAGGCTTCTCCCACCCAAATCTCTTTGAAGCCTCCGGACTCCAGACCCTAATCCGGGAATGAGAAAACTAAAAAATTTGTTTTCTTCATCCAGAAAAACATTTCTGTAGCCCCTCACATATGTGAGACCCCTGTGTTATAAATCCCACTACTCCAGTAGTAGGATAAAAGATCAGTCCAAGAGGCAGGCATAAAACGTGGTCAAAAACAGTCCAGGGTCAGTTCCAGATCAGGCAGAGATGTACAGTTAAGCGATAGGCAGAAACGTGGTCAAATAACAAGCCAGGGACAGTTCCAGAGCAGGCAGAGATGTACAGTTAAGTGTTAGGCAGAAGCGTGGTCAAATAACAAGCCAGGGTGAGTTCCAGAGCAGGCAGAGATGTACAGTTAAGCGTTAGGCAGAAGCATGGTCAAATAACAAGCCAGGGTCAGTTCCCGGAGAAGGCAGAGGCATATACAATTTAGTGCAATGGCATAAGGGGTGTGGAGGTAAATGACAAGCTTTGGAAATTACATTTACCATACTTCACTAATAATTTAGAGAAGTATGGTAACGGCGGAAACACTGACCTATACAGAGGCCTGGTTGGGAAGGACACTCGGGACAAAAAAATGTGGTGTCCCTTCTAAATCCTCTTCTGGAGCAGACTCTGCATTTCTTCTGATGTGTTCGGCCTGTTTCACTGCGGGAGAGTCGTTCAGGAAAATGCCGCTCATAGAGTCTGCTCACTGAATCCGAGCGAATGCTTTCTGGTGGGCCTTCAGGATACACAAGTGTGGTGATAATTTCTTCCTGGTATTGAAGATAGGGTATGGGGGTCTCAGTAGATTTGCGGTAAATAACATAAGTATTATACATGGCTAAACTGAAAAAATAAATGGAGACTTTTTTGTACCAATGGTGGGTTTTTCTTGTGGGAAGGTAGGGTTCAATCATTTGATCATTGAAGTCGACTCCTCCCATGAATAAATTGTAGTCGTGAACACATGCTGGTTTCTTGATTGGGCCGTTTCTTCTTCTGGGGATTTCCACATAGGTGTCGTTATAAATAGTTGAGAGCATGTAGACATTTCTTCTGTCCCTCCACCTGATAGCCAATAGCTCATCGTTCCGCAAACTTGCTGTCTCCCCTCGTCGTAGTTTTTGATCAACGAGCTTTTGCGGGAAGCCCTTCCTATTGGCTCTCACTGTACCACATGCTGGAGTCTTCCTCCTGTGAAGATTTCGGAAGAGTGGCAAGCTTGTATAATAATTATCCACATATAGATGGTAACCCTTTTCAAGGAGTGGATATACAAGCTCCCAAACAATTTTTCCGCTGACTCCAATGTACTCTGGGCATTCACGGGGATGCAGCTGGGTGTCCTTCCCTTCGTACACCCGGAAGGAGTAGATGTAACCTGTGGCTCTGTTGCACAACTTATAGAGTTTAACCCCATATTGGGCCCTTTTGCTGGGGATAAACTGCTTGAAGCCAAGTCATCCTGTGAAATGGACAAGTGACTCATCCACGGATATATTTTTGTCAGGGGTAAATAACTGGGGGAATTTCTCGGAGAAAAAATTTAGAAGCGGCCGAATTTTAAATAATTTGTCGAATGCTGGGTCATTTCAGGGAGGGCACTGGGTGTTGTCGTTGTAATGCAGGAACCACATGATCATAAGGTATCTTGATCTTGGCATAACGGATGAGAAGTTTGGCATGTGGTGAATAGGCTTGGTTGACCAGTAGGAGTATAATTTGTTTTTTTTTTTGTGAGTCCCATATTGAAAGTGAGTCCTAAAAATATTTTGAATTCCTCCACTGTTACTTCTCTCCACACATAGGGACGGGCGTAACTTGAACTTGGGTTGCTTGAAATGAACTGTTGTGCATAGAGGTTGCACTGGGCCACAATGGTAGATAGAAGGTCTTGGGTAAAAGGTAAATTAAAAAAATCAATAGGGGCAAAATTTTCTGTGTTCACCTGGACACCTGGCTGGGTGGTAAAAGGGGGGATGTTTGCTGTGCCTGAATTAGGGGGACACCACAGAGGGTTTTGAAGGGCATGGGGAAGGCTGGCATGGGTGCTAACCGTTTGGGGCTGAGATGACACCCCACTAGTGCTTGGCATTTCTTGCAGTGGTACTCCAATTCCTGTGGATGCCACTATGCTACTAGTGGATGCCACTGCGCTAATGGTGGATGGCACTAAGCTGCTGGTTGATGCCACTGCTCTATCTGTGGTAGCCTGCTCCTCGTCAAAACACCTTAGTTTCCTGGGCACGCTTTCTTCATCTTCTAATGCTGTAGCAGACCTACTGCTTACAACTGGTTCAAATTCAGAATCAGACTCTGAGAGCTCCTCGCTGCTATTGTTGGTCAAAGATAGAAGCTGGCATAAGTCTTCAGCGGAATAAATTTTTTTGGCCATACTGGTGACTGTGGGCTGTGGTGACAAACTGCTGAGATATGGCAACAGATGTGGCTGCACTGATGGGTGCCGATGAGGGTGCACTGGTGGGTGCTGATGAGGGAGCACTGGTGGGTGCTGATGAGGGTGAACTAATGCACTGCGCTGATTATCTTGCACTGTTGTGCACAGATAAGGCGGCACTGATGGGTGCTGATGAGGATCTACTTATAGGGTGGCACTGATGTGTAGTGGCACCGATTAGCACTGTAGTGGCACTAATGTGGTGCACTGGTGTGGCACTGTCGAGCATTGATGTGGCACTGTGGGGCACAGAGGAGCACTGATGTAGCACTGATGTGCACTGTAGTTGCACAGTTGGCACTGATGTGGCACTTTAGTGGCACTGATTTGACACTGATGGGCACTTTAGTGGCAGAGGTGGCACAGAGGAGCACTGATGTGCACTGTAGTTTGACAGTTGGCACTGACGTGGCACTGTAGTGGCACTGATTTGAGACTGATGTGACACTGACTGCACAGATGTGGCACTGATGTGCGACTGATGTGGCACTGGTGTCACAGATTTGACACTGATGTGGCACTAGTGCCACTGATGTAGCACTGATGTGCACTGTAGTTTGACAGTTGGCACTGACGTGGCACTGTAGTGGCATTGATGTGAGACTGATGTGACACTGACGGCACAAATGTGGCACTGATGTGAGACTGATGTGGCACTAGTGGCACATATTTGACACTGATGGGCACTGTAGTGGCACAGGTGGCACTGATGAGCACTGATGTGCCACTGGTGACACAGGTAAGCACTGTAGTGGCACTGGTGGTACAGATGAGCACTGATGTGGCTCTGATGAGTACTGATGTGGCACTGGTGGCACTGTAGTAGTACTGGTGGCACAGATGAGCACTGTAGTGGCACTGGTGGTACAGATGAGCACTGATGTGGCCTCTGATGAGTACTGATGTGGCACTGGTGGCACAGATGAGCACTGTAGTGGCACTGGTGGCACTGGTGGCAAACTGCTGAGATATGGCAACAGATGTGGCTGCACTGATGGGTGCCGATGAGGGTGCACTGGTGGGTGCTGATGAGGGTGCACTGGTGGGTGCTGATGAGGGTGCACTAATGCACTGCACTGATTATCTTGCATTGTTGTGCACGGATAAGGCGGCACTGACGGGTGCTGATGAGGATCTACTTATAGGGTGGCACTGATGTGTAGTGGCACCGATTAGCACTGTAGTGGCACTAATGTGGCGCACTGGTGTGGCACTGTAGACCACTGATGTGGCACTGTGGGGCACAGATGAGCACTGATGTAGCACTGATGTGCACTGTAGTTGCACAGTTGGCACTGATGTGGCACTTTAGTGGCACTGATTTGACACTGATGGGCACTTTAGTGGCAGAGGTGGCACAGAGGAGTACTGATGTGCACTGTAGTTTGACAGTTGGCACTGACGTGGCACTGTAGTGGCACTGATTTGAGACTGATGTGACACTGACGGCACAGATGTGGCACTGATGTGCGACTGATGTGGCACTGGTGTCACAGATATGACACTGATGTGGAACTAGTGCCACTGATGTAGCACTGATGTGCACTGTAGTTTGACAGTTGGCACTGACGTGGCACTGTAGTGGCACTGATGTGAGACTGATGTGACACTGACGGCACAAATGTGGCACTGATGTGAGACTGATGTGGCACGAGTGGCACATATTTGACACTGATGGGCACTGTAGTGGCACAGGTGGCACTGATGAGCACTGATGTGCCACTGGTGACACAGGTAAGCACTGTAGTGGCACTGGTGGTACAGATGAGAACTGATGTGGCTCTGATGAGTACTGATGTGGCACTGGTGGCACTGTAGTAGTACTGGTGGCACAGATGAGCACTGTAGTGGCACTGGTGGTACAGATGAGCACTGATGTGGCCTCTGATGAGTACTGATGTGGCACTGGTGGCACAGATAAGCACTGTAGTGGCACTGGTGGCACTGATCTGATAGTGTAGTGGCACTTTTTGTGCACTGATGTGGCACTGCTTGGCACTGAAACGTTTTATAAGTCTTACTTTATAAGGCTGTACAGGTCTCTCTCTCTCCTCTCCACAAATGCTGTAATGGTGTGCGCCCCAGGGGGCGTGTGGAAGCGCGATTCTGGGAGGACGTTCAGGAACGCCCTCTCAGAACTAGACGACCGCACTGCGGCCGTATTTCTACAGTCTACGGTCGGGAAGCGGTTAAATATCCAGCGGCAGTTACAAATACTCTCGATTAAACTATATTGGTCATACTTCACATTTACTGTCTGGTTTATTAGACACTTGCACTGTGGGTAGATCTTGTTACTTAACCTAGGGCCCAGGTAACATATTGACCGAGCGATGGTTTTCTTTTGTTTCTTATTTCCCATAGTTCTTGTTTCTACATATCCACAGAACTTACAAGTCTGAGTTCTGGTGCAGTCAATACAGGAGGGTATTTCCTCAACCTTTATAGTCATATATTATAATATATTCAAAATTTTTTCTTCTTATCACATACAGGCCAATTTTGTTGTACATACATCATTTATCATGTCGCTTACGGCGTTACACCACTACAGTTGTCACCCGTTACTTACGGGTACCTACAGATTACGATATTCGTTCATTAATTGACTTGTTTGGTCGCAAGTCTCCTCATCTGTTAACGCATAAGTCATACATTTATGACATATCACAACGCTCATACCTAATGCTTTTTTTCAAGTAGCTAAGGCCTGAGTTTATGTTGTTAATTTGCCTGGTACACCTCATGTAACTCAGCCTCTATTACACTCAAGGACTGACATGCTTTCAGTCCTGTGCAACTCTAATTTTCACTTGCTAACTAATCCACTCTCACTACAGTGAGTCCACATAACTTACACTTGTACGCATTTTGAAAAAAAAATATATATATATATATATTTATATATATATATAAATATATATTTATTTTTCTTGTGTTTTAGGTTGGGCTTATGCGCCTCCCTACACTCGTTCAGCCCGGCACGGTTGGAGGGACCCGTTTTGGTTCCCTTCCTTTGGTAGTGCATTCAATCCATTGCTGACACCAATCGGTGTCCACTGCACTTCCTGTTGTTGTCGCCGCCTGCGTCATCACGCAGCGGGACATCACTTCCGTGCCGGTGGGACGTGCATTGCTGGTCACACCCCCATACGCGATGACGCACATCCTGGTGCGCCCGGCATGTGGAGGCTGGGCCGGCAAGCACCGCCCAGGGAGCCCTCAGCTGGTGACAGGCAGCCAGCAATCATGTAATTACTCCCACCTGTGCTGACACTATAATATCCAGCTCCTAGCGGTGGTCATTTGTGTAATCCACCGCTGGTAGAAGGAGGCTATACAGCAGTTTTCTTTTGGGATGTCCATTTACCATCCAGGTATGTTCATTGGGGAACCATTTTTGGCTTTTCTTGTATTTTCAAGACTTTTGCACAATTGATTTAGGTCCAATACATGGGATATCTTCCCTTCAACATATTATATTATGTCAATACTTAATCGTATACCTAGCCGATCTGAGCCCCAATAACGGATACCAGGTTTAATTATGCCATATGTATCTTCTTTATCCACGATTGGCTTTTAATCCGCATAAAAATTAATGATTACACTTTATGGATATTTATGGAAAACATATAAATATATTACATCCATCTGGTTCATGACATCCTCATATATATCTGGTTAGAATTATTTTTTAGACATTCAGCACATATTTACAGTGTGCTCATTATATACATTTTTTTTTTCCTCAATATAAAACTTTTATTCATGAGAATAAACAAACAAGGAACAGTATGCATTACAATGGTAAAGTGTGTATCAAATCTAGACATTTTGTTCAGTAACATTCAGGTAAGGCTGATAAACAGTTACATAAGGTATCCACAATCCAGTCTCAAAGAGAAGGTGTGAGATGCATAGATGAAATTAAACCTGTATATAAATTTCCAAATGTATACATTTTATAAGCATATAGTCTATAAAGAGGAATGCAATTTGGTTACTGTTGTGATTTTGTCCAACAGACAAGTCACATGATGTGGCTCAACTGTATAATGAAGAAAAACAGAAAAAAGAAAGAAAGATGAGAGATGAAAAAGATAAAGGAGTAAGAAATAGAGATAATAGAAAAAAGGGACGGGGAAGGGTAGTAGGGGGGTGGTGGGTGGGGGTGGTGTAGAAGTTGTCAATGTGCCTGAAGTTGAGTGAATGAACTATCGAATCTAATGGAACTGCCATAAGATCTTTGTACTCTGATGAGACCGTGAATGTTTGCCAGGGGGACCACATTTTTTGAAAGATGTCATTTCTCTCCAGTTTTATAGCCAAAGTCTCCTCCATCTCATATATGTAGCCAATTCTGGCCAGCCAATCTTTTGTTGTGGGGACCACTTTTGTATTCCAGTGTATTGGGATGAGGGATTTAGCTGCGTTGAGCAAATGTCTTGTCAATGATTTTTTGTATTTTCTATAGGGAAAGTGGTTAATATGTAGTAGACAACATGCCGCATCTAAATTGAGCGTAGTTTCTGTGATATGTCGTATCCATTTGGAAATTTCTTTCCAGAAGCTTTCTATGACGGGACAGTCCCACCAAATGTGGAGGAATGTGCCTTGAGATGAGCCACATCGCCAACACGCAGTAGAGTTTTGTTCAGACCAACGGTGAAGGACAACCGGTGTACGATACCATTGGGTTCTAATTTTATAGGATGTCTCCTGTATTTTTGTGCTCAGAGAACATTTATGAGAGAAACAACAGGCTTTCTCCCATTGAGCTGGTGTGAATAAGCGGCCCAGCTCTTGTTCCCATTTTTCTTTGTGTGGGTCAATAAAATCTGGTGACGCTGTGATAAGCTTTTTGTACGATTGGGATGTGGCTCCCTCAATCCTTTCTCCTTTCATGCACTGTTCTTCAAAGTCTGTCAGTGGCCTATAAAGGAGTTCTCTATGTTTAGTGTGTGAGATGTAATCGTGCAGTTGTAGATAAGACCAGAACTTTAAGGGATTTTCGCTCGAGCAGTCTAGTTTAACCACTTAAGCCCCGGAAGATTTTACCCCCATTCCGACCAGGGGGTATTTTACGACTCGGCACTGCGTGACTTTAACTGACAATTGTGCGGTCATGCAATGTGGTACCCAAACGAAATTTACGTCCTTTTTTTCCCACAAACAGAGCTTTCTTTTGGTGGTATTTGATCACCTCTGCGCTTTTTATTTTTTGCAAAATTAATAAAAAAAGAGCGAAAATTTTGCAAAAAAATGACATTTTCAACTTTGTCTTTTAAAAAATATCCAATATACTCAATTTATGTATTTATTTTTGGCCAAAATATATTTAGCTACATGTCTTTGACAAAAAAAAATTCAATGAGCGTATTTTTATTGGTTTGCGCAAAAGTTATAGCGTCTACAAACTATGGTGTAAATACAGAAATTTACGCAGCTTTAATTTTTGACTGCCTATCTCATTTCATGAAGTGCTAAAATGGCAGGGCAGTACAAAACCCCCCCAAACTACCACTTTTTGGAAAGAAGACATCCTAAGGAATGTTCTGAGAGGCATGTTGAGCTCATTGAATATTTCATTTTTTTGTCACAGGTGTTTGAAAAATGACTAAAATTTTTTTTTTTTTTTACACAAAGTTGTCATTGAAATTATATATTGCTCACACATGCCATGGGTATATGTGTAATTACACCCCAAAATATATTCTGCTGCTTCTCCTGAGTACAGGGATACCACATATGTGGGACTTTTTGGGAGCCTAGCTGTGTACGGGACCACAAAAACAAATCCCCACCATCAGAATTTCAAAGGGCGTACATTTTTCATTGCATTTTCTCACTACCTCTAACGGTTTAGGAGGCCCTGAAATGTCAAGATACCACAAAACCCCCCCAAATGACCCCATTTTGGAAAGTAGACACCCCAAGCTGTTTGCTAAGAGGCATGGTGAGTCCATGGAATATTTTATATTCTGCCACAAGTTCCGGGAAATACATATATATATATATATATATATATATATTTTTTTTTTTTTTTTTTTTCACAAAGTTGTCAGTAAATGAAATATTGCTCACACATGCCAATCAACACTCCCAGGTTTTCTAATGGCGTAAATTGTGCATGTCACCTCTGCACTACCTGTCACAGTTTCGGAGGCCCTAAAATTCCAAGATAGCACAAACCCCCCCCAAATGACCCCATTTTGGAAAGTAGACACCCCAAGCTATTTGCTGAGAGGCATGGTGAGTCCATGGAATATTTTATATTCTGCCACAAGTTCCGGGAAATACATATATATATATATATATATATATATATTTTTTTTTTTCACAAAGTTGTCAGTAAATGAAATATTGCTCACACATGCCATGGGTATATGTGAAATGACACCCCATAATACATTCTGCTGCTTCTCCTGAGTACAGGGATACCCCATGTGTGAGACTTTTTTGCAGTCTAGCCGAGTACAGGTCCCCGAAAACCAGTCCCCGCTTTCAGGCTTTCCAAGGGCGTAAATTGTTGATTTCACTCCTGACTACCTATCACAGTTTCGGAGGCCCTAAAATTCCAAGATAGCACAAAACCCCCCCAAATGACCCCATTTTGGAAAGTAGACACCCCAAGCTATTTGCTGAGAGGCATGGTGAGTCCATGGAATATTTTATATTTTGCCACAAGTTCCGGGAAATATATATATATATATATATATTTTTTTTTTTTCACAAAGTTGTCAGTAAATGAAATATTGCTCACACATGCCATGGGTATATGTGAAATGACACCCCAAAATACATTCTGCTGCTTCTCCTGAGTACAGGGATACCCCATGTGTGAGACTTTTTTGCAGTCTAGCCGAGTACAGGTCCCCGAAAACCAGTCCCCACTTTCAGGCTTTCCAAGGGCGTAAATTGTTGATTTCACTCCTGACTACCTATCACAGTTTCGGAGGCCCTAAAATTCCAAGATAGCACAAAACCCCCCCAAATGACCCCATTTTGGAAAGTAGACACCCCAAGCTATTTGCTGAGAGGCATGGTGAGTCCATGGAATATTTTATATTTTGCCACAAGTTCCGGGAAATATATATATATATATATATATATATTTTTTTTTACACAAAGTTGTCAGTAAATGATATATTGCTCACACATGCCATGGGTATATGTGAACTGACACCCCAAAATACATTCTGCTGCTTCTCCTGAGTATAGGGATACCCCATGTGTGAGACTTTTTTGCAGTCTAGCCGAGTACAGGACCCCGAAAACCAATCATCGCCTTCAGGCTTTCCAAGGGCGTAAATTGTTGATTTCACTCCTGACTACCTATCACAGTTTTGGAGGCCATGAAATGCCAAGACAGCACAACCCCCCCCCCCCCAAATGACCCCTTTTCGGAAAGTAGACACCCTGAGCTATTTGCAGAGAGGCATGTTGAGTGTTTTGCAGATCTCACTTTTTGTCACAAAGTTTTGGAAATTGAAAAAAGAGGAAAAAAAATGCATTTTCCTGTTTTTTCTTCATTTTCCAAAAAAAATTAGAGCTGCAAAATACTCACCATGCCTCTCAGCAAATAGATTGGAGTGTCTACTTTGCAAAATGGGGTCATTTGGGGGGGGGTTTGTGCAATCTTGGCTTTTTATGGACTTCAAAACTGTGATAGGTAGTAAGGAGTGAGATCAACAATTTACGCCCTTAGAAAGCCTAAAGGTGCGCATTGGTTTTCCGGGTCCTGTACGCGGCTAGACTGGCAAAAAGTCTCACACATGGGGTATCATTGTACTCAGGAGAAGCAGCAGAATGGATTTTGGGGTGTCATTTCACATATACCCATGGCCTGTGTGAGCAATATATCATTTACTGACAACTTTGTGTAAAAAAATAAAAAAAAATAAAAAAAATTTTTTTCCTCGAAACTTGTGGCAAAATATAAACTATTCCATGGACTCACCATACTTCTCAGCCAGTAGCTTGGAGTGTCTACTTTGCAAAATGGGGTCATTTGGGGGGGTTTTGTGCCATCTTGAAATTTCAGGGCCTCTGAAACTGTGACAGGTAGTCAGGGGTAAAATCAGCAATTTACGCCATTAGAAAACCTGAAGATGTGGATTGGATTTCGGGGGCGCGTACACAGCTAGGCTCCCAAAAAGTCTCACACATGTGGTATCCCTGTACTCAGGAGAAGCAAAAGAATGTATTTTGGGGTGTCATTTCACATATTCCCATGGCATGCATGAGCAATATATCATTTAGTGACAACTTTCTGTAAAAAAACAACAAAAAAAAAAAAAAATAATAATATTCCCGAAACTTGTGGCAAAATATAAAATACTCCATGGACTCACCATGCCTCTCAGAAAAAAGCTTTGGGTGTCTACTTTTCAAAAAGGGGTCATTAGGGGGGTGTTTGAACAGTTCCGGCATTTTATACTCAATCTTATCCACACATCACCCACTCTTCTAACCACTTGAAAACCAAGCCTTTTCTGTGCCTTTTTGTTTACATGAAAAAATATTTTTTTTTTACTAGAAAATTACTTTGAACCCCCAAACATTATATATTTTTTTAAAGCAGAGGCCCTATAGAATAAAATGGTGGATGTTGCAAATTTTTTTGTGACACGGTATTTGCGCACAGATTTTCCAAACGCAATTTTTGCGAAAAAAATACATTTTTTTTACTTTATTGCACAAATACACTATATAATTCCAATTTTTTTGGTAAAATTTAAAAGATGATCTTATGCCGAGTTCATAGACACCTAACATGACATGCTTTAAAAATTGCGCATGCCTGCGCAGCGACAAAAACATATGTACATTTTTGAAAACCTTTAAAAGTCTCTACAGGTTACCACTTTAGACTTACAGAGGAGGTCTACTGCAAGAATTACTGCACTCGATCTGGCGATCGCGGCAATACCTCACATGCATGCTGCAATTGTGGTTTACATATGACACTAGACCACCGCTTGCGTGCGCCATTGCGCGCAAGCACCGGGGGTAAGGGGGGGGGGCTCAATTTTTTTTTTTTTCTTTTTTCTTTTGCTTTTTTATGTTATTTTGACACCTTTCCTTTAATTTTTTTTTTTAAATCATTTTTATTGTTATCATAGTGAATTTAAATATCCCCTATGATAGCAATCTGTGGTGACAGGTACTCTTTTTTAAAAAAATTGGGGTCTTTTAGACTCTAGATCTCTCCTCTGACCTTAACGCATCTGACCACACCAAAATTGGTGTGATAAAATACTTTCCCAATTTCCCAATGGCCCTGTTTATTTCTGGCGAAACAGAAGTCATAAAATGCTCGTAGTCTCCGGCATCTTAGGCCATAGAGATGATTGGAGCCATTCTCATCTCCAATTAGCTCTATGGTTAGATAATTGAACCACCGGCTGCACTCTCGGGTTAACCGGTGGGACAGGAGAGCCAGAGAAAAACCATGGAAGGCTGCGGAAGGCGGCGGTGGGGGGGGGAGGCCCCTCCCACTGCATGTAAAAGCAATCTAGCGGCCAATTACCTGCTAGAATTGCTTTTACATGTAAGCCGACCGCTGGCTGTAAAAAACGATACCAAGATGATGCCTAAATCTGCAGGCATCATCCTGGTATAACCACTCAAAGTCCAGCAACGTACCAGTACATTGCTGGTCCTTGTTTGGCATATAGGTTTTTTTTTTTTTTCATGCAGCCTGTGGGCTGAACGGAAAAAAAGAGAACCTATCAGAAATCAGCACAGGAATAATGCGTAGTATTACTCATCATTAACCGCCCAAACAACCACCCACTGAATTTAATGATGGGTATACACGACACTATCCACGTATACCAAAATAGGATTTTAACTGCAGTGCTGAAATCAGAAAATCACCACAGCTGCTATCAGCAAAGGTATCCATATATGCTGAGCGCAAACGCTGTTTGTGTCAGAATATATAAAATCAATGCGTGGTAGCCGACGAGGGACCTGCAAGAGAAACAGGTCACAAAAGAATGAAAAAACAAACAAAGGACATTGAAAAAAAGTATAGTAGGAAGGAGTAGAAGGACATATAAAATGACTGACAACAACAGTTTTTGGATCTTCATCATTAACCGCCCAAACAACCACCCACTGAATTTAATGATGGGTATACACGGCGCTATCCACGTATACCAAAATAGGATTTTAACTGCAGTGCTGAAATCAGAAAATCACCACAGCTGCTATCAGCAAAGGTATCCATATATGCTGAGCGCAAACACTGTTTGTGACAGAATATATAAAATCAATGCGTGGTAGCCGACAAGTACCTGCAAGAGAAACAGGTCACAAAAGAATGAAAAAACAAACAAAGGACATTGAAAAAAGTATAGTAGGAAGGAGTAGAAGGACATATAAAATGACTGACAACAACAGTTTTTGGATCTTCATCATTAACCGCCCAAACAACCACCCACTGAATTTAATGATGGGTATACACGGCGCTATCCACGTATACCAAAATAGGATTTTAACTGCAGTGCTGAAATCAGAAAATCACCACAGCTGCTATCAGCAAAGGTATCCATATATGCTGAGCGCAAACACTGTTTGTGACAGAATATATAAAATCAATGCGTGGTAGCCGACAAGTACCTGCAAGAGAAACAGGTCACAAAAGAATGAAAAAACAAACAAAGGACATTGAAAAAAGTATAGTAGGAAGGAGTAGAAGGACATATAAAATTACTGACACCACAACAGTTTTTGGATCCTTTTATTTTTCTTTCTAACTGTTCCTTTACTTCTTGATTTGGGAGGGACTGCGATCATCTGCGATCTTCTCTTCCAGCTTGGGTCTCTCAAAATGTCGATGGACATCCAACATCCTTCGAGACCCTGTGTTTATGTGCCCTACACTGTGTCGTGCTGTACCCTACGCTAATAATCCACTAGTGTATGGTAGCGCTCGAAACATTCCCCGATGCAGAGACCAGGTTGGTCAGGACATTTGGGACAATAATAACGGGTGTCACGCCTAAATCCGCGCTTGCTACAGACACGACATCTTCTTTGGGGCCATCTTTGGGTAGGGGTACTCGGGAGGACATGTGAAAAATGCCTCTCATGCAGCCGGCTCACTGCATCTGGAAGGGGAAGTTGGGCAGGCATGCCTCCTGGGTACAGGTAGGCAAGGATGATCTCTTCCTGGAATTCCCGGAAAGATCCAGTTCGTCCTGACGCCCTGTATAGGACAAAGGCGTTCAGCATAGCCAATTGGTATAGGTAAACAGACACTTTTTTGTACCAGCGTCTGGCTTTACGGGCAACTAAATACGGCGCCAAAAGCTGGTCGTTAAGGTCCACCCCTCCCATATTAAGGTTATATTCGTGGACACAGAGGGGTTTCTCCATAACGCCAGTTGCCGTAGGAATTTGGATCGTCGTGTCTGGGTGAAGGGAGGACAGAACATAAACATCCCGTGTATCCTTCCACTTCACCGCAAGTAATTTGTCCGTTTTCAAGCAGGCTCTCGCCCCCCGACTAAGACGGGAATCTACAAGCCGTTGGGGGAAGCCCCGGCGATTAGGTCGCACGGTGCCACATGCGCCAATTTGTAAATCGAGAAGGTGACTAAATAGTGGCACGCTTGTATAAAAGTTGTCCACGTACAAATGGTACCCCTTTCCGGATAAGGGTGACACCAAGTCCCAAACGATCTTACCGCTGCTCCCTATGTAGTCTGGGCAGTTGGGGGGCTCCACACAGCTATCTTTTCCCTCATAGACCCGGAAACTAACTGTATAGCCTGTGGCCCTGTCACACAATTTATACAGTTTGACCCCGTACTTGGCACGCTTGCTGGGGAGGTACTGTTTCATAGCAAGGCGGCCAGTAAATTTAATCAGGGACTCGTCAACGCAGACAACTTGTTCGGGGGTAAACAAGGCTGCAAACCGCTGATTGAAGTGGTCTATGAGGGGCCGAATTTTGTGGAGCCGATCGTATGCAGGGTCTCCCCGAGGACGACAGAGTTCATTGTCGCTGAAATGCATAAATCGCAGAATTTGCTCGTATCTCGTCCTGGACATAGAGGCAGAGTACATGCGCATATGGTGAACTGGGCTAGTGGACCAATATAGCCGCAATTCACTCTGTTTAGTTATGCCCATGTGGAGGGAAAGGCCCAGAAAGATCTTAAATTCGGAAACCGTTATAGGTTTCCAGCCGAATTGTCTGGCAAGGTGTGAATTTGGGTTGGCGGCGATGAACTGTTGTGCATATAAATTTGATTGATCCACAATAGATCTGTAAAGATCTTCCGTGAAGAACAGCTCAAAAAAGTTCAGGGGCGTAAAACCAGCTGTCTCCACGTGGATTCCAGGTTGGGCGGTGTATGGGGGAAGTACTGGCGCTGTAGTATCAGTGGGTTGCCAATTAGGAAATGCCAGCGCATCAGGGAGGGCACTATGGGCTCTACGGGCCTGTCTTCGAATACGCGGTGGCTGCGGGCCACTACTTGTGCTAGCCACCGCACCAGCTTCAACTGCACTTAGGGGACTCGCCACGTCACCAGGTCTTACTGCAGTGCTGGTTGTACTAGGTCCAGGTTGTACTAGGCCGCTGGCGCTTGCCAGGTCGCCAGAAGGATGAGCGGCACTAGTACCCACACTCTGCTCCATACGAGCACCCTGCGATTCCTGCATCACAACAACTTCAGAATGGGGTCGGGTACGCCTGGGTCTAACAGGGACCCATCTGTCGTCGGAGCTATCTGTCAGGGAGCCGCTGCCGTCATCAGGTTCATATACTGACACTAATTCGGTCATTGTAGCTTCCCCTTCGCTATCAGATGACTCGGTCAGCATATAACTGATAAGCTCTTCATCCCTGTACGAACGTTTGGTCATTTTGGTAACTAAATTTACTCGTACAGTGATGCGACTCACAGGTAATAAAAGCACCTGGTTGTCGAAGATTATTTCAAGCGCTACAAAAAAAAACTGCTAATGCTAGCAGGGATCAGGCCTGACTCTGCTAACACAGCGGTTTTGTGTCTTGTGTTTTTTTGCAAGTGACAGTAATCTATTGATTACTACACTTGCCTGGGTGAAAGGGTTAAACGCAGGTGCTGGCCGGAATCAGTACTGATCGTGCAAACACCGCGTTTTGGGAACCCTAAACTATGGGGGCGCTAGTATAGTTCTGATCAGATCAGATATTGATCTGTTCAAACACTATACTAGAAATGGAAGTGTAGGTGCGTGCGTGTGTGGCAATCAAGGGGTTACTTCTAAACTATGCGCTGGGGATCTGGGGGGGGTGGCGGGGACCCTAAACCTCCTTTGGGAAAGAAACTAGCTAGCTAGCGCAACCTCAAGTCACAATGACACCAATACAAAATACAGTAAAAACAGTATATTATGTGTGTATTAGTGCTAATGTGACAGAGGGTGTAGGGGTTAACGGGATGTGATCAGGGGGGGATCAGGGGTTTAAATCTTTATTGGAAGGGACTGGCGGGTATCCTAAGGATAAAAGGAACGGTGGCAAGCGCTAAACCTGGTCACAAGTCACACTGTGCGTTGTGGCAGGGGGTGTAGGGGTGATCAGGAGGGGATCAGGGGATTAAATCTTTATTGGGCGGGTGGCGGGGACCCTAAACCTCCTTGGGACACAAACTTAGTCGCCTGCGCTAATTCTGATCACAATGACACTAATACAAAAATACAAAAACACAGTATATTACGTTTGTATTAGTGCTGATGTGACAGAGGGTGTAGGGGTTAACTAGCGGTGATCAGGGGGGGATCAGGTGGGATCAGGGGCTTAAATCTTTATTAGGGGGGGTGGCGGGTAATTCAAGTGGAAAAAGGGGGGTCGCAAGCGCTAGACCTGACCACAAATCACACTTATACGGGTATATAGCAAAATGCTATATACTGTATACGGTGTGTGTTATGGCAGGGGGTGTAGGGGTGATCAGGGGGGGGTCAGGGGCTTAAATCTTTATTGGGCGGGTGGCGGGGACCCTAAACCTTCTTGGGACAGAAACTTAGTCGCCTGCGCTAATTCTGATCACAATGACACTAATACAAAAATACAATAACACCGTATATTGCGTTTGTATTAGTGCTGATGTGACAGAGGGTGTAGGGGTTAACGGCGGTGATCAGGGGGGGGTCAGGGGAGATCAGTGGGTTAAATCTTTATTAGGGGGGGGTGGGGGGTAATTTGAGTGGAAAAGGGGGGGTCGCAAGGGCTACACCTGTTCACAAATCACACTTATACAGGTATATAGGTATATGCTATATGCTGTATATAGTGTGTGTTGTGTCAGGTGCTGTAGGGGTTAATTGGGGGGGCGATCGGGGGTGAAATGTGCCTATCTAACTGTGTGTGGGTGTGCTTGGTGCAGTACTCACAGTAAGATGTGCTCTCCTCTCACGCTGGATCCAAAAAGACCGTTGTGGGGGGAGGGCACATCTCCTCTAAGCCTGTGTTTACATTTCACAGGCTTAGAGGATGATCTGATTGGGCAGGACCGATCAACAGGTCCAGACCAAAAATGATTGGCCTGGACCTGATGACTGATCGGTTCTGAACCCAATCGAGTCATCATCGGCGGCGGGGACGCGCGGGAGCGCGCGGGAGCGCGCACAGGGCCGGCAAATTGTGCTGACGTAGGCCTACGTCAGTTTGCCTGGCCGGGGCTGAGTGCCGACGTAGATCGTCGTGCGCCGGTCGTAAAGTGGTTAAGATTGTCAAAGGACTTCAATTTATTGTTTCGGAAACATTGGTTGACCCTCAGCGGGAACAGACGTCCATTCTTTTTCAGTATAAAAGAGTTATTCTCAATACCAGGTGAAAAGTCTGGGTTATTGTTAAGTGGTATTAGTGAACTTGGGAAGGAGGAGATTTTTTGCGCCAATGCTACATTTTTGAAAATGTTAAGGGTATTACTTATGAGCGGGTGTTTCTTGATGTCTGCGGGGTAATTTCATTGGTCTGTCCACAAAAGGTAGTGTGAAGGTATAGAGCTCCAACCAACTTCCACACCCACCCAGTCTTTGCTGTTAGAGTGGCAATGCCAGTCTATGACCCTTGTCAGGTGCGTTGCCTGGTAGTACTTTTGGAAGTTTGGTAATGCCATACCACCATTTAGTTTAGGCAATTGTAAGTAGCTACATTTAATTCGTGGTTTTCTATTTGCCCAAAAAAATGTTCTTTGTAAAGCCGTTAATTTGCGGAAAAAAAAGTGTGGGTATCTTGACTGGGAGCGTGTGGAAAAGGTAGACCAACCTCGGCAGTACCGTCATTTTTATGATGGATGCCCTGCCAAACCAAGAAAAAGTCTTCACATTCCATTTTTTAAGGTCTCCTGCTATTTGTTTCAGTATGGGTATAAAATTTGCTTCGTATAAGTCATCTATCTGTTGCGTAAGTTTGATGCCTAGGTATTTCAGCGCCTTGGGTTCCCATCTGTAAGGGCAATTTTCTTTCGTTAGTTTGAGAAGATCATTAGAAAGGGTCAAGTTTAGGGCTTCAGAATGACTGTGATTAATTTTAAAATTAGATAGGTATCTATATTTGTTGAATTGGTTATTTAAATTTGGAATAGAGATATGCGGTTGGGATATGAAAAATAATAGGTCATCTGCGTAGGCCGAGAGTTTGAACTCCCTAGTTCCTCTTTGGAATCCATGAATGTCTGGAGAAAGGTTTATGGTGCGGATTAGGGGTTCGAGGGTCAGAATAAACAAAAGCGGTGATAAGGGGCAGCCTTGTCTGGTACCATTTCTCAGTGGGAATGGAGAAGACAGGTTGTTATTAACCTTGACCCTTGCAGTAGGGTTAGAATACAGAATTTGAAGCCAACTCATCATATTCGGTCCCATTCCAATATGCTTACATGTGTGCATTAGGAAATCCCACGCCACCCTGTCGAAGGCCTTCTCCGCATCTGTGGAGAGTAGCAGGCCCTCGACAGCGGTGTCTCGCACTCCATGAATTAAGTTTATCGCCTTTATGACACTATCTTTGGCCTCCCTCCCCTGCATAAATCCCACCTGTTCCGGCCCTATGACATGATTCAATAGGGTTCCTAGTCTAGTCGCCATTATTTTAGTCAAAATCTTTAAATCTAAATTTAGAAGCGAAATTGGCCTATAGCTTGCACACAGAGTAGGGTCCTTGTCAGGTTTGGGGATGACTGAGATGTGTGCCATCAGAAAATCCCTGGATGGAACATGTTTTCCAAGCACAAAATTCAATGCATTTGTGAGATGGGGAGCTATAGAATCTATATAAAGTTTATAGTACTGGGATGTGAAGCCGTCTGGGCCCGGACTCTTCCCTGTTTTCAATTCTTTTATTGCAGTCTTCGTTTCATCTACTGAAATCACCTTTTCTAGTTCATCCAATGCATCTTTCGGCAAAACTGGTAACCCACTGTTAACCAGGTAATCCCGGATTAGCTTGTCACGGGACCCGTGTAACCCCTCGGGTTTTTTCTGCTGTGGGATATGATATAATTTGGAATAGAAAGATCCAAAGTTGTCTGCCATTTTGTGTGGGTCTCTTATCAATACACCATCATTACCTCTGATGCAATGGATATTATTGTCAAGTTGGGTTTCCTTCAAGGCCCTAGCTAATAGTTTACCTCCTTTATCCCCATGCTCATAGTAGATTGAATTTTTGAGGAACAATGACCTTTTGATCTTAGATTGTAGGAGATCATTTAAAGCTTTTCTTTGTGTTATTAGTTCTTGCTCTACTTTTTGCGAGGTGCTGAATTTGTGTTGCCTTTCAAGGTCAGAGATTTTCCCTATCAGGGTTTCCGTGATTTTTTTCCCTCTTCCTTCCTTTTACATATTGCTCCATGTTTAATGAGCTCACCTCTGACCACACTCTTGTGTGCTTCCCAGAGCAATAGGGGTGAGATATCCTCTGATACATTGTCTTTGAAATAATTTGTTATGGTATTCTGAATGTCAGTTTGAATGTTTTTTTTTTCACTAATAGTGATGAGTTCAGTCCCCATGTGAACTCACCTCTAGCTGGTGTGTCCAGTAGAAGTGAAATGGCGACCGGAGCATGGTCCGAGAGGGAAATAATGCCTATGTCAGCGTTAGTCAATTTGAAAAGATCCCTTTGAGTTATGTAAATGTGATCTATACGCGTGTAACGCTTGTGCGGGGTCGGGTTAAGCGCTCTTCATGTGTCAATAAGTGTTAGGGATCTGAGGAGTGTTTTAATTTTTTTAATGATTTTGTATGAAATCTCCCCCTAGTATTATGCATCCCTTTGCATGTTTTTTAAGTTCATCTATGATCAAATTACAGAATGTGATGTGTGCTGTGTTCGGAAAATAAACGTTCGCCAACGTCATCGGGTTTCCGTTAAGGGTTCCTACCAAGAACAGATATCTACCATCTGGATCTGATATCTGTTCGTCTAATTTAAATTTGCAATTCTTGTGGAGCAGGATTGTCACTCCCTTGGTTTTGGCTTGGGTATTGGTTGCATGAAAAACCTCAGGATAATATCTAGTACTTAATTTGGGTATGTTGGAGCTTCGGAAGCGTGTTTCCTGCAAATAGACAATTTGGGCTTTAGATTTTTAAAGCTCATACATTAGGCGACTTTTTTTTTCTGGGATGTTAAGGCCATTTACGTTATGAGATATAATAAAAGGCACCTTATCCAGCCGTGAGTAGCCCATCTTGTAATTTTTAAGGAGAGGGGAAAGGGGGGGGGGGATGGGATGGGGGTGAGGGGAGAAGCAGAAAAGAGAGAAGTGTGAAATTCGAGAAAAGTAGATAAAAAAGACACCAAATAGGTAACAACCACCACCTGTGGCTATCTAGTCCAGATGGAGGATATACAGTGCCTTGCGAAAGTATTCGGCCCCCTTGAACTTGGACACAATCATGAAGTGGAACGAAATCTATTGGATATTTCAAACTTTGTTAACAAATATAAAACTGAAAAATTGGGCGTGCAAAATTATTCAGCCCCTTTACTTTCAGTGCAGCAAACTCTCTCCAGAAGTTCAGTGAGGATCTCTGAATGATCCAATGTTGACCTAAATGACTAATGATGATAAATAGAATCCACCTGTGTGTAATCAAGTCTCCATCATGAAGAACAAGGAACACACCAGGCAGGTCCGAGATACTGTTGTGGAGAAGTTTAAAGCCGGATTTGGATACAAAAAGATTTGCCAAGCTTTAAACATCCCAAGGAGCACTGTGCAAGCGATAATATTGAAATGGAAGGAGTATCAGACCACTGCAAATCTACGATGACCTGGCCGTCCCTCTAAACTTTCAGCTCATACAAGGAGAAGACTGATCAGAGATGCAGCCAAGAGGCCCATGATCACTCTGGATGAACTGCAGAGATCTACAGCTGAGGTGGGAGACTCTGTCCATAGGACAACAATCAGTCGTATACTGCACAAATCTGGCATTTATGGAAGAGTGGCAAGAAGAAAGCCATTTCTTAAAGATATCCATAAAAAGTGTCATTTAAAGTTTGCCACAAGCCACCTGGGAGACACACCAAACATGTGGAAGAAGGTGCTCTGGTCAGATGAAACCAAAATCAAACTTTTTGTCAACAATGCAAAACGTTATGTTTGGAGTAAAAGCAACACAGCTCATCACCCTGAACACACCATCCCCACTGTCAAACATGGTGGTGGCAGCATCATGGTTTGGGCCTGCTTTTCTTCAGCAGGGACAGGGAAGATGGTTAAAATTGATGGGAAGATGGATGGAGCCAAATACAGGACCATTCTGGAAGAAAACCTGATGGAGTCTGCAAAAGACCTGAGACTGGGATGGAGATTTGTCTTCCAACAAGACAATGATCCAAAACATAAAGCAAAATCTACAATGGAATGGTTCACAAATAAACATATCCAGGTGTTAGAATGGCCAAGTCAAAGTCCAGACCTGAATCCAATCGAGAATCTGTGGAAAGAACTGAAAACTGCTGTTCACAATCGCTCTCCATCCAACCTCACTGAGCTCGAGCTGTTTTGCAAGGAGGAATGGGCAAAAATTTCAGTCTCTCGATGTGCAAAATTGATAGAGACATACCCCAAGCGACTTACAGCTGTAATCGCAGCAAAAGGTGGCGCTGCAAAGTATTAACTTAGGGGGGCTGAATAATTTTGCACGCCCAATTTTTCAGTTTTTTATTTGTTAAAAAAGTTTGAAATATCTAATAAATGTCGTTCCACTTCATGATTGTGTCCCACTTGTTGTTGATTCTTCACAAAAAATTACAGTTTTATATCTTTATGTTTGAAGCCTGAAATGTGGCAAAAGGTCGAAAAGTTCAAGGGGGGCGAATACTTTTGCAAGGCACTGCAGTTTCAGAGGCTACAATAATATAAAATGGCTCCTGTTACACCTCAGAAACGGTGAACAGTCTGCCAGCCTCTATCGGGGGAAAAAATGGTTGGCACACCCAGGAATGACTATTTCATCCAAAAGGGAAAACAAACCAGGAAATGGAACAGAAATAATTTTCTCAAATGTATCAAGTTCTATATATAAATTAGTCATACCAGGAGGCTCTCCCACTCCATAGAAAACAATAACATTAAACAATGAAAACAGGTATACTTCAGGAAGCATACCTTTAAAGTACTTACAGCTTGTTAACAGGAATTTGGGTAATTTCGATGGGGAGATTGGTAACTGAAAAGAGTAAACTCATATTTCGGTACCCCTGTCTGTAAGCTCCTGTGAGGCCGTATCTTAACATGAATGCAATGGTAGTCTTCAGTTGTAAATGCTCGCGTATGCATCATGACATTGCTTATGAATACATGGATCATATATCCAGTACCTAGCAAGGGATTTCCCAACATTAGGTCCAGCAGTGACGTTCCCCTATAAAGATGTCTGCCAGAGATCATTTGTCACTTTGCCCACGCGAGCAGAACAAGGTGTGTTCTCTCACCATAAAAAGGAAACCATGACATCAAGTGTGACTGAAAAAATAAAAAACACCTATCATTAACAGTTGTATATGAACGAGAGTGTTCATAGGAGTATATGTCAATGTACATCTCTACTGCAAAGTTTAACACAGCCATATGGATGGCACCTGAGGACCACTAACTTAATTCAATGTTAATTCTAACTACATTGTGTTAGCATAATAACTGTTGGCATCTGGTGGTACAGCTGTGTATTACCGCTCCAACAATCAGCAGCTAGTAAAGTCATTTCTTATCGTTTAGATAAATGTATATGGTCAAATAACCTACAGAGTTAACATTAGCAGTAGGAAAAAATGATGATATCCTAGGGAAAGTTTTCGGGTGCAATGTTCTCGTTCTCATTGCCATGGTAATCATGACCCCATCTTTAATGACCAATCATCATGGATCAAAGAAGGATAGTGGCATGTATACTTTGCAACAGCAAGATAGTAGGTTAAGTGCAAATGCGTCTCAAGTTGAGCATATATTGTCTGCTCCCCAAGCTGGCCTGTAGGGCTAAAGGAAACTTCCAGCGATACGGTATATGTTTTGCCTGTAAAATTTCCAGTAGTGGTTTCAGTGCCCTTCTATTTTTAGGTGTGATAGGGGACAGATCTTGGAATAGGAGGATCGGTTGCTCATTAAAGATGATCTGATCATTTTGGCGGGCCTGTTTTAGAATCTCCTCTTTCAGGGGATGACTGCTCAAACAACAGATAATGTCACGAGGTGGGGTATTATCGGGTGCTTTAGGCCTAAGGGCTCTGTGTGCCCTGTCAAAATCAATTGGAGATTCTGCGGGTCTGCTTAGAAGTCCATTGAAGATCGAGCACAGAGCGGGTTTTAGTCGATCATTATCAACATCTTCTGGTACACCTCTCACCCTAATGTTATTTCGTCTACCCCTGTTATCCAGGTCTTCCAGTTGATGATACATCATTATTAGATGTGATGAGTGTGGCGCTAGTCACCTCCTCAAGCCGTTGTATAGCTCTGTCTCTTGATTTACCAGCTTTTTCCCCTATTGCCATTTGTTCCTTAATGCCCATAATGTCAGTCTTAAGGTCAATTAGTGCTGCAGCAAATGACCCCTTGATGTCTGCTGCGATGGCAGTCATGTCATTGAAAGTCAATGGGTGGTCCGGTCTAGCACACTCACCTCCCAGATCTTCTGAGGCAGCCAGGGATTCTAGATCATCTTCTTCCTCCTTGGAATTTGCCATGTTTCTTTTGCACTGAGACTGATTCTTGAACAGATCGGGTATAATCTTGTTTCCCTCTAATTTTCCGGACCGTAGTTGTTTTGGGTGTAGTCCGGGCTTCGGGAGCTTGTCCATTTCAGGAGCAGGTTGCTATGGATAAAGCTGTATAGCCGTGGAGTAGGAGAGCCGCCGGCGGAGCTGCTCTAGCAAGCGGCCATTCCGTTCGTGCGCCAAGCGGCACTCCCCCACCTCTTGTATATAAATGGAAAAGTCATATGTCACTTAACAGTGTTAGAGTGTACTGTTAGTGAATGGGTTCCTATATTATTGAGACAGTTGTGCAGTACTCTGGAGAACCAATCAAGCAGTGTGACAAGGACCAGTCCAGCATAGAGGGCGTGAATGACTGTGGCAAAGCGTGGATTAGATGTCCAGTGTCTCTTATAGGAGGTGAGGCTGTGCCTGGGGGAGATGAGCAATCTGCCTGCAGAAGGGCTGTGTCCACTGGTTCCTCTAATATGGCAGATGATGCGGCCTATAAGGAACTACTGGGTCGCAGGTGGAGTGTCTGAGTGGGGCAGGGGGTAGCAATATTGGTGGGGGATGCCTGAAGATTGATTGAAGGGCTTAGCACCTCAGCGTCGGCCTTACCGGGTCTTGTGTGCGCGATCGAGCGTTCCTCTCCAGGAAAGGCCGCGGCTTCGGGCTGCGACTAGGCCGCAAGCACAGCGCTCCACTGATCGACCTTTTAACTGTTCAAGAAGGGTCTGGTCGGATCATGTGGGTCTGCTGGGGCACTCAGCGGTGTTGTGGAGACCGCTGGAGGGGAGAAGAATGCTGCAAAATGGCTCCGGGCCTAGGCCAAGATGGCGGTCGCCGCGGCCCTGGAAGAAGGAGCCCGTATGCAGCCTGCGGGACCCCGCTGGGGTAGAGGCTCGGCAGCGGTGGTGCTGGCTGGAAGGTCTCGGATCGTATGTGGTGTCTGTGCCTACCTCCCTCCTCGAATACTTGATCCCGGCCTGGGCTGTGCGGATGACTGAGGTAAGCCTGCGGCCGGATGCCGCTTTAGGCGAGTCCGCAGGTTCTGGTCCCATCTAGGCCGCAATTAGCGAACCGCCCCAGGTAGTCCTATTTCAGTATTTTTTGGCTAGGCAGAACCTTTAGGGGTTGGGGGTGCTAGGTAAGCACTGATGCCCCATAAAAAGCAGCCAAATCCGAGGATTACTCTGGATTGAATTGTTGATTATGTGGAGCTCTTGTCTCTCACGTCTGCCTCGGTCCCCTTCCGGTCACAGTCTCATCATATATACATTTTTTACATTGCAGCTTTGCATGATTGGCTCTTCCCTGTTTTGCTAAGCATCACTGGACTCCAGCTGCTCTGAGTGTATTGGAGGTGCATCATCTATCAGCCCTTTCCCTTCTCTTTATATTTGGGATACATATATCCACATATACTCTACTCTTCAAATATACAGCATTGCGTAGGTTTCCAATGTTTCCCTGTTTTTAAAGCAGCAAGCTCTTTGTTTGTTTATATGCCAACCAACCATGTAAGTGTGTTTTATTTCTTATAACCAATGGCATCCCATGTATCTGATAAAGTTTTTTCTAGATGAATATTAGCATTTAGATACCATATGTGATATATATGTTCCTTCAACACTTACAGAAAAGTTTCCAGTATTATCCCTGAAGATAGAAGAGGTGATAAACCTCGAAACGCGTTGGATACTATACCTGGATTGGATGGTTTATTTAAAATAATTGCATATATGAAATTTGCTTGCTAAAACGATTTTATCCAGACATTATTGTTTCCATTTTTGTATTTAGGATTATGTAATAAATAAATATTTTTATATAAATTTTTTGTTACTAATGTTGCATTGTGCCTGATCATCGTTATATTGATGATCTGATTTTTGTTAGTAAACGTAATGTAGATCTGCATGCTTTTTTGAATTATTTAAACGATAACACTCTTAACCTAAAGTTTACAGGGCAACAAAGTGTGGATAGTATTGAGTTCCTAGATGTTACCCTGAGGCTCCTGTTCACATCTGAGCGTTTTGACGCTGTGAGCAAAATGCCAAACGCTCAAAAAAGTACATGAGCTTCTTTTTGGGCAGATTACAGGCGTTTTCCATTGGTCTCTATTCAATCTAAAAACGCCTGCACAAAAATTGCGGTAAAAATCGTGGTAACATCGCGGTAAAAAAACGCGCGAAAACGCTACGCTCAGGTGTGAATGTAGCCTTAAACATCACAATGGTCAGGTTGTTACAACTCTTTATAGAAAGCCTCTGGCGGGGAACAATCTATTACATGCAAAATCCAGTCATCCTTTTCACACGTTTAAGGGCATCCCAGTTGGACAATTCCTCCGTCTCAGGAGGATTTGTAGTGATCTGTCCTCCTTTAATAAGGAGTTTGGTTTGCTGTATGGACGTTTCCTTGCCAGAGGCTATCCTAGGTGGACCCTGGATAGAGCTTATAACATAGCACTTAACAAGGACAGGAATAGTTTACTCACACCTAAAAAAAGATATAAGAGTTCAGCAAGATAAAATCCATAATCAACAAACACTTACCTGTCCTGTATGGGGACAAACAGTGTACAAAAATCTTGGAGAGTGGTGTAAACATCGTGGCCAAACGGGCAAAGACCTTGGGAAATCTTTTGTCTCCCAGCTTCTTTTCCTCTAACCCCAAGAAATGCACATCTGAAACCTGGCTTCATTTTAAAGGGAATTTCAGATGTGGTACTAAGGATTGTCTTACATGCCCACATGTTGCATCAGGAAATAACTTTCAGTCTACTGTTGATAATCAGATCTATAAAATTGATAGATTCTTCAATTCTCTGATTACGGGTAGAGGGTGTTCAGTGCAATATGTGTGCCGTACGACACGCAAATTAAAGGACAGGTTCAGGGAACATCTCAGCGACATTAGAGGTCGCAAATCTACAAATGTTGCACGGCACTTCAACACAGAACATCATGGGGATTTGTCCTTTGTGTCAATCCAGATTGTTGAACAAATTAAATCACCACCTGGGGGGGGGGGGGGGGATGCCTTTCGCCTCCTGTGTAAAAGGGAGGTTTTTTGGATATATAGACTTCATACTAGGTTGCCTAATGGATTAAACTTTGAGTGGGATGTTACACATTTCTACTTCCATCCATACTTCCCTATACACTCCCCTTACTGTATTTGGGTACAGTATACCCTGGATTTCTGTTCATGTTTTTGTGCACACGTCCATTTTCATTCCTTCGCCTTTCAGGTGTAGTATTGTGGTTCATAGGGTGTTTTACACTCATATTTCCACTGCTTGTTGTTTAACAATATATGGAAAATTATTATTTTTCTCTAATAAGAATTTTTCTTTAATAATAAAAAATATATTTTTTTTTTTTTGTGTTCATCTGTTTATATATGGCCGTGTGCACATATACACGTGTACATCTCTTTTCATTGTTTATGCCCAACAATACGGACTGTATATGTATTTTCTGTATTTTTTGACTTTCTACCATCATTCTCTTTTTGGATGATATGTGAGTGAGTGCCGGTTCACACTTCCGCATTTGCGGAGATCGCATGTGGTTCGGAGCACACTGCTCCTAATTGCATGTGATCTGATGTGCGGATGCGAGTTCAGCCATACACTTTGTGTGGCTGGATTCTCACTGTATCCACACCAAACACGCACATGAGGTTTTTTTTGTTTTTTTCTTGAGCCGCAGTAGAATCGGATCGCATAGTGGTTCACACTTGTGCGATCCGATTCTGTGCGTACTTGCAGATCGCACTGCTATATGCAATCGCAACTGGGGGTGTCGTCAACTTTTAATTGACGCCCCCTGTGTATCGTGTGTGGCAGTGTGAACTGCCAGATGTGCGGATGCAATGCGGAAACACGCTGCATATTCGCAACGTTCCCTCATCGCAGAAGTGTGAACCGGCACTGATTGTCTGCTTCATTTTGTTTGTTTATTTAATTTTGGTTCTCTCTTGTCATCTCAAATTTGCCAATTTATATCTATGTCTATGCATCTTGAAGTTTGTAAACAAAAACGCTGTTTTCAGCGATATGCTATACATACACACACATATATATATATATATATATATATATAAATATATATATGTATATATATCTTGCTAGGAAATATGTTGTTGTATTCCTTGGTCACCTAATGGTTTTTCTGCTCTTTT
This sequence comes from Pelophylax lessonae, assembly GCF_965119305.1. Taxonomy (NCBI): domain Eukaryota; kingdom Metazoa; phylum Chordata; class Amphibia; order Anura; family Ranidae; genus Pelophylax; species Pelophylax lessonae. The sequence goes on from NC_138768.1 coordinate 725,120,772, forward strand.
TAGGATGAATTTTCGTCTAGATTATCTTCATCTGCTTATGATCGATTTTTCATTTTTTGTGTTTTCTCTTTTTTCTTTCATCTGTAATATTTAGTATGCATGTATATATGATGATTCCATTTATTACCGTGTATTCTGTCTGTACAATGCTTGACCTAATGGGGATACATGTTGTTACCCTATTTATTTATCATTATCATCTTATTATATACACATGAAATTGGGTACTTTATATTTTCAGTTATCTGCCAGATGTTCTTTGATCTTTTTTCTTTTTTTCTCTTATTTTTTTCTTTTTTTTTCTGTCTTTGTCTTTTTCTCTTTTCTTTTTTATTTTCCTTATTTCTTGTCTTTTCCTTTTTTCTTTTTTGGATTGTTTTTTAATTATTTTTTGTTTTTATTTCTTTTTTCTTTTTCTTTTTCATGTGGGGTTCGCTCTTCTTTTTTTCCATGTGTGAAATAGATTCTTGCCAGAAGCCCATGTTGCAATTAACTCTCATGGTTAGCAGCCTTTCACTTACCCAATTGAAGTTGATTGGTTTTTCCGGTCTTTTGGCTGCAGTTTTATTATTTAGCTGACATCTCCACATGTATCCACATGGTTATGACTAAGCGAACATAGTTTCGTAAGACGCATCAACTGTTTTTACCCTCCTGTCCCTGGTTTGTCGTTTTTGATTTTATGGATTTTCAATAAAAGGTTTTTATCATCTACTATCACTCTCAAGTTGGTGTGCGGTTGCCTTCTTCTAATTATAAAGAACATCTGGCAGATAAATGATCAAGCATGGTATACACGGAGCATATTGAGGTGGGTATAGGGATGGTACTGACCCTACTAGGAGCAACAAGCAGGTGAGCAGGCACTATACCAAAATAGTGACTAACAAACAAGAAAAAACATAAACATAACTTGTGTGGACTTCGCTTTTTTCCACATGAGACTTACACCATCCGACAGCGTTACCGGTAGTGAAGCTGATTCCGCTCGCTAGTGCAGTTGGCAGGGGATTCACCGAATACAGGTAACATCAAGGAGTTCCCGTAGGTATGTTGGTACATAGTGAAAAGCGAGTGAAGTCAGGATCCTGAAAAGGCTGTGGGAGAATACAGATGATAAAACAAAACAATGTAAAATAGACACCCTTATAGATAACTAGAACATGTAAAAACCAGTAAGTTTAGAAGGGCACGGATAAATCATAATGTCAACAGATGAGTGCAGATGGCCAAGATAGAAGATGGCCATGATTATGAGGCTGAGACTTCAGCAGGGTCTATCCTGTCGGGACTTATTCGAAAGACGGGCCCTTTTAGGAGAGTCCTTCCTAGGGCTGAGGAGATCCCTGGTGGAGGGGGAGAGGGAGGGAACAGCAGGGGGATGGGTGTCATAGACAAGTGAAGGTGTGATTGGATGTATTCAGCTGCCTCTTCAGGATGCGAGAAGGACTTAGATTCTCCAAATTGGTCAGTAAAACGGAGTATATACTAGGGTAAGCGAGTGTAAATTTAATGCCTTTGTGGTAGGCGGCATTGCAGGAAGGCTGGAATGCCTTTCTTCTGCAAAAGACTTCCTGGGAATAGTCAGCAAATAGCAAAAGCTTTTGGCTGTCCAGAACAAGTGATTTGGCATTTCTGAAGGATTTAAGTATGGCCAGTCTGTCTGAATAATTTAAGTACCGTGCAATCATGGGGCACAGTGATTTGCGGTCATTTGAAGGGGACCCAAGGCGTTAAGCACGCTCAATGGTACAGGTAGTATTAATGCCTAGCACCTGTGGGATCCGTGTGGTACATATCTCCGATAACATGCCTGTGTTAATAGATTCAGGCAGCCCGATAATCCGTAGATTGTTCCTGCGTGATCTATTCTCTAGATCATCCAGATTTTCTAAAATATAATGCTGGGTTTGTGCATATTTGCTGTCATTGGCAAATGAGGATTGCATTCACTTCACCTCTCTGAGATTACCAGATTGTCCCTCTACCAGTGGCGGCAGCGATGTTTCGAGCAGGGTGATCGTAATGGTAGGATGCTGGCCCAGCTCTCCCATCATGATACCCATCTGACTTTGATACCTGAACTCACATCTCCCACGGGGAGGGCCATCACTTCGCCTGACGTGATTCTGTCTGAATTCTGTGCCTTTTACTCCCATCTGTATACCACCACTCTCCCATCGGGCCTTCTCCCGGAGGATCTGTACCCCCTTCTAGATCTGGTTGCTCTGGGATCGCTGTCCGATCACGAGAGATCTGGTCTGGTCCGGCCGGTCACTGAGGAAGAGATGGGGGTGGTGATCCGCTCTATCCCTAAGCAGAAGGCTCCTGGCCCTGATGGGCTGCCGATTGAATTTTATCAGGCCCATTTGGGCCTCCTGGCCCCCTTGTTCACCGCGCTGTTTAATGATTGCTTGGCGGATGGGGCTCTACCCCCTTCCATGGCGCAGGCGCACATAATCCTGATTCACAAATCTTCTAAAGACCCTAAATTGTGTGCCTCCTGTTGTCCCATTGCCCTACTCATTAACGATCTAAAAATCCTCACTAAATTGCTGGCGGCCAGACTACAGCCTCTACTCCCCTCTGTCATTGACCAGGACCAGACCGGTTTTATGGCCCACAGATCCACCGATAGCAATCTCCGCAGGCTCTACACCAATTTACAGGCGCAACATGCTAACTTAGGATCCAGAGTCATCGCCTCTCTCGATATCGAGAAGGCGTTTGACTCGGTAGAGTGGCTCTTCCTGTGGGAGATACTCAGGCGGATGGGCTTCCCGCTCCTGTTTATTAGATGACTGCAGACTATTTACACCATGGCTGCCATCCGTCTTGGGGTAGATTGTCACCCATGTTCACATTGTCTTGAGGTACGCGGCAGGGATGCCCTTTCTCTCCGTCCCTTTTTGCCATCGCCATGGAGCTGCTGGTGGAGGCCCTGCGGGTCTCTCCGCATATTAAGGGCTTACAGGTGGCCTGGCTGGGGGAGAGGGTGGCCCTGTATGCGGACGACCTCCTGTTGTTCCTAAATTATGCTGGCCCATCCCTTGAGGGTGCTCTTCGGATACTCAATGTTTTCTCAGAGGTGACGGGTCTTCGGGTCAATTGGTCCAAGTCACTGTTGCTGGCGAGTGATCCTGGGACCAGGGGTGGGGGCTCACCTGATGTTTCCCTTCAGTGGGTGGATAGCTTTACCTATCTCGGGGTGCGAGTGTCACGGGAGCCCTCTGATTTTATCGCCTTGAATCTGGATCAGGTTGTCTCAGTGATTAGGGCCAAACTGAAGGCGTGGGAGAATCTCCCACTTTCTCTGTTAGGCAGAGTTAATTTGATAAAAATGAAACTCCTTCCCAAATTTACATATTTGTTTCGCCATTCACCCCAGTGGATCCCGATTTTTTCTAACCTTAATAAGCTCTTTTCTGGCTTCTTATGGGGTCCCCGCCCTCCTCGGTATAAACTTTCTACCCTCATGCGCCCCCTATCTCAGGGGGATCTGGCCTTTCCTGACTGTCACAAATATTTTTTGGCATCCCAATTGGTCAAGGCTGTCTGGTGGTTGGCCCCAGAGGCTTCTAACTCCTCAGTGGTGGTGGAGGCCGTGGTGCTGGGGTTGATGGAGGCACTCTCCCTCCTCCTGTTTAGGGAGCCTCTGGCTCCCTATGCCTTGACTACCTCCATGAAGACAAGCTCCGGGCGAGGTGCCAGGGGCTGCTCCTGGAGGCGTACCCGAGCACTGCGTCCTCCCCAAGTACTCCTTTGTGGATTAATCCCTCCCTACCTCATTTATACCGCTTGCCCGACCCTGTACTCTGGGCCAAATATAATATCAAGAGAGTTTCAGACCTCACGACAGACCTGACTCTTCCGTCTTTCACCCACCTAGTTGCTGAACGTAATATCACACTTCTTTCACTACTTGCAATTGTCCCACGCCTTCAGAGCCCAGTTCCCAACCAATGTTTCACAGCTGGTGCAGCCGGATCTAGAACGTATTTTGCGCCATAACTGCTCTAGCCGGGCGGTCTCGGTGCTGCACAGCCATCTCCTCTGGGTCTCCTCCCCAGAGCTCTCTGGCCTACACTCTCGTTGGGCCCGGGATTTTCTGGCTCTGGACTCGGTGGGCTGGCTGCACATCTGGGATTCGCCTTTTAAAATATTGGTCTCCATGAGGGAACGCTTGATTCAATATAAGATTGTCCATAGGGCGTATCTCACCCCTCACCGTTTACATAAAATTTATCCTACTCAATCTCCGGAGTGCTGGCGCTGTGGACGGGTTCCGGGTGATTTTCTCCACATTTTTTGGATGTGCCCGGAGCTCGCCGCTTACTGGTCCCGGATATTTGAGGTGTCCTCCGCTCTACTACAAATCACCATGGACCTCTCTTCCAGGTTTGGTCTCTTGGGGCTACTGGATGATTTGGTGCCCAGGGTGGCGGACCGTACCTTCCTGGGCCTCTTGTTGTTTTATGCCAGAAAGAATATTGTCCTCCACTGGCGCCAGCGGGCTCCCCCCACGCTTCTACAGTGGAGGGACCTGGTGGACTCAGTCATACCCCATATTGAGATACCTACTTTCACAGAGGCTGCCCTAAAAAGCATGATCAAGTTTGGACGAGGTGGCTGGAGGGTTCCTCAGCTGCCTTGCTTGCATAATTGTCGTGGTTTGGTAGCCCCCAGTCTGTCACCCTGGTCGCCTGGGGTTTGCTGTCCTTCTTGTGTATGTACTGTTGGTCTTATCCATTATGTTTGGGCCGAATGTGCCTGTTTCTGCTTTATCATTTGCCCTGTGGGCAACAGCATTTCTATTGTTTTACATGTGCCTCTGTACATTGAGTCTCCTGCACCACCTTGTTGTTGTTTTATTGTTCTTGTTTTTCAATATACCAATAAAATAGATATTAAAAAAAAAGCCTGTTCAGCCGTGTGGAGAGGGGAGGCCGCACCATCCATGAGCTCAACGGTGGCCATGTTACCCGAGGGAGAAGGCGCTCCCGGATGTTGCAAGTCCTGCCTGTGAGCGATGGTGTTTCCGGTCCCGCTGTGCACCACAAAGTGGTCCATCCGGTCGGCTAGGTGTGGCGGAGTACAGTGGCAGCAGAGGAACCGGAGATGGAGAAGCTGTGAGTGAGAGATTTTATAAGCGGGTATAGCCGGAGCCGCTGCCTCTCACTCCTTCCTCATGAGGCGCCGGAAACCGGAAGTCTTCACAAGTTTTCTGATGCCGCGAACATAGATGCCATTTCTGTTTTTGTGGGTAATTGAGCACTTGGATTTTGTCCCTCCATACGTCCTGCCTTGGAGTCACTTTCCAGGTCCTGATCTGACCTAGACTGACTAAGCAGATAATCTATATTGTCCATCTTTCTCCTTTACTTCAGCCTGTTTTGACTGTGCTCCTGGTTGTTTTTCCATTGTCTGTTAATCTGAACTTCCTTCTTGGGACATGTATTTTATTATTGTTCCAGGGCTTGAACTTATTTTGGGTGACTTTGCAGTCGCCCCTCCTCTCGCTGTTTTCCCTCTCATGATGTATAAGTCCCTATGAATTTCCTATTATCTTATTGGTAGTGTTTCTATCTTTAAAATCTGCTCCTCACTCTTGCTTCACATCCCTTATGATTTTCCTTTCTTGCCCCTGTCTCTTATGCTGTTTCTTATGTTGTTTCTTTTGCTGTTTCTTATGCTACTTTGCTGGCACAGATGAGTCGCCTTAATCTGTTACAAAGCGGGAAACTGAGTTTTGTAATTTAGCCCAGTCCAAACCACAGTTAGATGGCAGTTATACAATAAAAGTGCGTTCAGAAAAAAAAGAGGTGTGGACTCACCAGTATTATCCTGGTGCTTGTGGTCTGCTTGGGAGTTTTACTGCATGAAGGGCAATATTAGGCCTTGTCAATCCCCTTTGTTGTTGTTAGGTTTCCAGGGGGGTTTCTTGGGGGTCCCAGGAGGTGTCTCCCATTGTGGGCTTGTCTGCAAGGCTATTGTCACCGTTTACTAAGTCCGGGGTCCCTGCACTCCTGCAGGATCCCAGCTGTCCGGTCTTTTACTCCAACGCTGAACGCCGAGCCGAGAACCTCCACAAGTCCCGCCGAACACTCTCGGGAACTTCCGGGTCCTCCTCATGTGCCTCTGTCTCCGAGTCTGCCTTCGTGTTCCCCGCCACTCATCCACGCCAATCCTGGCTGCTTGGCTCCTCGGAGCTTCTGCGACCCACAACCAGGAAGACCCACTCACGACCCCGGCTAAGTAGAGGATCTAGGAGGGTAATGAGAGAGATGGCTGGGAGAACAATGCGGGGAAAGCACCCGCAATGCTACATCAGTGGGCTGGTTCCACCAGGAGCTCCTAACTCGAGCTCCCTGCTGGCACCATGTTAGGCTCCTCCCCTAAGCATGTGCATCCTTTTTAGACTGTGCAGCTCTAAGTTCTCTGTAAGTAGTGGGCATCTCCAAGAAACATGTAGGATGGTTGCTTCAAAATTTTCACATTGCCAGCATGTTAAGGGTATGGATGCAGAGATATTATGCAGGAGCTTTATTTATAATTGATTTCCTCATAGATCATGTTGAGAGATGCAGAGTGTGTGAAATTAATTATTCTGTCTTCCTGTTCTAGAGTGAAAATGAGCTTTTGCCCATTGTTGTAAAAGAGGGCATTCAGAATGTATGATTTTCTTCTAAAAACAGGGCGCATAATGTAGATAATGTATAGCTGATTGGGCAAATTCCAGAACATAAGGCTTCATATAAGATAACAGCAGTGGACAAGTTCCTGTTGGATAAGAGGGGACAGGAAATGGTGGAATTGGCGAAGTTTACAAAATCCTAAAAGGGAGAAAGCAAAGCTTTCTGCATGTTATATAATGAGGGCCACCTAGCTTGTGATCCTAATCTTGGCTGGTTCAACAGTAACCAGCCGAGATTCAAATTATCTATGGACAGGGTGTTCTATCAGATTTCCCTACCCCGTCAGATTTCCCTACCTACGTCATTTCCGGTTGAATTCAGCTGTGGATTCGTCATGCAGCATTTTGATAACATTGTAAGGGGTAAGGCAAAAGTCCTACTGTGCATGTGCCTGCGCATGCGCACCAACGGGTCGGGCAGCGGGATCTCTTATAACAAACATCCATCCGATCTCCATGGCCCACACTGCGCTGACCCGACACTGCGCCGAGCCGACAATCCGACCTCCATGCCCCACACTGCACTGACCCGACAATGAGACAGTGGGCGTGCGCCTGTGGGTAGGGAATAGGATTGTCCCATTGTCGGCTCGGCGCAGTGTGTGCCATGGAGATTGGATGTATGTTTGTTATAAGAGATGCCGCTGCCCGATCCATTGGTGCTCATGCGCAGTAGGACTTTTGCCTCACCCCTTACGATGTTATCAAAATTCCCTACCTATTCCGCGCATGCGCAGTAGGACGTGTGACGCGGCTACAGCTGGTGCATGACGAACCTGACGGGGTAGGGTTTTCTGATAGAACACAGGCTGCTTCTACCAAAGTCGATCCACTGACTTGGGTACAACCAGCATTTCAGATTTGTCATGCGACTATTGCCAATGGCTATAGCCACTAGCAATGATCACTGAGTGTTCTCCCGGCAGCGATGGCTCCCTGTGCCCCCTCACTAGGAAAACAAAATAGCTCCATGGGAGAGATTCCCTAATCAACACAGTTAAGTGTTTTTTTTTTTTTAACTATGGAAAGAAAACCATCCGTGGCTGGCTTAAGATGCTCAAAGAGAGATGGTGATTTATTCAGCCTCCTCTGTAAAAGAGACGTGCTCTGGATTTTTCAGATGCAAACCAGGAGACCCATGGGGCTGAATTCTAAGCAGGATGTCATTACTTTTTTTAAATTACATCAACCCCCCTCCATGTTGTGTTTTTTTTAATTGTGTTTTAATGCTTTGTATTATTTGTTTTTGTTAGTTTTATTATAGCATTGCAAGAGTGTGGCATTTTTTGCTATTCAGCACTGTGCTAATTTAGTTGGCAATTGAGCGTTGTCATGCAAAAGTGTATGCAAATGAACATTTATATAATTTTGTTCACAAAAAAGGCTTCCTTTTGGAGGTATTTTATCACTACTGGGTTTTTTATTTATTTTTTTTTATATCTAAATGAAAAAAGCCCAAACATTTTGAAAAAAAAGAAAAACCCTATGTTTTCTACTTTCTGTTACAAAAGATATCAAATAAAATTTAATTTCTGCATAAACTTAGGCCAAAATGTATTCTGGTACACGTCTTTGGTAAAATAAAAATCCCAATAGGTGTACATTAACCGGTTTGGGTGAGTTACAAACTATAGTACAGACTGTATATTTAAAAATACATCAATCTTGATGTACTGATGGTTTTCCTTTGAATGAGATACTGATTATTATTTATGAATGTGTCTGACAATGGTGGTTGAGACAGGGCCGGCGCTACCTATAGGCAAGGTAGGCATCGGCCTAGAGCGCACATCAGTGGGGGGCGGCACCCGCCCTCCCTCTCTGCCTTCCTTGCTCTCCTCTCTCTCCCCCTCTCTGCCTTCTGCACTTGTGGAGAAGGAGCAGCATACCTTGAATCCCAAGCCAGCGGAGGTGGAGCTGGCTGTCAAATTGATGCTGTGATGTCGGGAAGGGCGGGGCCGATATGCGGGGGTCCACCCGTTTGTCCCCTGTATAGTCTAGAGAAAACAGCGGTGGGTGGTTGGTGGGCGAAGAAGAAGGTGGCCTGGAGCTGTCAAATGGACTCTCTGATGTCGGGAAGGGCGGGGCCGATATGCGGGGCTCCGCCCCTTTGTCCCCTGCATAGACAAAACAGTGGTTGGTGGGTGGAGAAGAAGGTGGAGAAGGCGGGGCCAACTACTGCCTATGCATAGCTGTGTATAATTTGCCGGTGAAGGGGCGTGGTTTGTGAGTGAGCAACGTGCTGAAGAGAGAAGTCAGTGTATAGTCAGAGCAGCCACATGACTTGTAGCGGAGTGACTGTCACCTGCTCAACCCTCACCGCCAGGAGCCGACTACTGTCTACTACAACTTCACTGTCTGCGGTAAATACCATAGGGGAGCTCTCAGCATGGCCTTGCCTTGGGTTTAAAGATACTTAGCTGGCAGACTGCAATGCCCAGCATGCCCACTGTAGGATTCCTGAAGAACTGCAATGCCCAGCATGCCCACAGTAGTGATCCTGAAGAACTGCAATGCCCAGCATGCCCACTGTAGGGATCCTGAGAAACTGCAATGCCCACGACAGTGATCCTGAGGAACTGCAATGCCCAGCATCATGCTGGGCATTGCAGTTCCTCAGGATCACTGTCATGGGCATGCTGGGCATTGCAGTTTCTCAGGATCCCTACAGTGGGCATGCTGGGCATTGCAGTTCCTCAGGATCACTACAGTGGGCATGCTGGGCATTGCAGTTCTTTTACTACTGTGGGCATTCTGGGCATTGCAGTTCTTCAGGATCACTACAGTGGGCACGCTGGACAGCATGCCCTCTGCAGTGAGGCAGATGGACTGCAATACCCAGCATGCCCACCGCAGTGATCCTAAGGGACTGCAATGCCCAGCATGCCCACCGCAGTGATCCTGAGGAACTGCAATGTCCAGCATGCCCACCGCAGTGATCCTGAGGAACCTCAATGCCCAGCATGCCCACCGCAGTGATCCTGAGGAAATGCAATGCCCAGCATGCCCTCTGCCATGATCCTGAGGAACTGCAATGCCCAGCATGCCCTCTGCAGTGATCCTGAGGAACTGCAATGCCCAGTATGCCCTCTGCAGTGAGGCAGATGGACTGCAATGCCCAGTATGCCCTGTGTAGTGAGGTAGATGGACTGCAATGCCCAGCATGCCCTCTGCAGTGAGGCAGATGGACTGCAATGCCCAGCATGCCATCTGCAGTGGTTCTGAGGGGCTCCACATCCATCATGCTGTTGGGATGACGGGCTACAACTCCCAGCATGCACTCTGCAGCCTACACTAATTGAGAATCCTCTCCACCTCTTCTCTCTCCCCCCCTTCCCCCCCCCTCCTCTCCATCCCCCCCTCCTCTCCTCCTACTCTCCATCCCCCTCTCCTCCCCCTCCTCCTCAGTACCTAACGCACACCCCTTAACCCTGCATGCAGTACGTAGCACACTCCTCAACCCTGCACTCAGTACCTAGCGCACCCCACAACCTTGCACTATCCAAAAAGCGCACCCTGCAACCCTGCACTCAGTACCTAGCACACCTCTCAACCCTGCACGCAGTACCTAGTGCACCCCAAAACCCTGCACTCAAGACTTAGCGCAAACCCCTCAACCCTGCACTCAGTACCTAGCGCACCTCTCAACCCTGCACGCAGTACCTAGTGCACCCCAAAACCCTGCACTCAAGACTTAGCGCAAACCCCTCAACCCTGCACGCAGTACCTAGCGCACCTCTCAACACTGCAATCAGTACGAAGAGCACCCTGCAACCCTGCATGCAGTACGTAGTGCATCCTTCAACCCTGCACGCAGTATGTAGCGCACCCCGCAACCCTGCACTCCCCTGCATTCTGTGCATTACACACTTCTGACCCCTGCAACCTACACCGTATACATGGGCAGGGGAAAGGGGGTGCAGTCAGGAGCAGAGCCGGGGGGGGGGGGGGGCGGCAAAATTAGATTTCGCCTAGGGTGTCAAAAGTCCTTGCACCGGCCCTGGGTTGAGAGTAAGCACCAGTGTAGCGCAAAGTATGCCAGCGGGTCACCCTACTCCTTTGCTGCTGTTTCCTTGATGTTTTTACCCTGTTTGGCGATTTTATAAATAAAGGTGCTTTCGATAGTAGTGCGGATGTCTGGACTTCCTTTTTCCTCTGTGGTGAATTAAACTTTGGGGATATGAATCGACAAGGTCTGCAACAAATAAAAATGTACTAGACATCCACTCATGACAAGACAAGATTCAAACAACTCTTTTGTAGCAATGGAAGGATATTGAGAGCATACATTTGTGAAAGACTGTTTAGTATAAGTGTGCCTAGATACTTAATGAAAGTGGTTGACCAATGGAACAGGAAGCTGTTCCTAATCACTGAGAGTCCCCATTCTGGAACTGTAATGTTAAAGGCCTCAAACTTCTATAGATTAACTTTAAAATATGATATTATCCCAGATTATTGCATTTCTTACATCAGGCTTGGTAATAAAACTATGGGATTTGTAATGAATAAGAGAAGGTCATCGGCAAAAGCAGCGATTTTGAAGGAATAAACTGCATGAGTCACAACCGAGATGTGAGGATTAGGGATGGGCTGAACATTCGAGTCAAACGTAGGTTCAAGTTGAACATTGGGTGTTTGTGTGTTCGCGGAACACACAAACAAATGTGGCGCTCGGTGGGAAATTTACCCGCCGATGAGCGCCCCATAATGCACTGCCCGATTGCAGTGCATTAAGTGCTTGTGATTGGCCAAAGCTTGCACCTGACCTGTTTGCTTTGGCCAATCACAGCCCAATGTCCTGTCAGAGCCATGATTGGCCAAAGGCAGGGTGCGTTTAGCCAATCATGGCTCAGGGGCTAAGTCCACGCCACACAATATATAAGGCTGCTTACAGGGCAGCCGTGTGTAGTGTGTTAGTGGAGATTAGGAGTGGAGATTAGGCAGGAAGTTTGTGGATTGTGCTTTCATATTTAATTCAGTCAGTACAGTGTAGTGTAGGGCTGATTCTTACATAGTTACATAGTTACATAGTTAGTCAGGTTGAAAAAAGACACAAGTCCATCCGGTTCAACCATAAAAAAAAAAAAACATATTGAAAACCCTACCATACAATCCCATATACACAAGCCTATACCCGCTGTTGATCCAGAGGAAGGCGAAAATAAACCCCAGCAAAGCATGATCTAATTTGCTACAGCAGGGGAACAAAAATTCCTTCCTGATCCCCCGAGAGGCAATCGGTTATTCCCTGGATCAACTTTACCTAAAAAAAAAAAATGTTAGTACCCATTTATATTATGTACACCTAGGAAAGAATCCAGGCCTTTTTTAAAGCAATCTAGTGAGCTAGCAAGAACCACCTCTGGAGGGAGTCTATTCCACATTTTCACAGCTCTTATGGTGAAGAAACCTTTCCATATTTGGAGACGAAATCTGTTTTCCTCTAGACGTAAAGAGTGCCCCCTTGTCCTCTGTGTTGACCTTAAAGTGAAAATCTCAAACCCAAGTTCACTATATGGACCCCTTATGTATTTATACATGTTGATTATATCCCCCCTTAATCTCCTCTTCTCAAGAGAGAATAAATTCAGTTCCTCTAATCTTTTCTCATAGCTGAGGTCCTCCATGCCTCTTATCAGTTTGGTTGCCCTTCTCTGCACTTTCTCCAGTTCTCCAATATCCTTTTTAAGAACTGGTGCCCAAAACTGAACTGCATATTCCAGAAGAGGTCTTACTAATGATTTGTACAGGGGCCAAATTACATCTCTCTCTCTGGAGTCCATGCCTCTGTTAATACAAGAAAGGACTTTGCTTGCTTTGGAAATAGCAGCTTGGCATTGCATGCTATTATTAAGCTTATGATCTACCAGAACACCCAGATCCTTCTCCACTATGGATTCCCCCAGTTCTACTCCACCTAGTATGTATGATGCATGCATATTCTTAGCCCCCAAGTGCATAACTTTACATTTATCAACATTAAACCTCATTTGCCACATAGTTGCCCAATGAAACAGTGCATTGAGGTCAGATTGTAAGTTGAAGACATCCTGTAAAGAAGTTATTCCACTGCAAAGCTTGGTGTCATCTGCAAAGACTGAAATGGTACTTTTAATCCCAGACCCTATATAATTTATAAAGATATTAAAAAGTAAGGGTCCCAACACTGAACCTTGGGGTACACCACTGATAACTTTAGACCATTCAGAGTAAGAATCATTAACCACTACTCTCTGAATTCTATCTTTTAGCCAATTTTCTATCCAATTACAAACCGATCTTTACAAGCCTGTAGACTTTACCTTACACATTAGCCGTGTGGGGGGAACTGTGTCAAACGCTTTTGCAAAATCCAAGTATACTACGTCCACAGCCACCCCTCTGTCCAAGGTTTTACTTACCTCCTCATAAAAAGAAATCAGGTTTGTTTGACAACTTCTGTCTCTCATGAATCCATGCTGTCTGTTGCTTAAAATATTTTTCCAGCAAGAACTCATCTATGTGGTCTTTTATTAAACTCTCCAATATCTTCCCGACTATAGACGTTAAAATAACAGGTCTATAGTTACTTGGCAAAGACTTTGATCCCTTTTTAAATATAGGCACCACATTGGCCCTACCCCAATCCAGTGGTACTATTCCAGTCCTTAACGAGTCCCTAAAAATTAGAAACAAAGGCTTCAAATCAATTCTTTTAGGATGCGTGAGTGAATGCCATCTGGTCCAGGTGCTTTATCCACCCTTATTCTGTCTAAATATTTCTGGACCATATCACTTTTGAGCCATTGTGGATCATTTAGGGCTGTGTCAATACCGTCCTCATTATGGTCATGAGCTCCCCCGTGCTCCTTTGTATATACAGAGCTGAAGAAAGTATTTAATAAATTTGCCTTCTCTTTGTCCCCAGTCACCCACTCCTGGTTATTTTGTAAAGGACCTACATGCTCAGACCTAACCTTTTTACTGTTAATATATTTGAAGAATTTTTGGGGGTTTGTCCTACTATCTTTTGCAATCTGTCATTAATTTTGAATTTTTGCGTCCCTGATTTCCTTTTTACATATTCTGTTATATTCTTTGTAACAATTAAACAATGATAGTGTTCCCTCATTTTTATATTTTTTAAAAGCTCCTTTCTTTTTATCTATAGCTTTTTTAACTTTTGCTGTGAGCCACATAGGTTTTATTTTTAGCCTTTTAACTTAATACCCATGGGAATATACATTGCAGTGAGTTTGCATAAAGTCTTTTTGAAAAATTCCCATTTCTGTTCTGTGTTCATTGATGCCAATATTCCCTCCCAGTCTAAATCCTAGAGAGCAGCCCTCATCCTTGGAAAATTTGCTCTCTTAAAGTTAAGTGTTTTTGTATTTCCTGTATGCGTTTTTTGCTTACAGCTAACATTAAATGAAATCATATTATGGTCACTGCTACCCAGATGTTCTTTTATATGAACATTGTTAATAAGCTCTGCATTGTTTGAGATTACCAGGTCCAACAGAGCATCATTTCTAGTGGGGGCCTCAATAAACTGCACCATAAAATTGTCTTGTAATAGGTTTATAAATTTGTGCCCTTTAACTGTTGCAGCAGTGCCATTACTCCAGTCAATGTCTGGGTAGTTAAAATCCCCCATTATTAACACTGTCCCAGCTCTTGCAGCCCTTTCTATCTTTGCCAGGAGCTGAGTCTCCACCTCCTCATTAATACTGGGAGGTCTATAACAAACTCCAATGATAATCTTTGTTTTACGCCCACTCATGTACAATTCAACCCATACTGCTTCAGATTCAGCACACTCTCCATCAACTAGGTCATCTTTCACACTCACTTTGAGATCACTTCTCACATAGAGACAAACACCACCACCCCTCAGTTTTACCCTGTCTTTTCCAAAAGAGAGCATAGCCAGTGCTTGATTCTTGTATAACACAGTGTAATGCAGTCAGTTTAGTGTAGTACTGTGCTGATTCTTGGGTGTAGGGCAGTCAGTGTAGTGTAGTGCTGTGCTAATTTATCGTGTATGACACAGTGTACTGCAGTGCAGTGTAGGGTAGGGCTGTCTTTTGTATAACACAGTGTTGTACAGTCAGTGTAGTGCTGTGTTGTGATTCTTGTGTAACACAGTGTAGTGGGGCCACTGAAGTGTTGGTGTATACAACACGTCTGTGTTACCCCACTGATCCCATTTTTTTTTCATTGATATATATATATATATTTTTTTTTTCTTTTCTATTTTTTTTCCAACTCCAACTAGGCAGGATGTCCTCCAGGGGCTGGCTTAAGGGCAGCCACCCTATTGCATCAAACCACAGAGCTCCACAGGTTCAGGGGGGCTGTTACCTCCCCGCCGACTTCCAAAAGTTCATTGGTGTGGGCTTTTTTCAACATATGCAGCAGACCACAGCGTTTCTGTTTGCAATCTCTGTCTGAAGCGGATCAAGCATGGCCAGTACACCAGCCGCTTCAGCACAACATGCTTGACAAGACATATGTTGACCTGCCATGCAGTCCATTGCCAACAGCACCTGAAAGACCCACATCATAATAAAATGCAGACTTCTCCTTGCTCTTTATCTGGGATCTCTACCTATACCTCAAGTCCTCTCGAAAACTGCACCAAGAAGGATGATGGTTTAGCAATGGGTGCCACAGGTACTATCACCCAATCTGCTAGCAGTACACCATCTGTTGATTTGACCTGCAGACAAATTTTGCTACCCTAGTTGCTGAACCGTAAAAAAAAATACTGTCCCAGCCATCCACATGCTTAGCGTCTAAATGCTAGCATGGGCAATATTCTAGCACTACAGCACTAGCAGGACAGAGTTCAGTGCTGGAGCTTTTTCCGCCACCACACCTCCAAAACATTGGTGGTGATTCTGCCACAAATGTCTGCTCCACGCCCTCCTCTTCTTCTTCCTCTATGGCCTCTTCTGCTGAATTTTCCTCTGAACCAGCAGTGCTCCCTAAACGTTCAAGGGGCTATGCAAGCAGTCATGCTAAAATATGTCATGCAGTGCTTCAGTTCATCTGTCTAGGGGACAGGAGCCACACTGGGCCAGAGATTCTGTCAGCTCTGCAGGGGCAGGCTCAGAGGTGGTTGATGCCACAACAGCTTGAGCCAGGAATGGTTGTATGCAATAATGGCACCAACCTTCTCTCCACCCTCTGACAGGGACACTTGACACATGTTCCATGCTTGGCACATGTCCTGAATTTGGTGGTGCAGCATTTCTTGAACAGGTACCCAGGCTTACAAGACCTCCTGAGGCTGGCCAGAAAAGTCTGTGGCCATTTCCAGCAGTCCTACAATGCCAGTGCTTGGCTGGCTGACATTTAACGGGAATTCAACTTGCCCACCAACCGCCTTATTTGTGACATGCCCACCCGGTGGAACTCAACATTGGCCATCAATGAGTACCTGTGTGAGTATGGCACAAGGACAGACTCATGGGAGCTTGGCTAATTTTTGCCACTCTAGTGGCTGCTGATAAAGGACGCATGCACTGTCCTGTCACCATTTGAGGAGGCCACAAGGAAGGTGAGTCACGATGATGCATGCATCAGTGACACTGTGCCTCTAGTCTTCCTGCTGGAGCACACTCTTTGTGGAATCATGGACAGGGCATTTGAGGCAGAAAAGCAGAAGGAAGAGGAGGACTTCCTTTCTTCACAAGGCCCCCTTTAGGCAGATAACATTCTGGAGGGGCCAAAAAACACACAGGAGGAAGAGGAGGAGGAGGATTGTGGCAGCATGGGTGTATAGGATAACATACAGCAGTCTTCAAGGGATGGTTTATATTCTCCAGAAACCCCAGGAGTTTTACATGGCTGGGGAATTGCTCCTGCCAATGTCATCCTTAGTGACCCAAAGGACTCAGAATCCCATGCCTCCTCAAACTTATGCTGCATGGGCTCCCTGATGCTGCAAAGCCTGCGAAAGGACTAGAGGATTCATTGTATCAAGGAGAGGGATAATTACTGGTTGGCAACCCTTCTTGATCCACGTTACAAGGGTAAAGTTGCAGAGCTCATCCTGCCTTTGCAGAGG
Source organism: Pelophylax lessonae (assembly GCF_965119305.1). Taxonomy (NCBI): domain Eukaryota; kingdom Metazoa; phylum Chordata; class Amphibia; order Anura; family Ranidae; genus Pelophylax; species Pelophylax lessonae. The sequence continues at coordinate 725,137,523 of NC_138768.1, forward strand.
GAGCAAAGGATGAAACATCTTGAGGACGCCTTGAAGAAAAATTTGTTTAACACCTTTCCAGACACTGGGAAGTTAACATTTCCTGGACAACATGTTTCAGAGGCTTTGTTCGGTCAAAGGAGGAGTGGTGGAGAAGGCGGCCAGCTGACCGATGCCTTTAAACAATTATTTAGTCTTCAGCGCCCAGGGCTGTTAGGTTTAAGCAACAATCGGCAGCATCTGCAGCATATGGGGCAGGATTATCTAGGGGCAAGAGCACACTTGGAGACCTTTCCAACTAAGCATCCACTGGGTTACTTGGTCTTGAAGATGGACCACTGGCCAGAACTTGCTCAATATGCAATCGAGCTACTGGCCTGTCCTGCTTCCAGCGTACTTTCCAAATGGACATTCAGTGCTGCTGGAGGTTTTGTGACAATTAAATGAGTGCGTCTGTCCACAGACTCTGTTGACCTGCTGACATTTATAAAAATGAATCAGTCCTGGATCAACAGCAGCTATCAAGCCCCTGATGCTGATGTAACTGATTGAATTTTCTAGGGATCTGGGCTCCCTTTCAGGGATAACTATACAGCCAGTATTTACAGTCAGGTCCATAAATATTGGAACATCGACACAATTCTAATCTTTTTGGCTCTATACACCACCACAATGGATTTAACTGCAGACTTTCAGCTTTAATTTGAGGGTATTTACATCCAAATCAGGCGAATTGTGTAGTAATTACAACAGTTTGTATATGGTCCCACTTTTTAAGGGACCAAAAGTAATAGGACAGATTAACAATCATAAATCCAACTTCCACTTTTTAATACTTGGTTGCAAATCCTTTGCAGCCAATTACAGACTGAAGTCTGGCACAAATAGACAACACCAGATGCTGGGTTTCATCCCTGGTGATGCTCTGCCAGGCCTCTACTGCAACTGTCTTCAGTTCCTGCTTGTTCTTGGGGCATTTTCACTTCAGTTTGGTCTTCAGCAAGTGAAATGCATGCTCAATCGGATTCAGGTCAGGTCATTGACTTGGCCATTGCATAACATTCCACTTCTTTCCCTTAAAAAACTCTTTGGTTGCTTTCGCAGTATGCTTCGGGTCATTGTCCATCTGCAATATTAAGTGTCGTCCAATGAGTTCTGAAGCATTTGGCTGAATATGAGCAGATAATATTGCCCAAAACACTTCAGAATTCATCCTACTGCTTTTGTCATCAGTCACATCATTAATAAATAAAAGAGAACCAGTTCCAATTGGCTGCCATACATGCCCACGCCATGACACTACCACCACCATGCTTCACTGATGAGGTGGTATGCTTTGTATCATGAACAGTTCCTTTCCTTCTCCATACTCTTCTCTTCCCATCACTCTGGTACAAGTTGATCTTGGTCTCATCTGTTCATAGGATGTTGTTACAGAACTGTGAATGCTTTTTTAGATGTAATCTAATCTGGCCGTCCTGTTTTTGAGGCTCACCGATGGTTTACATCTTGTGGCGACCCCTCTGTATTCACTCTGGTGAATATTTCTCTTGATTGTTGACTTTGACACACATACACTTAGGCTCCATGTACACGGGACGTTAGAAAAAACGTCCTGCAAAGCTATTTCTGACGCCGGGAAAAAGCAGCTGTTAAACGTGCTTTCAGTAGCTTTTTCCATTTGCGTTATTGCACGTTTGGCCACGTTGCATTTAGCAGCGTTTTTATGCCTCCATTCAAAATCAATGGTTCCCTATGGGAGCCTATTAATTTGAATGGAAGTCCCACCGCAAGTCGGATCCGACCTGCACTGTGAGAATCTTGAGGGGGAACTCCACGCCAATAATGGGAAAAAAACTGCGTGGGGGTCCCCCCCCAGGTTCCAAACCAGGCCCTTCGGGTCCAGTATGGAATTTGAGGGTAGCCCCAAGCCGAAAAAACGGCGTTGGGTCCCCCCCAAAATCCATACCAGACCCTTATCCGAGCATGCAGCCCGGCAGGCCAGGAAAGGGGAGGGGACGAGCAAGCGGCCCCACCCCCCCTGGACCACACCAGGCCACATGCCCTCAACATGGGGGGGTGTTGGTGCTTTGGGGCAGGGGGAGCTCTGCACCCCCCACCTCAAAGCACCTTGCCCCCATGTTGATGAGGACAAGGGACTCATCCCCACAACCCTGGCCGGTGGTTGTGAGGGTCTGCGGGCAGGGGGCTCATTGGAATCTGGAAGCCCCCTTTAACAAGGGGGCCCCCCAGATCCCGGACCCCCTCCCAATGTGAATGGGTATGGGGTACACTGTACCCCTACTCATTCACCACATAAACGACAGTGTATGGAAATAATGACAGGAGACGTTTTGGAAAGTTTATTAAAAATCTTCATCCGGCTCTTCTTGTCTTCTTTTGGCGTGGGGTTCCCCCTCAAGATTCTCACAGTGCAGGTCGCGCCGCAAGTCGGATCCGACTTGCAGTGCGACTTCCATTCAAATCAATAGGCTCCCATAGGGAACCATTGATTTTGAATGGAAGAAAAAAAACGTATAACGTGGCTGAACGTAGGTTCATCACGTTCAGTCACGTTTAGTCATGTTCGCCCGCATTTCTGCATTTGAAAATGCCGGGAAACACACGTTCGAATGCAAATAATTGCGTTCTAAAAAAAGTCCCCGAACGCAACTGCCTGCAAATGACTGTAAACGACCCTGTGTACATGGACAGATAAGATAACATGGAGCTGCGTTCAGGGGCTTCTGAAAAAAATGCCTAACTGCTCCTAAACGGCCATTTCCAGCGTCCCGTGTACATGGAGCCTTACCTCCTGGAGAGTGTTCGTGATCTGGCCAACTGTTGTGAAGGGTGTTTTCTTCACCAGGGAAATAATTCTTCCTTCATCCACCACAGTTGTTTTCCGTGGTCTCCTGGGTCTTTTGGTGTTTCTGAGCTCACCGGTGCCTTCTCTCTTTTTAAGGATGTTCCAAACAGTTGATTTGGCCACACCTAATATTTTTGCTATCTCTCTGATGGGTTTGTTTTGTTTTTTTCAGCCTAATGATGGCTTGCTTCACTGACAGTGACAGCTCTTTGGATCTCATATTGAGAGTTGACAGCAACAAATTCCAAATGCAAATAGCACACATAAAATTAACTCTGGACCTTTAATCTGATCCTTGTAAATGGGATAATGAGGGAATAACGCACACCTGGCCATGGAACAGCTGAGCAGCCAATTGTCCCATTACTTTTGATCCCTTAAAAAGTGTGAGACACATATACAAACTGTTGTAATTCCTATACCTTTCACCTGATTCGGATGTAAATCCCCTCAAATTAAAGCTGGAAGTCTGCAGTTAAAGCACATCTTGTTTGTTTCATTTCAAATTCATGGTGGTGGTGTAGAGAACCAAAAATATTAGAATTGTGTTGATGTCCCAATATTTATGGACCTGACTGTAGTTTTCATATGGGTTCCCATTCCTATATGTTGAATGATTGCAGCCATAAGATCCCAGTTGACTCGGTTAAAGACTTTCTCTGCATTTGTGAACAGTAGAGTTCGTTTCTGAGACTTTGACCAAGCAAAATGTGTCAGATTTATAGCTTTGGTCATGTCTCTGGCCTCCCTAGTTACAACTATCTCAAAAGGTCCCTGCCATTTAGCGAGAAACCTGCTCTCTACCATAGGCACTAATACAAGAACCCAATCCCCAGGTTTAAACTCCTAAACTGGCATCCCCTTTAATGTTTTGTTGAATCGCTCTACCAACCCGTCAGTTTGTTAGATTGATGTCCACAAGTGTTTAATTTTAAACAGTTTACAGAGCTCCTTCAGCATATTAGATATAAATGGGATACCCTGATCCATCAGAATCTCGGATGGGAGCCCTGTTCTCATAAACACGTGAAACAACTGTATTGATGTCCCCTAGTTGACTTGGGTAGGGGGCCCACTAAGTTCATGGCTATGCGATCAAAGGGAACCCTTAATATTTTGAAGCGGTACCAGCAGACTGTGAAAATTGGGTGTTGGGATAGTTCTTTGAAAGGTGGGGCAGGACTCACAGTAGTCGTTAATTTCCTGTTATTCCCCAGGCAAATAAAAGCACTGTAAAACCTGTTTCTGAATTTTAGCTGCTCCAATGTGACCAAGTATATGACTATGAGTCAAATGTAATACTTTAGACCTAAAAGGTTGAGGTGCCACCAGTTGTTCCACCATCTCATCTTTGGGTATTCTGTACAGCAAATCATGATTCACAGCAAAATGGGGGAACAACATATCCACCCAGGTTGCAGTGGCTCACTGTTTAAAACTGTGACCTGTTCCCTGGAGGGGATCAAATGGGAGTCTCTCATCTTAACACTAAGAAAATCTTCCCAAGAGCCCCTGAGATCTGACAAATCTGGCTCAGATGAAGTACTTTCTGCCTTCACTCTCGCAAATAACTCCAGGAGACCTGGGTCAGCTTCTGCAGGTTCACACATCCTCTGGTACCTTTCATCTCTATTCACATCCTGCAGAGCAGTATTAATCACTACCTCTGAAGGTTCCCCCTTTTTGGGGGAGGCACCCGAGCTCTTGAGCTTTTTGTTCATACGAGTCCTAAAATATGGGGCAGTCTCGCCCAAATAGCAAGGTAGGAGGCAATCTTGAGATCGCCCCAATTTTTTAACGTAGTGGTTACTGCAGGTGTAGACAGGGCTTACACATGCCATTGAATAGTCTTTAACATCACCATGCATACAGATGACCCCGACCTATTCCCTCAGTACCACCTTTCCCTGCAACCTGTCCAATCAGAGCAAGGTGACAACACTCCTTGGATCAAGAAGCGCTACCACCTCCGGTCCATTGACTCACACCACACACTCATGTGAATTCAGGCTGGTTGCAGCACATACTGCATAGGCATTCATAGAGCGATGTCAACCCATGTCACATTCCATTGGCTCCTTGCCATCTTGGACACTGGGCTGCCACATGACCCAGTTGGTGGCAGGACCAACAGTAAACCTCATTGGGTTCCCTTTCCCCCTGTCGTCGGCTCTCAGGAGGGTTTGGCGCTGGGGTGTTCCTGGCAGTTGCATTATGCACCCGAGCAGACACCACAAGGTCAGCTGGTGCCATTTTTGGTGCTGGTTCAGCCCAGCTCTTTGATGACAGAGGGACCCTCATGGAAACTTTCCACACAGCTGTAGGATTTGACAACAGCAGCCATCTCATCCAGGGACTGAGGCTCAGATTGAGCAACCCATCGGTGGAGCTTCCTAGGAAGAGCATGCAGAAAAAGGTCCACTGCAACTCGCTCCACATCTATGTGGGTGTCTTCTCCTCTGGTTTCAGCCAATCCTGGAACAAGTGCATTAGATGATACAGCTGTGCATGAGCAGGCTTAGCCCTGGCAAAGCACCAAGCATGAACTTGGTTTGCCATCAAAGGCACAGTAACTCCCAGCCTGGCTAGTATTTCCACCATTAGCAGTTTGTAGTCCCTTGCTGACTCTGGGGAGAAGTCACAGTATGGCTGTTGTGGATTTGCAGTCAGGAAAGGAGCAGGCACATCTGCCCAGTCTTTCTCAGGCAGTCCTTCCCTTGTTGCAATCACCACCAAATAAGTTTTACGTTATCTGTGGCTGTCATCTTTTGCAGGGCCCACTGTACTGCCTTCCATGGGTCACCCTTCATAACAGCATCACCTCTACTCATTTCAGCCTGCTGGGTTACTGCCTCATGTAAATCCACTATCTGTTCCAACAGCAAGCAGTTTGTCTCTTGCTGAGCAGCAACTGCCTGGGCATTAGCCACTGCTAATTGTTAAATTGTTTTTATAGCCTGTGTAGCTTTAACCCAGGACATGGGACTGGCCTGCACCCCTCAAACTGCCCAATGTATTCTCCACCAATTGTCAGAATCAAACGCATACACAGGGGGATGGGAGATAGTTTGATTCAACTTAAAATGTGCTTTATTGAGCATGAAATAAAAAAATAAAAAAAACATGATAGGATTGTCTTCAAATACAGTTCCCACACACAGGTAAACTTCCGTTTAGCACCACACAGGCTTATAGGGCTAACTTGTAGTGCTCTAGCCAGAGTTAAAGTCTTTTTTACAGACCAGCTCACCCAGCTAGCTCACAGTCCACTTGTGGAGCCTTCCAGACAGCATGCAGATCTCTTCCCCACTAATAGCAAAACAGCCACAACCAACCTCTCCAGCCAACCAGGCCAGCTGATTAATAACCAGGTCTGAAGGAAAAAATCCTGCCCTTTTCAGTTAACCCTATCTTAACCCTGCCCCTATCTGACTCTCTACAGAGGAAACAACTTGATTACAGTGTTATTTTACAGTACTAGTTTGTTATCAGTAAATTCACTTTTACCTTTAAACATATAGGAAACAATTGTACTCTTGGTATAAAATCGAGGGATGCTTTACTTTCTAGCAGCTTCAAATCTCAGTTCTGCTTATTTTTTAAAGGTTTTTAAATCAATATGACCTGCATATGGGTAGGAAGGTTATGGCAATGTATTTTTATGCAATAATATGGCAAAGGATATGAGAAAGAGAAATGGTTTCCAGTATAACTTTGGAGACTGATGTGTTTATTTATCAGTTTGGAGAACATTTATTTCCATCTACTTTAATGGTAGACTTTTACTACATAAAACAAGCTAACTGGAAAGAAACATGACAGAACTTGAGGTATGAAATAAGTATTTAACTGAGCAATATTTTAAATAAGACATAATGCAAAATACTAGGAAAATACAAGGAACACCTAAAAAAGGCATTACTGCTAGTTAAGAAAGCCAAATACTGTAAACACATAGGCAAAACATCTAAGGGAAGAAGAATAAATATGCATTTTCTGCAAGAAAAGATTTCGAGAGCATATTGCTCTAGGCACATGAAAATGTTGAGAACCAAACATAACTAATCAATAAAAACCTGCTGTTGGAAATTCATTTACTTATCTACTAGTAACTAATACATGGTTTTAATATTTTTTTCTTTTTTTTTTTTTTCAGGTGAATCCATGGTGCTTTCATTAGCTTTATTGATTATTTATGTTCTGGACAACAATAATATTTTTACATTTCTTTTTAATCAGATATAAATGAAAATGTCTTTACCACTTGTAGTCAGAAGATGGTTGTGAGGCAATAGGAACAATTACCTGTCTGTTTTATCAGAGTGTTGTGAACATCCTGTGATGCTCCGGATTTTCATTCTGCAGAAATAGACATAGCTTGTGCTGGTCTTTCTTATTAGAAAACCTAGAATGATTTGCAAAGAGAGTAATATAACCTTGTATTAATGTTTTAATAGATTTTTGTATACAAATAAAGTCATGTTATACACAACTTATATGTAAACTTAACTTAAAGTTTTATACATGTAATCAAATAACTTTAAAGTTACACTTGAACTTATTTTGTTAAAAAAAATGTGTTGATAAAAGCCTGGCACACAAAGCATAGGGGCTGGCATGTTTGGTTGGATAAGCATGGAGATATGAACACATGGACCCCTGCTGTATTGACTCCACTTAAAAACACTTTTTGGATCACATATGCATCAGACTCTGTCTCAAAGGATTGTGTGGGAATGTAGAGGGGCCAATATGCAAAATACTTGATATGAATAACTGATTGAACTATTAAAAAACCCCCACTGAATATTGCCTAACAAATTTATAAGCAGCCCATGGTCCTCTTCTTTTCTCTCCATTCTGAGCCAGATCTCCATCCTGAACCTTACAGTGTAGATGTGAGTTCTACTGAACAATTTTTGGTGGCGAATCGGTGAAATAGTTTTTGGTCATGGGATTCTAGGAGATTTCCAGGTTCTAGTTCCAATGCTCTCATTTTTTTCATTGGTAATTACCTAATTTATTAAGCAGGAATGGTTGTTTCTGAAAAGTAACGACAATATCTCCTCCTCAAAGAACAAACACATAGACTGATTACAGACAGTGAATCTAACTTGCATGGGTCTAGTTCCACCAACCCCTTGCAGATTAATGCATTTTATAGAACCTCAATGGATCCTAAGTAGTTAGTGAGCTCAAAAAGCAATGGTTACCACAGAGAATAGTAACAAAAACAACTTTAGGTGACACACTATGCTCAATGACAACTGTAAACCAATAACATCATCCAATTACATGATTATTAGGAATCCTGTAAGTTTTGTCTTAGTCTGGATACATCTGATGGTAACAAAAAACATAAATTCTGTCCTCAATTACCCTTGACCATACCATTAGGCTCTTTTCACATGGGCATTCTGACAATCCTTTTTTGACCTGTGATTACACAGTTCAAAAACAGACTGCAATATATACCTATAGGTGGCCCTATAGGTAGCATGCCTACTTATATCACCCACATTTGGGTCCATTCAAGTTCATCAGAGAAAGTTTAAATCCAGGTCCACTTTTACTGACTCGACTAGATGTTGAAGGGATTACTTGAGTCATAAGATGGAGGAAAATCTGAACAGACATGGTAGTAACATGCTGTATGAAAAATCTATTAATGTTCAGATCTGACTGAGCAAGACCCATTCTAGGATCCAAGGTCTGAGATGGAACAGATGGTGCTTGCGTGAAAGGGGCCATTATCATGTCTGAATTATCCTGGTTTTCATTGGAATTTCTTTCAATTTACTCATCTCTAACTCCTACTCATATGGCAGCTAAAGGTTAAGCCATGTAAAGAGTTTGAGTGTCAGTTTACTATAGCTGAAGAATTTCCATATCTGCTTGTGAAGAAGGAACATGGCTGTCTTTCCCCCCTCGGTTTCTAAACAGACAAGACAGAATACTCCACCATCTACCAGATGTACTGGGGTGAAACAATAATTGCTCATAACTTTGACCTTTAGTTTTATCATGGTATATTTGCTACTTGCCTCTAAAAGAAGAACTTGTATTACTTCTTTTACCAAAATAATAAACAATAACTATTACATGTTCTATACCAAACTGATTTATATTAATTTTGTTATCAACCCATTAATCTCTGTGCAATTATATGCATGCTATCAGGCAAATTCAGTTGTGTAAAATACAGTTAAAATGTCAAAAAAGGCCTTGATATTAAATTATAAACTTAGGAACTGAATACTGCAGATTTTCAATATTTCACAAATGCTTCATCAGTCAACCATGCACTAAGCTAACTAGTATCCTTGACAAATTTGACAGGTTCAATATTTTTACTCTTCTGTAGGAACAAGATAGCATCAAAGTTTCCAGAATTTTATAAATGAATGCTTTGGGATGTATTTTCTAAGATGTTTTGCTTTACTATTTTTGTGGTGTTGCTCTGTATCTTGTCAGTTATGTTCCTGGATTATGGTAAATCTCTCCGTCTTTCAAGTTTTATTAAATTCTTCAAACCATCATGTTTGCAGGGTTATAAAATACAAGTATAAGTTCAGTGTGGGCTGAAATTCATGAAAAGCCTGAAGGCTCATATGTCACATACTATAAACATTTTCACATAAAAATTCAGGTGTATATATTTTCCAGTGAAGATTGTAGTTAACAATTATATATTTAGAACAAATAATTGATGATAAAATACATTTTGACTAATTTAAATATTTTCATGTAGGTATGTCTGATCTGGGTATAAACAACCAAATTAGAAATCCAAGCATCCATAAATTGTACGCATTTTTGCAGACTGGATAAATCTGGCATATAGTCTGGAGAATCACCTTGTTTGGAAACCAATTTGCTCAACTAAACCTTATTTATAAATAGTAGGATGTGGTGTCACTGGAGTTATAAGTGGTCATTATTTCAAGTGGTCTGAACAAGCAAAAGGAGCATTCTAATTTGGTTGTAACCAGGGGACTGCCTGCACTTATTTTGTAAGTACTTTATAGCAGTGTATTTTTCTAAAATGTCTGCTAATATGCATTTGCAGTCTCTAGTTCTGTGCAGGGCAGAAATATTGAATTTCCAAAACCAGCTAATTTTCCAATTCAGCTATATTTTTATATCCTTATTGTCTGTTTACCAGAGCAATTAATAATTTAGTTAGTAATTTTTCATGTACAAAGTATAGTACATTCAAATCCAGCCTATTACCTGATACATGTTTATGATGGTACAACTCCTTAAATCAAAGTGGTTTCCTATTCATTCTTGTTTAACTTTAAAAAAAAAAAAAGGTCATATCAATAAAAATGGATGGTACAGGCAGCTAAAATTGACTGCTAATCTCAAATCAACCACAATAAAAATTAAAGAGAAAAAAGCATCTAATAATGAGAAAAAAAAAAAAAAAACAGAAAATGGGTTAATTGCCTAAAGAAATAGTAATCCCAGTAAAGTACAATTTCCTAATTGACCCCAATATCTCCCTATGCAGTTTATTATCTTTCCCTATTCCGACAGCAGTATCAAAAGCATTAACACTATGGCTGCTCCCTGGCCTGTCTTTTTGGGGCTAGTGTATTTAAAAACTCCTTCTAGGCTTGCTGAATTGGTTTAATCTGCACATAAATTCACCATTGCTGTGAATCTCGAACTTGCAGGATTTGCCTCAAACCCATGGTAGAGGAGAACACAAACTGTATCCCAAATAATTAACAACATCACATTTATGCCACTCACATTGTATGTTTTGGGTAATGCCCAGTAATGTCTAATTATGGAAAAATATTGGTAGTAATTTTCCAAATCTTTCAGAGCCACTACTTTCTCTAAAGCTATTTCACAAAAACTCAGCACGCTCTGGGAAATTGATCTCTATTAGGCATAATGTAATCAGTTCTTGCTGCTCTCAGTGATATGATATTTTTTTCTATAATTTATAAATAACTGTTAGGGGTGATGTTTTTATACGCATCTTGGTGCATCCCAGTTTTAAAAGTGCATTTTTAGGTCCTTATATGGGACCACACACAACATTTACACTCAAACAACCACCAGACATGCTAAATAAACAAACTATACCATTTTTTGGACAAAGTTTTGACTGCGGCCTTTATTATTGGTTTCAATGTAATTCTTTTAAACAATTCACACCAAAACAGCATATCACTTATACAACTTTATTTATTAAACTGTCCCCCTTTTCTTTACAAAAAAGGTGACCCACCACATAATAAAGGCCGCGACAAGGGAGGGAGGGTTGGGTGAGCTCCGCAGTGTATACCTTCCACTGGCAACTGGCGCTAAAGCCCTGTCAGAACCCCCTTTATATAGGACCCCAAAGGGGTTCCAGAAACTTCTATACCTTTTCAAAGCTCCCCTCAACAGCAGTTACAAGGCTCCCCCTGATAACCCCACCCTTTTTTGAGGGGAGACTTGAAACACCTGCTGTCGTGATCCCATGAGGAAAAGGGGGGGCCTTGAAACCCTATATCCCCTTTTCCCCACATTCTATTTGATGTGTGGTGTACTTTTTTGTTACAATGAATGACTATCGCTGAAAATTATCTATATTAATTTCCTTAATTTGTTTATGTTAACCATCCTTACTTAAAATAGCATTGTTGCTAAACAATAAAGTATAATGAAATAATGTTTTTTGAAATAGAATGAAAAATTAAATGCAAATGACTACAGCTAGGTAAAAAGCCAAGGAGTTTATAGAATTGCACCCAGGGTTATAAATTCAAAAGATATGTATAAAACTGTTTCTTAATTTATTAGTAACTCCATGAAAAAGTTGAAAAGAATCACATATGATGCTTATTACAGTGTTTCTACACTGTGTTTCTACATTATGTTTCAACACAATGACCACTTAATACATGCGCTATACTGAGAGTCTTATTTTACAGATAGTAGGTTGAAGTAAGCATGTGTCATAGACACTGTCATGTGTCACTTCATCAAGACCAGCAGTAAAAGAGTCATCCACACAATTCCATTGATCTCAGTATAGTGTTCACATTTGGTTCATATTATATCAAATACAAAAAAAACATACTAGAGAAACATAGAACTACCACCTGCACATATGAGATAACATGTGAACGGTATCTCCCCAACAACAAAAACTCCAAAAGTAATCACTTATGGCATCAAATGATTACACCAATCCAAAGCTTTCATCCCCACAAGGGAATAGCTAAAGGTACTCCTAGATGAGAGTAAGAGGCAGAGAGGTCCTGCAAGGGGGAAAAACAGAGACAGGGGAAAGGGGCCCACAACATTATTTGACAGTAAAAATGGTGAGAAAAACACACCATTCCAGTCACCTAGCACGACTCAATGTTGTTCTGTCATAAGGTAGTAATTAGGGATGGGCGAACAGTTCCGCCCGAGCACAAGTTCGGGCCAAAGAGTTGCCTGTTTAGCCATTCGTCAAACACCTGAATTTGCAGGGTATTCACCCCAATGAACACCCTGCAATACACTGAGCGCTGCACAGTGCATTCTGCACCCTGATTGGGATAAGCTTTGCCCTATCAGGGCGCAGTGTAAGCAGGTTGTTAAGGAGTCGGGCCAGAAAGTCGGCCGCGGCATTCTTAACAACCGATGAGTCATCAGCTGTCAATGAGTTTCCCCAAAGACAGCTGAATAAAAAGAGTGGCAGTAAAAGAAAAAATACATAGCCCCCCTCCGTCTTTACCAGGACCTTTGGGTCTGGTATCGATTTTAAGGGGAACCCCACTCCAAAATGTAAAAAACAAAACTGTGCGGGGTCCCTCCCAAAATCCACACCAGACCCTGGCAGGTCAGGAGGGGAGGGGGGCAAGTGAGCTACCCTACCCCCTCCTGAACCATACCAGGCCACATGCCCTTGACACAGGGGGGTGGGTGCTTTGGGTGCTTTGGGTGCCCTCCCCGCCCCAAAGCACTTTGCCCTATGTTGATGGGGACAAGGGCCTCTTCCTGACAAACCTGGGCTGTGGTTGTCAGGGTGCTGATGCAAATTAAAAATGAGTAACAATTTTGTGTGTTGTTTAGTATTTCCAAATGATCTACATTTTCACCACAAAAATGTAATATTTGTACCAACATTATTAATCCAAGCATGCCACTATCTGGTTAGAGGTTTGTATGTTCTTCCTCTGTTGTGGTGTTATAGCTTCTTTTTCACAAGGTATTGTATTTCTAATGTAAATAAAAGAAATGTGTCACGGAACCATGAACCAGACGTACAACAACAGATAAGTGAAAATAAGGAAGCTTTATTGAAAAACAAGCTATAAAGCAAAAGTCCAAACGGATGGCGAAACCGATGCAGAGTCTTTGCGAAGCCAGGGGTCAGGAACCAACAGGGTAGTCAGACGAAGCCAGGATCAGGAACCAGCAGGGTAGTCAGACGAAGCCAGGATCAGGAACCAGCAGGGTAGTCAGACGAAGCCAGGAACAGGAACCAGAAGTGCAGCAGTCTTAGTAGCATGTGAACACAGGAGGACCAAGCAGGGAACTGAAGCCACAGACCTCCTATATATATGAGCTAGGTATCCAGCTCCTCCCAGTGGGAAGGAGGAGCCGCAGGGTGGGAGGCTACAAGAAACCCAGAAACCAAGATGGCCGCCAGCACATGTCAAACGAAGGAGAACAGCAAGAAGGTAAGACCATGACAGTACCTCCCCCTCAAGGGCCCCTCCTCCGCGGAGTAAAGAACGGTCTCTGAGGGAAGCGTGCGTGGAAGGCTCGGAGCAAGGCAGGAGCATGGACATCTGCGGAGGGAACCCAGGAACGCTCCTCTGGACCATAACCACGCCAATGAACCAAAAACTGCACCCGACCGCGGACCAGGCGTGAGTCCAGGATATTGCTCACCTCATACTTCTCACGATTGCCCACTCGGACCGGACGAGGCCGAGGAACCGAGGAAGTGAAACGATTACACACCAGAGGCTTCAACAGGGAGACATGAAACACGTTGGAGATCCGCATGCCAGGAGGAAGCGCAAGGGCATAGGCTACCGGGTTTACCCTGCGAAGGACTCGGAAGGGACCAACAAAGCGAGGCGCCAGCTTGGGAGTGGGCACTCGAAGGTTGAGGTTGCGGGTGGACAACCATACACGGTCTCCGGCCTGGTAGGAAGGAGCAGGCGCTCGTCTGCGATCAGCCTGGAGTCTCTGGCGCTGCGCAGAGACCTCAAGGGACTTCTGGATCTGTACCCAAGAAGCACGTAAGACGGAAAGGTGATCCTCCACAGCCGGAATATCCTGGGGAGAGAATACCTCCGGTAACACGGCAGGTTGGAACCCATAGTTGGCCATGAAGGGAGACGTCCCAGAGGAAGAGTTCACCGCCGTGTTCCTGGCAAACTCAGCCCAAGGCAGGAGGTCAACCCAATTGTCTTGGTGATCGGAGACATAGCAACGAAGGAATTGCTCCAAGGCCTGATTGGAACGTTCTGCAGCCCCATTGGACTGAGGGTGGTAGGCCGAGGAGAATGAGAGATGAATCCCCAACTGGGAGCAAAAGGCGCGCCAGAACCTGGACACAAACTGACTCCCCCGATCCGACACAATCTCCTTGGGCAAACCGTGCAACCGGAAGACCTCCCTGGCAAAAATCGTGGCCAACTCCTGTGCAGAGGGTAACTTCTTGAGAGGAACACAGTGACACATTTTGGAAAACCGATCCACAATCATGAGAATGACCGTATGGCCTCGGGATGCAGGGAGGTCCACAATGAAATCCATCCCCAGGTGTGACCATGGGCGCTCCCCGGTGGCTAAGGGTTGCAGAAGACCCAACGGAAGGTGCCGAGGGGACTTACTCTGGGCACAAACGGAGCATGCCGCTACATATGCGGCGATGTCGGAACGTAGGGAAGGCCACCAGAACAGACGTGAAACAGCCCAGGACAGCTGATTCTTTCCAGGATGCCCCGCGGTCTTGGAGTTATGGTAGGTTCGCAACAACCGAGTGCGCAACTCCTCAGGCACAAAACATCTGCCGTTGGGTCTCCCAGAGGGAGCACCAGATTGAGCCGCCAAAATCTGCTCACCCAGGGGAGAGGTCAGGCTGGTGCGAATGGCAGCCAGGATCTGATTCGGAGGTATGACCGAAGTCGGAATCGACTCCTCCCTGGACAGGTCGGAGTACTGCCGTGATAAGGCATCAGCCCTGATGTTCTTGGAACCGGGTAGGTAGGAGACCACGTAATAAAAACGTGACAAGAACAGAGCCCATCTGGCCTGACGTGGTGTCAATCTCTTGGCCTCAGAGAGGTAGGTCAGATTCTTGTGGTCCGTCAGGATGAGGACCGGAACCACCGAACCCTCGAGCAAGTGCCTCCATTCTTTGAGAGCCTGCACGATGGCCAATAACTCCCTGTCACCAATCTGGTAGTTGCACTCCGCGGAAGACAGTTTCCGGGAGTAAAACCCACAAGGAAGCAGAGGACCCTCTGGTGTTCTACGCTGAGACAGAAGGGCGCCTACTCCCGTCTCAGACGCGTCCACCTCGAGGACAAAGGGCAACCCAGGGTTGGGATGCGACAGAATCGGAGCCGACACAAAGGCGGACTTTAGAGCCTCAAAAGCTCGGATGGCCTCGGGCGGCCAGACCTGGGAATTACTGCCCTTCCTGGTCAGATCCGTGAGAGGCTTGGCTAGCATGGAAAAGTCCCTGATGAACTTCCGATAATAATTGGCGAAGCCCAAAAATGCGCTGCAGGGAGCGAAGACCACTGGGCTGGGGCCACTGTAAGACAGCCGAAACCTTCTCAGGATCCATGGAGAACCCCTCAGCGGAAATGATGTAACCTAAGAAGGTTACCTGGGATCGGTGAAATTCGCATTTCTCAAGCTTACCGAACAGCTTGTTCTCTCGTAACCGTTGCAACACTCGTTTGACATCCAGAATGTGGGTCTCCATGGACTCAGAATATACCAAGATGTCATCCAGGTAGACCACCACACACTGCTGCAACAGGTCACGGAAAACATCGTTGATGAATTCCTGAAAGACTGCGGGCGCATTGCACAGCCCAAAGGGCATAACCAAGGATTCATAATGACCGGTCCTGGTGTTAAACGCGGTCTTCCACTCATCGCCCGCCTTGATCCTTACGAGGTTATATGCCGCCCTCAGGTCGAGTTTGGTAAAGACCGTGGCCCCTTTAAGGCGATCGAACAGCTCGGAAATCAAGGGTATCGGGTAAGCGTTCTTGATCGTGATGCGATTGAGACCCCTGTAATCGATGCAAGGCCTCAACTCACCGCCCTTCTTTTTCACAAAGAAAAATCCAGCCCCTGCCGGGGACGAGGATTTGCGAATGTGTCCACGTGAAAGCGCCTCCCTCACGTACTCCTCCATGGCCTCATTCTCCGCTACCGACAGTGGATAGACTTTGCCACGAGGAGGAACGGCACCAGATTGTAACTCGATGGCACAATCGTATGGGCGGTGCGGAGGTAGGGCAACCGCGCGCACCTTATCGAATACATCCCGGTACTCCTTGTATTCAGGGGGCAACAGAGAGTCCGAGGAAGTACACAGCAACTTGACAGGCCCATGGATGCAACTAGCCCCACACTGCGGTGACCACGAGAGGATCTCGGCCGATCTCCAATCGAAAATCGGATTATGCTTCTGGAGCCAGGGGTACCCCAAGACCACCGAGTAGTGTGGAGACGAAATAACCTGGAAGCAGACCGACTCTCTGTGGACGGCACCAATGGCTAACCCCACTGGAAGGGTCTCATGAGTCACGTGTGGCGGCAGAAGGGGTCTGCCGTCTATCGCCTCAAGAGCCAGAGGAAAACCTCGAGCCTGTAGAGGAATGGAATTGGCGGCAGCGAACACACTATCAATGAACAAACCACCAGCACCAGAGTCCACCAACGCCTGGGTCGTCACCGAGCCCCCGACCCAGAAAAGGACAACAGTGATCAGTGGTTTGTCAACACGGGAAACCGGGGACGAGGAGACTCCACCCAAGATCTGCCCCCGACAGGATCTCAGGTGCGAGCGTTTCCCTGGACGGTTCGGACATGCCAACCGAAAATGCCCACCGAGACCACAGTACATGCATCGGCCCTCGCGTCTCCGGAGTACCCTCTCCCCCTCGGACAGGCGAGCAAACCCCAGCTGCATGGGTTCACCCCCAGACAAGTCATCCCCAGGAGGCGTGGGAGGAGAGGGAGGCACGGGTGGGACAACAAAGGTAGGCGCCAATCTGTTAGGAGGCCTCCGCAGACTCTCCTTAAAGGAAGGTCTCTCCCTGAGTCTGGTGTCAATCAAAATCAGGAAAGAAATAAGAGACTCGAGCTCCACTGGTAGGTCCTTAGCTGCAACCTCATCCTTCAAGGCATCCGAGAGACCATGAGAGAAAGCAGCGACCAGAGCCTCATTATTCCAGCCCACCTCTGCTGCCAGGGTACGAAACTCAATGGCGTATTCAGCTACGGATCGTGAACCCTGTCTGATGGACATAAGGAGCTTCGCAGCAGAGGCAGCACGAGCCGGCACATCGAATACCTTCCGAAGAGAAGCAACAAAACCGGAAAACTCGGCAACCACCGGATTGTTGTTCTCCCATAAAGGGCTGGCCCAGGCCAAGGCCTTGTCCGAGAGCAGCGAGATTAAGAAGCCCACCTTTGATCTCTCAGTAGGAAAGGCATGTGGCAGCAACTCGAAATAAATGCCCACCTGGTTAAGGAAACCTCGGCACTGAGTTGGCTCTCCCCCAAAGCGCTGTGGAAGGGGGGCAGAACCGGACATACCCCGAAACACCGCAGGCGCAACAACAGGTGTCGGGGTAGACTCTGGCGCAACAACCGGAGCGGCAGTAGGAGCAGACCCAGGAGCGACAACCGACCCATCGGCAACGGGAGCGAAATGAACCGTGCGTTCAAGCAGGGTTTGCAACGCCACGGCGAACTGACCCAACAGGTGATCCTGCTGATCAAGTCTGGCAACCAGCGTGGGTAGTGAGGATGGCCCTGCACCGTCAGAATTCGTGGCCTGTGGTACCGTGCGTTCAAGCAGGGTTTGCAACGCCACGGCGAACCGACCCAACAGGTGATCCTGCTGATCAAGTCTGGCAACCAGCGTGGGTAGCGAGGATGGCCCTGTACCGTCAGAATTCATGGCTTGGTCCTAATGTCACGGAACCATGAACCAGACGTACAACAACAGATAAGTGAAAATAAGGAAGCTTTATTGAAAAACAAGCTATAAAGCAAAAGTCCAAACGGATGGCGAAACCGATGCAGAGTCTTTGCGAAGCCAGGGGTCAGGAACCAACAGGGTAGTCAGACGAAGCCAGGATCAGGAACCAGCAGGGTAGTCAGACGAAGCCAGGATCAGGAACCAGCAGGGTAGTCAGACGAAGCCAGGAACAGGAACCAGAAGTGCAGCAGTCTTAGTAGCATGTGAACACAGGAGGACCAAGCAGGGAACTGAAGCCACAGACCTCCTATATATATGAGCTAGGTATCCAGCTCCTCCCAGTGGGAAGGAGGAGCCGCAGGGTGGGAGGCTACAAGAAACCCAGAAACCAAGATGGCCTCCAGCACATGTCAAACGAAGGAGAACAGCAAGAAGGTAAGACCATGACAAAATGGCATTGTAAATAAAGCGAGTGTGGGATTTACACCAAATCTATAACAGTTTTTTGGTCAGATATGGATTTATAAGTATGGTGTGATTCTGCACCCATATTTAAATGTTGGATGCTGATGATGAATGTGCTTGTCAATAATTTGTGTGAAGCAGCCCTCAAAAAGTTGACATTTCCTGCTTTGCACCCTCCACATGCCCAACAACTTACAGCTTGAATTGTTTGGTTTTTGGTATCACTGATCATGGCCAGAGACTTGGACATTTGATCTTTTCCATTATACACTGCACAGATACATATGCTTATATAGCTGATGCATTCTTTCATTTACCAAGAGTGTGTGTTCTTGATCAGCAGGTGTGAGTACTTGAGACAAACCTGAAGAGACCGAATGAATTACACTGGTGGGTGTGTCCTTTACTAGGCAGAGGGGGGGTAAGGGGGCTATCAATCCAACTTATGATATATATAAAGACCTGCACTAGTGCAGGTTGCTTTGCCTGAGAAGAGGCCACTTTATTTGTGGGCAGGGTGTGATAGGGTCCCCCCCAAAATCCATACCAGACCTTTATTCGAGCACGAAGCCTAGCAGGTCAGGAAAGGGAAGGGGATGAGCGAGTTCCCCCCTCCTGAACCATACCAAGGCTACGTGCCCTCAGCTCTGCACCCCCCCACCCCAAAGCACCTTATCCACATGTTGATGGGGTCAAGGGCCTCTTTCCGATGACCCTGAGCTGTGGTTGTGGGGGTCGATACCCCCCTATGTGAATGGGTATCGGGTACATCGTACCCCTACCCATTCACCCAAAAAGTGTACAAAAAATAAAAACACATTTTTTTTACAAGTAGTTCCAAGGAGACAGTTTTTTACAAGTAGTTCCAAGGAGATTGCGGTGGGATATACCCATCAATGATGGGCTAATGGATAAAGATTCTGTAGATTAATGGTTTAGTTTCTTTAACAACAAAGGTTTAGATTTATTACACTTTTTAATAAAAAGAAAACAAAAAAAGATTAGATCCATAGATGGACAATTGAGTGAACTCAGAAACTTAAGGGAGCCACTGAAAGAACTCCCAGAATTTATCTATCCAAACAGCTCAACAGGGACATGGAACAAAAGGATAGAGAGACCTCAGCAAGGAAAAAAGAGAATGTATATTAGGGATTTGAATGATTATAAAGATGAAGTGGCATATAAATGGCAAAACACTGCTGTCATTACTGCTACATATACCAAACCGGAAAAAAATCCAAGATCAGACACTCCCATTAGAGATTAAAACTTAGATGAAGTGAAACATTGGGGACATTATACCAACACCCCCCCAAAAGAAGCAAAATACCAACAATCAAAACAAAGAACCCCATACTGGAAAAAAAGACCTTATAATAATCAGTGGAAGAAACCTTTTTGGAAAAACGGGTGGCAACAAAACAAGCAACCGCATAGAGGAAATTTTCATCAACAAGAAAATAGAACCCCCCATAGTGTATCTATATGTTACTTTTATTGTGACATACATCTTGCTGTATATTTTTCATAAATTATCACTATATATATTTAGATAAGGCCGTCATTGGCCATTTTTTGCCTAGCACTTTATATGGTTCATGTGTGATCGTCACTGATCTTTTTTATATTTCACTTTTTATTTATCTTTTATAGATATTGTTTTTAGTATACGGGGTCATCCCCATATATATATTTTTCTCACTTTCGTGAACACTTTAAATATTTCTTTTTTAGTTTTTTGTCACATGTTTTTAGCGTATTCACATATACTTTGTAGGTGTTTAAATGTCACACTATTTTTTGGCCACTAAATGGCATTTTTTACAGCTAGGATGAAATAGACACACTGCCCTAAAATCTCATTATAATCATTTATTATGAGATTGTTTTAAATTTATTGCAATTATATAAATTCTTCTATGTCTGTTCTCTTGCAATAATGCATACAATTCCCGCTGCTGGTGCCCCTCATGAACAACTGATGTGCGGACTCCCCATTATGGGTATCCCCAGTATCGCACATTTATGTAGTTCTATTTTAAGAGAAATCAACATTGCGGGCATTAAAGATTAAAATATTGATATGATGTCTTTCAAACGCTCACTCCCTTGCTAATATCAATAACGGGAGGAGCGATGTGTCATATGTTGTCCACTTCCTCCGCTGCCTGGTCATGTGGCCACCGCTGGTGCTCGTTACCATGGTACTCCGCCGGAGGTGGCGAGCGTCACTTCCGCCGGCATTGGATTGGCTGGTGGGCGTTAGGTCACTTCCGCCGGGGGCGACGAACGTCACTTCCGCTGACACCGGATTGGCAGACGGGCGTTGCTTCCGCTTATTGCGGATTGGTAGACGCTCGTCGCCACAACCAATTGCGGATATGCAGACACCGGATTGGCTGACGAGCGTCGCTTCCGCCGACTGCGGATTGGTTGACGCTCGTCGCCATAGCCAATTGTGAACATGCTGCGGCGGACCTCACGGCCAGTGAGCTGAGACATGGGGGTACTTAGGCGTGTGAGTTGCGTCTGGGGTGACGCCCAGACGAAGTCTATTGAGACGAAACGTTGGCGACTCCAGACGCAACGTCCATACGCCCCTTGAAACTTTCGCTGGCCTCTACCATTTTTGTTGCCTGGGACAGTCTGCGGGACGCCGCACTTCCATCCCTTGTACAACCATTTGACAAGCCTGTCTATTTATGCTACATTGTGAGTACCATTTTTTTAATAAACAAGATTGTAATTTTTAAACGGGATCACGCTATGGGCTTCGCTTTCTTTTTCCTTACATATTAATTTATGACCGATGAAAAATATTGAGGAGTGTTTACCCTGTACTGATCCCTTCACGCATATTGAGAGGTGGTCCATTTGAAGTGAATAAGTATCCACGCAACATCAGATCTTCAGTGGTCTTGATTAATAGCTGGGAGAGGCTGACTCATTAAGTTGAGCAGCCATAGAAATCTGGTAAGCTGCCTTACTTACCCCATCACAGAGGTGCTCCTTTTCCTTCACATACCCTTGGTGTCACGGGAAAAACCCTCCCCTCCTTGGATTATTGTGCATGAGGATTTATGATTTGACTTCACATCATTTTTTGGGACTTATTCATTTGGACACTACACTTGTTTTTACTTTTTTCCTATATCCACATCATTGTGATTATTAGTTTTTTATTCATTTGGACACTATATATCATTTGTTGTGATTCATTTATACTTCTAGCGCTGCACTTTTACGTTTTATTAACACATCATTATGGTCAAGAAAGAAGAAGGACCCCGATGCGTGACAACCATGATAACAGGAGAAGCCCAATTCCAAAACGCACTCCTACAAATAGACACTAAAATGATAGGAGGGACCCAATTACCCCGTATAATAGATACGAACCATTGAGGAGAGATGAAGATTATGATAGAACTCCTCTTTATCAATACAGGGAAGAGAGGCAGAGAGACGACTGCAATAGGGAACTGTTGGGGACCGCCAACATCATACACACCAACCTAAAAAATAAGTCATTATTTAATCCCTCCAGGATTAATGACAATCATAGCGAGGTGCTCAAAAAATTAGTAACACAAGATCTACACAATCTTAAACTTAAGAAAATTTGGGACCCAAAGGAGATTAAAGAAGGAATTAAGCAACTAGAAGAAAGAAAAAACATTGTTGTGAGACCGGCGGATAAGGGAGGTTCAATAGTAGTACAATCAAAAGAAGCCTACAAAACCGAAATAATGAGACAATTGTCGAACTCATGTACCTACATGAAATTACTATCCAATCCTACACGGTTATATAAAAAAGAACTAGAAAAACTTATCCTAGGAGGGAAAACAAAATAACTCCTGAATGAGAAAGAAGCAAAATACTTATTACCTAGTACATTACCTAATACATAAGGACATCATTAATCCACCAGGAAGACTCATTGTAAATGGTATAAATTCAGTCGGGTCAAGATTGGGAGAGTACATCGATTGGTTTCTGCAACCAGTAGTTCAAAAAACCAAATCGTATCTAAAGGATACAAAACTTTTAATACAGTACTTGAAAGATCTAGAAGTCAACTCTGGGGTTATACAACTGGCCACAGCTGATGTGGCCAGTTTGTACACCATCATATACCATCAGAAAGCCATATCTGCCACTAAATGGGCCCTTAGAGAATTGAGTGATCTCCAATGTAAAAAGAGGAAATTTCTAGCTAAATATTTTAAGTATAGTTTGGACCACAACTACTTTTGGTATAACTTGGGATACTATAAACAGTTATTAGGTGTAGCAATGGGGCTAACTAGGCCCCAAGCATTGCAAACCTTTTTATGGCTCGATGGGAAGAAACAGCCATCTATGAGAACCAATCCCATCAATTGATTTTCTACAAGAGATTGATTGATTACATCATAATTATATGGGCCGGCGATAAGAAAAGCTTGACTGAATTTGGAGATTCTCTTGCTCAGAATAATAAAAATATCAATTTATCATGGGAAATCAGTGAAGAGAAAACCATGTTCCTAGATTAGGAGATTTGGCAGGAAGAAAATCAACTGAAAACTAAAACTTTCTTTAAACCGATAGAAAGTCGATAGAAACAGTTACCTCCCAATGAATAGCTGCCACCACATGCCTTGGTTAATCAACATACCGAAAGGCCAACTGATGAGGATAAGGCAAAACTGTACCAATAAAGAAGATTACAAACACCAAGTGAAAATGTTAGGAAATATATTTGTAGAAAAAAGATACAAAAATAACTTTATAAAACAAAAGATTGAGGAGGTTGGAAGGATGGATAGAGACAACCTATTATTAAATGCTAATTCGAATAATAAACACGAGTCACCTTATCAAAATCCTACACTAATTTTTGATTTTAATATCCAACACAAAAAATTAGAAGCTATTATTAAGAAACACTGGAAAATTTTACTTGCTGATAGGTCCCTTACAGAATTTTTACCCCAATACCCGAGATTTATGTACAGGAGAGCTCCCACTCGTTTAGACATTGTGGCCAAAAACTTAGTAGATCAGCCCAAGAAAAGTAACTTTAGGTTTTTTTGAGGGAAAAGGCTTTTTTCTATGTAAGAATTGCTTTGCCTGTAAACATACAACTGTAAACAAAAAGAAAAAAAGAAGAATTCAGGTCTACAAGTACTGGAAAAATTAATAAAATCAAAAGACTTCATATCCTGTAGAACAGAGGGTGCCGTGTATATTCTGGAATGTTCTTGCAACCTCCAATATGTAGGCAGCATTAAGAGGCCCCTCTGGAAACGCTTACGTGTACAAAACATACAAAAAAGTTTCCGGAAACACATCATATCAAAACATTTTGCTGAAGTACACCATAAAGAACCCTTATCATTAAAATTTTGGGGCGTGGAAAAATACAAAGCACATTGGAGGGGAAGCAATAAAGTCAAAACATTAAGTCAGGCTGAGTCGCGCTGGATTTTTGAGATTCAATTACTTACACCCCAAGGATTAAACATTGAATTTGACTTAAATTGCTTAATTTCTGATTATTAAGCCTTTACACCACCGTCAACATTTTTGCCCTTATCCGATTACTTCGTAAAATATATATATATATATATATATATATATATACTATATTTAATGATCCCCCATTCTCGTATATGTTTAATTATTTATTATTGATTTATTTTTATCCAAATTCACCCCAATTTTTAATTTGTTTTTATTGCTCTTAAAGAATTGTGAGCTCTCCTATGGCACATACCTCTACATGCTTTTACATGCCATTTTATTATATATGAATCGCATAATATATTTTATTGTGATTTATTATTCATTATCATTACTTGCGCATATGTCATTATGCTATACTTATTGCAATTTATTGGACTGCTACTCATTATTTCTTTCTGTTAATGTTTTTTGACCATGTGCAGCATATTTTTGTCTCCTATATTTGCCATATGCATTGCAGATTCATTAGCAGCCACAAGGGGTTAACCCGTGATACATCTCTTTCTTTTTTTACACTTAACTATATTGGTAGCATTAATCTTATCTTTTCACCGCTTTTTTTGTTTTTACATGCCCGCTTTATATGTCACTGTTCTTTGAAGCACCATTAATTTATCCATCCATTGGCAGCATTGTTTAAATATATTTTTGAACAGATGGGTATTGTATACACTCTGACAACACTCCTTTTGAAAGCGGATGGATCAGCAATACAATGGGTTAGCCAATTCTGTTACTCCCCGCATTATATGGTTCTTACAAGAACCGTCCTGCTATATATTCCGGCGACCGTCACCCAGCGTTCTATCCCTTGATAAAGTCACGTGGAGTGACGCAACACGTCAGGAGGAGCCGGTTGATGTCACTTCCAGTCTATGGCAGAGACCGGAAGTATCGGATTGTACCGCATCAACGGATACGCACTTGTCTTAACTATACTGTGAGTTTGATATTTTTTATTTAATAAATAATTTTAACGTATTACACCATGAGATTCTGTATATTATTGTCCCTAACATGAGCGGGAGTTATTGTAGAATATCTGGCCATTTCTAATAAAAAAAAGGCGGCTCATATTACCATATTACTGGCATTATTTTTGGAAGGAGAGAGGGATCCCCATCAGAGCCTTATCTGTGGAGGAAGATCCGTTTTCTCTAACCTGGTGATATTGATCACAAAATGCTCATATGAGTGTATATGGAGTTGAGCGGCCATTGCACCTATTTAAGGATTAGCTCACTCTGGTGACACGCCGTTTCTACTGGCAACATTGGGGAATCACAAGAGTCACTTTATATTTGTGAAGAGTCACAAGAGTCACATTTCACTTCCTGAAGCACGTTTCTTTTTTGCATTTTTTGCACATCGACTATTTTTGAATATTTAGATTCACCCACATTTGAGTGCAATTATTTCTTCACATATTAAGCACTTTATTGCACTTGCACTACTATGTATGAATTGCTATATATTATTTATATTTAATGTCATTTACTAGTTTATTACCTTTCAGCATTTATTGGCAATTTGCACATATACTACATATTTATTTATTGCGCTTGCACTACTACGTATGAATTGCTATATATATAATAAATGTTATTTATTAGTATATTACCTTTAAGCATTTATTTGCACATCTACTATATATTTATTTATTGCCATTATTTGCCCATTTCTTTTGATCATTTGCACATCTACTATATATTTATTTATTGCCATTATTTGCACATTTCTTTTGATCATTGTGTATTATACGAATCGTGATCCTTCATCTCATTATTATTGTTATTCACATGTGATTATCATCTACCTCTTTCTTGGGATTTGCATCACACACCGGCGTGTGTAGTGTGCGATTCATGGCATATTGATATACCTTTAGTCACATCACATTTTTTTTTTGTGAATAGTTATTCACTGGAAATTAGCGCTGATTTATTTCTACTTTACTTTGTCTTTGTCCAGTGTGACCATGCGTTTCTTGTTTGTGAGCATCAGCTGACCCTTCTCTTTTGATTTTTACTTACAAATCTCTCTTGTTAGACAACTCCTAATGTTGATCTAGTTTCCTAAATGATTTTTATAAAAATCAAGCCTCCTGCTAGTGATGGGCCGAACACCCCCCTCTTCAGTTCACACCAGAACATCTCGAACAGGGGAAAAGTTCTAGCGAACATTCAAACTCTATTAAAGTCGATGGGACAAGAACATGAAAAATCGAAAGTCCTCATTTTATAGGCTTATAAGCAAGTTATTGTCTTAAAAAGTGTGTGGGAACCCAGATACTGCTCTGGGGGACATGCATCAATGCAAGCAAATGTTTAAAACAATCATTTTTACAGGAGCAGTGATTTTAATGATGCTTAAAGTGCAACAATAAAAATGAGAAATTCCTTTAAATATCGTGCCTGGGGGGTCCCCTAATACGCCTGTAAAGTCGTCCATTTGTACAATGTATGACCCCAGCTGCAACAATACTGACCTTTCTAAAGGAAAAAATGTCAATCAAACTTGCTCACGGCTGTAATGTAATGTAAAACGACATATGGTCCACCCCAAAATCCATATTAAACCCTTATCCGAACACGAAGCCTAACAGGTCAGGAAAGGGGAGGGGATGAGCGAGTTTCCCCCCCCTTCCTAAACCATACCAAGGCCACGTGCCCTCAACTCTGCACCCCCCACCCCAAAGTCCCCAAAGCACCTTATCCCCAAGTTGATGGGGTCAAGGGCCTGTTCCCGATGACCCTGTGCTGTGGTTGTGGGGGTCGATACCCCCCTATGTGAATGGGTATTGGGTACATTGTACCCCTACCCATTCACCCAAAAAGTGTACAAAAAATATAAACACATAAGACAGTTTTTGACAAGTCCTTTATTAAAAAAAAAAAAAATGTCCCCCGATGTAAATCCATCTTCAATCATGACGCCCTCCAGACCCGAAAAAAGGAAAAAAAAAAAGCTCAGCTCTCGGTGAACGCTTCCCGCGGGCTGCCTAGATGAGGTTTGACAGCTCTTATATAGGGAATTGGCGAGGCAATGCCAGTGATGTCACCGGGTGGTCCCGGCCCTCGTGACGTCATGGACCGCTGCATGCTGGGTCGGTGACGTTGTGAGGGGTGGGGCTGTCAGGGTGACATCACCGGTGTGTCCCCACTCATTCCCTATATAAGAACTGTCAAACCGCGAATAGGCAGTCCACGGTAAGCGTTCACCAAGAGCGGAGCTTTTTTTTTCTCCTTTTTTTGGGTCGGCGGGTGCAGCGGGCAGCGTGATTTATGGTGGATTTACATCAGGGGACACTATTTTTTATTTTTAAATAAAGAATTTGTCAAAAAACTGTCTTGTGTGTTTATTTTTATTGTAAACTTTTTTGGTGAATGGGTAGGGGTATGATGTACCCATTCACATGGGGGGGAGAATCTGGTGCCCCCCTTGTTAATGGGGGCTTTCTAGATTCTTATAAGCCCCCCATCTGCAGACACCCACAACCACAGCCCAGAGTTGTTGGGAAGAGGCCCTTGTCCCCATCAACATGGGGACAAGATGCTTTGGGGGGCAACCCAAAGTATCCTCCCCTTGTTGAGGGGCAAGTGGCCTGGTAAGGTGCAGGAGGGGGGGTGCTCACTCGCCCCCCCCCCCTTTCCAGCCTGACAGGCTGAATGCTTGGATAAGGATCTAGTATGGATTTTGGTGGGGGACCGCATGCCATTTTTTTTTTTTTAATTTTGGATTGGAGTTACCCTTCAAATCTGTACCAGACCCTAAGGGTCTGGTATAGAATTTGGGAGGGACCACACGCCATTTGTTTTTCTTAATTCTGTCATGGGGTTCCCCTTAAAAGCCATACAAGACCCAAAGGGTCCCCCAAGCTGTTTTTACCCCCAATTTTTTACATTTACATTTTTTTTTACAATTTTTTTTTGTTTTTAAATTCAGCTCTCAGCAGGAAAGCCTTAAAAACCTATTGACTGTGTGCTCGGCAGGCGAACATCCCACTAAGTGCAGAGAAAGTTCAGATGTTAGGAGAGTAGCTGAAGGGGTACATTTTATAGCAATACTTCATTATTTGAGCCCTTTCCTCCCTATCTATGGTCGGGATCCCTACGTATATACTTTACCATTGATGCCATTGATTCTACCTGCGAGTATTACTATATCTAACGCCTATGAGGGAAGAGTGGATTGGATGTCTATATATACATAATGATGCCTATGATCTGATGGGAATTTACCATTGAGTAATGATGCTTCTGATCTGATGGAAATTTACCATTGAGTAATACCACGCTTTTTACCCCTGTAGAGGTAACTTTATCTGGTCTTTACTGAGAGGGGAGCACTTTTGTATCCTCACCTGCATGCGCCACCTTTTTGATCATTTCAAGATCTGCAATTTTTTGGGATTCCAGTCAATTGATATTTTTCACTGCTATGGACTATTGTTCAAAGTGCACTTTGCCACTTTTGCACTAAGTCACCCTTAGTGGGGGTTTGCTATAGGCCACGCAACCAAATGGAGGAGTTAGAGCTGGAATTTATATCACTGTTGGGTAAAGTGGCAAAACTGGGATCAGTGATCATATTGGGGGACTTCAATTATCCAGACATTGACTGGGAAGAGGGGACTACACACTCACAGAAGGCCCGTCTATTCATGGAAACCTTACAGGACAACTACACATCACAGTTGGTGGACTAGAGAAAATGCAGTCCTGGATCTATTGATTACTAATGACCCAGACCTAATCTCGGAGGTAGGAGTCCAGGACAACCTGGGCTCTAGCGATCACAGGATGATCACATTTAGCGTAAACAACAATATAACAAGGCAAGTGGGGAACATAAGAAGCCTAAACTTCAGAAGGGCAAACTTTCCAAAATTATGCTCATTGATGGAAAGGGTAAACTGGGACCAAACCCTGGGATCACTGACCACGGAGGAAAAATGGGAATGCTTTAGGAACATATTAAACAAATGCATCCTGCAGTGCATTCCTATGGGAAATACATTTAGAAGAGACAAGGCCAAACCTGGCTGGCTAAACCGTAATGTTAAAAAACGTATTAGAGGAAAAAAAATGGCCTTCAAGAAATATAAATCAGATGGCACAGTATCGGCTTCAACCTCAGAAGTCTGGTCAGACTGAATACATAACAAAACAAGCAAAAAGTTGGGGGAGCAAACCCTGAACATGTATTTCTAAAGCTGGTGCAGCTATGAACCAAGCGACATGCATATTAAAAAAGAATAGCGCACACATGCAAAAGAAATGACTATCAAATATGAAGACAATCCATAAATAAAAATGGGGATTTGGTCCCACCATATGGCCATATCGTGCTCAAGCCCACCACTACGTCAAAGTACACCATTGTCAGTGGGTCCTACACTATCCATAAAAAAGAATGAATCCAGCCTCTCTAACCCTTGGAGACAACACTCCTTGCTGGGAGAGATGTGCTAATGCACTTCAAGGGACTCCTCCTATATCTACTTGATAGTGGACACTGATAGAGTACAGGTGTGTGTCTGGGGTGGGGTGCTCAACCTCAGAAGTCTGGTCAGACCGAATACATATTAAACAAGCAAAAAGTTGGGGGAGCAAACCCTGAGCATGTATTTCTAAAGCTGGTGCAGCTATAAACCAAGCGACATGCATATTAAAAAAGAATAGGGCTTACATGCAAAAGAAATGACTATCAAATATGAAGATAATCCATAAATAAAAATGGGGATTTGGTCCCACCATATGGCCATATCGTGCTCAAGCCGACCACTACGTCAAAGTACCCCATTGTCAGTGGGTCCTACACTATCCATAAAAAAGGATGAATCCAGCCTCTCTAACCCTTGGAGACAAGACTCCTTGCTGGGAGAGATGTGCTAATGCACTACAAGGGACTCCTCCTATATCTAATTGATAGTGGACACTGATAGAGTACAGGAGTGTGTGTGTGGGGGTGGGGGGTGCTCAACCTCAGAAGTCTGGTCAGACCGAATACATAATAAACAAGCAATAAGTTGGGGGAGCAAACCCTGAACATGTATTTCTAGAGCATATTGCACACATAATTAACGAAGATGGGGGGATGGTTACAGAGGACACTGAAAAGGCAACCGTGCTGAATGCCTTTTTCTCATCAGTCTTAACTCAGGAAAAGGAGGGGTACACTGACCATGACTGTATGGTCAGTAGTATTACACAGGACTTGCCGCTATGGCTAACAGAGGGTGAAATCAGGGAAAGGCTGGATAAAATTAACACAAATAAATCACCAGGCCGGGATGGCGTACATCCGAGAGTACTCAAAGAACTCAGTAAGGTTATATCTAGACCACTGTTCCTGATCTTTGCTGATAGTATTAGGACTGGAAATGTACCAGGGGATTGGAGGAAAGCTAACGTGATATCAATATTCAAAAAAGGGCAGAGTCATGTCCCGGGTAATTATAGGCCTGTCAGTCTGACATCGATAGTATGTAAACTTCAGGAGGGGATGATAAGGGACTATATCTAAGAGTTTGCTAAAGACAACAACATCATCAGCAGTAATCAGCACGGGTTTACAAATGGGCATTTTTGTCAAACCAATCTCTTAACATTCTACGAGGAGGTGAGCTGTGAGCTAGATAGGGGCAGACCAGTGGATGTGGTGTACCTGGATTTCGCCAAGGCGTTTGATACAGTTCCCCACAAGCGCCTAATTTATAAAATAAGGTCTGCAGGTATCGAATGCAGGGTTTGCTCTTGGATATGGAATTGGCTAAAAGGGCGTGTCCAAAGGGTGGTAATAAACAGCGCATACAGGTGGTAAGCGGGGTCCCCCAAGGCTCAGTCTTGGGATAAACCTTGTTCAATTTATTCATAAATAGCATCGAGGATAGGATCAGTAGTTCTATATCAGTTTTTGCGGATGACACAAAATTGGGCAGGGCAATAACTGCACAGCATGAAGCAGATATCCTACAAAATGACCTGGACAAATTAACGGAGTGGGCTACGACATGGCAAATGAGGTTTAATGTGGAGAAGTGTAAGGTTTTGCACTTGGGGACTAAAAACATAAAAGCACAATACACGCTAGGGGGGGGAACCCTTGGGGGAATCAAAAATGGAGAAAGATCTGGCAGTTTTGGTAGATGATAGACTAGGCAATAGCATGCAATGTCAAGTGGCAGCTGCCAAAGCCAGCAGAATGTTAGCATGCATAAAGAAAGGGATGTATTCCAGAGATAAGATCTTCCACTTTATAAAACTCTGGATCGACCACATCTGGAGTATTCTGTCCAGTTCTGGTTGCCAGTCCTCAGGAGGGATGTGTTGGAGCTGGAGATGATCCAGAGAAGGGCAACTAAACTAATTAGGGGATTGGAGGACCTTAATTATGAAGAGCGTCTGCAATCGCTTGATTTATTCTCCTTGGAGAAGAGACGCCATGGGACATGATAGCAATTTATAAATATCTCAATGGTGATCTCGACATAGAAAAAAAGCTATTCAGTCGTAGAGAGTGCGTGAGGACTCGAGGGCATACATTGCGATTAGAGAAGCGTTTTAACCTCAGGCAACGTGGGGGGTTCTTTACTGTTAGAGCTACAAGATTGTGGAATTCTCTACCACAAGAGGTGGTTTCTGCGGGAAGTATGGTGGCTTTCAAAAGACTCTTAGACATACATCTCAAGGATCAGAACATTCAGGGGTATGTGAGATGATTAGGGCCACACACACCTACACAGGTTGAACTGGATGGACTATTGTCTTTATTTAACCTCAACTACTATGAAACTATGAAACTATATACGGTATGTATTCACTGTTACGGATTACTGTTAGAAGTGCACTTGGCCACTTTTGCACTAAAGTCACCTTATAAAATTTATACTTGTGATGATTCACATAGTCACCTTATTTATATATTTTTTCCTGCATATCCAGAATATATTGTATTTATTGATCATTGGTTTACTGTCCACAGTACACCATTCACTTTTTGATGTTAATTTTTGCACATTGCAACACTTTCTGGTTTGCTTAATTTTTATTGCTTAATTAATATGCACTATATCACTTTAATATGTCACGTTATATAATCTACTGTGTATGATATGTGTCACGATAGTATACATTTATTGCATTTAATTTATATATTTATTTATGTGCAATCTACATTGGGTAATTTATAAACACTTGTGTTAGGCTGCGCCTCATACGTTTCCCCCCCCCCATTAGGAAAACGTATGCCCAGCCCAAACCGTTCACCCATCCCTAGTGGTGCCTGAACACTAAACGCCTCACAGTTACAGGCCCTGCTGTTAAAAAATGAGAAAAAAAATTGAAAATACATGTACTTGTCATACAGGTGCAGAAAAATTGGGCCTTGGGTGTTGGTGGTGTCTGAACATGTAACCCCTCACAGTTACTCTTGCTGGGCACAGGAATGGGCCCTGCTGTTAAAAATTAGAAACAAAAATTTAAATTACATGCACCTATAATACAGGTGCAGAAAAAGTGTGCCTTGGGTGTTGGTGGTGCCGTAAACCAAAAACACTGTTGGAAGCTACTATAATCAAGATTCAGGAATAGGATAGACAGTCTTTAAGGGATCCCAGATCTCTAGCAAGATCCCTAGCAAATTGATAGCTACTGTTGAGCCAGAACTGATTAATTTTAATAAATGTCAGCCGGTCAACAGAGTCTGTGGACAGACATACTCTTTTATCCGTCACAAAACCTCCAGCAGCACTGAATATCCTTTTGGAAAGCATGCTGGAAGCAGGACAGGCCAGAAGCTCGATTGCATATTCAGTAAGTTCTGGCCAGTGGTCCATCCTCAAGATCCAATCACCCAGTGGATTCTCAGTTGGAAAGGTCTCCAAGCCTGCTCTTGCCCCTAGATAACCCTGCACCATATGCTGCAGACACTGCTGATGGTTGCTCAAACCTAACAGCCCTGGGCGATGAGGACTAAAGAATTGTTTAAAGGCATCGGTCAGCCACCTGCCTTCTCCACCGCTCCTCTTTTGACCGAACGAAGCCTCATGAAAATGTCATCCAGGAAATAGTAACCTCTCAGTGTCTGGAAAGGTGTTACACAAATATTTTTTCTTCTGGGTCACTAAGGATGACATTGTCAGGAGCAACCTCTCTGCAACCACGTATAACCATGAGGGTTTCTGTGGAATGAAAACCATCCCTTGAAGACTGCTGTATGTTATCCTCTACATCCATGCTGCCACAGTCCTCTTCCTCCTGTATGTTTGGTGGCCCCGCAGGAATGATATCTGCATAAAGGGGGCCTTGTGAAGAAAGGAAGTCATCCTCTTCCTTTTGCTGTTCTGCCTCAAATGCCCTGTCCATGATTCCATGATGCATGTGCTCCCTCCATCAGGAAGACTAGAGGAACAGTGTCACTGATGCATGCATCTTTGTGGCTCACCATCCTTGTGGCCTCCTCAAATGGTGACAGGACAGTGCACGCATCATTTATCAACAGCCACTAGTGTGGTGAAAAGAAGCCAAGCTCGCCCAAGCCTGTCCTTGTGCCATACTCACACAGGCACTCATTGATGGCCCTCTGCTGCGTGTGCAGCCGCTGCAGCATTGTCAATGTTGAGTTTCACCTGGTGGGCATGTTACAAATGAGGCGGAGGGTGGGCAGAATGGATTCCCATTGAATGTCAGCCAGCCAAGCACTGACATTGTATGACCGCTGGAAATGGCCACAGACTTTTCTGGCCTGCCTCAGAAGATCTTGTAAGCCCGGGTACCTGTTCAAGAAACGCTGCACCACCAAATTTAGGACATGTGCCTAGCATAAAACATGTGTCAAGTATCAATGTCAGAGGGCGACGATAAGGTTGATGCCATTGTCACATACAACTATTCCTGGCTCAAGCTGTCACGGTGTAAACCAACTCTGAGCCTGCCCCTGCAGAGCTGACACAATCTATGCCCCAGTGTGGCTCCTTTCCCCTTGACAGACCAACTGAGGCACTGCATGATATATTTTAGCCTCACTGCTTGCATAGCCTCTTGAACACTTAGGGAGCACTGCTGGTTCAGAGGACAATTCAGTAGAAGAGGCCATAGTGGAGGAAGAAGAGGAGGGGGTGGAGCAGACAGATGTGGCAGAATAACCACCAGTTTTTTGGAGGTGTGGTGGCGGAACAAGCTCCAGCACTGAACCCTGTCCTGCATCCTTCCCAGCGTTACCCAGTGCGCCATGAAGGAAATGTAACGTCCCTGATTTAGCCTGCTGGATCATGAGTTGACAGTAATGTGAATCTTCCTGCTGACCACTCTGTCCAACGAGGCCAAAACATTGCCTTCCACATGATGGTACAGAGCTGGAATGGCCTTAAGTGCAAAGAAATTTATTTTTGGAACCTGCCACTGGGGTACAGCACATTCTTCAAATTCACGAAAGGGGGCAGAGTCTACCAGATGAAAAGGCAGCAGTTGTGGTGCTAGCAATTTGGCCAAGCTAGCATTTTGGTAGATGGCTGGGATAGTATTTTTTTACGTTTCAGCAACTGGGGTAGTAAAATTTGCCTGCTGATCAAATCAACAGGTGGTGTACTGCTAGCAGATTGGGTTTAAGCACCTATGACACCCATTGCTATACCATCATCCCTCTCAGTGCAGGTTTTTGAGAAGACTTGAGGTATAGTAGGAGTAGAGATCCCAGATGAGAAGCAAGGAAAAGTCTGCATTTTATTATGATGTCAGTCTTTCAGGTGCTGTTGCCAACGAACTGCATGGCAGGTTGTCATATGTCTGGTCAAGCATGTGGTGACCAAGCGGCTGGTGTTCTGGCCACGCTTGATCAGCTTCAGACATTGCAAACAGTCCGTTGGCAACAGCACCTTAAAGAGGCACCAGATCAAAACAAGCATACATCACCTTGAACCTCATCTACGATCTCTAAACCTCCTATACCACATGCCTTCTCAAATAGGGATGATCGAACGGTTCGGGTCGACCATATATACACATACACACATATAGGTGTGAAAGTAGCAGAACCCTATGCCTGCGCTAATGAAATTATTTGCAGGGATGTGGCTCCGCTCCTATCACACCTATATGTGTGTATGTGTATATATACATATATGTGTGTGTGTATATATACCCCTATACAGAAGTTCAGATGTTATGCCTGCCTCCAAAGATGCCCTAAAAATGCCCAATAAACGCCTGCAACAACACACCTGGGCGTTTTTGTTGCAGGCGTTTATTGTGCATTTTTTGGGCATCTTTGGAGGCAGGCATGACATCTGAACTTCTGTATAGGGGTATATATACACATACACACATACAGGTGTGATAGGAGCAGAACCCTATCCCTGCAAATCATTTCATTAGCGAAGTTTCTTAAGACGTGACCCGTGCTTGAAAAAGAGGCCGCGAACCACCGCTTTATGGGCCTCCTAGATCATCCCAGGGTCACTGTCCTCTGTCACATTTTCACTAAAGTATTCCGTGAGTTCCCGAAGAATCTCTGCATGCACCTCCGTGTTCTGTAAGAGGGAATCACTAAGACGCCATATCCTGGTCCCCCCTTCCGTCCCCTCCGACAATTTATAGGTCATGGAGATGAGTGCATGATCCGAGAAGGTAATCGAGCCAACATCAGTGGCCACCAAAGCATGTAATTGGCGGTGCGGAATTAGGAAAAAGTCTATATGGGAGTACGTCCTGTGGGGGGATGAAAAGAAGGTATAATCGCGTTCCCTGCTATGTTGCAGACGCCAGACATCTACCAATTGGGTGCCATGTAAAGCTTGCAGAAAGTGTTTCCTTGTACCGTGAGGAACAGAGGATACCCCCGAAGAAGTGTCAACCGTCGGCACCAAAGGGAGGTTGAAATCCCCCCCCCCCCCCCCAAAATCAATTGCCCATCTTGTAACGTGGCAAATTTCTACAAAACACAGATAATAAAGGAGCCCTGGCCATCATTATGAGCATAGATACATGCAAGTGTGAGACGGAAAGAACATATAGAGCCCTTAAAAAAGATATACCTTCCCCCAGGATCCACCAATGAATCCGCACAGATCCAGGGCACACGCGTTGACAGTAAGATGGACACCCCTTTTGATTTCGCTGTAGCGTTCGTCGCGTGGTAAGAGTAAGGGTAATAGCGATTTTTGAGTAATGGAAGGCGATCCTCCCTGAAGTGGGTCTCCTGGATAAATGCCACATCTGCGCGACAGCGGTGTAACTCGTTGAGGAGAACTTTCCGCTTTTCAGGTATATTGAGCCCTTTAGCACTCGCACTTGAAGACCAAGGGTCTACAGTGTGCAATCCTACGGGGGTCGTGGGCGGAGAAGACATAGACAAAGGAGCCCGAGCCCGGTCATCTCCCCAGCCCAGCACGCTGAAGAGCAAAAAAAATAGAAAAGAGGGGTTGCCAGACAGAGGGGTGTAGAGACAAAAAGGGGGTGATATCATGCAAACCCTCAACAGAAATGGCAGATTACAGTTCTAAATGCACATATGATCCCCAGTATGAAAACAGGAAGATAAATCCAAAGAGTAGTCAAATAAAGTGCAATAATAACATGAACCCAAACTGTGAAAATAAAAAAGGGGGGAAAAGGGTTTGCTTTCTATAACAGGGGGGAATGGTTATTAATAACTCACCCTAGGGATAGTCCCCCTGAAAACAAAACAGTCCCTAGAGGGCCCTTGCCGCCTGGATCCCTGGGCACCAATATAGATGAATGACTAGGACCTACAATGTACCTGTAGTCTGGGAGGAGCCAGTGAGGGAAGACCTCCCACCTCCCCCACAGCTGCCAAGCAGCAGAAGTGGAAGAAGAGAGGCCCCCAACAGCTCTAAACACCGCTCAAACCAGGCAATCTGAGTCCCCCCTAAATCCAACATAATATGCATTTGCAGAAGATGGCCCGCCAGTCCCAAGCCTCCCTCCCCCCAACTTCCCCGTCTCCCCCCCCAACCATATACAAATCATCCCACATACCCCCTGTGTTTCAGCCCCAGATCCATCCAAACCCCCAGTCCCAGATCAGGTGCAAGTAAACAGTCCAGCGGATTGGTGCGGCCCCTCCACAACCGAGCAGAGACAAGACATTCCACTCTCGCCCCTCAGCAGCATAGCGTCCGCACATATAGGGGTCACCAAGTGGCAAGGGAGAGGAAGGACAGGACAGTGCCAGCACAGAACACCAGTCATCCCCTCCACATATGGAGGTAGGGAGCCCGGAACGCAGGAATGTTGGTGGCATAGGGGGGACAATGCAGTAAGCAAACCATTGTCTGAGGTTCTGCAACGTGATGACAATCCGCTATAGCCGTGCTGATTAAATCCTGAGTGGGGGCATGAACAGCACGGACAGTCCATGTACACATGCGGACTGCGACAATGTCCACGGGCCAGATAGCCTCAGCTGAGGACACTGGGGCAGAGCCGGAGGGAGCATCTGTTAGGGGGGGGCAAGGGGATACCGAGCACAACATATCTAAATTAAGTTACCTCAAACAAAGGGGAGCTCAGCAGGGGGAAGCGGAGCACCAAGGTGGCATGGTAGGGGCATCTACAGTTCTCTGGGTGCCTCCGGAGCCTGCGGCCAGGATCCACGTCATACCCGCTGGGGGCGAGGAGAGTCAGATGCATCCCTGGAACATGTGGCATGGCAGTCAGAGGGACGAGGCAACAGCAAGAGCCAGTTCGGAACCTGGATAGGTTCCACATCCACAAAGGCAAATAGCGCAGGCAAGTCCATCTGGGACCCCAATGTAAAGGAGGAATTTGGTTTGCGGAAGGTCACGGATAGTGGGTATCCCCAGCGGTATGTGGCTCCAGATCGCCTTGCCAACTCCAACAGAGGACGTAATAGCACCCTGCGGTACAGGGTGGCCCTCAATAAGTCTGGCATAAGTTTAATCGGGGCCCCATCAAAGATGACTGTGCCCGAGTCCCAGGCCTTCCTGACAATCAGTTCATGATGGGCAAAGCGGTGGAGGCGGCAAATGGCATCCCGATCCGGAGAGCGGGGGCCTAGGGCCCTGTACATGCGATCAAACTCCAGGTTGGCAGGCAGGGAGTCCCCCAGGAGCTGGGCAAAGATGGCAGATACCGTCTCCGGTAGGTCCTCCGGTCCAGTGGCTTCAGGTAAGCCCTTAATCCGGACATTGTTCCTGCGGCTGCAGTCCTCAAGATCCTCCATGTGGAGTTGTATAGCAATAGTAGCCTCCATGTGCGATCGTTGAGCCGCTTCAAGTTCTGTTAGCCACCTGTCCATGGTAGTTAAGGCTGTCTCACCCGCTGACACCCTGGCTGTGACTTGTTGTACCTCCGTCCGTACCGCTTTTACCTCACGCAGGCGACCTACTATGGCTTCAATGTCGGTCTTGCTGGGCAATGAGCGAAGGAGAGCGCGGAGCTCTTCGTCCATCTCCACTTGGTTAAAAGGGAGGGACAGGCTGGGTTTGGGCGGGCGAAGAGCCGCCGGGTTATCCGATAGTGTCTCTGATACCGCTGAGGAAGCCGGGGAAGCCGGGTGCAAGTCTGTGCCAGAGAGTGGGGTGGTGTATGCAGCCGCCATCTTGCTCGTAGATGCGGGAGCTGGGGAAGCAGCGAAAAATTGCCTGATCTCACCTCCCGTTCTCTGAGGGGTGCTTGAGTGTCCAGAGGTTCCCCTTGTCTTCCTCCGGTTAGCAGACCTCATTCCAACCAACTACAGGGGATTTCAGCCGGGCTGGGCGCAGACAGACACAGAGCTCAGAGAAAAAGCAGCCTTAGCCTGCAATGTCCAGACCACGCCCCCAGAGTTACGTATTTTGACCCCCAAGGTAAACCATGCCACTTACCCCGTTGGAAGCATTTAACAGAATTATGGTTTGGAATGGGACTTTTAAGGCACAGATATCAGCACAGCGGTTATAAAAATCGAATTTTGTTTTACAAATCTCAACAAAATCACATCAAAACAAGATAACAGGTATATTAGCGATCATGATGCAATTTGGGTGCAAGATTCCTATGTTTCAAACCAACTTTGTTAAAAGCATCCCATAAAGCATTGCACCAATTAATAGCAGATTGCAGGTATAATGCCAGGATCCTGCAGACTCTCAGTCAACTTTCTGCCCAAACCTCCTTTATGGGCAGACAGTTAATGAACTAAATTAAGAATCAATCAACTACTGGAGTGTGCACAAGCACCCTCACAGGTTATTGAGAACTACAAGTCTTCTGCTGCAGCGGACGGTGGTACTTGTAGTTCATTCATTCACAGGAAAGCTGCACTGTTTTAAAAAGGTGACAGTGGGTGTGGGCAGAAAATCTCCACACCCGCTTCACAGAGCAGAAAGTGTTGGTGGTGGAAGATGGGCGTATAGGAGCATATTACATGTTACAACCTAGCCACTTACCCACTGGGCACTTAAACCCTCTTCCTAACCAGACCAACTTTCAGCTTTAATGCTCTCACATTTTGAAAGACAATTACTCAGTCATGCAACACTGCACCCATATAAAACTTTCGTCCTTTTTTTCTCCACACAAATAGAGCTTTCTCTCGGTGGTATTTAATCATCTTTGGGTTTTTTATTTTTTGCACTATAAATAAAAAAACAAACATTTTGTA
Source organism: Pelophylax lessonae (assembly GCF_965119305.1). Lineage (NCBI taxonomy): Eukaryota > Metazoa > Chordata > Amphibia > Anura > Ranidae > Pelophylax > Pelophylax lessonae. The sequence continues at coordinate 725,177,167 of NC_138768.1, forward strand.
AAAAAAAATTCATTTTTCTTCGATCCAGATTTAAAATTTAGCAAATTTAGTAATTTTTCTTGATAAATTTTGGACAAAAATGATATTGCTACATATCTTTGGTAAAGATAACCCAAAAAAGTATATATTATTTTGTCTTTGTGAAGATTATAGAGTCTACAAGCTATGGTCCCAATCATTGAAAATGTATTACACCTGATGTACTGACAGCCTTTCTCATTTCTTGAGACCCTAACAAGCCAGGAAAGTACAAATACCCCTCAAATGACCCTCTTTGGAAAGCAGACATTCCAAGGCATTTATTAAGAGGCATGGTGAGTTTTCTGAAGACTTGTTGCAAAATGAAGACTTGTTTTTCACAATACTGTCATATTACCAAAGTAAATCTCAAATACTGTATAGGCATACTTGCAACTACACCCCAAAATACATTCTGCTACTCCTCCTGAATATGGCAATATCACTTTTACACACCCTGGCCACATACAGAGGTCCAACATCCAAGTAGCACCTCCAGGTGTTCTAGAGCAAAAATTACACATCATTTCCTGACAACCTATCACACTTTTGAAGGCCCTTGAGCACCAGGACAGTGGAAACGCCCACAAAATGACCCCATGTTGGAAAGCAAACACCCCAACACATAATCTAGGATGAATAATGTGTCTTTTGAAGAAGCTTTTGGAAAATGTAGAAAGAAAATGAAAAGGCACTTTTTCTTTTTACACAAAGTTGTCCATTTAAAAGGTAATTTCTAACACATAGCATGTACATATCAGAAATGACAACCCCAAACCCCAAAATACATTCTGCTACTCCTCCTGAGTATGGCAGTACCACATTTGTGAGACTTTTACACAGCCTAGCCACATACAGAGGCCCAACATACAGGGAGCACCATCATTTCCTGACTACCCATTACAAATTTGTGAGGCACTGTAGGGCACTGATAAGCACTGTAGTGGTACTGATGTGGCACAGATGAGTACTGATGTGGCATAGATGTGGCACGGATGAGCACTGATGTGGCACAGATGTGACATGGATGAGCACCGATGTGGCACGGGTGAGCACTGACGTGGCATGGATAAGCACTGATGTGGCACGGATGAGCACTGATGTGGCATTGATGTGGAATGGATGAGCACTGACATGGCATGGATGTGGCACCGATAAGCACTATAAAAAAGCAAAAACCACAGAAATAGTTTTTGACAAGTCCTTTATTAAAAAGAAAAAAAAATAGTGTCCCTCGATGTAAATCCATCATCAATCAGGACGCCCACCGACCCCAAAAATTAGGAAAAATTGCAAAAAACACTTTGCCTCCTAGGAGGCTACCTGCCATATGCCCAATCTTTAGCATTGACAGTTCTTTTATAGACAAGGGGCAGGGCCACCATTTACATCACCTGGTTGCACTGCCCCTTCTAATGTCACGAGACGTCATGTGATGTCAGAAGGGGCAGTGCCACCAAGTGACGCAACTGGGTGGCCCTGCCCCTTGCCTATAAAAGAACTGTCAAAGCTGAAGAGCGGGCATACGGCAGGGAGCCTCTTAGGAGGCAAAGCATTTTTTTAAGCGTTTTTAGAAAAAAATTATATTTTACGGGTCCGGCAGGCATCCTGAATGATGATGGATTTACATCGAGGGACACTATTTTTTTTTTCATTTTTCTTTTTAATAAAGGATTTGTCAAAAACTGTTTCCTGTGGTTTTTTACTTTTTTACACTTTTTTGGTTAATGGGTATGGGTACAATGTATCCCATTTACATAGGGGTGGTGCTTTACGGTAGGTGTGAGATCTGAGGTCTTTTTGGCCCCAGATCTCACATTAAAGAGAACCTGTCCTGCTAATTTCTATTGCAAGGGATGTTTTCACATTCCTTGTAATGGGAATAAAAGTGATCTTTTTTTTTAAATGGACAGTGTAAAAATCAATAAGAAAATAAATAAATAAAATGCCCCGTCCCTCCGAGCTCACGCGAAGAAGCAAATGCATATGCAAGTAGTGCCCACATATGTAAACAGTGTTCAAACCACACATGTGAGGTATCTACGCAATTGTTAGAATAAGAGCAATAATTTCCACCCTAGACCTCCTTTGTAACTCTAAACTGGTAACCTGTAGAAATGTTTAAAGTGTCACCTATGGAGATTTTTAAGTACCAATGTTTGTGCCATTCCACTGGTATACGCAATTTTGAAGCATGACGTGTTGGGTATCTATATACTCAGCATAACCTTATCTTTCACATTATATTAAAAATTGGGCTAACTTTACTGTTTTCTTATATAAAAAAAAAAAAAATTCCCAAAAAATTGGGTTTGTAAGACCGCTGCGCAAATACGGTGTGACATAAAGTATTACAACAATCTCCAATTCTATTCTCTAGGGTCTCTGCTAAATATATATATATATATATATATATATATATATATATATAATGTTTGGGGGTTCTAAGTAATTTTCTAGCAAAAAATACTGAGTTTAACTTGTAAACAAACAACAAGTGTCAGAAATAGGCCTGGGCCATAAGTGGTTAAAGCTTAGTAAATGTGGTGAAATTTCACTTTGAAAAGAATATACAATCACATAAAAGGAAAGGAAAAAAACAGCAATTTGGCTTACACATAATTGGTTGATGGGAGTCAGGAGAGTTTCACCTCATTAAATAAGCCCTGGGGAACATCCATTTGCAAAGTGCAACATCCCATACAGAGTTAACAGCTTATTCGGCATAAGTAAATCAACACCCTTTTCTTCTCAATGTCCTTTCTTCTACAGTATTTTACAGTTTTTCCATTACATTTTGTTTCTCTCCACAAAGCCATTATTCTTCATGATATGCAGACTACCTACATACATTTTGTTGCTAGATGGTCTTTTTTATTACTAGTTACTATATAGCAAATGCTTAATATATAAATGTACAAACTAGTCACCAAAATATTAGCTATTATTAACCAATAGAATGGGTTTTAAATCACAAATCCTCTATTCAATTATTTATTTTTGTTTCACTGAGAAGTTAGTTCTGAGCCTGTTGTAATCACTAAAATTTCAGAATCATTTGCTGAATTTCATTGCTCTTCTCATGCAGTAAACATAATCACAATTACCTTAATGGTATTGGGAGAAAATAATTTTAAAGTTTCCAGTTATAATTGTAGACTTAAAGTGTCTTTTCTATGTTAGGCTTTATTTGTTACCCTTTATTGCAGGCGATTGGACTGTGTTATAAAAAGTTTCACCTGGATGATTTCATATTTTTTTTTTCATTTTTGCCAGATGGTTTGGTGTTACCTTGCATGTCATTTAATTAAAATATTTCATGCTTTAAGAATAATAAGCAGTTAAATTACAATATAATGAGATAACTAAGTCAGCTTTCATTTAGACAAATTATGTGGGTTGTAAAAGGTAGGGATTAGCTTGGGATTCATCCATATGTTTCTGTCTCAGCTATGCTATGAAAATAACTACAATAATAAGCTTCATTTTAAGATACTCTTTACTACATAAACAACTTCATACAGTACACTACAAATAACAAAATGTATATTAAAAGCTATGGGAAAACATACTTTCTAAAATAATTTGTGTACTTTTTTTTTGCTTATACAGAAAATAGATTTTTCCTAGGTGGCATTTGCTGTGAATCTTGTTGTTTATCCAGAAGCAGATGCTCAAGGATAATTTGTAACCATATAGCACTAACTGCACCATTTGCCCTAATTCAAAACATACACTCTTATCCAGCAAACAACCACACAGCCCGCTCCTAAAAGCTGCCATTGTTATTTTTAGGCTGGGTTCACACTTGATTCGCATGCGGCTCACAGCAGGGGTCTGGTGCAAACGTGTTCCCAGTTTCAGGGACGAATCAGGCCCAAAATTAAGCCCGAATTCTAACCTGAAACAGAGCCAAAGATGCACAGGACCCCTGTGCAATTCACTCTGCAGCCGACCTGGAGATGTGTGAAGCAGCTTCATTGAGAGCTGATCGCAGTCTCCTGTCACGCAAATTGGATGCAGGGAAACCCGCATCCAATTTGCATAGGTGTGAACCCAGCCTGAACCTTTTCGCTGCCAGAGCTGTTTTTGCTTTTTTTGCACACATGTATAAAAAATCATTTTAGGTCTAAAGATTACACAAGACCCCCAAACATTAAATATTTTGTGAAAGCAGAAACCTTAGAAAATAAAATAGTGGTAGTTTCAATTGTGTGTATAACACTAAATTACCGCAGAGGTCTAGGAAATGCAAAATTTCAGTAAAAAAACACAATAAAGTGAATTTGGGCAAACAAAACTGAATAAATTGCCATTTTTTATAAAATATATACGTCAAGGTTGCACAGAGTAAATAGATGCCTAACCTTAAATTTGTATGGGTCTGTGAAAACTTCAGTACCCTCTATTTTCTATAGGTGATGCTTGAAAAGCCCCATATAGGTCATCAGTTTAATGTTACAGGGGAGGTATTGTGCTAGAATTATTGATTTCTCTCTGGCATGTGCAGCGACTTGTAGCATGTGTATTGCAATCAATGTTTTCATGCGTAGGAACCCCCGACACATGCATTTATGTTCGTACATGCATGTATGGGGGGTAGGGGGGGCCTCAAAACATTTTTGGAGGGGGGGGATTTTATGTGCTTGGGTGTAACTTAATTTTTTTGCAATTTGTTTAATTTGTCTAACTTTTTTTTTCATCACTTAGGGGACAAAGAGATGTGATGTTTTTTTGGTGACAGGTTCTCTAATGAGATATGCATGGGGTGTGTAGAAGTAATTGGAAGCTGAATGCTTCCACCTGACAGGCAGGAGTCTGTTTGTCAGTTTTACACACAAACCCAGTGGCTGCAGCCATCGGATTGTGTGTAAAAACCATCCCCCCCATCAGGTCCGTACAACTGACGGACCTGGCTTCAAAGAGGTTAAACTGTTTCAGGCTGTTTTTTTAACATTATTCTACTAGACAGAGAAGCTGACAATCTGTGGCAACTTCGAGGCTAATACGTATCTTTCTTTTCTGAAAGCTCATCCCCATTCTAACAGGGTCACACTGTTGTCTTTGAAATGTTTTCCAAAATCTGTTGCCACATTGTTTTGCATGACATCGAAAATTAACACTATATTACAACTTTGAACTTTCTCTGTTAGGCCTAGCCCTTCCAGTGTCATTACCACATTTGCTTTCTGACATTCGGTGTCATATATACATATGAATAAGGATGAACGAACTCTAAAAAGTTGGGTCGTGGTGAATCCGACAGGAATACCACAAACCCCCGAAAATAGCACTACATCTTACTAAAGCCTATAGAAGTAGAATTTTGTAATTTCATTTTCTTTTAAAATGTACGATTTAGCAGGAGGATGCTATTTTGCTGTAGCCTTAAAGACAACATTAAGCACAATTCACATATCCTTTAAATATAATGCTTGGGGGGGGGGGGGCACATGAAGTAACAGAACAGTACAATGTAGTCCTTTAAAATCGACATTCAAAAAAAGAGGTTGGCCATAAAATGTGAGGGAGCCAAGCTTGCAACCCCCTTCCTGTACTAAACCAGGCACCTTACTATAAAGGGGGCTTTCAGATATCTATACAGTGAGTTCAACCCACAAATTCTTTTTGTGTGCTGGATGGGAAAGAATGTCTTGTCACTCAACATTGGGACAAAGTGTCTTGCCATGGAATGGGGGTGGGGGGGGGCTTGGCCATCCCATCTTGCAATATCTCCCCAATGTAAAAATATATGTTTCCCAGTATGGTGCAGGAAGAGAGGTCACAACTTAATTTGAGCCTTTTTCTGGCCACTCAGACACCATGAAAAAATAAGGGTCTGATATGAATTTTAGGGGAAGTACAACGCCATTTTTTTTCTTTTTTTTTTTTAAACATACTTTATTGATTTTTCAACAAATGAACAGAATTTGTCACAAGCAAAGCAATGCATAATATACAACAAGTGATAACAAGTCAACCATAACATCAAAAGGTGAATCAAAGCTGGCATCCCCCTCAAGCCTTGCGGAGGTGGGGCCGTGGTCCGAGTGTGATAGCCTGAGGAGAGGTAAGAGACCATAGAACAATGCATTGCAAACTAGCAGTAAAGTATTTTGGGGGGTGAGAGATGGAAGAGGGGAGGCCATGTGGCAGGGTGAGGGGAGGGGAAAGGAAGGAAGGGAGGAGGGGAAGAGGGGAAACACCATCACATGAGAGCATATCAGTGCATTTAAATAGCAGTAAACTAGATCACAGCATACTAAGTTCCGGAGTTTATAGAAATGTTTCGGAGTAGGAACCTCCTAATCACATTGTTTCCCCATGTGGTTAGATGAGGAGTACCGATCTGTAGGAGCACTGGGTAACAGGGTTTCCAGCTGGTTGAAAGATCAAGAGATCAGCATGTGCCAAGAGCTGCGGTATAGATATAGTCGATGGAATAGGTGTTGTCTAGTTTTGTGGTGGCTTTCAAACAGGCGGTAACTCAAATTAGAAAGGTACTGAGGCTATTGTAGGAGCTGCTGGGTATCCAAGTCAACTGGCGGATGGGAGTGTTCGCAGAAAAGAGTTCCACTTGCGATTGAGCTTGTCAAGATTGGGAGAAGAGGAAGTTTTTAGCTCGAGGGCTTCCCTGGAGTGAAGTTGTTGCAAGCCCGAAATTACGTCATTGATTGTTGGAGGGGAATCACGTATCCACTTGGCCAGGATAGCCCTCCTGGCGACCATATAGCAAGTCAAGAGCCATGTTTTGTGCTTATGAATGAGGATACATTGACTCCTAGGAAGTCTGGAGAGGGGGAAGTCCAGGTGTCCAAACAGAAGCGTGTAAGTGTCGTTCAAAGGTGTCAGGCCTGTTATAGTATTGATGTAAGATTCAACTGAGTCCCAAAAGGTAGAGATGCATGGACATGACCAGAGTCGGTGAGCGAGGGTAGGTTTTGAAGTATTGCAGAGTGGGCAGCAGGTCGAGTGGGGGTTTTGAGCATTCCTAGAGTACGGGACATAACTACGGTGCACAATCTTGAACTGTTGTTCCCGCCAAAATTCATTAGTGATGGCCTTGTTGGTGGCCAGGTAACCTGACAAGATAAGTGAGTGGGCGTTGGGGTTAGGGAAGTCTTTGTCCCAGGTAGAGGTGTGAAAAGAGGATTTACTGATGGATGGTAGAGACAAGAGGTTTTTGTATATATCCGAAATTTTATGGAGGCCCTGTTTCAGAAACTTGTCGACCAAGGTATGTTGGAACCGGAGTAAAGGGTCAGGGCAGGACTTGACCACGAAGCTAACAGCTTGTATGACACCCAGAGTGTGGCCCTTGGGAAGGTGAAAACGCTCCATAATCACTGAGGTGGGCAAAGGGGTACCCAGGACAGGGTCAAACAGCTGTGCGAAGCGGTGGAGGTTCTGGGTGTGCCAGTCCCTGAAAGGGAGATAACGCTGTGCCTGTGTGAAAAGAGGATGTCCACAAATAGGGAGATGGCGAGACATGGTAGGAGATAAATGAATTTTGCGGTGTATTTCCCTCCATGCTATGTTGGTGTCCCTGATAAGAACATTGTTCTTCAATGCAGACGGTAGATCCCCGTGTTTACAATGTAGGATGGCTGCAAGGTCATAGGGTGATGACTGGTGTGATTCAAGTAAAAGATTAGAGTATCTGGAAGTTTTGCCAATCCAATCCAGGCCCACTCTGAGTACACATGCAAGGTTGTATAAGCGGGCGTTGGGGAGCGCCACTCCACCCTCCCTCCTCGGCAGATACAATTTCTGAAGGGCAATACGAGGCCTCCTGCCCTGCCATAAGAAGGCGGTGATAGCTTTAGTCAATTTCTGCATGTCAGCATGTCTTACCAAAAGTGGAATCGTTTGAAGAGGGTACAGCAATTTAGGGAAGCCTACCATCTTATACAGATTACATCTGCCAAAGAGGGAGAGGGGAAGGCCCATCCACGTGTCCAATGCCGAAATTATTTTAGAAATAGTAGGAGAAATATTCAGGTGGTATATAGAGGAAGGAGTGCGGCCAATTTTGATACCCAAGTATGTGATAGAAGTCTTAGCTATAGTGAAGAGTGGTGTGAAGGGCCAAGGGTTGTGTGTGGCGTGGCGAAGGGGAAGGAGTTCGCTTTTAGAGAAGTTAATTTTTAGGCCCGAACAGAGACGGAAGTCATTAAAGATCTCATAAACTAATTTGGAATCCCTGACAGGGTCAGATGTAAAGATAAGTATATCATCCGCAAATAGGGCTATGCGTAAGTCTGAATCTCCTATGCGAATACCATGGAGTTCGGGGTGGTGTAGAATGTGCCTAGCAAGGGGCTCAAGAGCTAAATTGAATAGTAAAGGGGACAGTGGGCATCCCTGTCTGGTTCCCCGGAGTAGAGAGAATGGTGCGGAAACAAGGCCGTTGGCCACAACACAGGCGGAGGGGTTTGTGTACATGGCTTTGATAAGGTGGACAAAGGGACCCTGGAAACCAAAACGTTGCAGGACCAGATGGAGCCAATCAATGTCCACCCTATCAAAGGCCTTTTCTGCATCTAGGGAGATAATTGCCATGTCGGATAAGGGGTTAGCTTGGGACGCTTCCAGGGCCGCCAGAACTTTTCTGATATTGGCCGTGGCTGATCTGCCAGAAGTAAAACCCGCCTGGGCAGGATGGATCAAGGTAGGCATGATGGGGGCAAGCCTATTGGCTATTATTTTGGATAATATTTTACCGTCTAGATTCAGGAGTGAGATGGGGCGGTAGGAGCCCGGTTCAGTTGGATCCTTGCCAGGTTTCGGTATCAATTTGACGTGTGCTTGGAGACCCGTAGGGAAGTAAGGATGACCCTCCAGAATGTGTTGATAAAGGGATTGAAGGGTCGGTGCTATGCTATCAACCGATGCTTTGTAAAAGTCAGAGGTGAAGCCGTCGGGTCCGGGCGCTTTTCCTGGGGGCAATCGTGCTATGGTGGATCGGATTTCTTCTAACGAGATTGGGGCATTCAGGGAGGTAAGTTGGTCCTCCGCAATGGTGGGGAGGGTTACAGAGGCCAGCCAAGACTCGGCTGCTTGGGTGTCATGGCTCTCCAGATTGTATAGGTTAGAAAAGAAGTTGGAGAGGGATTTGGCTATTTCCGACGGTGATGTGGTCAAGGTACCCGTACTAGATTTCAGTGCTGTGATGTGTGTGGGGGCGAAAGAGCCTTTGCATAATTTGGACAGTAATTTGCCTGGTTTATTGCCATATTTGTGGAATTGGAGATCCTGGATGGAAGAGTATAATCTCTCCTGCGCTGCCGCCCAAGTGTCAAAAGCTAATTTCGCTTCTTGCCACCGTTGTCTGTTAGATTGCGTATTTGATTGAGGTAGGGCCAAGTGGGCGTGTCGTAGCTGGGCACTAGCTTCAGCATATGCTTTCTTAATGACCTTCTTACGGCCGGAGGCGTAGGAGAGAATGCGACCCCTAAACACCGCTTTCCCCGTTTCCCAAAACAGGGTAGGATTGGAGGCGTGAGAAGCATTGGTTTGGGTAAACTCTTGCCAAGTTTCCTCAATTATATTCGCTAGTTGAACGTCATGCGCTAGGAAGGAGGGGAACCGCCAGTTATTTGAAGGCGGTTTGGGGAATGCCTCCAAGAGGTCCAGGGAGACGGGGGCATGATCGGAGATCACCAAGTCATGAATTGTGGAGTCTGTGATTAAAGGCTGTAAAAGGGAGTTAGAAAAGAAGTAGTCTATACGTGAAAGGGATTTGTGTGGGTTTGAGAAAAATGTGAAGTCTCGTCCCGTGGGGTTCAGGAGGCGCCATACGTCAGTGAGTTGGACATGTTCTGCAAAATCGGCCAGGGGGCTGGGGTGGGGGAGCCGAGCCGGTGGTCGGTAAGGTGTTGGGCGAGACCTATCTTCCCTGTCATCCATGACTGTGTTCATATCACCCGCAAAGACTAGGGGGACATGAAGGTAAGGTGCCAATTGAGAAGCCACATCCTGGAAGTATTGTTTCGATGGTGAGTTGGGGGCATACGTAGTAGCCAGAACCCACTCCTTCTGGCCCGAGGATAGAGTGGCGGCAATGAACCTACCAACCATATCTGTGTGGGAAGAGAGGATTGTGCAGGGGAAACGTTTGTGGATGAGGATAAGAACGCCCGCTTTCCCCTTAATTGCAGGTGATCCCAAAACCTGACCAACCCAAAGTTTCCTCATACGCTTAAAATCCTGTTCAGGGAGGTGAGTCTCTTGTAGGACTGCAATGTCTGCTCGGAGCCGTTTCAGATGGCGAAGAACCGCCATTCGTTTATGGGGGGAACGTAGGCCTTTCACGTTCCATGTAATTAACCTAACCATAATCGTGGGCTAGGAATACGCAATGGAACTGAATTTGTAGAGCTAAATTGTTGACTGTGGAATGATAACGTCTACATAGCGTAGTGGGTGTGGACGTATAGAAAAGGATTGGGTGATGGTGCATGGAAATAGGGGGTGGCGGAGGGTGAATTGGCAAAACTTGTTCAACGAAAACTAAACAATACAAAGCAGTGCTATGACACTTACGTGTCCGTGGAAGCATGAACTTCACTTCTTCCCACATGTGCTAACCACCAACAGCAGCGCTACCGGGGAAGGTCAAAGCTCAAGCCCGAGCGGCGTATCCGCAGCCCCCCCACAGTTAGATGAGGGTGGAGATGGGGTCCGATCGCGGACAGCGCCATCATAATCAGGGCGACCACAGCTGGCTGTAAAGGAGCAGACGATCGGCGGTAGCACCCTGTGAGGAGGAGAAAGAGAAAAAAAAAAAAAGATTAAGAAAAACAATCAGATAGAAGGCATCAAATAAGCAAACAGGAGCCTGAGCAAATAGAGATAGCCATCAATGTAGATCAATGGAGGAATATTAAGCTGGGGCATGCCATTCAAGATGAGAGTCACAACCTGTCGGTGTTCAGAGGGGCAATAGATCCACTAGGAATAGTACATGTAGGTGAAAATACATCCGGGCAATATCATCAGTGGCTCCCAGTGATGATTATCACAACATTGATGGAGTGGAGGTAGTCAGGGGAATGAACTGTGAAACTATGACCAGCGTTGCAACCATATTGGGGATCACGCAGGATTGTATTTCCCGGAGAGGTCAGTAAGCCGCAGTTTTTTAGCCGGCTCCTTGCGGGGGCTCCGTCGGTCCCTGGGATGCTGATGCCTGTCGGATAGCTGCGCAGGCGGCGCGGAAGTGTCCATCGGCAGTCGCAGGTGGGAGTTCAGGTAGTCCCAGGCTTCATCAGGGTGGGTGAAAGACTTACATAGGCCTGTCGGGTCAGTGAACCGTAGAGTTGCGGGATATGCCAGAGTGAACTTTATACCCTGCTGGTAGAGGGCATTACAGATTGGTTGTAGGGCCTTGCGGCGGCGGGAGACCTCTTGTGAATAATCTGCGAACAGTAACAACTTATGACCGTCAATTTGCAAGGCTTTTGAATTGCGATAGGATTTCATCAAATTATTCCTGTCAGCAAAATTCAGGTATTTAACTATCACCGGGCATGGAGTGCGCCTTTCATTAGAGGGGGGTCCCACTCGGTGTGCCCGTTCAACGACGCAGGGAGCGGTGAGTCCCAAGGTCTGGGGGACGCGCCGAGAGCACAGCTCCATCAGGGAATCAGCGCCATAAGATTCCGGGAGACCAATTATGCGCAGGTTATTTCTGCGAGACCTGTTTTCCAGGTCATCCACCTTTTCCAATAGGTATTGTTGTGTTTGCTGAGATTGCTTCTCATTGTGGAAAGAAGCCTGTATTTCCTCCTCAATTTCTGTCACCCTGCTCTCCAGGTCAGTGAGGCGTAGTGCATGTTCACCCAGATCCTTTCTGATCTGGGCAATGCCAGCAGCCATAGCCTTGTCAACAGCCTCGGTAATAGTTGGTGACAGCAGGGCTGCTACAGCCTGAGCAATGCCTGCATAGTGATCGGGTGACAGGGCGCTGGATGATGAGGAAGTGGCCACTACAGCTGCATAGCTAATCCCCTGTGGAGGCTGGCTGGGGAGCTGAGCCGCGCCCTCCGCCATCTTGCCTGGCTGTGAGGCGGCGGGAGAGCAGTCCGTGCGGTCGGAGGGGGAGGCGGCGGCAAGTCCGTGGACCAGATATTTGTCCATGAGATGGTCCCCTGGGTGCCGGAGGTAGCGGGGGTGGCCGCGGATCCGCCGATCGGGCTGTATATGCCGATTTACAAGCCGATGTGCCCGGAGCCGCTACTTCCTGCTCCCTCACATCTGGCGCCGGAACCGGAAGTCGCCATTTTTTTTCTTTAATGGGACAGTGCATTTTAACAAAAATAATGAAGTTCACATTAAATTCATACCAGACCCGTATTCAGACATGCAGTCAATGTGACCAAGAAAGGCAGGGCAGTGATTGTGCACCCCTAGCCCTTCCTGAACCACATCAGGCTGCACGTTTCCCCCTGCCAGATGGTGTTTCCTCACTGGCACAATGATCTGCCAGCCAAGGATTTTGCTTCCTTGTTATCTCTCATGAGTGCTTTTACATCCTCGCATTCCCAACTTCCCCCATTCTAAAGCTGTAACAGCTAAGTAAAGAAAATTTGTGGTATTTGCTTGTTTGTTTTTAAGAAGTGTCAATCCCCTTTAGCTTTTTTATGTCTGTAATTTTAAAAGTTGCTTTTTTCTTGCACCTAAGAGCAAAGCATGCTGCAGTCACAAAGGCAAAATAAAAGGAATTTATAACAGATATGAAAGTATATTAAATCCACTACTTAAAATACAAATAAAGTTACAATCTAACAGACAAGTTAAGAGTTTATATTTTAGAGGAGTGATGAGTGTTCAAGTGACCCTTGAAGTCGTCAGAAGAACAGGGGAGGAGATATATCTGGTAAGAAGAAATGTGTTTTATATATATATATATATATATATATATATATATATATATATATATATATATATCCTGTGCTACTCAGTGAAATGGTGGTCTACGCCAGATTTTGGGAGAAGCAAGCACACTAATGGCTCAGGTGTATGATGGCTTCATATTGGAACCAGAATTAGAGCTCAGGGCCCCACCTCCTCGAGGAGGTCAGTGTGTGAAGGGAGCCATGAGATGCTGGTGCACCTTTCTGTCCAGGCAGGGACAGACCAAGGCCAAAGCCTAAGAGAGAGTCTAGGAGTGACAAGCACAGAGCTAAGATGCCGCTTCTGTGCATAAACACCCAGATGTGTGTGATGGTCAGGAAGACCAAAAGGTGTTTGATGGCCAGGAAGACCATGCAGAGGTACTCAGAGCAGTAAAGCTGCCACAAGAGAGCCGGGAGGCTAAATATTATGTCTTTGCAGTGATAGTGAGAACCCCCTGCATGTGAAGACTGATCTGTATGAACTTTGACTTGCTTTTAAATAAAAGTGGGCAGCCATACCCTAAAATACAGTTTTGGACTGGCACAAATCATTGTAATTTATAGATTTAGAAATCAATACAGTAGAAAAAATGTTGTAAGCCACATGATATAAGAGTGCAGTGCAGTTTAGTCCAACACAACAAATACATTTTCCTTTTTTAGCTGAGACTGAAAATAAAAACACAAATAAGCTTTCTCTGCATGTGGATATTTTTGATTTACTGAAACAATACAATTAGATTAAAGGTAAACTCCAAGAAAACATACATATTCTGCATTAAATCTGACTCAGGGAACAAAGTTTGCAAAACGGCTTTAATTTACATCCCATTATTAATTTTGTGCAGCTGACTGCTGTGCTTACTAAATCCCTATTATTGCAGTTTTCACTGGGTAACCTTTTCTTCTGGATGGCATTAAATTTCAACCTACAAAAATTAAAGTAAGGTCTAAGGTGAGTATTTCTTTTTTGATCATTTGATCTATTTAAGAATTTTTTTGAAAAGCTTTCTTTAAAGATTGGATGACTTTCTGATGTTAGTACGGTTGCATGGTTTATTGATTAGTTTAGCAATTCACCAATCAATACAACTCAGTAAAAGTTGATCTGTATAGTTCAGATGACATCTCATCTTCTTTGCCAACTTCACCAAGTCTCTCCACACTGCATTTTTGTAGCTGCTATATGAGTCTTTAACCATTAGTAGCAATCCTGGTAACTTTTTTAAGTAATCATACAAGTATTGGTGAATGACAGTATGTTCTTGAATATACTGGAGGCACACCCTTGTTTTTCACATTCTAAAATGTAAAAAATTGAATTCATTATTTTTTCATAACACATGTAGGACACCCAGCATTAGAAGTAATTTATTCCTATAAATCCTACAAATACTCCTTTGCACACTAGAACTAGCTAGTATTTCAGCATTTTCCTTCTGCTCCACCTATGATGTCAACGGTTGTTATGATGCCCTCAGCTGGCCCACAGGGTGCCCAAGGTTTTTAATACTGCACAATAAAAAACCTTTGACTTTGGGAAGGTGGAGCTTGGCCGCGCACGGAAATCCCTGCCTGATTCTCCCTCTCTTCTGGCACGGAAAAACACAGCAAAAAAGCAAGGAACTTGCACCTATTACATCCACTCTGAGAGAATTCAATATCACCTACAAATGGGGTTTCACCACAAAGCTCATTGTTACATTTCAAGGCAAATTGGTGATCTTGTGACCCCTGATGACGCAGATGCACACTGACGAAATGCGTAGGGTGGGACTAGGACACGATATGTCACTTCCACTTTCTGGAACACGGGTGGAGCGCAGAGCAATGTCCCCTGCTATTTTTAAATGCCTGTGAACGTTCATTGATCATAAGTGTAATTTTAATTGCTTTAATAAATCTGTTGGACATAATACACTATGAGAAACATATTTTTTTTCATCATTTACACAATTCCTCGAGTTTTCACATCCACACTGATAGAATCTTCCTGCAGGCTTATGGAGCATTAATTTTGCTTTGACTGACTACCTGTAATGGGGGGTCATAATTTTCTGATGAGTGGCTTGTGCATATAAATGTTGGCGGAGAGAGACTCCCGAATTCACTGGTGATCGGTTACCTGAAAAAATCCTGGCAGAGATCAAACACTTTTTTGTTTTTGTTTGCTGTGTTGGGACTGTTGAGCACTGTGGTTTCACTTTATACACCTTATAATTTTAATTGTTTTTCTGTTTGTAACATTCAATGTGAAGCGCGGTAAGTACCACATGGTTTGGTTTATTTGTTCATTTGGAAAGTTTTTATGCTTTATGACGTGCTGCTATAATATGTAAATGTAATCACTTGGGTTTAGATACAATCCCTGGGCAAGTGTAGGGGTGTTTATCATCTCAATCATTTTTTTAAATTGGTGACCATCTACCACCTCAAACAAGGCTTGAAGCAGCTAAAAAACTGGGTCTTATCCCCAACCCCAGATTCCACTCCTTCTAATGCTGTGTCTCTGTAGGGCATTTCAGCCACTTGACACCAGGTGGACAATACTTAATTTTGACTGTTCAAAAATCCAACACTGGCTTTGTAGCACACATAACTATTTAGATGGTTTCCACATGCTTGGCTCTTATGCTCAAATTCTGCTGATGTTTGATTTTTTTTTCTTGTTTTTTTCTTGCTTCCCGGCCCGCTGCTTAACAACCAGATATTTCTTCACACAGAATATGAATCGGTCGATCATTTTTTCGACTGATCCAAATTCTAATCTTTCTGAAAAGTTGGAATTTGTTAGAAAACAAATAAACGAAGAAACTTTTAACAGGTTTCAACTAAATTTGAAATTGTTACTAATAATTACTATTTCATTTGGAGATTTGGATACATCCGAATCTCAGAATAACCAAAAATGTGTCAGAATTTTCATTCGGACCGAAACAAATTGCACGTGTATATTGCCAGCTACTTGACCATTTTGGTACCCTTTCCTTATACAAATTAACCACCTCCCACCCGGGCCATTGTAAATATACAGCCAGGTGGGAGTCTCGTCCTTCTGATCGGACGTTCCAGAACGTCCTTCAGAAGGAGCGAGATCGCGCCGCCGTGGGCACGCGCAGCGGCGCAATCTCGATGTGCCTGTGTCCCTCGGACACAGAGCAACAAGATGCGGCAGGAGGGCCCTGTGATTGGGGCCTGTGTCCAATCACAGCCGTCATGTAATGTAAATAGAGCCATTGTAACGGCTTCAATCTCCTCTCCTCCTGACAGATCCTGCCAGTGAGGAGAAGAGGAGAGGATCGGTGCTGCAGCTGGGGTGATCAGTGAGTATTTCTAATTACTCACTGATCACAGGGGGGGTCTGTGCTGGTAATCAGAACATTGATTACCAGTGCAGTCCTGGGGGGAGGGGGTGCCACTAGAGCCACCAGGGATGCCCACCCATGACCACCAGGGATGCCCACCATGGCCACCAGGGATGGCAAATAGGGCTCAGAGAGCCTGCCAGTGGTGCCCCCTATCAGTGCTGCCCACCAATGCCATCTATCAGTGCTGCCCACCAGTGCCCGTTATTGCCATCTATAGTGCTGCCCACCAGTGCCCATTATTGCCCACCAGTGCTGCCTATCAGTGCCCATCATTCCCCCCCAGCAGTGCCGATCAGTGCCGCCCATCAGTGGCACCTATTAGTGCCCATCAGTGCCACCTATCAGTGCCCATCAGTGCCGCAGATCAGTCCCCATCAGTGCTGCCTATCAGTGCCCATCAGCGCTGCCTATCAGTGCCCACCAATGCTGCATATCAGTGCTATCTATCAGTGCCATATATCAGTGCCCATCAGTGCTGCATATCAGTGCTACCTATCAGGGCCCATCAGTGCTGCATATCAGTGCCACCCCATCAGTGCCACCCCATCAGTGCCACCCCATCAGTGTCTCCTCATCAGTGCCTGTCAGTGCGGCGTCATCAGTGCTCATCAGTGCAGGAAAAAACGTATCTATTTACAACATTTTATAACCTAAACAAAAAAACTTTATTTTTTTCAAACTTTTCGGTCTTTTTTTATTTGTGCACCAAAAAAGAAAAAACCTGGCGGTGATCAAATACCACCAAAAGAAAGCTCTATTCGTGGGGAAAAAATTACACAAATTTGGTTTAGGTACAGTGTTGCATGACCGCGCAATTGTCATTCAAAATGCAACAGCGCTAAAAGCTGAAAATTGGTCTGGGAAGGAAGGGGTTTAAGTGCCCGGTATTGAGGTAGTTAAATCATAATACATGCCACGTGCTCCCTAAACATTTAACTCTATCTACTAAAAACTGGATCAGATCCGTTGCACCGTTATCATAGGTTCCCCTATCCTCTCTGCAATATCTGGGAATTCAACTATCTTCCCTAGCTCTAGACTACTCCACAATAGAGATGGCCTTGCGGTTCGCCCGGCGGTCGGTTCGCGGCGAATTTTGCTTGTTTGCAAATTCACAAAAAGTCAGACTTTTGCCGATGTTCACGAATATGTCCGCGCCGCCATTTTCTTTTTCATTCAGAAGAACTTTGACCCATGACACAGCCATCAGTTGGAACGGGACAGCCAATTGAAACATTCCAGCACATGAACAGTCCCCCTACCCTATAAATAGACCCGGTCTGGCGGCCATTTCACGTTCCGCTTTTTGCCAGTGTAGGGAGAGTTTGCTAGACATATATAGCGCTGTGAAGATCCACAAAAGTCCTTTTCAGGGCCGGTAATTTTCGGTATAGATCTAGTATCTTTTGAGCTTAGGGAGAGGTATCCTGTGGTTGCTTTAGGGGCAGTTAGAGATTGGCTGCAGTCACACAGAAATCGCTTTGTCAATGTCCACAAAAGTCATTTAAAATGCTCCAATGTTGTTATAGGGTCTATTGCAGTCTCTTTACTATAGGGCCAGGTATCCTGTGGTTGCTTTAGGGGCAGTTAGAGATCGGCTGCAGTCACACAGAAATCGCTTTGTCAATGTCCACAAAAGTCATTTAAAATGCTCCAATGTCATTTTAGGGTCTATTACAGTCTCTTTACTATAGGGCCAGGTATCCTGTGGTTGCTTTAGGGGCAGTTAGAGATCGGCTGCAGTCACACAGAAATCGCTTTGTCAATGTCCACAAAGGTCATTTAAAATGCTAGAATGTCGTTTTAGGGTCTATTATAGTCTCTTTACTATAGGGCCAGGTATCCAGTGGTTGCTTTAGGGGCAGTTAGAGATCGGCTGCAGTCACACACAAATTGCTCTGTTAATGTCCACAAAAGTCATGTAAAGGGCTACAAATTTTTTGGTATTGCTGTGCAGTGCACTAAAAAGTGGGGTGGGGGGGTGGGGGGTAATCCACACTATAATATACTTTGTAGAAAGCATATTATAGAGGATTAGTACTATTATTGTGCACTGTGCAGCATTGTGACAGGTGTGGTGGTGAGACTGAGCGTTTCTGCAGCAACACTACACACAGTGACAAAAGCACTTATAATGTATTATAACTGGTGTGATAGACCAATTGCCCCCCCCCCCCATGCCACATATTGAAGTGGGGTGTTATCTGAGTAAACTTTTTCAAGTGTATTTGTGTCATGCAACAGTATTGCCTAGTTTGCTGAGTGAAGTCTGGTACACACAGCGCCAAACTCACTGGCCAATTTTTTGAACTGGTGTGCTACACCAATGCTCCCCCCCAAATGCCACATATTAGGCGGAGCGGCTTATGTAAACATGCCCGTCATTCTCCCTGTGTAAATATGAAGATCAGACGGTTCTACTATGTAGGACCATTGATCTTTGTATTTACACCAATAGCAATGTCCCTGCACAGTTAGAAGCACGCCCCTAGGACACACTTAACCCCTCCCTGTCCAATAAAGTTAACCCCTTCCCTGCCAGTGTCATTTTTGCAGTAACAGTGCATATATATAGCACTGATTACTGCAGTAATGTCACTGGTACCCCCAAAAGTGTAAAAATGTCAGTCAAGGGTCCGATCTGTCCGCCGCAATGTCGCAGTACCGAAATAAAAATCGCAGATCGCCGCCATTACGCATTAAAAAAAAAAACACCAAAAATGACAAAAATATTTCCCTTTGTTAGTAAACACGATAACTTTTGCGCAAACCAATCAAAATACGCTTTTTGCGATTTTTTTTTACCAAACATATGTAGCATAAAACAAATTGGCCGAAAATGTTAAAAAATTTTGATTTTTACATTTTTTTTTTGGGGAATTTCATATAAAAAAATGTGAAAAATATTGTTATTTTTGCAAAATTGACGCTCTTTTTTTGTTTATAGCGCATGATCAAAAAATCGCACAGGTGATCAAATACCACCAAAAGAAAGCTCTGTTTGTGGGAAAAAAAGGACGTCAAATTCGTTTAGGTACAGCGTCGCATGACCGCGCAATTGTCCGTTAAAATCACGCAGTAAAAAATCGCAAAAAAAACCCTGGTCTTTTAGCAGCCAAATCCTCCGGGGCTTAAGTGGTTAAAGTGGGGTGTTATCTGAGTAAACTTTTTCAAGTGTGTTTTTGCCCTGCAACAATATTGCCTCTTTTGCTGAGTGAAGTCTGATACACACAGTGCCAAACTCACTGGCCAATTTTTTGAACAACTGGTGTGATAAACCAGTGGAACCCAATACCACATATTGAAGTGGGGTGTTATCTGAGTAAACTTTTACAAGTGTATTTTTGTCCTGTAACAATATTGCCTCTTTTGTTGTGTTAACTCTGATACAAACAGTGCCAAACTCACTGGCCAATTTTTTGAACAACTGGTGTATTAGACCAGTGCCCCCCCAATAGCACATATTGAAGCGGGTTGTTATTTAACAGTATAATTTTCTAAGATTGTATTTTAGTCCTGCACAAATGTGGCCTCTTTTATGTGTTAACTGTGCTACACACATTGACAACAGATACTGGCCAATTATTTGTAGAAATGGTGTGATAAACCTGTGGCCCTCCAATACCACAGATTGAAGCGGGGTGTTATCTACACAGACACATGGTCTAGCAAACACAGGCAGGGAATATGCAGGCCGACACTTACGGTTCTGTGTACTGTGAACGCCTACCATACCTCTAGCCATCAAAAACGAAGTTTTTTGAGGTCAGTTCAAACCATGTGAGCTAATTTTTGGAGCCTATACAGGCCGACACTTACTTCTGTATACTGTGTGAATGCCTAATGTACCTTCAGCCACAGAATACTATGTACTTAGCTGTCAGGTAAACTCATGTGGGCTATTTTTTGGTGCCTTTTATGGCCGACACTTACTTCAGTTACCTATGAATGCCTAATGTACCTTCAGTCACAGAATACTACGTTCTTAGCTGTCAGGTAAACGCATGTGGGTTAATTTTTGGGGCCTGGAATGGCCGACACTTACTTCTTTATCCTGTGAATGCCTAATTTTTCAGACTGGAAATGAAAAACAATGGGTCTGTAAAGGTTCCGCCAAATTGTGGAATGGATGCGGACACATTTTACAGATGTGTGAATGGAACCTATATGTATTAGACAATGTATTTACCGGCTGCTGTCAGTTCTGGCTGATTTATGAAAAAAAAAATATATATATTTTTTGCTGTAAAAAAAAAAATAATAATTTAGGGCAACTTTTTCAATTGCAATACTTCTGTTATGACATTGTCCATGTGCTGGGACTATTTGTGCACAGCTAGTACGTTTTTTGTGGCTGCAAATATGACCTAAAGGTTTTTAAAGTTTGCCTCCCATTAAAGTCAATGGGGCCCGCCGCAAACTCGCGGTTCGTGGACTTTTGAGAAAATTTGCGGCTGGCCTTCGCGAACCGCCCCGGCCGATGTTCGTCCATCACTACTCCACAATCATTTTTTTGTTCTGATCTCCAAACTCACCCAAACTAGCTTATCTCTCCAATCCTTATCCTCCTCCTGGGCAGGGAGAATTGCAATGGTTAAAATATTTTTATTGCCTTATTTTATATAAATTCTGAGCGTTACCAATCCCCTTCTTCTCAGCCCATCTGAAGAAATTGCAATCCATACTGAATACTTTCATCTGGTGGAGTAAACGCCCGATGACTAAATCTACCATCCTTTTTTAGACCCTTAAGCTCACATGTCTGGGAGCTCCCAATTTTAAGTTGTACTATAAAGCTACAATCCTGAACCAACTAAGCCTTTGATGGAAACCAACCTCTACATTATCGTAGATCCAGCTTGAAAGAACAGCCCTTGGAAAAAAACCTAAGATATGCTTAGGAGTGACACTTCTTCACCCTTAACCCCAGAAAAATTTCCTAAATACAGTGACAGTGGCCTTCAGAGTCTGTACTCCTTTAAAGGAACATTCTCATCAACTATCTGTCACAGCACTACAGGAAATTCCCCTGAATGTTCTAGAATCCATTCTACCTAATATCTCCACTCGCACCTGGGAAAATGCTGGAATTCATACAATCAGACAGCTGTATTGTCAAGGCCATCTGCACTCATTTAAGTAACTCTGCTCAGCATTCCCCATCTCATGATCCTCTTTTTTCCAATATCTACAATTCACCATGCCTTGAAACAAATACACATTGACAAATCACACCTAACAGACTCCATTCCCAACATCTTTGGTTCTTCTCCACAGCTACAAAAAGGACTAACCCCTATCTATCATTATTTTCTCTGTCGGACCAATGCTATCCTGGGAACAATCCCTTTTCTTCCACGCTAAAGCAATGACAACTAGCCCATTCTCTACCCCTAAAATACTCCCGGTGCATTACCCACTGGGAGTCTCTTCAAAAGCTTATATACCATTGGTACTATACCCCACAAAAATTAGCTGCAATCTACTCTAGTCAATCTCCTTTATGTTGGAGACATGAGGACTCAATGCATCACTCCTTCATATCTGGTGGCAGTGCCCAGCTATACAAACCTTTTGGTCCCAAGTCTTCCGACTCATCTCAAATGTCACTGATTTGGACATATTTTGTGATCCTAAACTGGCTTTGTTGGGACTAGGCATGGATTCATGGCCTGGGAAACTCTATAACCTATTAACTCACTTTTTTTTTATAGTGGCAAGAGACCCGCAACTGGAAAATGCCAAAGTCCCCATCTATTTAGGAAATAATCCACTCCCTAAATGAACACGCCCAATTTGAATATACCTTCGCCAGAGCACACTTAACACAGGATAGGTTCCAGCACCAATGGCACCTCTGGTTAAATTACCCTCTCTGCACCATACAAATTTAAAACTAGAACTTATTCTTCTTTTTTTTTAAACAAACACTACTGCGCTATAAAAGCCATGCCTCTCCCAACTTGAGCAGCACTCTGATTTGTGATCTATAACCATTGTACATGGATGTCTTGTTGTTAATTATCTGATATGTGCTACTTTGGCCTTGATTTATTGTATCCAATGCTGACAAATATTGCACAGGACTACTACAGTTATCCTTATCCAGGTATCACCCAACGTTGTACCAAACCACTTCTCCCTCTCCTTACTCTTCCCCTTCCGATCTTTCCCCCCTTTTCTTTTTCTATTCACCCTTCCCTTCCTTTTATATTTGCATCTTGACTGCACAGTTTGTCTACTTGAAAACTAATAATAAAGAAACATTGAAATAAAAATAAAAAAAACTTTAACTTTGTGTAACAAAAAAAGCAGGCTTGATCCATCCTCTGGCTTGTTGTCAATTATTATTTTTTTTTTTATTTTTTTTAGCAATTTGGGGTAATTTTTGGGCATTTTGCCAAGGCACCCCAGAAGAAACCAGGAGGCATCCTGGGTTTAAAAAAAAGGCTGGTCTAGAGGGTTGCATAAGTGGCTTTGGATATGGTAAAATGGTTCCTTTTGCTGTTGTTGTACCCATATATATATATATATATATATATGTATGTTTAATAAACTTGGGTTATATATTCAATGAATATGAGTGGTCTGGGATCTTCTACAGCAAAGTCATCCCAATTTTCAAATCTTGCTGACCACCTACCATATATTTGTGGTGACAAGAAATGAGAACCTGAAAGTCCAACTGCCACTGACAACGGTCCATTGAGGCCTGAGGATGTATGCTGTCATAGGACTTCCAGCACTCTGACCAGGCTTTCACTGTCCCTGCTTTGGATCAAGTGCCAGTGGGATGGGCTCCCAAATCATATGACTGCTGTGAGATCAAATCAGGAGCACAAACACAAGGAATGACTGTTACTTGGAAAGGACAGAGTATGCCACTTGTACAGAAAAATCCTTATGACAACCAAATGTAAAAAAAAAGACATGAATTCTATGACATAGAGACATGACACAAAAGTAGTTAGGTACCAGAGAGGAATACCTAGACTGTTCTGTACAATTCTTTGCTATTTGCAAGAGAGGAATCACATGAATTCAGTTGGGGAGTCCTCTAGTACCTAACTGTATCATGACTTACTTTGGAAATCATAAAGAGAGATTGAAATACAATAAAAGAGGCAGAAAAAGAAGACACTGTTGGTACTTTTTCTATCCGCTAGGGTCAGAGCAGTTTTTTTTTTTTTTTTATGATCTGCAGTAAGTTGACCTGGACTACTGATCTTAGAAACAGATGTGATTACAAGAAAGTTAGAAAAGCTGTAAGTAACCTGTGGGTTCTCTGCCTGGTGTTGTTGATCAGTAGTTGAGTTAGTAAAGCTTACAAGAACAAAAGGTATCTATGTCTTTGGTAGAATGCGAAGCTAAAAGTATTTTTTTTTTTTTTAATATAGGCAACTCTGTTACTGGCAACAGAGACAAAATTGCTACAATTCTACCTATGTTATTCTATTGGTTTCCTTGCTTCTGAGGCCAGTTATATGTCATACTGCCGCTGGTCCTTCAGTAGTGATCAAGTTTCAGCAGCTCTTTGAACTGTGACAGAACAACTTCCTCTAGTGCTAATGCAAGTATCATTTCAGAGATTCTGCCTCTAGCAAAGTGTTGCTGGTTACAGACTTGTCCACCTGACATGGCCCTTATTAACCTACCAAAACTTGAAAAAGCAGCATACTTCTCATATCTCTGTTTTCTAACTTTCTCTATACATTTAAAAAAGCCCTGAACCTACTCTACAGGGCAGTAAAATCTGTGGAATATTTTGTACCAGTTTTTACCACTAGCCATCAATATGAAATACATTTTTTCTTGGTTTCTTTTAATAAAAAAGTATGTCACCTCAGAGTACAATAGGTGTGACCGAGAAATTCTCATTTTGCTGATACGTATTCATGAAGTAAATGACATTTAAGAATTTGCTTTGCTCAGTGGTTACATTTATCTTGAAAACTCATATCATGTCCGCAGAGTCATAATTAGTCTGATGAGCAAGTTAAATGGTTTTTCTCTCTCATCAGTGCTGTAAATTAATAAGTTAAAAATAGGAGTCCAGTTAAAGAATTAATTACACCAGATGTATCCATCCTGAAAATATTGCAAAGAAAAAAAAATGAAGTAATCAGCACAGTGACTAAAGCCAGCCACAATACATTGATAGAAATGTGGCCAGTTCAGCCGAATGTGGATGGGAAAATGTGTGGATGGGGAAATCGTGTCATTATTTTTAAAATCCAAACTAGTGGTAAAAAATTGAATCACCTATAGGCTATCTAAGTGAATAATAGCCTATAGATTTGACCTGCAGCACTAGGGTCATGGGTTGGGTTACACAGGGATATTATCTGCAAATAAATTTATATACAGTACTATCCTATTGGTAAGGTAATGGGTTTTCTAGTTTACCTGTACATTATCCATACACTTTTTGCTATACAATAGATACAAACTTCCTTATGTTTCACTCATTGTATCTCAACCCTTTCCTAGAATATAAGGTATAAATATCAGTAGATGATTCCCACAGCCCATACACTGGCTGGATGTCTTGAGGGGGGAAAAAAAACAATTTTTCTGGTTGGCTTTCTTCAGATGAAGACTTTTGTTTACCCTTTTTGCCACAAAGATCTCTCCTTGGTCAGATTTTCTGACTGCCATTTGGAGTTTATGACTAGCTGTATAATTATACATTATACATGTAACAAACAAGTGGCCACTGCCCCAACCTATAACTAGTCTATGCAGCAAGGAGCACTGAAAGTGCCATGTATGTCAAACAAATACAAAAAGATTTCCAAGCTCAAACTTACCAACCAGTCAGTGACCAATCAAATTGACCTGTCTAACAAAATGCGTTAAGAACAGGGGGTTTAGTCTGCACATATTTGCCAATACATGCATTAACTACAGGCGCCATCAAGGCACCCTGTTTTCTGTAGTCCTTTACTCTAATTTAGTGAGTCTCTACAATGAGAGCACATGCATTTTAATGGATAAGCATAGGGCAGGTGGACCTGGAAGGAGCCCACCCCTCTTTAAAGGTACAGGGGCACTCTGAACACCCAGCACATAGCTCTATGGCAGCAAAGATGTCAGTGTGTTGCCTGACCAATATAATTAAAATACAAACAAGTGGCCACTGCCCCACCTAAAACTTGTCTATGTAGCAAGAAGCACTGTAAGGGTGATGTATGTATGCGTTAAGAACAGGGGTTTAGTCTGCATACAGGCCCTTTGAAGGCATCCTGTTTACCACATGTTGCTGGGCAGGCAATTGCATTTATTACAAGTACAGTAAAACCTTGGATTGAGAGTAACTTGGTTTGAGAGTGTTTTGCAAGACAAGCAATATTTTTTTATACATTTTGACTTGATAAACAAGCAATGTCTTGATATACAAGTAGCGTCACATCACAATTGAGTATAAAAGAGAAGAGAGGTACCTCTAAGTTTAGCAATATGGTTACATTTAATGAAGGTACAACATTTTGCAACTCACATGGTTGATGCTTAAAACAGGCACATCTAAGTATGCAGGCATCCGGGGTAAAGCTGTCCACATAGACCATCCTCCGCACTGACATTGATGTCATCCCTTCCACACTGTGCTTCACGAGCGCTTCAAGCCTCACTTTCAGATTGCTCTACTGCAGGGTAGTCTTCCTGGTCATGACTGCAGACTGATGGTGGGTAGGAGGATGGTCTATGTGGACAGCTTTACCCCCGAATGCCTGCATGCTTAGATGTGCCTCTTTTAATCATCATCCATGTGAGTTGCTAAATGTTGAACCTTCATTAAATGTAATCATATTGCTACACATAGAGGTGCCTCTCTTCTTTTTTTATACTCGGAAGCTCCTGCTGGATTTTGTTTTTAATCCCCTTGCAGAGGTTGCCATTTGTGGATAGATATTTTATGGTTACATAACCTAGTACATTGCTATATTTTTTTTTATATAGACTATAAACTGAAGAACTTATAAATAAATGGTTGTGGAACTAATCATCTGAGTTTCCATTATTTCTTATAGGGAAAGTCGCTTTGATAGACGAGTGCTTTGGATTACAAGCATGTTTCGGGAACAAATTATGCTCAAAATCCAAGGTTTTACTGTAATTATATAGCACTGTCAATTTACTGAGCACTGTTTATATGTACAGTATATTGAACATTCACATCAGTCCCTGCAATCAAGGAGCTTAAAGTCTAAGGTCTCTAACTAACATACACACATACACGCCAATTTAACCAGGAAGCAATTAACCTACCAGCACGTCTTTGAAGTGTTGGAGGAAGCCCACGCAGGAACAGGGTGAACATGAAAGCTCCAGGCAGGTACTGCTGTGGTTGGGATTCAAATCGACAACCCTAGGGCTGCTAGACAGAAGTGCTAACCACTTAAATAATGTACCAATTCTACATTCAGTCCAAAAGATTACACTATATACACTCTACAAATAAATTAAATATGTTGCTCTTAAGTATTAAGATGGCCATATATGTTACAATCTGTTGATACAATTTATTTTCAATCTACTAAAAACTGTGTAGCACAAGGGCCTACCTGAAAGGATATACATTAAAATTATTGTTTAGGTACACTTGATGAATCTACTAGAGAATGTACTTCTATTATATAATCAATTTGTACATTTTATATCTTTATATCTTTATAGAGGTGAGTGAAAATGAGAGAAATAAAGGACCTAATGTATATTTGAACTTATTTAACATATTGCTTTGAGAACCCTGTATGTGTTCATCAGGAAGCAAAAGAAAGGTAAACATCCTTCAGCCTGAATCACTTGGCCATTGGTATTTATAGAGGAGGGCCCCATTTAAAGCATTTACCCATTCCTAATGTTCACATGCTGCTATTACAATGATAAGGAACCCATATAATTGGGATATTTTAACAATGAAGATACAGAATGTAGGCCTGCTGTCAATATCTTTACAGGGCCCCCATTTTTTACAATAAAAACAACCACTAAGAAAATGAAACAGAAGTGTGCTATTATTATTAATCATTGGGCCTGCAAATGCAAATTGTCAGCACATCATGAGTACAAATTTAAACAAAGGCTTCCACAACTATTGCAATGCAAGACGATTTATATATTATCTTACATTTAATATGTCTGAGGTGATGACCAGTCTCTTTAAATCTAAACTTAAGGGAGATATAAAAGAGATACAAATTAATACAGCTCTGTAGGTACATCTTTAAAGTGTTTTTTTTCTCTTCTTCACAGCAGGCCAAGTACTTGAAATTGACTTGGTATCAGCAAAGCACAGGCTGGGAGAGGGGCTTGTGGCTCAGTGGAACATGCTGGAGAAGTCAGCTGGGCGATAGAGAGACAGGCTTATTAGCCGATTGCTTGCTTAAAAACAAACAAATCTTCTGCCTTACCTGATAGGATTATGCTGTGTGGCATGTGTAAATCTCAGGAGCAGGGTGGCTATGTTCCTACATACAATGGGACAGTGGAGAATGAATGCAGCCAACCTCTCACAGGACATAAAATCACAGAACCAAAAATATAAAAGAAATGTGGAGTGTCGGAGGAGGCCAGGATTATTAGAATTTTTAAAATTAAGAATATATATTTGCCTTTTTTTATACCAGCGTTTATTGTCACTTTAGGCTTGCCCACATAACACTAAAATAAAATAATAATAATAATGTAGCAATATTTCTAGGCCTTGGGCCTGAGGTGGGTTTCCCAGAGTACCGGTAACACTCCCAACACATTTAAGTTATGAACCCAGGTGTGAGAACTGAGACAATGACCGTTCCAGCATCTTTGGTTTGTTTTGTTTTATTGTATTTAGAGGATGGGAGAAGGGAACGAGTGGGATACTCCTCTGGCTCAACTAGGTACACTTTGGGACACTTGAAGAAAAATGCCTGTTGGCGCTGTCTTGACGCTAGCTGAATGCCGACCAGTGCTTTCTAACGCTTATAGATACTGTAGTACTGAAACTGTGCTGGAACCTAGACTTTAATTCAGAAGATCCAGGACTGTAGAACACTTGACTCCTGACACTGCTTTGGCTCAAAAGTTACTGAACAGCTCCCTCCAGCCCTGCACTGGCTGAGGTAGCTCTGTATAGATACTTGTGCTGCTGCAGCTCTTAACTTGTACACTTCCCACTGTACACTGACTCTTCAGGTCCCAAACTTCCTGATGCCCCCACTTTCACACTTCAGGGTCCTCTACCTGGGTACCCCCTCTAATACTTCAGGGTCCTCTGACTAGGCACCCCCTTTAACCGCTAGCTGACTCCTGGATCCCTAGAACCTTCTCCGGAGTGGTCCCCTCTGACACTAGGCAGACCCCCAGGGGCTGTCCACAGTACTCACGACCTTTGTAGGCTTTCCTGGAACTGGACCCCTTTCTCTCTCCGCTGGTTCTCGGCACACCAGATCCCCTCTGCAGCTCAGCTTCACACTCTCTGGATTCCCAGGCCGCCCCCCGGGACACCCGCTTCCTCTGACAGGAGGAGAGACAGCCATACTCTCCCTCCTGGGACTCTACCTCCCGCCAAAGATGCTGCGTCATGCGTTCCCTTCAAACGTATACCCACTTCCAGAATCCTCTGCGGCAGAATCTGCCTTCTGGGGTAGATACACTCCTAACTGAACCACTGATTGGGTTTACTCCACTGCCCTATGAGAATCTTCTCACAGAGCCAGTGGGGAGACTCCCCTCTCAGTAACCTCACCTGGGAGACATGACAGTCCAGCTGAAATCATGGCCCTGCTGTTAGGCAGCCAAGGCCCACTATACTTTACCTAGCACCTACCTGTAGGGTGCTACAATAATAATAAGATAATTATACGGATCCAGAAGTTTCTCTCTTAGCTGTACTTAATATGTTTGCTTTTCTAAAATTAACAAATACTTTTAGACTGACCTAAAAAAAAATGCATAATAATAATGTGACCATATTAAGTGAATGTATACTCTTGTTTAAAATATCATTAATCATTATACTTCAGGTTTCTTAATTTGATATTGCAGAAATTGTCAAGATGACTTATACAGCAATTAGCATTATATACTGAATGTTGTAGACTTCTTAAGCAATAAAAATGATTATCCTTGAATGCTATCAATAAAAATACAAAGCAAGTGTGATTCACTATCATTTAGTTTATAGCACTTTTAAATTTCATTAAAAGGGCTGTTTTCCTAATTCTATGCCTGTGGTAAATTTACCACAGGCATTGCAAAAGATCATCCTCCCGATTTCATAGACATAAACTGTAAATATTAGTGTCTGCAGATTACGATAAGAATGACAGTTTTACGTTTCTAAAAGATTAGACTTTTTAAATGATGTTAACAAAAATTACAGAATACTAGACTAGCACATTAAAAATATAGGAAAAGGGGAAAGTGTTGCGCTATCAATTAAAGTGCATATAAGTGTCTACTAACTACTAATTAAAGTGCATATAAGTGTCTACTAACTACTAATAAACCATATATATTCACATGATAAACAAGTTCATCATGATAAATAAATACAATAATTGTAACAATCGCAATTTATAAAGTGCGTGCTGTCATGCAAAAAAGTCTCAAACAAAATGACCACCCAACTATGCTCCACTCATAAGCATAAAGATCAGCCTCTTACCAGAGGCTGGGACCTCATTACAGGGTCTACAGTAGCTTTGTCTTAGGTAGAATATCCCTCGCTTTGGGTATACAAAGATGGCTTTCATCAAAACAAATTATATGGCAGTTTGGCCCCTTAGTATTGATCTTCAGACACCATCCGCAACAGTATTAGAGAAACATACTTGTATGGAGCAGCATTCATATGGAAAGAGGAAGAGGAACACTCATTGTGCAATGTCCACAGATATCACTTTTAATATAAAAAGATGTATAGTCACAAAGCACAGTAAATAAAAAGGCATTTAGTACAAAAAATCATCATACACCCGGGTGGACATGCTAACGTCATCACTACAACCTCTGTCCAATTTGTTGCAGTAGATGTCATCACTGGGGCAATGGAGATAAAACCTAGACCATGTTTACCCCACCCTCATTGCCCAGTATGAAGCAGATCTCCAGTGTCATAATTTTTACTATGAAGTGGTAACACATTTTTAATGCTTTATTTGATTTGGATATTATTTGATTTGGAAAAATGAATTATTACATAGAATTTCTATCTAAAAGTATACAAACCCCATCTGGTTTTGCATTTATTAGAAAATAATTAACATTAATTTTGGCATATAACTTGTTGAAGAAATGTCCCAATGGGACTTTAATGCCAGTAAATGACAATATTATATCAATAAAATAAATAATTTGTATTGTACAAATTTAAAAAAACATTTACTAAAATCAAATAGTCATATACATTCTGGTTGTTAGAATATACTTACTTGGACAGTAAGGGGTTGATTTGCTAATAATGGAGAGTGCAAAATCTGGTGTAGCTCTGCAAAGAAATGTATCAGCTTCCAAGTTCCATTTTCAAAGCCTAATTGAACAAGCTGAAGTTAGGCCCTTTTCACATGGGCAATTCGATCCGATCCACCTGTCAGTTTTTCAGGCGGACCCAATCGGATGCTCCATGCATTCTTATGGGGCACCGGGTGTCAGTGCCCCTCTAAAACAAGGGGACCTAGTCTTTGAAGGTCGCCAAGACAAAGCTCACCATGATGGGTGAAGATTGGATTCCTGTTTCAAACAGAATCCTGCGGCAGGACTGGTAAGTCCAATTTAAAATAATTACACATACAGCAAATGTAAATATTTTTTGCATTGTTCCCTTTAACTACTTGCCGACCAGGCCATAGCCGAATGATGGCTACAGTGTGGTTGGCTTATTCTGGGAGGGCGCACAATGATGTCCTCCCAGAATCATGTTTCCCGCTCGCCCCCTGGGGCGCGCACACAGAAGTGTCTGTTTTTGCCAGGTCCTAGGGACCCGGCGCATCACTGATTGTGGTAAAGAGCCAATGACAGCGGCTCTTTACCATGTGATCGCTCCGTCCAATGACGGAGCGATCAGTTATCAACAAACTGGCGCATGTCCGGTTCAGTTCTCACCTCACACGCTGTACACAGCGATCAGTACAGTGTGCGAAGAGAGGAGAGAGACTGCTATTGCACTCATCCCCTGCCTCCTACATGCCTTAGTTATGCCGATCCATGCCACATCCATTTGTCGTCCATGCCCATCCGTGCCACATCCATGCCTCATCCATGCCCATCTGTGCCACACCCATGCCTCATCTCTGCTCACCCATGCCACCTTAGTGCTCATCCATGGCTCATCCATGCCACATCCATGCTCATCCATGCCACATCTATGCCATGTCAGTGCTCATCCGTGCCACGTCAGTACTCATCCATGCCTTATACATGCCACGTCAGTGCTCATCCATTCCACATCAGTGCTTATCCCTGCCACATCAGTGGTCATCCGTGCCACATCCATCTCACATCAGTGCTCATCTGTGCCATATCCATGCCACGTCAGCGGTCATCCATGCCACATCCATGCCCCATCAGTGGTTACCCATGCCTCATCAGTGCTCATTCGTGCCACATCCATGCCACGTCAGTGCTCACCCGTGCCATATCAGTGCTCATCCATGCCACAACTATGCCATGTCAGTGCTCATCTGTGCCACATCCATACCATGTCAGTGCTCATCCGTGCCACATCCCTGCCACATCAGTGCCACATCGGTGTTCATCCGTGCCACATCTATGTCGTGTCAGTGCTCATTCTTGCCACATCCGTGATATGTCGGTGCTCATCCCTGCCACATCAGTGCTCATCAGTGGCACATCCATACCACATCAGTGCTCATCTGTGCCACATCCATGCCACGTCAGTGCTCATCCGTGCCACATAAGTGCTCATTCATGCCACATCTATGCCACGTCAGTGCTTATTCATGCCACATCCATGCCACATCTGTGCCACATCAGCGCTCATCAGTGACACATCAGTGCCACATCAGTGCTCATCTGTGCCACATCAGTGCTCATTAGTGCCATATCAGTGCTCACCCATGCCACATCCATGCCACATCAGTGCTCATCCATGCCACATCCATGCCACGTCAGTGCTCATTCGTTTCACATTCATGACACGTCAGTGATCATTCGTGCCACATCCGTGTCACATCAGTGTTCATCCGTGCCACATGTATGCCACATCAGTTCTCACCCATGCCATATCACTGCTCATCCATGCTGCATCCATGCTACATCATTGCTCATCCGTGCCACGTCCATGCCACATCAGTGTTCACCCATGCCACATAAGTGCCACTACAGTGCCTCACAAAATTGTAATGGGAAGTCAGGAAATGATGGTGCTCCAGGACCTTCAAAAGTGTGATAGGTTGTCGGGAAATTATATGTGTAATTTTTGCTCCTAGAACACCTGGAGGTGCTACTTGGATATTGGGCCTCTGTATGTGGCCAGGATGTGTAAAAGTGTCTCACATGTGGTATCACCATACTCAGGAGGAGTAGCAGAATGTATTTTGGGGTGTAGTTGCAATAATGCCTTTACAGTGTGTGGGAAATAACTTGGTAATATGACCATTTTGTGAAAAAAAAAAAATCTTAAATATGCAAAAAATTGTGGAAAAAAAATTACAACTTCAAAAAACTCACCATGCCTCTTACTAACTACGTACTAATGTCTGCTTTCCAAAAAGGGGTAATTTTGGGGGACTTTGTACTTTACTGGCTTGTTAGGGTCTCAAGAAATGAGATAGACCGTCAGTACATAAGGTGTGATCAATTTTCAATGATTGGCCCCATAGCTTGTAGACTCTATAACCTTCATAAAGACCAAATAATATATACTTATGTGGGTTGTTTTTTTTTTACCAAAGATATGTAGCAGTATAACTTTTGACCAAAAGAAAAAATTACTAAATTACTAAATTTGCAAAAGTTTAAAACTGAAACAAAGAGGTCTGGGGGAGGAGAGGAGAGCTACACCTGTGTCAATAGGTAACTCATTCCCTGCACTGCTCATTAGAGTGCAGGAAGCCTGGGGCTGAGCAACGAGCTGTCAGAGACTGAGATCCAGACCATGCAGTAAAGTATCTCAGGGTGTCAATTCTATCCACTATCTTGTCTCATCCCAAAGATGTACACACCGAATGCACCTCCACCCTCCTATCCCTATTACGACAACAGGGGGTTCCAGGGAGACCACAACCATTTATATGTGAACCAAGTACCGTACAATGTGAACCAAGCACCATACAACGTGTATGCTTCGGCTCCGCCATCCAATCACCGTGTCTCTCCAGTGCAACACCACCTGCCCAATGTATCCCCCCACCACTCCGTGCCAGCAAACCAACATGGGAAATCCTCAGGGTTGTGCTCTGCAGGTAGAAACCGGTTTATTTGTATCTGCATCACCATCTGTATTATCTTGGTAGTAGCGATCATCGTCGCAGTGCTCTGCTGGTATTTTGTAACTACCCGCTGTGAAAGGAAATGTGGAACATCGAAACAATGTGTAAAAGCTTCCCAGTGGTGTGATGGCACACCGGAGTGCCCCAATGGAGAAGATGAGAGCTACTGTGTACGATTATATGGAGATAAGTTTATATTACAAGCTTATTCCCCAACACAGTCCGCCTGGATGAGTGTGTGCTTTGATGACTGGAATAACAATTTTGGAATTCCGACGTGCCAATTAATAGGCTACAAGAGGTCCAGTTATGATAACACCTATCTGCAAACTGTCACATCAGACTTAAAAGGCTTTGTCAGTATAAACACCAGCGCATCTTTTGATAAGGTGTATACTAGTGTAAGAAGCAGGGATTTTTGTCCTTCTGGAAGAGTGATCGCTCTAAAGTGCATAAATTGTGGAACATCTGGTAAGCAGTTGTCCAGTAGAATAGTAGGTGGTACACTGGCTCAGAATGGAGACTGGCCCTGGCAAGTGAGCCTACAGATCGGCAGATCACATGTGTGTGGAGGGTCTATCATTACCCCGGACTGGATTCTCACTGCTGCACACTGCGTAGAAGGAAGTTATGCTAACCCCAACCAGTGGAACGTCTATGCTGGGTCAACCATCAGATCAGCTGGTTCTGTCTCCTTAGTGCAAAGAGTCATTTCTCATCCCAACTACAACAAGGAAACCAAGGACAACGATATAGCACTGATGAAGCTAAAAACCAGCCTAGCATTTACTTCTGCTATCAAGCCGGTTTGTTTACCCAACGCTGGAATGCCATGGAGTAACACCCAGTCCTGCTGGATCTCTGGCTGGGGTTACACTTCTCAAGGAGGCACCACTTCCACTAACCTGATGGCAGCTAACGTGCCCTTAATTGACTCCAAAACCTGCAATAAGCCTTCTGTTTACAATGGAGCCATCAGCGACGCCATGATATGTGCGGGATTCCTCTCCGGGGGGACCGATTCTTGCCAGGGAGACAGTGGTGGTCCCTTGGTCACTAGAACAAACTCATTGTGGTGGCTTGTCGGAGATACAAGCTGGGGAACAGGCTGTGCCAAAATTAATAAGCCCGGAGTCTACGCCAATGTAACAGTGTTTCTGGACTGGATCTATTTACAGATGCAGACCTACAGCTGATGACGTTAGACTGACTGCATCTACCTCTCAGTTAAATGTAAATTTCATAGTGATGGGAACATTCCAAAAGAAGAAAGCGCTGCGCACTTTATCATTTTCTCAGAATGTCCCTGGCCTCATGAGCCTTGGTGTTCAGAGCAACCGAATGCCTGATATTTTTACTGTATATTTTATTAGGCCAAAGCCATTAGCCATAGCGTCAACTAGTGGACAGTCTGTAAATATTTTATAATTTTTTTTTTATTTTTTGTTAGTGTAATTTTACTTATTGTACATATCTGTAAAATACTGTGATATGCAATATCTTTGTTTCAGATGTGGTTAAGAGCATTAAGTAGAATGTGTTTTAAATCAAATAGCTTCAATGTAATAGGGGCAGAATGTAGTGGAATGCAGAATTATTGAGAAACTTTCAGGATGTTTACTTACTAGAGACTGCTTTATGGTTGTGCAATCGGGTAAAAAAAAAGTAGAATTTTTGAAAAATATTTAATTAGGAGATTCAAAGAGCGGAAAGCTTATTCCATACCCTATACTGCAAATGAAATACCAAAAAAAAAAAATTGACCGTGCCCTATAACTAGGCCAGACAATGAAATAAGCCTTGCATTTGGGCAGAGAAGATAATAAAAGTCTGAACTGATGGGTTTTTCAGATAAAAACATTGATTTTAAAATTTTTTTTTTTTTTTATTTGTGCATGTGTGTTTTATGCAATGGATAAAACGTGTGTTCAGAATGATGGAATATATAAGACCCCGTTCACACTGGGACGACCTGTCAGGCGACCTGGTTGCCTGACAGGTCGCCGTAGGTCGCCTGCCATAGAGTAGCTGTGGACCCGTTCTAATAGGAGCGACACAAGTCGCTCCGACTTAGAAAAAGGGTCCGGAGCTTCTTTGGGGCGACCTGCATTGACTTCAATGATATAAAGTCCGTGCCGGCCGCTCCGAGGTCGCGGTGCGAGCTGCGCACCGTGACCTGTGAGGTCGCCCCGGCAAGTAGCGTCGCCCCAGTGTGAACGGGGTCTAAATATCACACTTGGACAACTATTATACAAATTATCATTTTCGTTCAGTTGCTCCTATAATCCCAGGTTAAAGGCAACACAGCTTGCACAGACCCGGATCCAATACTTGATTAAAGAATCAGTCTTCTCAAAACGAATATTTTACTTGTAGATGGAGCCTGGTTGGCTGAGCCAGCCCATGGCTCATGATGCCTGTGGCTGTTTGATATTCCAACAGTGAGTTCCCCTGGCCATATTTTCTGACTTTGTTCTTGTCCACCTGAGACTTTTTGGTGTTCTCATCTACCTGTTGTGTGTTCAGGCTCCATTATGTAAACCAAAAAACCCTAGAGGTGGTGAGAACTACTTCTGAGAACAGCTTGCCCCGAAAATTTATTGGGAAAAGAGATTATTAAGATTCCAGCACTGAAACCTAAAATATCACTTTTATATAGACTAGCACAAAAATGGATGGGCCTTTTAAAGACCACCAATTCGGCCACCCAAGCAGGATTATGGGAGAGGGTGCAAGTACATTTCATCTACATTGTCCTGATGCCCAATTACAGGATGGTGTTCTGAAGATGTGTAGATGTCGGCTACCTGTTTTGGAAATGGATTGAAGTAGTTGTTTCAGCCATCAGATTTTGGTTCAACCTTTTTCATCCAGGGCTCTGAGAAACCCTAGGGTTCCTAAAGAGGTTTCTAGGGGTTCCTTGAGTTCCTGATTGACCTCCCATCTGATGGTGCTTGGATAGTTTTGGGTCCAGTGCCACTCGACAAAGCGCAAGGCATAGCACCAATGATCTTTCTAGCAGTTACAAAGAAAGGCTGACCAATGTAAGGGTGGCATTCTTTTCTGCCCACCATTATAAGCGCAGCATTTCCCTCTGACCACCACTGTAAGGGCGGCATTCTGCTTTGACCACCACTGTAAGGGCGGCATTCTGCTTTGACCACCACTGTAAGGGTGGCATTCTGCTTTGACTACCACTGTAAGGGTGGCATTCTGCTTTGACCACCACTGTAAGGGCGACATTCTGCTTTGACCATCATTGTAAGGGCGACATTCTGCTTTGACCACCACTGTAAGGGTAGTATTCTGCTCGGACCACCACTGTAAGGGTAGTATTCTGCTCGGACCACCACTGTAAGTGTGGCATCCTTCACTGACCACCTCTGTAAGGGTGGCATTCTGCTCTGACCACCACTGTAAGGGCAGCATTCTGCTTTGACCACCTCTGTAAGGGCGGCATTCTGCTTTGACCACCTCTGTAAGGGCGGCATTCTGCTTTGACCACCACTGTAAGGGCGGCATTCTGCTTTGACCACCACTGTAAGGGTGGCATTCTGCTCGGACCACCACTGTAAGGGTAGTATTCTGCTCGGACCACCACTGTAAGGGTGGCATTCTTCGCTGAAAACCACTATAAGGGTGGCATTCTTTCTTCTCCCAGGTGACGGAATTTTAGCAGGGTTCCCAGAGACCTGAAAATTATTTCAAGGGTTCCTCTGGGGTAAAAAGTTTGAGAGAGACTAGATAAGGGAATCAGAACCATGACGTACCACAACCTTAATCCACTTCCTTGCCCAACTCTGCTAATGGGAAATGTAGAGGCCTTATTTTAAGGGCTCAGAAAACAATAATTCTACTTCCAACGTCACTTCGGAATCTCACGGGTACTCTATTAATATATATGTAATTCTATAAAAATCGTAGTCTGTCGGGAAACCATACAGACACCGTGTCTTTGCACTTTTGTTTACAGTTTGCACTATTTCTTCTTTACCATGAAACTTTAGTTTAACCTTTTATTCACAATGATGGATCTCTATAGTTTTGTAGTCTGGATTTAGGGGAAGTTCTGAAGCTGCTCAACAATTCAGGTAAAACATTGAAAGCTGAACTCCAGGCAAAATTTTGTATTTCTCTTTCCTGAAATGTAAAAGCTTAGTTCACCTTTTGAACCATGTTTCATGTTACACATATGTTTAAGGTTTTCACATTCCCCAACTGAACCTAATTATGACCTGGTTTAAAGAAGAGGTTCATCTTTGGGGACATGTTATGTGTTCCCAGGGCTTTTATTCCTCAGAGGATAGGTGCAGGAACTTCCCCCTTATGAGTCACCCCTTGTCTCCACCCTCTACCCACCTCCGAGCACCGTCCCTTGTCTCCACCCCCTACCCACCTCTGAGCACCGTCCCTTGTCTCCACCCTATACCCACCTCTGAGCACCGTCCCTTGT
This sequence comes from Pelophylax lessonae, assembly GCF_965119305.1. Classification (NCBI taxonomy): domain Eukaryota; kingdom Metazoa; phylum Chordata; class Amphibia; order Anura; family Ranidae; genus Pelophylax; species Pelophylax lessonae. The sequence continues at coordinate 725,215,340 of NC_138768.1, forward strand.
CTCCACCCCCTACCCACCTCTGAGCACCATCCCTTGTCTGCACCTTCTACCCACCTCTGAGCACCGTCCCTTGTCTCCACCCTCTACCCACCTCTGAGCACCGTCCCTTGTCTCCACCCCCTACCCACCTCTGAGCACCGTCCCTTGTCTCCACCCTATACCCACCTCTAAGCACCGTCCCTTGTCTCCACCCCCTACCCACCTCTGAGCACCGTCCCTTGTCTGCACCCCCTACCCACCTCTGAGCACCGTCCCTTGTCTCCACCCTCTACCCACCTCTGAGCACCGTCCCTTGTCTCCACCCTCTACCCACCTCTGAGCACCGTCCCTTGTCTCCACCCTCTACCCACCTCTGAGCACCGTCCTTTGTCTCCACCCCCTACCCACCTCTGAGCACCGTCCCTTGTCTCCACCCTATACCCACCTCTGAGCACCGTCCCTTGTCTCCACCCCTGAGCACGGTCCCTTGTCTCCACCCCCTACCCACCTTTGAGCACCGTCCCTTGTCTCCACCCTCTACCCACCTCTGAGCACCATCCCTTGTCTCCTCCACCTACCCACCTCTGAGCACTGTCCCTTGTCTCCACCCACTACCCACCTCTGAGCACCGTCCCTTGGTTCCATCCCCTACCCACCTCCCAGTACCTCCCCTTTTAGAGAATACAGAGAACCAAGTATAATTTTGTGGTGCTAAATAATTTGTATGACATTTTAAGGATAACAAGAAAAGCAGTAAAATAGACCCCCCCCCCAGCTGCAATGGACTCTACCCCAGCAACAATAGACCCCCACCCCAGCTACAATGGACCACCCACAACAAAATACCACACCCAGCAACAGAAGATACACTCCAGCAGCAACAACCGATCTCCCAGTAGCCGGCATCAATAGACCCACTAGCAGCTAGCAACAATAGACCTCTCCCCCAACAGTAGATCCCTACCAGCAACATAAAAGCCCCCCAGCAACAATAGATCCTCACACAAAAACACGCACCAGTGACAGTAGATCCTCCAGCATACCCCATGGGGGTGTTACATATTCTCAGGGCTTTTTTTTTTTTTTTTTTCTCAGGGAATAGGTGCAGGAACTTCCCCCTTCTCAGTCTCCCCTTGTCTCTGCCCCCCACCCACCTCCAAGCACCGTCCCTTGGTTCTACCTCCCAGTACCGCCCTTTTAGAGAATACAGAACCACAAAAGAAAAAAAAGAAAAAAAAAAAAAAAACTGAAACAAAGAAAAATGCATTTATTTACACAATTTTTGGTGTTTTTTAATTTATCGCACAAAAAATAAAAACCCAATGAAGATTAAATACCACCAAAAGAAAGCTCTATTTGCGTGAAAAAAGGACAACATTTTCATATGGGTACATTGTTGCATGACTGAGTAATTGTCATTCAAAATGTGAGAGCACTGAAAGCTGAAAATTGGTCTGGTTGGGAAGGGGGTTTAAAGAGGAAGTAAAACCTCCTCTTCAACTTGTACCTATAGGTAAGCCTATGATAAGGCTTACCTATAGGTACCTATAGATCCTGTAAATATCTCCTAAACATGCACAGTTTAGGAGATATTTACTTTGTGATGTCACTGGCTGCATGCCCTCTGAAGGAATGGTTGCTCGTGCAGGAAGGAAGTACAATCAAAAATGCCCTGAAAATAAGGTAAGGGAAAAAATTGAAAATGCCCAATTGTTGATCAGCATAGCGAGCACTCCAGGAAACACTAAAGTTGCAAAATAGACTGGAACTCCGCTTTAACCTGCCCTGTGGATAATGCCCAGGTTTTTAAAGAACCAGCAGATAAAAAGTTGGAATCTTTATTGAAAGCCTCCTTTGCTGTTGCAGGATCTGCTATACAACCAGCAGTAGCGGCCATAGGAGGTTGTCAGTCTTTTAAAGACGGTATGAAGTGAGTGTCCAAGACAGTTCCTTCTCAAGGAGAGTCGGTGGAAAATCTGTCAGATCTACCTCGCACTTTATGTTTTGCAGTGGATGATCTTACAGACTCTATAGGACAATTGTAACGGTTTACTCAGATTACAGTGCATATGCGCAGAATCCTTTGGTTCAAGAGCTGGTCTGCGGAATTGCCATTTAAAAAGTGGCTGGCTGGCTTCCCTTTTCAGGGAGAATGCCTTTTTGGTGACGATCTGGATAAGTATATCCAAAAGATCTCGGGGGGGGGGGGGGGGGGTAAGAGTACGTTGCTACCTGTAAAAAGAAAAAAGTAAACGTCCTTCTTTTAACCACTTTAAGACCGGAAGGATTTGCCCCCTTAATGACCAGGCCACTTTTTTCAACTTGGCACTGCGTGACTTTAACTGACAATTGCGTGGTTGTGTGATGCTGTATCCAAACGAAATTTACATCCTTTTTTTCCCACAAATAGAGCTTTCTTTTGGTGGTATTTGAGCAACTTTGTGATTTTTATTTTTTGTGCTATACACAAAAAAATAGCGACAATTCTGAAAAAAAAATCAATATTTTTCACATTCTGCTATATAACATTCCCCCCCCAAAAAAATGCAAAAAATCATTTTTTTTCTAAAATTTTAGGCCAATTTGTTTTCTGCTACATATTTTTGGTAAAAAAAAAATCGAAAATCGCAATAAGCGTATTTTGATTAGTTTGCACAAAAGCTATTGCGTCTACTAACTACGGGAAAGATTTGTAATTTCTATTGTTTTTTTTTTTTTTTACTAGTAATGGCTGCGATCTGCGCTTTTTTTTGCGGGACTTCGACATTGCGGTGGACAGATCGGACCCCTGACTGACATTTTTCACACTTTTGGTGGAACCAGTGACATTACTACAGTAATCAGTGCTAAAAATATGCACTGTTACTGTAACAATGACACTGGCAGGAAAGGGGTACCTCATTGTGGGTGATCAAGGGGTTAAATGTGAGCCTAGGGGAGTGATTCTAACTGTGGGGGGGCATGGCTTGTGAAATGACCATAGAGACCTGTGTTCCTTTATAGAAGGATCACAGGGGCTCTATGATCATTCCAGGGAGAAGAACGGTCAGCTGTGTTTACAACAGCTGACCGTTCTTCTCTCTCAGTGGGGAACGATCGCGGGTGTCAGGCAGCAATCGGAGCTGCCTGTCCGCTGCATCGGCCTCCCCGCTGATGAGCGGGGGCGGAAGCATGCCGGCAGCGGCGCACGCTCGCCCCCTAGCCTCCTGCTCACGACCGCCGTACAGTTACGGTGGTTTGCACAGGAGTGGCTGCCTGCCACAGTACATCTGTGGCGGGCGGTCATAAAGAGGTTAAGATCCCCAGCACTCATACTACTAGTGCTTCTAATTCCATCTGGGTCCGGAACCAAGCCTTCAGGGCAGGGACAGAAAAAGCCCTGGGCTCAGAGATCAGCCAAGTCTTCCTCTAAGTCTACTCTGTGAAGGGGCGCCCCCACTCACTTGGGTGGGGGGAAGGCTGCTTCAGTTCTCGAAAGTTTGGGTGGAAACTATCCAAGACAACTCAGTTATCTCCACCATCTTGCAGGGGTATAGACTGGAATTTTTACTCAATTCTGTTCATAATCCCCAAACCAAATGGGGATGTGAGACCTATTCTGGATCTCAAAGCTCTAAACCAGTTTCTGAACGTTCGCACTTTCCGCATGGAGTCAATTCATTCAGTCATAGCCTCCCTGCAGGGAGAGGAATTTCTAGCATCCATAGACATCAAGGATGCATATCTTCATGTGCCTATATTCCAAGCTCATCATAGGTTTCTACACTTTGAAGTAGAAAACCGTCAGTTTTAGTAGAGGTGGATATCATCCTGTCCTGGGCAGAGAAGTTTGTGCCATGCCTGACAGCAATTTTCATTTCAGGAATAGAGAACTGGCAGGCAGATTTTCTGAGCCGTCAACAGATGTTTCCGGGGAAATAGTCCTTACATCTCAAGATTTTTCAATCAATCTGCCTAAGCTGCGGGTTCCCAAATATAGACATGTTGGCATCCAGAATCGACAAAAAGTTGAAGAGATTCTTGCCCAGGACCAGGGATCCACTTGCAGACGGAGTGGATGCTTTAGTGACTCCTTGGAAGGAGTATTCCCTGAATTATGCCTTTCTTCTGGTGCAGCTGATACCGCAGCTGTTGTGAAAGATCCAGCTAGAGGGGAAGCCAGTAATCCTGGTAGCTCCGGCACGGCCAAGGAGGGTTCGGTCTGCACTGATTCAAATGTTGCCAGTGACAAGGCCTTGGGCCCTTCCACTGCGTCCGGACCTACTCTCTCAAGGTCCAATATTCCACCCTGCTGTACACTCTCTAAATTTGACAGCTTGGCTATTGAAGCCTTAATCTTGAAGGAGTGGGGTGTATCTGGCCCTGCAGTTTATACCCTGATAAATGCTAGGAAACCAGTCTCTAGAAAAAATTATTACAGGGCCTGGAAATTCTACATTACCAGGAAATAACACCCCCACAAATATATAATTGGGAGGATTCTACCTTTCCTTCAAGCAGGGGTAGATATGAAATTAGCCTTGAGCACTATCAGAGCACTGTCGGTTTTCTTCCAAGAACCGATCGCTTCCCATTTCTTTGGTTCGGACCTTTGTCCGGGGAATGTTACGTTTGTTTCCACCTGTGAAGCCACCATTATGTCCTTGAGATTAAAATTTGGTGCTGGCAGTTTTACAAAAACAGCCTTTTGAGCCTATGATGGGGCAGGTTCCCCTGGTTCTTCTGACCAAGAAACTGGTCTTTTTGATTGGGATAATTTCAGCTAGAAGGGTATCGAAACTAGCAGCTCTTTCTTATAAAGAGCCATTCTTGATTTTTCATCAAGATAGGGTGATTCTACGTCCACACCCAGGTTTTTTGCCCAAGGTGGTGTCCACCTTTCATTTGAATCAGGACATTATAGTACTTTCCTTTTTTCCACATCTTCACTCAGAGGTGGAAAAGTTATTGCATTCTCTTGATGTAATGACGAGAGCTTGTTTGTGCTGCCAGAAGGGCCCAGGAAGGGGTTGGCAGCATCTAAGTCTACGATTTCTCATTTAATTTGCCAGGTTATTACCCAGGCATATGATTTAGAAGGAAAGGTTCTTCCTTTTCCTGTAAAGGCACATTAAAAATCCTTTTTTTTTTTTAAATAAAATAAAAAAACAGTAAAGTTCGCCCAATTTTTTTCTATAATGTGAAAGATAATGTTACGCCAAGTAAATAGATACCCAACATGTCATGCTTCAGAAATGTGCACGCTCGTGGAATGGCGACAAACATTGGTACTTAAAAATCTCCATAGGCGGAGATTTAAAAATTTCTACATTTTATCCATTTACAAAGGAGGTCCAGGGCTAGAATTATTTCTCTTGCTCTAACAATCATGAAAATACCTCACATGTGTGGTTTGAACACCGTTTACATATGTGGGCGTGGCTTGCGTATGCATTCGCTCGTGCAAGCTGGGGGGACTGGGCGCTTTACATTTACCTTTTATTTTATATTTTTACACTGTCTCATTAAAAAAAAAAATTGAGATCACTTTTATTCCTATTACTAGGAATGTAAACCTCCCTTGTAATAGAAATAATGTGAGATATGGGGTCAAAAAGACCTCACATCTCACATCTACCTTTATAAGCAAAAAAATAAATAAAAATGGGCCCTTTAAGGCCGTTGAAAGGAGGTGATGTATAAAGTTGCTCCAGTTCTCTAAGGCCATAGAGCCAAGTGGGGGCCATCTTGCCCTCACTCAACTTCCTGCCCAGCACCTGAGAGTACCGGATCATTTTCCCCACTACCGATGGCTCTGGTAAGCGAGGAAAACAACCGGGTAGCCCCTCTCCCGCTGCCCATAAAAGTGATCCCGCGGCGAATCCGCAGCTAGGACCACTTTTATGTGAAAGAGGATAATAATGGGGTTATGACAGTTTTCTGCTGTCATAACACCCGTATTTAACATCAAAGTACCGACGTAAAACTGCGGCGGGCGGTCCGGAAGTGGTTAAAGTAAGTATTCATCTTTAAAATGTAACTAAAGGTATTTTTTTCAATTTTTGATAGAGTAAGGGAGAGTAATAACCCCTGTCTGTTTTTTTTTGCCATCTATATCCCATAGGGGAGATTTCCCTTCACTTCCTGTCCCATAGCCACAACAGGAAGTTAGGGAATCTTGGGGTGTCACCAGAATAAATGTACCTGTTGGAAGATTTTCCCTCTATTACTATTCCCAAAATTTGGGATTTTCTTTTACTTTCACTTTTGATGAAAAGACACATAGAGAAGGTTATTCTCCCTAATAAGGACACAGAGTTCTAATCCCTCTTCACTATATCCAAATCTTAAAAAAAAATATAAAGAAAAACACGTTTTGACTGTAATTAAACTTTTACATTATTTCCTGGAGAAATACGCATTGTTTTCTGCAATTGCTTGGGGAGTAGGGGCATGGGGGCACACATTTAAATGTTCTTAATCATCCCATAGTTGAGCTTTAAAGATATTAAAAATTAATAAAATGTACAAAATTTTTAAAGCCAAATCATTTAGAAGACTATTATCATTAGAGCATAAACATAAGATTTTCAAATGACATGCTCTGGAATGACATTCTAAAATCAAATCATAATGCTTTTAAAATAATACTATATATTACAGTGTGGCATTTGAATGGCAAACATATGAGTGCACTCAATCTCCTATGCATTTATCTCCCATAAAAAAATATGGTATATTTCTGCTAGAGAGCCCACAGCTATTGTACAGAAATTCTTAACATTTTTGTGTTCAGTGAGCTGGGGACAGAATGCCTTGAAATGTAATTGGTTGCTGCAGAATGACCATATAAATAATGTTTAGCTGTTTAGACATTTTATACAAAGAATTATTAGAATTAGTTCTAAAATGCAACTCGTGTGATATGGATGCAGGTATTTAGTACATTTACAGAGCAGGACATTAATTTGATAAACCTAGTTGAATGAATCTTGTTTACAAGTTGATAGGTAGTATGAGGTTTTAACTCAAATGTAGTGATTTCAAGGATTCTCACCAACATTCATCGCTCACCAATATTTAACCTTCATTTAACCCTTTTGCAGCCAGTGATGAAAGGCATAAATCAGTGGCAATGAAAGCTTTTAGGGAATTTTAGGCCTGAAGCCCTGGATACATGGTAGGGGAATGGTCAGGTGGCAGCACACACAGCGAGGAGCATGTGTTAGGCCTCATTTACATGGGTATATTTATGCATACAACCATGAAAAGGACCATCTTTGCGTTCAAGGAATGCACAGGTTTTCCTTGCATCTGTATGCAGGGAGTCCTAACCATGTCCATTGCAATGCAGCAGCTGTACAGACACAGCTTCTGGTTACAATTTGACAGCCATGCAGGTGCGGGTACTTGTCCCCAAGTGAGTGCAGGGATACTCACTCCCTGCTAGATGGCAGTGTTTATGTGTTTTTAGCTGCATCTATGTTACTCTAAATTCTATGTCTTTTCCCTAAATAAAGTTAATGTTTCCTGTCTGCAGTTAAGCAGCAGATAAGCCCTTGTGGAATGTGCACTCACTGTTCCGTAGGGCTATATACAGAATTTCTAACACCCTTACCTGCACAGCTGTCAAATTGGGACCAGCGGCTGTGCCCATGCAGCCACTGTGTCCCAATGGATATGAATAGGACTGCTTAAAAGCAGATGAATGGAACACCTGTGCATCATGACAGACATGTTAAAAAAGTGTAAACGTTTTGAATATCCAGTTACTGTATAACTCTGTCTTTCCTCCTCTGACAGATGGGCTGCTACTGTGGAGTACCAATGATTTAATCAAGCTGCACTGAACAAAGGTTGATGAGATTGTGGTTTTAGTATGGGACTGTTTAGCATGATATTAACTAAAGATTATAATAATGGTAATAGTAAAAAGGTCAGGTCAGAGCATGCTGACCCTTTACAAAAGGATCTGGTGTGGGTTACTGGGGCCAAAGAGAAGGCAAATTTATTAAGTACCTTCTTCAGCTTTGTGTATACCATACTGGAAATGATATTGACATGGCCCCAAATGAATCACTATGGCCTAAAATTGATATGTTTTCGGAAATATTTAGACAGAATAGAGGTGAATAAAGCACCTGGACCAGATGGCATGCACCTACAGGTCCTAAAATAATCGATCTCTGTCATTTCAAAGTCATTGTTTCTCATTTTTAGGGACTCTTTAATGATTGGCATAGTACTACTGGACTGGCCAATGTGGTGCCTATGTTTAAAAAAGGGGTCAAAGTCTTTATCAACTGACTATAGACCTGTTAGCCTAACTTGGGAAGGTACTGAAGTTTAATAAAAGATCACATAGATGAGTGACTTCTTAAGCATTCTCTTTCAGCATCAGGTTATACTCAATACATAAGTTCTGCTGTAATATGTATGGTACTTGTAATTCTAAGGGTAGTGGTGCGCTTCAGGGATAGGCTCTAATGAATTTCTATTTGGGTTGATGGCAGTGATGTGTACAATTCTTGCTGTCAAAGTGCTCCGCGTAATAAATAATGTATAAAATCAATCAATGTCGAGAATCTCTTAAAATAAATAATTATATGAGTATGGTGTGTATCAATGAATAAATAAATAAATAACAATCGGAGTGTTACTTCTTTACCAGTGATATCAAAAAAATAAATAAATAAATTCAGTGTAGGTCTTCAATCTGATTCATAAATAAAAACACATATATATTGTGCTCAAAATAAAGTGCTCCATGCAATTTTCTCTTAAAAATGGTGCTAGAAACAATATCTGTGAATAATTCAATTGCGATCCTTCAAATATAAATATTAAAATAAAATAGTCCAAAAAAAAGATTATATAAAGTAATCCAAAATGGCTTGTGTGAATACGTTCCTCTTTTATATCCGTGTTTAACTCATGCGATTTAGTGACTGTGATCTCCTTCACCTTGTGTATCACCTCTGAGTGCTCTAGCCTCTCACCTTATAGGCAAGATAAGTTTGCCTTTTGGTATCTATCCAGGCTCAACGAAAGACGAAAGACTCACTTTCTCTCGATCCCGGTCCTTTCTTGCTCAATGGAGCTGCTTTCTTGTTTCGATCGTTTTTTATATATACTATCCTCTTTGTCCGGTCTTTGGTGTGCCTCAGAGACAAAGACTATTCATGGTGCAGTATATCCAACTCATTTATTAAAATATAAGAATTTACACTTACAATTTAGGCATGTTGCTTCAGCATGTAAACAAAAAACCAGCCGCCGCTGTGGAGATCGGGCTCCGTTGTAACGTCACTTCCGGCTCCTCCTACGCGTTACGTCACGAGGTCACGTGACTTCATCAGGGACTGATGAAGTCACGTGACCTCGTGACGTAACGCGTAGGAGGAGCCGGAAGTGACGTTACAACGGAGCCCGATCTCCACAGCGGCGGCTGGTTTTTTGTTTACATGCTGAAGCAACATGCCTAAATTGTAAGTGTAAATTCTTATATTTTAATAAATGAGTTGGATATACTGCACCATGAATAGTCTTTGTCTCTGAGGCACACCAAAGACCGGACAAAGAGGATAGTATATATAAAAAACGATCGAAACAAGAAAGCAGCTCCATTGAGCAAGAAAGGACCGGGATCGAGAGAAAGTGAGTCTTTCGTCTTTCGTTGAGCCTGGATAGATACCAAAAGGCAAACTTATCTTGCCTATAAGGTGAGAGGCTAGAGCACTCAGAGGTGATACACAAGGTGAAGGAGATCACAGTCACTAAATCGCATGAGTTAAGCACGGATATAAAAGAGGAACGTATTCACACAAGCCATTTTGGATTACTTTATATAATCTTTTTTTTGGACTATTTTATTTTAATATTTATATTTGAAGGATCGCAATTGAATTATTCACAGATATTGTTTCTAGCACCATTTTTAAGAGAAAATTGCATGGAGCACTTTATTTTGAGCACAATATATATGTGTTTTTATTTATGAATCAGATTGAAGACCTACACTGAATTTATTTATTTATTTTTTTGATATCACTGGTAAAGAAGTAACACTCCGATTGTTATTTATTTATTTATTCATTGATACACACCATACTCATATAATTATTTATTTTAAGAGATTCTCGACATTGATTGATTTTATACATTATTTATTACGCGGAGCACTTTGACAGCAAGAATTGTACACATCACTGCCATCAACCCAAATAGAAATTCATTAGAGCCTATCCCTGAAGCGCACCACTACCCTTAGAATTATATGATTTACTGCCTTAGTAACAGTCCCAGTGGCGCTGCAGCAGGGAGTCTCTAGCCATCTCAGACAGCGCAGGGATCACACACCCCCCGATGTATGGTACTTGACTCTTGTTCACATCCACATTTTTAATAAAAAGTTGAAGTATGAGAAAAAAAAATAAAAAATTAAAGGATATGTTCACTTTAAAAAAAATGCACATTTTTTTGCAGGTAAATTAATGTGCATTTGTTATTTTTTTTGCTGGAGCCTATAATGCATTGCTGATGCCTAGCAGATCTCCTGCACACTGTCAGTGCATCAGCTTACCCATACATCCCGGGGTAAGCCGATACTCCCTGACAGGAATATTCAATGAACTACCACAGCGCTCCACATCGCAGTGGTAGTTCAAAGTTACAAGTCGACAACCACTAAGGATGTTGGGACTTGTCGTTCATTCAGACACACAGAGCTGTGTGTCTGAATGATGCACTCATATGGGCTGAGCCCCACAAGGCCACGCTGTTTTTCAAACAGTTGCATCTAGCAGGGGAACTTCCCCCTGTACTGCTGACACAGGGGGTGGGGGGCAGTGGATGCAGCATTGGGAACATGTTACCTGTTCCACCCTAAAATCAGGTAGAACATTTAACATGTTCCCAAAGGTGAACTTAGCCTTTAGGAAATAGCCAGCATGGATTCATGAAAGACAGAAGTTGTTAAACAAATCTGATTTCCTTTTATGAGGAGGTAAGCAAAACCTTACACAATGTAAACTTTTGGGCATAGTATACTTGGATTTTTCAAAAGCATTTGACACAGTTCCCCACAGGTGGCTAATATGTAAGGTAATGTCTACAGGCTTGGATAAATACCTTTGTAAATAGATAGAAAACTAGCTAAAATACTTTATTCATAGACTAGTAAGTAATGATTCATACTCTGAATTATCTAAGGTTATTAGTGGTGTACCCCAAGGTTCAGTGTTGGCGCCCTTACTTTTTATTATATTCATAAATGATATAGGGTTTGATATAGGGTCTGGGATTCAACGTACCATTTCAATCTTTTTTTATTTTTTTATTTAGTTTTCAAGATATAACAAACAATTGAGAACTGTAACAATAACGTAGTACAATATATCAAAAGGATAACACAGTGCAAGTAATACACAAATTAGGATGGGGGGGTCCGTCATCCATCAAAGAGGCAGGTAGTGGGCAAAAAGGCAAATTAGAGAACATTGCTCGTCAGTAGTGTTGAGCGAACACGGACTGTATTATTTGGGTTCGTACCGGATAATTGGATTTTTGTTACCCGGACACGGACCCGAAAACTTTACTGTATGTTCGGGTTTAAAATCCGTGTTCGGTAATTTTATTTCCTGTTTTGTATGTAATGGCGCGCTTTTAATGGCGGGCTTTCAACAGCCAATCAACAAGCGTTTAACTGGTGTGCCTTAAGCCATCCCAGCCATGCCTACTAATGTATTAGTAGCTGTGATTGGCCATCTGAAGCATGTGACCCATGTCTTTATAAGTTCGAGAGACACAGCGCGGTGCGTCATTCTGCTGTAGTGTAGGGAGAGAGCACACATCATACGTACTGGCTGCTGATTAGGGACAGACAGTGACAAATTGTGCCCGAAAAGAATGCAGGGACAGGTCGGAGTGTAGGCAGGAAAAGTTATTTGAGCATTTTAGGGACAGGCTGGAGAGATTAGGCAGGGACAGAACAATCGTCCGTTAGCGATCTACATTGATTTTGCTGTGTGGGGGGTGGTGCAGTGAACAATCTTTTTGCCCTCACTTGAGCCCACTGAGGAGGAGGGAGAAAAAAATATATTTTTATCAGTCTGTTGTGTGCAGCGTTCAGCTATATTTTACTACAGATTGCTGTTCTAATCTGCTATTTAAAAATTACACAGTTAAAGGGAATTTTTTTTTTCCCTTCATAGCCTGCTGCAGAGCTGACCGTGACATAAGACACTGCTGTGTTCACATGTGCTATTGAGTGATTTTCAATTTTATATACTTTTTTCTATTCCACTATTCAATATACACCCTTTTGGGTTAAAAAAAATTAAATTGTGTTATAGTCTGTACTAATCTGCTATTTAAAAATTACAAAGTTAAAGGGGATTTTTTTTTTCCCCTTCATAGCCTGCTGCTGAGCTGACCGTGACATAAAACATAAGACACTGCTGTGTTCACATGTGCTATTGAAAAATCACCAATTTTATATCATATTTTCTATTCCGCTATTCAAAAAATTGTAATCGGGGCCTAGTCTGGGTCTGTACGTGTGAGATACACCTTTTATATCATATTTTCTATTCCGCTATTCAATCTACACCCTTTGGGATAAAAATAATTAAATTGCGGCATAGTCTGTATCGGTACGTGTGAGATACACCTTCCAAATTTTTGGGGCGCATCTTCCACCGCAGAGGATTGCAGGGTGCTTCAGTTTGCCTCCTGCCTGTTCCGAACTCCTCCTACTCCTCATCCTGCCTTTAGGGTACAAAAAATTGTAATCGGGGCCTAGTCTGGGTTTGTACGTGTGAGATACACCTTTTTATATCATATTTTCTATTCCACTATTCAATCTACACCCTTTGGGGTAAAAAGAATTAAATTGCGGCATAGTCTGTATCGGTACGTGTGAGATACACCATCCAAATTTTTGGGGCGCATCTTCCACCGCAGAGGATTGCAGGGTGCTTCAGTTTGCCTCCTGTTCCGAACTCCTCCTACTCCTCATCCTGCCTGTAGGGTACAAAAAATTGTAATCGGGGCCTAGACTGTGTTTGTACGTGTGAGATACACCGTTTTATAATTTTTTTTCTATTGCGCTATTCAATATACACCCTTTTGGGGTAAAAAGAATTAAATTGCGGCATAGTCTGTATCAGTACGTGTGAGATACACCTTTCCAATTTTTGGGGCGCATCTTCCACCGCCAAGGATTGCAGGGTGCTTCAGTTTGCCTCTTGTTCCGAACTCCTCCTACTCCTCATCCTGCCTTTAGGGTACAAAAAATTGTAATCGGGGCCTAGTCTGGGTCTGTACGTGTGAGATACACCTTTTATATCATATTTTCTATTCCGCTATTCAATCTACACCCTTTGGGATAAAAATAATTAAATTGCGGCATAGTCTGTATCGGTACGTGTGAGATACACCTTCCAAATTTTTGGGACGCATCTTCCACCGCAGAGGATTGCAGGGTGCTTCAGTTTGCCTCCTGCCTGTTCCGAACTCCTCCTACTCCTCATCCTGCCTTTAGGGTACAAAAAATTGTAATCAGGGCCTAGTCTGGGTTTGTACGTGTGAGATACACCTTTTGATATCATATTTTCTATTCCGCTATTCAATCTACACCCTTTGGGGTAAAAATAATTAAATTGCGGCATAGTCTGTATCGGTACGTGTGAGATACACCTTCCAAATTTTTGGGGCGCATCTTCCACCGCAGAGGATTGCAGGGTGCTTCAGTTTGCCTCCTGTTCCGAACTCCTCCTACTCCTCATCCTGCCTGTAGGGTACGAAAAATTGTAATCGGGGCCTAGTCTGTGTTTGTACGTGTGAGATACACCGTTTTATAAATTTTTTTCTATTCCGCTATTCAATATACACCCTTTTGGGGTAAAAAGAATTAAATTGCGGCATAGTCTGTATCGGTACGTGTGAGATACAACTTCCAAATTTTTGGGGCGCATCTTCCACCGCCGAGGATTGCAGGGCGCTTCAGTTTTCCTCCTGTTCCGAACTCCTCCTACTCCTCATCCTGCCTTTAGGGTACAAAAAATTGTAATCGGGACCTAGTCTGGGTCTGTACGTGTGAGATACACCTTTTTATATCATATTTTCTATCCCGCTATTCAATCTACACCCTTTGGGGTAAAAAGAATTAAATTGCGGCATAGTCTGTATCGGTAAGTGTGAGATACACCTTCCAAATTTTTGGGGCGCATCTTCCACCGCAGAGGATTGCAGGGTGCTTCAGTTTGCCTCCTGTTCCGAACTCCTCCTACTCCTCATCCTGCCTGTAGGGTACAAAAAATTGTAATCAGGGCCTAGTCTGTGTTTGTACGTGTGAGATACACCGTTTTATATATTTTTTTCTATTCCGCTATTCAATATACACCCTTTTGGGGTAAAAATAATTAAATTGCGGCATAGTCTGTATCGGTACGTGTGAGATACACCTTCCAAATTTTTGGGGCGCATCTTCCACCGCCGAGGATTGTAGGGTGCTTCAGTTTGCCTCCTGTTCCGAACTCCTCCTACTCCTCATCCTGCCTTTAGGGTACAAAAAAATAGTAATCAGGGCCTAGTCTGGGTCTGTACGTGTGAGAAAGATACACCTTTTGATATCATATTTTCTATTCCGCTATTCAATCTACACCCTTTGGGGTAAAAAGAATTAAATTGCGGCATAGTCTGTATCGGTACGTGTGAGATATACCTTCAAAATTTTTGGGGCGCATCTCCTTCCACCACAGAGGATTGCAGGGCGCTTCAGTTTACATCCTGTTCCTAACTCCTCCTACTCCGCTTCCTCATCCTCTACCGCCTCCTCATCCGGTCAGCGTAACACCTTCACCACCAAATTCAGCAAAGCCAGGGGTAAACGACAGCAGGCAGTTTTAAAACTTGCATGTTTGGGGGAAAAATCCCACGCCGCGCATGATTTGTGGAGGAGCATGGAACAGCAGACCGATGAGTTGTTGGTGCCAGCGAACCTCAAGCCCAGCATGGTGGTGTGCGATAACGGGCGAAATCTCATAGCAGCTCTGGGCCTTGCCGGTTTGACGCACATCCTTTGCCTGGCGCAAGTGCTGAATTTGGTGGTGCAGAGGTTCCTTCAAAATTACCCCGATATGTCAGAGCTGCTGCAGAAAGTGCAGGCCGTCTGTGCACACTTTCGGTATTCTCACCTTGCTGCTGCTCGCCTGTCAGCACTGCAGCGTAACTTCGGAATTCCCGCTCACCGCCTCATATGTGATGTGCCCACAAGGTGGAACTCCACCTTGCACATGCTGGAAAGACTGTGCGAGCAGAAGCAGGCCATAGTGGAATTTCAGCTGCAGCACCAATAACTAGGCCTCCATGCGAAACCTGTGTGCTTTGTTGCACTGTTTTGAGTACTCCACCAACATGGCCAGTGCCGATGACGCCGTTGTCAGCTTAACTATCCCACTTCTATGCCTCCTTGAAAAAAACGCATCGGGCGATGATGGAAGAGGATGTGGCACAGGAGGAGGAGGAAGAGGGATCATTTCCATGGCTTTTAGGGCAGTCATTCACAAGTGGCTCCGAGGGTGGGTTCCTGCACCCACAAACGCCAGGTACACAATTGTCCAGCAGGGGCACAGTTCTGGAGGATGAGGAGGAAAGGAGGAGATGGAGGAGGAGATGGAACCATGTTCACAGCAGTGTGGCACCCAGGCCAGCTCATGGCCATCACTGGTGTGTGGCTGGGGGGGATACAGAAGACACAGACGATACACCTCCCACAGAGGACAGCCTTTCGTTGCCTCTGGGCAGCCTGGCACACATGAGCGATTACATGCTGCAGTGTCTCCACCACGACCGCCGAGTTGCCCACATTCTAACTTGTGCTGATTACTGGGTGGCCACACTGCTGGATCCCCGTTACAAGGACAAGGTACCGTCCTTAATTCACTTACTGGAGCATGATCGCAAGATGCGCTGGTAGATGCGATGCTGCTGGCATTCCCACCTGACAGCGGGGCCACAGTGGAAGCACAAGGCCAAGGCAGAGGAGGAGGAGGAGGAAGAGGTCGCCAACACAGCCAGGGCACCACCAGCACCTCAGAAGAACCCTTCAACTTCTAGGTCTCCAAATTGGGCACATGGCCTGAGCTTGCCCTTTACGCCTTGGAGGTGCTGGCGTGCCCTGCAGCCAGTGTATTATCTGAACGTGTATTTAGCACGGCTGGGGACGTTATCACAGACAAGCGCAGCCGCCTGTCCAGAGACAATGTGGACAAGCTCACGTTCATTAAAATGAACCAGGCATGGATCCCACAGGACTTTTCCGTACCTTGTGCAGAATAGAGATGGATACCGACCTTACCCAGCCATTGTTATATTTTTGATCTTTCTAACTCTTTTGGGGTGTACCCTAATTTAAAATGACTGAAAAAAAGCAGTGTTGGCTAAATCTTCCCCCTCCACCGCCGCTTCCACCTACACCGCCACATCCACCGCCATCTCAACCTCCCTCCTACTCCATATGGGCCTCGTCCTTCACAGATGGAGAAAATTGTTTTATTTTTCTGTTTTTTTTGTTGTTTTAAGTTATCTCCCTATCCACATTTGTTTGCAGAGCACTTGCCATGCTCTTAACTACATTTTGCTGCCATTTGCAGCACTCTAGCCCTTTCCATTGGTGTTTCAGAGCCATTTTAGTGCCTGAAAGTTCGGGTCCCCATTGACTTCAATGGGGTTCGGTGTCCGGGAAAAGTTCGGCAAAAGTCCGGGACACGGACCCGGACCCGGACTTTTTTTTCAAGTTCGGCCGAACCCCCCGAACACGGACATCCAGGTGTCCGCTCAACTCTACTCGTCAGTACTCAGCAAGAATAACAGCCGCATGAGAGAAACAACTATATAACAATCCCAGAAAGACACACATCAAGCATGTAATCCTAAAGATATACGGACAGCATACTGTCATACAGGTAAGGAGTGCAAGCTAGGCATGCCATGAATGGCAGAATGTAATAGGGGGGGGAGGGTATTTAGAGTCCAGAGGGCCTACAAGGATCCCCCACGCACGTGCCACCCTCTTGGGTCTCCGGTCCACGCGTGGGGGGGGGGGCCTGCAATACACAATAAATCAGTTATTTAACAGAAGTTCAGAATTCCCAGTGTTTGTCAAACCTCGTTAGAGACGTATCATTTATAGCTATAGACCGCTCAAATCTGTGGTTAGTTTGTAGCAGTGATATTACCTCCTGCATAGTTGGGGGGGGTAGTGGTTTTCCATTTGCGCAGGATCAGAAGACGAGTAGCGATAAGTACATGTGAGATCCAGGCATGGAAGCGGTACGGGTGTGTGTCAATGCCTAAATGTAGGAAAGCCAGAGCAGGATTCGGGTTTATGATACAGCCTACTTGAGAGGCTATGTATGTAAAAATGTTATTCCACAGACTTTTGAGAGAGGGACAGTCCCACAGGATATGGAGAAGCGTTCCCGTGTGGCCACAATCTCTACAGCAGAAGGGTGAGTAGGCCTGGGAGAAACCAGCCAGGCGGTAAGGAGTATAGTACCACCTGTTGGTGATCTTCATGGCCATTTCCCAGTGTGTAGCGCAGTGGGTGTGCCTGTGTACTATCCTCAGGGTTTGTTTCCACTGTACAACTGAGAACGTTTTGCCAAGGTCTGTGTCCCATTTGAACATGGGGGGGGGGGGGTTTCAAAAAAGAGGTGTTGTCCGATAGGATATCATAGTAGTGTGAGAGGCGTTTGGGGTTTTTTGAACAGGTGGTATATACATCCCATATTCGTTTATCAACCAAGAGTCTTTTCAGTGGGTGTTGGGATAGGAAGTGTCGGATACGCAGGATATGAATATAAAGTGAGGCTGGGAGGTTGTAGGTTTGCGTCAAAGTGGTACTAGGTATCACTTTACTATCTTTAAAGAAATGTGAAACTTCTGTGATGCAATGTTGTTGGAGGGTCTGTATAGGGAGGTCAGGAATATGTGTGGTTAATAAAGATATAGGCATGGGCGTGTGAGGAAGGATGTTTACCTTGTAGATTGGGGGGGGGGTATGTTTGCGCCATGCCCTTAATGAGGCTTGCATGGGGAGAGGGAGCATTTTCAGGTCCCATTGAAGCCATCTGTCACTGAGGAGAAGCAGACGCAGGTTTTTGGTAGGGGAAATAACTAATTCCAGATCTACCCAAAGTGGAGGTGAAGAATCTTGAAGCCACAATTTAGTTTGGGATAAATTCGTTGCCCAATAGTAGGATTGAATGTCTGGTAAACCCGCTCCACCCAATTGTTTGCGTTTATGCAGAATAGAGGTTGCACACCTAGCGCGCTTGCCCTCCCAAAGAAAGTTATGGAGTTGTTTGGTAAACAAAGAGAGGCTGATACATGGGAAGGGAATAGGTAAATTCCTGAACAGATAGAGAAGTTGGGGGAGGACTATCATTTTGTAGGCCGCAAGGCGTCCACACCATGCTAGTTCTGTTCTCTGGATATGTTTTAATGTGGCATTTGTTTTCTTAAGTATTTGGGTTATATTTTTGTAAATAAGATTTCATTCTGTCACTAACTCCTAAGTTTAGAACCCGAAGATTTTGCCGCATTGAGTTTGAAATATGAAACAGCACTAAAGGTCTGAAGAGCGCTATATGCAGCAGGTAAGGAGTAAGAAGGGTTCGTCAACATGAGGATGATGTCATCCACAAATTAATTTATCTTGTGGTGTGTGTTCGCAACAGAAAAACCTGATACGGCAGGGTTGTTCCGGATAGATTCTGCTAGGGGTTCGATGATTAGATTGAATAAAGATGGGGATAATGGGCATCCTTGCCTAGTGCCATTTGTGATATGAAACGTTTTTGAAAGAACACCAGAAGTATTAATTTGAGCCGAGGGGTTTGAGTATAGTGCGGAAATGGCCAATAGAATGGGACCTGAGAAGCCAAATTTTTTCAGGGTAGAGTACATATATCCCCAATGGACCCTGTCAAAGGCCTTTTCCACGTCTATAGTCAATAAAACTGATGAGATTTTGTGAAGGTTGGCGTAGTTGGCGATGTCTATGACCCTTCTAGTAGCATCGGATGTGTGATGGCCTGGCATAAACCCCATTTGATCCCTCCCAATGAGAGTGGGCAGTACATGTTGAATACGTTTAGCTATAATTTTGGCAAAGAGTTTGGCGTCGGAGTTAAGGAGGGAGATAGGTTGAAAATTGGCAGGGGTCGTAGGGTCTTTACCCGGTTTGGGGAGGGTGGAAATGTAAGCTCTAAGCATATCCTGCGGAAGGGAGCCACTAGAGGTAGCTTTTGTGAAGACCTCAGTCAAATGTGGGGCCAGAGTGTGCGCGAATTGCTGGTAGTACTCATTTATGAGTCCATCCGGGCCCGGGGATTTGCCTTTAGGTAGGGTCTTTATACTATCTAATATTTCTTTTGCAGTGATGGGGAGGTTTAGAGTGTGAAGTTGGGCGTCTGTAAGGGTAGGGAGAGTGATAGATTGTAGGAATTGATTAATGGTGTGGTCAGTGGGTTGGCACTCGTCAGGACAGTCTTTAAGATTGTATAAGGAGGCATAAAACTCAGCAAAAGCGTCGGCAATAGCCTGGGGGTGAGATATCTTTTGCGCAGATGATGTGTCCAACAGAAATGGTATACGTGTTTTGGCCTGTTTCTGTTTGCCCCTAGAGGCCAGATGTTTGCCTGCCTTGTTGGCTTGTGTATAATCGGACTGTTTGAGATGGTTGAGGAGTCTATCCGATTGTTCCAAAAATAACAAGCGAAGATCATTTTTTAGACGTGTTAACGTGGATGATTGTGCATCCGAGGGAGACTGCTTATTCAAAGATTCCAGGTTGTGAATTTGGGACAAGATGTCTGTCACCTTTGTTTGGTGTTGTTTCCTCGCCCTAGCTTGCTGCTGAATGCACACTCCCCTAATAAAGGCCTTGTGCACATCCCACAGCACCCAGGGGTCCAAAACAGAGTTTGTAATAAATTCAAAGAATTTGTTGAGGTGTTTTTTGATATGTGCTTGAGAGGTGGCGTTCTGCAATGTCTTGCTGTCACATCACCAAAGAAAGGTCGTCCGAACCGATGTCCCCTCCTCGATGGTCAGTTTGACTGCAGCATGATCCGACCATGTTATATCTCTGACCGTCGAGGAGGAGGACTTCTCCAGGAGATATAAATCAGTGACAAACAAGTCTATGCAAAAGTAAGATTGATGGCAATTTGAAAAAAAACGTATAGTCTCTCTCAGATGCATGCAAACATCGCCATGCATCAAACAAGCGTTCTGAGCGCAACAAGGAATTTAAAGAGACATGTCGGCCCTCGGAGGGACATGAAGAGTCCAGCCCAGGGTCTACAACCAGGTTAAAGTCACCACACATCAATAAATGCCCATACTTAACCTGATTCACTTGTTTAAGTAATCTACGTAGAAAACGAAGCTGGTGAGTGTTCGGAGCATACAACGCCACAATTGTCAGGGGGAGATCGTTAACATCGCAAGTGAGGATAATGTATCGACCAGATGGATCTGTAATGGAGGATCTTAGGTGAAAAGTTAAGGTGTCTCTCAATGCCAGCAACACTCCCGCCTTCTTTTCCGGACCATTAGCAAGAAAGATGTGGGGGAAGTTCCTGTGGAGGCATGGGGGGTGATTGTTGGACTGAAAGTACGTTTCCTACACTGCAACAATATCCGCCTTGCTGTCACGTATTTCTCTCCAAAGGGAATGCCGTTTGGCCAGGTGGTTCAGGCCAGTAGCGTTGATGGTTAAACACTTCACAGTCATGGTGGGTGTAGGCGAAAGGCGGTGGTGTTAAAGCGTAGTGGAACTGTAGAAAAAGCGCTCGAAGAGTGTGCAAGGCGTGCTGTGAAGGGGCATTCCGACATCTGAAAGCTTGCCCAATGTAGCAGGAGGAGTGGAATGAGGTTTAGGGGATGACGGACATAAACAAGGGGGGTAACCAGGAAAGTCAATAATAAGAAAATGACTGTCTCAGCAGTCCGGGAACAGTCAAAGCTGTCCCAAACAAACTGGAGGGCCATCTAGGGATGAAACATCCTTAGGCCTGGGACACTGACATGTTGTAAGACCTGAAGACAGAATGAGCCCCAACCATTTTCATTTGGATTTGGCCGAGCGTTTTTGGGAGACTACCTGCCAAGGTTCTTCTTGGTGCATGGGCTGTGATGAGGTAGCAGAATTCGACTCAGAAGGGGGAAGAATGTTCCAAGACCGTAGAGCCGATAGTCCCTCTTCAAGGTTCCGGATCGTGACAGTTGAGCCTCCATTTGTGATAAGTAGAGTGGCCGGGTACCTCCACTTGTGGGGGATATTGTTGTTCCTCAAGGCTTTAGTGATCATAGCTAGGTTACGTCTACTTTGTAGGGTGTGCCTAGAGAGGCCTGGCAACAGTTTGATGCCATGGTATTGAGAGGGCAGAGATGACACATTACGGACAGCCCGCATAAGCTGGTCTTTAATGTGATAGAAATGGACTCTCAGCAGCACATCTCTCCCGCAATGAAGGATGGCTTTGGGAGCCTATGGATCCTGTTAATCAGGAGGTCAGAGGCTGACGCTGTGAGCTGCAGGGTTTGAAAAAGAGTAGTAACATAGGGCAACAGTTGATCTGGAGATAACGATTCTGGAATGCCGCGGATCTTGACATTGTTCCTTCTGGAACGGTCCTCCAGGTCGGCCACTTTGTTCTTGAGCCACTGAATGTCATCCCTCTGTGCATTAAAGGCATCCACCATGTCATTATAGGAAGATGCCTGGGTGGATACTGCACGTTCCACGCTATCCACCCTAGAACCCAGGGTCTGTACCTCTGATTTGAACTGGTGCATACAGGACATCATGTCTGCATGCACGGACATTTTCAATGTAAGAAGCATGTCTTGGAGGACAGAGACAGGGTGATCTCCAGAAGGAAAGGCAGCAAAAGGGTCAGGAGCAGTCTGGGATACAGTCATTATGGCAGATGGAGACAGGGAGGCATTCATAACTGGATGCAGTTGAGGCCTAGGAGGAGAGACCGTCCTGGGCCTATTCTTGACCGGGCTCCTGGAAGATGGAGACAGAGGGGGAGATGGTGGCGATGTGGAGCCTGAAGATGTCCCGCTGTCCGGATTTGCCACGATCCGTGTAGGGAGAGAGGGAGATGGCTGTGTATGCTGCAGGCTCTGCATATCGCTGCCTGTGTGACAGCGTGGTCCGCATAAGGACCAGGGGCATGTTGAATGAAGAACCCCTCCAGCTTATTGAGCTGGCCGGGGTCCTTTTTGAGGCGGGTCATCACTGCTGCGAAGCCTAGGAGTCAATCTGAGGCACATGCGGGGTTCTGAGGATGGGGTCGGGGGCCGTAGATGCGGGCAGTGTCCGTGGTGGCTAGCGGAGCGGGAACACTAGGCGTCCATTCACTCCGCTGGAAGCCACCCCCCGGTACCATTTCAATCTTTGTAGATGACACCAAGCTATGCAGTGGAATAACCTCCTTACAGAACCTCCAAGCCAACCTCAATGCACTGTTTAATTAGGCAACTGTGTGGCAAATGAGATTCAATATTGGCAAAAAGGACCAAACATATACTGTAGATGTAGTAGGAATGTAGTAGGGAGAGTACAATTGAGGGAATCAATGGTGGAAAAGGATCTGGGTATTCTGGTAGAACATAAGTTAATAATGGCGTGCAATGCCAAGCAGGGTTTTACAAATTGAGCAAAATTCTTTCTTATATTAAAAGAGGTATTGACCGCAAAGAGAGAGATATCATTTTCCCCCATTAGAAATCATTAGACATGTGCAGAATGGAAAAATATGTTTAGTTTCATATACATTCATTATGTTACTAATTTTGTTTCGTTTTGGAATTTGTTTAGTGTGGTTTCAGAATTGGTTAAATTTTGTTTCGTTTTTGTTAAATATAGTTTATTAATAATTTTCTAACGAATTCCAAATTTTCAACCAATTAGAATTTTGTGTGAAGAATATCTAGTTGTTAAAATGGAATTCCCCTGGTTTTTGTATTTATTAAAAGTCAGCAGCTACAAAAAGTGTACGCTATTTAAGCGTCAGCAGCGGATGCTATTTAAGTGTCTGCAAAGCGGCCCACATCAGCACGCTCCCGTAGGGCGCGTGACTTTCGGCCGCTCTGACCACCGAGGCTGCGCATGCGTGAATGATCGCGCATGCGGCGTATTGCCGTGTATCAAAACATTGCGATAAAGACCTGCGTCATGCGACGCCATCAACCTAGGGGTCACATATCCGCCAGCTGAGTAATAGTCAAGCCCACAGGGAGGATCCACGAAAGCCCCATATGAGAAGAAGCACAAAGGTATCAATACAATTATGATTAGACATAACATAACATAAAAATGCCCATTAAATATGCATGTAATCTATCACATTCTAGATATTCTTTAATACGGATGCACATATAACAATGAAGCATATACAATGACAATCATATACCAGTAAACAATCGAAAAGGTGATATATATATACAGAATAAGGCCATGATAATGGCCACATCTCAAATGTTTAAAGCTCCATAAATAGAAAGAAGGAGGGTAATGGAAATGGCAAGAAAGGGGAAGGGAAAGGAGAAAAAATAATAAAAAGGAGAATAAAAAGGAACAAAAATAAACATCAGTATTCAAGTATAGAAAAATATCATGGGTTTACAAAAAAGGTTTGTAACTGTTAACCTCGTTAATGCCAGGTGGAATTACTGCATTTAGTCTTTCAATCCAGCGGGTTTCACATTGTAACAATTCCTTATCCCAGTCTCCACCCCTGGGGTTTTCAGGGATAACATATGGGAATACCCCTCAAACAATCAAGTTATAAATATATTTACGATTGGTTTAACACAGCGTCTCCCATATCCGCCGGTGAGAGGATATTGGTGGTCGGGTCCACGGTCTGTGATCCACTTTAGCCTTGAACATTGGGTAAGATAGCTCCTCCCATACCCTCATGTATATACCATGTTGTACTATATTATGTGAATACTAATTGATTGTCTGTTATCATTAGAATAAGCATAGTGTGTACAATACCCTCCTGAAGAAGTGGTTTTAACACGAAACATGTTGAGGTATAAACACCTGGAAGTTTGAAAAATCCGCTATAGGATTGTTAAAACTGTAACTGTGCTTGTACAAATTGTTCATCTTTTTTATGTAGCACTTATGTGCATATGTATGTCTCTATTGTTTTTAAATTATATTTCTGAATAAAAATGTTCTATTTTATCTTTGTCTATTACCTTTGAATATAGCACCTTAAAAGTCCTCAAACCAATATTCATTCCCTTTCCCTCCCTTCCCCCATTGACCATACTGGGAGGTTGGTCTCTAGTATTTCTCCCATTCCATATTAAAATTTGTTTGTTTGTTTATTTTCTAATGAATTCCACATTTTTAGAACGATTAGAATTCGGATCAGTCGAAAAATGATCAACCGAATGGAACTCTGTGTGAAGAATAGCTGGCTGTTATGCAGCGGGTCGGGAAGCCAACTGCTGCATTCTTAACAACTAATGAGTCATCAGCTGTCAGTTGTATTCCCCACTGACAGCTGAAATGTAAACAGACCTTCTGGTTTGGTATGGATTCTAAGGAGAACCCCACGCTAAAATTTTTAAACAAACGGGCATGGGGTCCCCCCCAAAATCCATACCAGACCCTTATCAGAGCATGTGGCTTGGCAGGTCAAGTAAAGAGGGGGAACGAGAGAGCGCCCTCCCATACTGAACCATACCAGGCCACATGCCCTATCAACATGGTTGATAGGAACAAGGGCCTCATTCTCACATCCCTGGCTGGTGGGTCTGGGAGTCTGCGGGCAGAGGGCTTTTTGGAATCTGGAAGCCCCCTTTAACAAGGGGGCCCCCAGATCCCAGCCCAACCACCATGTGGATGAGTATGAGGTACATAGTACCCCTACCCATTCACCAAAAATGTGTACAAAGTGAATAAAGACAGTAAATTTGTTTTTGACAATTCCTTTATTAAAAAATAAAAAACAATGTCCCCCAATGTAGATCCATCTCACGCCCCCCACTGCACCTCCGAACACGGGAAAAAATAAAAATAAAAACCTCTGACCTCGTCAAACATGTAGCATGGACTGCCTTCTCCTCCACCTGACATTTCTTATATACAGTCAGGTCCATAAATATTGGGACATCGACACAATTTGAATCTTTTTGGTTCTCTACACCACTACAATAGATTTGAAATGAAACAAAGAAGATGTGCTTTAATTGTAGACTTTCAGCTTTAATTTGAGGGTATTTACATCCAAATCAGGTGAATGGTGAAGGAATTACAACAGTTTGTATATGTGCCTCCCACTTTTTAAGGGACCAAAAGTAATGAGACAGATTAACAATCATAAATCAAACTTTCACTTTTTAATATTTGGTTGCAAATCCTTTGCAGTCAATTACAGCCTGAAGTCTGGAACGCATAGACATCACCAGACGCTGGGTTTCATCCCTGGTGATGCTCTGCCAGGCCTCTAATGCTTCAGCAAGTGAAATGCATGCTCAATCGGATTCAGGTCAGGTGATTGACTTGGCCATTGCATAACATTCCACTTCTTTCCCTTAAAAAACTCTTTGGTTGCTTTCACAGTATGCTTCGGGTCATTGTCCATCTGCAATGTGAAGCGCTGTCCAATGAGTTCTGAAGCATTTGGCTGAATATGAGCAGATAATATTGCCCAAAACACTTCAGAATTCATCCTGCTGCTTTTGGCAGCAGTCACATCATCAATAAATACAAGAGAACCAGTTCCATTGGCAGCCATATATACCCACGCCATGACACTACCACCACCATGCTTCACTGATGAGGTGGTATGCTTTGGATCATGAACAGTTCCTTTCCTTCTCCATACTCTTCTCTTCCCATCACTCTGGTACAAGTTGATCTTGGTCTCATCTGTCCATAGGATGTTGTTCCAGAACTGTGAAGGCTTTTTTAGATGTTGTTTGGCAAACTCTAATTTGGCCTTCCGGTTTTTGAGGCTCACCAATGGTTTAGATCTTGTGGTGAACCCTCTGTATTCACTCTGGTGAAGTCTTCTCTTGATTGTTGACTTTGACACACATACACCTACCTCCTGGAGAGTGTTCTTGATCTGGCCAACTGTTGTGAAGGGTGTTTTCTTCACCAGGGAAAGAATTATTCGGTCATCCACCACAGTTGTTTTCCGTGGTCTTTTGGGTCTTTTGGTGTTGCTGAGTCAACCGGTGCATTCTTTCTTTTTAAGGATGTTCCAAACAGTTGATTTGGCCACACCTAATGTTTTTGCTATCTCTCTGATGGGTTTGTTTTTTTTTCAGCCTAATGATGACTTGCTTCACTGATAATGACAGCTCTTTGGATCTCATATTGAGAGTTGACAGCAACAGATTCCAAATGCAAATAGCACACTTGAAATTAACTCTGGACTTTTTATCTGCTCCTTGTAAATAGGATAATGAGGGAATAACACACACCTGGCCATGGAACAGCTGAGCAGCCAATTGTCCAATTACTTTTGGTCCCTTAAAAAGTGGGAGGCACATATACAAACTGTTGTAATTCCTACACCTTTCACCTGATTTGGATGTAAATACCCTCAAATTAAAGCTGAAAGTCTGCAGTTAAAGCACATCTTGTTTGTTTCATTTCAAATCCATTGTGGTGGTGTATAGAGCCAAAAAGATTAGAATTGTGTTGATGTCTCAATATTTATTGAATATTAATGGACCTGACCCCACCTCCTTGTGACATCACCAACTGGGACATGCTTGGTCGATGACATCACAAGGGGGTAGGGTCACCACGGGATGTCACCAGGGGAACACGGAGAACATTCAACGAAGCTGGAGGTTTTTTATTCTTTTTTTTGGGTTCTGCAGTGCGGCGGGCAGCCTGAGATGGATCTACATCATTGTTTTTTATTTTTTAATAAAGGAATTGTCAAAAACTAATTTACTGTCTTTACTCACTTTGTACACATTTGTGGTGAATGGGTAGGGGTAGTATGTACCCGATACTCATTCACATTGGGGGGTGCAGGATCTGTGGACCCCCTTGTTAAAGGGGGCTTTTGGATTTTGATAAGCTCCCAGCCCACAGGCCCCTACAATCACTGGCCAGGGCTTTGGTAGCCCAAAGCGTCCACCCTCCCACGCTGAGGGCATGTCATCTGATATGGTTCAGGGAAGGTGCTCACTCGTCCCTCCCTTTCCTGACCGGATAAGGGTCTGGTATGGATTTTTAATTTTGAAATTTTGGCGGGGGGGGGGTTCCCCTTAGAATCCATACTAGCCCCAAAGGTCTGTTTGTATTTCAGCTGTTAGTGGGAAAGCCAGCTGACAGCTGATGACTCATTGGTTGTTAATAATGCGGCAGCCAGCTTCCCAGCCCACTGCTTAACAACCAGCTATTCTTCACACAGAATTCAAATCGGTTGATCATTTTTCGACCTATCCAAAATCTAATCGTTCTGAAAATTTAGAATTTGTTATAAAATGAATAAACAAAATTAATTTTAACACATTTCAATGAAATGTATTACTATTCATTACAATTTAATTCAGGGAATTGGGATACATCCGAATCTCCGAATAACCAAAAATTTGCCTGAATATGTATTTGTACCGAAACAAACTGCACATGTCTACAAATCATTAGTAACACCTCATCTAGAATATGCAGCTCAGTTTTGAGCACTAGTTCACAAAAAGGATATTGGAGAATTGAAAAAAGTTCAGAGAAGGGCAACCAAACTGTTTAGAGGCATGGAGGAGCTCAGCTACAAGGAAAGATTAGCTGAACTGAATTTATTCTCTCTTTAGAAGAGGAGATTTGGGGGGATATGTTTAACATGTATAAATACATAAGTCAACCATATAATGAACTTGGTGTAGAGTTATACACTTTAACCACTTAAGCCCCGGAGGATTTGGCTGCTAAAAGACCAGGGGGTATTTTGCGATTCGGCACTGCGTGACTTTAACGAACAATTGTTCGGTCGTGCGACGCTGTACCTAAACGAATTTGACGTCCTTTTTTTCCCACAAACAGAGCTTTCTTTTGGTGGTATTTGATCACCTGTGCGATTTTTTGATCACGCGCTATAAACAAAAAAAGAGCGTCAATTTTGCAAAAATAACAATATTTTTCACATTTTTTTATATGAAATTCCCCAAAAAAAAACCTAAAAATCAAAATTTTTTAACATTTTTGGCCAATTTGTTTTATGCTACATATGTTTGGTAAAAAAAATCGCAAAAAGCGTATTTTGATTGGTTTGCGCAAAAGTTATCGCGTTTACTAACAAAGGGAAAGATTTTTGTAATTTTTGTTGTTGTTTTTTTTAACGCGTAATGGCGGCGATCTGCGATTTTTTTTGCGGTACTGCGACATTGCGGCGGACAGATCGGACCCTTGATTGACATTTTTGACACTTTTGGGGTTACCAGACACTTCTACAGTAATCAGTGCTATATATATGCACTGTTACTGTAAAATTACACTGGCAGTGAAAGGGTTAACTTTATTTGAGAGGGAGGGGCTGTGTATGTCCCTAGGGGCATGATTCTAACTGTGATTGGCTGTGGCTTGAGCTGTAGAAACACTGATCAACGGTTCTACATAGTAGAACCGTATGATCAGGGTTTCTACACAGGGGAGAATGACAGGCAGCTTGTTTACACAAGCTGCCTGCCTTTCTCCCTCTCCCCCCGACGATCGCAGAGTGACCGGCGGACATCGGACACGCGCGGGGGGGTCCGTGACCGCGCGGGAGCGCGCCGGCGGCGGCGTGCGCTCGCACCCCAGAGCCTCACAGGCTAGTGACGTTTATTTACGTCACTTTGCCTGTGAGGGGCTGACCGCCGCAGTATATCTACTTGCGGCGGTCGACAAGTGGTTAAGGTCATTGCAGATGACAAGGGGGCATGCTTTACATCTGGAGGAAAAGACATTTACTCTCCCAATATGAAAAAGGATTCTTCACAGTAGGAGCTGTGGAATAGACTCCCTCAAAAGCTGGTTCTGGCCAGCTCAGTAGATTGTTTTAGGAAAGGCCTGGATTCTTTCCAAAAATGCACATAATACTGTATAACTGGATACTAATATTTATAGTTAAAGTTGATCCAGGGAGTGGGGGGCATGGTGACCAAGCTCCAACATGGCCGCATAGCCTAAGAGCTCTTCTCAACCACCAGGGAAAAAGCTGCCTAAGGAGCCCTCCTTCGCACACCAGCCATCTGCACCAAACCTTTCTAGGTCCTGGAATGTGGCCACAAAAAGTAACCCGAATCGGGTCTCTAAATTCGGGACACGCCCAAGCAACTCCAGCCCATCAACCCAAAGCCCAGTAAAGTCTAAGCCCTGCAGGGATTCTCCTCTCAGGCCCAAAGAGGAAATAAGCATGGATGTCAGTGGGACATATACACCCAGGGAGGGAACAGGGCCACCCAAAGATGACCCCATTGCTGCCCTTCCCACAACAGGCCAGCCAGTATCAGACACCATGTTAAAAGACATGATGGTGTCGCTTAGGGCTTGTTTGGTCTTAGATCTAGAATAAAATGTAAATCAATGCCAAAAAGAAATACGGGTACTGGGGGACAGAGTAGATCACATGAAGAACACAATGGGAGAATACTCTTCTTCATTTAACTCCTTAGTGGATGCACATAATGCCCATACAGAGGAACTCACCTGGAAATCACCTGGAGGACAGATCTAGAAGAAACAACATAAAAATAAGGGGGATACCAGAATATGTGCCTCCCAAGCAACTGCAACAATTTGCCCTAACTCTGTTCTCCTCTATGGCCCCCACACTGTCAGCTCAGGATCTCACGATCGATAGTATCCATAGGGTAACAAAACCCTCCTTCCTACCAGCTGAGACACCCAGGGATGTTCTCCTAAGGGTACACGTTTATCATGTAAAATAATTCATAATGGTCCTATTTAGGAAAGCTGAAGGCCTGCCTGAGCATTACACCAATATACATCTGCATCCGTGACCTATCCAAGCTCACTCTACAATGCTGACCCATCCTTGCTACCATTACCAAGGCACTTAGAAACCACAAAATTAAACATAAATGGAGATACCCTGCCACCCTATCTATAACCCACTATGGTGCTACCGTCTTAATATCATCCCTAGACGAAGGGACTGCCGCACTACGCAAATGGGGCATCATTCCTGAAACCTTGCATGCTTCTTCAGTGGTCAACCACATGGTCCCACCAGAACCAGAATGGCAGATTGTATCACATAAACGCTCCACCAAGCACCATAACAGTGGTGGTTCTGGATCACATCAAACATTACCTAACCTAATGTAATTCCCAGGGTCACGGTTTGGAAGAATGTTTTCCTACCAATACCTCTAAGATCAAAACAGGCAGTTTGACCTGCTCTTTGATCTAATCACTGATCCTCTTTTTCAGTTTCTACCTTAACAGTTATATTAACTTTTATTTTGTTGTGTTCTCTAGTTTCCTTTCTTTTGTTTGGTACACACTTTGTGAGTGAAGATACCCAGAAGTTAAAATTTGATGAACATCCCTTCACTACTACAACTTCTTCATCTCAACCATCTGACCACTGTAACATTTGGGTCAACAAGAGCGTGCACAACTGGTCTGGTCTGACACCCATCGCATTAATGCACAGCATCACACCTCACACCCGTTGGAAAAAGCACCATGACGATCACATGCCTTTCCCTAAATGCCAGGGACCTAAACCACCCAGCAAAATGCCATTCTATGTGGTCAGAGGTGACTAAATGCAAAGCTGATATTCTGAGCGTGCAAGAAACCCATTTTCAAACTGGGGTAACTTCCAAGTGTTCTCATAAAGAATATCTTAACATCTTCTTAGCCTGCGCCCGAGAAAAAAAAAGAAGAGGAGTACTTCTAGCAATATGCAACGTTCTTGCCTTTCACCCTAAAAGCTCCTTCTTAGACACGGAAGGCTGCTATATCATCCTTACCTGTGACATTAACAAGCAACCCTATACACTGGTTGCCTTGTATGCACCAAACTTGCACCAACTTCATTTTTTCAACAATCTCTTTAAACAAATCTTCTTTGTCAAATATGGACACCTACTAGTGTGCGGGGACTTTAACCTAAAAGTAGACCCATGCATAGAAACCGCATCCCCTATCCCAGGCCGCATCTCTTCTCTACGTAACCTGCTACACTCGGAAGAAGTCTATGATCTCTGGAGATGCCAGCATGCATCAGAGAGAGAGAGACTATACAGACATTCAAGACTATTTCCAGGCTGTTCAGATGGACCAACTTAAATTTTGTCTCTACAAATCTGAACTCCCACTGTGGACAGAAATAGAACTAGCCCTAGCTACTACTACCAACCTGCTCAACCGCCTAATCTGCGATTCCTGGAAACCATGGGACATTTCCACACTACTACTGCCATCCCAAGCATCGATTTTAGCATGGAGAGTATTGACCAAACTCCCCTCTAAAAATAAACAGCAGGGACCATCAAACTACTCCCTTCAAATCCTAGAAATAATTATCCCGATGATCTCTACTAATTTCCTCTCCCTCCAAGGCATTAACTCAGTACAGGATCTTATGCAAGATAACAAACCAAAAAGAGCTGACATCCTTATGGCAGAGTTCAAGCTCCCTAGGGAATCCTATTTTACATGCACCCATATCGTACATTTTCTATCTAAAAACCCCATTCTCACTATCCAGGTACCAGCCAACCTATGGGAATCTCTATACTATACAATGCTTTACAAATCAAAAATGTCTTCCAAAAAACAAACACGATGCTAAAGTGGGAATTGGATCTCCAAACCCGATTCACTCCTAATCAATGGCGTACAGCCATAAACTCGATATACAAGTTGTCACATTGTGTAGTCCATTGGGAAATGACCGTTAAAATCACCCATAGCTTGTACTATACCCCCTACAGATTAGCAAAACTCTCCACATCATCGTCCCCCCAGTGCTGGTGCAACTGTGGACAAGTAGGAAACCTTCTACATACTCTTTGGGATTGCCCCTCTCTGACAAGCTTCTGGTCACAGGTTTTTAAACACATAGCCTCGATCACAGGCATTCTGAGCCCCCCATGTCCTAGCCTAGCACTACTTAATATTGGGATTGAAACGTACCTTCCTTCCCACAGAACTGTGGTCACACACATACTGTTGGTGGCCCGTCAGATTGTGCTTCAGAGTTGGAGATCTGATTTCTCCCCAAATGTAACTGCAGTGTTTTCTTTGGTCCAACAAAATTACACTTTAGAATATATTCTAGCCTTGAATTCCCTCACTGGCTACTCTTTTACCAACAACCAGGATATATGGCCTAAAACCTCCATCTAAATCCTTCCTTCTTATGTCTTTTTGTTTATTTTTATTTTTAGAATTATCTACTGTTACACCCAACTAAATACAACTCACTTTCATTGCATTTTCTTTGTATTGTACTGAAATACCAATAAAAATGTATTTAAAAAAAAAGTTGATCCAGGGAATATCCCATTACCTCTTGGGGACCAGGAAGGATTTTTTTCCCTTCGCTGGAGCAAATTGGATCATGCTTTATTGGTTT
Organism: Pelophylax lessonae; assembly: GCF_965119305.1. NCBI lineage: Eukaryota > Metazoa > Chordata > Amphibia > Anura > Ranidae > Pelophylax > Pelophylax lessonae. The sequence goes on from NC_138768.1 coordinate 725,247,961, forward strand.
TTTTTTCCCCTTAAAGTTCCTTTGCAATTCCTTTTAGTGCACTGTGGTGCACACACTTTGGATGGAAATGACAATATTTTGCACCACAGTGAGCAAGTTATATGTGAAGAAGCCAAATTATAGTACACTCAGGCCAAGATTAACAGTTTATTTTTAGATGAAGTCTGGTGTCTCTTTCACAGACTTTGGATAGAAGTAACAGGTGCGAAGAAATTGGGCTTTGGGTGTTGGTGGTTCTGTAACCCTATAAAGGTACTCTTGAAAAAACAAACTGTTTGTTTTTCTTAACAAAACATACAAAAACAATGTCCAACAGTAACCTCAAAAGAGAAGTTTCAAAATAAATGTATAAAACAAACGTTATTCTCCCAGCTCACAATTTTCTTCAACCTCTTCTACTCCTCACATATACAATACATTATTACACCTTATTGGAACTTCCCCAAGATGTCCAGACAATGCCCCATCAATATACTCTTCTGTATTGGTGGTGAGCTGCATGTTCATGTAGTAATCCACAGAGACCAGGTATCCCTTGTAATCCATACCCCACTTCATTGTCACCTTTACTGGTTTACCAGTAAGGCCATTAAGGAATGGTTTTGAGATTAGTGGCAAACTCACTCTGCCACTGAAGCCACCGCTGATCTACAGACTAGTGAAAGGAAGAAAAAAGATTCCCCACAGAATGCTCACACACCACTGAAGAGAGCAGGAAATGTTTAGGTACTCTTGATGTAAAGCAAGAATTGGTCTTGCTGTCAAAAATTGAAAGTATATGCACCTGCCAAACAGGGCTTTGGGTGTTAGTGGTGTCTTCACACCATAACCCTGTGGAAGTACATTTAATGAAAGCAAGAATTGTCCTTTCTGTAAAAAATTTTAATTATATGCACCTGTCAAACAGGTGAGAAAGAATTGGGCTTTGGGTGTTAATTGTGCCCATGAAACCTATGACAAAAAATTACTCCAAGATAAAATAAACACCCGCAAAGCTAGGCAGCCTAGACAGTAGTGCAGAGATTCCAGATCCCAAAAACATTTAATCAGTGACATCGGCAAACGGGGCTTGATAGCTGCTGCTAATCCAGAATTGATTCATTTTGACAAATGTCAGCCGGTCAAGGAGTCTGTGGACAGACACGCTCTTTTATCTGTCAGAAAACCTCTGGCAGCACTGAATGCCTATTCAAAAAGCTCACTGGATGCAGGGCACTCCAGCAGCTCAGTTATATACTGGGCAGGTTCTGGCCAGTGGTCTATTCTCATGACCCAGTAATGCAGTGGATCGTCTACTGGGAAGCTCTCCATGTTTGTTTTTGCCCCTAGATAACCTTCCGACATATGTTGCAGATGTTGCCAATGGTATGTGAGAGCTGACAGCCCTGGGCACTGAGGACTAAACCATTTTTTAAATGCATCACTTAGGAAGCCCCCTTCTCCACCGCTCCCGGACTAGAAACCATCTCTTAAGATTAGATGTATGTCCTCCTCTGCTTCAATGTCTCCAAAACTGCCAGAATCCTCCTCCTCCTCCCTCTCCTTTTGTGTGTTCTGTGGCATAGGAAGAATGGTGTCTGCATAAAGTGGGCCGTGAGAGGAAAGGAAGTCCTCCTCTGTCTCCCGCTGATTTGCCTTGAGTGCCCTGTCGATTATGCCATGCAAAGTATGCTCTAGCAGGAACACAAGAGGGATAGTGTCACTGATGCATGCATTGTAATGGCACACCATCCTTGTAGCCTCCTCAAATGTTGACAGTACAGTGCATACATCCTTTATCAGCAGCCATTGGCATGGGGAAAAAAAGCCAAGCCCTGCCTGTCCTTGTGCCATACTCACACAGGTATTTGTTGATGGTCCTCTGTTGCAAGTGCAAGTTTGGTTCCACCTGGTGGGTATGGCACTTATCAGGCGGTTTACAGGCAGGTGGGATTCCCACTGAATTTCAGCCAACCAAACACTAAATGCGTATGACCGTCTGAAATGCCTTCAGACTTTTCTGGTCTGCCTTAGAAGATCTTGCAAACCTGGGTACCTGTTTAGGAGACTCTGGACCACCAAAATGAGGACATGTGCCAGGCATGGCACATGTGTTAACTTTTCCTGTTGTATGACAGACAGAAGGTTAGCCTGCCCCTGCAGAACTGAAAAAATCTCTGCTATGGTGTGGTTCCTGTCCCCTAGACAGACCAGCTGAAGAACTGGCATCTTTTAGCCTGATTCCTTGAATAAATCCTTGAATAACTTCTTAAATGCTTAGAGGGTACTGGTGGTCCATAGGACAATTCAGCAGAGAAGCGCATGGAGAAGGAGGAGGGGGTGGAGCTGACAGATCTTGCATCATCACCATTAGCTATATAGAGACGTGATGGCAAAACACGCTCCAGCATTGAGCTCTGTCCTGCATCCCTCCTTGTTGCAAGCAAAGTTACCCAGTGTGCTGTGAATAAATATATTGTCCCTGACCATACTTGCTGGACAACGTGTCAGTAGTAATGTGGACCTTGCTGCTGACTGATTTGCCCAACGATGTGAAAACATTGCCTTCAACGTGAGTGTACAGAGCTGTAATGGCCTTACGTGCAAAGAAATAGCGACTGGGAATCTTCCATTGTGATGCACTACATTCTGCAAAATCAAGGAAGGGGGCAGAATCATCCAGATGGAAAGGCAGGAGTTGTAAAGCCAGCAATTTGACCAAGCTTGAATTTAGATGCTGGGCATGTGGGGGGCAGGAGTGTATTTTTTTGTAAGCAGCAACTGGGGCAGAGAAATGTGCCTGCTATACTCTAACGCTGGTGGTGTGCTGTATTAAACACTGCACTACACTAACGCTACACCCACATTACACTATACTCACTATACTGACACGCTATATTCACACTATACTGACACACTATACTGACACTACATTATACTCACACTATACTCACACTATAGTCAGACTACACTAACATTACACTGGCACTCTATACTCAGAGTCACAATAACACACTAACTCGCTAGTAGCAAACAGAACCCTGTTCTATCTATCTCCACTTCAACAACACACTGCAAAAGGTTCCTGTACGGGTGGGACTATAAGCAAATTCATCATGACCAGCAGTTAGGGGCATTGCTTCATCCAATTAGGGTCCTAGAATGTACTGTGCAGTGCACAGTGCATTGTGGGGCACTTGGCGGGTGAACATCCCACAGAGCACCTTTTCAATTCGAGTGTTCTCTGTATGGAGATGTTCAGGCCAAACTTTTTCTCTCGTCTATTTTGCAGACCACATAATAAATATTATAAATTTGAACATTCTTATAAGTTATCATTTAAAACTTTATAACAGAATATATTTATGTTTTATTCAACCCAATAGATTTTTTTGGGCCTTTTACTGGTGCTGGTATTGTGCTATCTGAAGACATCACAGAACAAAATGCATTGGGGCAGAGCTACTCAGTGTGACATCATCCGGAGGAAAAATGGTGATCATAGCGAGCGAACAGGCTGGAACCAGAGCTGGCTCCTACACTATACTGGTGGTTACTGCTGAGTGCTAGATTGTAACACTATAACACTGTAACACAGAGTTTATTGAGCATTGTTTTAAATGGTTTTAATAAAATATGTTAGGCTATATTGGCTTTTTTTTAATTAAATTTTTTTGATGTTTCAAGAAAAACAACACAAACAAGTAATAAGGGGGGGGGGGGGGCTTACAAGTATACATACATACAAGATCCATCAACACATGAGAACACAGTTACATAAGTAAGGAAATGTGTGATAAACAATCATTTAATGACCCATGGTAGCCATGAATCCCAAGCTCGTAGGAATGCCAATGCCTTGTTTATTCTGTGGGCGATAAGGCGTTCATGTTCATATGTGAGGTTTTGAGAATGCCTGTGACAGAGGATATGAGCTTGAAGATCTGGTGCCAGAAGCTTGTGAGGCTTTTGCAGGACCACAGGATATGGAGGAGGTTTCCTACTTGACCACATTCTCTCCAACAAAGAGGGGAGTGTGATGGGTAAAAGGTGTGTAGTTTGTATGGGGGTCAGATACCATCTGGATAACACCTTGTAAGAAAGTTCCCAATGGTTTGCGCAGTGAGATATGGAATGTGATAGGCGCATTGCCCTTCTCCATTGGTCTAAAGTAAAGGTCTTGTGGAGATCGGTTTCCCATTTCAAAAGGGGGGTAGTCTTAATGAGGAGGTCCTTATGGTGGAGTGTTTGGTAGAAGAGTAAGATGTCCTTTGCTGTCTGTTGGTTGTTGGTAAAGAAATTCCATAGCCTGGTGTGCAATGTATTTCATTGAGTATTAAGGAGAGTTTATGTTGATGTTTCTTTTTTTCCCTGGCACTTAATTGAATGAGGATCCCATGCATGTAAGCCTTGTGGGCATTCCATAGGGTAGTGTTAGAGATGTCTGGGTTGTTATTAGCGGAGAAGAAGGCTTCGAGATGTTCCCGTATTGGTTTGGCGTGTATAGGGTTTTGGATTAGTCTGTTGTTGCATCTCCAAATCCGGTTGGGGGGGGCAGTGGGGTGAAGGTCAAAGGTGGCTGTGACCACAGCGTGGTCTGACCACGTGATGTCATGTATGCTGGCAGATGTTCCCTTCTGTAAGAGCCATTTGTCTACCAGTATGAGGTCAATTCTGGAGTATGAGCTATGTCTATGAGAATAAAAAGTGAAATCCCGTTCACTGGCTTGAAGGCATCTCCACAGGTCGTACACATCCTCTCCGCGCAGTAGGCCTCCCAGGGATGGCGAACGGCCCCTGCACCGAGAGGATGAGTCCGCTACAGGGTCTGGAACAATATTAAAGTCTCCGCACAGTGTAAGATTCCCTTTGCGGATCCTCGAGACCTTCCGGAGAAGTTTACGGAGAAATCTCAGAGGCTGCGCATTGGGGGCATACAGTGAAACTACAGTAAGTAACGAGTCATCAATAGAACAAACAAGTATGATGTATCTACCATCCACATCGATGAGGTGAACGTGAAGCACAAAGTTCACAGAGTCTCTAATAGCCAGGAGGATACCTCTCTTCTTGACAGGAGCTGTGGACAGAAAGGCATGGGGGTACACTGGGTGTTCACATCTTGGAGCAGCGTCTGTTTGGAAATGGGTTTCTTGAATCATTAGCATGTCGGCGTTATGTTTCAGTGCTTCCTTCCCTATAGTTCTCTGCTTAGCTGGGTGGTTAAGGCCATTAGCATTTGAGGTAAGGAGTTTAAGTCGCATCTCGCGGCCGGTTACTGTAGATGATGTTGTCAAGTAGGAACTTCTTATGGGAGTGGGTTGCAGCCACAAGGTTAATGGCAGGAGGGTGGCATTGCGAGGGTGTCAACAAGTCAACCAGAGGTTGGAAAAGAAGGTAATGAGACGGCTTGGCAGTTGACAATGAGTCCATGATGTTGTAGGTGGTATGTCGGTGGATCTGGAGGTTGAAAAAGAGGAGCAGGTAACCCCATAGGAGAGAGACAAGCACGGGTGAGTAGGGGTGGGGAGCCCTAAACAGGAGGCCTAAAAAGGGGAATACCCTAAAAAATAGGGCTTCGGGCAGCGGCATCTGTAACATTGTATCAGGGGAGGTGAGCAGGATGCTCAAAACAAAGTCTGGTGGCCAGGACAAACATGGCAAGAGACCAGGGCCTGAGTAAGTGTTCCAGTTGAGATTTGGTCATTCAGGGGACCTCAGGTAGAGGAGAGGGCTTCCTCTGAGGGAAGGCAGGGCTTGTAGATAGAGGGTTGCAGTGAGAGGATGGTCCTGAAGGGAACTGTGCTTGCGGCAGGATGTTCCAGGATGTGAGGAAGGCTATGTCTTCATCTAATGATCTAATCATGAAAGAAGAGCCTTTGTGGGTAATGATCAAGGTTGCGGGGTATTTCCATTTGTAGGAGATATTATGGTTCTGAAGAGCTTTCTTGACAGTTGCAAGGTTCTGGCGGCGGTGACTAGTGTGTCTGGAGTCGTCTGGAAATATTTGGATGGTTCTCAAGTTGTCTGGGAGGGAGTCCATTTTTCTGAAAGCCTCAAGTATTTTTTCTTTGACTTGGAAAAAAATGGATCCTTTATCAGGACATCTCTGGGTGTTTCCTTAGGTAGATGAGCTGGTTTGGGTATGCGGTGGATGCGGTGGATGCGGTTGATTGTTAGGTCAGCAGAAGATAGGTTAGGGAGTGTGAACTGGAAGATAACCTTGACATAGTGGGGCAGTTAAGCTGGTGTAACAGATTCTGTAATCCCCCTCACTTTAAGGTTGTTCCGGCGGGAATGGTCTTCCAGATCTGCAACTTTATCTTTTAGCCATTTTATGTCCTCAGAATGAGTATCGTGGGCATCCACCATGGCATTAAATGAATCTCAGAGAGTTGTTCCTCTACTCTAGAAACTCTGGAATCGAGAAAACATACTTCTGATCTACACTGATTAATTCCGTGCAGCAGGTCGGTTTGAAGGGAGGCCCTCAGGGATAGGAGCATGTCCTTAAGGGTAATGTCAGATATGGGCTGTTCAGTGGTAGGAAAGGCAGCTGTGGGGTCTGCGACTCCGGTGTCCATCCCCTGTGAATTATCTGCAGACTCAGCAGCTGCCCATGACGGATGTGGAGCGTCACCCCCCAAGTCTTTGCTGAGTTTGGATTTGGCTGGGCTACCCGGGGGGGATGAGACTTATTCTAGGTCTGGGGGGTCCCATCATTTAGGGTGGCAGCATCTGGATTAGAGTTGTGAGGTCCCAGGTTTAGGGATGTCTTATGGAGCGAGTGCAGCAGGGGGGAGTCATTACCATAAGAGCGGGGGCTCGGCTGTACCGGTGGAAAGAATAGCTGCAGTTTTTGAGGCTGGATGATTTCTCTGCGGTGTCGAGGCATGCTCAGGCGGGTGGGGGGGGGGAGAATTGCAGCAGGTGCAGGTATATATTGCCCTGGGGAGATCTCCTTAATGGTAAAATTCCCTGGTCTCAGTGGTGGGAGGACTTACATAGATCCGGATGCGGTGCCGGAGGCCTGGTGGGCGGCGGCGGGTACTCGCGTTGGAGGAGTCTGGCTTGCGGTTAGGCCTCAGATTTGGAGAGACGTGATCCCCGCGGCAGCAGCCTCAGAACGGGTACAAGCCTGTTCCTGGAGGTGAGGAGAGGAGGATGGTGGTCTCCGATATGGCGATTGGGATGAGTCGATGGGTAACGGAGCCGGAGCTCAAAGCGACTGGCGCGGTGTACGCCCAGGACATGCCCCCAAGCTATATTGGCTTTTTTATCTTTTTCTGTGGTACATGTATATGGCAATATATTAAGGGAAGTTGGGAAGGATCTGAGTGGATTGGTCCCCTTGGGGAAAAACGCTTATGACTCACTTGAAATATAGGGGTCAAATTATCCAGTGAGTGCTCTTTATTGTGGAGGGGAAGAGGATTAGAGATGGACGAACATCAGCCGGGGCGGTTCGTGAACGTCTGCCGCAAATTTTCTCAAAAGTCCGCGAACCGCAAGTTAGCGGCGGGCCCCATTGACTTTAATAAAGGGCGAACTTTAAAAACCTTTAGGTCATATTTGCAGCCACAAAAGACGTACTAGCTGTGCAAAAATAGTCACAGCAGATGGACAACGTCATAACAAAAGTATTGCAATTGGAAAAGTTGCACTAATTTTTTTTTTTTTACAGTAAAAAATATATATTTTTTTTTCAAAAATCAGCCAGAACTGACAGCAGCTGGTAAATTCATGTTTAATACATATAGGGTCCATTCACATATCTGTAAAATGGGTCCGCATCCATTCCACAATTTGGCAGAGCCTTTACAGACCCATTGATTTTCAATTTCAGTCTGAAAAATCAGACATTCACAGGATAAAGGAGTAAGTGTCAGCCATTCCAGGCCCCAAAAATTAGCCCACATGCGTTTACCTGACAGCTAAGAACGTAGTATTCTGTGGCTGAAGGTACATTAGGCATTCACAGGATACAGAAGTAAGTGTCGGACAGTATTGGCCCCAAAAATTAGCCCACATGGGTTTACCTGACAGCTAAGAAATTAGTATTCTGTGGCTGAAGGTACATTAGGCATTCACAGGATACAGAAGTAGGTGTCCGCCATAAAAGGCACCAAAAATTAGCCCACATGGGTTTACCTGACAGCTAAGTACATAGTATTCTGTGGCTGAAGGTACATTAGGCATTCACAGGATACAGAAGTAAGTGTCGGCCATAAAAGACCCCAAAAATTAGCCCACATGGGTTTACCTGACAGCTAAGTACGTAGTATTCTGTGGCTGAAGGTACATTAGGCATTCACTGGATACAGAAGTAAGTGTCGGCCAGTAAAGGCCCCAAAAATTAGCCCACATGGGTTTAACTGACAGCAAAGAATGTAGTATTTGATGGCTAGAGGTACATTAGGCATTCACAGTATACAGAAGTAAGTGTCGGCCTGTATAGGCCCCAAAAATTAGCTCACATGGATTTAACTGACAGCAAAGAATGTAGTGTATTTGATGGCTGGAGGTACACAAGGCATTCACAGTATACAGAAGTAAGTGTCGGCCTGTATAGGCTCCAAAAAATTAGCTCCCATGGGTTTAACTGACAGCAAAGAACGTAGTGTATTTGATGGCTGGAGGTACATTAGGCATTCACAGTATACATAAGTAAGTGTCGGCCTGTATAGGTTCCAAAAATTAGATCACATGGGTTTAACCTTCCTCTTGTTTTAGGATCAGAACCGACCCGTTTTCAGGTTTTAAATGTCTATAAGTATCACATAAATTTGTTTATTGCATCAAGATTTTTTTTACTTTGTCAGGAACCTCTATTTAAACAATGGAATAGAAAAAGAATCCTTTTCACTAAATTATAAAATACTGTGGTGAAAATTAAGACGTTTATGGTGTTAGGGTCAATTCTGACCCAGTTATAATATAGGATTATAGGACACTAATAAGTGCCAAAACTGAAATCATAAACACTCTCTCTGCTTAGTAACACTGACAGCATTCACCTCTCAACCCTGTGAGCTGTAGTTAGGGAGGGGCCTATCTCTTTGCCTGCTTGTCTGCTTCTCTAAATAAAGTAAAGAAACATAGGACCAATACATTTCAGAGTTGCTTGTTTATTTTACCATTTTTTTAATTTGAAAATGAGAGGTATGCTATCAAAAGAAAGGTCTAAGGCACAGGTGTCAAACTGGCGGCCCTCCAGCTGTTGCCAAACTACAAGTCCCATGAGGCATTGCAAGACTGACAGTTACAAACATGACTCCCAAAGGCAGAGGCATGATGGGACTTTAAGTTCTCCAACAGCTGGAGGGCCGCAGTTTGACACCCCTGTCTAAGGGGTCACACCAAAAATATTAAAACCAATCTTTTCAAGGATAAAGAAGCCTAACAAGGTAACCAAGAGGTAAGAAACAAATTGGATGATAAATAATTGTGCGGAGGGTATTTTATGGCTGATTTAAGACACGGGTCAAAACCGACCCGTTAACATCATGGATAGTAACAGAAAGCTAACATAAGAGGAGGGTTAACTGACAGCAAAGAACGTAGTATTTGATGGCTAGAGGTACATTAGGCATTCACAGTATACAGAAGTAAGTGTCGGCCTGTATAGGCCCCAAAAATTATCCCACATGGGTTTAACTGACAGCATACCCATATGGAAGAAAAATATATTTCCAATATATTTAGGGAAAAAAAATTTAGAAATATATTGAATATGGCCAAAATTGTAGCATTTCAAATATATATACAATATATTTGGGAAAAATAAAAAATGTTTTTTTAAAATATATTTTAAATATATTTTTCTTCCATGTGGGTAGAACGTAGTGTATTTGATGGCTGGAAGTACATTAGGCATTCACAGTATACAGAAGTAAGTGTTGGCCTGAATAGGCTGCAAAAATTAGCTCACATGGGTTTAACCACTTGCCGACTGCCTAACGTCTATCTACGTCGGCAGTCAGCCCCTCACAGGCAAAGCGACGTAGTACTATGTTGCTAGCCTGTGAGGCTCTAGGGAGCGAGCGCGCGCCGCTGGAGGCGCGCTCCCACTCACTCACGGACCCCCCCCGCGCGAGTGACTGGTGGACCCGATGTCCGCTGGTCACTCGTGATCATCGGTTACACCGGGAGAAAGGCAGGTGGCTAATGTAAACAAAGCAGCCTGTCTTTCACCCCTGTGTAACAGCACAGATCATACGGTCCTGCTATGTAGGACCGTAGATCTGTGCTGTTACACACACAGCCACATCCAATCACAGTAAGAATCACGCCCCTAGGGACACACTTAACCCTCCTTCTCAAATAAAGTTAACCCCTTCCTTGCCAGTGTCATTTTTACAGTAGCAGTGCATATGTATAGCACTGATTACTGTAGTAATGTCACTGGTACCCCCAAAAGTGTCAAAAATGTCAGTCAAGGGTCCGATCTGTCAGCCGCAATGTCGCAGTCCCGCAAAAAAATCGCAGATCGCCGCCATTACTCGTTAAAAAAAAAAAACAATAAAAATGACAAAAATCTTTCCCTTAGTTAATAAATGCAATAACTTTTGCGCAAACCAATCAAAATACGCTTTTTGCGATTTTTTTTTACCAAACATATGTAGCAGAAAACAAATTGGCCTAAAATGTTAAAACATTTAGTTTTTAAATTTTTTTTGGGGGGGGGGGGGATTTCATATAAAAAAAAAATGTGAAAAATATTGTTATTTTTGCAAAATTGACGCTCTTTTTGTTTATAGCGCATGATCAAAAAATCGCACAGGTGATCAAATACCACCAAAAGAAAGCTCTGTTTGTGGGAAAAAAAGGACATCAAATTCGTTTGGGTACAGCGTCGCACGACCGCGCAATTGCCAGTGCAGGTGCCGAATCGCAAAATAGGCCCTGGTCAGGAAGGGGGTAAAATCTTCCGGGGCTTAAGTGGTTATCTGACAGTAAAGAACGTAGTGTATTTGATGGCTAGAGGTACATTAGGCATTCACACAGTATACAGAAGTAAGTGTCGGCCTGTATAGGCTCCAAAAATTGGCTCACATGGGTTTAACTGACAGCAAAGAACGTAGTATTTGATGGCTAGAGGTACATTAGGCATTCACAGTATACAGAAGTAAGTGTCGGCCTGTACAGGCCCCAAAAATTAGCCCACATGGGTTTAACTGACAGCAAAGAACGTAGTATTTGATGGCTAGAGGTACATTAGGCATTCACAGTATACAGAAGTAAGTGTCGGCCTATAGGCTCCAAAAATTAGCTCACATGGGTTTAACTGACAGCAAAGAAAGTAGTATTTGATGGCTAGAGGTACATTAGGCATTCACACAGTATACAGAAGTATGTTTCGGCCTGTATAGGCTTCAAAAATTAGCTCACATGGGTTTAACTGACAGCAAAGTACGTAGTGTATTTGATGGCTAGAGGTATATTAGGCATTCACAGTATACAGAAGTAAGTGTCGGCCTGTATAGGCTCCAAAAATTAGCTCACATGGGTTTAACTGACAGCAAAGACAGTAGTATTTGATGGCTAGAGGTACATTAGGCATTCACACAGTTTACAGAAGTAAGTGGCGGCCTGTATAGGCTCCAAAAATTAGCTCACGTGGGTTTAACTGACAGCAAAGAACGTAGTATTTGATGGCTAGAGGTACATTAGGCATTGCCACAGTATACCGAAGTAAGTGTCGGCCTGTATAGGCTCTAAAAATTGGTTCACATGGGTTTAACTGACAGCAAAGAACGTAGTATTTGATAGCTAGAGGTACATTAGGCATTCACACAGGATACAGAAGTAAGTGTCAGCCTGTATAGGCTACAAAAATTAGCCATTCAATGGACATGAAATGCCTTTTATGCCGCTGTATTTAGCGAAAACAAGGACCAGGAATTGTTGTGGGTGGATGGTGGTCTGGCGGATATTTGTGGCCTGTCATAAGGAATTTCAATAAAACATGGTCTACTGGTCACATGTGTTGAATTCCTCAGAGATCCATGCCTCATTCATTTTTATAAATGTGAGCTAGTCTACACTGTCATGAGCTAGGTGAGTGCGCTTATCGGTCACGATCCCCCCTGCTGCGCTGACCATCCTTTCGGACAGGACACTGGACGGGGGGCAAGCCAACAGTTCCATTGAAAATTGTGCAAGCTCTAGCCAGTGGTCAAGCCTGCCCACCCAGTAGTCCAGGGGTTCATCACTCCTCAGAGCGTCCACATCGGCCGTTAACCCGATGTAGTCGGACACCTGTTGGACACCTTTTTTTAGGCTCCAACATTTGAGCCACAGAAGCCTGCCTTTTTCCAGAACAACGTGACGATGACATCATGGAAGGTGGAATGTTGGACAACTGTGAGAAGACAGGAGAATAGAAGAAGGAGAAGGAGAAGAGGCTGGACGGTGAGAGCCTGGAGTGTGGCTTTGTGGGTTCTGACGGTGTTGCTCCTACTGGGCTCGGGGATGGGATTTAAGGTGCCTTCTTAAGGCAGTTGTCCCTAGGTGAGTGTTGGGCTTACTGTGACTTATGCGTTGACTGCAAAGGCTGCAGATGGCAATACTGTTGTCAGCAACGGACACATTAAAAAAAGCCCGTACTGCGGAGCCATGTGACGGCGTCCTGGGAGCGCCAGATGTGACTGTACATGGTTGATGGCTCGCTCCTGATGCATTTGCAGTCTGCTTTGTACCTCTTGTGCAATGCAAGTTCTGCCTGCCTCTCCTCCCTAGTCCGCCAGTTCTAAAAATAATTGGCCAGTAACTGTTGTCACTGTGTGTAGCACAGTTAACACAGCAAAAGAGGTCAAATTTTTGCAGAACTAAAATACAATCTTAGAAAAGTATACTGTTAAATAACACCCCACTTCAATCTGTGGTATTGGGGGGCCACTGGTCTATCACACCAGTTGTTCAAAAAATTGGCCAGTGAGTTTGGCACTGTGTGTGCCAGACTTAACACAGCAAAAGAGGCAATATTGTTGCAGGACACAAATACACTTGTAAAAGTATACTCAGATAATACCCCGCTTCAATCTATGGTATTGGGGTGCCACAGGTTTATTACAACAGTTCTATAAATAATTGGCCAGTAACTGTTGTCACTGTGCATAGCACAGTTTACACAGCAAGAGGCCAAATTTTTGCAGGACTAAAATACACTCTTAGAAAATGATACTGTTAAATAACACCCCACTTCAATATGTGGTATTGGGGGGCCACTGGTCTATCGCAGCAGTTCAAAAAAATTGGCCAGTGAGTTTGGCACTGTGTGTATCAGACTTAACTCAGCAAAAGAGGCAATATTGTTGCAGGACACAAATAAACATGTAAAAGTATACTCAGATAACACCCCACTTCAATATGTGGTATTGGGGGGGGCATTGGTCTATCACACCAGTTATAATACATTATAAGTGCTTTTGTCACTGTGTGTAGTATTGTTGCAGCAACGCTCAGTCACCACACCTGTCACAATGCTGCACAGTGGACAATTATATTACTAATCCACTATAATATGCTTTCTACAAAGCATATTATACTGTGGATTACCCCCCCTCCCCTTTTTAGTGCACTGCACAGCAATACCAAAAAATTTGCAGCCCTTTAAATGACTTTTATGGACATTAACAGAGCGATTTGTGTCACTGCAAATGCCGTTCTCTAACTGCCCCTAAAACACAGACTGGATACCTGACCCTATACTGAAGAGACTGTTATAGACCTATATCGACATTGCAGCCCTTTAAATGACTTTTGTGGACATTAAAAGATCGATTTGTGCCACTGCAGATGCCGATCTCTAACTGCCCCTAAAGCACAGACTGGATACCTGACCCTATACTGAAGAGACTGTAATAGACCTATACCGACATTGCAGCCCTATAAATTACTTTTATGGACATTAACAGAGCGATTTGTGTTACTGCAGATGCCGATTTCTAACTGCCCCTAAAGCACAGACTGGATACCTGTCCCTATACTGAAGAAAGACTGGACCTATACCGAAATACCAGCCCTGAAAAGGACTTTTGTGGACATTAACAGAGCGATTTGTGTGTGACTGCTGCCGATCTCTAAGTGCCCCTAAAGCACCGACTGGATACCTGCCCCTAATCTGAGAAGATACTAGTAGTCCTATACCGAAATACCAGCCCTGAAAAGGACTTTTGTGGATCTTCATAGACCTATTTGTGTCTGGCAATCTCTCCCTCATGAGCACAGCAAACCTCTCCCTACACTGGCAAAAAGCGGAATGTGAAATGGCCGACAGCTCAGGTCTATTTATAGGGTAGGGGGCATGTCCATGTGCTGAAATGTTTTAATTGGCTGTCCCGTTCCACCTGGCGGCTGTGTCATGGGTCAAAGTTCTCCCCAATGTAAACTAATATGGCAATGCCATGTGTTCGCAAATTTGGCAGGTAGCGAACAAGCAAAATTCACCGCGAACCGACCACCGGGCGAACTGCAAGGCCATCCCTAAAAAGGATCACAGGTAGGGTGCAGGCATGGAAGTCTCCAATGTGAATCCTACTGTCTCCAGTGTACACACTGCCTGTAAAATAAGGTATCCACGTAAGTCTACTGGATATTTTGAAATCCTGTATTGGGAAAGCTAAGCCACTAATGAATGTAAATTAAAGCCAACCTGCTTACAATTCCTGCTGTTGTGCTGCCCTAGAATTGCTGAGATGATGCACTTTCTACCAATGGAGGGATTGTTATGCAATTAACTTCCTAATGTGACACCTAGATGGTTCCTTGCCGAAAGGCATCTCATATGATAGCCTTTCAACCCCATGTGTAGCTCAAGTGTTTATTTGGTGTACATTGTTTTTATTTGCACTTTTTGTGTCTTGTTTTATGGTGAAGTAAGCACTGTGTGTTTTCATAATTTAGTAGATTTTGTTAAATGTCTTTTACTCTGAATATTTTTGGGAATCAATTAAACTTTTTAACTTAATAATTGCATTTTTGTAAGCATCACATGCCATAGCAGTAACCATTTTTTTGTCCAATTGTGGGCTTTACCCTGGTAGTTGGGATGTTTTTCTCTGTAAGCTATGTTTGTCTGGTGACCTTTGCCAACACTTAACAAGTGGGTAGGCCTAGACATTAATACTTTTGTTGATACTCTCATATTTTCTCTTTAGGGTTAATGGAAGTCTGCTGAGCATGGTGTGAAGCAGTTAATTGATAGAAGCATTTGGACTTGCACACAGTACTTTAATAAGTTTGCAGCACTTGAGAGTGTATTTTTGGAGCACGGCACATTATTTATGATAGAGGATAAACTGTTACATAGTGCAGTTTATGATACTGTATATGATTTGGGATGAGAACTATTTAATGCACAGAATAAAAGGTATTTTGGTTATATAGTATATATATATATATATAGTATATATATATATATATATATATATATATATATATATATATTGGCCCCCTTGAACTTTGCGACCTTTTGCTACATTTCAGGCTTCAAACATAAAGATATAAATTTGTAATTTTTGTGAAGAATCAACAACAAGTGGGACACAATCATGAAGTGAAACGGAATTTATTGGATATTGCAAACTTTTTTAACAAATAAAAAACTGAAAAATTGGGCGTGCAAAATTATTCAGCCCCTTTACTTTCAGTGCAGCAAACTCTCTCCAGAAGTTCAGTTAGAATCTCTGAATGATCCAATGTTGACCTTAATGACTAATGATGATAAATAGAATCCACCTGTGTGTAATCAAGTCTCCGTATAAATGCACCTGCACTGTGATAATCTCAAAGGTCCATTTAAAGCGCAGAGAGCATCATGAAGAACAAGGAACACACCAGGCAGGTCCGAGATACTGTTGTGGAGAAGTTTAAAGCCGGATTTGGATACAAAAAGATTTCCCAAGCTTTAAACATCCTAAGGAGCACTGTGCAAGCTATAATATTGACATGGAAGGAGTATCAGACCACTGCAAATCTACGAAGACCTGGCCGTCCCTCTAAACTTTCAGCTCATACAAGAAGAAGACTGATCAGAGATGCAGCCAAGAGGCCCATGATCACTCTGGATGAACTGCAGAGATCTACAGCTGAGGTGGGAGACTCTGTCCATAGGACAACAATCAGTCGTATACTGCACAAATCTGGCCTTTATGGAAGAGTGGCAAGAAGAAAGCCATTTCTTAAAGATATCCATAAAAAGTGTCGTTTAACCATTTGCCGACCGGTCACGTTGACCCTACTGCGGCAAAGTGGCTCGATATCGTCCAGCGACGTAGACATACGTCGCTGGACTCCTCCCCTTGTGGGCGGCGCGCGCGCGCCGTCGGAGGCTCGCTCCCGCTGTATTCAGTCACAGTGGGAGTCGGGCCAGGGGAGGAGTGGCGGTGATCACCGCCGCTCTTCCCCGCTCATCGGGGATCGAGTGTAGAGGTCCACCCGCTTGTGTTAACAAAGCGGGCGGATCTCCTAAGTGACAAACAGTGACAGATTGCAGGATTCAGCATAGCTGAACCTGCGATCTGTGCCTGTGTCACACAGTCCCCTCCCCCCACACACGTTAGTAAGCACCAGGCATACATTAACCCCTCCCTCTCCAATAAAGTTAACCCCTTCCCTGCCAGTGTCATTTTTACAGTAACAGTGCATATTTATAGCACTGATTACTGTAGTAATGTCACTGGTACCCCCAAAAGTGTCAAAAATGTCAGTCAAGGGTCCGATCTGTCCGCCGCAATGTCGCAGTCCCGCAAAAAAAAAAAAATCGCAGATCGCCGCCATTACTAGTTAAAAAAAACAATAAAAATGACATCAATTTCCCGTAGTTAGTAGCTGCGATAACTTTTGCGCAAACCAATCAAAACACGCTTATTGCAATTTTTTTACCAAAAATATGTAGCAGAAAGCAAATCGGCCTAAAATGTTCAAAAATTTAGATTTTTACATTTTTTGGGGGGGAATTTCTTATAAAAAAAAATGTGAAAAATATTGTTATTTTTTCAAAATTGTCGCTCTTTTTTTTGTTTATAGCGCGCAAAAAGTAAAAATCGCGCAGGGGATCAAATACCACCAAAAGAAAGCTCTATTTGTGGGGAAAAAAAGGACATACATTTAGTTTGGGTACAGTATCGCACGACCGCGCAATACTGTACCCCAAACATGTGGAAGAAGGTGCTCTGGTCATATGAAACCAAAATCGAACTTTTTGGCAACAATGCAAAACGTTATGTTTGGCGTAAAAGCAACACAGCTCATCACCCTGAACACACAATCCCCACTGTCAAACATGTTGGTGGCAGCATCATGGTTTGGGCCTGCTTTTCTTCAGCAGGGACAGGGAAGATGGTTAAAATTGATGGGAAGATGGATGGAGCCAAATACAGGACCATTCTGGAAGAAAACCTGATGGAGTCTGCAAAACACCTGAGACTGGGATGGAGATTTGTCTTCCAACAAGACAATGATCCAAAACATAAAGCAACATCTACAATGGAATGGTTCACAAATAAACATATCCAGGTGTTAGAATGGCCAAGTCAAAGTCCAGACCTGAATCCAATCAAGAATCTGTAGAAAGAACTGAAAACCGCTGTTCACAAACGCTCTCCATCCAACCTCACTGAGCTCGAGCTGTTTTGCAAGGAGGAATGGGCAAAAATTTCAGTCTCTCGATGTGCAAAACTGATAGAGACATACCCCAAGCGACTTACAGCTGTAATCGCAGCAAAAGGTGGCACTACAAAGTATTAACTTAAGGGGGCTGAATAATTTTGCACACCCAATTTTTCAGTTTTTTATTTGTTAAAAAAGTTTGAAATATCCAAAAAATTTCGTTCCACTTCATGATTGTGTCCCACTTGTTGTTGATTCTTCAAAAAAAAAAAAAAAATACAGTTTTATATCTTTATGTTTGAAGCCTGAAATGTGGCAAAAGGTCGAAAAGTTCAAGGGGGCTGAATACTTTTGCAATGCACTGCATATACTGTATATATATATATATATATATATATATATATATATATATATATATATATATATATATATATATATATTTTTTTTTTTTTTTTACATTTGATACATTAGGGTGTTTCATACAGCTTATAGGAACTTAAGAAAGTAATTACCTAAGGTTTACTACCAATTTTCACTTTGACAGGTGCTGTCATTGTGCTTGATGTGACAGTGTTGGAAGCATAAAAAGTATTTCATTAGATTTTGCCTGCTCATAGATATATTGGTAGTTTTCAGTACCGATATTCCACTGTTGATGGATTTCAGCACAAAAATGTTGGGATTTGGCTCTGAGTCTTCAAATGAATGGTAACATGTGTAACCATACATAGGTTAATAAAGAATTAGACATTATAGAGCATGTAAACCCTTACGATGAACTTTTCATATTTGGCCCCATTTAAAAAGGTAAATATGCCATTAAAATAATGCCCTATCCACCCTGAGGGGACAGTCTTAGCCCCCAGTAGGGGTCTCCTTGGGATTGGGTGGGTCTCTCCGGATCTCTATTTCAAGGCGTATAACTTTTCCTCTGCACCCTTGGCATTGTGTAACATGTGCAGATCGCTTGTTTACTTAAACGTTGAAGTTTTCGAGAGTTGTATGTATACTGTTCAGTATGGCTCAATATGTCAAATATTTGCTTTTTGTGCATGGTTCATAATGCTTGTAATGTATCTGTTCCTTTATGTTACAAATAAAAATCTTTTGAAAGAAAAATAATCTGTTAAATCTGTGTTAAAGTACAAATAATGCAATTGATCTGTCGAAAAATCTTTTCAGCTAATTATTTTTTGTTTTTTCAGCCTGTGTTGCAATTTTATTTGCTACGTTTAGGAACTACAGAACTCCTCTCATATATGCAAGGGTGAAAGTGTTTGCAATCCTGCCATATGGTAGCAAAGGTTCTTCTCCATAGATCCAGTGAGCAGTGTCACCCTAGCAGAGAACGTGTGTTACTGGCAGAATCAACAATAGAAATAAAGGGAAGAAAGAAAATAAATATAGCTTTCCCCTCTAAGGACTGTTAATTAGAGTTGAGCGGACACCTGGATGTCCGTGTTCGGCGGGTTCGGCCGAACTTGAAAAAAAAGTCCGGGTCTGTGTCCCGGACTTTTTCCGAACTTTACCCGGACACTGAACCCCATTGAAGTCAATGGGGACCCAAACTTTCAGGCACTAAAATGGCTCTAAAACACCAATGGAAAGGGCTAGAATGCTGCAAATGGCAGCAAAACATAATTAAGAGCATGGCAAGTGCTCTGCAAACAAATGTGGATAGGGAAATAACTTGAAACAACAAAAAAAACCTGAAAAATAAAACAATTTTCTTCATCTGTGAAGGACGAGGCCCATATGGAGTAGGAGGGAGGTTGAGGTGGTGGTGGATGTGGCGGTGTAGGTGGAAGCGGCGGTGGAGGAGGACGAGGTAGCCAACACTGCTTTTTTTCAGTCATTTTAAATGAGGGTACACCCCAAAAGAGTGAGAAAGATCAAAAATAGAACAATGGCTGGGTAAGGTCGGTATCCATCTCTATTCTGCACAAGGTACGGAAAAGTCCTGTGGGATCCATGCCTGGTTCATTTTAATGAATGTGAGCTTGTCCACATTGTCTCTGGACAGGCGGCTGCGCTTGTCTGTGATAACGCCCCCAGCCGTGCTAAATACACGTTCAGATAATACACTGGCTGCAGGGCACGCCAGCACCTCCAAGGCGTAAAGGGCAAGCTCAGGCCATGTGCCCAATTTGGAGACCCAGAAGTTGAAGGGGGCAGACCCGTCATTAACTTCATGTAGGCGTGTGCACACATACTGCTCCACCATGTTGGTGAAATGCTGCCTCCTGCTAAGACGTTCCATATGAGCTGCTGGTGCTGCTGTTTGTTGTGGCGTGCTGACAAAGCTTTTCCACATTTCGGCCATGCTAACCCTGCCTTCTGAGGTGCTGGCGGTGCCCTGGTTGCGTTGGCGACCTCTTCCTCCTCCTCCTCTGCCTTGGCCTTGTGCTTCCACTGTGGCCCCGCTCTCAGGTGGGAATGCCAGCAGCATCGCGTCTACCAGCGTGCGCTTGTACTCGCGCATCTTGCGATCGTGCTCCATTGAGTGAATTAAGGACGGTATGTTGTCCTTGTAACGGGGATCCAGCAGCGTGGCCACCCAGTAATCAGCACAAATTAGAATGTGGGCAACTCGGCGGTCGTTGTGGAGACACTGCAGCATGTAATCGCTCATGTGTGCCATGCTGCCCAGAGGCAAGGAAAGGCTGTCCTCTGTGGGAGGTGTATCGTCTGTGTCCTCTGTATTCCCCCAGCCACGCACCAGTGATGGCCATGAGCTGGCCTGAGTGCCACCCTGCTGTGAACATGGTTCCATCTCCTCCTCCATCTCCTCCTCCTCATCCTCCTCATCCTCCAGAACTGTGCCCCTGCTGGACAATTGTGTCCCTGGCGTTTGTGGGTGCAGGAACCCACCCTCGGAGCCACTTGCGAATGACTGCCCTGAAAGCCTTGGAAATGTTACCTCTTCATCCTCCTCCTCCTCCTCCTCATCCTGTGCCACATCCTCTTCCATCATCGCCCGAATCGTTTTTTGAAGGAGGCATAGAAGTGGGATAGTTAAGCTGACAACGGCATCATCGGCACTGGCCATGTTGATGGAGTACTCAAAACAGCGCAACAAGGCACACAGGTCTCGCATGGAGGCCCAGTTATTGGTGGTGAAGTGGTGCTTTTCCTCAGAGCGACTCACGCGTGCATGCTGCAGCTGAAACTCCACTATGGCCTGCTGCTGCTTGCACAGTCTTTCCAGCATGTGCAAGGTGGAGTTCCACCTTGTGGGCACGTCACATATGAGGCGGTGAGCGGGAAGGCCGAAGTTACGCTGCAGCGCTGACAGGCGAGCAGCAGCAGGGTGAGAACGCCGAAAGTGCGCACAGACGGCCCGCACTTTCTGCAGCAGCTCTGACATATCGGGGTAATTTTTAAGGAACCTCTGCACCACCAAATTCAGCACATGCGCCTGGCAAGGGATGTGCGTCAAACCGGCTAGGCCCAGAGCTGCTATGAGATTTCGCCCGTTATCGCACACCACCAGGCCGGGCTTGAGGCTTGCTGGCAGCAACCACTCATTTGTCTGCTGTTCCATGCTCCTCCACAACTCCTGCGCGGTGTGTGGTTTTTCCCCCAAACAGGCAAGTTTTAAAACTGCCTGCTGTCGTTTACCCCTGGCTGTGCTGAAGTTGGTGGTGAAGGTGTTACGCTGACCGGATGAGGAGGCGGTAGAGAATGAGGAAGCGGAGTAGGAGGAGTTAGGAACAGGAGGCAAACTGAAGCGCCCGCAATCCTCGGTGGTGGAAGGACATGCGCCAAATTGCTATCCGCCTCAGGCCCATCCGCCACTGCATTTACCCAGTGTGCCGTTAGGGAGATATAACGCCCCTGATTGTGCTTACTGGTCCACGTATCGGTAGTTAGGGGGACCTTGGCACAGATGGCGTTGCGCAGTGCACACCTGATTTTTTCCCCCACTTGGTTGTGCAGGGAAGGGATGGCTTGCCTGGAAAAGTAGTGGCGGCTGGGCATGACGTACTGTGGGACAGCCACCGACATAAGGCTTTTAAAACTGTGCGTCTCCACCAGACGGAATGCCAGCATTTCAAAGGCCAAGAATTTTGAAATGCTGGCATTCAGGGCCAAGGATCGCGGGTGGGTAGGGGGGTACTTCCTCTTCCTCTGAAGTGTTTGGGAGATGGAAAGCTGAACGCTTCCACATGACATTGTGGAGATGGTTGGTGACCCAGGTGGTGGTGTTGCTGACAGATCGTCTGTTTGCGGGGTGGCAGGTGCCGGTATCACTACAGAGGTGGATGAAGAGGCCGAGACTGCAGCAGAAGAGGAAGCAGGAGGAGCCAGAGACCTTTCTTGGTTTTGAAGGTGTCTACTCCACTGCAGCTCGTGCTTTACACTTAGATGCCTGATCATGCAGGTTGTGCTCAGGTTGAGAAGGTATATGCCTCGTTTCAGGCTCTGATTGCACAGGGTGCAAACCACTCGTGTCCTGTCATCAGCACATTTTCTGAAGAACTTCCACGCTAGACAACTCCTTTGAGCTGGCTTTGGTGCACTCGGTCCCTTGCTGCGTTGGGCAGTAGCAGGCGTAGGGTCTAGGGCACGGTCGCTCCGCTTCTGCACCCTGCTCCCTCTTCTGCTGTGCTGGTGGCTCTGTGCGACCACCGCCTCTTCCTCCAAACTACTCAGGTCACCTGCATGACCTTCATTCCATGTGGGGTCGAGGACCTCATCGTCCTCCACATCATCTTCCACCCAGTCTTCACCCCTGCCCTCCTTGTCGGTCTCCACAATTCTGAGTGCCGCAGCAGTTGGCACCTGCGTTTTGTCATCATCGGAGACGTGCTGCGATGGTCCTTCCATGTAATCATCTTGAGAAATAAGTGGTTGGGCATCGCTGCACTCAATCTCTTCCACTTCTGGCGCAGGGCTAGGTGGATGGCCCTGGGAAACCCTGCTTACAGAGTCATCAAAAAGAAGAAGAGACTGCTGCATGACTTGGGGCTCAGACTGCTTGCCTGATTTGCAAAGGGGTGAGGTGAAAGATGGTTGGACATCGGCTGCAGGTGCCAACTCTGACCTTTCTGCAGTAGACTGGGTGGGAGACAATGTGAAGGAACTGGAGGCACTGTCAGCAGCAACCCAATCTACTATCGCCTCTACTTGTTCTGGCTTCATCTCTTCTAGAGGCGCATGATGCCCTACCAAATACTGCTGCAGGTTCTGTCGCCTACTCACACTTGAGGAAGGTGTTTCACTTGTGCGAGTAGCTGGCACAGATCGACCACGTCCTCTCCTTGCAACAGGAGCTCTACCAGCAGCACCACGACCCAGGCCACGGCCCCTATTTGACGGTCTCCTCATATTTCTGTAATTTATGATCTTGCCCTAGAAAGGTGTATATTGAATAGCGGAACAAAACAACAACAGTATCGCAGGGGTGTATCTCACAGTCAAATATGCAAACTATGCCGCAATTTAATTTTTTTTACCCCAAAAGGGTGTTTATTAAATAGCGGAATAGAAAAACAGTATACAAATACAACGGGTGTATCTCACAGTCAAATATGCAAAGTATGCCGCAAATTTAATTTTTTTTCATCCCAAAAGGGTGTATATTGAATAGCGGAATAGAAAATTTTTTATAAAACGGTGTATCTCACACGTACCGATACAGACTATGCCGTAATTTAATTTTTTACACTCCAAAAGGGTGTATATTGAATAGCGGAATAGAAAAAATGTTATAAAATGGTGTATCTCACACGTACAAACACAGACTAGGCCCCGATTACAATTTTTTGTACCCTAAAGGCAGGATGAGGATGAGGAGTAGGAGGAGATCGGAACAGGAGGCAAACTGAAGCACCCTGCAATCCTCGGCGATGGAAGATGCGCCCCAAAAATTTGGAAGGTGTATCTCACACGTACCGATACAGACTATGCCGCAATTTAATTCTTTTTACCCCAAAGGGTGTAGATTGAATAGCGGAATAGAAAATATGATATCAAAAGGTGTATCTCACACGTACAAAGCCAGACTATGCCCCTATTATAATTTTTTGTACCCTAAAGGCAGGATGAGGATGAAGAATAGGAGGAGTTTGGAACAGGCAGGAGGCAAACTGAAACACCCTGCAATCCTCGGCGGTGTAAGATGCGCCCAAAAAATTGGAAAGGTGTATCTTACACGTACCAATACAGACTATGCCGCAATTTAAATATTTTTACCCCAAAGGGTGTAGATTGAATAGCCTGCATGCCAGTGTAGATCACTCTTCTTGTATACTCATGTAAGTAAAATGTCTACCATGTGATCGAATAAATGACGTACTAGTGTCAGAAGTAGGAGGGGCTTATCGCCAACTGCTCCATACTTGACACACACCGATATTCGAAACAGCAAAACGAACATGTATATGTACACACGCTTTTATATATGTATGATAATTATGTATCTATTTTTGTCATTCTTTAGTGGCTTTTTATCAAGTTACATCCCTTGTACCCCTGAAGAAGCGGTATTACCGCGAAACATGTCGGGTAGTGGTATTTGGAACGACTAGAGGGACACACACCAGTTCTGGCACCTCCAGACTGACTGTGACCTCTGACGAGTCCTGTCCACAATCTCAAGGAAATTATCTCTGACGATATTTTACTAATTCTGTTGTTACTATGATGATGTATCATGTTATCTTGTAACAGTAATGTCCTTGTATTTGTATTTGTATCTTTCTCATTCTATGTGATATAATAAAATTATATACTTTTTAGCTATTTTTGTAGATATATCTCTCTTATTAGTTATATAACGGTACCCTTAAAATCCCATCCTGGCCCCACACTTTGCTACCTTTCCGAATTTATCTAGGGATGAGGTACCTTAATACCTAATATCTAATTCAATGGGCTAACTCCTGAATAGCAGAATAGAAAATATGATATCAAAAGGTGTATCTCACGTGTACAGACCCAGACTAGGCCCCGATTACAATTTTTTGTACCCTAAAGGCAGGATGAGGAGTAGGAGGAGTTCGGAACAGGAGGCAAACTGAAACACCCTGCAATCCTCGGCGGTGGAAGATGCGCCCCAAAAATTGGAAAGGTGTATCTCACACGTACCAATACAGACTATGCCGCAATTTAATTCTTTTTACCCCAAGGGTGTAGATTGAATAGCGGAATAGAAAATATGATATCAAAAGGTGTATCTATCTCACACGTACAGACCCAGACTAGGCCCCGATTACTATTTTTTGTACCCTAAAGGCAGGATGAGGAGTAGGAGGAGTTCGGAACAGGCAGGAGGCAAACTGAAACACCCTGCAAACCTCGGCGGTGTAAGATATCTAATTCAATGGGCTAACTCCTGAATAGCAGAATAGAAAATATGATATCAAAAGGTGTATCTCACGTGTACAGACCCAGACTAGGCCCCGATTACAATTTTTTGTACCCTAAAGGCAGGATGAGGAGTAGGAGGAGTTCGGAACAGGAGGCAAACTGAAACACCCTGCAATCCTCGGCGGTGGAAGATGCGCCCCAAAAATTGGAAAGGTGTATCTCACACGTACCAATACAGACTATGCCGCAATTTAATTCTTTTTACCCCAAGGGTGTAGATTGAATAGCGGAATAGAAAATATGATATCAAAAGGTGTATCTATCTCACACGTTCAGTCCCAGACTAGGCCCCAATTACTATTTTTTGTACCCTAAAGGCAGGATGAGGAGTAGGAGGAGTTCAGAACAGGCAGGAGGCAAACTGAAGCACCCTGCAATCCTCGGCGGTGGAAGATGCGCCCCAAAAATTTGGAAGGTGTATCTCACACGTACCGAAACAGACTATGCCACAATTAAATTCTTTTTACCCCAAAGGGTATAGATTGAATAGCGGAATAGAAAATATGATATAAAAAGGTGTATCTATCTCACACGTTCAGTCCCAGACTAGGCCCCAATTACTATTTTTTGTACCCTAAAGGCAGGATGAGGAGTAGGAGGAGTTCAGAACAGGCAGGAGGCAAACTGAAGCACCCTGCAATCCTCGGCGGTGGAAGATGCGCCCCAAAAATTTGGAAGGTGTATCTCACACGTACCGAAACAGACTATGCCGCAATTTAATTATTTTTACCCCAAGGGTGTAGATTGAATAGTGGAATAGAATATATGATATCAAAAGGTGTATCTATCTCACATGTACAGACCCAGACTAGGCCCCGATTACTATTTTTTGTACCCTACAGGCAGGATGAGGAGTAGGAGAAGTTCGGAACAGGCAGGAGGCAAACTGAAGCACCCTGCAATCCTCGGCGGTGTAAGATGCGCCCAAAAAATTGGAAAGATGTATCTCACACATACCGATACAGACTATGCCGCAATTTAATTATTTTTACCCCAAGGATGTAGATTGAATAGCGGAATAGAAAATATGATATCAAAAGGTGTATCTATCTCACACGTTCAGTCCCAGACTAGGCCCCAATTACTATTTTTTGTACCCTAAAGGCAGGATGAGGAGTAGGAGGAGTTCAGAACAGGCAGGAGGCAAACTGAAGCACCCTGCAATCCTCGGCGGTGGAAGATGCGCCCCAAAAATTTGGAAGGTGTATCTCACACGTACCGAAACAGACTATGCCTCAATTTAATTATTTTTACCCCAAGGGTGTAGATTGAATAGTGGAATAGAATATATGATATCAAAAGGTGTATCTATCTCACATGTACAGACCCAGACTAGGCCCCGATTACTATTTTTTGTACCCTACAGGCAGGATGAGGAGTAGGAGAAGTTCGGAACAGGCAGGAGGCAAACTGAAGCACCCTGCAATCCTCGGCGGTGTAAGATGCGCCCAAAAAATTGGAAAGATGTATCTCACACATACCGATACAGACTATGCCGCAATTTAATTCTTTTTACCCCAAGGATGTAGATTGAATAGCGGAATAGAAAATATGATATCAAAAGGTGTATCTATCTCACACGTACAGACCCAGACTAGGCCCCGATTACTATTTTTTGTACCCTAAAGGCAGGATGAGGAGTAGGAGGAGTTCGGAACAGGCAGGAGGCAAACTGAAGCACCCTGCAATCCTCTGCGGTGGAAGATGCGCCCCAAAAATTTGGAAGGTGTATCTCACACGTGCCGAAACAGACTATGCCGCAATTTAATTCTTTTTACCCGAAAGGGTGTAGATTGAATAGCGGAATAGAAAATATGATATAAAAAGGTGTATCTATCTCACACGTACAGACCCAGACTATGCCCCGATTACTATTTTTTGTACCCTAAAGGCAGGATGAGGAGTAGGAGGAGTTTGGAACAGGCAGGAGGCAAACTGAAGCACCCTGCAATCCTCGGCGGTGGAAGATGCGCCCCAAAAATTTGGAAGGTGTATCTCACACATACCGAAACAGACTATGCCGTAATTTAATTCTTTTTACCCCAAGGGTGTAGATTGAATAGCGGAATAGAAAATATGATATCAAAAGGTGTATCTATCTCACACGTACAGACCCAGACTAGGCCCCGATTACTATTTTTTGTACCCTAAAGGCAGAATGAGGAGTAGGAGGAGTTCGGAACAGGCAGGAGGCAAACTGAAGCACCCTGCAATCCTCGGTGGTGGAAGATGCGCCCCAAAAATTGGAAAGTTGTATCTTACACGTACCGATACAGACTATGCCGCAATTTAGTTATTTTTACCCCAAAGGGTGTAGATTGAATAGCGGAATAGAAAATATGATATAAAATTGGTGATTTTTCAATAGCACTTGTGAACACAGCAGTGTCTTATGTCACAGTCAGCTCTGCAGCAGGCTATGAAGGGGAAAAAAAAGAAAATTCCCCTTTAAGTTTGTAATTTTTAAATAGATTAGTACAGACTATGCCACAATTTAATTTTTTTTAACCCAAAAGGGTGTATATTGAATAGTGGAATAGAAAAAAGTGTATAAAATTGAAAATCACTCAATAGCACATGTGAACACAGCAGTGTCTTATGTCACAGTCAGCACTGGAGCAAAAAGGCTATGAAGGGGGGGAAAAAAAATCCCTTTTAACTTGTAGTAAAATAGATCTAAGATGAACGCTGCACACAACTGACTTTTTTTTCTCCCTCCTCCTCCTACTCCTCCTCAGTGGGCTCAAGTGAGGGCAAAAAGATTGTTCACTGCACCACCCCCCACACAGCAAAATCGATGTATACTGTCCCTGCCTAATCTCCAGCCTTTCCCTAATATGCTCAATAAGATCGTTCACTGCACCACCCCCCACACAGCAAAATCGATGTAGAAGACTGACCCTGCCTAATCTCCAGCCTGGCCCTAAAATGCTCTAATAACTTTCCCTGCCTGCACTCCGACCTCTCCCTGCATTCTTTTCGGACACAATTTTTCACAGAATCACTGTCTGTCCCTAATCAGCAGCCAGCACGTATGATGTGTGCTCTGTCCCTAAACTACAGCAGAATGATGCGGCGTGCTGGGGGCTCTCGAACTTATAAAGACATGGTCACATGCTTCAGATGGCCAATCACAGCTACTAATACATTAGTAGGCATGGCTGGGATGGCTTAAGGCACACCAGTTAAACCCTTGTTAAATGGCTGTTGAAAGCCCGCCTTTAAAAGCGCGCCATTACATACAAAACAGGAAATAAAATGACCGAACACGGATTTTAAACCCGAACATACAGTAAAGTTTTCGGGTCCGTGTTCGGGTAACAAAAATCCAATTATTCGGTACGAACACGAATAATACAGTCCGTGTTTGCTCAACACTACTGTTAATCTGTAATATATTACATTGTTTGTTGCTGGGTTTAGATGTATTTATAGCTAAGTGTAGTGCTACCCCCATGGGGGTCGCTTAAAGATACTGTACCCTAATGATTGCCCCGACCTTGCAATTTTCCTGCCACCTCTTCCACCCTGGGTTCAGACATTTCTGTAAAGAAATATGATTACAAACAGAAAAGTTCAATGCAAACCAAATATGTTTTATTTATAGTCTTTGCAGTAAATAGATTCAGTGAGGATGGATCAGACAAAGTAAATTTGGTTAGTATTGTACACTTTAAAGGAACAAGCAAATAAATGATCCAGGGTAACTCTCTGAGAAACAAATAAATAATAACTATGAGCAATTATGGTCTATGGCTTAGTAAAAAGCAAAACTGTGCTATTCAAAAATAAGAAAATAAGAACAAATTGTGTGCATATCACAGCAGCAACTCTTCTGTGAGACACACACAGCATATACATTGTAATACAAATAAAGTTGCACTTAAAACATAGAAAGAAATGAAGACAAAGAGAAAGAGTGATTTCACAAAGTCCATATAATCACAAAGTGCACTCTTCATCACCAGAATGATGTGTGATCCTATGTGAAAAAAGAGCCTCCACTTCATAAATTGGCTGCTTACCAAATTTTTGCTCCACCGAGAAAGTTGAGCAAGTTTCAGACCTGTTAGCATTTTTTTAAATCTGTACACTGACTGCGGCACATGTACAGTCCCAGCATCTGTAAGATGCCTAGAATCGAGTCAGGTCCTGAGATAATGTTACAGCATCACTGGCACTGCCAGCCAAATGGATGAAGCAGACCAGATAGGTAACCATATCTAGAATATCTGATATCTATGTTCAGACTGGAGGAAGCAGTATTCTGATGGAAGCCCACAAAAACAGTGTGGGTGGCGGTTCTGTTACATTGGTGGCGAGCGGTGGGATGCTTCCTGCAGTCTAGGACATCCAAACCTCCACTGGGATCCAAGGTCCGGATAGCAGAAGAGGAGGAGAGGTACAGATACCAGCTGTCATGGAAGAGGAATTCGGAAGGAGGTGGCGAGAGAATCGGATACAGCACAGGGGACCAGTGTCGAAGCAGGTGCTGCTAGGATGGTATGATTCAATCCGCTTGTAACTCTAAAAGGAAATGCTAACCCCGTGAGCAGCAAAACCAGGAAAAATCCTCCCCTCTGTCCAGGAAAGATACTGGTCACAGTATGGGTTGCGGGTGCTGCTTTTGGGAGATAAACCGTACAAGAAGCAGACAGCTGAGTTAAGCAGGCTGGTCTGGGCAGAGATGCGTTTGGAAGAGAGCTATAGAGCTCTAAGGTGACATGTATCCCAAGCATGGAAGTCGAGGAAGACACGTTGACCCTGTGTCGTACGCATAGGGGAGGGGCCCAGACAGTGTCTCTGTCTAAACCAGGAAGTGAAGGAACAGCACACAGAGAATCTCCATTCCCACCCGATTGCCATCAGATACAATCATTAGAGATTGCTATCGAGGTTGTTTAATGCTTGGTGCACTTAAAGCACCCACTAAATGTGAGTACAATACTTTTTTTTAATAAAATATTGTTTATAAAAAGATGTTAGCACTATTGGAGTCCCCCCCTTTCTTTTTATGTGACACCGTATGGTACTATGAGGGATGTTACCTAGAGTGAAACAGTCTCCTGAGGGGCTGACACACCATCTACTCTGGGAAAGGTGACCCTGAAAGGGTAATCACACTATAAGACCTGTGCTTAAGTGATAGGTCACAGGAGTGGAGGTGAGGACCCAGACACATAGGGTGTTGCGGTGAAGGTCACCACGGAGGTTACCACTGGATGCACTATTTTGTCACTTTATAGTGGACTATATATATAAATCTTTGGGAAGTGCAATTTCCATTACAGAAGATTATAAACTGGCATTTTTTCCACAATTTTATTTAATACGTTTACACATTTGAACATATTTTTTAATATTTTCACCAATATTTCACTTATTTCTAAGTATTCACATAATCACTTATTTAATTGTTGATCACAAGGGCACGCTTTTCACTTTATATCTGATGATTGATTGTCACAAAAATATTTTTTATCTATTTATATTCATTGCACCTTAAATCTTATGATTGATTGTCATTTAAATATATATTAATTTTACTTACATTTATTACTGATTGTATTTTGCACATATATATATATATATATTTATTTGGAGCACTTTATATTGCGCAGCATTATTTATTTTTATATAGTCATATACACTTAAGAGAAAGTGCTGTGCCCGCTGCGATTCCCATAGAAAAGTGCTAGACCTGTTTAGCTCGCAGGAACAACACTATATATTTTCATCCCCTCTTCTTGCTTAAAACCTACCAGCCAGTACCACCACAATGAAACTGCATCCCCTTATACTGCAGCACAGTCACAGAAAAATGATTACACTTCTACCCATCAACCAAACCGAATATGTTTGACCCTTTTGTAGACATACAATCGTTTACCAGAATGCTCAACCTTCAATGTATCATGCAAACAAACTTTTAAAGAAACTTCCAGATTCTTCTGTGTACCCTCATTGAACAACATTAGACCGACTTAACATCAGAAAATAGTACCAACCCATCCACTTAACTGTTAGATGAGAGAGCTGCATCAAGATCATTTTCAAACATCAATCCATCCACCACCAATACAATCCACTATAATTGTAAGTTTGTGCCCACATTCAAAGCAAAAATTGTCATGGCAGAATTCAATAAATTGTGTGAAAGGAGAGAATACATTTATTACAGCTAGAAGAGGGAGAGAATACATTTATCACAGCTAGAAGAGGAAAGAAAGTCAAGAACTAGTTAACCTGAAATTAAATCCAGACATCTCCAGGTATCAAAAAATGCAGATACAGATGTAGGTATTATAATTTAAAATGAATCAGATTACCTTAGAAAAGCAAGGAGGATTCTTTTTTTTAAATCAGAAAAGTTTTATTGAAAATATGTAAGGTACACATAATATAGGATAATTACACAACGTCAGATCCGGAATAACAGTAATTATGTTCATATACATCTTACAATCCAAATATAGCAGTTGCATAGTTCTGTTTACCTTTTCATACTGCAGTGCGGACCGTGCAACAGTGACACCTGCAAGAGGGGGAAATGCATCGGACAGAGTAGCCAAGCTTGTCACTGTTGCACGGTCCGCACTGCAGGCAGCCGTGCACACCTGTCTTTTGAATGTCCGTAAGCTTCGTGTTTGATGTAAGTGCAATACTCTATTAATAAACCCACTCGTTTTAAAGATAAATGCACTATCAGTTCCTTTTTCTCTGCATATGATCAATCTCAAATCGAGTGAATCTGTTGCTTCACATATGTGCCCCCATGGCTGGACCCTTAATGCACATTGGAGCCTGATCCTGAGCTGCTATATATGTGGTAGAATTTTCTCCCCTGCTGCATGACCGCAGCCTTTTAGTAAGCAGCCATTATTTAGCTATTAGCACAAATTTGGATCACTGAGCACCTGGAGGAATACCTATTTCAGCATGGTTAATTCTGTGTCACTGGCTGTGGATTTTCCCTCACTTATGGGACTGGACTTTTTTCCTATTGTTTTTTGTTTTGGTTTCCTTTTTCACAGAGGCTTGGAGAGGCAGGAAAACTCCTGGACATTAGGGTAATGAAGACACCATGCATCCATACAGCCCACCTCCGCCATATGACATCCAGCCCACCTCTGCCATGAGATGGCTAAGAATGTTACCCCTCCCCTGGGAGGAGGATGGTACCGGAGGATGCCTGTCTAGGTGAGGGTCAAGAAAGCAATTGAAATCTCCCATGATCAACACTGGAATGTCAGGTTTATCAGCCAGATAGGTTAGCAATAATTGCAAAATTTCCCTTGAAAATGGAGGAGGAATGTAAACATAGGCTAAAATCATCATTAAAGTGTATAATTTACAATGTAGAAATATAAATCGGCCATAAGAATCCACCAATGAGTCCAATTCCTGGTAAGCAATTGATCTATGTATCAGAACACTCACCCCACGAGAATAAGCGGAGTGGGTGGAATGATACGCCACGCCAACCCAGGGGTAGTGTAAATGGTTCACTGTGCCTCACATTAGGTGAGTTTCCTGGAGACCTGTAATAGCTGGATGAAACGTCCGAAAGCAGGAGGTAATCATGGTGCATTTCAGTAGGTCGCTAACCCCCTGGACATTCCAGGTAACAAGTAGTGATGAGCCGAACACCCCCCTGTTTGGTTCGCACAGAACATCTCAAACAGGGGAAATGTTCTTGCGAACATGCAAACCCCATTAAAGTCTATGGGACACGAACATGAAAAATCAAAAGTCCTAATTTTAAAGGCTTAAATTCAAGTTATTGGCCCAAAAAAGTGTATGGGGACCCGGGTACTGCCCTGGGGGACATGGATCAATGCAAAAAATGTTTTTTTAAAACAATAATTTTTACAGGAGCAGTGATTTTAATAATGCTTAAAGTGAAACAATAAAAATGAAAAAATCCTTTAAATATCATGCCTGGGGGGCCCCTTAATGTGCCTGTAAAGTGGCCTATTTGTGCGATGTTTCTAGCCTGCTGCAGCAATACTGACATTTCTAAAGGAAAAAATGTCATTTAAACTTGCTTGCGGCTGTAATGTATTGTCGGCTCCCGGCAATAAAGATAAAAAAAACGAAAAAAGCAACGTGGGGTCCCCCCCAAGATCCATACCAGGTCCCTCAAGTCTGGTATGGATTTTAAGGGGAACCCCATGCCAAATAAAAAAAAAATGGCGTCGGGTTCCCCCTAAAATCCATACCAGACCCTTATCCGAGCACACAGCCTGGCTGGCCAGGATGGGGGTGGGGGCAAGTACCCCCCCTCCTGAACCATACCATGCAACATGCCCTCAACATGAGGGGGGTGCTTTGGGGCAGGGGGGGCTCTTTTCCAAAGACTTCTCCAAAACTGGCTTTTGTCATTATTTTTTTTTGTACACTTTTCTGGTGAATAGGTAGGGGTACGATGTACCCGATATCCATTCACATAGGGGAGGGGCCAGGATCTGGGGGTCCCCTTGTTAAAGGGGGCTTCCAGATTCCGATAAGACTCCCCCCCCGCAGACCCCCACAACCACAGTCCATGGTTGTGGAGAAGAGACCCCTGTCCCCATCAACATACCTCAATGGTGATCTCAGCATAGAAAAAAAGCTATTCAGTTGAAAGGATTGCATGAGGACTCGAGGGCATACAATGCGATTAAAGGAGAAGTGTTTTAACCTCAGGCAACGCAGGGGGTTCTTTACTGATAGGAATGACAGAAAAATGGACATGGAAGGAGGGAAGATTCCTCCTAGAATGGTTGCAACAAAGGGGGCTCACAGGGATGCTGGTGCAGACAAAAACTTTATTGGTGAGGATGCACACAAAAGAGTGAAACTCACATAATAAAATGTGTGAAGACTCATCAATCTAGACTGAATGACCCTGAAGACCCCTACGGGTGTCAGGATGTACAGAGACAGCAACAACACACGCTTCTATGCTCCACCCACCCAATCCTGCTCTAAAACACAGGCTAGATGTGATTTGTCTCAATCAGACCTTCAATCACTTTCATAAACCTGGACAACTGTGCATTTGGCCAACAGTAAACAGTCTGGGGGCCCTCTTGTGGCAAACTGGGCATGCCCATATGTTTAACCTTTGAAGCTGTTTGGCTTGTAACTGTGTGTGAAAAAAGTCACTTAAGGATTACTGATGTAATGGTAATGTCAGGTAAACAGTTTGGCTAATCAGCGAAATCGCGCATTGGCGCGAATACGCATGCGCGGCCAACTCCGGGCAAGTTCAGCTAAGAACGTGCGTGCGCCAATTCGCACACGCACACGCAGGACGTGACGGCGCTCGGCGCCAAGCGGCCTATTTAAACCCAGCAGTGACAGGTACTAGTTGCTGGATGATCTTCAGCTCCCTGTGTCCCTTGAGCCTTGTTTGCCTTTACCTTGGATTTCCTGTTGCCGACCCGGATTGCTTGACCATCGTCTCTTCTTGATACCTCTGGCTTTTTGACTCGTTGGCTTGTCCCTGGACTTTCCCAGTTTTCTCCAGTGTCTGACCCGGCTTGGCTATTTGACTCCGCTTCCCGTGTTCCTGCAGCACATCTGCCTGGCTTATCAAGTCTTCCAGATCCACCCTGGACATTCCATCCATTGGCCTCAGCCACCATCTGGCCATCCCAGCCGGCAACCCGTGCTACTTCGGGCACAGCACTCCCTGTCTCACCTCCAGGGGTGTTCTGCACCTAGCCGCAAGGGGAGCCCTCTCTACACACTTCGGCTTCGGATCAGGTACGTGACAGTATCATCCAGCCATGTCAGAAGCCGAGAGAGGTGCCTCCCCACTGGAAGCCTTATGTCAGCAAGTTGCAGCTTTAACCCAGGCTGTGAAGAATCTTCAGGAGGGTTACTTCCAACTGGAAGGTCGCCTGCAGTATCTGTCTACACCACCTCCGGCGGGCCCTGCGGATTCATCTACTGCAGCCTCTAACCCTGCTCCTTCAGCTTCGGGACCACCAGCTGCTATCCCCACCATGATGGCTCTTTCTCCTGAACCCAGAGTACCTCTGCCTGAACGTTTTTCTGGTGATCGCAGGAAGTTTAAATCCTTTAAAAACGCCTGCTCATTATATCTGGCTCTGCAACCCAGAACTTTTTCCTTGGAAGCAGTCAAAGTAGGGTTTATCATCTCCCTGCTGTCTGATGAACCCCAGTCCTGGGCCCACCATTTGCTGGAACAGAAGGACCCTGCTCTGGACTCTGTTGAGGTCTTCTTTAAAGCAATGGCCCAGCTATACGATGACCCACAACGCACAGCCACTGCCGAGGCAACACTTCACAAGTTACAGCAAGGCCGACGCCCCGTGGAAGATTACACCGTAGACTTCCGTAGGTGGTCCGCAGACACAGGCTGGAACGAGGCCGCCCTCAAACATCAATATCGGCTAGGCCTGTCGGAAACTCTCAAGGATGAGTTAGCACGGGTTGAGACCCCCACTACTTTGGAGGAGCTCATTCAACTGGCCATCCAGTTAGACAGACGTTTTCGGGAACGCCGATCTGAACGTGCTCAGTCTTTTCGGCCTGCTTGGATGCTACCCAGGGTGCCACCACCTCCTACACCTTTACCGACTGCTGCCAGCCCAATGCCACCCGAGGAGCCTATGCAGATCGGGGTGGTCCGTTCAGCCTTAACCCCTGCAGAAAGACTTCGTCGCAGGCAACAGAACTTATGTCTGTACTGTGGGGACAATGGACATTTCCTTCGTGACTGCCCAGTCAGACCAAGTAAGTCGTTCATTTCCCATCATATGCATCTTCAAACCCCTGGATCTTCCCCCACTCACCTGGTCCTCCTTGTTTCGTTGCAGGTGGCAGGAGGGGAGATCAGGCTGCCAGCCATTATTGACTCTGGAGCCTGCAGTTGTTTCCTGGATATCTCACTGGCAAGAGAACATCACTTACCTCTCCAGACCAAGAACCGTAAGCTTGAAATCCACCTTGCAGATGGCACAACTCCCAGATCCGGGCCCATCATCCAGGAGACCTTACCTATTCTTGCCACCACCGGCCCTGGCCATCACGAACTTCTTCACTTTGACGTTCTTCCTTCACCCATGTTCCCTGTTATTTTGGGTATCCCCTGGCTCCGGGCACACAACCCATTGATAGACTGGTCAACAGGGGAAGTATCCTTTAAGTCCGCATACTGCCTACAACATTGTGTGGCTCCTGAGACCCCGTCTCCTGCTGGTTGTTTCTCTATTCAGCCGGTTTCCAATACCAGCCAAGATGTTCCTTCTGTATACCACCACTTCCTTGATGTCTTTGATAAAAAGAAAGCGGACTCATTACCACCTCATCGTCCCTACGATTGCCCGATAGAGCTGCTACCTGGGGCCGAAATTCCTTTCGGTCGTATCTTCCCGCTCTCAGAGACTGAGCTTGAAGCCCTACGGCAATACATTGACGAGAACCTCAAGAAAGGGTTCATTCGACCCTCTTCCTCTCCGGCCGGAGCCGGCATCTTTTTTGTAGAGAAGAAGGACCATACCCTAAGGCCTTGTGTGGATTACAGAGACTTAAATAAAATCACTATAAAGAACCGGTACCCACTCCCTCTTGTGCCTGAGCTTTTCCAGAGGTTCCGCTCCACTCAAGTCTTCACCAAATTAGACCTACGAGGTGCTTATAACTTGGTACGGATCCGTGAAGGCGACGAATGGAAGACTGCTTTTCGAACCCGTTTCGGGCACTTCGAATATCTGGTTATGCCCTTCGGGCTCTGCAATGCCCCTGCCACCTTCCAACATCTAGTAAACGACATTTTCAGAGAATTCCTGGACAATTTCCTTATTGTTTACTTAGATGATATTTTGATTTTTTCTGCCAACTTGGAGTCCCACAGAATACATGTGCAAAAAGTATTGGCCACTCTCAGAAAACACGGGCTTTATGCAAAGGCGGAGAAGTGTGAATTTGAGAAGTCATCAATACAGTTTCTGGGTCTGATCATTTCCACGAATGGAATAGCTATGGACCCTCAAAAAGTGTCTGCCATCCTGGAGTGGCCTGCTCCCACGGACAAGAAGGGTATCCAGAGGTTTGTGGGTTTTGCAAATTTTTATCGCAGATTTATTAAAGACTTTTCCCGCATCATTGCCCCCATTACTCAAATGACCCGGCAACACACTCGCTTCCTCTGGTCCTCAGAGGCTCAAGAAGCGTTTGACAGACTTAAGGCTGTATTCACCAGTGCCCCCGTGCTACAACATCCGGACCCGGCCTTGCCTTATGTCCTTGAAGTTGATGCCTCAGAAGTAGCCACGGGAGCAATTCTCTCGCAACGCCAGGGACCTAAAGCTCTGCTCCACCCAGTAGCTTTTTTCTCCCGAAAACTCACTCAGCCTGAAAGAAATTATGATGTAGGGGACCGAGAACTGCTGGCCATCAAAGCAGCACTTGAGGAGTGGCGGTACTTGTTGGAAGGCGCAGCCCATCCAATTATGATCTTTACCGATCATAAAAATCTCGAGTATCTCAGATCTGCCAGACGCTTGAGACCACGACAAGCCAGATGGGCCCTGTTCTTTTCTAGATTCAATTTTCATCTTACGTACCGGCCAGGATCCAAGAACGGGAAAGCAGACGCTCTCTCACGGATGTTCCCGGAAACTCCTATTGATGTCACCCCTAGCACAATCTTGTCTGCCCAAAATTTTTTGTTAATCCAGCCGGATCTCAGGACTACCCTTGAACGGGCCTCTGCCCAATGCACTGCCTCTGAGACTTCTTCACTCCAGAAACATGGTAATTTTTTTTTACATAAAAATAAAATTTTTGTTCCCCAGGAAGCCAGACTCACGGTTCTTAAAGCATGCCATGACCATCTATTAGCCGGTCACTTTGGGGTCCGTAAGACCCTGGATCTCATCCAACGGTCCTATTGGTGGCCGAATGTCAGACAAGACTGTAAGGAGTATGTGAGTTCCTGCACAACCTGCCTTCGGAGTAAGGGCAGCCATGTCCAAGCCTGGGGTCTATTGAGACCACTTCCTGTTCCTAAGCAACCTTGGGAAATGCTATCCATGGACTTTATAGTGGATCTACCTTCTCCAGAGGGATTTTCTACAATTATGGTGGTAGTAGATCGCCTATCTAAAATGGCTCACTTTGTGCCCATGGTTGGCACTCCTTCGGCCGTAGACACGGCGCATACCTTTATCAAGGAGATTGTGAGGTTACATGGTTTGCCCAGCAGCATCGTGTCCGACCGAGGAGTACAATTTACCTCCAGATTCTGGAGGGCTCTTTGCAAGATCTTCAATATCGAGGTCTGTCTATCATCAGCGTATCATCCTCAAAGTAACGGCCAGACAGAGAGGACAAATCAAACCCTTGAACAATACCTCCGCTGTTTCTCTACATTCTCACAGGACAATTGGGTAGCTTTGCTCCCGTGTGCCGAGTTCGCATACAATAACCCCCTTTTACGCTTCTACACATCAGTCTCAGTTTTTTGCGAACTATGGGTTTCATCCATCTTTTCTGTCCAGTCCGATGCCTGAATCTTCGGTACCTGCTGTGCAAGATAGGATAACATTCCTCCAAGAAAATTTCCTGCTCCTACAAAGGACTATGCAAAAGGCACAAGAAGACTACAAACAGTTTTATGATAAAAGGAAGAAGGACAGTCCTGCTTTGAAGGTAGGAGATAAGGTGTGGCTGTCCACCCTTAACCTCAAGTTGCCCTGCCCTTCTAAGAAGTTGGGGCCAAGGTTCATTGGTCCCTTCCCTATCAAGAAGATAATTAACCCTGTGGCCTTTGAACTGTGCCTCCCTAATACGTACAAAATCCATCCAGTGTTCCATGTATCCCTGCTCAAACCAGCTAAATCTGGTCCCTTTCCAAATAGAGACGATTTGCCTCCACCTCCAGTTCTAGTTCATGGCGAAACGGAGTATGAGGTTGAATCCATTCTGGATTGCCGTAGAAGGGGGAGACATACCCAATATCTGGTAAAATGGAAAGGCTACCCTCCGGAGGAAAGTTCTTGGGAACCTGCCCAAAGCATACATGCTCCCAGGCTGTTACGGGACTTTTTTAAAAAATTTCCTGGAAAACAAGCCCTCTTGGGCATCCGGAGGCTGCCCCTCAGGGGGGGGCACTGTCAGGTAAACAGTTTGGCTAATCAGCGAAATCGCGCATTGGCGCGAATACGCATGCGCGGCCAACTCCGGGCAAGTTCAGCTAAGAACGTGCGTGCGCCAATTCGCACACGCACACACAGGACGTGACGGCGCTCGGCGCCAAGCGGCCTATTTGAAACCCAGCAGTGACAGGTACTAGTTGCTGGATGATCTTCAGCTCCCTGTGTCCCTTGAGCCTTGTTTGCCTTTACCTTGGATTTCCTGTTGCCGACCCAGATTGCTTGACCATCGTCTCTTCTTGATACCTCTGGCTTTTTGACCCGTTGGCTTGTCCCTGGACTTTCCCAGTTTTCTCCAGTGTCTGACCCGGCTTGGCTATTTGACTCCGCTTCCCGTGTTCCTGCAGCACATCTGCCTGGCTTATCAAGTCTTCCAGATCCACCCTGGACATTCCATCCATTGGCCTCAGCCACCATCTGGCCATCCCAGCCGGCAACCCGTGCTACTTCGGGCACAGCACTCCCTGTCTCACCTCCAGGGGTGTTCTGCACCTAGCCGCAAGGGGAGCCCTCTCTACACACTTCGGCTTCGGATCAGGTACGTGACAGGTAAGTACACCACCATGGTGTCATTGTTCCATATTGAGGAAAACAAAGAAAAAGTCTTCCTATGGTGCTGGTCCTGTCTCCTGGCAGGATTGCTCCAGAATGGCCTGACTACGCAGAGCAGTTCATGAGATAGTATCCTAAAGGGGTAGCGGCTTAAACAGCCGAATAGCTTAAACAGCAGGGAGAAGTGTAATCGTCTCTAATGAGGAACCCCAAAAGTTTTGGGAGGGGATATCAAACTTCCCCTGCAGCGGCAGATTGCCGAAGATGTAGCTAGCTGGCTTAGTAGTCTGGATGGGGCAACACTAAAGCATCACCTGATTAGGTTAGATGTAGCATAGCTGAAATGCATAATAT
Organism: Pelophylax lessonae; assembly: GCF_965119305.1. NCBI lineage: Eukaryota > Metazoa > Chordata > Amphibia > Anura > Ranidae > Pelophylax > Pelophylax lessonae. Next base: position 725,288,004 of record NC_138768.1, read on the forward strand.
CCGTATTGGACCTCGAGGCTTGGATTCCTTAGAGTTCTCGGGGTGTGGTATACCGACAATGCATCATGTATAATCCAGTATAGGGTATAAGTATTGGAAAATAGGCTCTTACCAAACGTCCCCCCGTTATCACCAAGACAGCCAGGAAAAAGATGCCTTCTCTAGCCTTCAGGTCCCGAAAATAAGCAGCAGGTGCAGATCGTGACTTGCCGTACCATCCAGTGTCAGAATGTCACTGCTGCCAATCGCAGCGGACGTTTCCGATACTTCCGCCAGTAAGCTTGTTTGACAGGCTGAGTCCCGTGTCCGGAAGTGATCTTCGCAGCTTTTCCGGGTCGCGGCAGGGATGTAGCGGCCAGTCAATTCCACACAGTATAGTATAGAGCAGGAGACAGTGGGTGGGTGGAGCGACAGCGTGTGACGTCGACGCGTTTCGCGTGCTTGCGCACGCTTCCTCAGGACGTCATAACGTTGTCCGGGCCTTGTTTAAATAGCCTGTATCCTTGGTTACGCTAGTTAGCAATTACATGCTCCGGTGAACGTCACGACTGAGGCCATCTAGCGGTACTAACATGGTACTGCTGACAGAGTGCCGTTTCAATCCAGTCCATATTGTTCCAAGTGTCGATCACAACTGACCCTTAAAACTTGACGATAATGGATTCTAAAAAGAGGAGGGGGAATAACAAAGCCCCCTTGCCTCTAGAGAGTTAAGATGGCTGATGGCATAATTTTCAAAAAAAATATATATATAATAAGGGTGGCTAATACATTTAGCTCATATAGTAATAGATGTCTACATACACAAATGCTCCCCTTTAATGCAGACATATTGATCTTCACAATAATAATGCAGAGCATGGCAGCAACTACCGTGTCGAACATCATACACTGTATTTGTTTTTTCTATTTTGACCATTAGGTGCCTGGTTTTACTGGTTTCTATACTACTATAGTTATTTCCCCCAAGAGACACATGGTAAATACTGATGGGGAGCCATCAGAGACTTCAGGGGGGGGGGGAAAGGAGGAGAGAGATGGGGGTAATGGATGCCTGTGGTGAATTTGGGAACTGTCTATCCAGAATGGAATCAGTAAAGAAATTACCAATCATTATTTGAGTTTTCAAAGAGTTCTTTAATAGACTCCTTTAGAGTATATGCTGATATCTCAATTACTGATAATAAACTGGTACAACAAGTTGAACCCTATAGGGGGTGAGGTACCTCTGTAAAGTAACTGTTGTGTTGTAGTCAAGTCCTATCTGAATAGTCAGTATGATGGACAGGACCCCACAGTCCTTAATAAGAGACACCATCCATTGGTGTCATAATTTCTCATTAATTTGGTGTGTGTACCTCAACCCCATAAGTTTCACATAAGGGCAATAGAAGTTAGGGGTCCAAAAAGACCTTGAGGCTCAGTTCATTGTTGAGCCCAAAGGGGGCAAGTGTAGAGAGCCTAAAAATCCAGGCTTTTTCCTCACGTAGAAGTACTTGATCGAAGTCACCCCTACGTGATGAAATATTTAGGGCCCAAAACCCCTTTACCTTTAGGCCCCTTGGGCTACCATCGTGTTTCTCAATGAAGTGCTGTGCGAGCGGGGTATTTTCTTTTAGCCTTATACTTTTCAGGTGTTCCCCTATCCTAATTCTAAGTGGCCTTTTCTTTTTGCCTATATATAGTTTCCTACAGGGGCAAGTAATTTGGTATAAGAGACGTGACGTGCTGCAATTGATAAATGAGGTTATCTTGAATTTTTTCGTCCCGGTAGAGTCAGAGAAAGAGGAGGTTTTTTCTACAAATTCGCATATGTGGCAATGCCCACATGGGAACATGCCCTTTAATTTAGGTAGATCAGACAACGAGTTTCTTTGGGATTTGGTTCTAGTGAACTCTGAGCGAACCAAGTGGTCACTCAGATTCCTTGCTCTTCTTGCCACCATAAGTGGTTTTGGACCCACAATATTCTTCAGTCTCTCGGTATTCTGTAGTACGTGCCAGTGTCGCTCTAGTATACTTTGCACTTCTCCCCATTGGGTACCATATTTGGTGATTAATCTAGGTGGTGCCGAGGTTTGGTCATTGATCTTAGGGATAGGTGTAAGGAGTTGGTCTCTTGTTTTTTGGCCTGCTTTTCTTTTTGGCGCTCTGGAGTGTACGGTGGGAATATCCCCTTTCTCTAAATCTTGAGTACAGTTTTTTGGCCTCCTTCACATATTCGCTATATTTTGAACAATTACGTTTTAATCTTATAAACTGGCCTACTGGAATGCCTTTCTTTAGAGCGGTTGGGTGTAGGCTATGCGCTCTCAGGAGGGTATTTTCGGCTGTTTGCTTCCGGAAAGGGGAAGTAACCAAGCCCCCATTTTCCAAACTGATATTAAGATCAAGGAATGAGATTCGTTGTTTGTCCCAAGTATATGTGAGATGGATATTACGGGGGTTGTTGTTTAATTCCCCCATAAAGTCTTGGAGCTGTATTAGTGTCCCATCCCAGACCAGTAGCACGTCGTCTATGTACCTCAGTCACGTGGACGCATGGCTGTGGTACATAGACGAGGCGTACACGGTTTCTTCCTCCCAGAGTCCCAGGTGAAGGCACGCGTATGAAGGGGCCCAAGGTTCCCCCATTGCTGTGCCCCTAACCTGTTGGAAGTACTGACCCACAAATTGAAAAAAGTTGTGGGACAGTGCAAAATCCAGGATATCCACAAGGAATTCATTTTGTGCTGCAAAGAAGGGGAACTTTTTCTCTAGGAAGTGATAGACTGCTAGTATGCCCCATTCATTGGGGATTGAGGTATATAGAGATTCCACATCTATTCCAACTAGTATCACTTCCCCTTCAAAATGCAGATCCCAGATTTTGTTCAGGACATAGCCTGTATCCCTTACGTAAGAGGGTAGATCAAGAACTAGTTCTGGACTTCCGGTTCCGGCGCCCATGGAGAAGGAGTGATCTCCTCGGCTCCCGCTGCACCCGCCGCTAATCTATATATAAATCCACGGCAGGAGGCCGTTCAGAGGGCGCCTACACACACCGTGACCCCCCCTACTGATCCGGGGACCGGAATGGACCGCTTTATTGAGCGCCAGCGCTCCCAGACAGGAACTGTCACGGAGCGGCCGGAGACAGCCACCTCACACATAGCAGCTGACATGGCTGCGGCTGCACGCGCGGGAAGAGAGGAGGGGGGGAATCTCTCCCTGCCTCTCTCGCTTCAGCCTTGTCCCCTTCAACCTACCACTGCTCCTGGAGGTGAACCAATGGACCCAGCCTATCTTAAAATGGCTGAGGCAGTGGCGGCAATCCTATCACCCACTATTAAAGCAACTATTGAAGCGGCAATGCACCAGGGACTGACACAATTACAAAAGGAGCTCTCAGCTCACAAGCACCAGATCCAGGAAGCTGAGCAGCGGATTTCATCCTTGGAGGAAGAAACCCTGATGAACAGCAGGGACTTAAATTATCATGACAAGGCTCTCCAGGCACTGCAAGATAAAATAGAGGATTTGGAGAACCGTTCCAGAAGGAACAACCTCCGTATTATAGGAGTTCCTGAGTCGGTTCAAGGGGAGGCGATCCACTTACTGTGCACTGAAACTATCCCGCAGGCTCTGGGCATGCCATCCCCATGTATTGTTGAAAGAGCACACAGGGTGGGAGCGCCAAACGAATCCCGGAAGAATCCACGACCCATCATAGCCAGGTTCTTAAACTATGCGGACAAGAACACTATCTTGCTGAAATTCAGACGGCAGCGTTCCCTGCAACTACATGGTTCCTCAATACTACTTTTTGCAGATTACTCCGCCGAGGTCTCAAAGCAACGCAAAGCTTTCTCAAAGGTATGCTCTTCCCTCTTCGATCAACAACTTAAATTCACCTTGGCGTACCCAGCAGTGCTTCATGTCACCTCCCCTGATGGAGAACGCCTGACCTTCCACTCTCCTTCTGATGCGGAACATTTCCTCTCATCCCTCCCGTCACCGATGGATGACACCACCACCATCGCCAGGAAAGCTTCGCTCTCCCGCAAAGCGCAACTGACACCTCCCAAAGACTCCACTAAAAAAGGACGCTTTGGTGATCCATCCTCTCTGAGAGCCATCACCTGATCGCTGGACAACTCGCCCTCTTGAGGGACTTCGTCCACCTTCCTTGATCTCAACGTTTCCCTTTTTCTCCCCGGATCATAAGTTTGCCCGACAGCTGCACGAGTTCTGACTGCCTACGCTACTACATCCCCTCGAGCAGCTATACCCACCCGATTACGGGCGAACTGGTTTGACTAAAGTTGTAGATTACTGTTATTCTGGTTTGTGTATCTGCATTGTTGATGGTGACTTGTATACTGTCACCAATGTTTTCCATTCATGGCCTCCTTGCACTAACAGGCTGAGCATGATAACTAGCCCCCTAGCGTGCCTCCTTGCCTTCATTGTTTGGTAACTTAGGCATTGGGGTTGTGGAGCCACCCTTGTTCACTCCCTTCCACATGGTGAAAAAAGTGAAGTCCTTACTTCGCGCTCCCCCGCGGGGACCCCGAGTCCCCTACTCCCCTGTTGTTCACTTCACAGCCCCTTTGCACTGGCACCCCCCTGTTTCTTCCCTTCCTCTCTCACCACCCCTGGTACCTACCCTATATCTTGACGAATACGCTATGTGACTACCATTGAGATCCCAAATGCTTAGCTACCGATTTCTGCCCATACGGCTGCTATGGCCACCCTAAAGATCATATCCTGGAATGTCAAAGGCCTTCGCTCCCCAAATAAGAGGATGATGATCCTCCGCCATTTAAAGAGATTAGGGGCAGACGTTGCATTCCTGCAGGAGACTCATCTTGCGGAGGGCGACTTGCGCTTTTTGAAGAAGCTCTGGGTTGGCGAGGCAGTGTGCTCTCCGGCGGTGGGACGCAAAGCCGGAGTAGCCATACTGATACACAAAAATCTCCCCTGCGTAATGTTATCCACGGTGCATGATGACATAGGCCGCAGAGTGACGGTCTCACTCAAACTGCCATCCCGCACCGTGCAAATCTCCAACATTTACGCCCCTACACCTCCTTCGGCAGAATTCAACAGAGACACCTCGACCTGGCTGCTCCAAAATCCTGCACCTTTTCATGTCATTGGGGGAGACTTCAATGATGTTATGAATTTACAGGAGGACCGGAAGCAACGCAGGCCGAGACCTCCCACACATGTTCAGACACGGTCCACGAGAGAAACCGCACTCAACTCTATGTCAGCTGCCCTACATCTGGTAGACTCTTGGCGCCTTAGTCACCCCACTGACAGGGAATTTTCATTCTACCCCCCCCCACAAGACTCCATGGCAAGGCTGGACTACCTTTTTGTTACTCCGGAATTGGTAAAGTCCATCCATCACACCGATATCCATAGTATTGCCATTTCCGACCACTCTCCGGTTTCATTGACCCTACTAGTGGCCCCCTCTACTGCCCCTTCTAATTGTTCCTGGAGACTCCCTGGGTTTCTCTTAGATAATGACGATTTCCAACAACATGTTCGTAAGTCCTGGGAGGACTATGCTTCACTGAACCAGGGTCATTTGGATGACCCTGTTCTATTTTGGGAAGCGGGTAAAGCGGTCCTCCGGGGCGCCATCATAGCGTACACGGCTTCATATCGCAAGTCTCTTACGCAACACTACAGCAAAGCCAGTGAACGTCTCCGCATGGCACAACTAGAGCTCACCGTCTCCGACTCCCCCGATCGTATTGCTGACTGGCATTCTGCCAAGAGGCAATTTGATCACTGGGCTGAACAAATAGAGAACACCAAACGCTCGCGATTTGCAGCAACACTTTTTCGATTCGGCAATAAACCCGGCAAATTGCTCTCCAGACTGATTAAGGGCCCCCACCGACCAACGCACATCTTAGCTCTTAAAGATAGCTCTGGGACCCTGACACACACCCCACAGGAGATAAGCGACATATTGGAGGATTATTACAAAGCACTTTACAGTAGTGACCCCATAAATCACGAGTCTGCCCAAGCCTTCTTAAATGCCTTGTCCCTCCCCTCCCTCTCTGTCACACAATTGGAGCAGATTAACGCCCCAATCACTTCAGAAGACATTAGTAAAACCGTTTCTAATATGGCATCTCACAAAGCTCCGGGGCCTGATGGATACCCACCTGAATTTTATAAAACGTTCAAGGACACGCTCTTGCCCACGCTCACTTTGCTCTACAGCGATATGTGGCAGAAGGGCACGTATTTGCCATCGGGCACTCAAGCATACATAAAGCTGTTAGCCAAGAAGGGCAAGGATCCTACCCTACCCGGATCGTACCGCCCAATATCCTTACTGAACGTTGACGCGAAAATCCTGTCCAAAATCATAGCATCCAGGATTGCCCAAGTTCTCCCTATGCTCATCCATCCTTCACAGGCAGGCTTTGTCAGGGGCAGGTCAGCAACGGCAAACATCCGCAAAGTTATAGCGGTACTGGAACATGCTAAAGCCAACCCCACTGCTCAACTCGCTATAGTTACACTAGATGCCGAGAAGGCTTTCGATAACATCAATTTTGACTGGCTGTTCCTATCCCTGACAAAGCTGGGCTTCTCTGGTAGAATTTTGAGCTTTCTGAAAGCCCTGTATGCATCCCCCTCTGCACGCATCCTCACCTCATTAGGCATGACGAACCCCATATCACTCCACAAAGGGACGCGTCAAGGGTGCCCCCTGTCCCCCGTACTGTTCAACATGGCCATGGAACCTCTTTCCAGGTTTCTACTCTCCTCGGCCCCCATTCATGGGATCACTTTGGGGGAGGAAGAGTTGAAGACCGCCCTCTTCGCGGACGATCTTTTACTTTTTACGTCGCAGCCCAGCGGTGATCTCCCTAAAATCTGCTCCCTGCTAGAAGAATTCAGGACCATAACAGGACTGAAAGTTAACTTTGATAAAAGTGAAGTTCTCCCTCTAACCCAACCAGTAATTGATCATTGGGACCCCTCTCTCCCCTTCCCGCTTACTCTCGACCACATTACCTATTTAGGTATCAAGATAGGCAGACTCCCCTCTTCCTTATATCAACTCAATTATGTCCCTCTGATAGAAAAGATTGTCAGGGAACTTGAGATGTGGATGACTCTGCCCCTGTCGCTCTTCGGAAGGTGCCACCTGGTCAAAATGGTTAGCTTTCCACGCTTGCTGTATCCGCTTCAGACGATCCCTATTCTCCTTAAACATAAAGATGTCCGCACTTTAAACAGAGCCATAGCCTCATTTCTTTGGAACAAGAAAAGATCTCGCATCTCCATTGCCAAACTGCACCTTCCGAGGAGCGAGGGGGGAGCTGGCCTACCCAATATCAGGCTCTACAATTTGTCATGCCTCCTACGCTATGGCCTGGACTGGCTTGCGGAGTCCTCTACCTTCTCCAACTATGCTCTTGAAGCCAATGTGGTGCGACCGTTGAAACTCTCTGGCATACTCCATAGCAAACTGCAATCTCTCCCCGACTCTCTCCGGCACCATCTACTCATCCGGGATACCTTAATCGCTTGGAGAGAAATTAGGAAGCACCTCGGAGTACCGTCCTCTATTTCAAAACACCTACCGCTTCATGGCAATCCATCCTTCCCCCAATCTGGAGTCTACACTCCGTACCAACTTTGGGCACACAAAGGTCTCACCTCAGTCTACTCTTTTGTCCGGCCGCCCGACTCTTCCATCAAACCATTCTCAGAGCTTGCTGCGGAATTCAACCTGCCACAGTCTCATCTTTTCTATTACCACCAAACTGTTTCCTTCATCAAATCTTGCTCCTGTTATCCTTCGAAGAGTTTTCAGACAACATTTGTGGATGACTTAATTCACCGGAAACATTACTCCATCTCTCTCATCTATGGCCAGCTTGTGATGCACACAAATAAGATTACGGTGGAAACGTTGTTCGATAAGTGGGGCTCCGACTTCCCTCAAACGGACTTGGCACAGAATATTCTGAACGGTTACCTAACACTGAGGAAATATGTACTAGCCGAAACATGGAGAGAAACCCAGTTTAAGTTAATCCACAGGGCTTTTATACCAGCCTTCTACAAGTCTGACCCGGGCACTACTGCTACCTGCCCCAAGTGCAATGACAACAGGCCGACCCTGGCTCACAGATTCTGGCATTGTCAGGTGATCTCAGTGTTCTGGGACCTTGTGTTGGACTTTATCCATTCTGTCCTAGACATTCGCCTGGAGAAGTCTCCACATTTTCTGCTTTTCGGTTGTGAAGCTCCGAGCTTGGCTACAGGGTCCTCTAAAAAGAAGAATGCACCGACCCCTCAATGGGCCTACCTCTGCGCTTTGGCAGCCAGGAAAGTCATACTAAAGACCTGGATCTCTAATGTCTCCCCCACAATCTCTATGGTATGCAACGACTTGAAAGCCCTACTCTATATGGAAAAAACTGACCTTGAGACCAGGAAATTTCTCTCCACGGAAACATTTTTTGCTAGATGGCGGTCATTCATTGAGCGAAAATTTCACGAAGATGAAAGGAGAACTTTAATGACCTCATTCCAGTATACGAAATGGTATCTGCAAACCTCTATTGCAAACACTTTGGGTAATCTGAAGGTCTAAGACATACATAGATCCACGTGAATCTCAGGAATGTAACTTAACCCTTCTTCCCTCATTTTAATCTGATTCTCATGGTTGTATTCCAACTCCCCCCCCCCCCCTACACATTCCTATATCCTCTTTCCTCCCCACCCCCAATACCACTGTTATAGCTTATGTCAGGTTACGTGGCCAGTACAGAGTCATCCGTATCTGTCTTTCTGATGTTTATTGGTTGATGTTCTCCTCCCGTCCCATGCGAGAATGTTTCAACCCCTTCCCCCCTTTGCTACTTTTCTTCCCCGAGGTCCTTTAGTTTGTATTTAACGTTTGTACCCTCATATATGTGAACTTTTGGGCCCATATTGTTTCAAAATAGTTTCAAAATGCCTCATGATTTTGTGGTAAAACGTACACCTTATTGTTGCCTTACTAGATTATGCACTTTGTTTGTACAACATGTTGTTTTTTCAATAAAAATATTATTAAAAAAAAAAAAAAAAAAAAAAGAACTAGTTCTTTGATGAGCGAATCTAGGTATTTCCCCACTTTTTCCAAGGGGCCCCCCACCGCTGAGCCAATGGGTCTCCCAGGGGGGTCCAATGGGTTCTTGTGAACCTTGGGGATAATGTAAAAGGTGGGGATGTTGTAGTCAGTCACTTTCAGGAAGTTATTTTCTTTAGTAGTGATAAGGCCTGCTTCCCTGGCAAACTCAAGTTTTTCATTGAGTTTAACCATGACTTTAGGAAAGGGGTTCTCCTTTATTTTATTATAGGTGGATTTATCTGATAGGAGTCTAGCTGCTTCTTTCTCGTAGTTGGCTTCAGAGAGCAATACAACATTTCCTCCCTTGTCGCTCTTTTTAATTACTAAACCCTTTGCTTCCTTCAGTTCTTTTAGGGCAATTCTTTCATCATTGGTGAGATTGTCTGGCGACGACCACTCCCAGCACACCTTCTTAAGGTCTTCCTCTACCAGGGTAATAAAAATATTTAGCCATTTATTACTTCTAAATTTTGGCATTGTAGTTGATCGTATACGAATATTAGCCTTTCTAGACCCCGGAGTACTGTCTGGGGGTTCATCGTCGCTGGACTTATTCTCATCAAGTAATGAAGTTAAGATTTCAAGAGCTTCCTGGTCATTTGGACCCAACATCTGTTGATTATTGGCTGTAGTTTCATCAGTTGAGTGGAGTAGTTTGTAATAGACCTTTCTCAGAAAGAGACACACATCCTTGTAAACTTCGAAGTGATCCATTTTGTCAACCGGTGAGAAAGAGAGACCCTTCTCCAGTAGATTTATGTGTCTCTGGTCTATAGGGAAGTCAGAAAGATTGACTACCTTTTGATCTTTGGAATCAGCAGTAGGTGCCTGAATGGAAGTTAGTTTGTACTGGGGCTCGTCGGGGACCGTGATGATAAGCTGTCCTATCTCCCATTCCCCGCCTGGGTTCTCCGTTCCCTGGTCTCTACTCTTTCTCCTCCTCTTGCCTCTTCTCTTCCTCTTCCCCTTCCCTTGGATGTCTTTTTTAGGATACCCTTTGGGACTGTGGGGGGGGGGGGGGGTTGTTGGAGTCTCCCTGTTGGTCTTCCCCTAAAAAAACCACAGACCTTTCCTCTTCTTCGCTCCCTGATTGGATGGATTAATTCCACAATCTATTTCTTAGTGTGCTACCTCTCCTATGTGACCTACTTCTCCTAGAGGAGAGATCAAAGTTTTCCCCGGTTTCCCAGTCCCCAAGATCCCATTGGAACTTGGATTGTTTGGTGTTACGTAGAATTTTTTGTGCTTTCACAATTTCTTTTTTGAGGTATTCGTTTTGACGTTCAAATTCTTCCAGGTCTTTTAGTGGCTCTAGTTTCTCTGTCGTTAGTTTGATCTCATCCTCTAGCTCTGCTAGCTGGATTTTTTCCTCCTCAATGATGAGCTTCATAACATCGAGCCCATGCTGTATACAGACTGCTTTCCATTTCTGTAGGAACCTATCTGTATGTAGATGTGTTGCTGGGATCACTCTTTCCCTCAGCCCTCTCTGGATAATACCCTGTTCAACATATGACTCGAGGGAAAGGATGTCCCATTTACGATTCAGAGACTTAATTAGTAATTTCTTATGCTCCTTGAATTGCGTCCTAAGGTTTTCCCCAATGGTTTCTTCAGGCGTCAAATTTTTACCAAATGCTGCCCTAATCTCTGCATCAAAATTGTCACCAAGAACAAATGCCATAATTCACGTCAAAATTAAGTTTAAAATATTCGTCAAAGAATAAAAAACACTGAGAACACGTATGAACCAGGGGGGTCCACAGGGTCAGACCATCATCACCTAAGTCTGCTCGTAATCACTTGCTGATATCAGTCCAAGTAGATTCATCTATAATCAAGGGAAACTGTATGTACAAAATGATAAAAGGCTGAATCACAAGGTGATGTTCTCAAGCTGAACTGAACCAGTGGGCGAGAAACAATTGGGTCGTGCCTAACGGTCTATTGCGACCGGGAACCCTACGCAACCAGAGATAGGAATGACAGAAAAATGGACATGGAAGGAGGGAAGATTCCCTCCTAGAATGGTTGCAACAAAGGGGGCTCACAGGGATGCTGGTGCAGACAAAAACTTTATTGGTGAGGATGCACACAAAAGAGTGAAACTCACATAATAAAATGTGTGAAGACTCATCAATCTAGACTGAATGACCCTGAAGACCCCTACGGGTGTCAGGATGTACAGAGACAGCAACAACACACGCTTCTATGCTCCACCCACCCAATCCTGCTCTAAAACACAGTTGGTACAGGCTAGATGTGATTTGTCTCAATCAGACCTTCAATCACTCTCATAAACCTGGACAACTGTGCATTTGGCCAACAGTAAACAGTCTGGGGGCCCTCTTGTGGCAAACTGGGCATGCCCGTATGTTTAACCTTTGAAGCTGTTTGGCTTGTAACTGTGTGTGAAAAAAGTCACTTAAGGATTACTCATGTAATGGTAAGTACATCACCATGGTGTCATTGTTCCATACTTTACTGTTAGGGCTACAAGATTGTGGAATTCTCTACCACAAGAGGTAGTTTCTGCGGGAAGTATGGCTACTTTCAAAAGACTCTTGGATGTACATCTCAAGTATCAGAACATTTAGGGGTATGAGAGATGATTACGGCCATACACACCTACACAGGTTGAACTGGATGGACTTTTGTCTTTATTCAACCTCAACTACTAAGTAACTATGTAACTATGTAACCCCACACCATTTTTTTTTTATTTTGGTGCGGGGTTCCCCTTAATACCCCATACCAGACCCAAGGGGCCTGGTATAGACTGGGGGGGACCCCATGCCATTTTTTTCAGCAATACTGACATAAACGGATATACTGTAAACTGAAGTGCCTATATATATATATATATATATATATATATATATATATATATATGTATATATATATATCTATTGTGGGAGATTAGCTCGGTGGCAGGTATGGATGACCCCTTGGGGGGGTGCGTTTACACAGGGAGATAGCCGAGAAGTGGTTGCAAACAACAGTTTGGTTTATTCTTGCAATTTACTTCACCCAAGTGCAAGCCTCAAAAACATCAAAATAAAAATAAAACACAAAATAAATCTTTGCCACTGTGGGCGGCTACCTTCTCACATACAGGAACCTACCTACGGAGTCTGTCTCCAACCTACTGTTGGGCAAACTTTGCTGATCCTACAGCAGACACTCAATAGTCCATGTTTTTTCTTCATACAACAAATGTCCATTGAACATGTCCCTTTTCTCTTCACATAGAACACATTCCATTGTTTGTCTCTTCACATAGCAACCATTCCTTTGCTTGTCCCTTCACATAGCAAACAGTGCATTTATTTCTTTCCACATAGAAATAGTCCAAGACCTCACCTTGAGTAGTCTTCAGTCTTAATTAATTTCCCCTTCACACAGGAAATGTCCATTGGTTTCATTTCACATAGAAACGATCCAAGACCTCACCTTGAGTAGTCTTCACACTTGTTACCCTCCTCAGCGCACATCGCTTTAGGAGGTCTTCCCCATGCTCACACAGCTTCAGGGGGCATCACATCTGACTGTCCTCCTCTCCCCAGCTTCACACAGCATCAGGAGGCAGCAATCCTTCTCCCAGGCTTCACACAGCGTCGGGAGGCACACATCTGACGGTCCTCCTCTCCCCAGCTTCACACAGCGTCAGGAGGCAGCAATCAATAGACTTCCTTTGGACAAATTATAGAGGCCTTAACTTCCTCATTCTGAACAGCTGAAGGCCTTTCAACTTCCTTAAGCCATCCTGGCTATCTCTGCAGCCGACACCCTATAGTAATTGGTGAATTTTCTAAACCAAGTGGAAATGTATCTCCTGTCTGTGACTACATCCACAGATTTACCTGACTTCCTGTCACATACCCCCCCCTCTTGTTTCAACCCTAGGGTTGGGACACAGTTTTCCAGGCACGCATGTGTCAGGCACTTCTCTTGACTCTCACTGATAAGCCTCCTAGTATCTTCCCAAGTAATGTTCAGTCCATTCGACTCTCTGTCTGCTTCAGCTGCCAGAGATACATCCTTCTGAGCAATCTGCTTTGCTTTTTCATTCAGCCACTGTCTTTCATGCTGATATGAATTTATTTCCCTCCCTGGTTCATTAACAACTGCTAACCTTTGTTGAAATGCTTGTAGGGGTGGCCCCCTCTTCAAGTCCGTTAGGCTTGCCCTAAGATGCTGTGCAGAAGACCTTCTATTTGCGACAACAGGCTGTCACACATTTCTTCCAAGTGACCCCTGTTCATTTTTCCAGCGACATCATCAACTTTCCTTCCACCAACATATTGGTCAAAAGCAACAACACAGTCTATTACAGGTTTCTTCAATGCACTTTCTGCTATTGCACTACTTTTCCCTTGTAGCTCCTTTCGTATTTCCTTGATTTGCATATCTGCTGAACTATTTGACCGCTCAAGGTCACTTAGTTCCTTTTCTTTATCTGAACTCCACATGGAATGTATCTCAAGATCACGATCAAACTTCTGCCACCTGTTTTTCGCCATTTCCATTTTGGAAATATTCCCTGAAAGGCACTTATTCATTTTCTTCACGTTTTCACCAACAGCCTTAGTTTTCTCCACTAGGTGGCGTTTGCTTTTTTCTCCAAGTTTTATATCACTTGCTTTAGTTTTCTCCACTAAGTTTTCAGCCTGAACTGAGAAATCATCACATTTCTTGCACAGCTCCTCTGTTTGCTGAAGTTCCAACGATACATTTTCCAGTGCTTGAAGTTTTTGAAGGAACTGTTTATTCCATAGGGGTGATTCAAACAACATGTCATCAAATTTCTGATGCTCACTCAGGACAGACCCCAAAACACTGATCCTTTTATAAACTGCATCAGGCACACTAGCCCCTCTTTGGGACAGATCCTCTTCAAGTTCTTCCGAATGAATCTTCATTTCTTCTACTTGCTGTTCTAAGTCTCGCTTAGACTTTTCTAGCTCCTGAACGCTTTTCCCAACATCATCCTTGGAGCTGACCAAATCTTCCATCTCTGTACACAGCTGTTTGTTAATTCTTTCTAGTTCAACCTTACACTCTAGAGCTTCCTCCAAGGAGCGAGCCAAGAACAGGGCTTTGCTCTCTTTATCGCGCGCCTCCGCTTCTACACGGTCGCGTTCTTCTGCATATTTTGCAGACACAGTCTTCTCCTCACCAAGCATCTGATCAAACTTCTTTTTCACATCTTCAACATTCTCTAATGAACCAACGCTTTCTTCCATGCGTTTTTTCATATCCGCTATCTGAGCTTGCAGTGTTGCGACTTGCTCTGATAGGTTTTTCTTGGCTTCCTCCTCCTCTTTTAATTGTTCCAGGACGCCATTTTTCTCAACTTCCATTTTTTTTAGTTTTGTGCTAAAACTCAGCCGTCCTGGCTATCTCTGCAGCCGACACCCTATAGTAATTGGTGAATTTTCTAAAACAAGTGGAAATGTATCTCCTGTCTGTGACTACATCCACAGATTTACCTGACTTCCCGTCACAATATATATATATATATATATATATATATATATATATATATATATATATATATATATATATATATATATATATATATATATAACTTCGTGGTATACACTGCACTATATGGTCTCAACAAACTGTAAATGCCAAAAACCTCTCTCCCTGCTAGCAATGTATTATTAATTATAAAATTATACTTTTAAATCACCCATGGCCAAGGGATTTCAAACCACAACCATCACAATTGCAGGCCTGGTATTTTACCAGCTACACCACCGTCAAGTACACTTAGGTTGAACACACTTTTGCTGCCTAACTAACTAACTAACTCCTATCTCACCCTACACACAGTGGATGAGATAAAAGTTAGGGAGAGTGTGTTCAGCTTAAGCAGGCTTAACGGTGGTGTAGGTGGTAGAATACCAGGCTTGCAATGAGAGAGCTATGAGTTCAATTCCCCCAGCCGGTGATTTATTTGTTGGAATTCAGAGGTCAGAGTCCATGATAATGCAGAAACCTCGAACTTCCTGAAAAGAAGCCCATTTGTTCGTCATTCGACGAACTAGCGAACATCCAATGTTCGAGTCAAACGTACGTTTGACTCGAACTCAAAGCTCATACCTAGTAACCAGTAGTGTGGTTGTCATGGTGGCCATTGGATTGTGTCAGTCATTAGGATATAGCAGCCAGTAGGGAGTGAAGACTGGTAAGAGAAGACTTGAAAAGATTGTCATGAAGCAAGATGCATTGGATTGAAACATTAAAAGTGAACCAATAGATAACTGGATGCACAACTGCACATTAGGCAAAGCTGATACGAATGAGTGTTGTAATATTAGGAACTTAGTCATGTCCAGTGAAGTTGGAATGAACTTGATTCTCACTTTGCCCGAGGGGTCGGTAGATGGGGAAGATGCCATGTGCCAACTGGGCACAGAGAACAGTTGCCACTAAAACAGTGGCTTATAACAGTTGAAGCAGTGCAGATGAAGCATTGCAGATGAAACATTGATGTGTATGAAAACAATGCTCAAGGCACTGGGGTAGAGAAAAAGTTAGTAGCATTCTTTTAGCTGAGTATGGTAAAGGGATATTGTCCCTCTTGTGTAGACAAGTTGCTCTAAGGTTGTCATGGTTGAGCCTTACCGTCTTGAGGAAATGTCACTGCAAGTGTTAGGTACCCGTTAGGTAAAGTCTGAAGTGGAGTTTGAGTGCTGAGGATTCAGGCGAAAGCATAGTCAGGGATAAGGCCGGCAACAGATCGGGCAAATCGGTATCCAAACGTAATCCAAAGAATGGTCAGGCAGGCAGAAGTCATACACAAGCTGGCGGTGAAGTACAGATTCGGCAGGCTGAAGAGGGGTCAAGAATACAGGCAAAAGTTCATACACGAAAGTCTATCAAAGAGCAAGCAGCACACCCAGGAACAGGAAGATATTCCAAACAAAAGGGCATTGAGGAACAGGAAGTGCTGCTTTTTGAAAGCTGAGTAAATTGTACATTGATCACAGCTGGTTAAATTGTACATTGTTTTCAGCTGGAAGCAGGTGGAGCTAGTGAGTCCAAAAGTAAAGCATCAGGCTGGAAAATCACTGCACAAACTCCAGAGCTTCTTTGTGGCACAACAGATAAGGCTGCAAGCTATGGAACAAGGAAGCCCCCGGTTCAAGGACACCCAGGTACATGACAGGACCCTCTCTCCAATGGACCCCTCTGGGGGCCTAGCGAGGCTTAGCAGGAAAAGAGGCATGAAAGTCTCGGATGAGAGCAGGGGCATGCAAGTCTTTAGCTGGAACCCAGGAACGGTCTGTGATGGGGCATCCTTTCCAATGAACCAGATATTGTAGGCCACGACCCTGCCTTCTAGAATCCAGAATCCTAGAGACTTCAAACTCATGTTGTCCATCAACAAGAACAGGAGGAGGTAGTTTTTGAGTTCTGGAGTAACGATTGAAGATTGCCCTTTTAAGGAGAGAAACATGGAACACAGGGTGTATCCGGAGTGAGGAGGGCAATTTCAACCGATAGGAGACTGGTCCGACTCTAGCAATTACCCTAAAAGGACCAATGAATCGAGGGCCCAATTTGGTAGAGGGTTGCTTCAGTGTTATGTATTTGGAAGACAGCCAAACTCTGTCCCCCACCGCATATGGAGGTATATGGCGTCGTCATCTGGTGGAGAAACGCTCATATCTGCCTGCTGACTTCCATAGCAATAAGTGAATCTTTTTCTAGTGTAGCAAGATATTCTTCATCCGTTGATCTGCAGGTACACCAGATGAAGACTGAAGTAGTGGAAAGGTCTGAGGGTGATAGCCCAATGCTGCGTAGAATGGCGTGGTATGCAGGGCACTGTGCCACGAGAGTTAATGGCAAATTCAGCCAAGGGCAAATATTTAGATCAAATGGAGTGTAGCGAGTTGATGTAATGCCTGGTTCATGCGTTCGGTTTGACCATATGTTTGCGGGTGATGTGAGGTAGAGAGTGAGAGCGTTACTCCCAGTTTCTTACAAAACGCTCTCCAGAATTGGGAAATTAACTGAGATCCGTGGTCTGAGACAATATTGGTAGGTAAACCATGATGTTTCACAACATGAGAAAGGAAGAGGGTAGACAGAGCTTCCGCTGTAGGTAATCCAGAGAGTGGTACAAAATGAGACATCTTTGAAAAGCGATCCACTATAACCCATATAGCAGTCATGCCATCAGATATGGGTAATTCTGTAATGAAGTCCATAGTTAAATGGGTCCAAGGCTGGCGAGGTGCAGGAAGCGGTTGTAATAGCCCAGCAGGCAATGTGCGAGGTACTTTATTAGCAGCACAGGTTGGACAGGCAGCCACATAGTCTGTAACATCTCTTTTCATATGAGGCCACCAAACATGATGCTGCAAGGTCTTAAGAGTGATTTTGATACCTGGATGACCAGATAACACTCCATCATGTTCCCAGAGGAGTACAGCTCTCCTGAGGCTGGGGGCTACAAACAGGCGACCTGGTGGTACCTTCAGCCCTTGAGGAACACGATTCTGGGTTTCCTGTAACTGTTGGGAAAGAGCTGCAGAGATCTGTGCGACAATCTTGTGAGGTGGAATAATATATTGGTTGGTAGGTTGATCTTCTTCAGAAGTAACAAACTGTCTGGAAAGAGCATCAGCCTTCCTGTTCTTATGACCAGGGACATAGGACAAAATTAAAATGGGAAAAGAACAGAGCCCATCGAGCGTGAAGTGAATTCAAACGTTTAGCAGTCTGAAGATACAGCAGGTTTTTATGGTCATTCAGGATAGAAAACGGCTTTAGAGCCCCTTCCAGAAGATGTCGCCATTCGGTTAATGCAAGTTTTGTAGCAAGTAGTTCTCGATTCCCAACATCATAATTCATGTCCGCTGGAGAAAACTTTTTAGAAAAAAATGCCACTGGATGAATCTTACTGGTCTTAGGTTGTCTCTGGGACAGCACGGCACCCGCTCCTACCTCAGAGGCATCCACCTCAACAATCAGGGTTTGGATGCTGAAGAATTGGAGCCTTGCTGAACATACCTTTTAGAAGCTGGAAAGATGATTCTGCTTCAGAGGGCCACAGTTTGCAATTGGTTCCTTTCCTAGTCATAGCAGTAAGGGGGGCAGCTATGGAGGCAAAACCCTTGATGAAACGCCTGTAGTAATTTGCAAACCCCAGAAAGCTTTGGAGTCCCTTCAAAGTGGTCGGTTGGGGCCATTGCAAGACAGTAGAGAGTTTCTGTGGGTTCATTTGGAAACCGACACTATTTATGATGTATCCAAGAAAAGATATCTGGTTTGATGGAAACTGCATTTCTCAATCTTTGCATAAAGGTGGTTTTCTTTCAGCCGCTATAATACTTGCCTTACATGTGAGCGGTGCTCAAGGTGAGTCTTGGAAAAAATTAAGATATCATCCAGATAGATTATCACAAAACGGTTACTGAAGTCATGAAAAATGTCATTCATAAAATGTTGGAAGACAGCAGGAGCGTTACAGAGTCCAGAGAGATACTCATAGTGTCCATTACGGGTGTTGAAAGCTGTCTTCCACTCGTCTCCTTCTCTAATTCAAACCAGATTATAAGCCCCTCTGAGGTCAAGTTTGGTGAAGAGAATGGCTCCCTTAAGCATATCAAATAACTCTAGAATAAGAGGCAACGGGTAGGAGTCCTTTACAGTGATCTGATTTAACCCTCGATAGTCTATGCATGGTCGGAGACCCCCATCCTTCTTTTCGACAAAGAAGAAACCTGCCCTACTGGAGAAGAAGAGGGTCAAATAAAACCTCTTTCCAAGTTGTCCTTTACATATTCCTCCATTGACTTTTGTTCAGGCAGAGACAGGGGATAGGTCCTTCCTTTGGGAAGTGGTGCTCCAGGTATCAGATTAATTGCACAGTTAAAAGAACGATGTGGAGGTAAAACCTTCGCCTTTTTCTTGCAAAACACATCTGCAAATTCATGGTATTCATGAGGCAAGGTAGGAGGGATGGGCGCGGAAGCCAACAGACAACCAGAAAGTCTTGTGGGTCGAGATAAACAGTTCAAATAACAGGAAGACCCCCAAGAGGTTAATTCTCCCTTTACCCAATCAAAGGAAGGGTTGTGTTGTTGTAACCAAGGGTAGCCAAGGATAACAGGCAGAAGTGGGGAATCAATAAGAGACAGAATGATTTCCTCTTTATCCCCCTGAAGGGTAATAGTGGTGGTCTCAAACTTGACAAGGCCATCTCCCAACGGCTGTCCATTCAGGGTGGTAATACTCAGGGCTCTAGACTTTGAAACAAATGGGATGTTATTTTCTTTAGCAAAATTGTAATCCAAGAATATACCAGCGGCTCCCAAATCTACAAAAGCCTCACAGGAGACAAGTTTAGAGGCTAAGTGGAAAGTTGCGGGTACAGTAATCTTGGTTTTGGAGGAAGTACTTGTAAGGTCTAACCCAGCTCCTCCGACACTGGTTAGACCCTGCCTTTTACTGGACGGGCTGGACAACCAGATAGCAAATGTCCTTTAAGTCCACAGTATAAGCATAAGCCCAATGCACGCCTCCTCTGTCTCTCCGATTCTGAGAGGTGGAGATGGCTGACTTCCATGGGTTCCACAGGAGACTTGCATTCAACCGAAATTTCAGGTTCAGGCTGAGGTGGTGCTTGGAAGTTAGGGGCCAAGCGATATACCAGCCTTGGAAGCTTACGAGTTCTGAGTCTCTCCTGGCACCTTTCATGATACCGGAGATCCAGACAAACACCCAACTCTATGAATTTTTCAAGATCTTCTGGGGAGTCCTTATAGACCAATTCCTCCTTAATGCAATCTGTAAGACCTTTACGGAAAGCTGCATGTAATGCCCCTGAGTCCCATTTGGTCTCAGCCGCCAGAGTACAGAACTCAATAGCATACTGTGTCACAGTCCTGTTACCTTGTTGTATGTCCAAAAGTGGGCACTCGGCTGCAGAAGCTCTATCCAACTTGTCAAATACAGTCTGAAGAGAAGCCAGAAATCTATCAGCATCTTGCAGCACAGGATCATTGCGTTCCAGGTAAGGAGAGACCCATGCCAGGGCTTTCCCTTTTAACAATGAAATTACAAATGTCACTTTGGCAGAAGAAGTACTGAAAGCCCCAGGGTTGTTGCGGAAGTGCAAACAACAAACGTTTAAAAAAACCTCTGCAGTCCTTGGTGTCACCACCAAACTTTTCAGGTAAGGGAAGTTTGAGGGCACAGAAGAGGTGGGTTGGATTTGAGCAGGAGTCTGGACAGATACAGAGGAGCCAGGCAAACAGGATTTTAGCATAGCACAAAGTTCATCTAGCTTAGCGTCCAGAGAAGAAATATGCTGTTAAGCGCCTTAACAATCTCAGCAGGGTTCACTGACATTATGGCCCATTTGTTATGTTAGGTACCTGTAGGTAAAGTCCGAAGTGGAGTTTGAGTGCTGAGGATTCAGGCGAAAACGTAGTCAGGGATCAGGCCGGCAACAGATCGGACAAAGCGGTATCCAAACGTAATCCAAAGAATTAGAATGGTCGGACAGGCAGAAGTCATACACAAGCTGGCGGTGAAGTACAGATTCGGCAGGCTGAAGAGGGGCAAGAATACAGGCAAAAGTTCATACACGAAAGTCTATCAAAGAGCAAGCAGCACACCCAGGAACAGGAAGATATTCCAAACAAACGGGCATTGAGGAACAGCAAGTGCTGCTTTTGAAAGCTGAGTAAATTGTACATTGATCACAGCTGGTAAAAGTGTACATTGTTTGCAGCTGGTGGAGCTAGTGAGTCCAAAAGTAAAGCATCAGGCTGGAAAATCACTGCACAAACTCCAGAGCTTCTTTGTGGCACAACACATAAGGCTGCAAGCTATGGAACAGGGAAGCCTCCGGTTCAAGGACACCCAGGTACATGACAGCAAGGGATCAGCCTTGACCATCATCTGGATGCCAGCGTCGAAAATCTTATACATGTAGATCCAGCCAAGCAGCCATGTCTGGAGCAGTTTCAAAGAAATGGGTTTGACATCCACCTGTAATTAGTTACATAGTTTGTGAGGTTGAAAAAAGACATCAGTCCATCCAGTTCAAACTATGATGTGTTTGCTGTTAATGGTACATTGTATACCCCTGTATGTTGTGGTCTTTAAGGTGCCCATCTAACAGTCTTTTGAAACTATCGATGCTCCCTGCTGATACCACTGCTTGTGGAAGAGAATTCCACATCCTTACTGCTCTGACAGTAAAGAACCCCCTACGTATTTTAAGGTGAAACCGTTTTTCCTCTAGTTTTAGTGAGTTGCCACGTGTCTTATTGTATTCCCTTTCTCTGAAAAGTTTGTTCCTTATGCTAGGGTCCTCACCAGTACAGTATTTATATGTTGATATCATATCCCCCTCAAGTGTCTCTTCTCCAGAGAGAATAAGTTCAATGCTTGTAGTCTTTCCTGATAGCTGATGTCCTCCATTCCCCTAATTATTTTTGTTGCTCTTCTCTGGACTCTCTCCAGTTCCAGCACATCCTTTCTGAGGACGGGTGCCCAGAACTGGACGGAATACTCCAGATGTGGCCAGACTAGAGTCTTGTAGAGTGGGAGAATAATCTCTTTATTTCTGGAGTGAATCCCCTTTTTTATACATGCCAGTATTTTGTTGGCTTTGCTTGCAGCGGCTTGGCATTGCATTCCACTGTCAAGCCTGTTGTCCACTAGTACCCCCAGGTCCTTTTCCATCCAGAGGTTCCCCGCCTAGAGAGTAAGGATGATCGAACGGTTCGGGTCGATCATCGGTTCGACCCGAACATTGACTGTTCGAAATTTGGACGAATTCCAAACTTTTTGCGGAAAAAGTTCGGAATTCGGCAACCAGAACCGACCAAAATGCAATGGGACAGGAACTGGGCTTTAAAAGCCCTTGATTGGACCAGAAACATCAGTAAAAGCCAATTGAGGGGGCAGGAGGATGCTAGGAATGTGATTGGAGTGACTAGGGGGTCCAGAGGCCAATCAGTAGTGAATATGCCCCCCAGTATATAACATAGCCCCGCCAAATCTCTAGCACTGTAATACAGGGGCTGTGGAAGAGAGTGGAAGCAGTTCTGTTACTCCTGCTTCAAAAGTGTCATTTAGCAATTATTAGTGTGAGGAAAGGGATATCTAGTGTAGTTAGGGTACTATTTTCCACTATAGTTAGATTTAATAATCTAGTTTCTGTAGGGAAAGTGTTAAGTGTCAGGGTGACTATAGTGTAGTGTAGGGTGAACTGACTCTGACTGCTATGGCAGGGTGACCAAACTCTTCCATGTCAGGGTGACCGCCATAGAAAAAAGATCATTTGTCTTAGAATTGCAGTAGAGCAGGGATAGGGCTCCACTACTTTCACACCTGGCCGTTTTTGTTGCAGGCGTTTGTTGGGCTTTTTTGTGGACGTCTTTGGAGGCAGGCATGACATCTGAACTTCTGTGTAGGGGTATATATATATACACACACATATATGTATATATACACATACACACATATAGGTGTGAAAGTAGCGGAACTCTAGTAGCGAAAAACACCTGGGCGTTTTTGTTGCAGGCGTTTATTGTGCATTTTTTGGGCGTCTTTGGAGGCAAGCATAACATCTGAACTTCTGTATAGGGGTATATATGCACACACACACACACACACACATATATATATATACACATACACACATATAGGTGTGAAAGTAGCAGAACCCTATGCCTGCGCTAATGAAATTATTTGCAGGGATAGGGTTCCGCTCCTATCACACCTGTATGTGTGTATGTGTATATATACATATATGTGTGTGTGTGTATATATACCCCTATACAGAAGATCAGATGGCATGCCTGCATCCAAAGACGCCCAAAAAATGCACAATAAACGCCTGCAACAAAAACGCCCAGGTGTGTTGTTGCAGGCGTTTATTGGGCATTTTTTGGGCGTCTTTGGAGGCAGGCATAACATCTGAACTTCTGTATAGGGTATATATACACACACACACACACATATATGTATATATACACATACACACATATAGGTGTGATAGGAGCGGAGCCACATCCCTGCAAATAATTTTATTAGCGCAGGCATAGGGTTCTGCTACTTTCACACCTATATGTGTGTATGTGTATATATACATATATGTGTGTGTGTATATATATACCCCTATACAGAAGTTCAGATGTCATGCCTGCCTCCAAAGACGTCCACAAAAAAGCCCAATAAACGCCTGAAACAAAAACGCCCAGGTGTGAAAGGAGCGGAGCCCCATCCCTACTCTACTGCAAACAATCTTTTTTTTTTCTGGTTCTGGACATGCTACAGAGCTGAAACTTCACAGGTACACTTTTTAGACCCCCCAGACACTAAATCCAAAGAAATTTCATTTTATTTTTTCAATAATTTTTTCAATAAGTGTCTCTCTATCAAAAACGACAATTTTTAAGAACTTTTTTTGTGTGATTAATAGTCCCTGGGGCATGACCCAGAACCCTAGGCACTTTTTAGGGGGCATTTATTGGGTTTTAGGACTTCAAAATGGTGTTTTTTGATTACCGAAGTTCGGGTCCCATTGATTTCAAAGGGGTTCTGGAATCCGGACCCAAACTTTCGGGAAGTTTGGATGTTCTGCTCGAACCAAACTTTTCCAAAGTTCAATCATCCCTACTAGTGAGTAGCTTGCTTTTGTGTTTCTGACGCCCAAGTGCATTACTTTACATTTTTCAACATTAAACCTCATCTGCCATGTAGTTGCCCACCCCATTATTTTGTTTAGGTCCGCTTGTAAGGTTTCCAAATCCTGCATAGAGAAGATATTGGCATGCTTAGTTTAGTATCATCCGCAAATACCGAGATTGTGCTGGATATCCCCTCCTCTAGGTCGTTTATGAATAAATTAAACATGATTGGCCCCAGGACAGAACCTAGGGGGACCCCACTTTCCATACCTGCCCAATCTGAGTACTCCCCATTTATCACCACCCTCTGGACTCTCCCCTGGAGCCAGTTTTCTATCCAGGTACTCACCCTATGGTCCATACCTACGTACCTTAGTTTTTACAGTAAGCGTTTGTGGGGGACTGTGTCAAATGCCTTTGCAAAGTCCAGATACAACACATCTACAGGCCTTCCTTTGTCTAGATGGCAACTCACTTCATCGTAAAAGGTTAATCGATTGGTCTAGCAAGAACGATTTTTCATGAATCCATGCTGATTACTACTAATAATACTAGATAGTAGACTATCCTTAAAGATCAAGAATAATGGTCTGGCTATCACCTGGCTGAGTTCCTTAAATACCCTCAGGTGCAAGCCATCCGGTCCCGGTGATTTATTTATGTTAAGTTTCTCTAGTTTAGTTCTAAGTCTATCTTCTGTTAACCATGGGGGTACTTCCTGAGGTGTATTTTTTAATTTATCATTACAAGCTGGGTTAGTGTAGCCCCCCGATTCTTTTGTGAAGACTGAAGAGAAGAAATTATTTAACACTTTCGCCTTCTCTCTGTCCTCTGTGGCCAGCTTCCCTTCGTCATCTTTTATGGGGCCAATGTGTCATGGCCTCGCTTTCTTACTATTTATATACTTAAAGAATTTCTTTCTATTTTAGCTGCCTTGATTTCACCTTTACATTTTTTATTGCACTCTTTGTAATGCTTGAATGCTGCCAATGACCCCTCAGCCTTGCATTTTTTAAAGGCCTTTTCTTTAGTATTATTATGCATTTTTATGTTGGAGTTTAGCCACCCAGGGTTTACTTTTGCTCTTTTAAATTCATTCCCTTTTGGAATGCACTGGCCAATCCCTTTGTTGAGTATGCTCTTGAAGCACTCCCATTTTTCCTTTGTGTGCTTTGTTCCCAGGGTTCTATCCCATTTGGTATTTTCTAGCAATGAGCGCAGTTTTGGGAAATTGGCTCTTTTGAAATTCAGTGTTCTTATATTAACCTTGTGTTTCCTATTATTATGATTAATACTGAAACTAATTGACCTATGGTCACTGTTCTGCTTCGCGTTATTGAACTGTTGTATAACACTAGTCAGACAGCTTAACAATAATTCAGAAGTGAAGAAACGTGAGACATCAGATCTGTATGTATTCTTTTTTCTGAATAACTTTGTAAAACTACAACATAAGCATAAACAAAACATATGTGTCAGTACATTAAACATTATACAGCAGCCTCACTCCATCAGTGAATGTACTTACAGACAATTCCATCATTAGTCCTGAATAGATAGGAGCTCTTCTGCTGCAGTCTGCAGTATCAGGGAGTCAGTTGTGAAATGGAGGAAATACATTTCCAGGTTAAAGGTTACAGCCTCTTCCTCTGTGTTCTGGCAAATAATAACTATAATAACTAACTCTGACCACTAGATGGCAGCAACATCAACAACATTGCAGTATAATCTGTAACAGCACTTTAATATGACCAATATGGGCAGAACACTCCCTGTCTGGCATAATTTATTATGTCACTACTCAAACAATTACTGCTATGCAGAAAAAACATAAACAGGTAAATGGAATCCTAGTTAGTCTGAAATCAAAACTATAATGTCAGTTATAGGTCTGAGATAAATTCTGGCAGTCTCATTTTTTACAATCTTGACCTCTACCTTTCTAACCTTGCCATCCCTGCTTGGTAGAACATTGACAATAAGTCCTATGGGCCACTCGTTTCTGCTCTCTTGGCTGTCCTTCAACAGAACATCACCACCCACTTTTACATTTGGGCGATCCTCAGTCCATTTCCTACGGCGTTGCAGGTTTGACAGATAGTCTCTCTTCCATCTTTTCCAAAAGGTGTCTGCCAAGCATTGTACTTGCTTCAATTGTTTTGCATGGACTTGAGTTGTACTTATGGTTCCAGATGGAGCAGACAAAGAGTTCACCTTTTGAGTCAACAACATTGCTGGGGTAAGGACCATAGGTATATCTGGGTCCGAGGACACAGGAACTATAGGCCTGGCATTCATAATAGCTGTCACTTCTGCCATAAAGGTGCTTAAAGTCTCATGGGTCAAGTTAGCAGGTTTGGTTTGTAGCAACATAGCGTCCAAGATTCGCCTGGCACCACCCATGTGTGAGGAGTGTGGAGGATTAAAGACCCATGTACATCCTCTGTCTTGGAGAAAGTCTTGCAATTGTGATTCACTGTCACAAATGTTAAGTTCTTTGCAGGCTCCCACAAAGTTTGTTCCTCTGTCAGAACGGAGCAGTTTAGCTGGGCCACAAATTGAGAAGAATCTCCTCAAGTACAGATAGAACCTCCTAGTGGTGTTGCAAATGTACCCTAGCACAGTCTTGCTATCAGTGAAGAATTTCAAAGCATCAAAGTCAGTGTCCATTTCATCTGTGATTAGCTCAGACATATCGACTGCAAGTACAGCAGCACACAACTCTAAATGAGGAATAGTGTGGGCTGGTTTAGGGCTTAATTTGGACTTTCCCATGACAAATCCAACATGACACACATTTTCTGCATCAATTACTTTCAAGTAAGCTACTGCACCTATAGCTGTGGTGGATGCGTCTGAAAAGATACACAGTTCCTTCCTGCAAGCTGATGATAGAGATACGGGCACATAGCATCTGTCTATCTTTAGGTGCTCTAACGTTTGCAAGGATTCTGTCCATTGAACCCACTCACTTAGTCTCTCCTGGGGAAGCAATGCATCCAATTCACTTTTCCCAGATGACAGTTCCCGAACTAGGACCTTACCTCTTATTGTCACAGGCGATACAAACCCTAGGGGATCATAGAGGCTTTTTCTCTGATTCTAGATCGCAACTTAGGCCTAGGCTTTTCTGCAGGGGAAGAGTGTCTGTACCCAGGCAAAGATATTTAAGGTCCTTAGCTCTGTCTGCTACAGGGAAGGCTTCCATTACTTTTTGGCTGTTGGAAGCAATTTTATGAAGACACGGGTTTGATTCTGCCAGCATTTGCTTTGCTTTACTGAGGATGGAAATTGCATCTTCAGGTGTGCTAGCAGAAGCGAGTCCATCATCTACATAGAAATGTCTCAATACAAAGTGTTTGGCTTCTTGTCCATAGTGCTCTGCATCTTTCTGGGCAGCTTTTTGCATGCAGTATATAGCGACAGAAGGAGATGGGCTATTGCCAAATACGTGCACTTTCATTCTGTACTTGACAATTTCTTTGTCTATATCATTGTCTTTATACCAGAGAAAACGTAGAAAGTCTCTGTGGTCTTCTCTGACAAGAAAACAATAAAACATTTGTCGCACATCTGCTGTGAAAGCAACAGGCTCTTTTCTGAAGCGCATGAGGACACCTAGCAAAGTATTGTTTAGGTCAGGGCCACTCAACAGTACGTCATTTAAAGAGACTCCTTTATACTCTGCGCTGGAATCAAAAACTATTCTGATTTGGTTAGGTTTGTGTGGATGGTAGACACCAAACATTGGTAGATACCAGTGTTCCCTGTCTGTCTCAAGTGGTTCTGCAACTTCAGCTAGATCGTTGTCTAGCATCCCTTTAATAAATTCAATGAAATCTTTTTTCACCTCTGGCTTTCTCTGCAGTGTTTTGCTGAGTGAATACAAACGCTTCATGGCTTGTTCCCTGTTACTAGGCAAAACACGTCTGGGTGTGCGAAAGGGGAGAGGGGCCACCCAACTGTGATTGTCATCTTGGTAAGCCTCTCTATCCATAATCTGCAAGAAGGTCTGATCCTCTATAGAGAGGGCCTGTTTGTCATCATCTTTAGTTTTCTGGAACACTGTAATCCCTAGACTGTCTGTTTCAATGTTGGAATTTACTTCTTCTTTACCATATAGTGTAAAAGATTCACAGTGTTGTGTTGACACGCCAAAGCTTTCCTTGACAACAAAGCTGTTGTGACAGGGACTGAGAAGAGATGTACGTCCATTTGTTAACACGGACGTCTTCAGAGTGCTAATTTTATCAGGCTGGTGCACTGTCCCCAGGCAAACTTCTCCTACAATGACCCACCCCAGGTCCAGTCTCTGTGCATAGGGGGCATTATAAGGTCCATTGATTTGCTGGCGCACCTTGTGTACCTGAAGGATGTCTCTCCCAAGAAGTAGAAGGATAGAAACATCTGGCTCAACAGCTGGGATAAGGTGAGCAATTGAGCGGAAGTGATTGTGATGATGGGCTACTTCTGGAGAGGGAATCTCAGTTTTGTCGTCCGGTATCATGCCACACTCTATTAGGGTAGGAAGCGGGAACTGAACTTTCTTATTGAAGGATTCAATGGTAAAGTCAGTAGCTCTTCTCCCTGTGGTTTCAATTGTCCCCGCACATGTCCTTAGAGTGTATGGAACCGCACTTGCCTTAAGGTTAAAGATATCAAAGAAATCCGACTTTGCAAGGGATCTGTTGCTCTGTTCATCTAGCACTGCATACATTTTCACTGCTTTTTCTCTCTTGCCAGTGGGATACACAGTCACTAAACAGATTTTTGAACATGATCGTGCACCCTTGCCTTGTCCACATACTTCAGTGCAATTAGACATTACTGAGGAGAGTGGGGTCTCTTGTTGCTCCCTGCCCTGATCTTTCCTGAGTTCTACAGTCTCTAGTGGAGCAGGAGCAGGGTGTAAAGCTGCAATATGTCTCTCACTGCCACATTCTGTACATTCTACTGGTATTTTGCAGTCTTTGGCAATGTGACAGGTAGATCCGCAGCACTTGAAACAGATGCCGTTTTGTTTAAGGAAGGACATCTGCTCTGCAATGGGTTTGCTTCTAAAGCCTTTGCATTTCTTTAGTGGATGTGGTTTTTTGTGTATTGGGCAATGTCTATCAGGGTTTTCTATGGTGTGTCCTATAGAATATAAAAAAAATATAAAAAACCCGGGGAAATAGGAGGATCTTTAGGTATATAGGAAAGAATTTCCTTTAATAAAATATTTAGACTGGGATGGTAATTAAACCAGGAACCACAGGCAACCAAGAATACACTGAAAAAAGGGAGGAAATGGGGTAGAGAGGATATAGATCCTCTCAGGACGGTTGCAAAAACTAGGCTCACTATAATTAACGGTGCATAAATATATTTATTAGGTGATCTCAAACATATAAACAAAAGTAAACAAAAGTATCAAAACGCTGACAATTCAGTAAAGTATGATAAAAAATGCAGGACCTTCTGGACCAGGAAAGGTATATTGCTGTACTCAGCAATATCCTTACCATGCCACTTTCACCTTAAGGAATAATCTGTATATAGATATAGTGGAAACTATGAATGTAGTATCCAATTGGATTTGTTCACCACTCCTATAGTCATGACTAAAGGTATGCAGATATGCAAAGAGAGTAATATTATTTGCACAAGATATGTATATAATATCAAGGTAAATCACAGTATACAGTAATGTATAATTATCAAGTGACTCAGCATGCGCAACTAGTCATGGGTATTGGGTTTCTTCCGATTTTAATGAGAATTGGGATATGAAGGGTGTGTGGATATAGAGGTCCTACCGTGAGGTCTGTGAGGTCTCTCAGGTCTGTGTGATTGATTGCCAATGGTGGTGAAGGCGAAACTCCATAATCTTCTTTGAATTTACCTCCCACAGACATCCACTTGTCTTGCAGATTTGAGGGCAGTTTCTCTACTATGGGATTAGTGCCTCTAGCTGTATCTAGATATGAAAGTCCTGACAAGTAGCCATCCTCTTTGGCATATTCTATCTCTAGTAGAAGATCACTTAGTTCTTGTAGCCGCACGTCGTCTCTGTAGCCCACCTTGGGAAAGACTTCAAGTTTTCTCAACAGTGCTCCTTCTATTACCCCTGGGGCTCCATACGTTTCTTCTAGCCTTTTCCAGGTCATGTTGAGTCCTGCTTCAGGATTGAACAGGTTTGCTCTTCTCATCCTCTTCGCATGCTCTACTGACTCGGTACCAAGCCATTTTAGCCATTAAATTAAGCATTTCTGCTGGTGATAAGTTCAGGCCTTCAGTGGCATTCAGAAAGGAAGATTTCCATGCCCAATAGTTTTCAGGACAGTCATCAAATTGGAGAAAGACTGAGCTAACCATTTCTTTGCGGATGAAATATTTGGTGACGTCCACTGCACATTGTTGTTCGCGCATGTAATCTATAGGTTGAGGCGATGGGAACACTTGTTTTTTGTTCTTAGGGGTTTCTGGTGCTTCATTCTTGATTTGCTGGCAGCCGCTGACCTCATGTGGTTGATTGGGCCTGCTCAGGGGGTCTGTTGATCTCGGCCTGACTTCCTTTGCTTCAGGTTTAAGAGAATGTTCCTTTGTGTGTGCATCAGTAAGGTTCTGGATGTACTCACTTGTACGATCTGCAGAGAATAGAGGTTTTTCTGGAACCTCTGCCCCTTTATATGATTTTTCACTTCCTAATCGACTTGTTCCTATGTAGGCATCGGCCTCTGCTTGAGCAACTGCAACTGCAGCTTGTCGCTGCAGGATGAGCAATTTTGATTCTAATTCCGCATCTTCTTGTGCCATGACAGCTTTCTTTGCTGCTAACTCCTGCATCATCTTGGCTTCTTCTTGTGCTGTGACAGCTTTCTTTGCTGCTAACTCCTGCATCATCTTGGCTTCTTCTTGTGCTGTGACAGCTTTCTTTGCTGCTAACTCCTGCATCATCTTTGCTTCTTTTACTGCGTACTGTAGCTGGACACGGGCAGCTTCTGCCTTGGCACGAGCTCTAGCCGCTGAGGAACTTGCTGAGGACATCTTGCTAGCCCGTGAAGATCTGGATGCATGCGATTGTGCATCGTCTTGCTGGGCGCCGGGAATGTTCTCCCTGCCTTGCTGTGTCAGCGGTGTCGTGACATCAGCCTTGTACTTTGTTCCTGATCTTAGACTCATGCTGCAGTAATGGCGTCTCAGTTTATTCCAGATCGGACGTGGTTGTCTTTTTACTGTTATGCTTCGCGTTATTGAACTGTTGTATAACACTAGTCAGACAGCTTAACAATAATTCAGAAGTGAAGAAACGTGAGACATCAGATCTGTATGTATTCTTTTTTCTGAATAATGTTGTAAAACTACAACATAAGCATAAACAAAACATATGTGTCAGTACATTAAACATTATACAGCAGCCTCACTCCATCGGTGAATGTACTTACAGACAATTCCATCATTAGTCCTGAATAGATAGGAGCTCTTCTGCTGCAGTCTGCAGTATCAGGGAGTCAGTTGTGAAATGGAGGAAATACAGTTCCGGGTTAAAAGTTACTGCCCTTCCCTCTGAGGGGAATACCTTTTCCTGTCAAGCTCTAGCAAATACATTTCCAGGTTAAAGGTTACAGCCTCTTCCTCTGTGTTCTGGCAAATAATAACTATAATAACTAACTCTGACCACTAGATGGCAGCAACATCAACAAAATTGCAGTATAATCTGTAACAGCACTTTAATATGACCAATATGGGCAGAACAGTCACTGTTTCCTAAGTTGCCCCGTATTTCTATATCCACGAGCAGGTCTGTAATGTTGGTAATCAGTAGGTCAAGTACCGCATTGTTTCTTGTCGGTGCATTCACCATCTGATCCATGAAATTGTCCTGCAAAACATTTAGGAACTGCCGAGCCTTGGATGAATGTGCGGTTCCTTCTGCCCAGTCTATATCAGGATAATTAAAGTTGGGGCCTGGCAGGAAATACCATGGCATAATTGAGCTGGAGCCGCTGTAGACACTTCTTTACATTTGCATACTTAGCCCTTTTTAAATTGGACCTCTGCGGAGAAGTCAGGAAAAATGGAAATCTTAGTCCCATTATGTTGTATCATGCCTTTCTCTCTAGTGAGACACCGGATAATCTCCCTATCTTTGTAGTTTAGCAGTCTAACAAGCATAGAACATGGTGGATTGCCAGGTGAGAGGGGGCAAGGTGGTGTGCGGTGTCCCCGCCCCACTGCAAAAAGTGGTGAAAAGGTTTCTTTGATAAATTTTTCTTGCAACCATTGCTCTATAAATTCAGCGTGGTCAAGACCCTCAACCTTTTCACACAACCCAACTATGCAGACATTTTTTATGGTGAAGGTGGTTTTCAATGCCATCAGCTCTATTGTTGACTCCTCATGATCTGTGAGTTCTGATTCAGGTATGCAAGATTGGGTGCCATTCGGAGCAGAGCTGCCAGCGCTGGGCAGATTTTTTGTGTAGTACAGGATGTCCCTGAGCTGCTGTTTTGTGGATGGCTTGTGTGCATTGTGTGTCTGTGCCTCGTGAAGGCGATGTGGCTGAGGTGAACGGACGCCATCTTGGGCCTCCAAGGCCGACGCAATTGCGGCATCTTTTTCACCCCTGCGGGTCATCATCAGCACATGGGGAAGCAGCGGATCTGTCTGGGAACTGCTATGAAGCAGGGGGCAGAGGTTGTGGTTGGCAAGGAGCAGGATAAACAGTGAGGGAAGGATCATGTGATAATACACAGTGGGAGCTCTGTGATATGCGTCTGCTTACATGCTGTTGCAGGCCATGCCCCCAAGGAGGATTCTTAACACTCCAACCAACAGAAATGATTACTGGTCCAATTGAATCAAACGTTCTTATTAAGAAGGCGTTACAAAGGGTCTACACAAAGATCAAGACAGATTTCCTGAAGATCGGTAACCCAACCCACCACATCTATTACCCACCCACAATACAAAAATCTCCGATAAAGCATCCAGCTAGACCAAGTATTTTTGGGATCAGTTGGCTAACTTTGAATCTTTATCAATACCAATTTGTTGAAAATCTGTTGTCTTTTACAATGAAAATGCAGTGCTGATGCAAGGATTTTTGACACTCTAGGCAAAACCTTAGTTTGCTGCCCCCCACCGGCTTAGTGCCAGCGGTGGTGGTAGGAAGGGATGGGAGGCAGCAGTGGTGGGATGGGATCAGTAGCAGCTGTGGTAGGGGGGTGGGATAAATGGCGGCAGTGGTGGTGATGGGATGAGATGGGATGAGTGGCAGGGGGGGGTGGCATTATTGGCAGCAGTGTTGGGGGAGGGGGGAATGGGATCAGTGGTGGCGGGATGGGATGTGATGAGTGGCAGCAGTGGTGGGGGAAACGGGAATGGTATCAGCAGTGGTGGGATGGAATGGGTGGCAGTGGTGGTGAGGGGATGGGAAGGGATGAGTGGCAGCGGTGGTGGGGGGATGGGATGAGTGGCAGCAGTGGTGGTGATGGGATGGAATGGGATAAGTGGCAGCCATGGTGGGGGGTTGGTATTATTGGCAGCAGTGATGGTGAGGGGGTAACGGGGTCAGTGGTGGGGGGATGGGATGTGATGATTGGCAGAAGTGATGGGGGAGGCAGGAATGGGATCAGCGGTGATGGGATGGGTGGCAGAGGTGGTGGGGGATGGGAAGGGATGAGTGGCAGAGCAGTGGTGGAGGGATAGGGTGAGTGGCAGCGGTGGTGGGGGGATAGGATGAGTGACAGCAGGGATGGGATGGGATGAGTGGCAGCAGGGATAGGATGAGATGGGATGAGTGGCAGTAGGGATGGGATGGGATGAGGGGCAGCGATGAGGGGATGGGATGAGTGGCATCAGGAATGGGATGGGATTAGTTTTGGCACTGGCGCCGTCCCCAACTGGTATGCACTCTAGGCCGGCGCTTGCCTTTCCTATAGGTGGCGCCGGCCCTGTGGACATGACAGACCTCATCACCAATTTTAAGAACATTGTCTAGAATGCAGGTTACTTTTGGCTAATACTGGAAGTGGCATCACTATATTTAAATGTTTAACCTGAGAAATAAACATAGAGCCATGAGAAAATATCTTCATTCAGATACTTTTTTGCCAAGTCCACATTCTGATTCTAATGCACAGACAGAAACACTTCTTGGATTCGTCAGGGAAGAAGTACACCCTCAAACATTTCTACAGCTGCTCCACAGAGTTTGTGGTGCACTGCCTTACTTGTCCCTGTGGCCTCCTATACGTGGGTCGTACTATATGCACAGTGTGGGCAAGTTTTGGAGACCATAGGAGACTCATTGAAAAGGGATCTGTAGAACATAGTATCCCTAGGCATTTCCTTTCCCATCACAACCAGTCTACTGGGGGGCTGCGGGTTTGGGTGGTTGAGAGTGAGACCATCCCCCCATGTGACTCCGTGGCTTAACGGTTTCAGAGACTTTGCCACAGAGAAGGATCTTTTGGATCTTCACTCTCAATTCCTTGGCCCCCAGGGGTTTGAATGAGGAAATAGAGATCAACACGATCTTGTGATTTTCTTGTCCGTAGCTGACCCCCCTTATTCTGATCATTATAGTTGTATCATATGTGGTTTATGCATTTATATTAATTTTATTTTTCTTTTCATTTTAATTTCACCATTTACATTTATTATTATTATTTTTGTTTATTTCAGTTTGTTTATTTCTTGTATCTAGTTATGTATTTTATGCCATATACTTTGTGCATCACTTTTGTGTTGCTTTTGGCAACTACATGGGTGGACTGGAGGGTTTGTCCTTCTATAATCAGATTTAGATCTAATTTTAATTTTATGTTTTAATTTGTTTGTATCTATTTTCACATTTTACTTTTTGTGCCTCTTTCTGGCCTTTTAATTAATTTTATTAAAATCTTTTTTATTCATTATTATTAATTTCCTAATTGTCCTCCCCTTCATTTTATTGGCAGCAGAGCTATATATTTCCCTCTCTTTGGAGAGGCGGGCCAGCCTGAGGAATGTTGGCCTTGGAAACAACGTTGTGGCCCGCCCTCTCCAATACTGCTGCCTTTTTGTCCCACGCTGGCTTCCGTGGAGGATCCGGTGTCGGGGGGGTGACACCACTTCCGGTTACCAGCCTCTAGCTGCCGATTCTTCTGTGTGAGGCACGGCAGCAGCCATACAGTGCATGTTATTACATCTCCCTGCTGCTGCAATTGGTCCCTTGCACGCAGCAGTGCCTGCGCTGATAGGTTTGTGTTTTCCTCCAGCCCACACCATCATCTGGACACTTCATTCATGAGGATGACCTGCCTGTCACCACATCAACTTGTGCCTATTACCATGTAAGTGTGTGATTAATAAATGTGCTTTTTAAACTTCTTTCACTGACTTGGTACCCTTTCCATTGCACATTATGATTTCATACTGACAGGAATACACTATATCCTTGCACACATTTGTGACAGTGTGAGGCCCTGCCACTATGTGAGATTAGGAAATGGATATGGAAAGGACACAGGACTCTCAAAGATTCAGTTAGAGAAGCTCCAGCAGGTGTTTTGTGAACAAAGAAAACTGTTTGCTATGTTTTTGCTGTATTTGGTAGTTCCAGATCAGGACCTGGAGCTTGACGATTCCAAAGTGTCTTGGTTGAGACAGAACCTTCAGGTCTGTCTCTTGGCTTTGCTAGATGCCTGCAGCCTGTGTGAGTGTACAGGTGTGCAGGCTCATTATAAGCCAGATCTGAGCACAGCTCAGGGCAGTTGCTGCCGTTCAGAGACAGAGCTCCATCAGGAGATCTTCTTTTTCCTGTCAGAGACTGCATGCCTTGTGTGGAGGACTTCTGGCCTAAAGAACTGGATAAGTCAGGACAGCAACATGGACCTGGGAGACCATGAGAGGAGCTGGGGTGGCTAGCGGGTCCAGGGGGGCTGGAAGATTTCTGGAAGTTTCTAAAAGAGTAAGCAAAACTCAGGGGGGGGCTGGAGAACCTTATAACCTTATTAGGAGGCCAGGAATGGGCCCGTGTAGCGAGATACTGAAACTGAGGCTGAAGTGAGTCTAAGAGTCAGGTGGGTTGGTACATTTCATTATTTGTGTTTGCTGGAGAAGGTCTCTTGCAACAGCAATTCATTTATTTTGGACATGAAATATTCATGACAATGGGCATCCGTCAGGAATATTTCATGTTTATGCGTTTGATGCCCATTGTCAGGATTCAGAATATTCCATAATTATGTATTTGATGCTCACGGTCAGGTATATTTTATAATTATGCGTTTGATGCCCACGGTCAGGAATATTTCATGTTAATGGGTTTGATGCCCATAGTTTTTTGACAATGGGCATCAAATACATAATCATGAAATATTCCTGACAATTGGCATCAGTCAGGAATATTTCATGTTTATGCGTTTGACGCCCACGGTCAGAAATATTCCATAATTATGGGTTTGATGCCTATTGTTTCTTGGCAATGGGCATCAAACGCATAAACATGAAATATTCCTGACAATGGGCATCAAACAAATAAACATTAAATATTCCTTGAGAAATATATATGTTGGCATTAGTCGCCAGCAGTATCTGCGCAAATGGCAACAAATTAAATGTATTGTGTGTCGTGTAAATTCTATACAAAATTAATTGATTCAATTAATCATAAAGTGCAACATATAGGTGTGAATCATATAAAGGAGCTGCAGCTGAATCGTAGATAACGTAGGAGTGGTATAAATACACCTAAGAAGGTGTACAGAGCCGCGCTCATCTAAAGTGCACTAAGTGTAGTATAATAATTTATATAGTGAACCGTTAACGGGTAATTAATAAATATAGTGAGAATAAAATCGCTAATAACAATAAATAAATACAGTATATATAAAGTGCATTAAAAATGGTGAATATAAAGTGCAACAACAGTGAATAAATAAATCACATATAAAGTACCATGCACAGTGAATATATATAAAGTGCAACAGCAATAAGTGAAGAAATCGCATATAAAGTCCCATGCACCAATAAGATCCAGTGCAGTCTCTAAAGGATTCTTCCACACATAACCAGATCTTCAATCCCTTCACCACATGGACACCCAATGTGTGAAAAGGCTTACCAGAAATCACCGACCCCTTAGTTATAGGGGGTCAGTGTAGGCAGAGTAATAATCATCAGAAACCAATATTCCAGAGTAGATTTGAGCCCTCCTTAGCCAGCCCCACGTTCAGGTCTGAAGATTCCTATTCAAAACTCTGGTTTTTAACTCACCACTTGGTCAGAGTTCCAGCAAGCAAAAAGGTGACCAGCTAAAGGATGAGCAAAGTTTGCTCATCCTTTAGCTGGTCACGTGGGGCTGGCTAAGGATTCTGAAGTATAGCAGCACAGTAGTATTGTAAGGTGGATCCTCCAGAAGGGCTTAAATCTACTCTGGAATATTGGTTTCTGATGATTATTACTCTGCCTACACTGACCCCCTATAACTAAGGGGTCTGTGATTTCTGGTAAGCCTTTTCACACATTGGGTGTGCATGTGGTGAAGGGATTGAAGATCTGGTTATGTGTGGAAGAATCCTTTAGAGACTGCACTGTATTTTATTGGTGCATGGGACTTTATATGCAATTTCTTCACTCATTGCTGTTGCACTTTATATATATTCACTGTGCATGGGACTTTATATGTGATTTATTTATTCACTGTTGTTGCACTTTATATTCACCATTTTTAATGCACTTTAGATATATTTATTAATTGTTATTAGCAATTTTATTCTCACTATATTTATTAATTACCCGTTAACGGTTCACTATATAAATTATTATACTACACTTAGTGCACTTTAGATGAGCGCGGCTCTGTACACCTTCTTAGGTGTATTTATACCATTAAATATTCCTGACTGTGGGCATCAAACGCATAATAATGAAATATTCCTGACAATGGGCATCAGTCAGGAATATTTAATAAGTGTAGATCCAAGAAGGAAATATACACGTGAAAGGGGAATAAACAAATTGGTGTAACCAATCCTGTTAAGTCCAAATATAGTCCAAATGTATTTAAATTAAACAAAAAAACAATAATCCTCAGTGTATAGGTGACATGACTGTCCAATGCAGTGGTGATAAAGTGCTCACTGGATCCCAACACCAACTGAAAAATGGAGATGTGGTTTGCTCACCAGAACCGTAGGACACAGAGTGCCGTATAGCACCTGGGTCAAAACAGCTAGATAAGTTGTGGAAGGATCCTGATACTCAGCGAGCCATGGATGTCCAAGTGCAGATTTAAAGCAGATAACTCTCCCCCAAACCTCTCGGTCAGCCAAACGATGGCAGGTGGAACCAGAAAGGAGGAACAGAAGATAGTGTAATAATGCTAGAAAATTTTATTCAGCAAATAAATAAAATTTACACTTACAAACAACTCATGGGAAGGAGCATGAAAGGATGTATGGTAGGCTGTCAGTAGCATGGCCTTAACGCGTTTCTGCAAATATGCTTTCCTCAGAAGATAATGCCAGCCAAATACCAAGAGAGCCCCTATATGTATAACATAAAGGGGGCCCGAATCAAGAGAGGCACCAGAGGGGGGTGGCGCATCCAGAGGAAAAAAACAAAAAACCTAGTTGGGTCCGGTATATTTAATCTCAGCAAGATGGAACTCACTAAAGAGGAGTTATACACCTTAGACAAAGCCTTAAAATATGTACCGTCAAAACCTATGAACAAATTCAATACGTTCATTGACATACAAAAAAATTTGTCCGTAAGATTAATGTACAACGATATATCCTTTCCAACCCTAGACTTACTCACATTTTAGAGTACTCTAGTATTAGGCACTCTGGATTGTCAAACCATTACTATTCAACCATTCCGGTCCCACTGCTCCTTCTATCACAGTGTTTAAAGATCTAGTATTGAAAGATCCTGCAGATCTTCCAATTAAAAAACCTTATTCACATCCACAGTTGAGATCAGGGTTAAGATCTCTCTGCGAAAAGAAAGAACTTGTTATCCGCCCTGCTGATAAAGGGGGCGGAATTGTAGTGTTAGTTAAGCAAGATTATTACCGTGAGATGGAAAGAATCTTGATCGATCAAGATACCTATATACAATTACCAAATAATCCCACCTCAGATTTCAAGGATAAATTGGTTAAATGAATCAATAAAGGACATAGAGATCACATTCTGGACAAAAAAGAAAGATCTTTTCTGGTCCCTACTGCTCCCCGTATATCAGTAATGTACTATTTACTTAAAATTCATAAAGATCCTGTCCATCCACCAGGCCGCCCTATTGTGAGTGGCCTCAATTCCATCACCTCCCGCATAGGTAAATATATTGATTTTTATTGACAACCCCTGGTATATAAAACACCATCACACATTAAAGATACTCGTGATGTGATCAATATCTTAAACAATATTAAGATGGAGGGTGAGCATTTGATTGTAATGGCAGATGTTACGTCACTGTACACCTGCATTCCACATAACTTGGGTTTTGATGTGGTAGAATATTTTCTCAAAACTGATTTATCTCTATCACCATTACAAGGTGATTTTATTTTAAAGTTGTTATTGTTCGCTACCGGACATAATTACTTTTGGTTCAATAATCAGTTTTATTTACAGCAAAGGGGTGTGGCCATGGGGGCAAAATTTGCCCCGAGTCTGGCCAACCTCTTTGGCCAAATGGGAGGAGGATGTTGTCTATCCACTAAAAAGGCCAGAGTTGGCTTTGTGGATACGTTATATAGACGACATCCTCCTCCTCTGGCAAGGTGACTCCACATCACTGAACTCTTTTATGACCCTTTTGAATTCTAACATTTGGGGCATCCAGCTATCTTATGAGTCTAGTAACACCAATGTGCACTTTCTTGATCTGAACATCAGACTGGTTAATAACCAATTTGTCACGGGTACTTTCTTCAAAGATACAGACCGGAACTCTTATCTACTAACAGATAGTTGTCACCACAGAGCCTGGCTCAATGATGTTCCAAAAAGCCAATTTATTAGGCTCAGGAGAAACTGTACTCGTGACGAGGAATTTCTTCAACAGAGTGAGGTCTTGAAAGAAAGGTTTATGATGACTGAAGGTTATGATCATAGCACATTAGAGTCCACCATTATACAGGTATTACAGACTGATAGGTCCCAACTACTAACTGGTTCCACTTCTAAAAAAGATGATCCAGGTTTTACAAAATGGTCACTTTTTACAGAATACTCTACCCAGCACAGATCCGTTAAAAAGATTTTTCAAAAACACTGGGATGTTCTTAAAAATGATTGAGTTTTAAACTCTGAATTACCTGAGAAACCAATTGTTACATTTAGAGGTGCCCCCTCTTTTAGGAACAAACTGGCCCCAAATGTATTGGATGAACCAACGAGACCCAATTTTTTTCTGGATCTTGTTGGTTTTTACCCTTGTCGCAAATGTAGAGTGTGCATGTTCAACTTTGATCACAGTAAGAAAATGTTGTCATTTCAATCTACAGTGACCAGTTGTCTTTACCAGATAAATTTTTTTGCTACATGTACCACTACACATGTTGTTTACCTGCTTACATGTCTTTGCCGTAAACAATATGTAGGTCGGACCATTAGGCCTTTTAATGTCAGAGTAAATGAACATATTACTAGCATTATTAAAGGCAAAGACAATCACAATGTATCTAAACACTACCTAGTACACCACCAAAAAAATCCTAATGAAACACTTTTCCAAATAATTGACCGCTTTACTGCTCCTTGGAGAGGTGGCTCCAAGATCCGTGGGGTTTCACAACGTGAGACCTATTGGATCTACACGTTACAGTCTTACCATCCCCACGGACTCAATGTAGAGTGGGACATTAATGCTTTTATTAACACTTCTTAATAAACTTTGTCCCCTTCATTTAATATGTCATTTAACATATTTGGAATTATGTGTTACCTGTTGCTATTAACAATTTTACCTCTCTTATATCACTATCTGTATTTATATTGGCAGGTTTAAATATATTTTCATAATTTTAATATTTTTTATTATTTTTATTGTTCACATTTTACATCTCCATGATGTTGCTTTTATCCATTTATTATATTTAATGGTTTGATTTTAATTATAAACACATGTACGTTTTTATGTATCACTTACAATGCGTAAATGTAGTTATATAGTTTATATATATGATTTGCCCCTATATTGTATGGTTCCTAGATGTGTTTCCCTCATTCAAGATGGTGTTCTGTGATGTTCCTGTAGTTAGCTTCGATTTCCCCGATGGCGTAACCTTACTTCCGCATATGACGCGGCATATACATCACTTTCCGGTGCATTCCGGAAGTGACGTTGCGTCATTTGGCCGTTCCAGAGACTAGTCCTGGGATGCACGCTGGCGCCATCTTTGTGCTTGGCTTAGCATGCACACACCATATCTTGATTGGTTGAACACAATCTACCATTTCTATTATGTTATAAATATAGGGGCTCTCTTGGTATTTGGCTGGCATTATCTTCTGAGGAAAGCATATTTGCAGAAACGCGTTAAGGCCACGCTACTGACAGCCTACCATACATCCTTTCATGCTCCTTCCCATGAGTTGTATGTAAGTGTAAATTTTATTTATTTGCTGAATAAAATTTTCTAGCATTATTACACTATCTTCTGTTCCTCCTTTCTGGTTCCACCTGCCATCGTTTGGCTGACCGAGAGGTTTGGGGGAGAGTTATCTGATTTAAATATGCACTTGGACATCCATGGCTCGCTGAGTATCTGGATCCTTCCACAACTTATCTAGATGTTTTGATCCAGGTGCTATACGGCACTCTGTGTCCTACGGTTCTGGTGAGCAAACTACATCTCCATTTTTCAGTTGGTGTTGGGATTCAGTGAGCACTTGATCACCACTGCCTTGGACAGTCATGTCATCTATACATCTATATTATTGTTTTTTTGTTTAATTTAAATACATTTGGACTATATTTGGACTTAACAGGATTGGTTACACCAATTTGTTTATTCCCCTTTCACGTGTATATTTCCTTCTTTGATTTACACTTATGTCTATTTGGTATACTCATGATTATTTACTGTTCACATATATTTTTTCCATTTTTGAATTTACAACTCTATTTATTAGCGCTGCACTTTTGGAAAAAAATTTTGTATCACAATCTTTTTGTCAGTTGTTGTGTGTAGCAGCTTTTCTTTATGGTTAGCGCAATAATTTTCCTCTACACAATTTAGGAATATTTCATGTTTATGAGTTTGATGTCCATTTTCAGGAATATTTCATGTCTATGCGTTTGATGCCTATTGTCAGGAATATTTCATGTTTATGCGTTTGGTGCCCATTGTCAGGAATATTTCATGTTTATGCGTTTGATGCACAGCCATTGTCAAGAAACAATGGACATCAAACCCTA
Organism: Pelophylax lessonae; assembly: GCF_965119305.1. NCBI lineage: Eukaryota > Metazoa > Chordata > Amphibia > Anura > Ranidae > Pelophylax > Pelophylax lessonae. The sequence continues at coordinate 725,330,238 of NC_138768.1, forward strand.
AGGGACTTTTTAGCATCTTGATGAAAGTCCCTAGTGAGATTGAAAAATTGACGCTCAAGTGTATTGTATATTGCACAAAATAACAAAGGTGAATTTGTAACAAGACCTCTGGAGTGCATCCTATTATTTTTTTCCAACAGATTTTTATTAGATTTTCAGGAAAATAACAATAAGTACATTGTCATAGATACATAGCTGCAGTTTGTAGTAAGACAACAGTATACATGAATAATGATTCTCAACATAGTAAGAAGAAACGTATGTGAAAACATAACAATCAAAGAAAGTATAGAAATGACTTGCTATGTGTTGGGATACCTGAGTGACACACCAGTGGGGGTAGGGGATGGGATTTGTGCATTTCATATGCTAATTCAAGAGATTAGGTGGAGCAAGTATGGTTAATGTTGGGTACAATGGACCTTGTCAACCACATTTGCCATGTGGTTTAAAATGTATTATAGGTGATAGATCTTAAGACTACACTTTTCTCATATTCACAGGTGAGGTTTATAGTGTTGATCACATTAGAAATGTTTAGTGAATTATCTGTTTTCCAGTTCCTGGTTATTACCAGTTTAGCTGCTAACAGAATGTGAGCAACAAGTGCTCGAATTTGGTGTGGGAACCCCTCAATTTCTAGGTTTAATAATGCTAGTGTAGGTGCGGGGGGGGGGGGGTTAAAATTCCTGTGGTTAAGGATATTCATTTGAAAACTTTTTTTTTTAGAAGCCTGTTATAATTTTACAATTCCAGAAGAAATGTAGTAGGGTACCTGTTTGTTCGCAGTTACACCAGCAAAGGGGCGAGTATAATGTGTAGAATTTCAACAGTTTAAACTGTGTAAGGTACCAATGTGCAATTAGCTTGTGTGATATTTCCCAATGATTTGTGCATTTAGAAATGTTATACGAGTATTTCATCGCTAAGGTCCAATGCTCAGGAGTGAAGGATTTATGTAGGTCTGACTCCCATTTAAGCATAGGGTCCGTTTTATGAAATAGTTTTTTATTCTGTAGGGTTTCATAGAAGAGGGATATACCTTTCTTAGAATGAGACTCGGGTAGTAGGAATGCTTGGATTGAGGCCTGTAAATGGATTAGTGGTACAGGGTGGCTTTTGACAAATTTAGCTATGTGGATATGGGTGTAAAATTCAGATTTGGGTAGATTATATTTGGATTGTTAGTCCGAGAAGGATTTTACGGTGTTTCTGTCAACAATATCTTCCATCCAATGTATGTTGTGATCTTGCCAATTGCGCAAGGAAAGGTAGGGTATTAGAATCTCTAGTGTTTCTATCAGGATTTTTAGTGGTTCTGTGTTAGGTGTTTTTTCATGGCTCTTTCTCAGAATTCTCCATGCTCTAAGTGTTGCTTGGACGGTTAGGGGCAGTGAATGTACTGGGAGCTGATTCCAGCTATCCGCTAGGAGCAGGTAAGGCAGGCAGTGCATTTTCATCAAGGCAGCTTCTGCTTAAACCAATTTGGTGTCTGAGGATGTTTGAAACCATTGCTTAACATGTGTGAGTTGTTTAGCTACATAGTAGTCTGTTACATCCACCATGCCCAAGCCGCCCGACGATTTATGTTTAATCATATGCGATTGAGAGCATCTAGGATGCTTACCCTCCCATATGTATTTCTTAAGAACCCTTTGATCAAGATAGGAGGGAGCTATTGGAACAGGGAGTGTGTGAAGCACCGTCATTTTAAGTGCTGCCAGTCTTCCTAGCCATGATATTTCCTTAAACGAGGTCTGCTGTAGTTGTTGGTTTATCTTTTCGATTAGTGGCGTAAGGTTGGCTTCTACTAGGGACAATATTAGTGGTGTAAGAATGATACCTAAGTATGGGATTCCGTTATCATTCCAGGTATACGGGAATGAGTCCTCTAAGTGTTTCCTCATAGGGGCATGTAGATTAAGTTGCAAAATGAGAGATTTAGTAAAGTTGACCTTGTAATAGGATACCTTGCTAAATTCCATTAAGGTTTGGTGGGCAAATTGTAGTGATATTAGGGGGTTAGTTAGGGAGAGAATAACGTCATCCGCAAACAGGCTCACTGTGTATGTTTTCTTTTTGCAGTTTGAACCCCGAAATATAGGGATGGGAGCCAATTCTTTTGGCAAAGGGCTCTATCAGCAGATTAAAAATAGTAGGTGACAGGGGACATCCCTGTCTAGTGCCGTTTGTGATAGGTAGCATTTTGGAGAGTAGCCCTGAAGTGTATATTTGTGCCGATGGCGTGGAGTATAGGGATAGTATGGCATCATACAGTAAATCCTTGGAAACCAAATTTTCTTAATACACAGGACATGTATCCCCAGTGAACTCTGTCGAATGCCTTCTCTGCATCTAAGGAAAGAAGCAGAGAAGGTGTTTTGGAGTTCTCGGCATGGTGAATTAAGTTGATAATTCTTCTTGTAGCATCAGATGTTTGTCTTCCAGACACAAATCCCTTCTGGTCTGATTTAATCAGAGATGGTAATACAGTTGAGATGCGTCTTGCCAGCAATTTGGCGAAAATTTTTTACATCAGTATTTAGAAGTGATATCGGCCTAAAGTTTGACGGGGTATCCGGCGCCTTGCCTGGTTTGGGGAGTGTGGTTATATGTGCTTTTAACATTTCAGGTGGGAACGCAGTCTTTGTTGTCACAGTCTGGAAAAGTTTCAGGAGGTGTGGGGATAATGTATGCTTAAACAGTTTGTACTACTCGTTTGTGTAGCCATCTGGGCCTGGGGACTTTTCGTTGGATAAGGTATCTATTGTTTTAATAATTTCTATTACAGTAAAGGGAGAGTTTAAAAATGACAGTTAGTGTTCGGTGATGGAAGGCAGGTTAATTGTGTCCAATAATTTGTTGATATTGTCTGTAGTTGGTTGGTGCTTAGTTGGGTCCTTTTTCAAATTGTATAAAGATGCATAATAATCTGCAAAGGCGTCAGTCATTTCTTGAGGGTTTGTTAGCTTTGTCTTAGTAAATGGGTGTACAAGAAAGGGTATTTTAGATTTAGTCCTGCGCGCCTTCAACTTATTCGCTAGGAATTTGCCAGCTTTGTTATATTGCGAGTAATAAGATATCTTAAGTGATCGCATATACCCGGTGGCGTAGCGTGGGTTGTCAGCACCTGGGGCAAGGCAAGTAATTTGCGCCCCCTAAACCGACTTTGAGGTCACAAAAGTGTGAAAGGGGCCTTCAGTAATCAAGGTATAGTGTGCCCCCTTTCAATGCAGAGTGACCAGCGTGCCCCCTTTCAATGCAGAGTGACCAGCGTGCCCCCTTTCAATGCAGAGAAACCAGCGTGCCCCCTTTCAATGCAGAGAAACCAGCGTACCCCCTTTCAATGCACAGTGACCAGCGTGCCCCCCTTCAATGCAGAGAGATCATCGTGTCCCCTTTCAATGCAGAATGACCAGCGTGCCCCCTTTCAATGCAGAGAGACCAGCGTGCCCCCTTTCAATGCAGAATGACCAGCGTGCGGCGGCATAGGCGAAGCTTGGCTTGCAACGCCACCCCACCCTACACCAATTTTCAGGTGAGGCACAGTCCAGCCCTGCCCCGACCCGCCATTTTCAGCCATAGATGGAGACAGCCGCAGACAGTGTGTGAACTGTGTATGTCAGAGTCAGACAGACAAAGTGACACTGCGGATGCGCCCCCCAAGATGTTGCGCCCGGTGCGGCCGCCCCCCCCTGCACCCCCCACGCTACGCCACTGCATATACCTGTTGTGATCCTGAACCATCTGTTTGCGAAGAGACGTTCGAAGTGTCATGATAGCATCAGAGGTTTGGGTTGTAGGATTTTCTTTATTTTTGGTCTCGAGTGTGGGTAGTTCCTGCAGCATGTTAGTGATGACAGTCTGTCGACGATTGTGTGCCACGGCTGTCAGTTGGATCAGTATACCTCTGTTGTATGCTTTATGTGCATTCCAAATCATTATGGGCGATATATCAGAGGTATCATTGTGTGTGAAAAAGGTGTTGGCATAATAGGTTGTGATTGTCAGGGGATTGCAGTATACTATTGTTACAGTGCCAGAAGGATTGTTTAGGGGGGAAGTTGTTCAGTTGGAGTGTAAGGCTAAACCCTGCATGGTCCGACCATGTAATGTCATGTATGCGGGTGGAGATAGTAATTTGTAGGATCCATTTATCAACTAGGAATAGGTCTATCCTAGAGTAAGATCTATGTCTGGAAGAGAAGAAGGTGTAATCCTTCTCATTAGCGTGTAGACAGCACCACGCATCGTAAAGGTCTTCCCTGTGTAGAAGGTTTTGCAGTGACGGGGCTCTACTTTTATTCGGGGAAGAGGAATCCATTTTAGGATCTAATACCAAATTGAAATCACTGCACACAATTAAATTGCCCTTTCACACTCTAGAGATTAGTTTAAGTAGTTTGTGCAAAAATCTCAGGGGGTGCGTATAGAGAAACAAGCGTTAGAAGTCTATTATTGACAGTGCATATTAATATTACATATCTACCATCCTCGTCGAGTACCGAATCATGTAAGGTGAACAGGACAGAGTCTCTAATAGCGATGAGGACCCCTCTCTTCTTCGTTGAAGTTGTGGAAAGAAAGACATGCGGAAAGTTTGGGTGATGAAGCTTCAGGGTAGCTTTGTCTTGGAAGTGAGTTTCCTAAACAATCAATATGTCCGCTTTGTGATGGATTGCTTCTTTCCAAATGGAGAGTCTCTTGGCCGGATGATTTAGACCGTTATCATTCAGCGAAAAGATGTTAAGTGTCATAGTCCAGAGAGAATACGATGGTTTGCGTAGTTAATTCTGAGGTTTCTGGATCCTAGCGGGGAAGAGGTATGGACATGGGAATAGTGTAGTGGTACCAGTCATAATGGTTTTGAAAGTGGGTACGTACATGTGACATGTACAACATCTCAGGAGTAGGAGCTTTCTCATATGAGGGGTAATTGTGTTGTGTGTGTTCAGGCATACCAAAAAGAAAATTGTCTAATATTAGATCCAACAGGGATCAACAAAGAACAGCCTCTGGTGTGAGGCGTAAAAAAGGTGAGGCCCTCTTATGTGAACAGGGAGCCTTGGTCAGCGTATGCTGCAAGTGTGGGGGAAAGAGTACGGTGGATTGTACTCATAGGGGAGACCGGTATTAACCAGTTGGGGTGAAAGTTGCAAATGTCAGGGGACTTCTGAGGTGTGCGATGAAGGTTGCTGTGGTACTTTTGACCAGGGCGAGGATACTTTGTAGGTATGTGATGGGTCCGGACGAGGAGGTAGTGCCGGGATAATATTCCACTTTTTAAGCAAGGTGAGGCCTTCTTCCAGGAAGTGTATAGTAATGGAGGTGCCTTCATCAGTGATTATCAGGTTTTCGGGATACTTCCACTTGTTGGAGATGTTATGGTTACGCAATGCTTTGGTAACAGTATACAGGTTGTTACGGCGTTGCATAGTATATTGTGAAAAGTCAGGGAAGATTTGAATATCTCTGAGTTTTTCTGGAAGTCGATCAAGCTTCCGAAAGGCTTCTACGATCTTTTCTTTCACCTGAAGTGAAAGACTGATAAAGGCTCTCATCAGTTTAAGGCTCCATGCATTTTTGTTTGTTTGTAGGGGTTCCACTTAACATTCATATAGTGTTAGACCTCTTTCACACTTGTACCACTTGTCCTGCAACTTGGGACTGCAAAGTCACATGACAAGTCGTACTCCATGATTTCCAATGAGTACTGTTCATATCTGTGCGACTTCAAAGTTGTCCCTGCTCTACTTTGGGCCAATTTTAATGCATTTTGAGGTAAATCTCGCGACTTTAAGGTAGCATAAGTGTAAAAGGGGCTTAAGGGTTTGTACAAACAGAATAAAGGAACTAGAAAATGTAATTTAGCAGGAATTTAACCACTTAAGCCCCGGAGGATTTGGCTGCTCAAAGACCAGGCCATATTTTGCGATTCAGCACTGCATGAATTTAACGGATGATTGCGCGGTCATGCAACGCTGTACCCAAATGAAATTGACGTCCTTTTTTCCCCATAAACAGAGCTTTCTTTTGGTGGTATTTGATCACCTGTATGATTTTTATTTTCTGTGCTATAAACAGAAAAATAGCGTCAATTTTGAAAAATAACAATATTTTTTCACATTTTTTATATGAAATTCTCAAAAAAAAAAAGTAAAAATCTAATTTTTTTTTAACATTTTAGGACAATTTGTTTTCTGCTACATATTTGCTACATCCACAATCAGATGTGGACCAAGTCACATTTCCATACACGTTGGACATTGCACCCACTGATTTAATAGGGATACTCCACTAGGATTAGGAATTTTACTCTGTCCAGCTAACTGTTAACTCACTTCTTAACTATAATTTGTTCTATTCCTAATTTACACAGCCTCAGTACACAGTTACTCGCAGTACACACCAGTTACTCACCTATTTCTCCTAACTCACCAGTTACTCATGATACTCACCAGTTACTCACCACTTACTCCCCAGATATTCACCAGATACTTCCGAATTACTCTCAGCACTCACCAGTCACTTGCAGCACTCACCAGTCACTCGCAGAACTCATGGTACTCACCAGTTACTCAGAGCACTCACTATTTATTCACAGCACTCACGGTACTCATGGTACTCACCAGTTACTCACAATACTCACAGTACTCACCAGTTACTCATAATACTCACTACACTCACCAGTTACAATATTTACCAATTACTCACAGTATTCACCATTTACTCACAATACTCAGTACTCCCAATACTCCCCAGTTACTCCCAGTACTTACCAGTCACTGGCAGCACTCACCAGTCACTGGCAGCACTCACCAGTCACTGGCAGCACTCACCAGTCACTTGCAGCACTCACCAGTCACTCACAGCTTAGCTGTCTCCTACAGGGCTTGTTGCCACCTGCAGCCTCCCCGGTCAGTGTACCTCTCTCCCAGAGCAGTCACTTCTCTGATTCCTCCGCCTCTCTGATCTGCTTGTCACACTCCCTCTCCTGGACACACATACCTGCTGCCTCCTCGGGACTGCTTGTCACCTTCCTGACCCGGTCTTAGTGGGGCGTCTTTTCCCAGTCCCTCTAGCTCCACAGCCCATGCTGCCACCTCTTCTGTCACCTCTCTCAGTCATCCCCTGCCTCTCTCGGTCTGGGGAGGGGGGAGTCACAGTCCCAGCCACACAGCACAGCAGCCTGCTCCCACACCACGCTTTCCTCTCTGCTTCTCTTTGCACGCTCTCCTCTGCAGTCCAAACTTCCAGGTCAGCAAGGACAAGGTGCCCCTTAGTTTCACTTTAAGTATTTTTTAATAAGTACTGCTCCCTGCTGGGCAGAATTAAAAAGTTATAATTGCATTGCTACATGTCCCCCAAAGCAGCTCCCCATGCTATTTGACATTGACAGATGTGTGTCTGTTAGCCTGGAAAATGGGCCATAGGTGATGTTAAAGATTTAGCTCAGATTGACTTCCATGGGGTTGGGATTAACATTCAGTTCAGGGAACATCCCACTATCCAAGGAACATCCCACTATCCAAACTCACTGCTTGCTTTTTTTTTTTTTGTAAGTGCCACACCTATTATTCACATGCCTAAAGTGAAGCTCCACCCTAAAGGGGAAGTTCTGGGTTAAGTACTTCTCCCCTCTTCCCCTGCCACATTTGGCATGTCATTTTTTTTGCTTGGATTGCCTGGGTTATCTGAGCTGAAATTTTCCTCTCTACTTTCTCAGTCTTTTGGAACACGTCACAGGTCACCGAAGACTGCCAGACCATTCAGGAGGCGCAGCACGACATGCGCATTTTCAGTGGAAACCCAGCTGTAAATCTGCAAGCTGGCAATGGGGAGAGAAGATGGGAAAAAGGGACGGCTCAGGTGAGCACATTGCTGGATCCTGGGACAGGTGAGTGTGTGCTTATCAAATGTCAGCAGCTACAGTTTTTGTAGCTGATGACTTTTAATAAACTAATAAACACAAAGTTGACTGGAGCTCAGCTTAAGACAGATGAAATAAAGCCCAACTTTATCCCAGCTCCCTCTTCACTTCTTTGCTGGGACTGGACAGTTTTAATGATGCAGCAATATTCTTTTTTGAGTTTCAAGAATAGTAGGAAGACCGGAGTTCATGCTGCCACACGTCTCTGGAGACAAATTTCCTACCATCATGCCAGGAAGGCACTGACACTGTTTTAATATGTACTTTACTATACAACATTGGGGGATACTAATTTAGTTGGTGCACACAGAATCTGGTACAGCTGTGCTTCTAAGTTTTATTGTCAAAGCTTAAGAGTCCTTTCACACGGTGCGCACGGCGGACTCCATTTCACCGATCCTCGCTGAGCAGGCAGATGACAGCTCTGGCTCTGCTTAGTTTGCAGACAGACCTGTCAGATCCCCATTCTCCTCTATGGGAGATCGAATGAAAATGGACTGCCTATCCCTTTTCATCTGATCCGATCTGATCCTCCAGACGGTTGGAAAAATAGGGTTTCCATCCGTCTGGATTTCACGGACAGGATTCGATAGCAGTGGGCGTCAGCAGAGATGTCTCCGCTGACATCCGCTGCTCCATAGAGGTACATGGAGCATCCAATCAGGTCCACCTGAAAAACTGAAAGGCGGACCTGATCTGAAAGCCCGTGTGAAATGGGCCTACCCGAACAAGCTGAAGTTAGAAGTTGATTGGTTACTATGCACAGCTGTACCAGATTTTCTGGACACCGGTTTTAGTAAATTCTCCCCATAGTGTTGATTTACCTAAAGTAAGGTTATTGACCTCATTTATATGCTATAATATACATTTGTATACCCTCCAATGGTAAATAGATAATTAAACATAAATTACAAAAAAAAAAAAAAGTTAAATTGTCATATTAAGTGTTGTTTCTTATGTTACAGTTTTATGTATGGGCATTTGCATTTTTCTCCTCTTTCAGGAAAGGTGATACAATGTGACAACCTGCACAATAGCACGTGCTGAGGCTTTGCCAAAATATCTATAAACAGACAAAGAAAATACAAGCCACAGGCCAAACATTCATTTGCATTCCATTGCCTGTTCTTTGATATCACTGGCTTAAACACTTCATGCTGATGGAGAGATTGGAGCTGAATTTAGAATCATTTTTTTTAGCTATCAACAAGCAGTTTTCTGCTTGTTTTCTTTATTTTTTTAGTTTAGCGATGATAGTGGCTAAACTGCAATATCAGTGGCATTATACCTTTAGGCTTTCAATAAATGTGAAATGTTTTTGCTTGTTTTATTTGTAGATATTGTCTTCCTAGCTTACAAGTTTAGTAGCTTTTAGAAACACAAAACCACATTTAAAATTATATTTGTGGGGATATAGTTTACTAATTAGGTTAATTGTACCATTTTTTTTTTTTGGACATAAAGACCATAGAAAACCAACCATGCTATAAGACTTTATAATCTTATGATACTACTCTGTTTTTCTTTTTACTGTAAAAAAAAACAGTGATCAGAGGTATACAGAGTCAGCAATTGACAACCTCTTTCTGAAAATGCTAACTGTCTGGCTGTCCTTAAACATGCAACAAGTATAAAGTCAAGTAAAATCAGGGGGGAAATCAGAATATCTAATTTGCACATATACTCCAGGACAATAACTCAAGAAGCACTGACTCCAGGCAACCAACATTAACCACTTCAATAGAGGGCACTTGTGCTCCCTTCCTACCTGGGCTAATATTCAGCTTTCAGCGCTGTCACACTTTGAATGACAATTGCATGGTCAAGCAACACTGTACCCATATGAAATTTTTATCTTTTTTTCACACAAATAGAGATTTCTTTTGGTGGTATTTAAAAATAGAACTCACAAAGGTAAAGTGTTCTGTGTGTGAACAGCGCTTGCCTATGTCACAATATTTTATATTGTGACATACATAAATCAAAGAAAATTGTATATGCAAAATGTACTCTGCTACATTTTTTTGGTGAAAATAACCCAAATCAGTGTATATTATTTAGTCTGTAGGAAAGTTATAGAGTCCACAAACTATGGTATTTATCCGAAAATTAATCAGTCCTAATGTACTGATAGCCTGTAATGTACTGATCTCATTTCTTGAGGCCTGAATACACCAGCAGAAATATCCCCCAAATTACCCCTTTTTGTAAAGTAGAAAGTCCAAGATATTTAGTAAGAGGCATGGCGAGATTTTTAAAGTCACACTTTTTTGGAAAATGAAGCAATTTAAAAAAATGTGTTTTTTTACACACTGTCACTAGTGCAGTACAGAGGTAATATATAACAGGTGTGGCGGTGATCAATGACACTGACTGGTGACTGTATGTAAAAAAGAAATCGTAATAATAATTTTTTTTAATTTTTATTACTTCTTTTTTCTTTTTTATTATTATTTTTTGCACACTGTGACCAAAGCAACGCTGTGTTACCATAATAACACTGTAATACTCTGGGGAAATGATCAGGATTTTTTTTTTTTTTACACACTATAATTTTTTATACCAGTGAATTTCATGGGTATAAGTATCCATTTTTATTGCCCAAAAAAAGTGCATGGGTGTCCGAGTACTGACCCGGGAAACATGTACCAATGCAAAATTAAAAAAAAAACGATCATTTTTAAAGGAGCAGTGATTTACTGATTTTAATTATGCTTAAAGTGAAACTATAAAAATGAAAAATTCCTTTAAATATTGTGCCTAGGGGGTCCCCTTAACCACTTAACGTCCGCCCGCCACAGTTTTACTGCGGCAGGCAGCCCCTCCTGCATGATCCAGCGTAGGTATATGTCTGTCGCGCAGTTAGGGGGCAAGCATGCGCTGCTGGTGGCGCGCTCCCGGGGACTTCGATGCACAGGGCAGGTGGCTCTGATTCCCACCTGACACCCGCGTTTGCTCCCCACTGGGAGAGAAGAATGGTCAGCTGTTGTAAAAACAGCTGACTTTTCTTCTCTTTGGAATGATCACAGAGCGCCTGTGACACTGCTATATAGGATCACAGGTCTCTGTGATCATTTCACAAGCCTGCCCTCATACAGTTATAAACACGCCCCTAGGTACACATTTAACCCCTTGATCACCCACAGTGTTAACCCCTTCCCTTCCAGTGTCATTATTACAGTAATAGTGCATGTTTTTAGCACTGATTACTGTAGTAATGTCACTGGTCCCCCCAAAAGTGTCAAAAATATCAGTTAGGGGTCCGATCTGTCTGCCGCAATGTCGCAGTACCACTTAAAAGCGCAGATTGCCGCCATTACTAGTAAAAACAATAAAAATGACATAAATGTTTCCCGTAATTAGTAGATGCAATAACTTTTGAGCAAACCAATCAAAATAAGTTTACATCCTGGTGGCCTCCTCAAATGGTGACAGGACGGTGCATGCATCCTTTATCAAAAGCCACTGGCGTGGCGAAAAAAAAGCCAAGCTCCACTGAGACTGTCCTTGTGCCATACTCACACAGGTTTTCATTGATGGCCCTCTGCTGCGTGTGCAGCCGTTGCAGCATTGCCAATGTTGAGTTCCACCTGGTGGGCATGTCACAAATGAGGCGGTTGGTGGGAAGGTTGAATTCCCGTTGAATGTCAGATAGCCAAACACTGGCATTGTATGAACGCCGGAAATGACCACAGACTTTTCTGGCCTGCCTCAGGAGATCTTGTGAGCCCGGGTATCTGTTCAAGAAATGCTGTACCACCAGATTCAGGACATGTGCCAAGCATGGAGCATGTGTCAAGTGTCCCCGTCGGAGGGCGGAGTGAAGGCTGGTGCCATTGTCGCATACAACCATTCCTGGCTCAAGTTGTCGTGGCGTCAACCATCTCTGAGCCTGCCCCTGCAGAGCTGACAGAATCTCTGCCCCGGTATGACTCCTATCCCCTAGACAGACCAACTGAAGCACTGCATGGCATCTTTTAGCCTGACTGCTTGCGTAGCCCCTTGAATGCTTAGGGAGCACTGCTGCTTCAGAGGACAATACAGCAGAAGTGGACATAGAGGAAGAAGAAGTGGAGGAGGAGGAGGTAGAGTAGCCATATGTGGCAGAACCAGCACCAGCTTTTTGGAGGCATGGTGGCAAAACAAGCTGTAGTACTGAACCCTGTCCTGCATCCTTCCCAGCTGCCAGCAGAGTTACCTAGTGTGCCGTGAAGGAAATGTAACGTCCCTGTCCATGCCTGCTGGACCAAGAGTCAGCAGTAATGTAAACCTTCCTTCCTGATGACTGCTCTGTCCAACGAGGCCAAATCACTACCTTCCACATGATGGTAGAGAGCCGGAATGGCCTTACTAGAAAATAAATGTCTTTTTGGAACCTGCTACTGTGGTACATCACATTCCACAAATTTGCGAAAGGGAGCAGAGTCTACCAGATGAAAAGGCAGCAGTTGTAGTGCTAGCAATTTGGCCAAGCTAGCGTTAAGATGCTGAGCATGTGGATGGCTGGGACAGTATTACTTTCTATGGTTCAGCAACTGGGGTAGTGAAATTTGCCTGCCTGGTGTACTGCTAGCAGATTGGGTGCAAGTATCTGTGGCACTCATTGCTATTCCATAAGGTATAGTAGGGTTAGAGATCACAGATGAGGAGCAAGGTAAAGTATGCTTGTTTTTATCTTGTGGCTCATTCAGGTGCTGTTGCCAACGGACTGCATGGCAGTCATATGTCTTGTCAAGCATGTGGTGCCCAAGCGACTGGCAACGCTTGATCCGCTTCAGACAGATATTGCAAACAGCAACACTGCGGTCTACTGCACATGTGTTGAAAAAAGCCCATACTAATGTAGTGGATGGATCAATTTTATTGCTGTGGGGGATCAATTTTATTGCTTTTCTTGTTATCATAACCAAATTTCATACATTACACTACAAAATTATACTTGGCTCTATATTTTCTAAAAGGGGCTGTACTGGAAGCTGGGTAGGGGGTGGATCCAAGTGTCGGTGCTCAGAGGTGGGTAAGGGTGGAACCAAGGGTTAGCGCTCGAAGGTGGGTATGGGGCAGAGACACAAAGTAACTTAGAAAGGGGAGTTCCTGCACCTTTTCTCTGAGAAAAAAAGCCCTATATATATATATATATATATATATATATATAGGGCAATTGAGTATATATATATATATATATATACATATATATATATATATATATATATATATATATATATATGTATATATATATATATATATATATATATATATATATATATATATATATATATATATATATATATACAGTGCTTTGTGAAAGTATGCCCCCTTTAACTTTTTGACCTTTTGCCACATTTTAGGCTTCAAACATAAAGATATAAGACTGCAATTTTTTGTGAAGAATCAACAAGTGGGACACAATCATGAAGTGGAACGAAATTTATTGGATATTTCAAACTTTTTTACCAAATAAAAAACTGAAAAATTGGGCGTGCAAAATTATTCAGCCCCTTTACTTTCAGTGCAGAAAACTCTCTCCAGAAGTTCAGTGAGGATCTCTGAATGATCCAATGTTGGCCTAAATGACTAATGATGATAAATAGAATCCACCTGTGTGTAATCAAGTCTCCGTATAAATGCACCTGCACTGTGATAGTCTCAGAGGTCCGTTTAAAGCGCAGAGAGCATCATGAAGAACAAGGAACACACCAGGCAGGTCCGAGATACTGTTGTGGAGAAGTTTAAAGCCGGATTTGGATACAAAAAGATTTCCCAAGCTTTAAAAATCCCAAGGAGCACCGTGCAAGCGATAATATTGAAATGGAAGGAGTATAATGCACTGCACACACGCACGCAGTGCATTATGGATGCTGGCACTCGAAATTTCCCACAAAGAAGCACATTTGTTCGTCATTCAACGAACGGACGAACAGCCAATGTTCTAGTCGAACTTACGTTCGACTCGAACTCGAAGCTCATCCCTATTTATAATGATTAACTGTGATTGGTCACATCTAATCACATGGTACAGGTGAGCTGGGATTGGCCCAGTGTGACCAATCACAGCTAACAACATAATTGTACATAACAGATGGCAGGAAAGGAATCCAACCATTGTTTACAATTGTCATTTGATCTGATGTGATTAGTCACTGCAATCACATGGTACTAGCAATGAGCCGGTACACTGATCAATCATCAGCTGTGTCTGATGGACACAGCCGGTGACAGATTGCATCCACCTGATTGACAATAGGCTGGGCGGGAAGATCCAGACATTTATGAAGCATTTCATGCCTTTGTGAGATATGCAACACCAAAAAAGAGTTGCAAATGAATGCAACTGAATGCAAATTAATTATTAAATTCACACTGTTGTCCACTACCTGGTTGGCTCACGAGCCAAACCCTACATAGCTGTTATTCGTATCTTTAATTGAATATATACTTTGGAAAACATATGCAACTGTATACCTTGGTTCAAGCACTATCCACTCTCCTCTAGGTCTAAATCTTTACCCACAACCATTGCACCCTAAGAAAGAAACTGTCCAGGCTAGAATAAAGTGATAACAGGCTGCAGTCCCATGTGACATAGGTCAGATAAAGGAAGGGTGCACTGACCTAACACATTATATTAAATGACACTTTATTGGTAAAAAGAACAAATATTTCATTTGTATGTACTTAAAGGAGTGATGAGCGATACAGTAGCTGCAGTGCCAGACTAAACTATGTGGAGGCCCTTGGGCAGTCAAAACCTTGGGTCCCCCCCTTGCAGGTTTCTGGAGGTTTCTTAGAGCTTTAAGAAATTCAGCACATCAGAATCCATCAATTTTCAGATATATATACTGTATATATATATATATATATATATATATATATATATATATATATAAAAGACATCAAATTACAGATTAGACATTCTTATAATATGTCCAAAAAAGTTAGATTTTATTTCCATCATTTACACTTTCAAAATAACAGAAAACAAAAATATGGCATCTGCAAAAGTTTGGGCACCCTGCAGAGTTAATATCTTGTACTGCCCCCTTTGCCAAGTATCACAGCTTGTAAACACTTTTTGTAGCCGGCCAAGAGTCTTTCAATTCTTGTTTGAGGTATCTTTGCCCATTCTTCCTTACAAAAGTCTACCAGTTCTTTGAGACTTCTGGGCTGTCTGTCACGCACTGCTCTTTTAAGGTCTATCCATAGATTTTCAATTATGTTGAGGTCAGGAGATTGTGAAGGCCATGGCAAAACCTTCAGTTTACGCCTCTTGATGTAATCCCCCATGGATTTCGAGGTGTGTTTAGGATCATTATCCATTTGTAGAAGCCATCCTCTCTTTAACTTCAGCTTTTTCACAGATGGCATCAACCCCAAAGCATGATTGATCCACCCCCATGCTTAACAGTTGGACAGAGGTTCTTTTCATTAAATTCTGTGCCCCTTCTTCTCCAAATGTACCTTTGCTCATTCCGGCCAAAAAGTTAAATTTTAACCTCATCGGTCCACAGAACTTGTTTCCAAAATGCATCAGGCTTGTCTATATGTTCATTTGCAAAGTTCAAACGCTGATTTTTGTGGTGAGGACGTAGAAGAGGTTTTCTTCTGATGACTCTTCCATGAAGACCATATTTGTACAAGTATCTCTTTATAGTGGAATAGTATACCACAACTCCAGTGTCTGCTAGATCTTTCTGGAGGGATCCTGCAGTCAAATGTGGGTTTTGAATTGTTTTTCTCACTATCCTGGGAGCTGTTCTGTCTGATATTTTTTTTGGTCTTCCAGATCTTGCTTTAACTTCCACTGTTCCTGATGACTGCCATTTCTTAATTACATTCAGAACAGAGGATATTGCCATCTGAAAATGCTTTGTTATCTTCTTATAGCCTTCTCCAGCTTTGTGAGCGTCAACTTTTTTCAGTTTCAGTTTTATAGACAACTGCTTAGAAGATCCCATGGTGCTGATTGTTGGGGCAAGGTCAGATGAGCCTGGGCATTTAAAACCTTTGAGATTGACATCACCTGGTCTCCCAGACGATGATTGAGAACAATCCATGACACTGGCAGGTCTCAGCCTTGCAAAGGGGGCAGTGCATGCTATACATTCTGCAGGGTGCCCAAACTTTTGCAGAGGCCATTTTTTTGTTTTCTGTAATTTTGAAAGTGTCAATGATGGAAATAAAATCTAACTTTTGTTGACATATTATAAGAATGTATAATCTGTAATTTGATGCCGTTTGGAGATTTTTCCATCTTTCCTTGGCTTCTTCATGCACATTAAAACAAATTTTTACCTGGGGTGCCCAAACTTTCTATCGCCACTGTACTGTATATAAAACATAACATAGTATAATATACACTGATTTAGGTTATTGTCACCAATGAATTCTAGCAGAATACATTTTGGCCTAAATTTATGAAGAAAGATTATTTATTTGCAAAATGATATCACAGAAATAAAGAAAATTGCTTTTTCCTGACAGACTCCATGGCAGCATACGTTCGGGTAGGCCCCGCCTCCTCTCCTACCTCATAGGACTCCACTCCCATAAATCTTTGCTCCCTTTCAGCATCAGTGTTCCTTTTTCGTCCTCCTCAGTCATACGGTGTATGTTCCTACGATTTCGGTCCTATATATACTGGATGCGGGTATGGGTTACAGAGCCTCCGCTAAGCCCTGGCTCTTAGCAGGGTATGGAGGGGGCAATAGAAGAGACCCCTTGCAGGAGCTTGGCGGTCCAGCCAAGAGAGCCCAGCTGCTGCGGGTGGCCCATCATTGCCCGAAGATATATTCTGGTGATGCGTCTCTGGACCTGTCCCTGCTCTGGTCAGGGTGGTAAGCCCTGTTATGGGACACTTTTATTTCTATCATGTTTTGCCTGTGTGTTTCCATCATGTTTCCATGCTGTTTTTTAATAGTTCCTTGAGCGTTTTACCTGTTGTGTAGTTTCTTTTCTGCCCCTCATGGTGTTTCTGAGTCATTTGGCGGTATTAGGGTACCTCCGGTTCTCCGGTTTATCCTCCGGTTCTTTAGTTCTTCCTGTTCGGTTCCCATTCACGGCCGCAATCCTAGCCGCCGCTTCTGGGTTCCGCCGTGCGTCTGCGCATGCGCAGTAGCGGCCGGAGGATTGGATTCGGTGCGCGTGCGCAGGAGTGACGCGTGACGTCACTCGCGCATGCGCGGTGTCGCTCCACGGCCGCAAGGCGGCTTATTTAAACGGTCAGCGCTGCAAGATCTGGTGGGAAGGTCGGCGTCTGACAGCCTCCCCCAGTTCTGGTCTCATTATTGAAGGTAAGGAAACCTGCGCAGTATTTTATAACAATCTGACTAATTCCCATTTATTTGCATGATGCTTAGCCTGCTGCATTTTGTTTCTTGTCCAGCCTGTATAGAGTTGCTGCCTTTATTGTAGCAATGGATGCATCGCCGCCCCCTAGTGTCCAGCCCGCTCATACAAGGTATGTGCTGGGTAGTTCAGGGGGTGGGGTGGCCTGGTGTGTTATTAGCTTCTTGTCTTTTCTGTGCTATTTTGTCTGTCTCCAGCTCTTCTAGGTCTGATAAACAGCCCAGCACACGCAGTGAAAACAGTCACTCAAAATCGCATCACTGGCACTCCTCTTCTAAGTCCAGACGCAGCTCCCCCCATGGTAGGGGATGCGAGGGCCAGTCTTCCTCATCCAAACGCCCAGATCACTCGGAGCGTCCGCACGGGAAGAAGTGCTGGGGGTGTGGTACCCTTGTGTCAGATGGCTCCTCTCTGTGCAAACCGTGTTATGCCCAAGCTACGGGTGAATGGGAGAGGTCGGATCAACATATTGAAGAGGTAGTATGCAGAGTCCTTAAAGATTCCCTGGCGGATATACATGGACCAAGTACTTCTGCAAGGCCAGCCCACTCTCCTGAAAGAGATCTTCTGGTTCAAGATCCTTTTGAATCTTCCCAGCCCAGCCATCCTTCTGTTCTTCTGTCAGATTCTGAGTCCGATTCAGAGGACTCCGGTACAGGGTTTGAGTTTAACCTCGTCTCCCCTCTAGTAAAGGCGGTGAAGAAAGCCCTTGACTGGGAAGATCCGGCTGTCTCCTCCCCGAAGCAGCGAAAATATTTCAAGCAGTTATGCAAAGAACGCTTGAACTTTCCATTCCTAGGGGAGTTAGGAGATATAATTTCCGAAGAGTGGAGCAAAGTGGAAAGGAAAAATTCCATGACCACAAAAATGGCGAAGTTGTATCCATTTAAACAAGAAGAGGTGAAACACCTGGAATCTTCTCCCAGTGTGGATGCGGCTGTAATGCGCCTTGTGAAGCATGTCTCCCTTCCAATGGAGGATACGGCCTCGTAGGAGGATCGATGCTGATCTTAAACGAGCATACCTTTCAGCCGGTATGGCCTGCAAGCCAGCGTTGGCTTTGGCTACAATTTCGAAAGCCATGGAAGTCTGGATCAACTCCTTGGAAGGTACTCTTGGAGGAGTATCGGAGGAAGTGCTCCGGAGCTCCCCGATCCAGGAGCTGAAGATGGCCGCGGGCTTCTTGGGGGAGGCGTCTTTAGACACTATTCGCCTTTTGGCCCAAGTTATGCTGTCTTCTGTTACGGCTAAACGTGCCCTTTGGCTTCGGCCTTGGGTTGCCGATGCTGCTTCTAAACAGGCATGGTGTAGGATTCCCTTTGAGGGCTCTTCCCTCTTTGGGAATAAATTAGATGCAGCCATAACCCGGGCCACGGGCGGAAAATCTGGGTTCCTCCCTCAGGATAAACGCTCAGGCGCTCAGAAGCGCTCTTTCCCAAGAAGACAAAACTCTAATTGTTCTAGGGAACCTCCGATGCCAGCAGTACCGGTTGGGGAGCCCACTGTCTGTCAGAAGTGGCACAAGGCAGATGGAATTTTCCAGGTCACGGAGTGGTGTCCAACATTCTAGAACTACGAGCTGCCCTCAAAGCCCTTCAGGCTTTTCACCATCTAACGCAAGGGGCCTCAGTGTTGCTAAGGATGGACAACACCACGACAGTGGCATACGTCAAGAGGCAGGGAGGAACTCGCAGCATGTCTCTCCTCCAAGAAACAGAACCAATTATGACATGGGCCCAGCGCCATCTGGCCAATCTTTCAACGGTCCTTGTTCCGGGAGTGTTGAATGTGGAAGCAGACCTCCTATCCCGATTCCAACTAGACAACAACGAGTGGTCCCTCCATCAGGAGGTGTTCAATTGGGTCCTGTCCCTGGGGATATCGCCAGAAGTGGATCTGTTCGCGAGTCCACACAACAAGAAACTTCGGAAGTACTACACGAGGTTCAGGGATCCTCGAGCCTTCGGAGTGGATGCCCTCACGGACAGATGGAACTTCCAGTCTGCTTATGCTTTTCCACCAGTACCAATAGTACTCCAATTCCTGCGGAGACTGAAGATGGAGGAAGTAGAAATCATAGCAATACTTCCCTTCTGGCCCAACAGGCCTTGGTTTCCCCTGCTGTCCCTTCTCAGCTTCAGGGATCCAATCCCTCTACCTCTCAGGTCGGACCTTCTATCTCAGGGTCCTACTCTGCATCCATGCCCTGCGCGTCTACACCTCAGGGCTTGGTTCTTGAGAGGGGGAGGTTGGAGGCTCTCGGATGCCCAGAAGAGGTGATTCCCACTCTTATGAGTTCAAGAAGACCTAGCACCAACAGGGTATATGAAAGGATCTGGGCTAGGTTCATGAGTCATCAAGCCCAGAGGTCCGGTCCAGTTGGTACACCTACTATTCAGCAAATCCTGAGTTTCTTGCTATCTGGTCTGGATCTGTCCCTCTCGGTTAGTTCTCTCCGGGTGCAAGTCTCTGCCATTTCAGCCTTTACCAGAATTCAGTGGGCAATTCATCATCTGATTCAGCAATTTTTCAAGGGCGCAGTCAGGCTCAGGCCTCAGAGAAGGCCGAGATTCCCAAAATGGGATCTTCCATTAGTTTTGGACTTTTTCTCTTCAAAGGAAGTTGCCTCCATGTCAATCAATGAGCTTACGTTGAAGACAGCATTTTTGGTGGCCATTACCTCCGCTAAGAGGGTCTCTGAGATACATAATTTAGGTTACAAAGAGCCTTTTCTGACCTTCTTTCAAGACAGAGTGGTCCTAATCCCTATGCTGGGGTCAAATCCAAAAGTGACCTCTGTCTTCCACGAAAACTCTGAGGTAGTCCTTCCCACCTTCAGAACTGATGAGGAATCTTCAGTCCATCCTCTAGACGTGGGCAACACTCTAAGTCAATATTTAGAGGCCACATCCTCCTTCCGCCAATCGGATTTCCTTTTTGTTCTTCTCCATGGCAAAAAGAAAGGAATGCGTGCCTCTTCTAGAGCAGTGGCTGCGTGGATCGTCCAGGCTATCCAATGGGCGTATAGAGCAAAGGGCTTGGCTCCTCCAGAGGCGATTACAGTTCACTCTACAAGAAGCATCGCTACGTCTTGGGCAGCTTCCAAACACGTTGCGCCTGATGTGATCTGCAAAGCAGCATCCTGGTCATCTGTCAATACCTTCCTTTCCCATTATTGTATTGAACCTGCTGCCTTATCTTCCGTTAATTTTGGCGTTCAAGTCTTGTCAGTTGACAGTGCCAATTAAAGTTTTCTTTGTTCAGCATCTTCCCACCCGGGAGTGTATAGCGAGTTATTTCCCGAACGTATGCTGCCATGGAGTCTGTCAGGAAAACGGAAAATTGATATCAATACTTACCCTAATTTTCCTTTCCTGATGGACTCCATGGCAGCAGGAGTCCCCTCCCAATTCCTGAGTAGGCTAGTTACAGAACACTGATGCTGAAAGGGAGCAAAGATTTATGGGAGTGGGGTCCTATGAGGTAGGAGAGGAGGTGGGGCCTACCCGAATGTATGCTGCCATGGAGTCCATCAGGAAAGGAAAATTACGGTAAGTATTGATATCAATTTTCCGTTTTTTTTCCAAAATGTATAGCATTTTTTTGTTTATTTAGCAAAAACTTAAAGCCCCAGTGGTGATTAAATACCACCAAAAGAAATCTCTATTTGTGTGAAAAAAAAAAAAAATAACAATTTCATTCAGTGTTGCATGACTGCGCAATGTGACAGAAATGAAAGCTGAAAATTGGCCTGGGCAGGAAAGGGGTAAAAGTGTCAGATATTGAAGTGGTTATTGTCAACATTTTTATTTCTTTGAGTTGATTCATATTTTCTATCTTTTGAAAACAATTTAAGAAAGCTTCATTGTAATTTTCTTCCAAGATCAAATCAATATTATTTTGATCCATTGTTGCAGGGCCCTCAAATGGAGTGGGACCATAGTCTGATAGCACATACGTAGCTTTGCTGTTAGCATATCGATAGAAGCTAAATTAACTGCCAATAATGTGGCTACACTATTTCTCCCAGATTTCTCATGTCAAAAACAAGTCTGGAGTAGATGAAAAGAGCCAGGTGTCCTACACAGAAATATGTTCAACTCCACAGTACTGCTATGAATAGCACTGTTCACAGAAAATATTGCTGAATTGGCCACATTATGTTTGCCCATTTGCTAGGCAACATGTTATATTGGACTGTCCCCTGCACATACCTTTAAAGGAACACCTTCATAGACACCAATGTTTTGCAGAATAATCTTTGGAATAAAGCATTTAAAAATTATTAATAACTAAGTAAATAAAAGATAACAAAATTAGAGATGTTGCACAGGAAAACATGGAAATAAACAACATAAACACAAGTAAAAATTAATATTTTACAGAATTGTAATATATTTTTACAAAGCAGATGGTAAAATATTTTGGAAAAATGTAATGTTAAGATCCTCTTATAATCCTCATACTCTTCACCTTGGAAATGTGGGTGTTTTCACTTCTCCAATTTTGTAATATCAAATAAACTACAATTGTGTAAGAGTAGGTCTCCACATACATTTCCAATAGACAGAAAACACTTTTAACTCTCCAGTATCTACAAAACCCAAAACATCATTCTCTGTTGAACTGACTGTTCACTTTGAGATTTAAATTAGTGATTTGATGTAAATCTTGGCCATTTGAATTTTTTTCTCTTTTTGTTGCTTTCTCTATAAAGCTGTCAGTCACCAGCTGAACATTTGTCTAACAGTGTGCATTCGAATATTGTTCTTTGCTGCACTATAGAAAGGCACATCAACAAGCAAGTTAAAAAAAAAAAAAAAAAAAAAAAAAAAAGAAAAGCTTTTGGAAGCGTTTTACTGCGAAAAATGTTGTGTCTTGCTAAGAAAAACTTTTAAGATTGTGTACTTCAAAAAACATGGCCTCAATATCTTTCTTTGTATTGGAGTAATTATTGTGACAGCTAAGCTACTAAAGCAATTTAAAAAAAAATGTTCTTTTCAACTTTATCATTCTTTTTTTCCATGAAAAAAAAATAGTTTATAATAGATATGTCAAAACTTGCTTTATTTATACATGATAAAGATTAAGCCATTTTATTGTTTAAGGAACCTCACGGAAGCTTTCTGGTTTTGGCTGGATTTAAAAAGCTTGCCAAAACAAAGGCAATGTTATAATAAGTTGGGGTTTAAAAGATGTGTTTAGCCTATTTGGGCAAATACATTGTGAAGAAAAAGAGAGAAAAATTCATTTTAAGCAAAAGTCCTTATCTTGCTCCTTTGTTATTGAAAATAGGCATGGTAATTTTGCTACAAGTGTGGAGTAAGAAAGAAAGGAAAGGCAAAACAGCTTTATTATGTCGGTAGAAGGCCAAAAGGCTATCTAGCATTTTAGAAAACTGTATTTCTTTTAATATTTAATGAGCTGTCAGAAAAGTAACACAATGATATGCAGCATAATCCTCCTAGACTGTAAAATTGTGTTGCAACAAATATACTTAGGAAAAGTCAAGGCAAAAGTAATCACATTCACTCTATTTGCAAATATGCATTTCATGTTGCTGTACAGGTAGAACAGAAAAAAAAAAAAATATATATATATATATATATATATATAATTTTTTTTTTTCAATTTAGAAAAAAACATCATTATATCCTTCTTGGCTATGTTTTGCAGGTCAGTCATGATTCTTCTTAGCTCAGAGTGTAATATGGAAAAAATCATTTGCTTAAATAACTCCTGATGATGCACCTGTTATGATTTACTAAAGTAGTAAAGCATATTCATATTTCAAAGGAATTTTCGCCTTGCTTAGTAAATGTGTTAAAATTTTACTTTTCTTGCATAAGATAGGATGCTTGAAATCAGTAGAGCTTTACCAAATTCACTAAGCTAAAGAAAATTCTCTTGCAAAGCAAAAATTAACTTTGATTAGTGAACAGCCAATTTGCTTTTGGAAAACCAATTCCTTTTGGGTTGATTTACTAAAGCAGTAGAGCATGTTTAAATTGCAAAGGAAATTTTCACATTGCAATTTTTACTTTTACATTGGACTTTTTTTCAATCAAACAATAGTCTTTATTAAAAAAAAGCAATGAACACTTGAACAGGGAACGTGAGTGCTTACAGAGGAAAGAAAAAACAATACACATAATACACGACTTCTCCAGCATACATCAGTGCAATACCAGCAACAGCAGAGAAAAAGCTCAGCACAATGACAAGTCCGCGGCAAGGAGGCAGGAGACATGAGCACCAACCATCCAGGTATAGGGAGCAATTCCAGTCTCAGGTAGAGAAAAAAAAGGAAAAGGAGAAAAAAAAAAAAAAACAGTCCATGGCCTCAGGGGACCTCAAGGTGCGTCTACCGGCGACTGATGGTAGGATATACACAATACAGGCAATACATGGCGTAAACAATTTAGGCAATCTAGATGCACGTCTCCGGGGCCTGGACCTACCTATCCCATATCTTATTATATTTATTGGGGCAGCCGCGGTGCGCATAGATCAGTTTTTTATAGGGTAGAGTGGAGTTGACTGCCCTCAGCCAGTCTGTAAAGGACGGGGGGGTGGTCCTCATCCACTTTTGCGCAATA
This sequence comes from Pelophylax lessonae, assembly GCF_965119305.1. NCBI lineage: Eukaryota > Metazoa > Chordata > Amphibia > Anura > Ranidae > Pelophylax > Pelophylax lessonae. The sequence continues at coordinate 725,354,112 of NC_138768.1, forward strand.
CATTTCCTGGCGAGGAACAGAGTCTCATGTAGAAAGTGAGCAGTTGATTTATCTATGTTGACATCAGGAAATATACCAAGCAGACAGGGCTTCGGGTCAACGTCAGGGGGGAGCCCATGGTGTCGTGCAGGAATCCAACCACTTGTTTCCAAAATCCCTTGAGTTCAGGACAACTCCAAAGAAGGTGGAAAAACATACCCTGCTCCCTCCCACACATAGGACAGTCAGGGGAAGCGTCTGCCTGGAATTTAGATTGTAAAAGAGGGGTCAGGTAGGCCTTATGGAGTACATACAACTGAGTCAAACGGTCAGACAGCTTTGGAGATACCAATTTACAATTATCCAGTGCATCCTCCCATTCCTCATCCTCCAGGGGTCCCACATCACCCTCCCACTTGGTTTTGATAGCATAGGCCAATGTTGTAGATGCGGGGAGGATGAGGGCATTATAAAGGTGAGAGATGAGTTGTTTGGGTTCAGATCCTCTGAGTACTTCTATCATAGAAATCGGAGTTATGTCAGGTAAAGGATGAGGAAACTGGGAGGAAAAAGCGTGTCGGACCTGAAGATATCTAAAAAACATGTAGTTGGGAAGGTCATACTGTTGTTTAAGAGCCTCGAACATTTTAAGGGTGCCTCCTTCCGACAGTTGGGCTAAGAAGGGAATTCCGTGCCGGGCCCAGGCATGCGCATCAGGAACGGATGCCAGTTCGGGGAGGTGGGCATTATGCCAAAGCGGAGTATGCTCATGCAGTGAGGGAAATGCCAACTTGTTGTACACAACATCCCAAAGGCGTCTGTAGTGGTACAGCATGCTCGTTCTATCTCCCACATGACTGGCCCCCCTGACCCCCGTCAAGATCAGGGACAAGGGGTCAGCGCCGGCCGGGGCCCAGGACTGAGCCAGGAGGGCCAAGAACCACTCCCTGTCTGAGTTATGGAGGTGGAAAAAGTGGGACAGTTGTGATGCTATGTAATACATATTAAAGTCGGGGAATGCAAGGCCACCTAGATCTGTAGGGCTTTTCAATTTCCTCCAGGCCAATTTATGGCGGCTGGTGCCCCATATGAAGGGTTTGAGAATAGAGTCAATTTGCAAGAAGTACTTAAGAGGGAGGTAGATTGGGGAGTGACAAAACGTATAAAGTAATTTAGGGAGTAACACCATCTTTACTAGATTGACCCTACCTCGAACTCCTAACGGTAAACGCGCCCAGGTTTGGGTCTTAGACTTTAATAAATTGAAGAGAGGCTGAATATTATCTGGCAAATAGTTTTTAGGTGAGTTGGTGACCAGGACTCCCAGATATTTGATGCGGTCCACAACCTGAAGGGCAAAACGTGGGTCCGGAGGGCGGGGGGGGGATGTCATCTATCGGTAAAATTTAAGATTTATCCCAATTAATCATCAATCCGGAGTAGCGGCCAAAGTGTTCTATGAGGGATAGAGCTACCTGGAGTGATTCACCCGGATCAGACAAGTACAGTAAAGTGACGTCTACATACATGCCTATCTTTTCTTCCAAATTGCCGGCTCTCAGGCCTCGGATACCCGGGTGCGACCTAATAGCAATCGCCAGGGGTTCGGCCACCAGGGCGTAAAGGAGGGGAGACAAAGGGCAGCCCTGACGGGTCCCCCTGGAAAGCGGGAACGCCACCGAGGTGCAGCCATTGGCCAAGACCCTGGCGACCGGAGCCTGGTATAGGACACGGACCCACTGAATAAAGTTAGGCCCAAAACCGTAACCCTCGAGGCAGCGCCAGAGAAAGCTCCATTCGACAGAGTCGAATGCCTTGGCTGTATCCAAGGACACCACGACTCTAGAACCGGAGTTGTTGTGTTGCGCCTGGAGGTTCATAAAAAGGTGTCTCAGGTTGAACGAGGTGTTTTTACCAGGCATAAAACCCGACTGGTCCGGGTGAATCAGGGAGAGTACAACCTTGTTAAGTCTTAGGGAGAGCACCTTGGCCAGAATCTTAACGTCCACCTGGAAAAGGGAAATAGGGCGGTAAGAGGCAGGGAAACGGGGGTCCTTGCCTGGCTTGGGTATAAGTACAATGAGAGCCTCTCGCATAGAGGGGGGCAAGGAAGAGGTGTCAAAGGCCGTTGTGAATACATTTAAGAGGTGCGGGACTAAAACCTCAGAGTACGTAGAATAAAATTCAATAGGCAGGCCATCCAAGCCAGGAGACTTGGATCTGGGGAACTGAGCTATAGCTTCGATTAGTTCATCCTGGGTCAAGGGGGCCTCTAACATGGCCAATTGTTCAGGGGATAATTGAGGTAGGACGTCCGGTGACAAGTAGGGCAAGATCGGGGAGTCATCATCAGGGGCCACTGAGGAGTAGAGGTCTTGGTAAAAGCTACGAAAGCAATTGGCCACAGCGCCTGGATCCAAAACAGGGGGGCCATTAGCAGAGTGAAGGGTGATCACCACTGGGGGTCTGTCGTTACTGTGGACTAAATATGCTAACAGTCTACCCGCCCGCTCACCGTGCTCAAATAATTTCTGTTTTTGAAAAAAAAGGGACCTACGTGCCTTCTCGTAGTCAAGGTGTTCCACCACCCTGGTAAGGAGCTTCAACTGATCCGCCCCAGAAGGCGTCGGGTCAGTTAGAAAAGCCGCCTCCGCTGAAACCAAAGCTCGCTCAGCCTGTTCATACGCCCGGGCAGAGTCAGCCTTAATAGAATTGATAGTGTGGGTCAAAGTGGCTCTAGCATGTAACTTGAAATTCTCCCATACCACAAGGGGGGAAGCCGAGGCATCATTATCGTCAGAAAAGTGTTGCCATTCCTCAGACAGGTTCCCCTCCTCAGGAAGCAGTGAGAGCCAAAAAGGGTTTAAGCGCCAAGCAGGTCTGGCCTGGTCAGTCCGCAAACCCACCGTGATCCAGTAGGGCTTGTGGTCAGAGAGGCCACATGCGCAAAAGCCTGCATCCAACAATCTAGGTAGCAACAAGGGGGAAATTAGAATAAGATCTATACGGGACATCGAGCCATGAGCAGAGGAGTGGCACAAGTAGGCCCGGAGGGATGGGTACTTGACAAGCCAGGAGTCAGCGAGATTATATTCCGCCATCAGGCGGGCGAACCTTGTGGTAGTGGGGGGGGGGGGGGGCACAGGGGGTCCAGAGACATGCATCTTGTCCAGACTGGGGTTCATGGTGTTATTAAAATCCCCAAGCCAGATCACAGGGATCTGGGGGTGTTGAACCATGAAATCCAGCCCCTCAAGGAGTACCGTGGATGAAAAGGGAGAGGGGACATAAAACGCCATAAGCAGGTAGGGATCACCAAAAAGCAATACGTTCAGAAAAACAAATCTTCCTGCAGGGTCTATGAGGGATCCCCGGAGCTCAAAGGGGACAGACTTAGCGATTAAAACCGCAACTCCTCGGGAATGGGAGGTATACATGGAGTGAAACGTCCAGCCGAGCCACGGGCGCTTCAGGGCCTGTTGCAGAGCACCATCAGGAGGGACAAACATAATCAGGCACATGAGCTCCAGGGACACCCCCCAACTGGTGATTACAGTACATACTGCCCCACCTCCACCGCCGGCACCCACATGCAACTTACACAAACTGCTGGAGATACAATGACAAGTAAGAATTACACACATTAGTAGAAATGGCAAAAGATTAAAAGGTATAAAAAAACAACAAGGAAAATGCAGTAATAAAGACTGAACACCCACCCACCCCGCCCTGCACAAACCCCAACCCGTGCGGGCCTGAGAGAACCCCATCCAACTAGTCAACCAACCATGTTGACAATTCCCCAGTGACATGGAAACATGGAGACCGGCACGAGTAGGAAAACCATAGGGGGAAAGCCAGTTCCGTGCCAGGTAGGGAACACCGACACGACCAGGAAGGCCTCCCACCCCTCTCGGCCACAGCAGATTGGGCAGCCGGCGTGTCCATGACTGGGGAGTTCTGGGAGCGAAAGTTCGCTGGGCAGCAAGGCATACAAATAGGACACAGCAAAAATAAACACAGGGAAAATGGGCAGGAGAAAAAACAACAACCTTGGGGGGAAGAGGGAAAGGACGATACACAATAGGGGAAGGTTGATGCAGGCGCTCCGATGGCCTGCAAGGATGGTGCACAGCCTGCCGGGTCAGGGCGTTCCCAGGGGTGGCAAGAAGAGCAGTACATAGTCCCCGGCAGTGCAGAGAAATGTAGAAAATGAAAAAAAAAAAAAAAACGCCTCCCAACAGGGGGGCCTGGACTGTTGCAGGTGGTCACAGTGAACTTGACAGGCAAGGGGGGAATCCAAAGATGGAAGTGAGCAGCAGGGTCCAGGGATAACAGGAAAAGACAGGCTAAAACACAGGATACATCCAGGAATCCAGAACAGCGTTAGGGAAGCAAATCCTTAGGAGGAGGCATGAGGTGCAATCAAGCTCGAGCCTCAAGTCACTCCAGCCATGTTATAACGGCTTCGGGATCATCAAAAAAGTGCACTCTGTCATCTCCTTCAACACGGAGACTGGCTGGGTACAGCATAGCATATTTTACGTGCCGTATGCAAAGTCATCGTTTAGCCTCAATGAAGGTTTTACGTTTCTTATGGACCTCAGCAGAAAAGTCCGGGAAGATTGCTAGTCTGCCGTTGCCATAGGGGATGTTACCCTTTTCTCTACTAAGCCTAAGGATAGTATCTCTGTCCCAAAAATTAAGTAGCTTTGCAATAAAAGTGCAGGGAGGCGCCCCCTGAGGCGTGGTCTGCCTGAAAGACGATGTGCCCGCTCCACCACAAAAGTGGGAGAGAAAGCTTCACGGCTATATGTGTCTATCAGCAACTGCTCAAGAAAGTCTGATGGATGGGACCCCTCTGCCCCCTCAGGGAGACCAATCAGGGAGTCTAATACTGCATCTCCTAAGACGGTTCTCCATGTCATCCTGATTTAATTGCAACTGGGTCACCTGGAGTTGGTTCGGCATCAGAGGTGCGCTGAAGGGGGGGGCAGGGCATCTTCCACCCCACTGACCCGCTGCTCAGCTTCAGTCACCCTTTCCCTCACCTTCTTGAGATCTTGGCGGACTAGAGATATGTCAATTTTCACCTCCTCAATTTTAGTGGTGAGGGATGCCTGACACTGTGCTATAGCGTCCAGAACCCGCTCTGTCTCGGCTCCCGCCGAGCTTACCTCCGCTCTCGCGCAATCTTGGGCCTGGTCACATTTGTCCTGGCGGCAGAATTTGTCAAGTTTAGCGGTGACATCCGTGGATTTCTTCGGCGGCGACATGGTCTACGGCTGCAGCGGGGCTTCGAGAGGTACCGGGGAAGCGGTTCAGGATATCGGGGTACAGGATTAGTGAAGTTAGGAAATTCGACCGACGGAGCTAACCATAACAGCGTCCTACCTCATGCCGCTCCAGGCCACGCCCCTTACATTGGACTTTTTACTTAGCATAATGAATGTGGTGAAATTCACTTTGAAAAGAATATCCCAATCACATGCAAGGACAGTTAAAAAAACTGCCTGTTTGCCTTTAGTATATTAAATACTCTGTATCAGACATTAGTAAACTGGGTTTGTATATAACATTTTTATTTAGAAAATGGTTTTGTATCATACTTTTTTATTTAGTCTGTCTTCAAATTTAAAAAACTCAACAGGGTGATTTACATAGGTGATGTAAAATGAGTCCATATTTCCTTCCATCCAAGCATATTCAGATTTTTCAGTTTTACCACCTATGACTGTATATATAAAGTGAACACATTTTCACTTCACTGTAGCAAATCACCCAATCATATGTGCTGAAGTTTACAAGTGAGTTCCTAATTAGGGATGATCGAAGGGTTCGGGTCGACCATCGGTTCGACCCGAACATTGACTGTTCGAAATTCGGCCAAATTTCGAACTTTTTGCTGAAAAAGTTCGGAATTCGGCAACCAGAACCGACCAAAATGCAATGGGACAGGAACTGGGCTTTAAAAGCCCGTGATTGGACCAGAACCATCAGTAAAAGCCAATTGAGGGGGCAGGAGGATGCTAGGAATTTAATTGGAGTGACTAGGGGGTCCAGAGTCCAATCAGTAGTGAATATGCCCCTCAGTATATAAGATAGCCCCGCCAAATCCCTAGCATTGTAATACAGGGATGTGGAAGAGAGTGGAAGCAGTTCTGTTACGCCTGTTTCAAAAGTGTCATTTAGCAATTATTAGTGTGAGGAAAGGGATATCTAGTGTAGTTAGGGTACTATTTTCTACTATAGTTAGATTCAAAAATATAGTTTCTGTAGGGAAAGTGTTAAGTGTCAGGGGGACCATAGTGTAGCATAGGGTTAACTGACTCTGACTGCTATGGCAGGGTGACCGAACCCTTCCATGTCAGGGGGACCGCCATAGAAAGCCACAGAAAAAAGATTGTGTCTATTAGAATTGCAATAAAACAGGATAGTGGCTTCGCCCCTGTGACACCCGGCTTTTTGTTGCAGGCATTTTATTGGGCTTTTTTGTGGACGAGTTTGGAGGCAGGCATAACATCTGAACTTCTGTATAGGGGTATATATACACACACACTTATATGTATTTATACACATACACACATATAAGTGTGATAGGAGCGGAGCCATATGCCTGTCAATTATTTCATTAGCGCAGGCATAGGGTTCTGCTACTTTCACACCTATATATGTGTATGTGTATATATACATACATGTGTGTGTGAAATATATACCCCTACACAGAAGTTCAGATGTCATGCCTGCCTCCAAACATGTCCACAAAAAAGCCCAATAAACGCCTGCAACAAAAAGCCGGGTGTGAAAATAGCGAATCCACATGCCTGTTCAAATGCAATTCTAATACAAACAAACTTTTTTTTCTGGTTCTGGACATGCTACAGAGCTGAAACTTCACAGGTACACTTTTTAGACCCCCCCAGACACTAAATCCAAAGAAATCTCATTTTTTTTCAATTATTTTTTCAATAATTGTCTCTCTATACAATTTTTAAGAACTTTTTTTTGTGTGTTTAATAGTCCCTGGGGCATGACCCAGAACCATAGGCACTTTTTAGGGGCATTTATTGGGTTTTAGGGCTTCAAAATGGTGTTTTTTTATTACCGAAGTTCGGGTCCCATTGATTTCAATGGGGTTCTGAAATCCTGGCCGAACTTTCGGGAAGTTTGGGTGTTCTGGTCGAACTGAACTTTTCAAAAGTTTGATCATCCCTATTCCTAATAAGTTAAAGCAAATTTCTAGTTTAAACCATGTTGGAGTCTAGTATTAAATGGATGCAATTTTATTGTGTACAGTGACAGTTTTGTGTGCTCATCATTTAGGAGCAACATTTTGTCCCATGGAAGCATTATTTCCTGACCCAATCTATATGTAGCAAGGTTTCTAGGCCTATGGCCTGGTGTGGATCTGCCATTAGTACCAGAATCCTCTCCACCCTCTGTGAGCTGAGTCCCCAGGTGTGACAACTGAAGCAGTGACAAATCCGACATCTTTGCTTGTGGTTTTTATTATAAATTAAGAGGATGGGAGAAGGGAATGAGTGGGATACTCATTTTGGCTTGAACTAATTACCCCTGCCTGGCACAGCTTGGGGTAGTATTTTGTAGAACTCCAAATAACTATCACTGTAACTGACACACATAATAATTCAGAGCCCAGACTGCAGGTGCCCCCTTTACTACTTGAACTCTTCAGGGTCTACTGACTATTTACCCCCTTTACAACTTCAGGATCCTCAACTAGGTACCCCCTTTACAGCTAGCTGACACTGGATCCCAGAACCTCTTCCGGAGTGGTCCCCTCTGACTCTAGGCAGACCCCCAAGGGCAATCCGCAGTACTCACAACCTGTGTAAGCTTTCCTGGGACTGGACCCCTCTCTCTCTCTCCGCAGGCTCTCGGCACACCGGATCCACTCAGCTCAACTCAGTACTCTCTGGACACTCAGATGACACCCCAAGATATCCACCTTCCTCAGACAGGAGGAGAGACAGCTGCACTCTCCTTCCTGGGACTCTGCTCCCGCCAAAGACAACATAACACGCACTTCCCCCCAAACTTATACCCACTCCCAGAATCCCTTGCAGCGTAATCTGCCTTCTGGGGTAGTTACAAGCTGGGATGTGTCCCCTGATTGGGCTTCCCACACTGCCCTATGAGACGCCTCTCACCGGAGCCAGTGGGGATACTTCTCCCCTCAGCAGGCACATCTGGAAGCCCTGACACCCTGACTAGATAAATCACAGCCCTGCTGTTATGCAGACAAGCCCAACTATAGTTTTACCTAGCACCTATTTGTAGGGTGCTACATATACATAAAAAAATAAATAAATTAGAAAAATATAGAAGTTGGAATCCATTGCTCAATGTCAGTTTTTGCTGATAATACCAAATTAGGGAGAGAAACAAACATCATCACAGGATGTAGCATCATTATAAGAAGGCCTTAATAAAATCTGGGGTTGAACAGCTACCCGGCAGATGAGGTTCAATATTGAGAAACTGGATACTTAGGTGCCAAATAATATGAAAAATACTTATTAGAAGGGGCTCCCCTAGAAGAATCAGCACAATGATCTAGGGGTGCTTGTGGATCACAGACTTAGCAATAGCAAGCAATGCCAAGCTGCAGATAACAAAGCTAGCAAAATACCTTTCATGCATTAAAATTATAAAGTTCTGGCTTTGCCTTATCTTGAGCTATGAGGATTGATTACATTGATTACAGTTATTCCTTCTGGTGAGGATGAGCTATGAGAATAGGGGAAATGATTACAATGTACAAATATATCAAAGGTGACTCCTATAGCCATGATGAACTGTGTATTCTAAGGTCCTTGAAGATAGTGATGTGACGTGGACAGCTAAAGAAGTACCCAAAGCAGTAAATAAATAGAGAAGGAGGAGACTCTGGGCTGTGACGTCACATGATCTTCAGTTAAGGTATTGTAAGTAAAGTCTTCCATTTAGATAAGGATTTTTTTTGCAGCATCAGTCACACCGAGGGGGGTGGACAGAGCATGCCATTGATCCCAAAGTGTTGCATTAACTGCAAGGGAGAAAAAAAAAAAACAGATCTTCTACCCTGCCAGACAGGGATTTCATGTTTTGCAGAGCTACCTATATCTCAAACCTCTCTGAGCAGAAATACAAATCCTTTATCAGGTAAAACAGGCCCCAATTATGTATTTCATTTCTCATTTGTGGTAAAGTCTGATTTGCCCCTCCCCCAGATTGATTCCTAATATGTAGGGCTTAGAGGAAGTCATCACAAACACAGCTTGATGTACTAACTAAAGCATTTAGGTATATTTTAATGCATACTTAACTGGATCAAACGTTGGTCTTTTATATCTGCCTGCACCTATATTATAAAAAGAACTGTATATTGATTTATGTCTTGCTATTGTCATAGGCTTGGACTAAATTGACATGCTAGATACTGAATGTATTTTTACCCACCAAATAGCCTCCTGACAGTCTACAGTTGACAGATACACTGTAGCAGCAGGTACCATTTAATAGCAACTGTGGTTATCAGTACGGACAAAGAAAAATAAAAATGAAAATGTTCAACGTGCTTGTGACTGTAGAAAAGCACTAGGCTATAATAAATCTTTTTTTCTTTCTTGTAGGAGATGTTTAAGGGGCATAGATCACTTAAGGTTTTTTGCTAGAATACTTGCAATGCCTGGAAGAACCAAAATGAGTTATGTGTCAAAAGATGATGACTCCTTAGTTACAGTCTCTATATGACACTAGTAGAAAACAGGTTAACCAAAGAAAGATCAGAAGTGGTACATGCAGCATTTTTTTCTAACATGTTTTGACCATTTCGGTTTACAGTTATATGTGTATTGCAGTTTTCTTCTAAGGTCCACACAGTGACAGCTCATGTTTTCTATGTATTAGGATCACTAAAGGGGTGTATCTATTAACACAGTTAAAGAACCAAGCTAAAATTATCATCTGTAATGTTGAGGAAAAAAAAAAAAAAACAAGCACTGTTACTGTTGTATGTTAAGGGATAACTGTGCTTTCAATAAAAATACAGTTATCCTTCTGATCTTAATGATAAACTGGATTAATAGGTATTTTTTATAACAGGCTATTTATTAAGATAAAGACCATCATGGTGCAAAGTAAGCAGTATGGCTTCTATGTTTACTGCTTGACAGGGATCTGCTTACGATGGACTCTACAAATCTCCATGCAGATTACCCAATACTGCATGTGTGTGCACGTGGAAGGATTATTATAATTATATTTTTTTTGGTAATATGTATTTATTTTAAACAATCCATTTAGCTTCCACCTTAGGAAAAATGAATTCATAAACCTTTCCATGGGCTCCTCATGAATTTTGGAATAGGTATATCTTTGCAGTTTTCAAGCACTCACATTCATAATGTTCCAATGCAAAAAGCTTTGCGCAAATTAACCCCTCCCCCAGGTCATCAAAAGTTTTTAAATGAAAAAACGTCGGTGAACCTGCGCTTAGGAATGTGTTCTGTCTTAAGCTCAATATATAAATAAAGTTATTTGAATTAGTGCAAAAATAAGTGCAAATTTATTAAAATTATAACCAAAATGAATTAATTTAATTTAATTAGGCTGCTGCTGATAAAAAGGAATACATTCCCTTAAAGTGTCTATGTGCAAATGTATCAGCGCTGCTCTAAAATGTGAAATATGAAGGCAATATTATGGTGTATCAAACCACTTCACTCCCTAATAAATATACTAACCGTGCAAATATTGCAATTAATACTGGTGTTGCAATGCTATGTGCTAAAAATACAGTAGCTTATCAAGTAATAATACTGTTACCATTACCTTAAGGCTTACATCCTACCTACTTCTGGTAAGCAGGGAGGACAGAGGGGAGCACAGCTCAAAGCTCTGCAGCACAGTGTGAACGCACGAATGTTATTCATCTATTTATTCAGGTAAAAATTATTTCACTCACAATTTCTCCTTACAATGGCAAGATAAAATAGGAGAAGGAGTACCCAATTCTCAAACCTTCTCTAACCCCCAAACTCAAACTAACACCCGGGGGACTGAAATTACTGCCAATCCTCCATTTGGCAATCTAAGAAATGGGGTGAATTCAGGATCAGATGTTTCTCACACCCCTACACATAAAGGGTCTGGTATGGATTGAGGGGGGGGGGGGGTTTACATTTTTGTATTGTCAGCTAATGTATTGTATTGCTGGCAATTTAAATGTTTTCTTTATATATGTTAATTTTTCTGAAGCAGGTTCTACACATGATGCAGATGCACCACTTTACAGGTAGACTAAGGGGACCAACCAGGCACTATATTTAAAGGATTTTTTTTTATTGTTTCACTTTAAGCATCATTAAAATCTCTGCTCCTTTAAAAAATAACTTTTTAAAAGATTTTGTTTTGCATTTATACATGTCCCCCCGGGCAGTATCCTGGCCCCCATACCCTTTCTAAGGTCAAAAAATAGCATATAAGCTATCAAAATGGGGACTTTTAATTTTTTAAGTTTAGGTTCACGGCTCAGGTTCAAACTTTTTTAACTAATCCAAAACATCCACAATATGTAATGACATTAGAAAACAGTAACAGCAATGATAATCAACACTGTGATAACTGATATATTAACAGTAGGCAATATTCACTTTAGGTTGCACCCTAAAAATGGTATAAATGGTAATTAGTGGTGGCGGGTGAACGGTTCGGGCAAAGAGTAAAGGTTCAGGCCGAAAAATCGCCCATTCTGGTTTTCACTGAATACCCAAACTTTTTGTGTGCTCGGCGGGCGAATATGTTGTTAAGAACAGGGGCTGAGAAGCTCCCGCTCCTTATGAATGAGTCATCAATGGGAAGCCCAATGACAGCTGAAGGTAAAACAAAAAATTGCTAGCAAAGAAAACAAAACAACGTGGGTTCCCCCTCATTCCACACTGGGCCCTTTAGGTCTGGTATGGATTTTAAGGGGAACCCCATACCAAAATGTAAAAAAAACAGCTTGGGGTCCCCCCAAAATCCATACCAGACTGTTATCCGAGCATGCAGAAAGGGGGGAGACGAACAAGCAGCCCCCATCTTGAACCATACTAGGCCACATGTCCTCAACATGGGGGGGTGCGTTGGGGCAGGAGGGGGCTCTTCCCTATCACCCCAAAGCACCTTGTCCCCATATTGATGAGTACAAGGGCCTCTTCCTGACACCCCTGGGTGGTGGTTGTGGGGGTCTGTGGGCAGGGGGCTTATCAGAAATTGGAAGCACCCTTTAACAAGGGGGCCCTCAGATCCCAGCCCCCCTATGTCAATGAGCATGGGGTACATTGTACCCCTACTGATTCACCAAAAAAAGGGTCAAAATGAAAAATGAAAAAAAAAAAAAACACAGTTTTTGACAATTCTTAAAAAAAAAAAAAAAAACAATGTTCCCAATGTAGATCTATCATCAATCACAGTACTCACCGCACCGCTGGGCATCATGATTTTAAAAAAAAATGCTCCGCCTGCAAGGAAGGCTGACCGCTGAATGACTGCCGGGTTACAGTTCTTAAATAGGTAAGTGGTGGGGCCACCCTGTGACATCAAGTGGTGGCCCCGCCCCCTTATGACATCACTAACCAGTGCATGCTGGACTGGACATTTGGACTGGAAGGGACCCCCACACTGTTTTGTTTTGTTTTTTTCATTTTTTTTTTTTACTATTGCTGGCAATAGCTTGCAGCTGCAAAGCCCATTTAATTGTCATTTTATTTCTTTAAAAATGTCAGTTTTGCTGCAGCAAGTTCTATACATGGTACAGATGTGCCACTTTACAGGCAAACTAAGGGACCCCCTAGGCATTATATTTAAAGCAATGTTTCATTTTTATTGTTTCACTTTAAGCATCACTGCTCCTGATTGTTTTGAAAAAGATGTTTGCATTGATACATGTCCCCCAGGGCAATACCTGGGCCCCGATACCCCCTCTATGGCCATTTTATGGCCAATCATTTGCATATAAGCCTTCAAAATGGGGACTTTTGATTTTTTATGTTCAGGTCTTTAATAGAGTTTGCAGCTCGGGCCTATCTTTTTCCCTCTTCGGGAGTTCTTGTGTGTTCACCCATTTCTAATGGTAATGATGCAATGTAAAACTCCCTAAAGCGATACCTCCTAATATGGACCTCTTAATATGGACAATAGGAAAAATTCATGTAAAGCAGCTGTCTGAGTGAGCAGTCTTTAGCCCTACAGAAGTTCTTCAGCCAGCTAGTGTTGGGGACCAGCCTTCACAGTGGTGCACATGAGTACAATCCCAGTAAAGTCTGCATGCAGTAAAAAATGCTGCTAGTTAAATAGACAGTTATGTGCTCAGTCTATGTTAGCAGAAACAGGTTAATAGCAGCAGTGTCCTCTCACCAGTTCCAGTGATACAGCAACGGGGGATTCCGCTGTTCAGATGTCAGTTCACTTCTGGGTATACCTGGGACGACTCAAGTTCTCAGCCACAGGATTGTAGCAGCTTGATGTGCAAAACACGATCTTTTAACTAAGAGGACATGCCTCAGTATTCAGCCCCTGAAAATACGTTTCTCTCTTTCTTGTATTGTCCAATAATTACCATAGTAAAGTATCTCCAATGATTCAAAGCTGCCAACCATAAAATCCCCTGAGCTCCTTCTGTTTGTTTGCTCCCCCCTGGTATATGGAGGCAAGGAAGTGTTAACTTATTCAGGTAAAGTCTATTTGGGAGCACAGGGTGTGCAGCAGGACAATAAGGATATTTTGTTTTGGTGAGCATGTGAGAATTTGGTGCACCCAACTCGATTTTTTAACATTTCTAAAAATAAAAAATGTGTATTTAAAAAGTGAAAGAGGAAAAAAAAAGAATGCAAAAAAGAATGCAAGGAGGGCTCCATTACTAAAGAGTTGTTGCTGACATGCAAAAAAAGCTAATCCTAATAAGAACTGTCAGGTTTATGTACTGTGAACACAGGAAGGAACACTACAATATATTCACAGTAATGTAGAATAATATAGTAACACACAGAGAACTGTAAATCATTGCATATGGCAGTGTACAGTACAACAATCTCTCCCTGCAAACATTGTCAACTTTCCCAATCTACTTTCACATACACTCCAAAAAAGGCTGCTGGTATTTTTTTTTTATTGAGGGGAATGGTCCATAAAACATCCATTCATTATTGGTCCTTCTAAGCAATATGACCACAGTTCAAAGATCAGGAACTGCATTATTGGTAGTTAGTTGGTACTGCTGTGAACTGCTTCATTTTCCTGAACTTTGGACTACTTAAAACTCATACGTAACCTGAACCCAGAGCTCATACTTAACGCTTACTTACCTCCCACCCAGTGGTAGCCTCCTAAATTAACTATATCCTGCCTGGTATTAAACGATATCCCCCAACGGCAGCAGCCTCCTGCATTGTTTATGTTCTAGGTAGAACAAGTACTGCCTGTGCTTGAAAACTAATTTCCCATAGACTTGAGTAAGATTTTCCCTCTACAGTACAGATTCTGGAGCACAAGTTTAAACACCCTGGAACTGGATTTTTCTCCCTGGGATACAAAAAATACAGGAGGCTGCTGCCATTGGTGGAGGTAAGTAATTACCTGCAAGAGGATAGTTTAGCTCAGGCTGGTTTAGGGGGATATGAATAGGGACTGGGAAGAAAGGGTCAATAATACTAGTTATTTAGTGAATGTGCCCTTTATCTGTTATGTATCTATTATTATTACCTTTAACATGTAAACTTTATCCGTCTATGTCTTCACATTGCTTCCTATTCAATCGCAGCACTTTAATCATCCCTAATTATGTTCACATAATGTAATGTTCTCGAAAAAACCCTTTCATCTAATGTCTTCATCTTCTCAGAATTCTTATACACTGATTCTACAAGGTATTAGAAAATAGCTGATGGCTGCAAATGCTAAATAAGAAATATTCACATGCAGTATCTAATATATATTTTTTTTATTCCTGAACATAGTCATTTGCAACTTATTGTAAACACAATATGGGTTTTACAATGCGATATCTATAATGCCTTGACCTAAACATCCCACTAAATGGTGACAAAAATATGAATAATGTTGTTTTTTTTTTTGGTGAAAAACGAAGATGTATATGTTAGATCATCTTGGACTAAAAAAGTAGTTCCTTGAAGACAAGCTATCACAAAAGATAAATACAGTTTGAATATATGCATGTGTTCAGGACATCACAAATATACCATGTAAGAGAATCATGGAATTCAGAAGGTGAGGGCAGAAAGCCATTTTCATCTAGCTGCCTTCTCGCTAGCAAATAAATGCCTTATCTTTAATTGGGGAAACTTTGCACTGATGCAGGATTGGGAATGGGTGAATACAGAAATCTATCATGAAGGAAGTTCTGAAAATCAGGGCAAAATAGTCAAACTAACAAGCGCACACATTGATTCAATGTATTCCAGTTCTTCATTAGGGGGCTACATGACCAACGCATTAAAGGACCACATACGATTTGTTCATTAGTTGTTTAACCCTCTACGCCTACAAAACCTTGCAGCCAAATTAAAACAGTTTCTTTTTATCTATTTTGTCACATAAACAAGCATTTACTAAAAAAAAAAAAAAAAAAAAAAAAAAAAGATAAAAAGTGTTATTTATAATCCTAAATACCTCCAGAAAATTTACAAAAATAAAATGTTCCAATATGTGCAAACCACAAAATTTAGGTACAAAGTGTTCCACTCAAGTAATGTGCATCAAAATTCAAATTCCAATAAAAATGTGCAACAAAATGCAAATTTATTCCTATACTGTGCCCAAGAAAAGGGCATAAACAGTGTTCAAAGGTCCACACTCCACACACAAATGTGTAACGCAGTTTCTTTGGGTAAAGGAATAAGACAACTTTAAAAACTAGCATAGTAATATAGCACTACATTTAATAGGAACTCTCATAACACATTACATTAGAATTAGCTACATTAACATTTGCATTATGGAGCCTAAAGGGTAACTCCACTTAAGTAGGGTAAAAGAATAGCAAATAAAGAAAAAATATTATAGTGTATACAATTGTAACACAAGTCATATAGTAGTTGAATGTTAATAAAAATACCTTTCCTTTTCAATCTGCGGCCACTGTCATTATCTGAAAATGCAATGCAATATGGCTACCTGGAGCTGTTCTGTACACAGAATGTGTACGTACCACCCCCCAGAAACATAATTTCCTGCTTGTGTGATTGGCTCACCAATTTTCCCAGAAGTCTGCCTAAGATACAATTAAGATTTCAGGCATCCCCTGGAACAAAAATGTCATTTTTGGTGAGATACTCCCAGTAGGAACACGTCTAAAGGGATGCAGGCCACAGCTGGTTGATAATTATGAAACCATTCCCATTAGACCCACTCAGCACAGAGGAACAAACAGTGATTTCTTCAGAATAACAAAAGATAGAAGACATTGGGACTTTTACTGATTTAGATACATAGATACATGAGCATACTGTACATACTGTATATTTAATATATATATATATATATATATATATATATATATATATATATATACACAATATCTCACAAAAGTGAGTACACTACTCACATTTTTGTAAATATTTTATTAAATCTTTTCATGTGACAACACTGAAGAAATTACACTTTGCTACAATGTAAAGTAGTGAGTATACAGCTTGTATAACAGTGTAAATTTGCTGTCCCCTCAAAATATCTCAACACAGCCATTAATGTCTAAACTGCTGGCAACAAAAGTGAGTACACCCCTACGTCAAAATGTCCAAATTGGTCCCAAAGCGTCAATATTTTGTGTGGCCACCATTATTTTCCAGCACTGTCCTCTTCCACTTCTCCATGACAACATCATGGAGGTGGTGGATGTTAGAAACTTTGCGCTACTCCACCTTCCATTTGAGGATGCCCCACAG
Source organism: Pelophylax lessonae (assembly GCF_965119305.1). Classification (NCBI taxonomy): domain Eukaryota; kingdom Metazoa; phylum Chordata; class Amphibia; order Anura; family Ranidae; genus Pelophylax; species Pelophylax lessonae. The sequence goes on from NC_138768.1 coordinate 725,371,037, forward strand.
ATGCTCAATAGGGTTTAGATCTCAAGACCTGCTTGGCCAGTCCATCACCTTTACCCTCAGCTTCTTTAGCAAGGCAGTGGTCATCTTGGAGGTGTGTTTAGGGTTGTTATTGTCGTGGCATACCTATCTCGCATTTTCTGGATACCTTATTGGCCTTTACAGGATGCCTTGACTGGCATTTAGAATGGTTATCTTAAACAAAATGTCTTTCGAGTTAATCTCATTTTACTTTGATTTCTTTACATGTGTCACTGAGCTTGCAAAGCTAAGAATATATCAGATGAACGAAACAGTGGAAATTCCCTATCTCTCAGAATATCAACTCTGTCTGGACAGCTGACCACAAAGCCAATAATATCTTCTAAAAGCCCCTTTGGAACTTTTATTGTGTGTCACCAAGAAATTTCCCTTTATGACAGAGAATCACGATCTAGATTGACATAATGCTTACTATAATTAGTTGTTAACTTTGATTGGATAAAAGATGTTAATAACAACCCATTTCTGTACGTCAGATTGTAATGACAAACCCATATTTGAGTATATATAAACTCCAGCAATGTTGTAATAAATCAGGTCACTATGATTCAGCCATCTTGAGTCTTGTCTGATCTCATTATATATATAGCTACATATTGTCTGATTTGGTATCACTGACTAACAGGTAACAGGTATTTTGTACCTGAGGAAAAATTCCACAACAATTTGGCGAGCTTGAGCCCAGGAGAGGTGACGTCATCTGCGGACGGAGTGAGACATCTGGACTGCATTGGATACACTGAAAATATCTGGCCAGGTAAGCCCATTGTCTGCTTACAATGTTTTTCAGTCCATCCAATGACGTCCAGGTAACTCTGTTTTATTTTTGACGTAATACCCTCTTAAAGAACCTAAACCCTTAGTCGGTGTATATATTGTTGCGAAAGGTGAGGTTGGGTCAACCCTCACCGCTGTGGGTGTCTTGGACACGCAGGAACGTGACCCCCAGTTGTGTTCTGGTAAAGCGGTCTCATTTCGGAGTGTCCATTTGAGACGTAGCAAGCATTGAATGTATATGACTGTTTTAGCCTGACATTTCATATACATGTAAAGGTTTCTATCTCTATGTTATAGTATATATGTAAACATATGCATATGGTAATAGGCTGATTTTAAGTTAGAAGTTATCCTGATATTGTGTATCGGCTAAGGGCCGAAGTCCAGGTCAGGGTAGTTGGGAGTTATCCTGATATTGTGTATCGGCTAAGGGCCGAAGTCCAGGTCAGGGTAGTCAGAAGTTATCCTGATATTGTGTATCGGCTAAGGGCCGAAGTCCAGGTCAGGGTAGTTGGGAGTTAACCTGATATTGTGTATCGGCTAAGAGCCGAAGTCCAGGTCAGGGTAGTTGGGAGTTATAGGTAGTTATTCTATTTCTTGGATAACAGTGAAATGGGAAACTGGGTTTCCGTAGATACCGACCAGGGGTCGATGGGAAAGGTCATTAGGACCATGGCCTTAGAGTGTATGGGTAACAGGGTTACCAGATAAATGGGGCAGACCAGGGAGTTTGCATTCGAAGATTAAATGCTCTGGGAGCATAGTTTTTGGGCTACACAGCCAATTAAAGTGTTCTGTAGTTGGACAGCTAATAATCCTAGCTGTAGGATAAGATAAGATAGGATATGACAGATTTTTGTAAAGTGTATGAAACAGATTTGGCAAGAACAAACTTAAAATCAGTTGCAGAAATATGGAAGCAGGAGAGTATGAAGTTGAATGAGTATTGATATATTATAAATGAGTTGGTGTGTGTTGAATTGTTTCATGAGAAAACACATGTATTCATAAGAAAAAAGTAAGGATGCTCATTGCCCTTTAATTCATAAGCCTGTCATGGCTACTTTTAAGACAGGAAAAAAAAAACAGGCTCTGTGTCTTTGATATAAAAAGGGGAAGTAGTTTATAAGCTGGGAGTTTGTAGCACGGAGAAAAGATTGTTTCTTTATATGATAAATGAACGGCATATGATATTTTTGGGGTTATTTTGTATTAAATTAAACTAAGATGAAAAATAATATGTTGCCCTTTAAACCAGGAATCTTTGTTTAGACATTAAGGGTTACCGCAATTAACGTGACCATTGAACCCTATTGGCACTGAGCCAAAAGTTTTAAAATAGAATAACTTTTTATATAATTATGGTATATTAAGTGGTATTTCAGGGGCACCCTCCGTAACCAAAGGGGAACCTCTGATAAGATTTTTGAAATTCGGGACAAAGTTTTAGAGGATATTTGTTTGAAAGATAAAAGTACATTACTTCCTGTCATTATGGGTGTATAAAAAGTGACCTACTACAAATAGTGTAAAGACAGGACATTAGAGCAAAGAATTGCAACCACCCCCTCTACCCCAGAAGATGGACAGTAGATAAGGTATACAGCTAACCTGTGTCTGCATGTCCCCATCAGAAGCGTCCGAAAGGTTTACAGAAGGAATAACAGTAACAGGGGTGAGAGTGGTTTCCTGCCTGGCTTCAAAGGAAAAGGGGAAGTCATTTAAAAAAAAAAAAAAAAAAGTAATGTTTGTGTTGAGTTAAAATTTCAGTGTTCAGTTTCAGATGAAGTGCCCATTAATCCAGTATGTAGCATATGTCTCTTGCCAACTTTACCCAGTGATAAAAGGATCCTCAGCTGTGTGCGGGCCACAGCCTGCAAAAGAGCTGCTGGATAAAACAGGTGCAATGTTTTTAAGCCAGTTTACTTCCAGTACAGGAGCAGGCATTAGAGGGAGAGGGGAATAAATGTTTGTTAAATATCCCCCATGACTGTTTTTGAGCTGATGATGGCAGAATCTGAATTGTTGAGCCCTGCCAAAAAGGCTCCTCTCTGGAGCCCTGATGAGACCCTTTATGTAGATGGATCATGTTTGTAAACAGAGGAGGGTAAGCCTGTAACTGGGTATGCAGTAGTAACAGCAATAAATAAACAAAAGGAATGCAGAGGCATTAAATCTAAAGTTCTAAGCACAAGCAGCTGATGGTTTTGGCAAAGGCCTGTGAATTTTAAAGAGTTAACATTCACATTGACATGATTTTGGTCATATTTTTGAAAGCCTGTAGCTTTTTGACCTCAGCTGATAAGCCAAGAAAAAGCATGCAGATATAATAGAGACTGTTCTTAGTCTTCCAGTGTTTCACCAAGGTGGCCATTTATTAAAAAACCAAGGCACGTGCAAGAGAGGACACAGAAGAAGCTGCAGGAAACGCAAGGGCCGACAGAGCAGCGAAGAAGGCTGCACTGGAACAGGTCCCTATCCGGGTACTGACACTCCTAGGAAAGCAACCAACTCCTGTAAGTATGGCAATCTTGATATCATTGCAGAAAAAGCCCCCTCACAGGAGCGTGAGGAGTGGAGAAAGAACAGTGCAACACAGGATGTAACTGGTTGCTGGAGGATGGAGGAGCATTTCTGTCTGATCTCAGGCCCTATACCCGAGGGTGGCAGCCGCAGCTCACGGATCGTGTCATATCTCAAAGACTCTAATGACCACCTTGGTAATGCAACACTGGTTAGCACCAGGTTTTCCTGGAGTAGCTGCAAAATATACTGCTTCTTGTCTTACCTGTGCTAGGTACAATGTTGGTAGAGCTGTAAGCACCCCATAAAAGCACCACCTAAGTCGGACTGTCCTTTCCAAGGAGTTCAAATAGATTACATTGATTTCCCACAGTCTGGTCCCTATGCACATGTTTTAGTTTTGTATAGACATTTTTCAGGATGGCCTAAGGCCTGGCCAGTCTCTAGGGGTAAAGTACAAACCACAGGAAAAAGGCTTTTGCCCCAGGTAATGTGCAGGTATAGAATCCCAGAAACTATGGAAAGTGACAGGGGTACTCACTTTAAAGGAAGGGTTCTACAAGAGATCCTACCCACACTAAATATAGAGAAAGCCTTTTACACTCCATATCACTCACAGAGTAGCGGAAAGGTACAAAAGGTTGTATGGTAAAAAAAAAAAACAAGTTGAGTAAAATAATAGCAGAAACAGGTAGATTGTTTTACGTTTTTTTCCTTTGTCAGGAACACTCCCAAGAGAGGTGTGGGTACCTGAAGCAGGTCTCTATTTACCACAGAAATTGCAAGCTGCACACTCAGATCTCACTAGATGTGTTGCAGCGCTTTAAAAGCAATTGACAAAAATGCATAATAGTGTGTTTTCATTCCTACCAGATCCAAATGAGGATACTAAGTCATAAAGTAAGGCTACTAAGAGTGAAATTGGTTACACCAACATCCCTCAAGGTAGAAGGGATACATGGATTCACGCCAGTCATTGAAAAAAGGTGGTACAATGATTTTCTTTTAATTTTTAATATGTATGGGAATGTTGGGTATAATGAAGGGGCAGGACAATAAAAGAGACGGACAACCTAAGGCCCAATGTACTGTTAAGTTTAAAAAACCAGGTAGCCAGGAAGTCAGGGTACTCAGGGTGCTAGATATGTCCACAATTACACCCAGAGTCCCAGACTATACCTGTGCTAGTAAACCCACTTGCATTAGAGGATCTAAATCAGACAGAGTTTTCAAAATCCTATAGAAACATTACCAGTGCACAAAAGGACATGTTAATTCCCCCAAAAGTCGCAGGTTTCAAGAATCCTACAGTTTGTATAGAGTTCTATGGAAAAAACTGATGTAGGGAGGGTGGACTGTTCACAAGCACTGATAAACATATCCTGCCCACAGCTGACTGTGAACAGCCCATGAAATGAAACATGCATGCATTACAGAAATGAAACTGTTAAACATAAAATATGAGCCATATTGAATGACAATATGGACATTTCTCACCTAGGAGAAGCCCTCAGGTTTCTGTTGTTCAGACAGAAACTGGGGTATTATGCAGAAAAGTTATTAATACCCATTTTCACCCCAGGGTGGTCACATTCAGGGTTGGGAATCTATTGTGTCTGTGGCAATAAGGCCCATAGTTGACTTTCTCAGTGTGTCACAGGAACAGGTACTATAGCCTCTTTATTTCCAATAGTGTCCGCCCATCTTAATGAACACAGTCTTTTGGAGGTTTTGCTTTATCTCCTAAAATAATGAAAGTGGTGTATTCATATTGATGTTTATGATAATTATGATCTCTAGTTATCTGTTAAATTAAAATAATTATGTGTTTGGTTGATAAGGTTACCAAGGCCAAGAAGACAACCTATTTCAACTCTATACGGAAATAAGAAGGGATTGATGATGCTGAGTATGCTGTAATGAGAAATCTGTCACCTCAAACCCCCATGTATGAAGTAATCTCCGCCTCAGAACCTTACCAAGACTCGGACACCCCCCACTGAGGTTTGCCCTCTGGGCCAGTGTTCCAAGCGTAAGGGGCTGCTCCCTTGGATGAATCTGATAAGCGGAATAGGTAGTTAGTTAGCCTGATCAATAAATTCTCAAGAGGGGAGAGATGTCGTGGCATACCTATCTCGCATTTTCTGGATACCTTATTGGCCTTTACAGGATGCCTTGACTGGCATTTAGAATGGTTATCTTAAACAAAATGTCTTTCGAGTTAATCTCATTTTACTTTGATTTCTTTACATGTGTCACTGAGCTTGCAAAGGCTAAGAATATATCAGATGAACGAAACAGTGGAAATTCCCTATCTCTCAGAATATCAACTCTGTCTGGACAGCTGACCACAAAGCCAATAATATCTTCTAAAAGCCCCTTTGGAACTTTTATTGTGTGTCACCAAGAAATTTCCCTTTATGACAGAGAATCACGATCTAGATTGACATAATGCTTACTATAATTAGTTGTTAACTTTGATTGGATAAAAGATGTTAATAACAACCCATTTCTGTACGTCAGATTGTAATGACAAACCCATATTTGAGTATATATAAACTCCAGCAATGTTGTAATAAATCAGGTCACTATGATTCAGCCATCTTGAGTCTTGTCTGATCTCATTATATATATAGCTATATATTGTCTGATTTGGTATCACTGACTAACAGGTAACAGGTATTTTGTACCTGAGGAAAAATTCCACAACATTATCCTGTTGGAAAACTGCCCTGCAGCCTAGTCTCCGAAGGGAGGCAATCATGCTCTGCTTCAGTATGTCCCATTACATGTTGACATTCATGGTTCCCCCAATGAACTGTAGCTCTCCAGTGCCAGCAGCACTCATGCAGCCCCAGACCATGACACTCCCACCACCATGCTTGACTGTAGGCAAGACACACTTGTCTTTGTACTCCTCACCTGGTTGCAGCCACACACGCTTGACACATCTCAACCAAATAAGTTTATCTTGGTCTCAACAGACAACAGGACATGGTTCCAGTAATCCATGTCCTTGCCACCACACACACTTGACATCATCTGACGTTTATCTTGGTCTCATCAGACCACAGGTCATGGCTCCAGTAATTCATGGGCTTAGTCTGCTTGTCTTCAGCAAACTGTTTTAGGGCCTTCTTGTGCATATTTTTTAGAAGAGGCTTCCTTCTGGGATGACAGCCATGCAGACCAATTGGATGCAGTGTGCGGCGTATGGTCTGAGCACTGGCAGGCTAACCCCCTACCCCTTCAAACTCTGCAGCAATGCTGGCAGCACTCATACCTCTATTTCTTAACCACTTAAACCCCAGAAGATTTTACCCCCTTTCTGACCAGGGGGTATTTTGCGATTCGGCACTGCGTGACTTTAACAGACAATTGCGCGGTCGTGCAACACTGTACCTAAACGAATATGACAAAAAAATGCCTGCAACAAAAAAGCCCAGGTGTGTTGTTGCAGGCGGTTTTTTTTTGGTCATTTTTTAGGCGTCTTTGGAGGCAGGCATAACATCTGAACTTCTGCATAGGGGTATATATACACACACACATATATGTATTTATACACATACACACATATAGGTGTGATAAGAGCGGAGCCCTATGCCTGCAAATAATTTCATTAGCGCAGGCATAGGGTTCTGCTACTTTCACACCTATATGTGTGTATGTGTATATATACATACATGTGTGTGTGTATATATACCCCTACACAGAAGTTCAGATGTCATGCCTGCCTCCAAAGACGTCCACAAAAAAGCCCAATAAACGCCTGCAACAAAAACGGCCAGGGGTGAAAATAGCGGAGCCCTATTCCTGCTCTACTGCAATTCTAATACAAACAAACTTTTTTTTTCTGGTTCTGGACATGCTACAGAGCTGAAACTTCACAGGTACACTTTTTAGACACCCCAGACACTAAATCCAAAGAAATCAAATTTTTTTTTCAATATTTTTTCCAATAATTGGCTCTCTATCAAAAACGACAATTTTTAAGACCTTTTTTTGTATGATTAATAGTCCATGGGGCATGACCCAGAACCCTAGGCACTCTTTAGGGGCATTTAAAATGGTGTTTTTTGTTTACCGAAGTTCGGGTCCCATTGATTTCAATGGGGTTCTGAAATCCGGGCCGAACTTTCGGGAAGTTCGGCGGTTCTGGTTGAACCAAACTTTTCAAAAGTTCGATCATCCCTAGTATTGATGTGCCATCCTAGAAGAGTTAGGACTTCTTGTGCAACCTCTGTAGGGTCCAGGTATTGCCTCATGCTACCAGTAGTGACACTGACCCTAGTCAAATGAAAAACTAGTGAAAAACAGTCAGAAATGATGAGTAGGGAAAAAAAAATGTCAGTGACCATCATCTGTAAAATCATTCCTGTTTTGGAGGGTGGCTCATTGTTGCCCATCTAGTGCATCTGTTGTTAATTTCATACACACCAAAGCAGCTGAAACTGATTAACAACCCCCTCTGCTATTTACCTGGCAAGATCAATATGCCAGGAGTTTAATTGACTTGATGCTATACTCTGATTAAAAAGTGTTCCTTTTATTTTATTTTTGTTAAGCAGTATATATATATATATATATATACAGTATCTCACAAAAGTGAGTACACCCCTCACATTTTTATAAATATTTTATTATATCTTTTCATGTGACAACACTGAAGAAATGACACTTTGCTGCAATGTAAAGTAGTGAGTGTACAGCTTGTATAATGCTATAGTTCAGCCATATTGGGATTGTGGTCACTTAACTACTTTAGCTCTGGAAGGTTTTATCCCCTTTATGACCAGGCCATTTTATTTGGAGACAAGATTGCACAACTGCGTTGCTTTAACTGACAATTGTGTGGTCATGCAATCTTGTATCCAAAAAAAATTGATGTCCTTTATTTCCTACAAATAGAGCTTTCTTTTTGTGGTATTTGATCACCTCTGCAGTTTTTATTTTCTGCGCTATTAACAAAAAAATGCCAACAATAAAAAAAAAAGGAATCTGACGTCATGAGCGCCCCATAATGCATTGCTCAGGTGCAGTGAATAAATTACTGACGTCATGTCAAAAAGACACTGGGTGGTGTCCCCGCCCCTTTCCTATAAAAGAGCTCAAGCAGCTAATTATGCCACAGGCGTCTATTTTTCGGGTGCGCGCGGCGGGGCGAATTTCCCACGAACGGCCCCATGTGTTCGTGTGTTCAGCAAACACACAAACACCTGATGTTCAAGTCGAACTTAAGTTTGACTCGAACTTGAAGCTCATCCCTACCTAGAGGCTCTGCTCACACTTCTCTGCTTAAAACTTAAGCTAGATACACACTATACAACTTTTGTTGTTTGATTTCCTTTAGATTTACCTTTAACTATGTAGTGCAAGGGCCTGCCTGATTGCATACAAATTGAAAGTGTTTAGGCTTGACCTCATATTATATTGTTTTAGTAAATCTAAAGGAAAAAGTCTAAAGGAAATTGTATAGTGTGTATCCAGCTTCAATCCAGCTTCAATCATACAGTTTCAGTGATTTTTTTTTTCAGATGCAATTATCCAGCTATTGTGGTGTTTTATGAAATGTTGCTGTGCTTTCAATACTGTAATCCAGCTTAACCGCTTGCCGACCGCCGCACGACTATTTACTGGGGCGGTCAGCAGCTTCCCGCGCGGTCACGGCCCCCCCGCGCGTGTGACCGGCGGACCCGATCGTCTGCCGGTCACTCGTGATCGTCGGTGGAGAGGGAGAAAGGCAGGCGGCTAATGTAAACAAGCCGCCTGTCATTCTCCCCTGTGTAGGAATAGTGATCATACGGTTCTACTATGTAGGACCGTTGATCACTGTTCCTACACCTCAAGCCACAGCCAATCACAGTTAGAATCACGCCCCTAGGGACACACATAACCCCTCCCTCTCAAAAAAAGTTAACCCCTTCACTGACAGTGTAATTTTACAGTAACAGTGCATATT